>NC_091070.1:115752500-117002500 GCF_032405125.1 Capricornis sumatraensis | reverse complement strand
GACCAAATCCAGCTGGGATGGCAGCTCCGTCACCCCCCTCACCACCCCTGCAGGGGGAGGCAGGGCAGAGGCCAGGAAGAAGGGCTGTACTTTGGCTGTAGAGTATAACATGCATGCAACATGGTGGGGGGGGGGGGTGGCTTACGAAATGTATATACAGAGCCCTGGGTGAGGGGCCCCGGCCAGGAGGCACTGAGCAAGGGAGGGGTCCATCTCCCCACTGGCTGAGAGCAGGGCGCCGCGGCAGTCTCTTAAGGGCTGCACATCCCAGGGAGAGGGGACAGCTGCTACTCCTGCCTCTGCGGGCCCAACCTAAACTGGAGGAGGTGCTGAGCGAGGAGAGGACAGGGTCCCAGAAGCCAAGAAGCTGTCAGCACCCCCATCCTTGACTTCAGGGGCCCAAGAACTCTTTGCATAAAATATCTTCAGACCTAGGAGATGGTCAAAGGCACAAAATTTGAATGCTGGGAGGGAGGGTTGTTGAGGAGTCTGGGGTACCCTGAGCCCAGGGATAGACTAAAGGTATGATTCAGTTCCCCTTCCCTGAAAGGGTGATTACTCCACTGGGCCTATCACCACAGAACATCTTCCATTACCAGGAAGCATCCTGCCCAGGCCTCCAGCACCCACCTTGGGGAAAAGGGTATCAAGTTGGCACAGGAAAGGCCCAGGGAAGGGGGCCACTCCATACATTAATACTTTGGTGAGGTTTGGGGAGAAGCAGGACTCTACCCCTGGTTCCTGACTCAAACCTTCTCACTCAGCTGCATGCTGAACCCAGTGTTCACAGTATCCCCAGTCCTACACAAGGCCAAGCCCACGAACACTCCCAAGTGAGGTCCTAAGAGTCAGGGAATAGGTTGGAAGGGACCGCAGGGCGTCTTCTGAGAGAGAGCACTGGAACAGGTCACAGTTTCCGCTCCACAGGCTGCTGGAGACACAGTTCGCTGCCCGCAGAGATGATGGGCAAGTGATTGTCCATGTGGTAGCTGATGAGGTGACTGACACTCTCAAAGCGGTGATCCTTTGTCCGAACCTGGGGAGTAGGAAGGGAGAAAGTAGATTCAGGTGAAGAGTCAGATAAAATCTCAGTCTCCAAGGCCGAGGAAGCTGGGATAGTCAAGAGGGTTGAGGCAGGAGAAGAAGATGGCAGGAAAGGGAGGGCTCTCAGTTCTGACCACTGAGGCTTCTCTGGGAAGAGAAGCTGGAGACAGATGTGGGAATGGGCAAGTCAGTGAACTGGGAAAAGGCAGAACAGACATGAGCCCGGAAGTCGTGAAACTGAAGGCTAGCTACTCCTTCCTTGACCTGGAGGAGGGCGGTATGTCTAAGAAGAGATACACAGGACAGAAAAAGACATGCAAAGGAGGCTGAGACTGCTGCAGAAACAAGAGCGAAGTCATGAGGGGCAGCGGGCGGCGCAGACAGGAGACAGGGCTCTGGTCTGACTCCTGAGTCTGCAGGAGCTGGGGAGGCCCCTGGCTCCTCTTGTGAAAAGTTTCAGGATATTTCGCCTCTAGACATCTGACATAGAGCACTACAACTTCTGGCGGATGGTTTCCTTATTTGTCAAATGAGGGACTAGTGAGATGACCACTTTCTAGCTCTCGAGGGCACAACGTTTGGGGACTGGCAAGGACTGAAGGGAATACAGCTCAGGTGAGGGATGTGAGAAGGGAAGGAACTCTAAACCACTAGACGAGGGAGGTGCCAGACACCTGGGAACAGGGGAGGCCCAGACAGAGGTGCCCAGCAGACAAAGTCTAGGAAGCAGTGAGGCAGGATCAGAGCCACGGGTAGGGTACTGCGCCTTCCTTTCTGCCGTGCCCACCTACACCCCTGCCACACTCACCACTCCCTCAGGGTCCACCAGGAGCAGGTGCTTGGGCTGCCTGCTCTGCAGGCCGGTGAGCACGTACTGGCCCGGTGTGGTCGTGCTTTCCCGCACCAGGAAGTCCCCGTTGACTTGTAGCAGTGCCTCGGCCTCTCGCCGGCTCAGCTTCCCGTGGAACCAGGGCTCCCCTCGGAGCTGCTCAGCCATGGCTGTTGACTGGGGAGGTGGAGGCATTCGCAAGGCATCTTCAAAGGGCTCTGGGGATACAGAGAGAGGGCTAGGAGAGGCAGCTGACACAACCCTATGCTCAGGACCCAGACCTTTAGGGAGGGGAGGCCAGGAAGCAAAAGGCAGAGAGGCAGGAAAAGAGGAGGAATCAAGTGAGAAGATGGAGACACAGAAAGGCGAGAGGCACACTTACTCATGTCAAAGAGGTCTCGGGGTGCACTACCATTGATGGCAGGATTGGGGGGCCCGGCCCCAGCCCCTGCTTGCCGGGCCTTGTCTAGGTTCTGGACATTGACATAGGAGGGGTCATCAAAGAGCTCTCTGCCTGCTGAGGAAATGGAGGCTTTAGAGGGGCCCCGCCCTGCTTCTCACTCCCCCTCTGCCCCTCAGTCCCCTTCATACCTGAGCAGGGTGGTGGGGGCGGCATCTGTCTGCGGGCTTCTGGGTCTCCCCCAGCAGGCTGCCCCACAGGCTGCAGGGACCAAGACAGAGTGAAACCAGAGGCCCTAACCAGCTGCTCCCATCCAAGCCCCACCCGCCTCCATCCAAGCAACATACCAGCGTGGCTCCCAGGTGGCTGGGGGTCTGAGCACTGGGTGGAGTGGGTCGAGCAGCCCCTGGGAGGGCTCCTTCCCGAAGCCTCATGTCCACCACACCCCCGAGAGGTGGTTCCTTCCCCGGGAAGTCATTATAGTATTGATGGTCAGGGGGCTCTTCCTCCTCCTCATCCCAAGCTGAGCCATCAAAGCCAGCCATCCTGAGAGAGACAGGAGGGAGAAAGGAGTGTGGACGGGAGGACGGAGGGAGAACGGAACAGTGGTCACGTACTGGGCATTCCCTGAGGGGTAGGCCTGAGGATGGGTGTTTCACGTATAATCATTTCACTCTCTGGGCAACCAATAAAGCAGATACTGTTTCCTTCTCCAGTTTTTTAGGTGAGGAAAATGATGATCAGGGATAAAAAGACTTTGGTCACACAACTAAGAAATGGTCAGATGGCATCACCGACTCAATGGATATGAGTTTGAGCAAACTTTGGGAGATAGTGGAGGACAGGGAGGCCTGGCGTGCTGCAGTCCATGGGGTCGCAAAGAGCTGGACACGACTTAGCGACTGAACCACCACCACTACTGGTGGAGCCGAGTGTCAATTCAGAGTTTGCCTTAATGTCATGCCCTTGATCGTCACGCGGTCTCCCAAGAGGGAGGGGAGGCACCAAGCAACCAGGGAGGGGGTGCCCTAGAATATCCCAACACCTCCTCTAAATACTCGATCCTACTGGTCTGAGGTGGGAAACGTGACCATCTCAGGAAAGAGCCATCCTCCCTTGCCCAAATTCTTGATGGCTTCTAGAGGCAAGAACGTGAAGAACTAAACTACGTACAGACAGAAGCACAAAAAGACAGACCAGAAACGAGACAGCTGGGAAAAGAGAAGCCCGTCCAGCCAGGGACAAGCTGGACGTCCTGCACTGCAGCCCCGCCACGGGCGCCCGACGGGAAGAGCTGGCCCTGCAGCGGGCAGGGCCACGGAGCACCTTCCTGCCGGCCACAGGAAACTTAAGAATAGCAGGAAGCAGGGGCACGCAGGTTATTTCCTTCCCTGCCCTTTTCTGAGCTGGACTGTGGAAGAGCAGGCCTCCTTTTCCAGTTCTGGTCTGGGGCCCCCGGGAGTGGGCTGCCCCCCGGCCCCCACCTGCCTCCCCCGCGCACCTGTCGTGGGGGGTGACGAGCCTGGGTGGGTTCCTGAGGTACTGTTTGAAGCGCAGCTCGAAGGCCTGGCCGATGGTGCTGATGACGTCCTGAGCGAGCCCTTCGGGACACTCCAGGATGTGGCAGGCTGGGGGTGCAGCAGAGGCTGTTAGGGAGCTGGGCGGCGGGGGGACCGTGGGGCTGGGAGGAAGCGCAGATGGGGCCCTCGGCAGGAGGAGCCCCTGGGTCCTGCTCACCTGCCCCTTGGACAGCCAGCCCCACCCAGTGCTCCCCATCCACACCTCACCTCTCTGATTCACTGGGTCTTTGGCAACATAGGCAACATACTCGGCTGTGTCCTGGGGTGGACAGAGGCAGAAGAGGCCAGTTAGCTAAAATGTACAGCCCCACCCCACTCCTGACCCCTTCAAGCCCCTTTCTCAGACACTGCCTCAATCCTAGCAGGCTCACTTCTCTTGCCAGTGTCCTCCCAATCCCTAGCCCCCTACTCTCCTCCCACCACCTAAGCTCCATTCCCCAACTCACCGGGTCCCCGCCGGATGCAAACGAGATGGACTGCATGTGGTGGTTGGCAATGATCTGAGGGTTAGGGCAGAGGGTGGAGAAGGAAGGGAACGATGGGCATCAGGCAGCCTCAGAGTCTACTGGGCACCGCCCACAACTGGCCCAAGAGCCTGGCATCCCAGTCGCATCCTTTTGGCTTCTCAACGCATGTTCTCTTAATCTCCTCCTTCCCCACTGTTCCACTGCTCCCAAGCCTTCTCTCCCAGTGTCTTACCCTCATAACTAGGTTCCCGTTTAGCCCTCCCATCGATGTTTCTGCCCACCCCACCCCCGCCGCCTCACCCCACCAACCTGTTTGCAGTCTGCGGCCATGAGGTTGAGGCTGCTGGTGGAGACGGTCAGAGTGATTGGCATTCCAGCAAATTTCAGGTTACTCCTCCCCAGGATGGAGCTGAGTGGACGGCTACAGGGCTAGGGGAGGGCCCAAGGGTCTCAGAAGCTGGGGGTCCCCCACACCAGGAAAGCCCCACACTCCTGCCTTCTGGACTTCTCCCCACCTGCCCCACACTAGCCTTCCCGCTGCTCCTCCACATCTCCCAGCATCCCTAGCCCCACAGACCCCAGGTACCTTTCTCCTCCTTGTTGCCCCCTTAGCACCCGGCACAGCCTCACACACCAGACTGATGGCCTCCCTGGGGAAAGAGGGATACTCAGACCCAGAGCCTGCCTCCCACTCGGCTGGGGCCGCCACAGGGCTGGGGGAGGGGAAGGCCAGGCCAGACTCCAGGGGCACTCCAGGCTCTTTGTCGTGGTGGATTGAATTAAGGGCCTTTAATATTTGATGACACTGAGAGGCCGCTTCCTGGCTGATTGGGTTAGGGCCTCAACGGGTCTGGCCCCACCCTCTTCTAGCTACCAAATGTCCCATCCCCTTCCCAAAGGCAGCAGCAACCTTCCAGCTACCCCCGTTTTCCACCCCAGCTCTAGCTGCTAGCTGCCTCTGCCACCTCCCCCATAACTCCCTGGGCTGGATAATAAGGAGCCAGGTCAGAGTTGCCCCTTTACGTTAAGACTTAGACTCACTTCCCTAACTTTCTCTCAACCCCCTTTACCACCGAAAGATAAACCATCACTAGCACCACCAAGTGGCCCATTCTCCCCACCTCTCATGAATCCTGGGACTGCTCCTCCCCCAAGCCCCACTGACCTGGTGACCTGAGTCCGGGTGTTGAAGTCAAGGGCGCGCATAGACTGCAGGACCTCCACACAGCCCATGTACTGAGGGGAGGGACAGGGGACACCGGTGAGCCACCTCCCCCCACCTCTTCACAAAAGGCCCTGGGACTTCTCCTTCCTTGGTCCCTCAGGGAAGTCAGGATGAAGAAGTTCTGCCACTGCCCACGGATATACCCCACAACATGCAGGACAAGAGGGGCAAAGAGAGAAGGGCAAGCTAGGCGGACCTCATGCCTATGGGAAGGCGTGACGGGCATCGGGTGGGATGGAGTGACATCTCCAGAAAGCGGGGAGGAGACTGGAGGGGATAGTCAAGAGTCACTCATTCCAACACTTACTAAGGGCTTGTGCTGGGCTTTGTGCTAAGCATGGCGGGGTGGGGGTAGGGGAGTCACCAGAAGGAAGGGGCCCCAGACAGAGCTGGAAGGGAAGAGGTGAGAGAATTGGAGAAGGGGCAAGAAAGGTTTAAGAAACAGGACACCGAAACCAAGGGAGTTGCTGGAGAAGAGCAGGGGGAGAGAAAGAGATTAGTAAGCAGAGGAACTGGAGGGGTCCGGGAGGGAGTGGGAGGGAGAGGATGTTCACTCACCCGAACCAAGTAGGAAACCCCGGGTCCCATGACTTTGTCGTTGGGATGCAGCCAGCCCCGCGTGGGCTTATTGACAAAGCTCCCGTGGCGAGTCCACTCCTCGCCCCCCAGCTGGCCCCCTTCCACCCGAGTCCTGCGCCCGCCGCCTCCACTCAGCTTGTTCATGTCCTGGAGGAGGGGCAGGGGGCCTGAGTCCAGCGTGACTGCCCCTGCGACCCCCTCCCCGTCCTCGTTTGCCCTTCCTGGCTCCCCTTTCGGGCCTGGGCGCCCCCCAGCTGGGCTGGCCAGCTTCAGGCTGCTCATCCGGGGGAAGAAGGAGCACAGGGTGGTGGGGCTATCGTCCCCAGGCACAGGTGGCAGCACGGGCCCCAGGGACGAGGCTGATGGGGACGGCAGCTCCTCCGGTGGGGTGGACCCTGAGGCCCCCTCCTCCAGCGATGACAGAGACTCATTCCGAAGTGGGTTGTACTTGGGCTTGGGGGGCAGGAGATCCATGGCTGGGGTGAGAGGGAGGCTGCTGCCCAGCCTGGCCCCCCTGCCAGTCAGGGCAAGGGGGCCAGGCAGGGGGCATCCCAGGCCCTTAGCCTGATCGGACCTCTATGGCCCAGGGATCTCAAGGGTCCTGGAGAGGGAGAGGGACAAGTAGCTCTGGCTTCCCCGGCTCAGACCCAGACAGTTTCAGGCCCCATCCCCGCCCAGCCTGGAGCCTCTTCTCAGGCTGAGAAGAGAACAGGCTGGACCTAGAGCTGCCTAGCTCCTCCCCAGGGGCGGGGAGCTAAGGGGAGAGACCAATCCCAAGGACAGTGCTGACTCACAGGCTCTGAGGGGCTGAGCCCCCAACACTGCCCCAACCCAGAACTCTCGCAGGGCAGAGGGATCCATGTCCCCCTGCCTGGTCCCCCCACCCTACCAAACAGACAAGTAACTGGGGGAGGAGTAAAGTGGGGGGGGGGGGTAGGATGGAGGAGTGAGAAGGAAAGGAGGGCGATAAGAGGAGGTCTGGATCAATCCAGACCGGACAAGGGTAGGCCAAAGGGAGCAGGAAGCTGAGGGACGATGGGGATGGGGGGGCGGTGCGAGGAGGAGGTTAAGGGAGGAAACAGAGGCAGCTGGGGGTGGGAAAGGGAGGGGATTCCTGAACTCAGCAATTCCCTTCCTGTCCTGGTTGAACACTCAAATTCCCTCAGCCTCTAGCCCCAGCGCCCCACCCCCCCCCCCCCCCCCCCCCCCGCCACTGCCCCACAGAGGGGTGGTGGCCCTAGGGAGCCTGGGCCATTAGCCTCCTTGGCTATCACAGCTGTGGAGGGAGCTAAAGAAATGGGAAAAAGAAGGACATGGTCCCAGTGGATGCAGGGAGGGGCCAAGAGGAAAGGCAAAGCTGCTAAAGTAAGAGGAATAAAGTCCAACCTGGGTGGCACATCAGGGAGCCACTGGGCAGGAGCTGGAGCAGAGGGCAGTTTGGTGGAGGCTTGTTCTCCATGCATGGCGCCTACCATGCCAAGGAGCAGAGGCCCAAGCCAAATACTCTTCTGCCCCCCTCTTCCACAGGAAAGTAAGCTGTCAAGGGCAGAAGGGGTGAGGGGTGGCCAGGGCATTGACACTAAGGTCAGATCCCTAGACCTCCAGGTGAACACATACCCCTCCTTTTTAGTAGTGACCAGAGAGAGGGCAGGTATCCACCAAGGAGCATGATACCCCTCATACAAAGGAAAGAGTCTGGCCAGAGGAGATGGGGCAGTGCGACGGTTGTCCAAGAGAAGTGGCCAGGAAGGGACAGAGGCGCAGAAGTCAAATCTGTGCTCATGAGAAAGGGGTGCCAGAAGAGGATTGAGGCTGGACACAGGGAACAGTCCCAAACTCATTCCTCCCACCCACAGCATCCTGCCACAGCTCTGCTCCAGGAGGCCACAGGGGAAGTTGGAAAGCAACCAAATAGAAGTAGTAGTAAAAGATACATATACCCTCACCAGGCTCACCTCAGAATTACCTATCTTTAAATTTACTTCAGAATATTAAAAAAATGCAAATTATTGTGATTACAGTGATTAACAATCCTGACAATGAAAACATGTTAGATACTGTGCTTACCACCGCCCCCGTAGTCCTCAACCCAGGAGAGCTTTACCACTCCATGCACCACTCCTGAGAAGAAAATCTATCACTTTGTTTCCTAAGGCCTCAGCACTCAGAAACAGAGAATGAGGAAAGTATTCTGCCAAAGCCTCACCGCCCCCCACCCCCCCACACACACACAAACACACACCAGAATATCCTATCTTTAGAGGTGAGCATTCTGTGGGTGCCTGCAGAATCCAGAGACAAGGAATGACCTACAGGTGTGGGCATGTTTAGAAAAGAAAGAGGAAGTAGGGCTCTTTAAATTTACGGAGGAAGAAAGGAGATTGCTATTGGCAATCTGAAGGAAGAAAGGAGATTGCTACTGGGAATCTGAACGACTGGGTGTGGGGAAGAAGTTGCATGTGGCTTCTCAGCCCAGCAGGGAGGAGGAGGCAAGAGAGGCGGAAAGTAGCAGGAAATGGCGAAAGCCTCAGGAATGTTTCCAGCAGGGAAGGCTGGGCAAGCAGGACCAGGAGAAATGCCCAGACTAGAACTCTGTCTGGGGGAGGGGAAGAGCCAGAGAAGTGGTGGGGCCTGAAGAGTCCCTTAAAAAAAAAAAAAAAAATCAAACATCAAAAAGGACACTGTTACCTACACCCATTCCAAGCCACCGTCTTCAGGTGGTAGAAAACTTTCTCTTCTGTCACACCCACATGTCACACATCGACAAATCCACGGCCCTACCCAGCTCCCGTCGTACAGGTATGAGACAAACAGCTGTTTCTGGGGTGGAGTCGGTCCTGGGAAGGGAAACTCAGGGAGTGGGGCAGGGAATCTGTGAGCAAGTCTCCCTCCCACTCTCGTGCCAAACCCCAAGTCCAGCCCCCTTCAAGTAGGTCCACCCTTGGAAGGGGCTAAAGGAGAGGGAAAGGGCTGCCTCTAATCTCTTACTCCTCAGAGTCAGAGATGTGAACTTTTGACCCTATCCAATGGAGCCTAAGAACTCAGGAAAACTGAGCCAAGGGCCCCAAAGAGAAAAGGAACGAGGAAGCGCAAGCAGGTGAAGTTTCTGGGATTGAAGACAAAGATCCTGAGGCGATGACAAGGGTCCAACGGGGATAACGCTCCTGAAGGGGCGTGGCCCCTCAAGACGCGTGCACCAGAGACTCCCAGGAGGCGAGGCTTCTGGACGATCCGACGTGGATTAAGGAAGGGGCGAGGCTTCTAAAGGGGCGGAACCCTTAGGGAGGCGTGGCCTCACGAATTCGAATAGTTCTTTGAGTAGCAGGGTTCTGCCCTTTTGGGAGCTAGGCTTTTGATAGGGGTTAGCGGAGAATCGTCTCGAGAAGGCGGGGTTTCGGGGAATCGGAAGGACTAATGCAGGGGTTTGGAAGCATGTCTGGGGGTGGGACTTCCAGGAAAGCTGGACGACAGGGTAGGATTGGGGACAGTAAATGGAATATAAATCGGGGTTCGGAGAGCCCCCTGAAGTTGGGAGGTGGGACTTCCGGGGAGGGGGTCGCAGAGGGCGGGACTTGTAAATGAAGACCGGAAGTAGGGTCCCGGGAGAGGGGTTCCGGGGTAGAGAAGTGATTCACCTAAGACGAAAAATGTCCCAACTCACCAGGACTTCATGGAGTCTCCGCACCGCACCGCGGGGCGATTTGGTTCCGGATCACGCCACTGTCTCCTCAGGTTGCCGCTCCAACTTTCTCCCCGGGCCCAGCCTCCCTGGAGAAACTTTATTTCACTCACTTCCGGCCTCACTAACCCCTGACCCTGTACCTCATTGTCCCTCCTTCACCCGTCCCTCTTTCCCGAATCAGCCAATGGCAGTGCGCGGACGCGCACAGTAGCAGTGATAGCCAATAAAACGTCTATTTTTTACTTACGGCAATTCTTGAGCAATGTTCATTCCAATGAGGACTTGAGTAGAAGGAAACCTAAGCCAATCGGAGGCTTGAAGGTGGGGTTGTCCCGCCTTCCGCCAGAGGGACCAATAGAAAGCGCAGGCGGCGTGTTTGAAAGCGAGGCCAAAGAGGGTGGGAGCGCGTGCTGCTGGGAGTTGTACGGAGGTTGGCGGCGCGGGGCTGAAGGTCCTCAGGCAGAGTGATCATGTCGCACAAACAAATTTACTATTCGGACAAATACGACGACGAGGAGTTCGAGTACCGGTTAGTGCCGGCGCGGGGGCAATATCAAGGTCGTGAGTTTTGACAACTGAGGGCACAAGAAGTTGGTAACGGGGACTGAAACAGCAGAGTTGGCGCATGCGTGGGAGGTTAACGGGAATGGGTGCGTTGAGAGTGTGAGGCGCATGCGCGAAAGGTAGGGGGCAATCAAAAAAACCCCTAGAGTGATAGCGAATTTGGAAGGAGGCGTGGGTGGTCGTGGTTAGAGTGTTCGAATGTTAGAATACTGACCACCCTCAGCTTTGCGGGTTTCTGGACCATTCTCTCACCTCAGTTGAGTAAACTGAACTTGCCTTCTTGAGACTGCTTGTATTACAGCCACACCGTAGAGCCTTCTGGGAGAAGGTGGCAAAGGCGAAGCTTGAGTTTTCTTCGAGTCTTCAAAGTGAGGAGAGTTCTAAGAGAGCTTGAGTGTTATTAATCCATGGGAAAGGGGCGTGGTTGTCTGATTTGTTTTAGGAAGGGGGGCTTCGAGGAACTGGAATGGAGTAAAACTGACCAGGACCACTGAGGAAAGACTTAATATGGCCCTAATAGATTACCGTCAAATGTTTGAAGGGCATCTACTTGGGAAGCAATTATGGAGTGTTTATAGGTTTCAGGTGTTCTGCTAAAGTACACGGATAAGCCATGGTCCCTGCTTTAAACAGACCTAAAAAGTATGTGGAAATACTGACAGGCTTCAGAAAGAAGATGATAATTGGTATAATAGAGCTATGTACAGGTAGGTTGTGGTGGGAGCATGTAGGATTTACCAAACATGATAAAGAAAGGACTCCATACAGAGTTTGCATTTGATAAACTCTTAAGTCCATAATTCTAGATTAGAAAATAAAGCAACACAAAGAATTTTACAAATGTTGGCATTCCACTAATCTGTAGTAAGCATTAATAGTTAAAACAACTGGAAGCTTGGTTTTCGTGTGTTTCTTGAGCCTAGTGCAGGGCTCTGAGCCTTCTGGAGAACTTGGTGTATGCTGTCAAATAACACTGTTTGCATTGTTTTTATGTCAAATCCTTGGGAAAAGATCCCCAGCCCTGGGATTTCACTGGTGGTCCAGTGGCTAAGATGGCAAACACCCAATGCAGGGGACCTGGGTTTAATCCCTGGTCAGGGAAGTAGGTCCCACACATTGCAACTACAAGCCCGACCAAAAGAAAAAAAACACTCCAGCCCTGTTTGAACCCAATTAACTTTCTTTTCCTCAGCTGTTCTCTACATCTGAACTAGGCTAACTAAAATTGTGTGCTTAAAATGTCTTTGCAGGGCTAGGGAGACATCACTAGTTTCATCCTCTGGAGGATGTAAGTCTTGGCAGTGATATTTGATTTAAGGAAAGGTTTGTTTTGTTTTGGTCTAAATAGTCCTGGAAGCCAGTCTTTATGCCAGGGGCTTATTAGGATGTAAGCTGTTTTCAGACATTTAAACCAGAATTGACTTACAGGTGGGGGGGGGGGGGTGGAATCCCTTTTACTTAGCACAGAGAGAGCATTCAGTGCAGTTTCACTGAACATAATCAAGTCTGGGTCACCCCAATTCAAGTAGTAATTTCTTTGCTATAAAAGGAGACTTATCCTTGGTTAGGAAAGCATGGAGTCTCCCCCAAAGAAGTCTCGTGGCACATCCTTTCAGAGTTGAAAAATGTAACTTATGAGGATAGATTTTAAAAGATAAGATTTTTCTATTTCATTCTTGGTGACAGGGGCGGGTAAAAAAGTCTTTATTTCACCAGCAGATAAATTCAGGTCATCTCAGATTTAGTAACCAAATGGATTATGAGAAAAATGTTTGCCTTCAGGTGTTTGTAAAATTGTAAATTGTAAAACTTAAAAAGGGAGGGGATTGTGGACATTTTATACATAGGCCATAGAAATTTATATAAGTATAAATGTATAAATAGATATCTTTGTTGTTGTTTAGTCGCTAAGTCATGTCCAACTCTCTGCGACCGCATGGATTATAGCCCGCTAGGCTCCTCTATCCATGGAATTCCCCACGAAAGAATACTGGAGTGGGTTGCCATTTCCTTCTCCATTTATTTGATTTTATGTTTTGGCTCTTCCACACAGCACTGCCTGATAGGCCTTTCCTCTCTGAAATCACTTCTCTCCCTTTCTTACAACCCTGTTCAGAACCACCCCTAATTATTAACAGTCTGTGTGTGTGTTCTGGGTCTCCCATTATATTGTTTAAGAGTAATCAACTAGAGGACTGTAAGTGGCTATAATTTTGGCACTCATTCACGGGTGTTATTCATTAATATGTACTTTCTAATATACTTTCGTGAGAATTTACGTAACTTGGCCTGTAACTTGGGCTTTATTTCTAGCTGCCTTTGCACTACAATAAGATTTATAAACTCCCTGCCATTACAAACTGGTTTCTCTTTTCTTGTCTGTCTTGGCTTTACCTGCTAGCCCCCTCATCTGATAGATTGTACCCAGTTCTGATACAAATTTCCCACCTTCCCACATTTCTATTACAGGCATGTCATGTTGCCCAAGGACATAGCCAAGCTGGTCCCTAAAACTCATTTGATGTCTGAATCTGAATGGAGGAATCTTGGTGTTCAGCAGAGTCAGGGATGGGTCCATTATATGATCCATGAACCAGGTCAGTGCAATGGCTGAAAGCAACCATGTAGGACCAAGGAAATGAAGGAATGATAGGTGGGGATGATTTATGGGTTTAACTCACCAGCCATCTAGAAAAACAGGAGTGACCAAAAATAAGAAATAAAGTATCTGGGAGGTTCAGATGCAACCTGTCACTGGAGGGGGGGGGGGGGGAAACTCCTTTAATCTGTAATTTAATCAGAATATATATATATTTAAAGGCCACATATATCTTGATGTAGAGATTATGGCCTCTTCTTCATTCTCTATCAGAAAGTGAATTCTGAGATGTGTTCCAAATAAACCAAGGAAAGTGTATTTCTTGATAAGGCACCAGACACCAAACTACCAGGCAAAACTAATAAAGGACACCCCGGGGCTATAGAAAAAGCAAGAAAACTGATATTAACAATTCTGTGCTTGGCACACAAGCCAGGCTTCTGGGTCTGCTTCTAAGGCCATATGCTTAACTCTTCATTTAGTTACAAAGATCTAAGTGGTGATAGCTGGGAAGTGGGAGTGGGACACACTATAGGTTGTGCATGGGATGGTGTGATTTCACTTACTCTTTAGCTCTCACTCTTTCAGAACCTCACATCTTGCTGTTCCGGCGGCCACTGCCCAAGAAACCAAAGAAATGAAGCTGGGGAGCCACTTTTCAGCCTCAAGCTTTACACAGCTGTCCTCACTTGCTGACATCTTCCTGATGACATAATTGTGTTGCCTTCTTGTTTCTCACTTTGATATTTAAAGGATTTTCAATACACTGAATGTGCTGGTGACTGCTTTGCTTCTTGAGCAGAACTGACAGGAAGGACCACAGCCCAGCTGGATGCGTGAGTGCTCTCTGGGTTGCAGCCTCAGCTAAGTGTGACCCCCAAAACCTACGTGAGCTCTGAATCCAGCAGCACACGCTTGACAGATGGAGAAAGCATCTGAGAATATGACCACGGCTATTACAGGATTGTGTAAACTTGGCTGTTTGGGGTTTTTTCCTGCCAGGTGTTGTGTGTATGTTGATTTATGTTTCAGTATATTGGAAACTTTCCATTTTATTCCAAGAAATCTGTTCCATGTTAAAAGCCTTGATTAAAGAGGAAATTTTTATAATCTAATTCTCTAATTGTTAAAGTTTTTTTTTCACCCGTCCTCTCAGGGCATCACCCTCACTATCATGGTTCTAATTATATGCCCTCCAGTAAGATAATGAAGCTCAGCTCTTTGTTAACATTGAGGTTTGTTTCAACATTGAAGTAACTGGTTTGTAACCTACTTTAAGTAGACTTTGCTGTCAAATATCTACTGAAATACATTTCACTCTAACTACAGGCCTAAGAGAGGTTATATAGGACAACATCATCTCATCAAAACAAATCAGTTGTTTTCTATGGTCGGGTACTGCCATTAACATAGTCTGATTTTTTCTGAAGGGCACTCAAGGGTTCTTGGGGCTTCCCTGGTGGTGCAGACGGTAAAGAATCTTCCTGCAATGCAGGAAACCCAGATTCGATCCCTGGGTTGGGAAGATCCTCTGGAGAAGGGAATGGCTACCCCACTCCAGTATTCTATTCTTGCCTGGAGAATTCCATGGACAGAAGAGCCTGGCAGGCTATAGTCCATAGGGTCACAAAGAGACTTTACACTTAACAAGGGTAAAGTGAGGCTGCTAGTATACTCCACTTCTTGACCAGCCTAAGGCTCCTGCATACCTATGGCCTGTTCACTCCAGAGTGGTTTGGGGATGTTTTCAGTGGTTCTCACTTTGGCCAAACATTGGAATCACCTGAGTAGCTTTAAAGTGCTGATGCCTGAGTCATTCCCAGGGAAGTTGACTTAATTGGTCTAGGGTATGGCCTGGATAAGGGGATTTCGAGCATTCTTAAACAGGTAGTTACTGCACTGAGCTTTGAGGAAACGGTTGTAAACTGTGGATATTTAAGAGACATTTTGCCAAGTAATAGCTTACCTTCTACTTTTAATAGTAGTGCTAAGTAAGTGAGATTAATCTTCCCACTTTCTCTTAATCTTTCACTCATTCCGAGAGCAGTAGTAGTCAGCAGTAGTTCAGGTGTGGTCCCTGGTCCGGAAGCATCAGTATCACCTGGAAACTCCTTAGAAGTGCTCATTCTTGGACTCCACCCTGCTGCTGCTGCTAGACCTACTGAATCAAACTCTGAGGGTTGGACACAGTGACATTTTAACAAGCTCTTTAGGTGATTCTGGTGCACACTTATGTTTGAGAACCCACTAAAAGACTCGGAGCTGATGTTGAGGGGTAGGGAGGAGGCATTTCAGGGAGGGGCTTGTCAAATATCACCATGATTATTAAGAAAGATACTGTAGCATATGGCTTATGCCATTAGGACAGCCCAGGTTTGTTTTTTGAGAGCCAAGACTCCCTTAATTGGAAAAACAAAACCGGGCTTATTACTTGAAGGTTCTAGAAGCCTGGCTCTGTCATTGACTGTAGTGTTTTTGTGGTTTCTGTGTAACATCTCTTCACCTTTTTGAGCCTGTTGCCCATCTGTAAAATGGGCATATCTCTCTCAGAGGGGTTTTAGGAGAGTAAAATGAGGCAGGTGTGGCTCAGTAGTTCTCCACGTGAAATTTTAGACCTTTACTACAAAAAGCAATGGCATCAGCATGACAGGAGGGTTTGTTAAATGCAGATCTCTGGCCCCACCCAAACGGCCAGAATCCTGTAGATTTAATCAGCATATTAAAAAGAACCCCAGACGATTGGCAGGAGTATTAAGTACTTTTAGACCAGAGACGAGTAAAACAAGTGGAAGCTGAGAATCCAAAGTGGACATGTGGCCCTCCCTTTGTCGCTGCCCTCACTTGGACCTACAAGACCGATTAACTGGGAGGGGTTATGTTTAAAGCACCATCTGGAACAAGGTGGGGCAAGACTTCATTGTCAAAAAAGTTGAAGTAATTAGCTTTATCGTTTATAACAGAGACAAATGAAAGTTCCACACAATAAAAGCTCACCACCAGGATCTCATTAGCTCACAGGCAATCTTGACAATTTTTCTTGGTGTCCAACTTCCACTTGCTACAGTGTAAAATCCCCTTTGACACCAGTGCCAGCCCCTGACCCCTCAGAATGAGTCAGGGATCACGAGTAACAGATAGTATGTGCACGCAAGAATTCGAACACTGAGCGGAGGTTAGAGTCAAGCGTCTCTACTTCCAGCACCAGCAGGGAGCATCACAAACACCTTAGAACCCCTCCAGCCCCCTCGGCTCCTTCCACTCCTCAGGTTCTTTCCTGAGAGAAAAGCCCCGCCCCCCGGCTAAGGCCCAGCCCCCTCGCTTCCGGGTGAGGGTGGCCACGTGGTTGTCGCCAATAACAACCCAGCACCACTCCCGCCCTCTGGCTAAAGCTCGCGAGCGATGGTGGACTACACCAATGGAGCCATAGAAGTAGTCTGAGCGACGGCCAAAATAACCAATTAACATGAGGTGAGTCTGAGGCGGGACTCTGAGTACGGAAGCTGCCCCGAGACAGGAGGGAAGGAGAGAGGGAAAGACCCGGTGAAGGGGTAAGAGGCAGGTGAGAACCTGGAAGAGCTCAGCAATCTGAAGCGTGGCGGGAAAAGACAGGATTCTGGGCTAGAAAGGGTGTGGAAGCCTGCAGAAGAAGGCTGCTGAGTTCTGGTCGGTGGTGGAAGGAGGGAACGCATTTAAAGGGGCCAAGGCCCAGGATAAGGTAGACATTTAAAGGGACAGGTGCCCCAAAGAGAAGAGACATATAAATATAAAAGCACAGATGCCCTGGATAGAGTCGACCCTAGAGAAGCCGAGCTCTGCAGACAGAAGACATTTTTAAGTGGTAGGTTCGGAAGAGGACATTTTAAGGAGACTAGGACGGAGCATAGAAGACATTAAAAGAGGTATGGGCTAGAGTTTAAGAACACGTTTATTAAACGGACAGGGATAAAGGAGTCGATTGTCAAGGGCCTGGTGAGGAAAACTGTGCACTCCTCCTCTTCCCCATTGTCCTTTCTGGCTCCTCCAGGTTCCCTCCACCCCGGAATCCCTCTTCCCAGGCTGTGACCCTCAGTGCCCTGTAGACCTGGCTGGCCCCCAGTGCTTGCGACCCCTATTTGGGGGTCTGGGTGGCTACTGGAGGGCCTTCCAGAGGGGCAGAGAAAGCGGGACCATGGCGTCTAGGGCCTCTGAACCTCCGCCAGGGCGCAGCGTGACGGCGGGCATCATCATTGTTGGAGATGAGATCCTCAAGGTGTGTCTGGGACAGGAGGGGGGAGGGGCAGAATTCTCCGGTCCTTGGGAGCTTGCCCCACGTTCTGTTGAGGGAGGGTGAACCAGGGTGGGAGCCCTCTTGCTGCAGTAGGGCCCTGGAGTGAGTCCAAGATATTGGCGGAAAAGTGACCCTTATTCTTTCGATTACTCTGTTGAAAAACTTGTAGCAAAGTCCCTACAAATTGCCAAGCAGTATGGAGAAGGCAATGGCACCCCACTCCAGTGTTCTTGCCTGGAGAATCCCAGGGACGGGGGAGCCTGGTGGGCTGCCGTCTATGGGGTCGCACAGAGTCGGACATGGCTGAAGCGACTTAGCAGCAGCAGCAGGTAGGGGGAGGAGGACCTTTACAGAAATGACAAGGAGTCCAGCGTGTATAGGAGGTGCAGGTGCATGTATTATTTCAGAGTTATGTCCAGCCTATTTGGAAAAATGATCCAAAGCATTCAGGAGAGATAGAAGGAAAGTACTAGAAGGGGGAAATCTCTTCTGAATGATCAGGGAAGTCTCACTAGAGGTCATGATGGGCATCAGGTTTGTAATAGTAATACAAACCTGCTTACTAGGGCCTGGCAGTGTGCTTGTATTACATCACATGTGATTTTCCTAATCCTTACAACAACCCTGTGATGTGGGTACTTTTATTACAAATCTAAATGAATAAATAATAAGACAGGCTCAGAAACGTTGAGAAGCTTTCCCTGAACAGCTAGTAAGTGGTAGGTGGGATTCCAGCTTGATTTGCATTTACTCCAGAGCCAACCTTAACCACTAAACTCTGTAGAGAAGTAGAAGGAGATGGGGCTGGAAAAGAAGAGTGCGTACACACCACAGACACACAGCCTCAAATATTCTGCAAAGGAATTTGAACTTTATTCTGTATATGGTTGGAAATAACAAGTGACTTTTGAGCCAAGAGTGACACAATCACAGTGACATGTTAGGAAGGTTGCTGCGGAGGCCTAGGGCAGAGTGCTGTGGCAGGACACTGGGAGCCTGGCCAGGGGTCTGTTGCCACCATCCAGGTGAAAAGTGCCAAGGACCTGTTTGGTGGCAGTAGGAACAAAGAAGAGAGCAGATGGAGAGACATTTCAGAAGTAGAATTGACAGCATGAAGAGCCTGACAGGCTGCAGACAGTGTCTGAGGATGCCACTGACCAAAATGACAACGGCCAGGAATCTGAAGATGCCCTTAAGCACTTGGGGCCAGGGGACTGAAACTGTCAGGGCTGATGAGGAAGTGGATGAGTGGTCCACATAAAACTGTTAATTGAATCCATAAGCAGAGAGGGGGTCAAGGTCCAAGCGCAGAGATGGAAGCCCAAGGTGGATCACATTACCCCTGACTCCTTTCACATGGATTTTCCCACTCTTGGGCCCAGTGTGGGCTTGTGGGCTGCTGGAGGTGGGTGTCCCCCAAAGAGCAGAGTGCTCCGTCAGCAGGCAGTTGCAGCTTGATCCTTCCTGCTTTGCCCTGCATCCCCACAGCACTGACACACTCATCTTCCCCATCCCCAATCTCCCAGGGACACACTCAAGACACCAACACCTACTTTCTGTGCCGGACACTGCGTTCCCTGGGGGTCCAGGTGTGCCGAGTCTCTGTGGTACCCGACGAGGTAGCCACCATCGCAGCTGAGGTCACAGCTTTCTCCAGCCGCTTCACCCACGTCCTCACAGCAGGGGGCATCGGCCCCACACATGATGATGTGACCTTTGAGGCAGTGGCCCAGGCCTTTGGGGACGAGCTCAAGCCACATCCTGAGCTGGAAGCGGCCATCAAGGCCCTAGGAGGGGCGGGCTGGGAAAAACTGTCGCGAGTGCCCACCTCTGCCCGCCTGCATTATGGCACAGATCCTCGCACTGGCCACCCCTTCCGATTCCCACTAGTCTCCGTCCGAAATGTCTACCTCTTCCCGGGAATTCCGGAGCTGCTTCGTCGGGTGCTGGAAGGGCTGAAG
The DNA here is from genome assembly GCF_032405125.1 of Capricornis sumatraensis. Classification (NCBI taxonomy): domain Eukaryota; kingdom Metazoa; phylum Chordata; class Mammalia; order Artiodactyla; family Bovidae; genus Capricornis; species Capricornis sumatraensis. Next base: position 116,983,303 of record NC_091070.1, on the reverse strand, counting down.
GGGCTGTTCCAAAACACAGCTGTTCAGTTCCATTTGCGGGAAATGTATGTGGCAGCTAACGAGGCCTCTATCGCCCCCATCCTGGCTGAGGCCCAGGCCCATTTTGGGCGCAGGCTTGGCCTGGGTTCCTACCCTGACTGGGGCAGCAACTACTATCAGGTGAAGCTGACACTGGACTCGGAGGAAGAAGGGCCCCTGGAGGAGTGCCTGGCCTACCTGACTGCCCGTCTGCCCCAAGGATCAGTGGTCCCCTACGTGCCCAATGCCGTGGAGCAGGCCGGTGAGGCCGTGTACAAACTCACTGAGTCAGGTAGGGGCCTCCTGGGGAAGGGGCAGAAGGCAGCAGACCACCGGTGCCACCCTGGGTCTTAGGAGCAGTGGGCTGTTGAAGGCTTGCTGCAGATCCAAGAGAGGGTAGCAGATCCATTCATTCTTCCAGTAAATATCAGTTGATATTTGAATCCATAAGCAGAGAGGAGGTCAAGGTCCTCCTTGAGTACCTCCTTTCAGCAACATTGTGCTGGGTGTTGGGGGTTTAGCTCAACAGGACAGAGGTACCCCTGCTCTGGACAAGGAGTTTTAACAGGAGAGGGGGAATGTTAAAAAGGTAATCGTGCATGAGGGATCAGTGATGAGGGGGGTTCCACAGCAGGGAGATCAGCCTTGATCTGGGGTCGGAGAAGGCTTCCCTGGGTGAGTGACACATAAGCTGAGTGATGAGGATTTTCATGTGGCGCTAGTGGTAAAGAACCCCCTTGCCCATGCAGAAGACTTAAGAGACGCAGGTTTGATCCCTAGGTCAGGAAGATCCCCTGGAGGAGAACATAGCAATCCAGTCCAGTATTCATGCCTGGAGAATCCTGTGGACAGAGGAGCCTGGCGGGATGCGGTCTGTAGGGTTCATAAAGAGTCAGACACAAGTGAAGCGACTTAGCACGCACACACGCAAGAATTTGGTTAGACCAGGAGATGGGCAAAAGGAAGCTGTGAAAGAGGGAAGGAAGCAGCATGAGCTTTAGGAGAATGAAAAGAAACCAGGACCCCCGAGGGAATACACTGAGGTGAAGGTGTGGCTAAATGGGGCAGGTGGCAGATGAAGGAACTGAACGCTGGGAAGATAGAGAGGGGCTTAAGCAAGAGCAGCTTGGCCCCCACTGCCCTCTGACAGCCCTATGTATGTAACTGATGCCCTCTTCCCTGCCTGCCTGGCAGGGTCTTCTCTGGGGGAGAAGGTGGCAGGCGCCCTCCAGACCATTGAGACTGCCCTGGCTCAGTACAGCCTCACCCAGCTCTGCGTGGGCTTCAATGGAGGCAAGGACTGCACTGCCCTCCTGCACCTCTTCCACGCCGCAGTGCAGAGGTGAGCTCACCCCCTCGGGGGAGAACCCAGAGATAGAGCTGCCCCATTCGCTAGTTCCCTATCCTAAGAAGCAGGAAGGAAGGGGGGTGTCTGAGTGGGGCTTGGCAGGGTGATAGCCACAGTTACCTCTCAGTTCCGATCCTCCCCATATTTATTGAGCATCTGCCACCTGCCTGGTCCTGAGTATGGATGTGCGAGCCACCTTCCCCAACCACAGGGAGGTCACAGTCCTGTCTGGGAGGTAAGGCCTACATACTAGAAACGGGTGTGGGCTCCAGATTTGAGAAACCAGAGTGGGCTTGCCAGAGGAAATGGATTCTTCCCTTCAGATGAGAAGGACTAGGAAAAGGGAGGAGAGGGTGTCTATTCCAGTGGCCAAAGGGAACAGAGCAAGCTCTCTGGGGAGTGTTTCCCTGCCTAACCTGGCAAGCCAATGGATCCTGCCCCCTCTCCAGGAAGTGCCCTGATGCTCAGGAGCCCCTCCAGATCCTGTATATCCGCAGCATCTCCCCTTTTCCTGAGCTGGAGCAGTTTCTACAGGACACCATCAAGAGGTACTAGGGGCCTTGAAGATTTGGGATCCCAGAGAGACTTGGGAGGGCCTACTCCTGACTCCCGGCACTCTTCCTCAGGTACAATCTGCAGGTGCTGGAGGCTGAGGGAGACATGAAGCAGGCCCTGAGTGAGCTGCAGTCACGGCACCCCCAGCTGGAGGCTGTGCTGATGGGCACCCGCCGCACTGACCCCTACTCCCGCAGCCTCTGCCCCTTCAGCCCCACTGACCCAGGCTGGCCTGCATTCATGCGCATCAACCCACTCCTGGTATGGGGAAGGGGGTTTATCACCTTCAGTCTCCTGTCCCCTGTCAGTCATTGCACCCTGGCTTCCTGGGGTGGGAGGGTTAGACCCTTGGGCTTGGATGAAATGGCCCCATCAGCCAAGGGCAGCAGTGGTATTTGTTCGTTCAGCCTTTTGATCAGGTTTTATTGAGCACTAATTCAACAGCAAGCATTGTGGACCAAACAGTGTCTTAGACCTGTGCTGTCCAATATGGTAGCCGTGAGCCATTTATTTACACTTGAATTGTAATTAACTGAAATGAAATATAAATTGCTTTAAAAAGTTGAATTGTATACTTTAAAAAGATGAATATCATGGCTTATGAATTATATCTCAATTTGTAAATTAAATACAATTCAAACTTCAGTTCCTTAGTTGTATGTTGTACTAGCCTTATGTCCAATAACTACCATGTTAGACAGCATAGATACAGACCATTTCCATCATTGCAGAAAGTTCTAATGGACAGCACAGGCTTACACAAATAGCCTTAAACAGCCTCTCCCTTTCCTCCTGGAAATTACATGCCAGTGGAGGGTAGACTGAGAATGGGGAGGGGAGGGATGGTTTCTCTCATTGATTGGCGTACACAGAGCAAGATGTACCAGAGAGTTTAGTAGCAGGCCCTCCCTCAGAGGCTAGGGGAGCAAAAGAACCGGGATAGGCCCTTTCCCAGGTAGATGAGGGTAGATGTGGGAGGGGGAGTATTTGTGACTCTGCTCTGACGCTGGCCTCCCAGGACTGGACCTACAGAGACATCTGGGACTTTCTGCGCCAACTGTTTGTCCCCTACTGTATCCTGTATGACAGAGGGTAAGGTTGGGGGAACAGGATGGGTATGTGGAAGACATGAGGGTGCTGGGACTGGGAACACCAACCCCACTGCAAACCCACCATACCCTCCACCCCCCACCCAGCTACACGTCACTGGGGAGCCGGGAGAACACAGTACGGAACCCGGCCCTGAAGTGCCTGAGCCCAGGAGGACAGCCCACCTACCGTCCGGCCTACCTGCTTGAGAACGAAGACGAGGAGCGGAACTCCCGCACATGACGGCCCACTCCTGCCCTTTCCAAGGAGGGAAGGAAGGAGGCCACCCTGGGGTCTAACCTGTCAATAAACCACCTCTCCTGTGCCTGTTGCTCTGGCTGTGCCTTTGTCTTCCTGCTTCAGGGAACGGGAGAAGCAAAAGGAAGCCAGGCCCTGGCAGCTCGGAGCCCCCATTGCTCACTCTAAGGGGGATGGGGGGCAGAGCAGGCTGGAAAGGAGCTCTCACTGATGATTTTCAGTGCCAGCCTCAGCAGGAGCCCAATAGAGGGCAGAAGCAGGGAGCAGTGCCAACCCTGGGGGGTGGGGGGAGGGACAACCAGGCAGTAGACCCAGGGTTTCAAGACCCAGGCTGGAAGAAGGGAAGCTGAGCTGGCCTGGCCATGGAGGATGAAAGATGGAGTGGCCAGGCTCTACTACTAACCCCATCCCAGCATCCCTGGGCACAAGGGCTGACTCAGCCCATTCTCGGGCCCAGAACCTTCCCTGTGCTAGACCCTGGGGCCCTTGTGCCCACAGTCATGAGGTCTGAAGGGGGTGGGGACAATGATGATAAAAGGCACCAGACACAGCTACCACACCCTTCCTCAGCTGCAGCCTACATGCAGCCCCGGACACAGCCCCTAGCCCAGGCCCTGCCCTTCTCCCTCGGAGGGGTCCTGCGAGACACTGGACTTCGGGTTCCCATTATGAAGATGGGCACAGGGTGGGAGGGCCTGCAGCGGACCCTGAAGGAAATGGCCTACCTCCTCCTCTGCTGCTGGTGTATCAAGGAGCTGCTGGATTAATGGTGGCCGAGACCTGCCTCCACTCCACAGGCACCATGGCGGGCATCACTCAGGTGGGCAGGGTAGGGCAGACAGGAGGCATGGCTGCAACTTCTGTGGCAGAGCCTACCTCTCAGCTTCCCATTCTTTTTTTAGCACCCAGTCCAGCATCCATCAAGACTCCCGGAGCCAGCTGTGCTTGACCAAGGATGGGCCACAAACAGCGAGTGAAGTGCTATCCTGGTTCCAGTTTGTGCCATCTGTCAGACCTGCCTCATCTCTGGGCCTCCGTTCCCAGCCCCCACCTCCAGCGCACCTCTGGTACACAGGAGCTTGGCCTGCTGGCTAGGACCCCAGTCAGACTGCAGCAGGACCTGGCGCTCCTCCAAGTCTGGCTCGGGGAGCCTACTGGCGCAGATGGCTGATCTTACCATACCCTCCCAATACCAGGAATGGCCTGCCCCCAGTCTCTTTGTTTGAGAATCACTGAACTATATGTATAATAAATAGGCCTTGAGACCGAAAGTTCTAAATGTCTACAGGGGAATCAGAAAAAGTCAGCACCGCAACAGTTTGGGACCCAGGGAGGAAAGGAGGTTGTCCTGGATAGAAAGACTGAAAGCCAGGTTTCCTGACTCACTGGTGCCTGGGTGGGGAGGGCGTTGGGTGGAAAGGCCAGGTTCCTCCCAACGTGTAGAAAAGGAGGAGTCTAGCTTGGGTGGGGTCTTTATGAGGCCCTCCATGTAAGGCTGGGAACCTAAATAGAAGACCTGATCTAGCCACCTCCCTGCCCCTGAAGATCTTGGGGAAAGCGCTGAGCTGGTACTAGTTCCCAGCTTACAGAGATCAGGCCCTGCTCCTCTAGCTCACACACAAAGCTGCAAGAGAAAGCTGTCCTGCAGGCTTATGACAATGCACAGGACACAGCCAGAATGAGCAGAATTGACTCTTCGCTTCCCCTTGGCAGCCACCAACACATGCTCTCCCTAAATCACTCCCTGGGATCAGTACACACCAGTTATTTACATCATCTTGCACCTGCCTACTGACATGCCCACTCAGACCCCCACAACCTCAGAGCCAGCCAAAGTGTCCCTCGGATCTCTAGCCAGCATTCTCTCGGGCCCAGTTATGCCTTTCCCCCATTCTATCCTGGGACACTGGCCTGGAGGTGGTATATGTGACCCTCTCCAGCTGCCAGGGACCAGCTCTTCCTCAGACTTCTTAGTTAATTCCTTTTCCCCTGGGCTTGTTTTCTTTTTCTTTGTTTGTCAAAGTAACATATGCCTAGAGTAAAGAACTTTGATAATTCTTTATCCCCTAGCTTTCCTCCCCAGAGGTAACCATGGTGACCTGTTTCTTGGACAGCATTTTTTTTTTAATTCTTTAAATTAATGTATAGTTGACTTACAATATTATATTCGTTTCAGGTGTATAGCACAGTGATTCAAAATTTTTATAGATTATACTCCATTTAAAGTTATTATAAAATATTGGCTATATTCCCTGTGCTGTACAAAATACATTTGTAGCGTATTTGTTTTATACATAGTAGTTTGTACCTCTTAATCCCCTAGATCTAACTTGTCTCTCCCCCTTCCCTCTCCACTAGTAACCACTAGTTTGTTCTCTATATCTTATATTCATTCATTTTGTTTTTTAGATTCCACATGTGAGTGATAACATACCATGTTTGTCTTTCTCTCTCTGACTTATTTCATTAAGCATAATACCCTCCAGATTCAACCATGCTGTTGCAAATGGCAAAAGATTCATTCATTCATTTAACATATATTATTGAGCATCTGCTATATGCCATTCTGGCTGCTTTGAATACAGCAGAGAATAAAACAGATCCCTGTACGTACAGAGCTTAGGTGCTGGTGGGTAGAGACAGAAAATATAAAAACAAGCACACTGATGTTATTAGGTGATAGGTGCTATGGAAAAAGAGAAAGTTGAGATAGGGATGGGGGTTGGAGCAAGCCTAGTAGACCATGGTAACAATTTCAGATTGTATGCTGAGTGAAATAAGGAACTGGTGCAGGCAGCTGAGCATGAACTGATTTTTTTTATTTAAAAGGTTCACACTGGCGCTGGGTTGAGAATAGCCTTTAGGGGACCAAGGGTAGAACAGTAGAGACCTCTTAGGAGATAATGGGCACAGTTGGAGCCAGATGTGTTGGTGGCTTATAGCAGGCTCACAGCCATAGCAGTGGAGAGAAGTGGCTGCATTCTGCGTATATTTGTCCTTCTAGTTAATAACATACTCTACACCCCGCTCGGCACCTTGCTGTTTTTGCTTCACATACCTTGTAAAGGATGGCATACCAGTATACTTATGGCCTGTCCATTCTTTTTTATGGTAGCATGGTACTCTATAGTACTCCAAATCAAGGTTATTGCCTATCCCTGGCAGCCCCACATCCACAAAATGGTCAGTGTTCTTCCCTGGTGTCTCCAGGGCCCCAGGGCCCAGCAGTGAGAAGGTCCTGAATCCACCCAGAGAGAGGTTAGTGGTAGAGGTGGATAAAGAATTCGCCTTCGCCTCTGAATTTGGAGTTCCCTTTCCCCACTGTAGTCTGCACCCTGCTTGGCAGGCTCCAGCCATGGCCTCACTTGAGCTGGAGAAGTCTGCCTCCTTTTCCTTCCTTAGACCTCACTCCCACCAAGCTGCAGCAGTGCTGGCGGTGGATCCTAAAGTCTGAGCCTTCTGACTTTGCCAGAGGAGGGGATGTCTGGCAAGGGCCCCTGGGGAAGTGGTAGGTAGAGGAAGGCAGGGCCCAGGGCTGTGGCCCGTGGTAGGAGCTGAAGGAGGGAGACAAGCAGTGACTGCCAGTAGCCCAGGGAGAGTGTCAGAGCTGGGAAGAGAGTGTCAGAGCTCTGAAAGGGGAAAGACTGGAGAGAGAGATGGGGAGGATGACAAAACCCTCATACACCATTCCAAAAGCCCGGTTCAGCTAGAGTGCTCTGAGCCTTCCAAAAGTCCACTTCAAAAGTAGGTAGGACAAGCGTAATTATCATATCTTTACATGAAGGAACAAGCCCGGAGAGCTGAGGTGACCCTTCCAAAGTCGCACAAACAGCACTCTGCAGTAGGGTAGTCATTTGGTGAACCCAGATTTTTTTCATCTCAAATTCAGAGCCTCTCTCAATTAGCCTGCCTTCCTCTCCTGAACCCATGCTTGGGATGGTGGTCTAAGTGGCCTGGGCGGCAGGGCCAGGAAAGCAAAAGGGTGGAGGGGACAATCAACTCTAGTCTACACCCACTCCGTGATCTCCCGCTTGACCTCAACCCTAAGCTCCCCTCGTTCTTCATTTCCTACTGGGGGCATTTGGGAGGCCCAGCTATGCCCTTTCCATGTCAGCCACAGAGCCAGGAGACTCCCTACTGGTCTAGAAGGAAAAGTGAGTGGCAGTTTCCCTGTAGTGTTCTCTTCCCATTTAGAATAAGCTCCGGTTTTGAATGTCCAAACCACTCTCTCCAGAACTCACTGGAGGGGGATGAGGGGAGGGATAAAGGAAGATAGATAGGGAAGACCAAGACAGGGAGGAATGGGTAAGAGCTCTTCTACCCACCGTCCCCCACCCCCGGGACCCCCTAGTGGCAACAAGGGGTAGAGGACTAGGCCGGTAAAGTGAGGAAAGTCAGGCAGAACTGAAGGGGTAAAAGGTAAAGCCGCGGTGTCCAGTCCTGTCTGATTCTTTGGGAAACTATGGACTGTAACCCGCCAGGCTCCTCTGTCCATGGAATTTTCCGGGCAAGAATACTGGAGTGGGTTGCCATTCCCTACTCCAGAGGATCTTCCCGACCCAGGAATGGAACCCACGTCTCTGGCTTCTCCTGCGTTGGTAGGCGGGTTCTTTACCACTGCGTCACCTAGGAAGCGTTTTTACCAGTACCGGCTTTGTACCTGCACTGGTGCTTCGGGTGAGGTCAGTTTTCCTCACTCTATCTCAGTTTCCTCGTCGGAACTCGAAGAACTGAACTGGCAGAACTGGAAGTGACTCCCCAAATACGGCAGCATGCGGAGGAAAAGCGGCCTTATTCATAACCAGGATTCCCAGCTGATTACCTCGGGCATGACCCTCAATGGTGTGAAGAAAGTAGGTGGAGAGGGATCGAGAAAAGCGGTCTGAGGAGCCGTGCGCAATTAACTAGATATTATAGTGATGCTCTTGGGAGAGTCCCGCGTTTTCCCAGCAACACTGAAAGCCGGGCAGAAGGCAGTGTGGCAGTTGTTTCACTGGCGCCGGAGCGCCGACCTCCAAGGGCATCGGCTCTTATTTGCATCCCTATTTGCATCTCGTTTGCACATGAGTTATTTCCCCTTCAAAAGGCAGAAGTCCTTTCTAGTTACTCCCAGCTGAAGCTGTCTACTCCCGTCTTTGCCAACCTTAGGGGCATATCCATTTTTCTGGCCATTCTCTGTCTCCTCTGACGGGCGCCCCTTCGTGCTCTTAGGTCGTTCGCTCTCAATTCTTTGCCTACCCCAGCTTCAAGACAGCGACCCGGCTCGAGAAGCCGGGGGACCTGCGCCGCCTGGCGGCTGGAGAGAGGAAACTGAGGGCAAGGCGGTTCTGTTTTGCCTTCTCTGGGACGTGGAGTTTTGGAAAATGTTTCCCCGAACTTCCTGAGGCTAAATTTATCTCCCCCTGCCCTGGGGGGCGCAGAGATCCCGGCGACGATTAGCGCTGCGCGGCAGCGCGCTCCCGCCCAGAGGCCCGGAATAGGCGCCGAGTTATAAATAGAGCAGCCCGCAGGTGTGGGGGGAGTCGGCGGGAGGGGGGCAACCCTGGCAGCCACGGTCCCTTCAGGTGGGTTGGGCGGTCACGGTGGGGGCGCCGGGGCTGCGGTCTGAGCGCCCCCAGCGGTTTCCTGGGCGGCGGGTTTTTCGAGGGAAGCGGAGGCAGCCTGGGGAAGGCGGAGAGTGGGGAAGAGGTGGGCGCCTGGCGCAGGCTGAAGCTCCGCTTCCAGCTCAGCCCCTCCACATTCCAAAACAGGCCCTTAGACCCACTCTCTCAGTACCCCGCCCAGGCCCAGTTTTGCCTTTCTTCCCGTCAGAAGTACTCTCTTTTTCGGGCTCTGCAAGTATCCAGGTCCCTTGCAGCTGCTCCTTGGCGCACGTGGCCCCAACCCCAGGTTGTGCAGTTCCCCTTAAAAAGGGGGTTAACTCCAGGCAGACCTGGACATTCATCCTTCTCTTTGGTCAACCACTTCATCCTCCGGGTATTTACAGACCTCCTGCTAATTTGCCCCCCAAATTTAGGTCTAGTTGGTTGCCTGAAAATATATGTCTGAAAGTGTGGATTTTGGAAGTGCCCAGATCCCCAGGAAGCCCCTTGGAGATCCCACACTTGCCCTCCAGTTCTCGGTTCCAGTACAGGCCTAGTAGCTGGGCAGGGGTGGTCGCAGGCCTCGGGGGTTTCGTGGGAGGGGGCGGGGGGCCCAGTCAGCTTTTATTGGCTGAAATAGCCGCAGTTGTTTGGCGAGGTAAGGCTTGGAGTTGGGGGTTCGGCAGGAATTTCAAGTTGGGGGTTCCACCCTTTGAGCGAGGAAGGGAGCCGAGAATGTGTGTGTTGGGGGCGGAGCGGGGCGGGGGGGGGGGCGGGGAGAGGTGGTCACTAAAAAACTAACAAGGGGTTCCAGGACTGTCCAGACTCAAGTGGGAAATGCATTCTGGCTGCTAAAAGATCCAGGTAGGGTCCAACAAGACGCCTGGCGCGACCCCCAGGAACGGGGGACATGGCGAGGCCGCTGTTCATTTTTCTATACCTAAGGGCTGATGCCAAGGCGCCTTTCCTTTCTGTTGCTTCTAGAGGCTCTGGCTCTGCCCTCCCCGAGCCACTTTCCATGCCCTCTCCAGCCCGAAGCAGCCCCCTCTCCATTTCACTTGTGCTTCTGGCACTGTCGCCTTGCCCCTGGCACAGCCCTTCTCCAGTCTAGCGCGACCCCGAGCTGGAGGAGGGAGGGGAAAACCCTGGCCTGGACGCCACCGGCTCCGGGCCCTGACGAACCAGAATCTGTCCGGCGGGGCCGAGAAGAAAACCCGGAGCAGTGACCAGCCTCGGGACCCATGGGGGACAGGGACGATAAGAAAACCCGGAGCGGATTACCTATCGGGAGCGCCCCGTTCCTGCTGCTGCTACCCCCTCCTTCCTAGAGCCCCCCCAATTCTACAGTGAGATAATGTCTGGGGTGGGGGGCTGTTTGGTTTGGCCTAGGCCCTCAGGGGCGCCTCACACTTTCCGCCCCTGGCTGGGGAGCAGGGCAGCGGCCCCGAGGCTGAGTCACGGCCGGAGGGAGAGGGAGGGAGGGACCAGCACTCCGCCCCTCCCCCTGCGCGGGGATCCCGGGTCAGCCCGGGTGAGGGCCAGGGCCCCCCTGGCGCCGCCTATTGTGGTCCAACAGGTTGAGCTGGTGTCCCGCGGAGCCACCTGCTGAAAAGGGAGGGAGGCCCCCTGCGGAGGGGGCTGGGGTTGGAGAAAGCGAGCTCGACCCGGTTCGGCCCGGCAGGCCGCGGGGAGCGGAACCTGGCCCGCGATAGCCGGATTTGAATCAGTTTTACACTAGTGGGAGGGACTCTTTGGGGTACGTAGCGCCGCAGGCCCAGTTGGAAGCGACCCAAACGGGCTACCTTCCTCAGTTGAGGGGCACTGAAGCACATATCTCGATCCCCCTAAACCTACATATACATCGTAAAACACTCAGGTCCCCCTCGCCTTTTGGGTCTCTGAGCGAATCCAAGTCCAGATGTCTCTCGGCAGAGACTCAGTTTCTCCACTTATGGCACAGCAGGATGGAGGCGGGGAGCAGGAGCTTGAGCGTTCCTCCCCCTCCCCCCTCACGGACCTGGCCCCTCCCCTTCGACAATGCCAAGGCCGCAGCGGGCACCGGCTGGAGCGCAGAGGCTGCTTGCCCAGGGCGCCGTTCCCTCCCCGCGGGGCGCCGTCACGCGTGGGGAGGGAGGCAGGGTGCATGCAGCCTCATCTCCCCCGCTCCTTCTAAGGGGGTTGGGGGTGGGGCGTAGAAGTGGAGTTGATGGCCGGGTGGCTCCCCTCCCCCTACCTCCAGGGGCCCTGACCTGATTATAGCCCCTCACGGGACCCCCTCCCTCAACCCCCTAAGTCCCTGCCTCACCCCCACCTAGCCTATTTTTCGACCTCCTCATACCCTTCCCTCCGGAGGTGCTGACCCTACAGAAGACCCTCTTAGAGAAGTGAGAGCCCTTCGGGGGGGCGGGGGCGGTGCTCGGTTCCCCGGCCGCTGCGGACACTGCCCCCTCCTCTTCCCCTCCTCCAGGTTTCAGGCCAGCCCCCTCGGCTCCGCCCCCTCCCTGGCCCAACGCAAGGCGGGACCCACTTGGGATGGGCGGGTGTTCAGGCCAATGGGCGGACAGGGCGGTGGAGTGCAGGGGGCGGGGCGGAGTTGCGGCGGAGGGCTGGATGGGGGTCGAGGGCGGAGCTCGAGTTAAGGTGGACTGGGAGAGATAGGGGCTAGAAAGAGAGAGAGAGAAAAGCGGAGAGGGAGGGGGAACGGGACCGCGGCAGGTGAAGGGAGAAAGAGAGAGACAAGGAAAGGAGGGAAAAGAGGAGGGTGAGAAAAGCTCAGAGTGCAAAGTAAGAGCTTGGAAGAAAAGAGCGAAAAAGGAGGGAGGGATCCATCTGCGCCCTGCAGAGACTGGCTGGACCAAGGGGTTGAAGTTTATGTCCTTATTGGGCGGAGGGAGGGGGGCCTGGGGGGGCGGGTGAAAAACCAGGAAGTGACAGAGGGTGTTGCTAAGGGTTGGGAGGGGGAGTTTGGGGGGTGGCAGGGGGCGGGGGGAGGGAGGGGAGGGATGGGGGGAAAGCAAGCAGGAGGACAGGTGAGACAGCAGGACAGGTGAGGCGGGCCCTGAGGGGGGGGGCGGGTGGGAGCCAGGTGAATGTACGGTTCTCGGCGGCCGAGGGGGGGCGGGCGGCAGGAGGAGGCAGAGGGCTGCGGAGGAGGAGCCCCCCAGCAGAGAGCGGCGAGCCACTGACCGCGGCCTTCTGACCAGGACCGGAGCAGGGCCCCAAGCCCCCGGGCCTGGCGGGGGACGCGCTTCTCCCCACACCCGGAGCCTCAGCAGCTCCAGCCAGCGGACCCAAAGGCGGAGAGGTGAGTGTACCCCACTTTTGCCTCCTGGCTAGGGGTCCCCCATACCCGAGATTACTGCAGTGTCCTTCGTCTGTCCTGTAAGTGGGACCCCCCCACACACGCGCGCATGCAGACCAGATTCCCACCACTCCCCTTTCCTGTGCCTTCCCAACACTCCGGGTCTTGGGAATTGATTTTAACGGGGAGGAAAGGTAGAGATGGAACTACAGCCTCCCCCAACCCAGGGCGGAGGGTCCCCAGAAACTTTCTATGCACTTCTGGGATCAGACAGACTGGCGGCTCCGGGATGGAGAGAGGGCGAGGCGGCGCCCAGCGCTCCCCTAGTCTCCTTCGTGACTTTAGAGGTAGACCCCCGACCCGACCGAGTTGAGGGAATGGAAACGCTGACGGACTCTAACTAGGACAACGCTCCCCCCACCTCCTCCGCGCCCCCTGGCGCGGTGGGTTGGACTCGGGCCAGTTGCATGGGGGGTGGGGGGAGCACAGGAGGAGCCGCGGCTTGGGGGAAAGTTACCGGCTGGACTATTTGGTTTCTTGCGCTTCCACAGCCGCGCTCTCTCGCCGGTAGTGGGGTTCAGCGACGACCTCCGAGCGATACAGAACGACCCCTCTCTCCGCCGCCCCTCAATCCCACTCTCTTCGTTCGGGCTCCAGTACCGCCGCCACCTTTTCAAAGCCAGCTCCTGCCCCCAGAACCCAAGAGCGAGTGTGGGCGACTAGGAAGAATCCTACCTATCGTCCGTCCCCCACCGGCGCTGGCGCACCTGCCCCTACCCGGAGTGGGGGTCGCTACTGTGTTGTTGTAGGACCTAGTCTGAGCGCGGCTGGCAGAGGGCTGCCATTCAAAGGGGTGGGGGGCGCTGCTTTCAATTTCCAGTTTTCTCTCTCTCCTCCCACCCCACCCGAAGTAAGAGAGCGACGTGTCCCGGCCAGAGCGAGGGGGGGCCGGGAGTGGGGGGGCGGCGTGGGCAGCGGGTTGTGCCCGGACACGTGCCTGCCCAGGCGCCCCGGCCCTGCTGGTGTTTGGAGAGAGGGCGGGTCCCCTGCCCCCCGCCCCGCACAACCCCCACGTATCAAAGGGCGGCTGAGACGTGGTGAGACCTCGGGGCGCCCTGGGGGGGGGGGGCAGGGAGCCTGGGTCCGGAGCAGGGGAGGGGCAGAGGCGCGGGTGCTAGCTGACCCACAGGAAACGAGCGCTGCTGACCTAGTTTGGGACACCGGAAGTGGGTGCTGGGGAGAGGGGGAGACCAGCAGGCTGTCCTGGCTTCCGGGCCAGGTGGAAGGCGTTCTTGAATTGACCCCCACCCGAAAGCAGTGAAGACCCCGAGCTGCAGCTGAGAATGAGAATGAGTCAGCGCAGCTATTCCCGCTTCCCTCAACTTATTCCTGGAGGAGGGAGACAGTTTATCAAGGCTCTGGGGGAGCCAGATTGGGCAGTGAGGGGTTAAACTGGGATAGGAACTCTCTCTTCCCTGAAGGTGCATGTGTGTAGGGGGGGTGAGGACTGGAGGATTATGGGGTTGCCTCCTGCTCCCCCCACACACACCAACTGGTTTGGTCACCCCTGTACCCGTCTGGCACTGCTGGGAGAGCTGGCATGGAGTGGGCATCAGGTTGGGCAGAGAGACTGGGCATATGGAGTATTGTGCTGGCTGGAGAGGGACATATTTGTGACTGAGTTTGGGTAGCAGTTAGTATTCCTCCTTGGTGGTGACTGGGGAGAAGGGCAGGGGGCTCCCCCTGGAGCAGCTGATGAAACAAGAAGAAATCTCTGTCAGTGCTGCCTGTCCCTGGCCCCCGGGACCCCGGCTCCCCCAGCGTGCCTCTGTTACATGGTTGCTGTGGGCACGACGCAGCCTGCTGGCACCCCCAGACACTGTCCCCTCCCTTGGGTACCACACCCCTCAACCTTAGTACAGGGGTCAGGAAGGGGTTAATACCATCCAAAAGGGGCTCTGGGGAAGAAAGCAGGCAGTGCCCACTAGGCTCAGGTGTCAAGGAGGCCTGCTCCACTGGGGCACTCTCATCCCTGCTCAGCTCTGGCTGACATGGACCCCAGTGACTGGGAGACAGGTGCTGACCTCTTTCCCCTTCCCCATGGTGCCCCCTGGCACCCAGGGCCCCCAGCTCCTCCTTGGCCTAGTGCCTGCCCTGGGAGGGCGCGGCGGGCAGCGGGGGCTGGGCTAACAATGCACCATCGGGCCCTTTGTGTGCTTGCACTTGGCACCCTGGGGAAGGGTGGGGGAGGGGGGCCCAGCGGGCATGGGGGGCGGAGCGCCTCTGGGGTGGGGACAGTGAAGGCTGGGGGAGAGAAGCAGAGAATGAAAGCAGGTGGGGAGGAAAGGGAAGTAGGTCAGCTAGGGTGCTGGCCCCCCATCCCAAGCCAGGGCAGAGAGAACCAGCCCCTGATCCTATGGCTGCCCAGATGGCATCATGCTGCCTGGGGCACAGCCTAGGACTGGGCATTTGGGGTCAGAAGTCACTGCCCAGGGGACTGCTCAGATAGAGGAGGCCTGGCCTGTACTGCCTCCTTCCTGGTGGCTAAGAGACCCAGTTCTGGCCTAAAGCCGAGGTCCCAAGACGGGTAGTGACTGGGCTCCAGGCAGGGCACTGCCCTCTGATAGAAGCCTCTGGGACTGCTTTGGGGCTTCCTGCCTCCAGCCTGCTTGGCTCCCTGACCTTCAGAGAGTTAAGACTGCCCTGCTACCAGGCCTTAGGGCCTATGCCTGTTTTGGCCTAGGGCTGAAGAGGAGGGTGGGGGAGGAAGGTGGGGACAGGCAGAGGGATAGGACCCTGGCATGGGGTGTGCCCGCCCTGGCCTCTTCCCCCTCCTTCTGCTGAGTAAACTCGTGAGTAAACTTGACGTTTTGCCCGGACAGTTTGAAGTTGCCTCGCCGCCCCCCCACCACCACCGGTCCTGCCAACACACAGGTGGCCAGGCGCCAAGGCTGGCCTGGGGGACTAGGGGGAAGGGGTTAGAGCTACTGTTGTCCACCATCACGGATCCTGGAGAGGCAGAAAAGATCCCCCACCCAGGCAGACCCAGGTCTTGGCTGGGACCTATAAACATCTGTCCCAGAACCTTGGGGAGCCTACAGAAAGTGGCCTGGAAGCAGAGCCTCTGCCCACTTCTGACTTCCACCCCCGCTAAGTAAAGGCACCCAGCTACCCTCTGGTCCCCTGAGTTGCCACCTTTAATGTTCACAGGCTATGGGACACAAGGGGAAAAGCTACCTTTAGCAAATTCCACAGGGACACCAGAAAATGGTTCCCTCTTCATTCTGTCCCACAGCCTGGAGTGGGTGGGAGGTTAGTGGCCTTCCTTGGCATCTTAGCCCTCTCTTCACTGAGGCCTCCCAGTTGCCATGGCCTCAGCCCTAGAGGGTGGAATCCACATTTACCAGCAGAATTTCTTGACCTCACCCCTGGGTCTCACCCTATATATATCTCTCTCCACCATACTACTCATCAGGCCTGGCCCTAATCTTCCCCAACCCCTTCCTCTGCTTGCTAGCATCACAGAGCCGAGTCAGCTTTCAGAGCTCTCCAGCCAGAAATACTTGTGCCAGATCCAGGGGCTGACGGTGCCCCAGACAAAAGAGGGCTGGTGGCAGGTAAATGGAGCCAGTGACCCCCCCACAAACATGCCAACTGACTTTTTACTTGACATCACTAATTCCTCTTAGGCCTCCCTAGGCCACCAGAATGGTCCCGAGGCCCGGCAGGGGGAAATGCCTTCCCAGTCCCTGCCGGCCTCGGAGTGGGGCTCCACCAGGCCCTTACTTTCGACCTCATGTCTCTGGCTTCAGTTTCCTTCCTGTTTCCACCGCCCCCCCCCCCAGCTCCTCCCCACCCATATGCCCCTTTCAACAGACATCCTCTCCTCCTTCCTTCCTCCTTTCCTCCCGCTTTGCCTGGGAGCAGGGGTCCTCTCCCCCAACGGTAGACCTCCTGCCTTTTACCTCTTCTAAACACAGTCCCCCTGGAGATTCATGACCACCTCCCATCCCCTGCTCTGCTTTCCCCACCCCATCAGCAGTGAGGCTCTGGGGAAGGCAAGAGCACAGGGCTTCTCAAGGGAACTACAACTCCCAAGGTACATGCAAAGCAATTGTGGTGCATACTGGGAGTTGTAGTCCTCCTTGATCTCTCAGTTTGGTTAAGTTGGAATTTTTCTGGATGGGACTAAAAGTGGACTGGGATGACTTGGAACCTGGGGACCCGCTGGATCCCCCCAGCTTGTCCTCATCACCTTGTTCCCCCAGGACACCATGTATCCATGATTGTCATCCACCCCACCCCCCACCCCCAGCTGAGACATGCTACCCATTCTCACCTTAGGGCTCCACCCAAGAGATGCCCACACCCTGCCCTGCTGCCCCTGGCAGGGGTGGAATGGAGGGGCCCCATGAACTCCCTCCCTGCCCCGTGCCCTCTAGGCTGGTTCCCTCCCTTTACAGGGATCAAAGGGCAGAGAGCAGCCCCACCCCACTCCCTGGCAGGCTGCGGGCACTAGGGTGATCAGGAATTGCAGGGACTCTGGTGCCCAAGCAAATGCTTGGGCAGGGGGTTGCCGGGAGGCCAGCACCTGGCAGCAGAGAGACACTGGCCCCCATCTTGGGGAGTAGAACCTTCAATAACTGTTCATCAAGCTGTCCGTAGCCCCCTTGGACTCTCTTTGTATAGGCCCTAAACTGTGTACTGCCTCTTGAGGAGATGGCTTGAGAACAGGGTCTTGGGCCTTATCTGTAGGACCTAGGGGCCTGGGCCCGCCTAGCTGGCACCAAGGCACAGGGGTGACCCTCCCCCACCCCAGGCCCACAGTTGGCATGGGGCGCTGGGAGCCAGGGGGGTAGGAGGGAGAGGAGGGCAGGACTGCCAGCATCCTGGTGGGTAGGTGCCAACCGGGCCGGGAGCTGGTGAGGGGCAGCAGGCCAGCGGCATTGAGCCAGCAGCTGTTGGGGGGAAAGGGGAGGGGATATTTTAGGGGGCATTTCTGTGGTGCCCCCTGGACATGGGATGGCCTAGTGGCTGGGGGACCTAGGGCCCGCCTCGTTACAGGAATAAGAGACCCCCAGAGTTGTTTAAGTGGAACTTTGTGGTCCACCCTCCTCTGGGCTCAGAGCCCTCCTGAGTTGCCCCTCAGGCCCAGGCGGGTCCCACCCAACCGGCCAGGGTGGCAGCAGCTTACGCAAGGGGTGGGGCTAGGCGCTTCCCAGCAGATGCCCCCTCTCAGCTCCTTCCTCTTTCGGTGCCCACAGCTCCCCCCATCTGTCCACCCCACCTCAGGCCACCTCTATCCCCCTGATCCCCCTGGCCACTGGGGGCTGGCACAAGTGCTGCCCCCTGGCCTGGTTGGCAGGGGCTGGCGCCCGGGCAAGGAACTGTGGTATGTGAGTGGGTTTGGGGTGAGGCATGGGGAGGGCGGGGTGCTGCCTTGCCCAGCCCCTGAGGGCCCCAGCCCAGTACGGGGTGGGGAAGATTCGGCCAGCTCCCAAGGGTGCTGAGGGCCCCACTGGGGGTCTGAAGGGCCTCCCTGGGGTCCCCTGTTAGTCCACATGCCCTGAGGGGCTGGGACCTGGGCACCTGTCACCCCTGGCACTGACTGTCCAGGCTCCCCCTCCTCCCTCTCTGGCCACTGCTGCCTCCTGCCCCCTCCCCCCCCCTTCCTTCTCCCGGTCCCACCTCCAGCAGCCTCTCCCATTGCTCCTCCTCACCTCTGTCCTCCTGGACCGTCCCAGCTCCTGCCTTTCCTACCGCTCACCTTTTTCCCCTTTTAGGACTGAGTCAGGACAGGCGGGGGTGGGTATCGCTGGGGCTTCGGGCACCACAGGCAGAGACTCTAGGCCCTCTCCCACGCTGCCAGGCCTCTGGTAACCCCTCCCTCCATCTGGGGGGAGGGGGGACAGCACCCAGAGGGTTAAGGCTGTAGGGGGGAGGGGCTGGGCCAAGTCGTGGGCGGCCCCTTTGAAGGAGGGAGCTGGAGCGGGGAACAGCCACCCTGCCTGCCCCCCAGCCAGGCCCTCCCCCACCCCTCCCAACCTGTTCCCCCCAGGGGCCAGGAGGAGTTGCCGGCAAGGCCCCTCAGCGTTCAGGTGAGTAGGCCCCGCTCTGGCTTGGGAGATCAGGCCCCAGGGGAGGCTCGGAGGCCTAGAATTGGCCAAGGGTCAGAGAGGGACTGAAAAACAGGCTAGGAAGAGGGTGTCCAAATTTTCACAGGGGGTGGTTTAGGGAACTGAGGGGCTGAGGGGCTGGAGTGTGGGGGAGCCTCTGTGTCCGAGGGACGTAGGAGGGCAGGAGAGCAGAAGAAGGGGCCTACGGGAGCCGAGGGGCTGCTGGGCCAGGACAGGAGGTTGGACAGGCTGGCAGGGAGCCGGGCTCCGGGGATTGGGCTGGGGTGTCCTCTGGGGCTGGGGGGCTCAGGTTTCTGCCGGCGGCTTGGCGGGTGTGGGGTTACCAGCCGGCTCGGTTACGCAGCTGGGGACTCTAGGCTAGGGGGGAGGGGGTGGGCACAGGGCAGACCCTGGCACCTTGTAGGTCTCCTCAGGCCCTCAGGGGATCTGGCGCTGCTCCGGCAGACCCCTGCTGGGAGTGCTGATGGCCAGGGTCTGTCCAGGCGCATGGTTCCCTGGCCTTGGGTGGGCAGCCTCTGGGGAAACTCCACCTGCTCCAGGGCTGGAAACTCTGACGGGCAGAGAGGCCTAGGCTGTCCCCCAACTCTACCCCACATCCGCTCTCACTGTACACCCCCCCACCCATCTTCGCCAACTGTTCCCCCCGATTTTGGTCCTGTGCTTCATCCAGAATGGGGTCGTGGGTGCCTAAATGCAACCATCTCATGGCAAGACCAGGCCTTGGAGGGCAGGCCCGATTTCTTAATTTGATTCCTCTGCCCCTCTCCACCCGCATCCAACCATCAGCCTGGGGAGAAGAGAAGAGATGCTTGGAGTAGGGTGAAATGGAGGAAGTGGGAGAGGCCTGAGCGAGAGAACCAAAAGCCAAAAGAAAGGAGAGGTAGGGATGGTTCCTTGGAGACCTAGGGACTTAAGGACTCAGTAGAGAGAGAGGAAGCAGGAGCCTTGCAAGGGCTGAAGGGAGGAAAGCAAAGGATGAGCCGCGGAGAGAGGAGACAAGGGTCCGAGAAGGCAGGAAGGAGACAGAAAGAGGCCAAGGCAAGGGGCCAAGAGTGGAGAGGGGCTGAGGGCAGGCGTCCCCAAAGGAAAAGAGGGGAAGACTAGGGAAGACGGAGTTGCCCCATTCCTTTCCCCGCCATCTTTTATCTCCCTCAGATTTCCCCTGATGCGATCTCAGAGGCTGTGGACTAGGGCTGGTGTCATGGAAAGAAAGTGTGGGGGAACACTGAGGTCTCCCTCCTGTCAAACGCTGAAGCACCAGGAATTGGGGATTTTGAGGGAGGAGAGGCTTAACCCCCACAGCACCGGGAAGCAGCCAACTCCCCTTGCCTCCTTCCCCCTTCGTGGCTTGCGGTCTCTCTTCCCCGCCTCGGCCCCCAGGAAGTGTGAGTGCTGGGGTGGTGAGGTTAGGAGGGGGAAGCGACATATGGGGGATGGGGAAGGCATGTACAAGCTTGGAGGGGCTGGGTGGGGAGCGAAAGGCTCCATGCATGTCTGGGGCATCCTGGGCTGAGGGCCTCTCCTTCAAAGCCCTTCCAGTCCTCCAGGGGATTCACCTCCACCTCTCACCCCGCCTTTCCAACTGGGCAGTCCAGATGGCTTCAGCCCTGGGCCCCAGAGGCCCTAAGAAAGGGTGGAAGAAGCTGGGGAGCTAGGATTCCTGGGTCCCTGAGGACTTTGGACTGGCTGTCCTATTTCCCCACCCCCGCCCTTGGTCCAGCCACAGGCCAAAGCCCTGGCTTCGTGCAAACTTCGCTCCAAAAAAACAGGAAGAGAACCTGAGGCTGGAGTTGGGGTGGGGGTTGGGGGGGAGAAAGGAGAAAGAAGTAAGGGGGAAGGGTGGCCAGCCAAGGTGGGAAGAGCATCAGGCCTCTCCATCACCCTGGCAGGAGGCATCACAGCCTGGCCCTCATCCTCACCCCAAGCTGCTACACCTGGAGAAGCTGGCCAGGTCCCTCTCGGGCTCTCTGGCAGAGCCCGGAGGTGGGGGCCTCTGAGCCTAAGGAGGGGGTGCTCTGTGTGCCTGAGTCTCAGGCCCATATCTATTTTCTCCGCCACTAATCCTGTTTCCGCCTGCTGCCCCCCACACTAAGCCTCACTCCCCTAATCCCCAGGGTGTGGGGAAGGGGGGCCAGCTTTACTCAGCTGCCCCATTCAGGGCCTCGTATCCCAGCTCTTCAGCTGGCTCAGGCCGGCAGTGTTGGCCCTGGTATTCCCCCAGCCCTTCACTGGACACTGCCTGAGGTCAGCACCTGGAAAGACTTTCAGCCTCCTTTTCCTTCCCGTGCCAGGGCCAGTGCCCTCTACCTTTTGGTTTCTTGGTGGTGGACACACCTTGGGAGGTGCCTTTGGGCACTGAGGGGTAGGTGATAGGGGCTCCCACCTTTGCCCCCTCCCATACTGTTCTATCCCCAAAGTCTTCCCCCAACCAAAGATGGGGCAAGCTTGACTCAGGGCCCAGTTTCAAGAGAGCTGCCCACCGGCTTGGCCAGTCTAGCAGGCCTGACAGTGAGGGGAGCCTGGGGGGGTGACGGGAAAGGGGGGAGAGATGGGGCGGGGCCCCCAGTTCTTACCCCTACCAGGCAAACAGACCTTGCCTGGCTCCCTGGCACAGCTGCCCCCCCACCAACCACCACACACGCCCATGCCCACAAGGTCTTAGCAAGAGGGGGCATGCCAGGCTGGGTGGGGATGGGCCGTCCTCATGGGCGTCTGGGGGCTGGGCCCTCTGGGATATAGAGGTGGGAAGGGTGCCCAAGTTGGGGTGGGCACCCTGGCATCAGTGCCCCACCCTGGCAGAAAGAAGGGTCGAGTTCCTCCCCATCAATCCCTCCCAGATGATGGGGCCTGAAGTGCCCCCTTGGCCTGGTTGGCACCAGCCTAGCTCCAGGTGGCACCTAAGTCAGCATGGGTGCCAGAGCCCTGGGAAAGGGCTAGGGGAGTTTCCCAGAAGCTAGAGACCCATAGGAACACCTCCCCTTCCCAGATGGGTCCTCTGCCTCTCTCTCCCTTCATTGCTACCGTGTGGCCGTGGGCTTTGGAGTTAGGCCCTAGGGGTTAAACACCTACCCTTGCCCAAGCCCCGTGTGATCTGCATCGTGAACCAGCCTGAGCCTGTGACCTGACAGCAGGGTCAGCCAATCAGCAACCCCGCCACACCAAGTTGCCACAGAGATGGCCCTGGGGTGGGAGAAGGGAGGCGGGCTTAAGCAGCGGGAGTGGGTGGGGTGGGAGGGAAGAAGGGAGAGGGACAGGGTGAGCCACGTGCCTGCGGGTGCACGGCCCCGGGCCAATGGACAGGGAGGACAGCCCCACCCGTCCCCCTCAGGAGGGACAGGATTCACTTTGGGCTCAGGAGGGTGCCCACTGCTACTTGAGTGGCCACTGCTGCTGCCCACCTGGTTTTGTTTGTTCCTAAGTCCTGGGGCCATTTGCCACTTGTACTATTTGTAAAGTACAGGTGGGAAAACCCAAGGAAACTGGGAGTGCTCCCAGACTGCTTGGCCCTCAGGGAGAGAAGTGATTTGTGGACTTAAGGTGGGAAGGGGTGGGCTATCTGAGGGTGCCTGACTGTGGCTTATGAGCCAGCACATGGGTGCTGCTCACTCAAGGCTTCCACGCAGGCATCCGGATGCTATAGGGAAGACGGGGAGGCAGGCAGAGACGATGCAGTTCTTGTGTCCTCAAAAGGAAACCTGTAGCCCTCGACTCCTCCAGCCCCCTCAAAACCCTTCCCCATCAGTGGCCGAGACTGAGCAGTTGGTGGGAGTGGCAGAGAAGACTGGCAAACTGTCAGTGAGACTTGCCCTACGGATCATCCGGTCAGCCTTTAATTTTGCAGATGAGGAAATGGGAAAGAAAGTGACTGGTTCAGGGTCATGTAGCTAGTAGTAACCAGACTCCCCCTGAGTGATTTGACGGAGGGAGATAGACCTTTCTCCCAGCAGAGACCATCTGTATAGCGCAGTCTGCCTCCGGGTGAGGCTTGGTTTCTCCCTCCCAAGGCCAGAACTTTTATTGTGCCCCTACTATGTGTTAGGCGTTGTGCCACCCACGGGCTCATTTAACCTTCACCACAGCCCTAGGAATCAGGTGGAGTTATCCCATGTTATAGACCTGGGATGTTTATAGAAAAGAAGGTTCAGAGATTAAACAACTTGTTTAAGGATCGCAGAGCTAATCAGCTGCAGAGTGAGGATTCAAACTCAAGCCTGGATGACTCCAGAGCCCAGCTCTTTCCAGGCCTCAACTCTGTCTCCAGTTGCTCCAGACCACCAAACGTCAGGGTGGAAGGGCTGAGCGGCTTGCATCCCCTCCCGCTCCTTGTGTACCATGAGGAGACCGAAGCACAGAGAGAAATGACTTGGCCAAGGTCATTCGGCAAGATAGTAGCAGAGCCAGGATTAGAAGCTGATCTCCTCACTTCCAGGCCAGACTCACTCTGCTAGCTGCCTCCCTCCACCAGCCTTGGGACTGCCGAAGCGCTGTGCCGTCTGTGGCTGTGCCTCGGAAAGGCTAGCACAGACGGTGGAAGAAGGTCTTCCGGAGAGGGGGGCTCTCCTGACTGGCCAGGAATGGAGAGGGAGAGCTGGCAGTGGCAGCCCGGTGGAGGAGGGGTAGGGCTGGAACTTGGCCTATTGGCAGGGGGGAGGGGTGGGGACGATGCTTATCGGTGCGGGGCAGGAAGCACCCGCGCCAGCGCCAGCGACACCCCAGCAAAGGGTGGCTGCTCCTTGGCCCCATGGGGGAGGGGAGGATGTGGGGGGAGGTATGCTGGGAGCTGTGTTTCCCTTTTGGCCTCTACAAGGGGGAGACCTAGAAGGGGAGATGAACTTTTAGTGGGTGGGAAAGAAGGTGGGGTCCTGGGGAGCCACCTCCCAGGTTTGCAGTGTTTTATAGTGCACCAAACGCTTTAGGGAGATAATGTGAGCTAAAACACCTGACCTTGCCGTGAACAGACCTCGGCCCAAAGTGAATCTGAACTCTCTCATTGGCCTCTCTCTGGGATGAGAGGAGGTTCCATCACAGAGACTGTCACCCCACTTTTCAGATGCCTGAGGCTGGCTGCAAGAGGCACCCAGAGTCCTTCAGCCAGTTCTTCATGAAGCCTGAACCAGAACACAGGCATCCCTTCTCCCAGATCAGTGCTTCTTCCAAAGGGATGGGAATGGGGCAGGTGAAGCAGATGGGTCTCTAGGAAAGGCCAGAAAGGCAGAGCTCTTGCACTCACTGAGGCAGAACATTGCACAGTGGTTAGGAACAGGGCTCGGCCGCAGCCTGGCTTTGAACCTGTTCCGCACTTAGCACAGAAAGTCACTTCACATGTCTGCGCCTCAGGTTCCTGCCTGTGAAATGGATAATTGTTACTTTAGAAGGTCATGGAAGATGAAATGGGTGTAAAGCACTTGAAGGGCCTGTGCTCATGGCCAGGGCTGGTGTTCCGTCTCTGGGCGCCCTGGCAGGGCTGAGCGCTCCTAACCTCCCCTTCTCCTTCACTCCGCAGGAGAAGATGGGGAGCCCTGAGGATGACCTGATCGGGATTCCATTCCCAGACCACAGCAGTGAGCTCCTGAGCTGCCTCAATGAGCAGCGCCAGCTGGGCCACCTCTGTGACCTCACCATCCGGACGCAGGGCCTGGAGTACCGCACCCACCGGGCTGTGCTGGCTGCCTGCAGCCACTACTTCAAGAAGCTCTTCACCGAGGGTGGTGGCGGCGCGCTCTCGGGTGCTGGGGGCGGTGGGACAGCTGCTGGGGGTGCAGGGGCCGGCGTGTGCGAGTTGGACTTCGTGGGGCCGGAGGCACTGGGTGCCCTGCTCGAGTTTGCCTACACAGCCACCCTGACCACCAGCAGCGCCAACATGCCAGCCGTACTGCAGGCCGCGCGGCTGCTGGAGATCCCCTGTGTCATCGCGGCCTGCATGGAGATTCTGCAGGGCAGCGGACTAGAGGCGCCCAGCCCGGACGAGGACGACTGTGAGCGCGCGCGGCAGTACCTGGAAGCCTTCGCCTGTACAGCCAGCGCCTCAGCTTCGGGAGTCCCCAACGGTGACGACAGCCCTCCACAGGCACCCCTCCCGCCGCCGCCGCCACCGCCTCCTCGGCCTGTTGCCCGCCGCAGCCGCAAGCCCCGCAAAGCTTTCCTGCAGACCAAGGGGGCCCGGGCCAACCACCTGGTGCCCGAGGTGCCCACGGTGCCCACCCATCCCTTCACCTATGAGGAGGAGGAGGAGGCGAGCAGAGTGGGCAGCGGGCTGGGAGACAGCTACAGCCCTCCCACAGGGGCTGCCTCACCCCCCGAGGGGCCCCTGAGCTACGAGGCCTGCGAGGGTGAGGAAGAAGAGGAGGAGCTGGTGTACCCTCCGCCCTACGGGCTGGCACAGGGCGGTGGGCCCCCGCTGTCCCCAGAGGAGCTGGGCTCAGACGAGGATGCCATCGATCCCGACCTGATGGCCTACCTCAGCTCCTTGCACCAGGACACCCTGCCTCCAGGCCTGGACAGCCAGGACAAGCTAGTGCGCAAACGCCGCTCCCAGATGCCCCAGGAGTGCCCAGTCTGCCACAAGATCATCCACGGGGCGGGCAAACTGCCACGCCACATGAGGACCCATACGGGTGAGAAGCCCTTCGCCTGTGAAGTCTGCGGTGTCCGTTTCACCCGGTGAGCACCAGCGGGGGGAAGAGGCCCAGCAGGGGCCATGTGGGGGGTGGGGGGTGGCGCAAGGGAGAAAGGGATTGTGAGACCCTTTCCATGTGGGGGTGTGGAGGGAGAGGATCCTGGAGGGACTGTGGGGTGGTCCCCAGGCTGAGGCAAGAGACCAGGAGAAAGAGAGTCAAGGCAGGTGGGTCCGGGGCCTTAAAGATCTGACTGTGCTGGAGGCAGGTGGTTAACCTGGGGCTAAGTCAGCAAGGGTCTCCCTGAGTAGAAATAGGGGAACGAGTGCTAGGGGGCGGGACTGGCGACCCAGGGACCCCCTGTGACGGCTCCCTTCGCCCTCTCCCTGCCGCGCCAGGAACGACAAGCTGAAGATCCACATGCGGAAGCACACCGGAGAGCGCCCCTACTCGTGCTCACACTGCCCAGCCCGCTTCCTGCACAGCTACGACCTCAAGAACCACATGCACCTGCACACAGGGGACCGGCCCTACGAGTGCCACCTGTGCCACAAGGCTTTCGCCAAGGAGGACCACCTGCAGCGCCACCTCAAGGGCCAGAACTGCCTGGAGGTGCGCACCCGGCGGCGCCGCAAGGACGATGCGCCCCCTCACTACCCCCCGCCCTCCGCCGCCGCCTCGTCCCCTGCTGGCCTCGACCTCTCCAACGGTCACTTGGACACCTTCCGCCTGTCTCTGGCTCGATTCTGGGAGACGTCCGCCCCTACCGGGCCCCCAGACTCCACCCCAGGGCCCCCTGATGACGAGGAGGAGGAGGGGGCACCCGCCACACCTCAGGCTGAAGGTGCCATGGACACCTCTTAAAGAGGGGCGAGTGGCCGAGCTGGAGCAGCACGGGGACCGGGGAGGCCCATGCCAAGCAGTGGGAGTGTACACAGCAGAGACGGCGCTGGGGGTCAGGCCCTGAGTCTCCCTGGCATCGGAAATAGGCTCCTTCCCTCAGAGCCCTCATTCCAGTTCCAAGCCGAGAAGGTTTTGGGGCAGAGTCTCCCCAGATTGGGGTGCTCTCCCACGGAGTGATACATATGATATTATGTATATATTTACAGCTCCATTGTAAAGGTGGGGTCCCTGTCCCCAGCTGCTCCTGGGGAGTAGAAGCAATAATGTATTTCTGATTTGTGGGGTCCCTCTTCGGCTATGCGGGTTTCTAGGGGGTGGGGGGCTTGGGACCAAAGCCTTGCCCCACCCCCATGCCCCTTGGGGTTTTGGCTGTGTTAGGGGGTGAAGGACTGCCCCTCCCTTTCGAGACCCCTCCTTCCTGGTTTCTGTTCCCTTTTCCTGGCAGTGAATTACGCAAAGGGGGGCGGCAAAGGATGGGTAGGTGGGGGAAAGCAAGGTAAAAGCTTGGAGGACGGGGACTGGGCCTGTAAGGAAGGAGCCATCCCAGTCCCCCTCCGCCCTTCTCCCAGCGCTGAGTCATGGGGTCCTGGAGAAGGGGGCGGGGTGGCCTGATTGGCTCGCCCGCCCCTGGGGGCAGCGGGAGGGCCCCGCCCAGCCAGGGGAGCCTGCTGCCGGTTCTCCTCCCCGGCCCTCCCCTCCCGCGTCCCCGGGCAGGGAATGTCTTGTTCCCGCCGCTCCCTCCCCGGGGCCAGAGGGCAGGGCGGGCCGGGCGGTGTCCTACCCTCTTCTCCTCCTCCCCACCTCCTCCCCGCCCAGGTGCGAGCCGCCACCACCACTGCTGCCGCCCCTGACTCACGCCGCCCCCGGGCTGGCGCGGTGCTGGGTGTGGGACCGGGTGAGGGGCTGGCGGGGAGCCTGGCGGAGGACGGGCTGGCCGGCGCCATCTGGCGGCTGTGCCCTGCGCGGGCGAGCGCCCCTGGCGGCCACTGCCAGGGAGCCGCCTTCTCCACCTCCACCACCCCAGCGGGTGAGCCGCGCCCCCTTGCCAAGGCCGGGGCGCGGAACTGCTCGCCCGCCCCCAGGGAAAGTGGGCTGCGGCCCTGTGGGAAAGGAGTCCTACCCTCAGACCCTTGCCTGCCAGGGCTCCCTGTTGGGGTGGGGAGAGTAATTCCCTCACTCTTCCCTTAGGATTGAATCCACCCCCGTTCTGTACATAGCCTTTTCTGTTGGTCTTGTTGAAATCTAGTTTCAGATTTTTAACTACCCAATTCTGCTGGGGGTGGGGGTATCTCCCCCGCCTCCTCGCTGGGTGCTGGACCCCGCTCGGGCCTGGGCTCTGCCTTGCACTATTTCCCCTCCCTGGCCTGGCGGCCCCCCCCCTCCTTAAAAGGGGCAGGTTCAGGGGCCCGGTGCTCTCCCTCCCTCCCATGCACCCCCATGCCCATTTGCACAGCTGCCCAGGTACCCCCAATAGTGGGGGGGGTCACAGGGAGGGGGTAGCGGGACCAGTCCTTGTCTCTATTTAAAAAGTGATGATGTAATATATTGGGGTAGAGGGAGGCCAGGTTGCTCTGGGCCTCCTCTTTGCATTTCAGGTGATGGGGGGCCCAGCCCCGGGGAGTGAGGACAGTGTGGCCTCCCCCCCCCTTGCGGCTTCTCCACTCAGTGCCTTAAGGGGGGAGGCGGTCCCCCCTCTCCTGTGCCCTCCCCTTCCCTTGCCCCCCACCTCGGGTGTAAGCGACAGGAAGAAATAATAATAATTTAAGATTCACGCTTGTGTCCAACTTTGATTTCTTTATTTTGGAGGTAGGTGGGCGGGATGGGGAGGAGAGGGGAAATGAGAGATGGGACTGCTTTGAGGGCAGAGGATTTCTGAGGCAGTCAGCGGGGCTGAGGGGGCTGCTGACAGGCCGGGCCTCAGGTGGTGGTGGCTACCTGTGCCTTCTCTCCCGAGGCCCCTTTTCTTCATCCAGGTCACTAGTGAGGAGAGGAAGAGGGTGGCCCAGTCACCAGGATTCTGTTTTCACAGGTGATTTACTTCCTCCTGCACCTGCCCTGTCTATTCAGATTTGGCTCCTGTTGTCTTCCAGCCACTGCGGCTTTCACAGGCCCCTCCAAGGCAAGCCAGCGTGTGTCTGTAGATATCTTCTGACTTTAGGCTGAAAGATGAGTGGGCAATGATGTGCCCAAGGTCATGTGCTTTGCAAGGGCAGAACCAGTAGTGACCTCGGAAATAATACTCACTCAAGGCTGTAGGGTACCTCCCTGGCTGCCCAGCTTTTAACTTCCTTGAGCCCTCTGGAACCACTCAAAATAAAACTTTCCTTCCCCTTCAACCTCTGAATTCATTACTAACTTCTGGTGCCCCATTCACACTGGAATGTGACCACTGGACAGTTTTCTCTTCAGTCCTCCCAAGTGGAGGTTGCTTGTCTTTCTCAGACTTGGCATGCCTGTGGCGTATTGCAAAGCCCCTGGCTCCCATGGAAGCTACACTCCTGGGCTGTGCCTATCTCCCCAGGCCCTGCCAACATCCTGCCATACCCATCCAGGGTGCTGGTACCAGACTTGAGCTGCTCTTGTGGCCCAGCTGCCTTCTTGCTGGTGGGCAGGCTCTTCCAACACACTGGCCTTCCAATCCTCAGCCTCCTTGGCCATAATGACCTTCCTCTGCACCTACTCGGACATCACCCTCAATCTTGGCTACTCTCTGGATTTATCCCCCGGATTCTTCCTGGGCCTGGCCCATTGTCTGCATCTCTCCTGGCCTCTGCTTTAACACCCCAGCAACACATAGATCTTGGACTGCCCCCTGGGGTCTCAACCCCTTTCTCTTCCCCAGTCATCTTAGATACTCTGACTAAAGCACCCCAATTGCCACCCCATCATCTCCTGACCTGCCCAGAAAAAGCCTTCAACCCTGGAAGCCCATTCATGGCTACCACATTTGCTTGAGAAAACCATGTAACCAAGCACGCTGGAGTCTGTCATTACACGTGATGATTTTCAACTTCATCTGAGCCTTTAACGCTCCCTAGAAATCTCTTAACCTCCCCAGTTGGCTCCTTTGCACACTCCCCAAGGCAGGCATTTCAACCTCCACCACCCACTCCTTGAAACCTTTATTCCACTCCCAACCCCATTCTTTACTGTTTCAGCAGGTGTGCATGCCTCCTATCCCCACCCCCAGTCCCCAACCCCACCCCCTCACCCTGAGAAAAGCAAGGCCATCAGACTGCAGCAGGCTCAGCTCTGCTGGGAGGAACATGCCCTCTCCCCTCCTGCCTCGGGCGAGCCCGGTCCTATTTGAGGCCACCCTGTTCACCTGGCCCTAGATCCCATCTCTCCGGCATCTCTCACTCTTCAACACTTTTTTCATCTCTGAAATCCTCAAATCTCCCCATACTTGGGTAAAGAAAAAGCTTTTTCTTGGATAAAGAAAAATCTTTAAGGTCCCTTCAAGCTACTCTCTTGTTCTATGCAGCTAACTCTCTCCTCTTTACCATCAAGCTTCCTTTTTTAAACTACAGCAGTGACGTTAAAAATAATAATAATAATTTCCAAACTTGCAACAGTGACAGAGCCATGTACCCCGTTTCTGAGTCTTCTCTACCAGTCACCCCCTCAACCCACGAGGACTGGTTTTGGCCTTCCCCGCACCATGAGAAATAGTCCCACAAGCCACTCCAAGGATCTCTCGACCACCAAATTCAATGACCAGTCTTTAGGCTTCATCCTACTTGATCATCTCACAACACTGGATCTGCTTGGCTCTCTGTTCTTGAGTCTCTCCCCTCCTTGGTTTGTGATGGAGCCCCTCAGGGTCATGTCCCTGCCTCCTCCCCTGCTGCCCTGCCCTCCACCAGGGTGATCCAGCTCATTTCTCTCACAGTCTCCAAGTCAACAACCCCCCAAAAGATACCTCTGGCCCAGAGCCCTGCCCTTTTCTAACTGTCCCCTGGGCATTCCCAGTGGATTCCCTACAGATACCAGAAAGGTCTAGAACTGGGCCATTGTTTCTGCAGAACCTGTTTCTCCTCTTGCCCTAACACCACCCAGTTCCAAACACAAGCTCCCTGTCATTCTCAGCACCTCAATCCTGAGGCTGTCACCAACTTTTCCTGAGCTAAGACAGCCTCCTCTCTGGTCTCCCTGCTCCCACCCTGCCTCCACTCTGGCTTCTTAGCTTATTGTCCCAAAAGACAAATACATCACTTTCTGACTGAGGATCTTCAGATGGTAAACTGAGGCCCTCTCCCACCTCTCCCTGCCTTGATGGGCAACCTCATCTCCCAGTATGCTCTGCTGTCTCCACCCAGCCACAAATACACCTCTCCCTGACCCTCCCCTCACCTCTAAGTGTCCCATATTCTCTAGACTCACACAAGCCTCCCCCTGGAATGTCCTCTTGCACTCCTTAGCCTAACAAACCCTCTGGCTTCCAGGCTTCATCCTACTTGATAATCTCACAGCATTTGATATACTTGGCTCTCTGTGAGTGAAAATCAAGCCCACCTATTTTTTTGACTTCTTTCGTGAAGCTTCCGTTAATATCCCTCCATCCCAAACTGGGTGTTCTGTCCTCTGTGCTTCCCAGAGCCTGTTTCACTCCTCATCTGGGGTGCTCTCTACATCGTCACTTATCTACTTGATGTCACTCTCCCCCACTCACCCCAGGGCAGCGGTGCTGACACAGCAGGCGTGGGACAAACCCCCCTCCTCACTACCCCTTTTATCTCTCCAGCTCTAGCAGAGGGCCAGGCAGCCAAGAAACCTTTGATAAATGTGACCGAACATGCTTAGGCCTCCCAGTCCCCACGCCTGAAGTCTTCCGCTCACCTGGATTCCGACATGGAACCCGATGAGAGGGTCCTGCCCAGCGCTTCCTGGAGCTGCTGCCGCAATAGCGCCTCCTGCTCAGGACCCTTTTGGTGGGCGGCAGCCAGCCATAGGCGGGGGCCCTCCTCATCACTGGAGTCCCTGGAGAAGCCTCCCATCTCAGTAGCCCACAGAGGTCCTGCAGAAGGGTGGCCGCTCCTACTGCCCCCACAGTCTCCAGCCACCCCATGTTGCCTGAGACTCACAGCTCTAGATCCAGCTCCTCCTGGCAGGAGAGGGGAGACGCACACACGGAGCAGGTGTTGCCCAGGAGACGGAAGCAGGTGAGACAGAAGAGACCTGGAGGAGGCCAGGAGGGACGGAATTGAACTTGTTCCCCCACCCCCACCCCGGCACTGTGCTCCCGAGCTTTCAGCCCTTGCCTCCCCAGCTCCACCCAAGGGGGAGACCATTCATCAAACCATGCACTCTGGGGAACTGCTGCAATACCACTTGCATAGGAATTCTACTTGCACGGGAGGATTAAGGCACACAGAGAAAGTGAGCTACCTGAGGGTTCTGTGTAAAAGAGGACATGCGCCATAACGAAGGGAGGAGTACAAAAGGTGAGGTGCAGAAGTCCATAAAAGCTGATTGTCATGCACAAATGGTGAGGGTCCCAGCAGAGAGGCACCCTCCTCGGAGCTCTCACCTCTGCAGCCTGGGGTACTGCAAGCCACCGAATTCTCTGTGTCCCCCTCATCCTGCGGCTGCCCACAGCCCAGGCAGTAGGTCTGATGCTGGCTGAAGTGGCTGATAAATGGAACCAGGCAGGAACACCTGAGGAGAGGGGTCCCAGACACTAAGTAGGTCAGCTCAATATATCTGGACAAAAAATAATTCAAAAAGGTACATGCACCCCTATCCTCAAAGCAGCACTATTCACAATAGCCAAGATGTGGAAGCCACCTAACTGTGTATGGACAGATGGAGAGATAAAGAAGATGTGACGCATATATCCTGTGGAGTACTGCTCAGCCAGGAAAAGGGCGAGATAGTGCCATCTGCAGCAACGTGGGTGCACCGGGACACTCTCATACCAAATGAAGTCGGAAACAGAAAGACAAGTACTATACGATAATGCTTATTTGTGGAATCTAAAATATGACACAGGAACTTTTATGAAACAGACTCACAGACATGGATAACAGACTCACAGACATGGAGAACAGACTCGCAGACATGGAGGAACGGACTCACAGACATGGATAACAGACTCACAGACATGGAGAACAGACTCACAGACATGTGGGAACGGACTCACAGAAATGGAGGAACGGACTCACAGACATGGATAACAGACTTACAGACATGGATAACAGACTCACAGACATGGATAACAGACTCGCAGACATGGAGGAACGGACTCACAGACATGGATAACAGACTCACAGACATGGATAACAGACTCACAGACATGGAGAACAGACTCACAGACATGTGGGAATGGACTCACAGACATGTGGAAACAGACTCACAGACATGGAGAACAGACTCACAGACGTGGAGGAACAGCCTTGTGGTTGCAAGGGGAGGGGGAAGGGAGAGATGGAGTGGGCGTTTGGGGTCAGCAGATGCAAACTAGTAGATATAGAATGGTAAATAACAAAGTCCTACTGTATAACACAGGGAAACTTATTCTAGATTCTGTGATAAACCATAAAAAAAAGAATATTTTTTTTATAAAGAGTGTAGATGTGTGGATGGCTGAATCACTTTGCTATAATACAGCAGAAATTAACACATAATTGTAAATCAGCTATATTACACTTTTGAAATTAATTTTTTAAAAAGCAGGCCAGGCCAGCCTGCCTAACTAACCCTCATCCTCTCCAGTATCACCCTCCAAATCAAACGTAGGTCTCCCTACAGTCTAACCTCCATCCCTCTGACTATAGCAAGAACCTCCCTTCTTCCTGTCCTCCTCCTCCTTTGACTCCCCACCCCTACAGAGTGTCATCCCCAATCCATTCATGAATGAGCACCCTCTTCAACCAAATCTCTGGACACCTAGGAAAGACAGTGATCCATTCTGACCTCTGGCTCTTTTTCTACTCCCTCTCACTCCACTTCCTATAAGGAAAGACTATGGGCTTACCGTCCAGCCAGCACCTGGAGGACGCTCATGTGGCCGTGGTCAGCTGCCCGTCTCCTCACTGATCGGTACAAGGCAGCCGGCAGCTTTGTTCGGCGGCTCAGAAGTACATTGTAGAGGTAGGAGATCCTCTCCTGGTGGAGGGGAAGTCAAGGATGGGGTCCCCTTGATCCTGTCTGCCTGGAATGCCCTCTGCACTCACCCCTGCCCCTTACCTTTACCTTCTCTCCATTTCCTATGACTCCTTGTAGGCTTGGCTCAATGCCCCTTCCTGGGGGAAGACTTCAGGGCTTCCCTAGGTGGACGCACCCATCCCCTCCTCTGGGTTTCCTTAGCACTTATTTATTCCTTAATAAAAACACTTTTTTCTTTCTCTTTTTTTTGGCTGTGCTCTGAGGTTTGTGGGGTCTTAATTCTCCAACCAGGGATCGTACCCTCACCCTCTTGCCCCCTCACCCTCTCGCCCCCTGCGGTGGAAGCTCAGAGTCTTAATCACCGGATGGCCAGGGAATTTCCTAAAAATACTTTTTTCATTGTAACAGTCTTGTTAAAACCTGCCTCGAGACTGTGTCTGGTTCATCTCTGCATCCCCGAAGCCGCCAGCATGGTGACTGGCATACAGTAGGTGCTCAATGAGTCATGAGTAAGTAAACAAATGGCAGGGTTTTCATTCCCACCTCAACACCAGCATGGCTCCTGCCCCCCAAGGGTTTTTGTTTGTTTGTTTGTTTTGTTTTTAATTTATTTATTTGGCTGCATCAGATCCTTAGTTTTGGCATGTAGGGTCCAGTTACCTGACCAGGAATCAAACCTGGGCCCCCTGAATTGGGAACATGGAGTCTGAGCCACTGGACCACCAGGGAAGTCCCCTTCCCCAGGGTTTTAACAAATCTTTGGAAGCAAGCTTTATCTCAAGAGGCACCATTTCTCCCTTCTGTGGTCCAGGTTATTTGCTTTGGGGTTCAGCGGTTCAACCAGAGGGAGAGAGCTGGGCTGCAGAAGGCTTCTGAACTCCCCCAGTCCAAGACAGACAGCCAGGAGCATAGCCCCCTCACCTGCTCCCGAGATGGGTAGTAGGAGGCACAGATGAGCCGCCGCAGCCGACTGACATAGTTGCCGAACAAAGTGACAAAGAAGCAAAGGCCATACATGACTCCTGGGGGCACAGCAGACCCAGTAAGCTGATGCTGGAGGGCACCAGGTGCCAGCCACACTCACCCTCAGCAGACTGTGCCCCTCATGCCCTGAACTGTGTCTGTCCCCCCAGCGCCCTCAGAGGTGTGGATACCGATGACTATGTAACCAGTGGAGTCGGGCTCCGAGGGATGCAGACGGCAGCGTCGGGACAGGACGGTGATGTTGCCTTGCTGGAGGACATCGAATGCAGACACCAGGTCGCGGTAAATCTTCCCCGTGGAGCCAGTGCCTTCCACGGTTATGGATACGAACACGGGGCCTGGGCGCCAAGACCCTGTGTGAGGGCTGTTCTTGGAAGCTGCCCACTCCACCATGCACAAAAGACCACACCTTCTGGAAGGTGGCAGGTAGATGGTGCAAAGGATAGAGATGGCCCCCAGGCCCCCCTGGAGGCCCCAGACACCCTTGTGGTGCTCCAGGCCCCGGCATCAGCTCCTGGAAACTAGGCCTGGCTCCGTGGTCCAGAGCTAGCTGGCACTGGTACCTATGTGGTCTGCCTTCTCAGGCCACCAGTTCTGAAATGACCTTGATAGCCTGTGGGTCCATGCCCAGACTCCATGACTACCCAGAAACATTTATTTTAAAGCATTTGTTGAGGGGAGGGAAGGTTTGGGAGTGTGGGATTAGCAGATGCAAGCTATTATATATAGGATGGATAAACAAGGTCCTACTGTGTGGCACAGGGAACTATAGTCAATATCCTGTGATAAATCATAATAGAAAAGAATATAAAAAGGAATATATATATATATATATATAACTGAATCTCTTTGCCGTACAGCAGAAATTAAAACATTCTAAGTCAACTGTACTTCAATCAAATTTTTAAAATTTTTTCCAAAATAAAGCATTTGTGAAGCACTGACTGTGTATCAGGTATTGAACTAAGGGCTTTATCGATTGTTTCGAGTTTTGTTTTTTGTTACTTTTTCTGTTGGGCCTCTGGTATAAAGGATTAGATTAACTTTATTCTGTGGTTTGTGGCACACCGTCAATCCAAGGTCCACCAGGCACTCACGCATGTGGTCTCATCTATGTACAGCCATCCAGAGAAGCTGCTACCATTACTGTCCCATGGTTCAGATGAGGCAACTGAAGGTCTGGGAGGTTGAGCAAACTGCTCAAGGTCACCGTCTGGTAAAGGACACTGCTGAGATTTGACCCCAGGCCAGTCTGACTTCAGAGCTTTCCTCCACTGTGTTATGGTGTAATTTTGAACTGGGCACAGGGATTACCAGGCAGAGGATGGGGTTGGAGGAGGGCAATGTCAGGGGCTGGTAAGTAGCAGTGACATTCAGGCCATCCCACAGGACTGAGGAAGCTAGGGAAGTTTGGGCACTCACTTCGGGCCACAACCTCCCCCTGCAGGTGGTACCGAGCCAGGTCCAGGACCCAGAAGACGGCATAGTCCAGGAAGACCAGGAACAACACGAGGAGGAGGTGCTGGGCAAGGTGGAAGATCGCCAGGATGCAAAAAATCTTTTCCCACCGGGACAAGAAGATGGAGCCTGCATCGGGGAGGGCTGGTCAGGAGGACTCTCCGCAATTCTCCTTCCCACCAGACCCTCACCCCTAGAGAGACCTCCCTCCTGGAGGCAGCTCCTGCCCCTCATCAGACTGGGTCCTGTCTGCTCACCTGGAAGATGCAGAAGCTGTGAGCACCCCTGTGCAAGAGTGGGAAGGAAGCACTCTTCCTGGGCAGGGCCTCCGTGGCTCAAGATACACACCTAGTATCTCCACCTTGACCTGGTGGCCAGTTTTCACTCTCCAGGAATCCCCCCTTCTAAGGCATCCCTGATACCCTGGTGTGGTTCCCCGCTTCCCACTTCAGAGACAGCACTGCTCCCCACCTCCCGCTGGCTGCATCACCTCCATATCAGTGTGCATGGACATTCTTGCTCACCACCTCCAAAAGCCTCCCAGCTTCACTTCCCTTGCTCCACATCCACTCTCCACCCATCCTTCCCTCTGTCTTGACATCCAGGGTGCTCCCAGAAGCATCACCTGCCACTCTTCTCTTTGTCTCCATGCTCTGAGACAACCCCCCTTTTAGGCTGAGGCTTCCCAAGGACAGGATTGTGTCTCTCCCACCTCCCGAGCCTGAAATTTCCTTTTTCTGTGTCACCCCCCATCTCTGGCCCTGCCCTAAGCCAGGCCTGTGCCCAGCACTTCTGGGCAGAGCAGTGGGGTTGGAGGGAGCCCTGGCTCCACTCAGGGACCCTATCTCCGGGTCGTCGGGGCCCTCGCCTGGCTGGATGTAGTGTCTGGCTTCATGGGCAGTGAGCGGCAGCACCGTGGGCAATCCTGCCCTGGAGCGGACAGCCTCCATGCGCAGGAATCGGCTGGTGATGTAGATGTTGTCGAAATTGTCCCAGTTCAGGTAACCGTATCGGTAATACAGGGCTCTGGTGGCACACACGTGAGGCCCCTCAGCAGCCCCAAGCAGACATCCCAGGGCACCACACTCCCCACTCTCACCCCTGCCCACGAGCTCCAGCCTCCCAGGATGCCATGGGACAAGCTGGCCCCCAACAGCCCTAGCCCCCAGCCCTGCGTTGGCGGGGCCCTCCAGCGCCTCACTGGAGGTAAAGAAGCAGGAGCAGCAGGGGCGTGGTGTAGCCCATCAGAGCCAAGGCCTCTCGGACGCGGTACAGCTTCACGCCGACGGCTTCATGGAGGTCCAGAGCTACCTGGGACAGGCTCCGAGAGGCGTTGAGATCCACAAAGAAGTAATGGGTGGCTGTCATGTTGAACTCAAACTCTTGACGCACTCGGTTAATCAAATTCCTCACAGCTGAGGCCCCGTGTCCAGGGGAGATGCAAGCAAGGAGAGTTACAAGGGGGCAGGGCTGCACCCTGGAGGGGCCTGGCCAGCCCAGGGGCCCCATGGCTCCCAGGTCAGCTAGAAACCCCGAGTGTTGGGACCTACAGTGGACTGAGGAGGGGACAGAGCCTCCACAGTCTATGCCATGGCCGATGCACGCTTAGCACCAGGCTTCTGCCTTCACAGGGAGCATCTCCACAACCTGCCTTGGCTGCTGGGGTCCCTGCTTCTCTCCCCAGCTCCTCCTCTCAAGTCAGGCTTTGATGAAGCACCCTCTCTTCACTGGGCCCCAATTTCCTAATCTGTATGGCGTGGACATTGGCCTGGGTAACCTCCGGAGGTCTTTTCCTGAATTCTCATCTGTGGACAGGGAGCGCTCCTGGGTTGGCACATGCCGGGATGAGGGAGGGAGGCCTCCGAGGAGCACCGCATGAGTAGGGCTAGGCGGGGACCACTCACGGGTGCTCATGGTCTCTCGCAGGAAGGTCTGGATATAGCCAGGAATGATGCAGAACACCTGGGCCACTGATAGCCAAGACGGAGTGTCAGGAGGGGCAAAGAGACGCAGCTTGTCTCTCCAATCTCCAGAGACCTTGCTCTCACAGGGCCTCCCGACTTTTCACTGTTCCTGCTGGCCTCCACATCAGCTCAAAACCTTTTGGCTTCTCCTTACTACCCCACCCTCCACATTGGTTTTCCCCCTACCTGCTCCCTAATTCTGCATGGAGCCCAGCATCCTTGTTGGTCCCATATTTATTGCCCCTCATTAGTCCCCGGAAGGGGGCTTCCCAGGTGGCCCAATGGTAAAGAATTTGCCTGCCAAAGCAGGAGACATGGGTTTGATCCCTGGGTCAGGAAGATCCCCTGGAGAAGGAAATGGCAACCCACTCCAGTATTCTTGCCTGGGAAATCCCATGGACCAAGGAGCCTGGCAGGCTGCAGTCCATGGACTCACGAAGAGTCAGACACGACTAAGCACACACACGCTACTGCTACACCACTGGTCGCCTGGGCCCACTCACCCAGCTGGTCCCTACATTTCCCGGGCCCCCATTCCTACCAGTAAGTCCATGTTCTCTCACCACTGGCAAGTCCACAGAGCATCAGCTTGAAGGGCATGAGCACGAAGCACAGGTGGTAGGCCTGTGGTATGACCTTCATGCAGCTGTCCTTGGCGTCATCAAAGACCCGAGCACACTTCAGGTAGGGGTTGCCCAGCTCCGAGTTGCACACATCGCCAATGTGCAGGAGCCAATACCACACGTTCCGCAGGGCCCTGGCTGGGAATGGCTGCGGGGCTGGTACCCAGGAGTCCTGCAGCATCTTCTCAGGGGGGTTGGGGGGAACACCAGGGCAGCACCCGGACCCAGAAAGGCCCGTGGTCAGGGGCCGGGCTCTGCTTTATCCAGTGGGGTCTAGTTAGCATTCTGGCAGGGCCCAAGAAGTCCTGGAAGGGGGTGAGGGTGAGGAGGCTGGGTAAATCCTGGCCCCCCAAAACAGACATACTAACGTGCTGACCTACGTGCTTCACGCCATCCATGATTGACCGGAAGAACTTTCGGACCCGGTCAGCCACCTGCTTGGCTCTCTGGGCAACGGCTTTAATCTTGTTCAGAGCACCTGGGAGGCAGGGGCAGGGCTCCGGTCGGGTCTCCTCCTCTAGAGGCTGGCTCTGACCATTGCCTGGAGCAGGGAGTGGAGCTGGGGAGCTGCCCAGATGCTGGGGTCTGGGAGACAGTCCATCGGGCAGTGGAGCGGGCCAGAGAGCGAGGGTCAGGGGGTCCTGCTGGAGGCTTAGAGGTTAAGGCCCAGGACCACAGAGAGGAATGGAGCCAGAGGGCTGTGAACGCGCAGGCTGAGGGGAGCTCGGGGGCCCGTGGAGGTGGGTGGCCTTACTGATGAGGGGCTGCTTGGCCCTCTCCAGCACTTTGGCGGTCTGGTTCAGGGCCAGTTCTGCCCCACAGGCCACAGCCTCGCTGGCCTGGGTGAAGTTGCGCAGGGTGTTGGCACAAGGCCCTTGCAACACCAACCCAAAGGCAGCCACCAACAGCAGTGTCCGGCCCTGCTCTGAGGAGAGAGCACCATGGGAATCAAGCCCGCAGCCTTGCCCATGGCAGCATATACAAGTGCCATATGGAAGGCAGCAGGGCTTCCTTCGACTCCCCTCTCCCGCAAGATCCCTCTTGCTCCAGCCCCTCCACTGGGCCCACCCCCAGCACTGGGCGCCAAACTCACTGGAGAAGGCCTGGGGCAGCAACAAAAAGACAGTGACCCGGACCTGGCGGGAGAATCCCATGCCCAGACTAAGGAAGGCGGCCAGAGTGAGGGTGCCCACCAGGCAGCCCCAGGGGCTGTGCCCTTCCACCAGCAGCTCCAGCAGCCCATAGGCTGTGGCCAGGGACAAGCCCAGGATAAAGCCCCCTGTGCTGCGGACCACAGCCCGCGCCATGCTTGGCTCCTCTTCCTCCAAGGGCTGCGCAGCATCCTTCGAGACCTTGGTCATGGCTGAGGAGACCAAATGTTTGCCTGTCTCCAGGTGAGGCCCACCAGGTTCTGTGGCTCTTTAAAGGCCCTAGAATTTCTCACCATATTCTAAGGTTCCGGAGGGCTTTTACTGTGTGTGTCTTGGAATTCTTTATCTAGTTGCAAAGGGATAGGTAGGTCTCTAACCCACATTTCACAGCTGAGGGATTAAAAGACACAGCCCTCAGACAGGCTGTGGGTGAGGTGGAGACAGAAGCCGAACCTCTGATCCAAAGACATCCTGGAGGAGCTTTCTGGAATGAGAGAGACTTCCCCATAGCAGACTCATGGCCATCAGACCTCATCAGAATGGAGCAAAAGGGCAAAGGAAACTACCCCACACCAGTGAGTCAGTCACCAGAGACCCTGACCCTTCCCAGTGACTTCCAGCAACTCCTGGCCCCCACTCCTCTCACCCAGTCTCTCCTCCAGGACTCCTGCCCCTTCCCCAACTTTGGGGGCCCCCAGCCTCCACCCCTCTCATCCAGCACCCTCTGCTGGCCTAGCCCTTTCTTCTTCCCTCTCTCGTGTCTGCCTCACTTCCCCAGGGTCCCTTGCGTTCTGGCCACCCTCATCCAGGTTCTCCCAGCCTCCACCTCTCTGCTACCCCTAATCCTAATGAACCATGTCCCAGCCAGAAGAGTGGTATGTTGGCCCTGCTGGGCTAAACTGTTTGACCCCTCAGCGGTGCAGGGGTTCCTGAACTGGGGGCTGCCCAGATCCTGTAACCAATTCCTCTGGCGCCAGCCGGGTGAGTTTCCCATCAGCGCTTTCCTGCTGGGGGCAGGCACCGGAGGGCTCCTGGCCATAGGTGAGTACAGAGCAGAGGTCAGAGGTGGGGCGCATCTTTCGACCTTTGGCTGAACCCTGTATCTTCAGGTCTCTTTCAGCTTCTGGTGAACCCTATGAACATCTATGAAGATCAGAAGATGGTGACGTTATACAGCTTGGTGGGTTAGTGCTGGGCTAAGAGCCGGGATGCAGTACAGCCCTGGGTGCCCAGGAAGGAGTCTCCTCTTGTTTCTTCTGTTCCCAAGTGTCCCTTGTAATTTCAGCTTCATCTTGGGCTTTGAGGGGAGATGAGAGGGAAGAGCCCCCAGTCTACAGAAGACACAGTCCTTGCCCACAAGAGTCTCCCCAGTCTGAGGGACTCCCTATTAACCCCTGTGTGTGTGATCAGTCATGTCCGACTCTTCATAACCCCACAGACTGTAGCCTGCCAGGCTTCTCTGTCCATGGGATTCACCAGGCAAGAATACTGGAGTGGGTTGCCATTTCCTCCTCCAGAGATTAGCCCCCATGATAAACCTGCTTCCTCCTGCTTCTGATAAATTCAATTCATTCATTCACTCATTCATTTAGCACTGAGCACCTGCTGAGGATTCATTCAGCAGTGAATAAGGTTGACAAACACTCAGCTCACTTTTTACATTTTAGTCCCCTAGAGTTTATAATATATATAACATGCATTACATACACATACATGCATCATGGTGTATAGTGCATACATGTGTGTCTATGTATGTATGTATGTGCAGTGACTGCTATAAATTTATAATGATTTCTTTTTTAATTGACATATAGTTGATGTACAATATTATGTTAATTTCAGGTGTACGATATAGTGATTTGACACTTGCATACATTATAAAATGATCACCACAATAAGTCTAAGAACCATTTTTCCCTGTCCAAAGTTTTTACAATATTTTTGAACATGTTGCTTTTAAGTACAGTTAATTTGAAATGTTATATTAGTTTCAGGTGTACAACATTTTGATTCAGTATCCTTATAGATTATACTCCATTTAAAGTTATTATAAAATATTGGCCATATTTCCTATTGACCAAATTCCTTGTTATCTATCTCTGACTTATTTATTATATAACTGGAGGCTTGTACCTCTTAATTCTTTTTAACTATTCCCCACCACACACCCAGTTTTTTCAGAGTTTACATTCTCTTTCAAGTTTACATTCTAGTCGAAAGAGTTAGACAATAAATGAAGAAACAACAAGAGCATTTTGGATGGTTACAAGTGGTATGAAAAACGTAAACCAGGGGGATGTGATAGAAAGGGATTGGGAGCTAGCTGGGGAGTAGTCAGGGAAGGCTTCTTAGAGAAGGTGACACGTGAAGGGAGGCCTTGAATCAAGACGTGTTGAGCCACAGGAGCAGAAAACCCACCTGAAAGTGGTTTAACCATAGAGGAAATTGATCATCTCATCTAACAAGTTTCAAGGTACAGTAGTTTTGGAATTTGGATAATTTGGCAGCTCAGTAAACCCACCAAGGACCAAGCTTCCTTTTGACTTTTTTCTCTGCCATTTTTGGCCTGTAGATCATCCCTCTTCAGGTCACAAAATGGCTGCAGCAAATCCAGACGCCACGTCCCCACGTGACAATCTCAAAAGCCGAGCGCATTCCTTCCCCGCGTCTCCTAGGAGAACAAAGAGCTTCCTGTAACCCCCTGGCCGACTTCCCCCACACCTCTTTGGTCCGAACTGCAGCACGTGTCCTTTCTAACCCTCTCCCAGGCAAGGGGCACGGGCGCGGCATCATCCTGAGCTCACGGAATCAACCGCCTCGATGCGGCTCCAACAGGAAACTTCTTTCTCTCTGACCACTGTTTTCCAACGTTTCTCCCCACTGATGACCTCTCACACAGACCCTTAGCTTTCTGGTGATTTAAATCTAGAAGATCCAGTCTTGCTTCAGTAATTATGACTATTTTCGGGGCTTAAAAGTCCAGTCCAGTCCATTCTACGTCAAAGATTTCAATCTCATGTCGTTCTCAAACATCTTCCCTGCTGACCAAGCCCTTGCCCCGAAGCGCAGACCTGATCCGTGGAGTGGGGTCCTGCGGCGGACAAGAGGCACAGCCTGCTCACTCACTTTTTTTCTCCACTTCCTTCCCTTTCTGGCTCTTCTGATGTCAGAAAGGGGATTAGAAGAATTAGAGGAAAAGGGACAAAAGTCTGAAGTCATCGATACTGTTAGAATTCCCCCGCCTCTGTGCAGCACTCCCTCACACCCCAGTCGTCTCAGGGGGCCCTGTTCATGGTCTGGCTGGAGGCTCTGTGTGGACCGCGCTGGGCCCAGTTTCCTGCTGAGGGCAGTTCTATTTGACTGACCTTGAACGAAGCTCCCTGTAGTTCCTACAGGCCACCTGCAGACTCTTATTTTTGGATGCCTCCTCCTAAACAGGCAGCCCTCGGAGATGGGACCCACACAGATGGCTTTGAGGCCTGCTGCCCTCTCTATTTCCCAGGTGGCGCTAGTGGTAAAGAACACACTTGCCAACGCAGGAGAGTAGCAGTTTCGATCCCTGGGTTGGGAAGATTCCCTAGAGGAGGGCATGGCAACCCATTCCAGTATTCATGCCTGCAGAATACCATGGACAGAGGAGCCTGGCGGGCTACAGTCCATGGGGTCGCAAAGAGTCTGGATAATGGAGGCGACTTAACATGCCTTCTGTATGTATGCTTGTCCCAAAGGAAACGTCCTTGCCCTCCCAAACGGGGAACACAGGCCCCCTTGAAGTCGGCCCTCCCCTGTCATGATGAGAAGTACCACGCTCCGTGTGCCTGCTTCCCCCGTACTCCTGGGAGGCCCTGCTGGCCTCGTCCGTGAACGC
Source organism: Capricornis sumatraensis (assembly GCF_032405125.1). Taxonomy (NCBI): domain Eukaryota; kingdom Metazoa; phylum Chordata; class Mammalia; order Artiodactyla; family Bovidae; genus Capricornis; species Capricornis sumatraensis. The sequence goes on along the minus strand of NC_091070.1, from coordinate 116,940,343 downwards.
TCCTCCCTTTCTCTGCTCTGGGGCAGCCCTGGGGTGGCCCTGCCAGGCTCTGCAGCTCAGCGGGTGTCCAGTTGGGAGGGGTCAGCCGGGTTCCCCTTCTTGCAACACCAGCCTCAGAAGGGTGCTCTTGGAGTCTGTCACTTGCCATGGGGAAGTGAACACCCGTCCTCCCCACAGCCTCTCCTCCTATGTCTGCCTGCTCTAACCACTTCCCTCTACTTCCAGATAATTCCGATTTCTGGCCCTGTCTTTGTCTAGGCTGGTTGGGGTAGAGGGCTGAGACACCACTTGTGCTCTTTGGGGAATGCCCAGATAGCAAACTCCATGAGCCTCTCTTTAGAAGGTAGAGCAGCTCTCGGTCAACAATCATCCTCAGAAAGTAGGGCGACTATTTGTCAGCTATCGTCCTCAGCTTGAGCCTTGGCCAAAAGGCCAAGACCACAGAATCACCTCCCTTTCGATGTCCTGCTATAGCATGCTTGGGTTAGATGGATCCAGATTTACCCCCAGGGCCAGGGTAGGGACAAGCCATTGCCCTGGAACAAAACCCAAGTTGTGTTAGCAAGGAAGAAGGGAGAAGAAACCATGAGGTGGCACTGACAGGGTTTGCAGCAAACCTGTATGGCAAGGTAGAGCCGCCAGGTGAAGACCAGGGGAGGAGAGCTCCTGGCACGGGAACGGCCGGGCCAAGACCGGGGAGGACGCGCGAGCTTGGCAAGTTCCAGAAACGGCAACACAGCCAGTGTGGGCGGACGTGGTGGGCGAGGGGCTGAATAGGATGAGATCACCTCAGAAGGTGGGAAGGGGCCAGATCACGAAAGTCTGGTGATCGTGTTAGAGGAGTCCGGATTTGATCCCAAGCAAAGATGGGAAGTTATTGCATGGTTTCAAGCAGAGCAGGGACCATAATCCGAGATTTTTGTTTTTGTAAGATGACTCTGGCTGCCTAAAGAAAACTGATATCTAGGTTAGCAAGAGAGGAAGTAAGGGACGAGGCGGCTCTCATGAGAGACGCTGGGGACTCCGTCAGGGCAGAGCAGATGGAGAGAAGGGTACGGACTAGGGATCTGCCTTGACCATCTTTGGGAGAACACTCCATCCACACAGGAGTCTTCTGGGTTCCCTGACCAGTTTATGCTACTCCTTTGGCTTGGAATGCCTCACAACACTGACTCATTGCCCAGGCCCAGCTGTCACATCGCCGCCTTTGTCCAGCCTTCCCAGCCCCACCCCTCCCCACAGCAATGCCCGCTCCCTCCCGGGCTCCCACAGCTCTCCATAAGCGCCTCCCTGGGCACTTAGCACTCGGTGTTGCAGTCATCTGTTTACCCGTCTGTCTCTCTCCCTGGATTATGAGCTTCAAGGAGCTCACTGTCTCCCTGCAGAGACCACAGGGAGACACATGTGGAGCTGCTAAAACACACCAGGAGGTACACGACTAAAGGCTAAAATTAGGGACGGAGCTGTAGGTGTCAGAGAGCAGGGGATATCGGGGTGGCTGTGACCTCTCTTCCGACTGCTCTGAGCACCAATGCCTGTTTCCAGAATTCACCTCTTGCTCTCTCCGCCCCCTCAGTACCTAGGGTACCTGTGAGTCCAGCCTGGAAAGGGAAAGTGCTGGCCCCCTTCCCTAACACAAACACACACACTCGTATATACGCACCAAGTCAATCACTGACCCTGGCTTTTCAATCTCTGACCTCCTCTCCAAGCCCTTCCGGAGGCTGGCACACAGTTGAACTCTATAAATGGCTGTTTGATGGATGAATGCATGAGTGGCCTGAAGGCCTATCAGAGCCAGAGTGAATGGAACAAGGGCAGTACGGTGATGGTTCTAGAAAGGAGTTGTGGGAGGTGGGTGCTCTGCTAAACTTGGTGGGAGAGGCAGCTTCCTTACTCTGCCTCACCACTTGCTGGGCTCTCCTGATAGGCTTGGGGGTCGTAGGCTGGGGGACCTCGCCTCACATTCGCTGTGCCAGCCTTCTGCTAATACCCAAGATGCTGGGCAAAGAGGGCAGGCTCTTTGTACTGGGATATGCCTTGGCCGCCATCTATGAGGGTGAGTGTGTTCCCCTGGGTACCAGTTAGTGACCCTGAAGCAGTGACTCTGGGTGGGCTATCCACTGAGAGCCAGGCTTGGTGAAGAACAAAGAGTGGGGGGTCTAATCCCAGCTGTTCTGACTTGTGTGTCCCCTGAGAGAGTTCCTCTGAGTGTCTGAGCCTCTTTCATTTACAAAAGGAAAAAAAAAAAATCAGGGGTTGAATGAGATGACCTCTCACCAGCTTCTGGGCCCCATCAATGTACAGTTCTAGAAGGTGGTCACCACCCGCAGAGTGGGAGCTCGGGATGGGCTGGAGAAAGTTAATTGGCTCTAGAGGGAGGTAATCTACCAGGGCATCTTCCCCCAGGACCAGTGGCCAACCTGCGGCACAACCTCAATGAGGTGATAGCATCGCTCGGCTGCACCGTGGAGCTGCAGATCAACAACACCCGCACAGCTTGGCGTGTCTCCACAGCCCCCCTGCGGGCCGTGTTCAAGGACTTGCTGGTCAGGACCCTACACCGGCAGGGTCTAGGGGTCCCTCTCCCCACAGGGCCTAGATGACCTGAGCTGAGAGCTGGGATCCTGGACATATAGTTTCACAACAGGGCGAGTGGTACTGGCATTTGGGCAGAACTGTTCCCAAACATTGCCCTGGTCTCTGGGCACCAAATGGCAGAAGAGCTCCTACCCCCTGGCCCCTGGGGCATATCCCACACACATTCCCAAACACCCAAGTAGGTAGTGCTCTGGGCGGCTGAGCTAGGATGTCAGGAAAATGGGGGCCCTGGCCTTGAGGAATTGGGAAGCTTTGAGGGTGAGGGGATGAGGGAATAAGGTACTGGAAAACTGAAGATTGGGGTCTGGAAAAGTTGGAAAGTTGAGGAGCTGGGGACACAAGGACCTCGGGGCTTCGGAGTTGGGACAATGCAGATGGCACAGTGGCCTGAGTAGCGATGAGGGGTAAAGTCAAGGACCTGGGGAACCTTCCTCGACTAGCAAGGATCTGGAATGGGAGGCCTTGGGAGGAGCTGGGAGCCTGGGAGGTGAGTGCAACAGTGGCACCTGGGGAGGGGAGAGGGCTCCGAAGGACTACAAACAGTGGAGAAACTAAGATGAGAGCCCATCTCCAGGCCTCGGCTCCTTATAGCTGGAGGTAAGAGCCCAAGGCTGGGCTGCTGGGCACAGACAGGCTGTCGGGCACAGAAGCTCCAAGTTGCCATGCCTGACTCCTCTCCTGCCTCCAACCCCAGAGCAGCAAAGAGTCGCTGAGAGCTGAGACCCAGAACATCACCAACTCCTTTGAGGAACTGGACGCCCAGGTGAACAGTGAGAGCGGATTCTCACCCAAGGATGCCGAGGCCTCAGAGACAGCCCCGGGTGAGGAGGCCCCCGCTGCCTCAGCCTTCAGACACCACCTGTCTACACAGAAGATGTATGAGCTGAAGACTAAGCTGCGCTGCTCCCGTGAGCGAGGGTCCCTGGGCAGGGCAGGGGCCCGGGCGTCGGCTCAGGGGCTGGGGACCTCAGACCCCCGGTGACCCTTCCTGCAGATGTGGTGAGCGAGGCCATGTTCAGCTGCCGCCGCTGGTTTGACCAGAAGCATGGAGTGTGTATGCGGCGCATCTGGGTGCCCCTCCTCAACCACCTTCTCTGCCTGCCCATGAAGTTCAAGTTCTTCTGCAGCATTGCCAAGGGTGAGCACACAGGCAGGAGGGTGGGGAGCACCAGGGCTACGGATCTGAGTCCTGGGGGGCCCTGGGAAGGTGTCGGGCAGGAAGGCAGTCAGGAGGGGAGGCTTTGGGCTCTGAGGACACAGCATCCTTAGGGCCCAGCGCCTCCAGCTGACCAGATTTGTGGCTCAGGTAAGTTCCTGCTTTGTCTCTTCATCTGAAAGATGGGCATCACGATAGTACTTCTCCCATTAGGGGTCTTGAGGATTCAAGGAGCTAATACACGCAAGGCAATGAACAGAGCCAGCGGAACTGCCTGTTAAGCGCTGGCTATCGAATTGGTGTTTGGTACAGTTACAGACAGGTGAAAAGATGGGGGGAAGAATGCAAGGGGAGTGAAGAAGGGAAAAAGTCAAGGTGGTAGAAAGCCATGGGCAGGGAATTCTCTTTCAGTCCAGTTGTTAAGACTCCAACAGTTAGGACTCCGAGCTGTCACTGCCAAGAGCCAAGGTTCAATCCCTGGCCTCTGAACTAAGATTCCATAAGTCACACCAAAAAATGAAAAGAAAGAAAGAAAGTCACGGGCAGAGAGACAAAAACAGGATCACGGAAAGGGAGCACTGGAGGCCGGGCACAGGGAGGCCCCCTGACCTGGCCCCGCTGCCCAGCAGTGATGGAAGTTTGGTGCCGCAGTCGTATCCCAGTGGAAGGCAACTTTGGGCAGACCTATGACTCCCTCAACCAGTCTATTCATGGCCTGGAGGGGGAATTTTCAGCGACTATTAACCTCAAGGTAAGAGATGGGCAGTGTGAGGGGGGAGGTAGGGAGTGGGAGGAGGAGGCCACAGGGCACAGGATGCGAGGACCCAGGAGAGGTGGCTGGCGAGGGAGGGGACGAGGTGGCGAGTGGTGAAGGCGCTGGATGACGGAGGTGTGTCCGGCCTGTGGGAAGGGCAGCCAGGTGTGAGAGGGTGTCAGCTCACAGAGCTGCAGAGGAGCAAGACGGCGTCAAGGAGGGTGGCGAACAGAAGGCAGAGCCCCCCTGAAGTTCCTGGGAGGAGGAGAGCACGAGGGAGCACCCCAGGGGGAGAAGCCACAGCCGGCCTGGGAAGCTGGGTCTGGGCCTCTGAGGCGGCGCCCGTGCCGTCCACCAGGAGGAGAGGCGGGCTGGGGTGCTGGGCCTCAACACGAGCTGGAAACACGTGAGCACCGAGGTGCGGGACTACGTGAGGCGCCAGGAGGCCCAGCTCGAGCGGACCCTGGGGCTGCTGCACGTGCTGCTCTCCTGCACCTTCCTGCTGGTCCTCCACGCGTGAGTCCTCAGCCTCTGCCCGGAGCCCGGCCTACCGCCGGCCGCGCCCTGAGGGAGGGCCTAGAATGCAGCTGCAGAGCCCTCCTCCGACTGAATCTGAACGCTCTTCGCCTTTGACTTTGCCTTTTTACAAAGCTGGGTTCGTTGTTTACACAAAGTTAAAGGAAATGTGGACATTTTGTCAGAAGAAACGTTACCCCATGTTCCCACCACCTTAAAAGGGCGACCGTCTTCATTTATCTACCTCCTTCCGGCCTTTATCCCAGCGCTGACTTTTTTTTTTTTTTTTAACTTTTAGCTTTGACTTTTGATTTTTTTTTTCTTGCCCTTCATATTCCCCTTGGCTCTGACTTTGTGCCATTTTTATCGTCCAATTCTGCTTTCATTTTCTCCCGCCTGCTGTGTTGGCAGCTACTTTCCCTCCATTTGGACCAAAGTCCTCAACCCCACCCAGCCTGGCGTCCAGCTGGGCTGCCCTGGGCCTCACTCTGCTTCCCTGCCGACCTCTGGACCCTCTGTTTCCTGTCTCTAGCCCCACGTGCCTGAGATGGGCAGGGGCTGGACCAGGGCGGCCGCAGGGGCTCTTGCTCCTTCTGCCCCTGTCCGTGGGGTCTAGACTGCAAGTGAGTGTTTATGTGTATGTCCAGAGCCCCGTGGGAGGACAGAGATGAATGAGCCATAGTTCTGCCCTCAAGACACTCATGGTTGAGGGGAGGTAAAAGAGGCGTCCACAAGACAGAGATGATTCAAAGGCTGTACGATGGACAGATATGGGAACTGAGGAAATGCCGCTGAAAGGGCCATAACTGAGCTTCAAAAGGCTGCAGATGGGGAGCCACAGCCAAGAAGCGGGAAAGTATTCTCTTGGGTCAGGAATCCAGCATTTATGGGATGTGGAAGGCAGAGGCTGTGGTTGAGGACTCGGCATAGTCAGAACAGTCTGGAAATCCTTGCAGGAGGGCCCTGAACTGCCCCCCAGTGGCAAGGTTGCAGGCTGTACTGGAGCAGCCTGGAGGCAGGGAGGCCAAGGTGGGTCAGAGGTTAGGGAGCCAGGCTGGAACGGAGGTGGGGGTGGGGGGCGTGGCAGGAAGTTGGCCTGAAATGGAGGGAGGTGGGGGAAGGTGCAGAGCCAGCTTGCGGAGGGAAGGAAGGAGGTACAGAGTCAAAAGCCACTTCCAGGCTTTCAACCTGGGTGAGGTCACTCATTGAAGGGTCTGAGCTGGGGAGGGGCAGAGACCCGGCTCCGCAGGCCCAGACCCAGCAGTGGTAGGGCTCCCCACAAGGGGGCGCTCACAGTCTTTCTTTGCACTTACAGACATTTCTATCTGAAAGGCGAAGATGTGGATTTTTACAGGGTCCCAGAACCAATAGCATTGGAAATCCTGTTTCACAGTTTACAGAGCTTATTTAATGTACTTTTACAGTTTTAAACACATTTCCAACAATTAACATTTTTCCTCAGGAAACTGAAGCATTATGTGGGACTTTGAGAGACACACAGAAAAGCTACGTTTGCGTGTGCACACATGCTCACACAGAAAACATCGCTTTACTCAGGGGTGTATCAGAGGAGAAGGGAAATGATGGCTGAAATGAGTTTTGCTTCAAGTGAGCTCCCAGGAGATGTTTTGAGGGCCCAGCCAAGAGGCCGGGGCATGCGAGGTGGACGTGGGAGTCAGTGGATCGGGCGATTTCTGCATCCTTGAGGGATTTTCCCTGTCTCCCTCCTTTGCTCCTAATGTTTCCTCTGCTTGATATTCTTCCTGAAAGTTCCATGCCTGGGAAGGCTTCCCCTAGACTCCCAGGCACACACATGCACTTACACACACTCCCCTCCCCTCCTCACCTCTGTTGTGTCTCAGCAGAATGTGCGTGCATGGTTTTCACTGGACTGTGGGGCTGCTGGAGGGCAGGGTAGGGCTTTCTTCTCGGAGGACATAGACGGTGCTTGGTGCATGCTGGGTGGTCGGCTGACTGACCACAGCAGGGAAGCCCGTGGTTGAGGGTGGGTAAACCTGGAGGCAATGGAGACACCCTCATCCGCAGGTGCTTCTCCTACATGGACAGCTATAACGGGGACATCCGCTTCGACAACATCTATATCAGCACCTACTTCTGTCAGATCGATGAACGCAGGAAGAAGCTAGTGAGTGTGGGCAGCCTCGCCCAGGAGTGCCCTGTCCTGTTCCCTGGGTGGCTTCCTGCTCCAGGAGGGCAGAAGGGAAGAGGAGAGGGTGCCCAGTGTTTCTCACCATGGGGACATTTTTCCCAGGGCAAGCAGACGCTGCTGCCACTCCGCAAAGCCGAGAAGAAAACCGTCATCTTCCCTTGGGACCCCACGATCCAGGCCGCAGAAATGAGAAATGTGGTGAGGATGGCACGGAGGGCAGGACCCCAGATCCTACTAGAGGCAGGGATCTGAGGGGTGGAGGGCAGAGGGGGCTCAGAGGAGGCTCCAGGCCTGGACCAGTGGCACTGCCCAGCTCCGCCCCTCCTGCTCCCTGGCCAGTTAAGGGAGCTCGTGGAGACACTGCCCGTGCTGCTGCTGCTGCTGCTGCTCTGTGGCCTGGACTGGGCTCTCTACTCCATCTTCGACACTATCCGCCACCACTCCTTCGTGCAGTACTCCTTCCGCAGTGAGCCCAGCCCCCACTCCAGGCTCCAGGCCCAAGGAGACAACCCCCTGGAGAACTCCCACCCTTGTGCAGCCACCCCACCCCAATTCTTCCAATTTTTAAAAAGTTTATTATATTTGGCTGCTTAGGTCTTGGTTGTGGCTCATGGGCTTCTGTCTAGTTGTGGCGCAGGGCTTCCAGAGCATGGGCTTAGTAGCTGTGGCTCTCAGGCTTAGTTACTTCACGGCATGTGGGCACCTAGGTCCCCAACCAGGGATGGAACCCTGCACTGGAAGGCAGACTCTTAACCACTGGGCCACAAAGGAAGTCCCCAGTTCTGTCATTTCCTTCTGCTTCTCAGCCCCTACCTGCCCACCTTAGGGTCAAATATCAGCCCTGCCAATTGACAGCTGTCACTGGGAGCCTCAGTTGCCACTCCCCTTTGTATCTGTCAAAAGGAGGCATTAGTAATCAGTGAAGGGAGGGAAAGTCCTGTGCAGTTGAGAAGTATTGCTATACCTTGACCTCTCCCCTCCACCCAGTCTCCATCCTGCCCCATTTCCTTAACTCCAACTCTCTCCTGACTCCCCCACTCCCCACACACACCACAACCCCTATCCTGGCATCAGGCAGTCATAAACTGGAAGTGAAAGTCGGGGGAGACTCCATGCTTGCCCGGCTTCTTCGGAATACCATCGGAGCCCTGAACACCTCCTCCGAGATGGTGGTGGACTCAAACAACATGCGTGAGTGATGCTGAAAGTTTGGATCAGAGGAATTGAAGGCTGGGGGCCGGGGAGAGGAAGCAGGCAGGGTGTTTCCAAGACAAAGAATTAGGGGACTGGGCCTTGGCTATGGTGAAAAGGGGGTCGGTGTGTTTGCATTAGAGAATCAGAGTAGGAAACATCAGGTCAAGCTTGAAGGACTGGAGGATGACAGGTTTGGGTCAGATGAGTCCAGAGGGTCCCCCAAGGTCCCAGCCCTCTGGAGCAATGCCGTTCAGTAGAACTTTCTGTCATGATGGAAAATTTCTCCATCTGTGCCATGTTGAACAAATAGCTTCCTGGGCCTAATGGCTACAATACTGACAACACAGCTCTGCAGGGTGAGGAGCAGGCAGGAAGATAACAGGGTAATCAGAGACCTAACCCACATCCCATGAACATGGGGAGTTCACTGCAGAGTTGTGGCCAGCCGGACCGGGCCATGCCCCTGACAGGCCTGGCTCCTCCCGCAGCCTGCCTGCCCCAGCCCGTGCCCCTGAGCACCAGGGCCTATTTGAAAGCAGCTCTACCGAGTGGCCTCCTAACATGCCTCTGCCTGCTCCAGGCTTTCGGCTACCGGCTCCGGAGGGTCATCGCAGCCTTCTACTTCCCCAAGGTGTGCCCCCAGCCTCTCCACCCTCAGGTGTGCACACACCAGCCTGCACCCAGCTCCCCATCAGCCCCACCTTGGGGGATGTCTTCCTCCTCTGTTCTGTCTCCTTGGCCCCAGCGAGAGAAGAAGCGGATCCTGTTCCTCTACAATGATCTCTTGAGGAAGAGAGCAGCCTTCACCCAGCTGAGGAGGGCTACCATTGTGAGGCGGGCAAGACAGCAGAGGGCTCCGGTAAGTTCAGGCCTGCACCTCTGGGTCTAGGAACTGGAGTGGAGCAGGGGCATCTCCCCTTAGTCCATCCAGTCTCTACCAAGGTCCCAAGTCTACTGACACTCAGTGAGTTCTCATGGGATGCATGCAAAGGCCTTGGTCATCCAGTGCCTGGAGGTCAAGGCTGTGTCCATATCTGCACCCAGTATTCAGCCCAGCCTGAGATCCTAAGTGGACCATAGGGCTGTGATGTACTTAGTCGACTGCTCAGCCATGTCCGACTCTTTGCAACCCCATGGACTGTAACCTGCCAGGCTGCTCTATACATGGAATTCTCCAGGCAAGAATACTGGAATGGGTTGCCATGCCCTCCTCCAGGGGATCTTCCCAACCCAGGGATCAAATCCAGGTCTCCTCCATTGCAGGTGGATTCTTTACTATCTGAGCCACCAGGGAAGTCCAAGAATACTGGATTGGGTAAACTACCCCTTCTCCAGGGAATTTTCCTGACCCAGGAATCGAACCGGGGTCTCCTGCATTGCAGGTGGATTCTTTACCAACTGAGCCACCTGGACCATAGGGAAGCAGGCAAAAAGGAGGAATCAGATTGGATATAGTTGGGTCAAAGAAAAGCAAGACAGGTTCATCAGAAACAAGGGGCCCAAGGGAAAGCCACAGGTTCTTCTGAGAGGATTTCAGATTAGAAGTTCAGTGCAGTTCCAGCAGAGGGGTGGAGGGGTGTGGCGGGTGTGAGGAGGTGACAGAGGTGAGGGGACTCAGGTGGGCTGGGGATCGGGGAGGCCTCATGAAGAGGCATGTGGTATACAGAAAGGGCACACTGTCAGCAGACCCAGGCTCCAGTCCACATGCCCTCAGTAAGCTTTGTAACCTTGGCTATGGTCTTCACTGGACCTCAGTTTTTCCCTCTGCAGAATGGGGAGGTTGAACAAATCTGTGAGGCCTGCTCACTAGAGATCAGTAATAGAGTGGTGGTCGGGTGTGAGGGTCTGGTGCCAGAGAGCTTATCTTTTTAATGTAAAGATGTCGTTTTTTAAAAAGGATATTTACTTATTTGGCTGTGACAGGTCTTAGTTGCGGCATGCAGCATCTTGAGCTGCGGTGTGTGAACTCTCAGTTGCAGTGGTGGGAACTAGTTCCCTGACCAGGGATGGAACCCAGGCCTCCTGCATTTGGAGTCTTAGCCGCTGGACCACTGGACCACTGGACCACTGCGACAATTGTGTGCTCTTGACCACTGATTTAAATGCTGAGCCTTGGTTTTCCCTTCTGTAAAATGGACTTTACTACTCCATCTTTTGCAGTAAGGATTAAATGAGTTTCATTTAATCACAGTGCAGGTACAGAGCAAGTTCTATATATGTGTTAGTTGTCATCATGTGAAAATGATCACCTCTCCAAGCCATCAGTTTTTTCAGCTGCAAAGAGATCTGCCTTACATAGTTATTGTTTGAATTGAATTAAGTTACTTACAGTTTCTTGGTACAGGGCCCAATATCATTTAAAAACACAAGGAGCAGCCACTCTTATTTAATCAGCCCTAAAAAACTCATAAAAGTGACAGACCATGTTTGCTTACATTTTTCCTCCAGCTCCTGAAAGTGAAAGTGAAGTCACTCAGTCATGTCCGACTCTTTGCGATCCCATGGACTGTAGTCTGCCAGGCTTCTCTGTCCATGGGATTTTCCAGGCAAGAGTACTGGAGCGGGTTGCCATTTCCTTCTCCAGGGGATCTTCCTGACCCAGGGATCGAACCCAGGTCTCCTGCATTGCAGGCAGACACTTTACCCTCTGAGCCACCAGGGAAGCTCCTAGACCTCCCCAGCTCCCATGACATGCAGTAGAGGCTGGATGAATGTCTGATGAACATACTGATACTATGGGAGGAGGTGAGCTCCATGTCCTTCTAGTCCATCGTCTTGATCCAGATCTCCCAAGAAACTCACTCAAAATGAACATAAAGTGATTCCATGACCAGATCATGGAGTTAACTGGATTTGGATGGGCAGATGGAAATGTGAAGGGCATTCATTCCCTGTTGAGGAAGCAGAATGTGCAAGGATTCAGAGTCCAAAGGAAATGCCAACCAAGTGCCAGGGCTTGAAGTCTAAGGAGAAACTGGCACAGAACATGTAAAATTCAGGGAGAGGTAAGCTGGAGCAGAGGCTAGAAAGGGACCAGACTGTGGAAGGCTCAGAAGGCCAAGGCCAGGAGTCCTGCCTTTGCTTGGCAGGCAGTGGGGGCCCTGGAGTTTCTTGAGCAAAGAGTGACCAGATAAGGTGGCCTGAGAATTCCTGGAAAACGTGTGGAAAGAGGCTGGGAGACAGAGGGAGCATAATGAGCCAGGCTTGTGATTTGGAATCAGGGTACCTAGATCCAGACAGGTTTTACTGTTCAGTCTGTGCCTTTGGGAAAGTCATTTAACATTTATGAGATTCAGCTTTCTCATCTGTAAAGTAGGAAAACACAGTAGTGATAGTCTTATCTGCCCTACTCGCTTCTCAGCCTCACGGTGAGAATCAAATGAGACGATTTACGATTTACGGGAGAGTACATGTGATGATGGTTGTTGCTATTACCGGCTGCATCTTCTGACTCTCCACCACGAAGTGAGGGAGGCTCTCCAGGACCGACTTCCATAGAACCCTTGCCCTCCAGGGCTCTTCTTTGCCAAATCCAGCTTCCTCCAACATATGGGCATAGTCAGGTTTTGAGACTTCAGATAAGAAGCGCTTCTCCAAAATGAAGCGCTGCTCTGCAGCTCCCCATCTTTCTCGCCTGCTCCCCAACCGGCTCTAAACCCGCCCCGTCTCTCAACAGCGCCGCCATCTGGTTGACATCCTGCACCGCCGCTGCCCGCTCTTGCGCCCCTGGCTGCGCCGCCGATGCGTGGTGTGCCAAGCACCCGAGACGCCCGAGTCCTACCTGTGCCCTACACCGAACTGCGAGGCAGTGTACTGCCGCTTGTGCTGGAATGACATGCGGCAGCGGTGCCCGGTCTGCACACCCCGCGAGGAGCTCTCCTCCTCCGCCTACAGCGACAGCAACGATGATGCTACCTACGCGGAGTGAAGGGGCGTCTTGCTCGCTCCCCCATCCGCTGCTTCCTGTTTAATAAAATCCTTTATTACACTCCTGCTGCCCGCGCTTCTCAGGCGTCCGGTACCGGAGGGTGAGCTGGGCAGTAGGGAGAACCAGCCCACCTGATCCGGCAGAACCCGGCTGCGGTCGTGAGAACGGAGGGCAGTGCAGCTGCTACGAAGGCGTCCTGACCCAGGGCCGGGTGGAGGCGGGACTCTTAAGCCGGTCGGACCGGGCCTCGGCTCCCATCCTCCACAGCAGCCTGAAGTGGCTGTGCAGAGCAGGGTGAGCAGTGCGGCAGTCGCGGTCAAGGGCTGGATCCACGCTTCTTTGGGACCCGGCGCAATGTGGGGGTGGAGCCTTTCCAGGGGCGGGGCTTCGGGGCGGGGCCGGGCTCTGGGCAAGGTGGGAGGAGCTTGGGAGGGGCCTGTGGCTGCGCCTGGCTGCGAGGTGCGAGAAGCCGACCCGGCAGCCGCGGCTCCTCGGCGCCCGGCCCAGCACCTGCTGCCCTCGCCCGGCCCCGGGCGGCGCTGCCATGCGCCTGGCGCTGCTCTGGGCCCTGGGGCTCCTGGGCGCGGGCAGCCCATTGCCCTCCCGGCCGCTCCCAGATATAGGTGAGTACCTGGCCAGAAGTGGGCCGGGGGTCGCCCTGGGAGGACGCGCGGGAAGTCGGGAGGCCCTGGGGTCCTGGGGTCGGCCGGAGACCCCGAGAGACCCCACCCAAAGCACAGCCTGCCCTCTGATGTTCTGGGCCGAGGACCCGGCGACGGGGCGATGGAGTGGGGAGGGAAGGTGGAGGGATGCCGGCGCCCCCGGGCCGGTCATCCTCTGCAGGGTCCCCGCGGACACTTTCAGGCTCCCGGACCGGGCACCGCGGGGCCTCGCCCAGCACCCCCTCAGGATCGCGATAGTGGGGCTCTGCTCCCCGGGACTGACGTCTTCGCTCCTCTGGGGCCTAGCTGATCGTTCCACCCGGTGCCAGGGCCCCGAGTAGGCACGGCTCCTAGGGTTTGGCGAAGAGGATACTTCCTGGCCCCTCATCCCAGGCCTGAGACGCTGGCACCCCTCACCCTGGTGCTGATCCCACCAGAAAGCTCGCAGAGCGGGAGGGGGCCCGGGAGGAGCCAGGAATGGGAGAATTGGCCAGGAAAGAGGCTGGGACACCAACTCCTCCTTGGAACTTTCACTTCCCGCTGCTGTCTTGGGCTGGGGGCCGAGAGGGCAGGCGGGGGTGGAGTGTCCGGAGGAGAGCGGGCTACTGGGGGCGGGGGGCGGACTCCAGGAGGAAGCAGAGGCTGTGAGGAGCGGGTGTGCCTAACTGGGCATGAGGGGTGTTTAGGGAGGGGGGTGTTTGCAATGCTCACCCAGAAATGGGCGTTCCCGGCATCTCTGATGTGAGGAAAGGGAGGGTGAGTGGGCACTGGGCCACAAGGCTTCGCCCAGTCCTGAGAGGGGGCGTTCCAGGGGAGAAGGGGGTTGGGAGGGAGTGGGAACAGGGGGAGGGTCCCTGTGAGAACCTGGGATTGGTCTGAGGGGGACAGGGAAGGACAACAGGCTGGGCAAGCTGAGACTTGTGGATGGGTTGGTGGGATGAAAGGGAGAAAGTGGAGAGAGGCCCGCACCCTCCAGTATTCTCCTTTAAGTCCCAGAATGCAATGTAGGGGTCCTTCAGGCAGAAAAGAGCCTTGATGGGTTGGGAGCCAGGTGGGTCAGAGGGCAGCAGCCACCTCCAGCCCTGGCACTGATTCTCTCAGCACTCTTTTGGGGTGTCCTGGGAACCCTGCAGGTGGCACTGAGGAGACGCAGGCAAGGCCAGAGAGGGCCCAGAATGGACCTCTGGAGCCCCAGATCCTTCAGGACAACCTCACGCTCAGCCTAGCACAAGCGCTTCAGGTGAGCCTCTCTCTCCCCTCAAAGCAATACATTCGCACCCCCTCACCACCCTGAGTAATCAGGTGTCTCCAGGCAGAGACAGGCTGAGAGCGGGTGAGTGGACTCCAGAGCAGCATGGCCATCCCAGGTCTGACGCCACTCCCTGTACACCTCAGCACCTGGCTTCACTTATCCACCCCCTCCCATCTACACACACATCTGTCTGCCTCAGCCTCACCCAAGTCGTCCATCTCCACTGAGGCCAAACCTGATCTCTTGGTCTCATGTTGCTGGTTCTCTCAGTGGGGGGACTTGGAGAGGGTCGGGCCCCACTAGATACCCTCCCCTCCCAATTCTAAAGCTGAGTCAGAGGAAGGGCTGGGGCCTGCACTGGGCCCTCCATGATGCTTCCTCTCTGGGCAGGAAGCCGAGAAGGGGCGGCTCAGATACCTTCCTTGACCTCCCCACACAACCCCCCAGAACAATGCCCCAGGCCAGGCAGGGCTTCCTGGCCCCTCCCTCGGGATCCCCCCACCAATGATCTAATCGTCGGTGCTCTCCTAAGGGCCTGAGGTTTTCTGGGTAGAGAAGATAGGAGTTACAGACAGGGCCAGGGAGGTGACATGCCCTCTGGTACCCACAGACCAGTCTGCCTGAGGCTTTGCGGATCAAACTGGAATTGGATGGTGAGAGTCATATCCTGGAGCTGCTGCAGAATAGGTAATAATGATAGCAGTAACGTACCAATAACACTACTAACAACTCATATAGCATCTATGATGTGGTACTACGATGTGGTACTTAGGTACTAAGAGCCTGAACTCACTAAATCTTCGTAACAACCTCTATAAAGTAGATACTATTTGTATTATTATTGGCCTCAGAGATGAAGAAGCCAAGGCACAGAGAGGTTAAATAACTCCCCCAAGGTCACACAGCTGGTGGGTGCTAAAAACTAGATTGGAACCCAGATAGCCTGGGTTTGTAGCCAGTCTATGGCCCAACCACCGTATTCTGCTACTTGAGGGGAAGCAGGAAGGTCATGGGGATTGCCTGGCCCCCAGCTGCCCCTCTACCACCTCCAGGCCTCAAGCTGTCACTGCACCACCCTGAAAGGCAGCTGACCCTGCCCTCCTTTTTCTTCATTCCGCAGGGAGCTAGTCTCAGGGCACCCAACCCTGGTGTGGTACCAGCCTGATGGCACCCGAGTGGTCAGTGAGGGCCATACTCTGGTGAGTCAGGCCATCTTGTGCCCTGTTTCTGGCCCAAGGGGACAAGGGAAGGGGCAACTGGAAGGTGCCATCCCTAGACGATGGGAAGACACTGCATATCCTCACCAACAAGCCAGCCTCCTGGCTCAGATCTGGCCTGGCCTTCAGGCTGGCGCTCATGTTTCTCTGCTGTAGGAGAACTGCTGTTACGAGGGGAGAGTACATGGCCACGCGCACTCCTGGGTCTCTCTCTGCACCTGCTCCGGGCTCAGGTACAAGGGGTCGATTCCGTGAAGGTGGAGAGAGTGAGGGTAAACGAGGCATGGAGTCGGTAAGCCTTCTGACTTCCTGCATCTTTGCTTAGGGGCTTAGTGATCCTGTCCCCAGAAAGAAGCTACTCTGTGGAGCTGGGGCCCGGGGACCTTCAGGGTCCCCCAGTTATCTCCCGGATCCAAGACCTCCTCCTGCCACGCCACACTTGTGCCCTGAGCTGGCCTACATCTGTGCTCACTCAGGCTCTACCGGAGCACCCCCTGGGGCCGCGTCACACTCGCCGGGTGAGGAGGGAAGGCAGGAGGGCTGGGCTTCTGTTGTTCCCGGGGTTGGCCCCCTGGCCCTTAGAACTATTGGCTCATAGGAACGACAGTTCCTGTTCATGGAGTGATTTCGCAGTACCAGGCACTTTGTAAACATTAACTCCTTCAGTCACCCCAGCAACCCTGGGGGATAGGTGCTATTCATAGCTCTGTTTTAGTGAGAAAACTGGCTCTAAGAGGTTAAGTGACTTGGTCAAGGCCATTCAACTAATACATGGTATTTCCAGGATTTGGATGCAGGCACTTGACTCAAACCCTTCATCTGTCTTATGATCCAAATGCAGGGCTCTCACTTGGATATCAAATACATAGTTACTGATCATCAAGCAATAAGAACCCAATTTATTCAATGGGGATAATGGAACTACTTACCTTATAGGATTACTGTGAAAATTAAATGAATCTACATACATATATATATGTATGTAAATGCTTAGAACTCCAATCTGTCTGGCATATGTTAAGTATTTCATGGTGTCAGCTATTTTTTTTTTTTCCTAATTTGGAAAAAGCACTGAATTTGAAGCCAGAAAACCAGGGCTCTACTCCCAGCTTCACAACCTATTCTTAGTCCACTTGGGCAAGTCCCCGGCCTCCCAGGCTCTCAGTGGCCCTCTGTAAAATGGACTCTTCACTCTCTTCGCTCTGACCACACAGGGTGGGTGTGGACACAGCCTGGCCAGGTGGGCGTGGCTGCGGGTGGTGACTGGTGGGTGTGCCTGATGCTCCTTCCTCTTGTCCACAGTGGAGGCGGGATGTGGTGACAGAGACCAAGATTGTTGAGCTGGTGATTGTGGCTGACCATGCCGAGGTGAGCTGGCCGGCCCCTGGCTGCCCTCCCCTGGCCTCTGCCAGCCGTGCTACCTTTCCTGGCTACCTTTCTTGACCCGCAGGTCCAGAGGCACCGGGGCTTCCAGAGCCTCCTGAACCGCACCCTGGAAGTGGCCCTCCTCCTGGACACAGTGAGTGTCAGGCCTGACAGCATCGTTATGGCCCCCAACCTTGGGAACCCCTCTCCTGAGTCCCAGGTCTCCTTCAGTTCTTCAGGCCTATGAATGTCCGGGTGGCACTGGTGGGCCTGGAGGCCTGGACCCAGCACAACCTGATAGAGATAAGCCAGCACCCAGGTCTCACACTAGACAGCTTCCTCCACTGGCGCCGGACAAACCTGCTGCCTCGGTTGCCCCACGACAGCGCCCAGCTGGTGACGTAAGGCCTCCCCCAGGATCAGCCAGCAGGGTCTGGCTCTGCCTTGGCCTGGCCAATTTCACACCCCAACTCCCTCCCTGAGGGCCTGACGCTCTGGCCACTTTTACTTTGAAGCCCTAACCTTTGACCTCTCAATCCCACAGTGCCACTTCATTCTCTGGGCCCATGGTGGGCATGGCCATTCAGAACTCCATCTGTTCTCCTGAGTTTTCAGGAGGCGTGAACATGGTGAGCTATGGCTACATCTCCCTGTTCCCCATCCAGGTCCTGCCAGCTGTGGTGCCATATATTCATGGAAACCCCCAGCAAAGTTGCCAGCCCCAAGCTGAGGGTATAGAGGGCAGGGGTACATGAAAGGTGCCCCTCACCTGTGGCCAGCTCATCATGTCTTCACCTAGAAGCTCTGCCCATTTCTTGGGGGTGGGGGAGACAGCTGAGGCCCAGAGGACAGTGGTACTCTCACAGGGCCATACAGTGTGAGATATGGGGAACAGAGCTGAGCTAGAGCCCAGGTTTCCTACCACCCAGGCCTGGGCTCTCCTGGTTTAGAAGCACTTAAGGAGGGAGGCGGGACCTGCTCAGGGCCCAAGAGGTCAGATGAAGAGAGAACAGGAGCAATCAGGCTGGTGCTCAACCTGGGCTATCCTCTCCCCAATGACAGGACCACTCCACGAGCATCCTGGGAGTCGCCTCCTCAATAGCCCACGAGCTGGGACACAGCCTGGGCCTGGGCCATGACTCCCCTGGGAACAGCTGCCCCTGTCCGGGTCCAGCCCCAGCCAAGAGCTGCATCATGGAGGCCTCCACAGAGTGAGTAACTGCAGGATGGAGAGAGAAGGGGGCAGGGGCAGGTCCGCAGCCCCAACCTCCTTGCTGTCATCCCCAGCTTCCTGCCAGGCTTGAACTTCAGCAACTGCAGCCGACAGGCCCTGGAAAAAGCCCTCCTGGGTGGGATGGGCAGCTGCCTCTTTGAACGGCTGTCCGGTCTGCCTTCTATGGCCAGTGTCTGCGGAAATATGTTGGTGGAGCCCGGCGAGCAGTGTGACTGTGGCTTCCCAGGTGTAAGCCCCTCCCCCAGAGCCTTGCCCCTGCACCTCTGTGCCCTCACCCTGGCTCATCGGCTGTCTCCGGCCCCCAGAGCCCCTCTCCCCGCCTGCCTGTCTGGGGGAGCAGCAGGCAGACTGTGGGGCTCCAGCTCTCATCTGCTGTGCAAATGCCTAGGGTTCAGGCTCCAGGAGGCAGTTGGGGTGGGGTCCCGGGCCCAGCCCACTCTGATGCCTGGCCGTCGGTGCCCTTCCCTACAGGACTGCACTGATCCCTGCTGTGACTACTTCACCTGCCAGCTGAGGCCAGGAGCCCAGTGCGCATCTGATGGACTCTGCTGTCACAATTGCCAGGTGGGCACAGACTGGACCGGCCACCCAGAGCCCACCTGCCAGGGGCCAGGGTGGAAAAGGTCACCCTAACTCCCAGGGCCTGGCTGGATCTGCCCCACCCCCACACTGACATTCACCCACCCTCCACAGCTGCGTCCAGCTGGCTGGAAGTGTCGCCCCACCAGAGGTGACTGTGACTTGCCCGAGTTCTGCCCAGGAGACAGCTCCCAGTGCCCCCCGGATGTCAGCATGGGGGACGGTGAGCCCTGTGCTGGAGGACAGGCTGTGTGCATGCAAGGACGTTGTGCCTCCTACGCCCAGCAGTGCCAGGCTCTCTGGGGGCCTGGGGCCACGCCCGCCGCGCCACTCTGCCTCCTTACTGCCAATACCAGAGGGGACGCCTTTGGGAGCTGCGGGCGCAACGCTGATGGCAGTTATGTGTCCTGTGCCCCTCGGTAAGTGAGGGAACCTGGCTCCTCCTCTAGGTCTTTGGGCATCTTGGCTCCACCACACTGACCCTGCACCTCCTCCCTCACCCCAGAGATGCCGTGTGCGGGCAACTCCAGTGCCAGGGCGGGAGGGCCCAGCCTCTGCTGGGCTCAGCCCGGGATCATCGCTGGGAGATGCTAGAAGCCAACGGGACCCAGCTGAAGTTGAACTGCAGCTGGGTACACCTGGACCTGGGCAACGACGTGGCCCAGCCCCTCTTAACTCTGCCTGGCACAGCCTGTGGCCCCGGCCTGGTGAGCAGCCTCGGTGGGCAGGGCCAGGTGGGGAGGGATGTCTGAACTGCTGTGAGCAGTGCCCAGGCCTCATTAACCACCAGTGCAAACAGTGCAGTCTCTGAGGGGAGTTCAGATTCTCACTTCAGATGGAGCAGAGTCCTGTGGTCCTGTGAGCCTTGGTGTCCCCATGTAAAAGCGTGGTGGACCTCAGCCTCCCAGTGCCAGTAAAGCGTGTGAGAGGGTGATCTTTGCTCTTCTCTCCCCACTGGGCAGGTGTGTGTTGAGCAGCAGTGCCAGCCAGTAGAAGTCCTGGGAGCACAGGAATGTCGAAGGAGATGCCACGGGCATGGGGTGAGCTGGCATGGGGGGAGATGAAGGGGGAGCAGGGAGCCTCTGGGAAGGAAAATAATAGTGGGCTTTGCAAACAGACACACCTGGGTTCTAATCCTTGCTCTAGCATGTCTTAACTGTGGGACCCGGGCAGGTTATTCACCTCTCTGAGCTCAGTTTCCTCATCTAACGGGCATAATAGTAGTACCCACTTCCTGAGGCACACGAGATGAGTACCCTAGCTTCTGGCACAGTGGCCAGCAGATAGAAGGCACTCACAGTGTGAGTTCAGTCTAACTTCCTCCGCTGCTGGCGCCAATTGAGTCCCTCTCTCCAGAGCGGTGGCACCTTCCACCCCCTCATCCTCAGCACACCTCCCAGCTGTGCTGGGAGAAGACAGGACATCCGAGATCCTGAAAAGCTGGGGACAGGGAAACACGGCCCCAGAGGGCCCAGCTCCTCACTGTCCAATCTGTGCACCCTAGGTCTGCGACAGCAACAGACGCTGCCACTGTGAGGAGGGCTGGGCACCCCCAGACTGCACCACCCACATCAGAGGTAGCGGGGCCGGGGGGCAGGGGCAGCTGAGAGGGCGTCCTTCATTGCCCCTCTTTTCCTGATCCCTTCACTGCTGGTTCCTTGACTCCCTGTGACCCCTGACCCTTTCACCTTCGCTGATCACCTGACCTCACCCACAGCAACCAGCTCCCTGACCACAGGGCTGCCCCTCAGCCTTCTGTTGTTGCTGGTCCTGGTGCTCCTTGGTGCCAGCTACTGGCACCGTGCCCGCCTGCGCCAACGACTCTGCCAGCTCAAAGGACCCAGCTGCCAATACAGGTACCAGCCTCCCTATTCCCAACTCTCTCAACATTTCTGTTAAGGACAACAGCTCCGGAGCCCTGCCCCCACCCCCTGGGCAGCCCCCAGACCACACCCCATACACCCCCTTCCCTACTTGTGCCCCATAACTCCACCTCACGTGTAGACCCAGGTGGGGCAACTGCGCTGCTAGGACCATTTCTCTCCAGGAGCCCCAGGGCTGGATAAGTGGGGCCCTCCCTCAGACTGATCAGCTTCCCCTCCTCACTTCTGATTTGGCCTAAACTATGCTTCAAGGGGCCACAAAGAATTAACCCCACTCCAGGGCTGCCTATGGGCACAAAATGGTCTGAGGCTGAGCCCTCGTCCTCCTTGCCTTTCTCCATGCTCAGGGCAGCCCAGTCTGGTCCCCCAGAACGCCCAGGACCCCCACAGAGGGCCCTGGTGATGCCGGGTGCCAAGGTAAGTCTGTATGCCAGAGCAGAGAGGGCCCCGACCCAGCCAGGAATCCAGCTTGGGCCCTGGGGTGGGGGTGTCCAAGGCTCTGGACTCAGAGATAAGACTTGCATCGCCCAGGAGTCAGTCACTGGAGTCAGGGCCAGCCCTCCCGCCACCTCCCCTGCTGCAGGCTGAGAAGCAGAGTCCAGGCTGGACTGGGAGGGGCAATCACCTAGGAGCGCTGAGCTCTGTGAGCTGGCCAAGCCAGTGGCTTTCAAAGGCGGGTCTACCTGTGCTCCCAGCAGTGGCGCCCCAGGAGGGCATGAGGGGGTGCTCAGAGTGGTCTTCAGTGTGCCAGGACCTGATGAGGCCCTGGTCACCAAGTGTAGAAGGGCTGGTGAGTGCCTCTGCCCTGAGCCCCCTGGATCTGATGACAGGAGTGCGTGTGTGGAGGTGGTCTGCATGCCTACCCCACCACTTGCCACCCCCTCTGCATGCAACTGAATAACCGCATGCATGCACAGCCCCCACTGCCCCTGGGGCCCTGGCTGCCCATCCCTGAGCACTAACACCTCTCTGCCCACATCTGTCTTTCTGCTCCCTCCCCCGTCCCCTGCCTGTCTGCTCCTCCTGCTCTCTCAGCAGGCTAGTGCTCTTGGCTTCCCGGCCCCTCCTTCCAGGCCGCTGCCTCCTGACCCTGTGCCCAAGAGACTCCAGGTAAATCTGGGTCAGGCCCAGCCCTGGCCCAGGGCAGGTGGGAGGCTTGGTGCCCAACCGCAGCTCTCATCCCTGTTCCCTGCCAGTAGCACTCGTCATTAGGGGACCAGGGTGCCCTCAGCCCTCAGAGCCCCAGAAGCAGCAAAGGGTGAGCCTCCTGCCTTGGTTTCTACCACCATCTAGTGGTCAGTGGTGGGACTGCAGTTGGCCAGGGACACCCCCAGTGACCCCCACCTTTCTCCCCTGAGGCCTCTCCTGGCATGCGCTCAAGCCCCATGCGCATGCCCCAGTTCTCTCCTGCCCCCCTGGCTGACTTTGCATGTTGACCTGAACCCTTGGGGAGACCCATCGCATGTCCACTGCCCCTGGCTGTGCTCTCATAGCCACTGCCCCTCTCTCTGTTCAGGCTGAGCTGGCAGACCGACCCAATCCCCCCACCCGCCCTCTGCCCGCTGACCCGGTGGTGAGGCGCCCAAAGGTAACCGTGGGGGGAGAGAAGGGCACAGCCTCTCCCCCCACCCAGGGCTGTGGTGCTGGTGACAAGACGCCCTCTGTGCCTGAGGCCACATACCCCGGTGGCATCTTTAATGGTGACAGGTTTGTTTGGAGACACAGGTGACACAGGCCACCTCTCAAGCTGGTGCTCCCCAGCATCAGTGTGTCAGAGGTGAACAACATGATATGCTCTCCCAAGCTGGCCTTCTCTCTCTCAGTCACAGGGGCCCACCAAGCCCCCACCCCCGAGAAAGCCACTGCCTGCTGACCCTCATGGCCGGCGCCCTTCTGGTGACCTGCCTGGCCCTGGAGCTGGAATCCCGCCCCCAGTGGTACCCTCCAGGTAGGAGAGGAGAGGAGAGGAGAGGGGCGGAGGATGGGTGGATTGGGCGAGTGGTCTGGGGAAACAGCGCCTCTGACCTTTTTTCTTCGCTTTCCACATCCCAGGCCTGCGCCGCCGCCCCCAGCAGCGTCCTCGCTCTACCTCTAACTTCTCCTGAGGTTCTGCTGCCTCCAGCCTGGACTTAGGACGCCAATAGGCAGACCTGACCCCTGAAACCCCCCACGGTGACTGAAGGAGCCGGAGCCTGGACGCTGTGGAGCAGGAGTCTTAAGGCACCGGGTATCTTCACTTGCTGTCAAACAGCACTCTGGGGACTGGCCCACGCCGCGGCATCTGGGGGTTGGGGAGGGTCTGGGAGCTGGACGGAGCTGAAGGAAGTCCGCACAGCCTGTCTGCTGAGTTACAATAAAAGCGAGGTCTTGGGAGCACGCCTTTAAAGTTCGCTTTGGGAAGGAGGGTCTCCCCTGTTGCGATTCCGGGTCTGGCCGCCAGGAGACGCTGCCGCCTCAGACGAAGACAGGATAGGGAGGGCGAGAGTCCCAGGCTGGGTGAGAGGATCCCTGGGATGCTCGCGGCTTGTTTCTGCCTAGCCTGTGATGTCTCTCCGCTTAATCCAGTACCACAAAGAACGCTATATGACCTCTACCACCCGCAATCGCCAAGTTCTCGCTCCCAACGCTGCACGGCCCTTTAGCGGCGGCCACTGACAAATCCGTCAAGCTGTTGGACTCGCCTTCCCCACCCTCTGACCAGTGGCTGGGGAAAAGGGAACCAGCTGGTGTTCTCAGAGCCCCGGAGCTGGGGCAGGGCGGGGCAGCGGCTCCCACGATTCCGAGGCGGCACACCTGCCTCCCCCCTCCCCCACCCCACCCGAGGGTTTGGGAACAAAGATGCTTTGTACCGGCCCGCAACCACCTCATTACTTCGTCTTGGAGACTGTGGCCTTCGTTCTCCCAGAACGAAGGTGTGGGGTGGAAAGGGACAGGCGCCAATCCCAAGGTAAGCATCAAGCTTGCCACCTGAGGCTCTGTAAAGGGTGGGGTGAGGGGTCCCGGTCCCCGGGAGGCGATTGGTCCTCTCGCTGTATCTCTAGACGTCCAGAAAAAAGGAGCAATGTGCCTAAGATGTCTGGATAAACTTCATGGATCCTTGCCCCGCACCTCACTTGCCTCTTTCTGGGTGAGAGGCGTGGGCCCGTATTTAAGTCTTCCAAAGATTTAATAAGGCTTTCTACCCTGTATTATGGCTTTCCAGGCGGTGCAGTGGCAAAGAATCTACTTGCCAATGCAGGAGACGCAAGAGACGCGGGTTCAGTCCCTGGGTCGGGATGATCCCCTGGAGAAGGAAATGACAACCCACTCCAGTATTCTTGCCGAGATAATCCCAAGAACAGAAGAACCTGGCGGGTTACAGTCCATGGGGTCACAAAGAGTCAGACACGACTGAGCAACTGAACACACACACACACATACCCTATATTAATTGTTTTTGTTTAGTCGGGTACAGTTCATGGGGTCACAAAGAGTCAGACACGACTGAGCAACTGAACACACACACACATACCCTATATTAATTGTTTTTGTTTAGTCGCTCAGTCCGATTCTTTGCGACCCCCATGGACTGTAGCCCGCCAAGTGCCTAGCGATCGAACCTAGGGATCGAACCCGCGTCTCCCGCACTGCAGGCGGATTCTTTACCGCTGAGCCACCAGGGAAGCACCCTGTACTAACACAAGCACGAAAGACAAGACCTCTCTAAAACAACTCCTAGACAGGGGACTGTGTCCCTCTTCGCCGCCTCCTTGAAATGGGCCCAACCTCAGCAACAGCTTGCAGAAGCTGGAGAGCGCTGCGGCGCTCAGAAGGTTAACAAGAGTTGGCTTTGAATGAAGAGGCGGAGACGCGACCCCATTGGTGAAAAGTTATCCAGGGGCGTGGCCTGTGAGTCTCTGCACCCCACCCCAACCTCCTCTGCACTTTGTACCTTTCTCGTCGCGACTGCGAAGCGGACCGGGACGGGCCGGGCCAGACCACACCAGACCTAGGGGGCGATGCGGCTGCAGCCCCTGCTGCAGACTGTCCTCTGGGCCGTGCTCCTCAGCTCCCCTCTGCGAGGGGGCTGTGGCCTCCGCCTTGCGGTCTACTGGAACTCCAGTAACCCCAGGTAGCCGGGCCGAAACCGGCGGGCGGCGAGCCGGGCCTGCACGCTCCCGGGCCGGGCGCGCGCCCGACACTCGCTCTGTGCGCGGCGCCGCCTGGACCCGGCCGCGCGCCGGGGATCCTTTGTTTGAGCCGGCGGGGGAGGAGGGAGGGGCGAGGCGCGCCTGGGGTCCCCTATGCCCGCCCGCACGCGTTGGAGGCGAGCGGCGGACCCCAGTCCCGAAGGCAATCGGTGGGGTCTCAGAGCCGGGAGCTGGGGGAACCTCAGCCTGCACTCCGAGCCCCGCCCCCCTCGCTTCTGTCTTGGGGATCCCCAGCGTTCCTCCGGCCGAAGCTGGGGCGAGCGGACTTGCGGGGCGCCGGGGAGGGGGTGGTTACTCTTGTGAAAGAGGGTTACTCTCCTGCTCGCTTGGCCTCCTCTTTGGCGCTCGCTCTTTCTCCTGAGCTCATTCTAGAACGCTTTCATCTCAGTCATTATTAGTCCTTCTATTTCTGTGCAGTCTCGGCCCTGCCCTTCTAGAGTTGAATCACCTTTAGGCAAGTCATCTGACCTCCCTAACCTCAGTTATCTCATCTGTAAAATGGGGTAATAATGTCTAGTACCCCGGGAAGTCAGGTAGACTGAGGTCATGCGTGTCCAAGAGGTAAAGACCATACAGATATAAACGACTATTTTCTGTTTCCTCATCTGCTTGCTTTGGAACCTGTATGTATTTTCCCTGTTTCCATGCTCCTCCCCAATTCTCCTTGCCTCTCTCTGCTTTCTCCATGTTTTCCTTCCTGATTTTCTACTTAAAACAATCTGTGACTCCGTTCATTTGGTCACTCACTAACATTTATTAAGCGTGTACCGTGTGCCCGGACTTGTGCTAGGGCGCTGGGGGTTAGAAATAAGACCTAGGCTCTGCCCTCTGGGATCCCGAAGGATCCCCGGGTGAGCAGGCTTCAGAACAGGTCATTACAATACCAATGCTGTATGGTGAGAGCTGTTGTCTTCTACCTCTGAATTCCTCTCTGTGTTCCAGACCAGTGCCTCTGAATGACTTGGAAGATTGGTTAAAAATTCAGGTTTCTACCCCCTAACCCTGAGGTTTCTGACTCATTCATTCCATTCCCAAATATTTATTAAGCATTTTCCTTGTGCCTGACACTTTTCCAGGCACTAGGGATGCCGTGGAACTAAACAGAGGCCCAGCTTGTGTTCCAGCGGGTCTGAGCTGAGCCCAGGAATCTGCAGGAATCTGCATTCCTAATCACAACTACAGATGCAGGTGGTCTTGAGACCACCCATTGAGAGAGAGCTGGGGGCCTTTCATAAGTCAAGTTGGGCTCTGTGTATGATGAGCATGGGGGTAGGAGTCGTTCGTGCTTTACTTGATGCAGGAGGGGTTGACTGTCCTAGGTCCTCCCACCCATACTGGCTCCCCCAGGGTCTCCCAAGAGGTGGAAGGGAGTCCTGAGGAGGCCAAAGAGTGGGAGATATGTGGAGAGGGCTCCCAGTCTGGCACTTTGTTGTCCTGGCAAAAAAAGGAGGGGGAGAGGAGGTTCCCACCATCCACTCTTTTTCTTTCTTTCTTACTATGGCATTCTTTCGGCATTGAATTGACATCTTAAAAAGGCAGCCTTCCTCTTTGTGAATCAGTTAAAGAGGATACTGTTCCCAGTCTCCATCTCTAGGCTGACTGCACTGTGGGCCCGGATCTGTGCCCCTTGCCTCTGTGCCCCAGCTTCTTCACAGCAGCCATCCACCTAACATTTGTCAAGCACAGGTACTACACCAAGGCCTTGTGTTGGGCATTAGAGCTAGAGAGGGGTGGCAGCTTCCACACAAAAGCTAGGGTGTGGGAGTGCCTTCCCACATTTGAGCCACGTGGTTATAGGCCCTGCAGTCCCTTAACCTCTCTGAAACTGTGCATGTTACCTCATCCATTTCTGGCACTCTTTGTCTCTCAAGAGTTGTCAGTCTGGGGAACTCAAAGACCTTCCCAAGCTGCTCCTGCTCCAGTGGGTGGGGGACTGGCTGGCAGGGACCATTGGGAAGGGGTATCTCTGACCCTTGTGCCCCCGGTGTGCTGTACCAAGGAGCCCCTCTGCCCTCATCTACCTTATGCCTGCAGGCTGCTTCGAGGAGACGCCGTGGTGGAGCTGGGCTTCAAGGATTACCTAGACATCATCTGCCCACACTATGAGAGTCCAGGGCCCCCTGAGGGCCCCGAGACATTCGCATTATACGTAGTGGACTGGGCAGGCTACAAGGCCTGCCGGGCTGAAGGGCCGGGTGCCTTCAAGCGCTGGGAGTGCTCCCACCCCTTCGCTCCCTTTGGCCCTGTTCGATTTCCAGAGAAGATTCAGCGCTTCACGCCCTTCTCCCTTGGCATGGAGTTCTTGCCTGGAGAGACCTACTACTATATCTGTGAGTGAGGATGGGCACCCTGGCCACCTCCTGGGGAAGGCAGGGAGGGGACTGGGACTACCTGCCATTGCCAACAGTCAAGGCAGAGAGCCTGAAGGGCAGGGAAAGGAGTGAAAGGACAGCCAGGCCTCGGAGGGGGGAGCGGGCAAGGGTCCAGGACATGGTAGGGGGACATCTAGAGTGAGCTGATAAAGAGATGGGGCAAGAAAGAGGAGCTGGGCAAGGTGACATGAGGAGGGATACAAGTGGGCACCTAGATATAGCCCCAAAATAAGGAAAAGCTTTCCAGGGAATTGGAGAGAGAAGTTGGGAGGGTTTTAAAGTGACTCTGAAGCATGCAAACTAGCCCATGCTAACTTCTTCCTTCCAATTTCCCACCACCCAGCAGTGCCAGCTCCGGGGAGTCCTGGCCAATGCTTGAGGCTCCAGGTGTCTATCTGCTGCAAGGAGGACAGTGAGTGGGTTGGGGCAGGGGAGCAACCCTTCTGGCTAGTGTGGGGCCCTCGGGAATGGGGGGGGGGGCAGTGGGAAGAGTCTGGGAGCATTAGACTCTGGGGGGCCTCTTCTTCCCCCTTTAGCCTCTGGGAGCCTCCGCTGCACAGTGGGAATGGCATCTCCAGGGGCAAGGCCCTCCAAGGCCTTCACTGAACTGGTGGCCTCTAATGGCACCTGGGAGGAGCCCTGCAAGTCGGGGCTTAGAGGTGGCAGATTATGGGAGGGATTGGCTAGTTCGAGAGACCCTGAACAAAGGGGTGGGAGTGACCAACTAACGGGCAGAGCAAGAAGGAGGCTGCGGAAGCAGGAGGACCCATCGGTGCTACCCCTCCCCTCACAGAGCCTGAGTCAGCCCATCCTGTCGGGAGCCATGGAGAGAGTGGCACGTCAGGGTGGCAAGGAGGGGCCACTCCCAGTCCCCTCTGTCTCTTGCTTCTGCTGCTGTTCCCAATTCTGCGACTCCTGAGAGTTCTCTGAGCCAAGCGGACCCTTCCTGACACCCCCCAGGAACCAGAGCCCTCCCAAGACTCCTTGGAGAGGGGCCCCTGCCCCCTACCTGAGCTGGGAGTGCCAAGCCAGACAGACAAGATAGAAGAGTGATGGGGAGGTCTGAGCTGACCCTTCCAGGTACTGGCCTCCTCATCATCACAGGCTGAAGAGGAGCCACAGGGGGGCAGCGGACAGCCCTGGGCACCTTGGGGCAGAGGCAAGACAAACATAAGGTCTCCATCGGCGGCTTTGATGCTCAAATCCCTGCCCTCAGGAAGGCTGGGACTTGATGGGATGGCATCCTGGAGCCTGCTGGGGGCCAAGGCGAAGACCTGGGGACAGGCGGATTGCTGGACCAGGTTAGGCAAGAAGCCCAGGCCTGCCATCTGTCCCCGGTGCCCTGTGGGCCTCTTCCCTGGGGCAGCACCTCACCTCCCCAGAGGATCACTCACTTGTCTTCTGTGAAGACGGACTTACCATGAGGTTGAATTTCATGCCAGTTTGTATTTTTGTAAGTGTCTGGACTTCAATAAACCAACTACCCATCTTTTTGTTGCTTTTTCCAACCTACCGCCCTCTGCCCTCTAGCTCCTTGCCTGACACTGGGCCCCCGGAGGTGGAGGGGATGGAGCGGGATGCAGGGTGGGTGGTGGCACAGCAGCGGAGCTCCCTGAAGTCTCTGCTCTCAGCATGGCTTGGCCTGACCCCCATGCCAGCTGTGCCCAAGCCATCCATGCCAGGCCTCAGTGGGCACCCCTCTGGGCAGTGTGGGGTTGGTGCCAGCAGCAGCTGTGGAGCTTGGCACCCTCTACCACCTCTCTAGCTGGTTTCCTGGGCTGGGGAGGGGACAGGTGCTCCTGATAGCCCCCACATACACTCTCGGGGCACTGCTCAAGCTGTGGCAGCACCAAACAGGATTTGGGGCAAAGGCAAGGGGTAGTAGAAAGAGAGCATCTGGGTTTCTGAATGCCTGGGTCCCTGAGAGCTGGATGTCCCCCCACTCCGTAAGGGCAGCCTGGGCGGTGCCTGGCCTAGAGCTGAGAAGGTGGGGTCAGATCAAAGCCTCCTTCCCCAGCGGCCTCTTTGTTCTTCGCTTTTATAAGGAGGAGGGGGTGGGGCCGAGGAGGGAGGGCCCCCTTTGCTCTCAGCCCCACTCTGTCTCTATCACCTCTGGCAGGCAAAGCTATGACGCCCCCCCAAGACTAACCAGTGACCAGTGACCTGGGGGGAGCCAGAGAAGGGGTGCCCCTTCCCCCGGTGCTATGCTGTACCCGCCCCGGTGCCCCACAGCTTCCCCTGGCACGGTGCCGGCCCGCCTGGCACCCAGCCAACGATCGATAGGTGGATGTTGTGCTGATTAGCTCGGCGGGGCTGCGGCGGCAAGAGGCGGCGTGTGAACATGCGCGTGGAGGGGGCGGCGGGCGGAGGGTGCTAGAGGTCCAGAGACTGATGACCAGGCCCAAACGCTTGAGGTTTTCGAACCCCTGCCCCACCCCTTTGCACACCTGGCTCACACCCCGTCCCTCTGGGTTGTTTCCATCG
This sequence comes from Capricornis sumatraensis, assembly GCF_032405125.1. Lineage (NCBI taxonomy): Eukaryota > Metazoa > Chordata > Mammalia > Artiodactyla > Bovidae > Capricornis > Capricornis sumatraensis. The sequence goes on along the minus strand of NC_091070.1, from coordinate 116,910,786 downwards.
CTCTAGCTGAGGCCTGGGGCGGAGGACAGAACCCAGGACGAAGCCTACATGAGTTGACCCGCCCCCTGATTCAAGGCCACTTTCAAAATGCCGTATCTGTAGGTGCATGCTGGCGTATTCGTGTCAGGGCCCTCACCCCAAAACACGATTCTTAGCGGGGGCAAGAGACCAGAGTGAAGAGGGTGAAGTCTGAGCTGAAGCCTGAGCTAGGGGCTCGGTCTTCGGTCCTGTGTTCGAGTTCAGTCTCTATGCCAACCAGAAGGGTGTCTATCTGTCGCCGTGGAAACCGACTGTACTGCTACCTCCGCCCCTTTCCAGTGAAGCCAGAGGCGGCGCAGGCCGGGGATGACTGGTTAGACCAGCACTAAGGACTGCGGGCTTCGCATCCTGCTCCCAGCGGCCGCAGACACCCTCCCTTCGCGGACCAAGCCCGGCGCGCTCGCTCCCGAGCCTATAGCCGGCGCGCGGATCTCGCCGCTGATAACGCATGTGCGAAAGAGACGCGGGGCCAAACCGGCTTTCCCCACACTCAAGACACACGCCCTCTCTCTCAGGCAGACGCGCACACTTGACACAGACACAGGCAGGCCCTCGCCGGCTCCTAACTCCCTGCAGGTGTGAGGGTGGACACCTGGGCCGCCACGCACTTGGGCTGGGGAGGGAGAGGAGGCGGCGGGGGAGACGCAGCCCCGCCGGCCGCAGGCCTCTAGCCAGCCCCTCCCTACACTCACTTTCCGCCCAGCCTGGGCCTTGTGTGGACAACTGATTCAGTTGCGGGGCGCGTCTCCAAAGAAAGCGAGGGCCAAGTCCGCTCAGGGGGCCTAGACAGGACGAAGACTCTGGGCCGTCTTCCGGGACTGGGCCCTACCCATGAGAAGTCCTCGAGGCGTGTTCCCGGGCGTGGTTCCAGGAGGCTCGGCAGACCTGCAGGTTTTGAGGCGTCGCCGATCTCCCCTAAACTCAGCGGCGCTAGATGGCCGAGGGTGGGGCCCTCAATTTGCTGGGCTTGCCCTAGTCTCACCAGAATGATGCAAAAACCCCTCATCTTCGCATCAAGCTATGTCGCTGTTCCGAGAACCTTAGAGCCCCAGCCTCTGACCTCGATCCTGCTCCCCACTTTCTGGGGTTATAAGTCTTTCACCAGAGGCTAAACCCTAAAGTTTTGGTCTTTTTTATGTAATCCCACTGTTTTTTCTTCTTCCTTTTCAGTAATTCCTTCCTTTCCTTACTCATTCATTCGGCAAGTTGTGAGCTCCCAGCGCGTTCTTCTTACAGTCGGCCACACCAGCTGGGGTCGTCGGGGGATCCCCAGCGGTGACGCAGTTGGAGAGGGGCACGCAGACTTCCAAATAACCAATAGAATCCTTGGGCCTGGGGCATGAGGTCATCAGCGGTGGTGCCCATTGGTTCAGGCCTGGACGTGGAGGGGGTCCCCATAGCAACCGACGGTGCGTCCGAGCGTAACCTGGAGAGTGGTCTGCTTGTGCTTCAATGGCAGCTTGGGTGGTGCTTGGGTTGGGGGCGGGGAGGAGAGAGCGGAGCCCTGCTTCCCAGGTCCTGCAGTCCTAGCCCAACCAAGCTCTTATTTTTCTTGAGATCCTTTTACTCACTCAGCCGAGGAAGTTAGGAGGAGAGTATTGGCAAAAGCGCGGGGGTCCTGGGTACAGAGCTTACGCCACCCGCCACCCAGAATGTTAATTCTGAGATCCTCGCGTTCATCTGCATATCGTCTGCATCTCATTTGCATTCTCTTCATTTAAGGTCAAATTGGGCAGACATCTCCACATCCCCAGCTCTGTAGCTTGTCTGTATCCCAAATCTCTCCCTCCCTGGCTCTCTAATCTACCTCTCAGTGGTCCAGTTCCTTACCCCACCTCTGCTCCCAGCCTCCAGTCTCTCCAGGGGAGGGAGAGGGCACAGCCTAGCTAAAGGAGAAAGGATAAGAAGCCTGCCTCTCCCTCTGGATGTTTGGTGACAGATGGGGAGGGCTGGTCTGTACTGCCTGGAGACTACATTGGCAAAGCAAATGGTTGGGGGAGGTGCCCTGGGCTGAGTTGAGGGTCTCCAGGGCCAAATCACCCACGTGCCCGGCAGGGTGCTGGAACTAGGGATGCCTGCTTCCAGCTGAGGGGCAGGCCTGCCCACCTGTCTGGTGCCAGGGCAGCTTCCTTCCTCCAATTAAGCACTAATGATGTGTCATTAACCCTTACCTTGCCTACCAGCCCTCAGGTGGTACTCAAATTCATGGTCTCACACTGAGCAGAGGGAAAAAGGAGGCCCTTTGAGGAACCTAAGAGGCAGTAAGGTGAGGGGAGCTGGAGACAAGAAGGTGGGACCACAGGCCTGAGTAGCATGTACTAGTTATGCTGTGTGCTTCTGAGGGATTCTCAGCATGGGTGACTCACTATCAGAATCCATTTATTCTTCTGTTCATCAATTCCACAATTATTTATTAAGCACCTCACCTATGCCTATTAACTAAATACCAGGCTTCATGCTAGATGTTGAGGATATACACTTGCCTAAGTCAGGATCCCTTCCCTTAAGGAATCTTCAGATTACTTGAGGAGAAAAAACTGGCCAACAAATAATTAGAATGCCAAGTGCAAATGCCATCATGGAGCTGCGCAGAATGTGCTGTGGGAACACAGGGAAAGTGAACAGTCAGAGAAGGCTTGGGTGTTGAAGGACAAAGCTTATGGCATGGAGGGGAAGTGTAGAGCTAATCGTGCTTTTGATTCAGCATAGAGGTCCATGTTTAGCTGTGTCTTCAGGACCGCTGGTGTCTGCACTCCTCAGAGCTGTATGTTTTGCATCCATGTATATGTGTGTGAGTGTGTATGTGTGTCTGGATTTTTCTGTGTCTGGAATCCCTTCTCCCAAACACACATTGTGGTTTTATTACAGATCAATGTTTGCTGTGAAGCTCTGGCGCAGATTAGCCTGAACCTGCCCAGCCCAGGGGAGGGGAAGTGGAGAACCAGTGCTGGCTCTCTGGGAAGAGGTGGGCAGGCACCACCTTCACCACCTGGGGGCCCAGACCCTTGACACCCCAAGTAGCAGCAGGCTAGCCAAGGGAGACAAGAGTTGGGCCCCCAGGCTATGGTAAGCCGTGCCCAGGCCACAGTCCCTTCTGCCCCAGCTCCCCATAGATGTGGGGGTTATAGCCACCACTCCCCACCAAGATCTCAGGCCCCCTCCCCCAGCCTGTTCTTCTTCTGTCTGTGGAGGAGCAGGCCAGCTCAGACCTGTCTGCTGGCTCTCTCCCACTGGGAGCGGATCCTTTCCAGGGGACACGAGAGGGCTGGGGAATGCTAGGGCCTACTAGGAGGCCCTAGGTACTCCACCCTGGCCCTCTGCAGCTCTCTCCAGCCTGGATTCTCCCCACCCACTATGGGGTGCCACTTCTCTGGGTTTTGCCCAGACATAGCCATCTTTGCCAGGGAAGTGCTCAACCAGTAGGCAGAGGGTAGAGGCCAGAGCTATGGCAGTGAGGACTGGCCTGGGGATGGGTGGGGTGAGGAGACTGCAATGCTTCTCTGAGACTCTATCCCAGTTCCTTCTGTCCCCTTGCAGCCACTTACTAGAAAGCTCAAGTTTGGTGGCAGGAAAGAGAAGAGACTGTGGATTGAAGGAGAGATTTAGGGACTAAAAAGAGGCTCTGGGGTCTGAGAAGAAGGTCAAGGACCTCTCTTTTCACACTCTCAAGGATGTGAATGTCTCTTTGGCTGTAACTTCTACTCCCCCTCATTCTATCTGAGCTTTTCCTATCCCATCGCTATTCCCCAAGCCCAAGGTCACCTCTCCCACTATGACGGCTATTAGAGAAGTTTGGAAATGGCTGGGAAGAAAGATGAAAAAGAGAGTCTGGAGGTAGTCTAGGTTGGCAGACCTCAGGATAATAATAATGATGAGGCCTCCATCAATCAAGCACCTTGTGGGTCCTAAATTCTGTGCCCAATGCTTCCCAGACACGGATCTTTATCCTCATAACAACCAGCTCTTCAAGGAAGGGTGTTATTACCCCCAGTTTACAGATAAGGATACAGTCTTAGAGAATTAAGGTGACCAGCACAGCCTGTGAATGGTGGAAATGGAATTTGAACCCAATCCCATCCTGTTAACTGCCAAGCCCAACTGCCTCCTTCTCAGCTTTTCTAGAAACAAGCACATTCAGAGGACGCACTCAAACCTCCAGTGTAACACCACAGAGATGCCTCTCCACTTCAGGGTTCTTAGCTTGCTGGACTCATTTGAGGGGTCAGGGCATAACTAGAATCAGAGGTTATGATGCTCTGATCCCACCCATCAAGCTCTGAATCCTAACTTCCTGTGTCCCATGCACCAAGTTCCCCACTGTCAGTCATGTGTGTTGTTCCATGTCAACTCAAGGGCATTAAAGAACCACGTAGCCATGCTGACGCACACGTCACACTTGGAAGTCAGAAGACACATACATCACCCTCCTTGTTGGCACCCAGGGTCCCATGTTAGGACCATGCCAACAGGCTGCCTGCACCAGGACACACACGTGGGCCCTAGGCAAGGTGTGGAACCTGTGAATATTTCATGTCTGGAGCTGGTGGCTGCCTCTCCTGCTCACACACATGCCCCATCCTCCCTCTTACAGGCTCCTTGTTTGTTTGTTTAATGAATTATTTATCCACGGCCCCCCTTCCCTCCTGGCCTCCCCCTCCCCCAGGCCCTAGCCTCCATGATTTATTGAACATAGCTCGGCTCTGTGGTTGCCACCCGATGTCCCAGGAGCCGCCTTCAGCCACACAGCCTGAGTACTCCCTCTGCCCCCGACCTGTTCAGCTCCTTGCTTCCTTGACCCCAGGGGGTAGGGGGGGCGGCGGGGTGAGGCACCACATTTAGATAACTCCCAGGGGCCTGAGCTCAGTGCCCCTGGAGAGAACATGGCAAGCTGAGGGCAGAGGGAAATGTAGGCAGAGCCTGAAGAAGAGGAGAAAGCAGCCCAAGGCCCTAGAGAGAGAGGATCGGCCCCATGGAGAGAACCTCGGCTTTCACAGAGGCCCTCAGCCAACAGAGAGGTGGCAGTCACAGCCCAGGCCTTAGAGCATTTCAAACTGTAGACTGTAACCCATTAGGGGTGATACAACCAAGGAATTAATTTTCTGGGCCTGAACGAGCTTCGTATTTTTGTTTTTTTAAGAGTAGAACAGAAGAAAAATATTAGAGTGCAGCCTCTGTAATAAGGCTAAGTATTGTTTCACGAAACTTGTTGTTTCAATTATATGTGAATGTGTGTGTGTCTGCTGTATGGCAAATGGAAAATATACATCTTATTGTGGGTCACAGGAAAGATTTGAGTCACAGTTATAAACAGAGGCCCTACGCCCCATTGATGGAAGCCTGGGTTCTTCAATGACCCAGATGTCACATAAAGAGGCATAGGCTTCAGATCAGATCCCAGCTTGTAGACAGTGGCCCAGATCTTATACACAGAGACCCCATCCCTAGAGAAGCCCAGACCCCACGAATAGAGGCCTATCAACAGGCCTAAAAATTACAGCTGGAAGCACATCTCCTATATTCAGAACTGCCACATATGGGAGTGCTGTTTGTTCTTGGCATAAAGGAGCCCCACAATGAGTAGTAGAGACAATCAGTCCAAGCTCCCTCACTAAGATGGGGAGACACATGGGGCCACTTCCCACTGAAAAGAGCGGCACCTCTGTTTTTGCACAAAGGTACCACTTGCCAAGAGATGCACCCTAAGGACTGGGTCTGCAGAGAGGGGTGGTTTTGCTAATTCACACAAAAACCCAAATCAGCCATCAGCTGATTTAGAGGCCTAGATAGAGAGAGCACCAGATCCCATGGTCAGAGGCCTAGGCTCTTTAGATAGTGTCTCAGAACTTAAAAGCCAGAGGTTTAGACCCCATAGAGAGAGCTGCTTAAATCCACAAGAGAGGGCTCCAAATTCTAGAGAAGAGAGCTCAGTTATTATTGGGGGTCTGGGAGGGAGTGTGCCAGATTCTAAAGAGGAGTATCTGAGCCCTACGGAAAAGAGCCCAAGTCCTTAAGTGGGACCCAGATTCTATAAACAGGGCTTCTAAAATGGAATTTAAAGTCCTAGGCCAAACCAGCAAGCTCCCACTCCCTATGAATACGGGCAGCCTTTCTGCCAACTGTGGGACCTACAGAGAGATGCTGCTTCTGCAGAATAGGAATGTGGGTAGGCGGGGAGGAGGCTGCGATGCATGGCACCTGGAGTAGGCAGGTCAGCATCATTTGGGTGAAACAAATCTCCCTCAGGCTGAGGTGTCTGAGGGGAGGGAGAGCTGTTTGCAATGTCCCCCATTCCCACCTCAAGGGGCCTAATTTATTTTCTGGCTCCTCAGAAGGGAGAGGAGATCTCCTGGGGTGGAGAAGAGCCCAGGGAGGACACAGCCTGCTCTCTCCTGACAGCAGCTAGGCACAGGGCTTTTTCTGGATGGTACTGCCCCTCCCCCAAACCCAGCATCTGAGGCCAAATTGTGGTCAAGACCCCTGTCCTGCCAACAATAAGCAGATAAAGGGTGCTTGTATATCTTCTCTCCTGCAGTAGAAGAAAAGCACATCATTCCTGTCACCCTGGGCTCAGGTGGTTGGACTGGGTTCTGAGAGTCTGGGCTGAGACCTGGTCCTCCTGATCATTCTTAATCGGAGCATCCCCAACAAAAGGAGATGAGGGGTGGACAATCCCTAGGTCTGGATTTGAGACCCTTTCCCTCAATCTCTGGGGCTTCCCAGATGGCTCAGATGGTAAAGAATCTGCCTACAATGTGGGAGACCAGGGTTTGATCCCTGGGTCAGGAAGATTCCCTGGAGAGGGATGGCCACCCACTCTGGTATTCTTGTCTGGAGAATCCCATGGACAGAGGAGCCTGGCGAGGGGTCGCAGAGAGTCGGACACAACTGAGCAACTAACACTTTCTAGATTCTAGATTTTTCTTTCCCTGAATTTCTAATTCATAGGACAAGAGAGAAGAGGAGAGTACAGAACTGTATGTCAGAGGATGTGCATGTGTGTGTCTAGGTGTGTGTGCTCCAATGTCTCTGTGTACTGAATCTCTGTGTTTCTACAGATCTCTAGGTACCTGGTGACACCTATACCTTTATGTCGCTGAAGGGTTATCTGTGTGTCTATATGCCTGTGTTTCTGTGTTCTCTGCTTCTGGGTGTCTGTGCCTCTTCTGAATGTGTGGATGTAATGTCTGTGTTTGGGTGTCACTGTGAGGACAATGACTGTGATGAGAACTGGAGTACAAGGTGCTCTGCCTGTACGCGCTCTCATCAACGTCTGTGAGAGTAGGAGTGAGACTGCCTAGGGACGCCACTGGCTGTTCTGGGAGGGATCTCTGGTTGAGAGTGAAGAATCCTTTGTCAGTGTCCCAGGAAAGCCGGTTTGGCTCTAGCTGACTCTCCTCAGTCCCTCCTCTGCCTTGGGCCCTGGACTGCCGAAGGCCCTCCCAGCACCCAGCCCTGACACTCTCCGGCCGAGCTCCTCTACACTACCGCCAGGAAAAACAAGCCTCCTGCTCAGCTGGGGGGTCAGGGCAACAGCAATAAGGTCCTTGATGGCAGCTAAAGGGCTTCTCAGCCACCCTTAGACCCCATCTGGCTCCTCACGCACATGGGAACAGGGATGTGAAGGGAGCAGAGGACCTGACTGTTCAGAAAGGAGGGAGGCCTAGTGTTACTCATTAAAGGATCCTGGACCCCAAGCTTCTTCTCAAGTCTCCCATCCCAGAAATGAATGCTGACAAGAGATTGAGATCCCTGTCTTGGCCTCCCTAGTCTTCTTCTCCAGACTGGGGAGCAGAAGATACGGGACCGGCGGTAGCAAATTAAACCTTCGAGGGAGAGGCGAGGAGCGCTCCGGTTGCTCCGGAGGGGGCAGCACGGTTCTCACCTCCCACGCGCCGCGCGCGCTCCAGGCCCGAGCGGGGCGGGGCCTGACGGGAGCGCGCCAGGGGCGGGGCCTTGGGGGCGCGCCCGGGAGGGCGGAGGGAAGGGCTGGGGGCGTGGCCTAAGGCTCGGGGGCCGGCGGCGGCGGCGGCGGCAGGGAGCTGGGAAGCAAGAAGCCGGGAGCGCGGGGCTCAGTCGGGGGGCGGCGGCGGCGGCGGCTCCGGGGATGGCGGCGGCTCCGCTGCTGCTGCTGCTGCTGCTCGTGCCCGTGCCGCTGCTGCCGCTGCTGGCCCAGGGGCCCGGGGGGGCGCTGGGAAACCGGCATGCGGTGTACTGGAACAGCTCCAACCAGCAGTGAGTCGGGGGCCCAGGGAGCCCATGCGTCCCGCGTCAGTGAGAGGCGGAGGCCTGGGAAGTCCTGGGGGAACCTGGGGTGGCAGTCCTGGGAAACCACAGTTGGGGGCTAGAAGGCGAGGGAGAGGGGGACACACTCTGTGGGCGTCTATGAAACTCAGCGGGTGTCTGAAAGAGGCTGTTAAGGTAGAGTAACCAGGGCTTGGGCCGAGCGGAGGGAGGCTGCTTGGGAACACCCCACCCCACCTTGGCTTCTCTCCACAACCGCCTCTGGAATAGCTTACCCCCCACTGACAGTCCCCCCATCTTCACCCCCTTCGGCCGGCCTGGGGTTTGGGAGCACGAGCATGCTGGGGATAGGCCGCCGCACTTGGGGAGCCCAGGGATGACCTGTTTTCAGTGGCGAGCGTTTCTAGGGGTTCTGGGCATGACTCCTGCTTTAACAAGTGGGGTCCAAAGCTGAGGCAAGGAGTCCGGGCGAGCACCTCCTCAGAAGGAAGGTGAATGGATTACCCTGGTTGTATGGATAAGCGGGGCTGGGATGAGCTGGGGCTGGGTCGCCAAGTTGGGGGGCTCTGGAGGTGCCGCTTGGATAGGATAGGAACGTGGGGTACCGGCGAAAGGGAGGAAGGCAAGGAGATGTCGGCGTGTCACACACGCACACACACACACCCGGGCTGGGGACAGCGTGTGGCTCCAAGTGTGAGCGGGCGTGCGCGGCTGTCAGTGTGCGTGTGTGTCTGAGTGTGTGATTTGTGTGTCTGCGTCGGCGATCGTCTGGGGGTGGGAGCGGGCGACGGGTCGAGGAGGGGGCTGCGGTCGCTGTCCGCGTGGCCGGCCACGTCTGGGCTAGGGTGGCTGTCGGCGCCGCCGCGGTCTGGGCGGGTGTCAGGGCGGCCGTGTGGTTTCCCGGGGTGTGTGGAGCGGCGGCTGGGTGCCGGCTGCGGGGCCAGTTTCTCATTCTGCTCAGTCCTTGCTGCCCTTGTCTTCTCCTCCCCGCTGAGCCGCCGTGTGTATCACCCCTGCCGCCTCCGTGTGTCTGTGTGTTGGGGGGATCCCTGGGGACACGGGGGTCACTGTCACACCTGCCCAGGCGGCGGCCGCCGCACTGTCTCTGGCTCTCCATCCCAGGGGGCGACTCGGAAGCAAATGGCGAGGCCCCTCGAGAGGGGACCAGGAGGGCCAGGCGGCCGCGACCCCCAACCTCCCGGGGGAGGGGCTGCCGCTCGCGGCTCCTGCTCTTTGTTGTTTGGGGCTCTGCGCCTCCCCCTCTCTCCCTCCTCGCGCCTGGAGTGTCAGACTGGGGGTGGGGATGAGGCAACGACGCCCCCCTCTCGCTTCCCATGGAAACCTCGGGGGTGGGGATACGGCCCCTCCCCCCCCCAGCGGGACTCGGAGAACTCCGGGGGCCGCTAGGGGCTGACTCCCCTTCTCTATCTAGCTCGTTCCCTCCCCCAGACTCACACGTCCGCCCCCCGCCCCGCTAGAGTCTGGCAGGGAGTGGAGAGCACGCAGGTGAGGGGCTCCGGGTTCCCCACCACGGTCAGGGCACCCTCACGTTCTTAGGATAAGCCGGAGCCAGGGGATGCGGGAATGGCGGGGGGGTAGGGCTGAAGGGGGGATGTTGTTGATCAGGTTCCCCTCCCCCGCATACACCTGGGCGCAGGTGAAAGCCCTGGGAGGGGGTGGAGGAGCCCAGGTTCCGAGAGCCTCCTTTCTGTCTTCCCTGCTCCTCCGCAGGTCTGGACGGGTAGAGATGGGAGGGGGCGCGTACCGGGCCGGGAGGCCGCCGCCGCCCCCGCCTCGCTTCCTCCGCCTTTGTTGCCGCTGCGCCCGGGCTCCCCGGCTCCCTCACTGCGGCAGCCGCGGCCCCATAAATCGTGAGAGCGACGTGCTCCGGAGCCGGGAGTGGAGAGAGCCAGGGAGCTGGGGGCGGGGCCGGGCCGAGCCACAGGCTCCCGTGTCCCCTCCCCCCGGTCACGTGAGCTGGGCTCCTGACTCCCACCCCCCATCACGTGCCAAGGGTCTCTGCCCCCTGGGGTCACGTGAAGAGGGTCTTGCGACCCCGCCTCCTGGGGGTCACGTGGGAGGGTACTGGTGGGACACGTGCGGTGGCCTCTTTGACAGACCTGGGGGCAGTACCCTGCACAGCGACCGTGATCTTGCCCCTGTCCCGCACTCAGTCCCTCCGTTTGGTCCTCTGGAATAGAGGAGACCTGTTCCCAGTCTGGCCCAGAAACCGAGCATGGGGGAACCTTACTGGAAGAAAGCATGAGAGTATGAGGCCGAGGGGTCCCATGAGCCCGGAACTGAATGGCGGGGGGCGGGACCGGCCAGTGGCCAAATGGAAGCGCCCAGGTCTGTGCTTCATTGCTTTGCAGAACTGTCCAAGGGTGCTGACATTCGCCCCTATCTCAAGAAGCGTCAGAATATCTTTCTCTAGCTGTCTCCCTACCTGTCCCTCTATCTCTTGAATGTTTCTGTTGCTTATCTCTCTTTCATTCATACATTCATTCAACAAATATTTATTGAGGCTCTACTACGTCCCTGTTGGTCTTTCTCTCTCTTTTCTTCCTGTCACCGAGTCTCTGCCCTGAACCAGCTCCCTGTCCCTGATATTCTCCTTTGCGTCCCTGCCTCCGTCTTTGCTGTCTGTGGGCCTCTCTGGAGCGGCCTCTATGGCTCTCCCTTTCTCCAAGCCTCTCTCCCGTCTCATTCTAACATCTCTTTCTCGGCTTCTGGATTCCTCTCTTTCTCACTGTCTCACTCCCTTTCACCTCTCGGTGAATCCAGTCTCTGTTCATCCCCCCTTTCGGTGTGCGTCTCCCTCTCACTCCATTTCTGTATGTCTCGCTTTCGGCGGGTCTCTCGCACTTCTCCGCCGCTGCAGATCAATAAACCTTCGCCGCCGCCGCCGCCGCCGCCGCTGTCGCAGGGAGGAGGGGCGGGGATGTGGGGCGCGCTGATTTTCTCCCACCCGACGCCAGCCGGAGAAGCCCGGAGCCGAATCCCTAGCTGGCGAGACCCAGTCCGGTGGGGTGCGGAGGCCCAGGGCACCAGAGGGGTGCGGGGGTGTCACCGTGCACGCGCCGCCCCGCGAGCGTTCTCGCCAACCACCCATCCCAGCCCGGGCGCGCGGACCCCACGCCGCGCACACGTGGTCCGGCCTCGCCTGCTGGGGTGAGTGGCGCGCAGCCTCGGGGGCGCGCGCTAGAGGGAAGAACAGGGGTCCGGTGTCTTTTTCCCTCCACTTCCGTTGCTCTGCATCTTGGCGTTTAGAGGTGGGGGGCAGGGATTTAACAAGTTCAGGATCTCTTGGGATCCTTTCCTTACTCCCTGGTCTTGTTAGACACCCTGTTTACCAGCCCCTAATTGCCCCGGGGGGAGAGGTTTGCTCCTTCCCGGTTCCCCCGCCGCCCATCCCACGAGGCTCCGGCAGACAGGGCACAGGAGTGGAAGAGAGGGGTCGGAATGCGCACTGGGAGCGGCGAAAGCCAGGTTGAGGGGCACCCCTCCAGGTGGGGTGTGTTGACTCTCGCCTTTCTGCGAGGGAAGTGGGAGGCTAGCAGGGGATGCAGTGAGGAGGGTAGAGAACTGTTTGAAGGGGCAGGCGCGACCCAGCCCCCAGAGCCCAGCCTGCCCCGCTCTCCCGCGGGGGCGGGGTGGGGCGGGGTGGGGCGGGGTGTGGCTCGAGGTTAGGGAGGCGCGGCCCTGAAGGAGAGGTTAGCTGTGGAGCTAAGCCGGGGCCTAGCGGCACCTCCCTCTTTACTGCCCAAACTGGGAGGATGACAGATTCAATTAAAGCGCCCAAGCCAAGCAGACACCTCAGGTCTCCCAGGAGTTGTGGCTGGGTTTTCCTGGCAGCCAGCCTTTTGCCCCCTGTCCACCAGCTACCAACTGGGCGCAGTCATTCCCCCAGCAGTTCTTTCTCCCACATGCCCAGCAGGAAGGGTAGGGGCATTTCAGGGGCAATTCACGCCACTCAGCCCAGGGTGTGTTGCAGGAAAACTACGCAGTGCCCTAGGGAGGCACTGCTTCAGGGCTGGAAACCCGGTGAGGCTCAAGGACAGAGGCCTCGAGTGGACGTGCAGCTGCCCCCGGTCTGGCACTGGGGGCCCCCTCCTCAAAGCCTATGGGAACAGTAGACTTTGAGCTTGTGGATAGAGAGGTAAAGCTGGGGTGGCAGCTGGGAGCTAGGCCTGGTCTAACCCGTTTTCCTGCTCCCAGTGCCCCAGGCCGAGACTCCTGCCCACCTGGGTGCCAGGGCCAGGGAGGAGCCAGAGTGACCCATCACTCCCATGGGAACCGAGTGGGGCTGGTGGCATTCTTGATGACTCAAGGAGGCTGAGCCCATTCTTACTGGGGTGCTCAAACACCAGCTTTTACCTGTCTTCCTTACTGCTAGGCTTGAAAGGGAGTGTTTGGGGAGGGGGTGGCACAGGCAAGGCCAAGGATGTAGGGTGAGGTGGGGAGGGACCCTCAAGGCCCCACCCCATCCAAAGGCCTCCAAGCTCATTTCCCTAATGGATCTAATTACTGTTTGTGGAACTGGGAGGTGCCTGGTGACAAGGGGAGCGAGTCTCTCCCCTCAGGGAGTTCCCAGGAACCAAAGACCCCAGTGGTTTAACATTTTGCCAAGTATCCCATGCCTTCCTGTGTCCACTATATGCCCCTCTCACTGCCAAGATGTGTGCATTCCTATGCAAAGAAAATTAGGGGAAACTCCTACCTACTTCTCTGAGTTTCTTTCTCTATTCAGATGTTTTTCCCATCCCCACACCACTCAATACCACCATGGAGAGAGCATTAAGACCAACACTTTGATGATAACTAGCAAGGCAGGTGGGGATTACAAGGGACCCAGCATCTGCTTCTCTGCCCATAGAAGGATCAGGGAAGTAAGAGGCCCAGCCATCTTGTCTGGGCACTCTGCCCATTACTCTATTCAGCATCATTAAGGGGGAGTTAGTGTCAGGTTGAGGAGAGAGGGGTATAGAGATACCAGTTTTGGCATGACACCACCTGGAGCCTTGGTATTGAGTCCCTTGCTCCCTGATCTATTGTGTCACATTGGTATATGTGTTAGTCGCTCAGTCATGTCGGACTTTTTGCGACCTTTAGACTGTAGCCTACCAGGCTCCTCTGTCCATGGAATTCTCCAGGTAAAAATACTGGACTGGGTAGCCAGTCCCTTCTCCAGGGGATCTTCCCAACCCAGGGATCAAACCTGGCTCTCCTACACTGTAGGCAGATTTTTTACCATCTGAGCCACCAGGGAAGTCCTGGTGTGTCAGATTGTTGGAGACCTAATTGTCCATACCCTCAGGGTGGAGGTCAGTGAGACTCAAGGTACAGAGGCCAGTCATACTGTAGAGAGAGCATGTGCCAGTGTGTGTGTCTGTATAGGAAGAGCAGGGAGAGAGCTGAAGATTGCTGGGGTCAACCAATACTGGCATGCCAGTCCAGCACACATATCGCCTAGTTTTTCTATGTGTACGCTGCCTGTGAGTGGGCGGTGGACATATTTGTGTGTGTGCCACAGAACTTGTGCATGTATATGCATGAAGCCTGCATACATATGTCTGTGAGGGCAGGTCTTGTCGGACTCGCCTTGGGGGTGGACTGGCAGCATCAGGAAAGCATGCTGGGAGAGGCGATGGAGGGTGCGCATCCCTCCAAGGGATCCCTCCCACTTTCACACTTCCATTCCTTCTATCCCTCCTCCCCACTAGTGAATTATGGGGGATGGACGGAGGAAATCCGGGCCTGGGTCTGGGAGTCGCAGGGACCTGCGCCGTTTCTGTGGTAACCAAAGCACACGTTCCCTTCTTCCCTCCACCCTTCTCCCCCGCCTCTTTTCCTTTGGAGGCCGGCCGGGCTTCCCTGCGTCTCTGCTACCCTCCGGTGGCTACCAGGAGAAGGGCAGAACCAGGAGTGGGCCTGGAAAGATAGTGCGGGGATTGGTGGCACTAGGGCCCTGGGGATAGAGAAAGGGACTGAGAGGAGAGGAAGCTCAGAAGGAAAGCCTGGAGACTCTAAGGACCCTAGGGAAGGTCTGCGGAGAGATGAGGTGGAAAGCGAGTTGGCTTTGGGTTTCTTCTCTCTGACCCGCTTCCTTCCCCCACAGCCTGCGGCGAGAGGGCTACACGGTGCAGGTGAACGTGAACGATTATCTGGATATTTACTGCCCGCACTACAACAGCTCAGGGGTGGGCCCCGGGGCGGGGCCAGGGCCCGGAGGCGGGGCAGAGCAGTACGTGCTGTATATGGTGAGCCGGGACGGCTACCGCACCTGCAACGCCAGCCAAGGCTCCAAGCGCTGGGAGTGCAACCGACCGCACGCCCCCCACAGCCCCATCAAGTTCTCGGAGAAGTTCCAGCGCTACAGCGCCTTCTCTCTGGGCTACGAGTTCCACGCCGGCCACGAGTACTACTACATCTGTAAGTGACGGCCTGGAGGCGGGCCGGGCCGGGGCCTAAGTGCTAGGGGGCGGGGTCCCCAGGGGCCGGGGGCCGGCCAACGCTGCAGGCGCTAGGTCTCTGTGGCTCCAAGAGATACCCCAGGATGAGGCGTGGGAGCTGGGGCCCTCAGGGTTCCAGCTCAGGGTCGTGAGGCTAAGAAAAGAGGTCTAGTGGCATTCCCAAAGGTCACAGAGTCACTGTTTCTGTGAGGGACATTTCGGAGGAGGGACCTCGAGTTCAGTTTATTGAGAGAGAGGACCCCAGGAGCTTCTAGGGCTAACGGCAGAGCCACCACGACCGATGTGCAAAGGGTGGAGGAGGTCCTGAAGGACACTGCGCAAGAGGGGCAGTCTGGAGGGACTGAGGAGAGTTTCTGAGCGAGGAGGGCACGGGGTAGAATATCTGGAGAAAAAGCGACTCAGGCCCAGTCTCCTCCCCAGCCACGCCCACCCACAACCTGCACTGGAAGTGTCTGAGGATGAAGGTGTTCGTCTGCTGCGCCTCCAGTGAGTATAATCGGCTCCCAGCCGCGACCCCACCCTTGGCTCCCCTGCTTTGGGGCTCCCCTGGCTTCCTGGGGGTGGAGGTGGAGGGCACAGGCGAGGGGGACTCGCTCCCCAGCTGTAGCAGGGGGAGGGGATCCTGGCCCTGACTCTCCCCTCCTCTCTCCCCACCCGCACCCCACCCCGCAGCATCGCACTCCGGGGAGAAGCCGGTCCCCACTCTCCCCCAGTTCACCATGGGCCCCAATGTGAAGATCAACGTGCTGGGTGAGTCTGCGCAGCGCCCTCTGGTGGCCACTGCTGGAACCGCAGCCCCCTCCCCGGTGCCTGCTCCTCTTGCATGTCTTTCCCCCGGGGGCACCGATCCTCACCACCCCCGTGGTGGTTACGTCCCCGGCTCCACTGCTGCTACCGCTGCCGCGTGTTCCCTCCCCAGCGCGCAGCCCGGCTCTCACCAGTCTGTCTCTTCATCTATCCACAGAAGACTTTGAGGGAGAGAACCCCCAGGTGCCCAAGCTTGAGAAGAGCATCAGCGGTACCAGCCCCAAGCGGGAACATCTGCCCCTGGCGGTGGGCATCGCCTTCTTCCTGATGACACTCTTGGCCTCCTAGCTCTGCCCCTTCCCTTGGAGGGGAGAGTTGGGGCGGGGCTGGGACAGAGCAGGGAGCCTTTGGCCTCTCCAGGGAAGCCTAGCCGTGGGGCCTAGACCCCCTCCTCCGACGGCTGGAAGTGGGGTCTGCACCATACATCTGTGCTCACCCCTTCTGTCCCCTCTCCACCAAGTAGGGCACTGTAGTGGACCAGGCACAGGGACAGCCACGGGTCCCAAGTGGCCTTGTGGCTCTGGTAATGTTTGGTACCAAACCCGGGAGCTGTAAAGGGCAGTGCTCAGGACTCCCTGCCCCCTGGTACCTTTCTGTGACCCCTGGTGCCCTCCCCCTTTGTCCCCCTCCGAGAGACAGATGTGCCCCAGAGAGAGCAAATTGAAGTGTGGGAGACACCCCCAGTCACTCTCTTCCAGGGCCAGAACACAGGGAGGGGACTAGATGGGTGAGGGGGTGGCACCACCGGCTGCCCCTCCCCTGTTTACAGCAATAAGCACGTCCTCCTCTCACTCCCACTCCCAGGATTGTGGTTTGGATTGAATCCAAGTTTACAAGCAGACACCACTGCGGGGGGCCGCCGGCAGTGGACAGGGGTGACGAGGGGTGGGCATTGGGGTGCCAGGCAGGCATGTACAGACTCTATATATCTATATATAATGTACAGACGGACAGAGTCCCTCCCCTTCCTTAACCCCCTGACCTTCCTTGACTTCCCCCTCCAGCTTCAGACCCCTTCCCCACCAGGCTAGGCCCCCCTGGGGGACCCCCTGGCCCCTCTTTTGTCTTCTGTGAAGACAGGACCTATGCAACGCACAGACACTTTTGGAGACCGTGAGACAACAATGCCCCCCTCCAGCCCTGAGCCGGGACCCAGGTCCCAAGACCTTGCCCTGCCCATCCTCTGTGGCCCCCACCCATCCTCCTGGGCCTTTTTCAAGTGCTTTGGCTGTGACTTTCATACTCTGCTCTTAGTCTAAAAAAAATAAACTGGAGATAAAAATAACCGAGTGTGTGTGATTTCCAGGGGCCATCACTCTTCTGTACGCTGGTTAAATAAACCCCACAGGTCACAAGGCCTGGGGAGGGGACAGGACTCTAGGGCCAAAGGGTCAGCTGAACATCTTGTTCTGTAGCTCATCTGCCCTAAGGAGACACCTCTGTGTGGAGGAGCAATAAAGGCTTCTGAGCAGGGCCTGGATGACTTGGGGCAACACACTCAACCTCTCTGAGCCGCAAGTATCTCATCAGAAAATCTAGGTTATAATATATCTCTCACAGGACTGGTGTGAAGATTCAATGGCAGAGGGAATATAGAGCTCAATGGTGATGGTTTTCTCCTTTCCTTCCCATTCTATTCTGTAACCAGAAGTTCTTGACTGGGGTCTATGGATTTCAGGGGGTTGTGAAACTAGATAGGAAAAAGTTATATCTTTACTTTTACTCACCTGTAACTGAAATTTACCATTCTTCTATGTACGGCAATAAGCCACAGTAGTTTTAAGAGTGCCTGTGACTTTGTAACCAACAGAAATCACAGATGTGTTCAGAATGTGTTATAGTTTTTGAAGATATCACAAAATATCATTTACTCTCATCACTACTTTGAAATAACCGTAGTTGTTAGATCTTGTTTTTAATGTGTTAATAAAGAAGCATATATATTACTATACCAAAAAATGTAGATGTTTTGATAACTGTGTTTCAATATAATTGGTTTCCTTTATAATCCTTTGCAATTTTTTTTTTTTTCTGTTTAAAAAGTTACCCCTGGACCTCCCTGGTGGTCTGGTGGTTAAGAATCCACCTGCCAGTGCAGGGGATATGGGTTAGATCTATGGTCCGGGAAGATTCCATGTGCCATGGGGCAACTGAACCCATGTGACCCAACTATTGAGCCCGCACTCTACAGAGTCCATGCTCTGCAAACAAGCGAGGCCACTGCAGTGAAAAGCCCACACACAGCTAGAGAGTAGCCCCCTCCCATTGCAACTAGAGAAAGCCTGCGCGCGGCAATGAAGTCCCAGCGCAGCCAAAAATAAAGAAACAACAAAAACAAACAGAAAACATGATGGCCAAAAGGCTGAGAGTTTGCTGGTGCTGGGGCCGCACATAACTACAGCCTCCTGCGTCCATCAGGAGAGTGAGGGGACAGAAGGTGAAAGCTGGGACAGGGCCCTTCCTGGCAGTCCAGGGAATGCATTCCATTGCATAAGAATCTGCATTGCAATGCAGGAGGCATGAGTTCAATCCCTGTTCAGGGAAACAGGATCCCACATGCTGTATGGTGTGGCGGAATAATAATAATGAAAATGATGGGACCACGGTGGAAGCAGTCAAAGGTCATAGCCCCTCCCAAGCCAGGTGAGGTCAGGGTTGTTCAGGTGGGCACTTTGGGAGGGCAGTGAGCGGTTGCTGATAGGGGCTAAAATCTATCCAGGCGGCCCTTGCCCAGCCAAGCTCCCTGGCCTGAGAGCAGGTGCCGTTTTCTTCATTGCCTAGCTGTGACTCCATCCCAACCAGGGCACTATGTGGGAAGGCTGGTCCTGGGTGAGCACCCCTCTTGTGTGTGCTGTGGCTCTTACCAGCTACACTGTGAGTCTCTGGGCAGCAGGGACTGTGTCTTCTCCCCCTCTATACTCATGCAACACAGGAAATGGAATTTCAGCTGGACGCTGGAGAGTGGGTAGATTTTCCACCAGCAGAGCTGGGGGAATAGGGGTGGGAGGGCAGGTGGGGAAAGGACCAGGGAAGGTCAGCGCAGTAGTCTGAGGCTCCCGATGTGAAGACAAGACTTGAAAAGTTAGGCTCATCGATTCAGTTGTTCATGGATTCAAGAGACATTTATTGGCACCTGCTGAGTGCTAGGCCCTATCCTGGGGACTGAGGATACAAAGAAGACACAGTTTTTAGCCTCGGGATCATAATTCAGCATGGGTTATGTGTGTGTGATGATAGGTGAAGAGGAATCAGTAACACACACACATGTGAACACACAGTCAGGAGCTACCCTGGTAAATGCCAGGAGGCTATAGGAACCCGGAAGAAAAAACACACCCTACCCTGGGGACACAGGAGGAGCAGACACACAGAGCTGAGGCCCTGCTGGGCAGTCTAGAGGACCTTGAAGCCTGAGGAGAATGGGTTTGTCCCGTAAAGGAGCCGCAGCTGTGGGCCCCAGGCTGTAGGCTCCCTCCAACCCCAGGGCCACATGGGGCAGGAGCTGGCCAGCTTGGGATAGGGAGGGCCCAGTGGGTTTAAAAAAATCCAAGAATGGGGGACTTGCCTGGTGGTCCAGTGACTAAGACTCTGTGTTCCCATTGCAGGGGGCCCAGGTTCGATCCCTGGTTGAAGTACTAAATCCTGCATGCCACAACTCAAGATCCCACACGCTGCAACTAAGACCTGGAGCAGTCAAGTAAATAAATAAAAATTAAATTAAAAAGAAAAGTCTAAGAATGGGAAGGCTGTAAAAAGGTGTCAGTGGAGCAGGAGCTAGACCAAGCCAGCTTTCATTCACTCAGTACCTACTATGGGCCCAGCTCCCTGCCCATTGCTTTAGATGCATGGCGTGCACCGCGCCTTTGGAAGTCTTGCTCAACCAATAGCACAGATGAGAAAACTTGAGGGTCTAAGAGGCCACGTCCCTCAAGGTTGGCATTCAGAGTGGAGCTGCCTGTCACTGTGCTCTGAACACTGGACCCTGAACCACCACCTGGAGCCCTTCCCCACAAATCCTGATTGCCTCCTGCCACCTCATCCACTAAAGTCACTCAGAGTTCTTGGGGAAAGACATCAAAGGACCTCAGACCCAGACTGGAGGAGCCAGTCTGAAGCCCACATTTTACATACATAAAAACCGAGGCTCTGAGACAGCAAGTGGGTTGCCCACAGTCACATCAATATCCACAGCAGACCCAGGACTGGAACTCAGGCGCCCTGAGCCCCCATTTTTCCTACAGGACTGTGATGCCCCAGAAGAGAAGATCTGCATCTTCCCAGGAATTGCGGCCTGGTCTTTGAAACCTCTTAAATCCCCACAGGCAGGGATTAAGGAGGAAGCACCACACACATCAATATCTCTTCATTTTCCCCCAGGCTGGGGCTTCAGGAAGCTCTGGGATGCTGCTGGGATACCCTTCAGGCAAGGCTTTAAGTTTCCAGAGCATGTAAGAGGGTGAGGACTCAGCAGTTAGACACACAGGTACCATGACCCTGAGCCTGCCGGGCACAGGGCCTCTGCCTTGGGGCCCAAAGATCTGCATAGCCCAGCACATCCTGGCCCAGGCCGAGGTGAGATGAAGCCCATGGTGGGCCAGCCTGAGAGCAAAGGCTGGAGGTGAGAGTGAGGGCAGGGGTGGCAGGCAGGCAGGGAAGGGGCCTATGATCCAAGCTCAGTACCTGTTGATGGAGAAGATAAAGCAGGAAAGGAGAGCGCAGAGCCACATGCACAGCTGGGCTACAGGACTGAGCAGGATACTGGGGGGAAGGGGAAGGACAGCAGCAGGGCGTGGGGAAGCCAGGCTAAGACACTTCCTTCCTGCTCCACACCCCAGCACCTGGGATGCCCCTAGATTCTACTGATGGCTGCCAGATGGTGCCCCCGGGACCTGACAAACCACTGGAGTCCTGGCCACACCCCCAAAGAACAGGGCCCTAAGGCCAGGGAAGTTCAATTTAGTGAGCTGTGCTGGCTTTAGACTGGCAAAGCCAGCTCCAGATGGCAGGGCACCACCTCCCCCACACCCCCCGCCCTGGCAGGGTCCTCTCCCCCTTGATGTCTAGTTCTGGTCGCCTCCACACAGACCTCAAGAAGGGTCGTATCAACACATGCCGGGATTCCCAGAAGGTCCTCAAAGGGACATCCCAAGACATGGACAGACAGATGCTCACACATCCTTTCCTTCCTACCGTCCCCAGGGTAAGAAACAGCAGCCACAACTAACAACGCTACACAGATTCTGGCTGGAGGAGCGAGGTTAGAGAGCCAGCCACATCCTCCCCTTCTGGATGTGAGGTCAGCAGGGCCATTGGCAGTCCAGGCTGGGCTCGAAGCCTTGTTCCCGGGGTTGGGGGCCTGCAAGGGTGGGTGTTGGCTCTTGAGGGGCCCCTGAGGGCTGCCCTGGGGGCTGCTTTGGGCTCAGCATGTTTTGGAATCTGGGGCAGGGTGGGTACCTCCCCATCCATCTTCTGTCTCAGAATTTCTGTGACCTCTGACCCCTTTCTCTTCCTCCCTTCAGTTCTAGAAGCTTTGGGGTTGAAAGAGGACTTGGGCCCCGCCCACAGCTGTCCAGCTTAGAGCTACTCAGCTCCAAAACCTTCCGTGGTCTCCCTTACCCTCCCTGTTCTGCCCAGTTGGCAAACCCAGGAGCATGGGCTGGGCGGGGGGACACGGGTCAGGGGGTAGGTGTGGCGGTGACATGGGCTGGGCTGGGGCAGAGGTTGAAATGGAGGGGCATGAGCTGGGACCAGGAGATGTGACTTGGGTGGGGGTCGCAGGGGTGTGAAGGACATGAGCTAGGTAGGGGCGAGGGCTAGCAGGAGGGACAGAAGTGGGAAGTGCTGGGGACCCGCAGGCTGGGTGGCTCACCCCGGATGTCCGACTGGCAAGTGTGATGGTGACACAGAGAAGCAGCCCAGATGTGCTAGGCCCGAGCCAGCCAGGACAGCATGCGTCCAGAGCAGGAAGAGCAGCTGCAGGCAGAGCCAGTGATGCCACCTGAGATGTGAGCCGGGGAGGCCTGGGCTCCGGTTTCCACAGAGGCTGAAGAGAGGAGGGGCAGATGCGGCCCCTCCTCCAGAAGGCCAGCATCACACGCTTGGCTTTCACTACTGCGTCTGGTCATGGGTAATTAGGGGGCTGTTACCATACTTGGCTACAAAACCGTGGACGGACTGGCTTGGGGACCGGAGAGAGCTCAGTTCAAGTGGCCTGGAGTCTCCCAAACTGCCCCTGAGAGGCTGCTGTTGGCCAGGGGGGACACTCTAGCCTTTTGTTCAGGCTCACACACAATTTTGCACACTTCAATTCACCCCCAGTCATATAACTTCACAAACTGGCGACCCCACACAGTCAATGAAATTCCCTGCTCCAGGAGGGGGCGGCGGTGGGGGACGACAGCCCTTCAGGGGCCTCAGAAAGGAAGGCAGGGCCTCTGTTTACACAGCTGAAGTGGAAGGGGCCTGCCTGGGCCGAGGGAACAGCCCAGGCACTGCAGGCCCAGTGGCACCCCCACCTCTGCCCCCGCCCCGTGGGCAGACCCCTGACACACACTCCTTCGCCACTTCCACACACATTCAGGCGTGTATGCTCAACACACTTCCAAGTCACACTCCCACCCTTCACAGGCACCCAGCACACACAGGAAGGTCACACTGTCTAACACACTCAGCGAACTCAAGCCCACACACAGGTGGAGGGGCTCCCAGGCACGCAAACCACACGTGCATCCAGGGTCACACAGGGTGACACACTTGAGGACAGTTGCCAACACAGACCACTCTGACAGTCCCAGCTAAACAAACAGTGTCTCCTGCCAGGCAGGGAAGCAGCCAAACCGACTGGACCAAGTCTGGAGTCCGGGGACGTCTAAGGGCAGGAGCAATGCCACATCCACACCCTCTGGAACCCGTAGGTCGCGTCAACAGCCACACAGGACACAAACACAAACCCCAGGACCCCCAGGATATGCCCAGACACACTGGCAGACGCAGAGTGAGGGGCTTCTCACCCTCTGCCATGTGTACAGAGACACGCATCCACGTGGGCGTTAGACACAGATGCCCACCACAGCTCCTCCCAGGGGGTCCTGAGCAACACCCCCATTCCTGCCATAGGCTGCTCAACACGGAGACAACAATGAAACGGATCCCCCTCTGCACACAGACATCCTTGCACGCGTGCACACACACACACACACACACACACACACACACACACACACACCAGACCCTGAGCCTGGGGGACCAACATGGGGATGGACCAACAGAGCTTGTCCCACTCTGTGTGGGGCAGTGTCCCCACATCCACCTCTCTGGGCACCAGCAATTTCCACTCTGGGCACAGACGCCCCAGACCAAGCCTGGAGGGTTATCCTGGCACCTCTCTGTGTACTGAGGCCTGCCAGGACCTGGTCTGACCCCTAGGAAGGGCTCACAACCCGCCTTGGGAGCATTCCTCATTCCTTGAGAGCTAAGCACGCCCTGGCCCTGTGCTAAGGTATACTCTTACACCTTATACAAGGTATACAACCTTTCACTCTGGTATACAGCCCAGAGTGAAAGGGCCATTTGGCTGGGCCTGTAGGCAGGGCCTGTCAGAGAAGGCTTTGGGGGAGACAAGAGGCGTGAGGGATGGGTGGCAGATTGCCAGCTAGCGTGTGGGAGTTGGCTGGCGGACTAGGAGGGAAGACAGGCCAGGCAGAGGGGGCGGCTCCCCAAAGGGCAGAGGCTGTTGTTTACGTTTCATAGCATAAGCAGTCACAAAAACATTCACATTCGCAGCGGAGCACATCCTTTTCACACAGAGCGGCTTTATGCGCGGGCGCGCACACACGCGCGCGGGCGCCCCTCTCCAGCACGAGTTTGAGGTCCCATTCCTTCCCAGGACTAGCCTGTGGGCTCTGTGCCCATCGTCTCCGTGTGCATGGCGCCCCCTAAAGGTTTCTCTCGCACAGCTGCGCCCGGGCTGAGGGGCCGCCTGCCGTGGGTGTTGGCAGCGACACCCGCAGCGAGTGAGGGGCAGCTGGGCGTATCTCAGGAGCCCGTGAGCCTCCGGGGGCTGGGGACAGCGGGGGAGCCAGAAGTGGCAGGTTCTCTTTTAGCCAAAAGCACTTAAGCAGAGGCCTGAGTTAAAAATAGGCTGGATTTACTGCCAGAAGGTGGCAGGAGAGAAAGCTCTCTTTTGAGAGTACTTATTATCCCATGGACGGAAGAGCCTGATAGGCTGCAGTCCGTGGGGTCGCAAAGAGTCGGACACGACTGAGCGACTTCACTTCACTTCACTCGACATTCTGTCCTAAACAGCTGGAGGCTCAGTGGGCCAACCCGCCTCCCCTCCGGCCCCTCTGGCCTGAGGAACCCAACCCAAGAGCTCAGTCCGCACAGCGGGCAGCCAGCGAGGCCGTGGGTGCCTGTGACCGTGACTCCATTTTATCTTCTTAACTACCTTATTAAGTTATACTTTAAAACGTTGGGTTGTTGTTGTTGTTTTTGCATGGTTCCTCTAGGATTACAGAATACATCTTTAATATATCATAGACTCTCTTCGTTAAGTAATATTAGACCACTTTATTTATAGTGCACTTTATCATCATGTAAGCACCTCACTCTTGCCTGTTTCCCGCCTCCCAGCCTGTGCTGATGTTGTCCTGCACCTTATTTCTTCTACATATCGCATAAATCCCACCCATATTAATATTTTTGTTTTAATTCCTCCGCCATCATTTAAAGAGAAATTTATAGCAAGAAAATAGTCTTTTATATTTACCCGTATTATTTATCATTTCTGGAGCTCTTCATTCCTTTGTGTAGACAGAGGTTTCCATCTGCTATCATTTTTCTTCTGCGTGAAGGACTTTAAAATTTTTCTTACAGTGCAGGTCTGCTGGTGATGAATTCTTTCAGCTTTTGAATGTCTGGATGCATCTTTTTTCCCTCTTCAGTTTAGAAAGACATCTCCCCTGAATTCTCGGTTGACAGCTTTATCTTTTAGAATTTTAAAGACATGGCTCCATTGTCTCAGGGTTGTGTGGTTTCCGACGAGAAGTCTGCTTCTCTTTTTCCTCTCAATATGTTTTTTGCTCTGGCTGCTCTTCAGATTTTCTCTTCATCAGTGGTGTTCAGCAGTGATTAGGCAGATTATGATGTGCTTTCATATTTCGTATGGGTTTGCTGAGATTCTTAGATATATGCATTTATAGTTTTTGTCAAAAGCGCAAAATCTCCTGACCATTATCTCTTCAAATATTTTTCTGTCACCCCCCTCCCCACTTTCCTGGCTCTTCAGACAGGTATATGTGTTCCTAGGTATTACTCCGGGGCTCTCTGATCCCTGCTTCTACAACTGCTGCTTCCTCCTCTCCTTTTTCTTCTTCTGTCTTTCTCCTCTCTGTGTTTCATTTTAGCTACTTTCTATTGCTAAGTCTTCGAGTTCACCCAGCTTTTCTCTGTGGTGTCTAATCTGTTTTAAATTCCATCCAGGCCACACTCACCCTTTGCAGCCCACACTCTGTCTGTGGAGCGTGCTTCTCGCTGAATCTGAATAAATCCACTTCTTAGCTAATATATATATATATCTCCAGTGTATTTTTCATCCCAGTCCCTGTAATTTTCATTTCCAGAAGTTCAATTGATATCTAATTTTACCTCTTTCATATCTTTCCTTATCATGTTTCTGTGTTTCTTCATCTTCCCAAACACATGGAATATATTTAATAATAGTTACTTAAAATCCTTTGACTACTAATTCTATCATCTGTGTTACTCCTGGATCTATTTTGGTTGGTTGATTTTTCGCATTTTGGGTCTTATTTCCCCTCTTCTTTGCATGTGTGTAATTATCAGTTGGATGTCAGACACTGAATTTTATGATGTTTGGTACGGGACTTTTTTGTTTAAATTGCTTTGAATATTTTTTAGCCTCATTCATGGACACAGTTAAGTTACTTGAAAACAGATTGACCTTTTAAAACTTGCTTTTAAGTGCCATTTGTCAAGACCAAAACAGCATTTCATTTAGGGCTAATTTGGCCTGGTCACTGAGGTAATACTCTTTTGAGAAATCTACCTGATGCCCATGTATCAGCCAGGAACACAACTGTAACAAGACATTCACTAGTAAGAAATAAACAGAACTCTAAAGGCATATGCTGCTGCTGCTGCTGAGTCGCCTCAGTCGTGTCTGACTGTGCGACCCCATAGACGGCATCCCACCAGGCTCCCCCGTCCCTGGGATTCTCCAGGCAAGAACACTGGAGTGGGTTGCCATTTCCTTCTCCAATGCGTGAAAGTGAAAAGGGAAAGTGAAGTCGCTCAGTCATGTCTGACTCATGGGGACCCCATGGACTGCAGCCTACCAGGCTCCTCCATCCATGGGATTTTCCAGGCAAGAGGACTGGAGTGGGGTGCCATGGCCTTCTCTGAAAGGCACACAAGAATAGAAGATATCAGGAGCAGCCACCACTTCTCGGGCTGAGAGAAAGTTTCCAAGGATGAGCCCTCCCCCAGCTGCGTCTGAGAA
This sequence comes from Capricornis sumatraensis, assembly GCF_032405125.1. Taxonomy (NCBI): domain Eukaryota; kingdom Metazoa; phylum Chordata; class Mammalia; order Artiodactyla; family Bovidae; genus Capricornis; species Capricornis sumatraensis. Next base: position 116,884,707 of record NC_091070.1, on the reverse strand, counting down.
GCTGCATTAACTACAGAAGCCTGTGGAGACCGCACACCAGAATCCAGAAGGAAAAATTTTTCCTCCCGCATTGTCTCTCCAGCTCCTCCATTGACAGAGCTTAACATCATGCCCAAGCTTCCCAGGTGGTGCAGTGGTAAAGAATCCACCTGCCAAAGCAGGAGACACAGAAGATGTGGGTTTGATCCCTGGGTCCGGAAGATCCTCTGGAGGAGGAAATGGCAACCCACTCCAGAATTTTTGCCTGGAAAATTCCATGGACAGAGGAGCCTGGTGGGCTACAGTCCACAGGGTGGCAAAGAGCTGCACACGACTGACCACAGCACACACACACAACCTCAGGCCCAAAGCAAAGGTGATCGTTGCGGACTGTGTCGAAATATCAGGGCTTCCCTGGTGGCCTAACAGCTAAGAATCTAGCTGCCAATGCAGGGGACACAGGTTCAATCCCCGGTCCAGGAAGATTCCATATGCCATGAGGCAACTAAGCGCACGCACCACAACTACTGAGCCTGTGCTCTAGAACCCTTGAGCAGCAACCTCTGAAGGCCACACTACTAGAGCTGGTGCTCTGCAGCAAAAGAAGCCACCACAACGAGAATCCCAGGCACTGCAATTAGAGAGGAGCCCCCCATCAACACAACTAGAGGCAAGGCCTACTGGCAGCAACGAAGACCCAGCACAGCCCCAAATAAGTAAATCTTAACCAAAAAAGAAATATCAAATCACTGTATTATGCACCTGTTTTGCTGAAAGTTTCACTGTTTAAAATTAATTTATTTATTTGGTCACATCAGGCCTTAGTTGCAGCACGCAGGATCTTCACCGCATCATGCAGAGCCTTCACTGCAGTATATGGACTCTCTAGTCGCAGCGCATGGGCTCAGTAGTTGCAGCACACAGGCTTCGTTGCTCCACAGTATATGTAGGATCTTAGTTCCCCAACCAAGGATCCAACCTGCGTTCCCTGCAACGTAACAGTGCAGCTCTGATTATTCTTTAACGTTTTTTGTAGACAACATGTTTTCTTTTTTTAAAATATTTTTAGTATTTTTTTTATTTTGGATTGTGCTGGGTCTTCGTTCCTGCATTAGCACTTTTCTCTAGTGTGGTGAGTGAGGGCTACTCTTCACTGCAGGGGCTTCTCTCGTTGCAGAGCTCGGGCCCCAGGTGCGTAGGCTTCAGTAGTTGCAGTCAAAGCTCTAGAGCGCAGGCTTAGCAGTTGTGGTGCATGAGCGTAGTTGCTCCATGGTACGTGGAATCTTCCCTAACCAGGAAATGAACCCCTGTCCCCTGCATGGGCAGGCAGATTCTTATCCACTGTACCACCAGGGAAGTCCTTGTTTTTTAACTTTTACGGTGCTGTTTGTTTCCCCTTGTGAGTCATAAGATTCCTTAGGCCCTGGGGGACTGAGCAGGTCTCCAGGAGCTTAAGATCAGGGATATAATGTACAAGATGATTAATCTAATTAATACTGTTGTTATATATTATATATGAAAGTTGTTAAAACAGTAAATCCTAAGAGTTCTTATCATAAGGAAAAAATATTTTTCTTTTTTGTTTTTTTAGTTAAAAATATTTTTCTTTCTTTCTTGTTTTCTTGTTTGTACCTGTATGAGATGATGCAAGTTCACTAAACTCATTGTGGCAATCGTTTCATAATGTATGTAAGTCAAATCATGCTATACACCATTCTGAAAGATGATGCTGTGAAAGTGCTGCACTCAATATGCCAGCAAATTTGGAGAACTCAGCAGTGGCCACAGGACTGGAAAAGGTCAGTTTTCATTCCAATCCCAAAGAAAGGCAATGCCAAAGAATGCTCAAACTACTGCATAATTGCCCCCATCTCACATGCTAGTAAAGTAATGCTCAAAATTCTCCAAGCCAGGCTTCAGCAATACATGAACCATGAACTTTCTGATGTTCAAGCTGGTTTTAGAAAAAGCAGAGGAACCAGAGATCAAATTGCCAACATCCTCTGGATCATCGAAAAAGCAAGAGAGTTCCAGGAAAACACCTATTTCTGCTTTATTGACTATGCCAAAGCCTTTGACTGTGTGGATCACAATAAACTGTGGAAAATTCTGAGAGAGATGGGAATACCAGAACACCTGACCTGCCTCTTGAGAAATCTGTATGCAGGTCAGGAAGCAGCAGTTAGAACTGGACATGAAACAACAGACTGGTTCCAAATAGGAAAAGGAGTACATCAAGGCTGTATATTGTCACCCTGCTTATTTAACTTCTATGCAGAGTACATCATGAGAAACACTGGACTGGAAGAAACACAAGCTGGAATCAAGATTGCCAGGAGAAATATCAATCACCTCAGATATGCAGATGACACCACCCTTATGGCAGAAAGTGAAGAGGAACTAAAAAGCCTCTTGATGAAAGTGAAAGAGGAGAGTGAAAAAGTTGGCCTAAAGCTCAACATTCAGAAAACGAAGATCATGGCATCTGGTCCCATCACTTCATGGGAAATAGATGGGGAAACAGTGGAAACAGTGTCAGACTTTATTTTTGGGGGCTCCAAAATCACTGCAGATGGTGACTGCAGCCATGAAATCAAAAGACACTTACTCCTTGGAAGAAAAGTTATGACCAACCTAGACAGCATATTCAAAAGCAGAGATATTACTTTGCCGACTAAGGTCCATCTAGTCAAGGCTATGGTTTTTCCTGTGGTCATGTATGGATGTGAGAGTTGCACTGTGAAGAAGGCTGAGCACCGAAGAATTGATGCTTTTGAACTGTGGTGTTGGAGAAGACTCTTGAGAGTCCCTTGGACTGCCAGGAGATCCAACCAGTCCATTTTGAAGGAGATCAGCCCTGGGATGTTGTTGGAAGGACTGATGCTAAAGCTGAAACTCCAGTACTTTGGCCACCTCATGCGAAGAGTTGACCCATTGGAAAAGACTCTGATGCTGGGAGGGATTGGGGGCAGGAGGAGAAGGGGACGACCCAGGATGAGATGGCTGGATGGCATCACGGACTCGATGGACATGAGCCTGAGTGAACTCCGGGAGATGGTGATAGACAGGGAGGCCTGGCGTGCTGCAATTCCTGGGGTTGCAAAGATTCGGACATGACTGAGCGACTGAACTGAACTGAACTGAAACTTTATACAATGCTGTATGTCAATTATATATCAAAACTGGAAGAAAAAATAACTTTGAAATAACAAAATATATTTAAAGAGTTCATCTCTACTGTCCCAGAGCAGGAAATGAAGAATCAGTTTAGAGCTCGAGGCAATAGATGAATACCTGGCACAGAATGGTAACTGTTAGGCATTCTGTTCACTTTGGCTGGTGGGACGCTTTGGAGCTTGCCCAGGACAAACCTGCCCCACGTGCTCCACTTGCCTTCTTGTTTGTAGAAAAACATTAGCCTCCTAGGCTTTCCCCGAGTTCCAAAGAATAAATTTAACCAGAGAAGTGAGGAAATGTAGAAACAAAGGAAAACAGTCAAGCAAGACAAAATAATAATAGTTTAGCCATTAAATGAAGTTCAGGACTTTCAGTTCCTCCTCTAGGGCTATAGACAATATCTTGAGCCATATCCTTTGAGCTGTTTTGCAGATACTGAAATCCCCACAGGTGGAAGATGTTAACTATATGCTGTCCCAGACCAGCTGGAACCAGAAGGTTCATGATGTTGACTCCAGATTACCTCACCACCCACCAAGCAGAAGAATGTCCATGAGCTGATCACGTACCCTACAACCCCCCCTCCCTCACCCTGTCTGGAAAAACCTTTCTCAGAAAAGCACGCAGGAGTGCAGGTCTTTTAAGAACTAGATGCCTGGACTCCTTGCTTGGTACCCTACAATAAACTCTGCCCCTCTTTCACCACAACTTGGTGTCAATCAACTGGCTTTACATTGCGTAGACAAGCAGACCCAATTTTGGTTCTGTTAACAGGAACACAAAGTATGCCTGGCATTGTCTGAGCTCAAGGGATGGCCACCTTCCCTGTGGCTCTACCCCTGCGCGCGTGTACACTGCTCAGCACACAGCTGACGGCCTGGAGCGAATGCTCTGCGGATCTCCAGAACTCTGTCTCCACGCAGCTCTCTTCTCTGCAGTGTCCTGGCCTGTGGACTGCTCACCGCGGCCTCCCCACATTCCCAGCTCCCTCTCCTCAACTCTGGGGGACCACCAGGCTCAGCCTGGCCGCCCCCTCCCCCCGCCACACACACACATCCCCGCCCAGAAATTCTCTTCAGGCAGTAATCTGGGGAAATCTTAGAGTTCATCCTGTTTGTTTTCTGTCTCTCAGGGATCACCATCCTGTTCTGCCGTTGTCCATTGTCTGAATATCATTGTTTCATATGGTTTGTCCATTTTTTAGTTGTTTAATGCAGGAAAGTAGAGGATAGTCCCTATTATCCCTCTGTGGATGGAAACAGAAGTTGGCCTATGACTTTGGGGGGCTTCCCTGGTGGCTCAGTGGTAAATTCCTGCCAATGCAGAACTGGGGAGATGTGAGTTTGATCTCTGGGTTGGGAAGATCCCCTGAGAAGGAAATGGCAACCCACTCCAGTATTCTTACCTGGAAAATCCCATGGACAGAGGAGCCTGTTGGGCTACAGTCCACGGGGTCAAAAAAAGTCAGACACAATTTGGCGACTGAGCACACGTGCTCTGCCTTTGGAGGAGCCAGAAAGTCAGTCAGTCCTGTCGCTGTGTCCTGCCCGACTCTGTGCGACCCCATGGACTGCGACACACCAGGCTTCCCTGTCCATCACCACCTCCCAGAGCTTGCTCAAACTCATGTCCACTGAGTCGGTGATGCCATCCAACCATCTCATCCTCTGTCGTCCCCTTCTCCTCCTGCCTTCAATCTTTCCCAGCATCAGGGTCTTTTCCAAGGAGTCAGTTCTTCACATCAGGCGGCCAAAGTATTGGAGCTGCAGCTTCAGCATCAGTTGAGACTTGGTTGTAAACACGACTTTGATTGCTTCTTGGGCCTTCTTCAGTCCCCTTTAACACTTCTGGCTGCAATGCTGCTGCTGCTAAGTCGCTTCAGTCGTGTCCAACTCTGTGCGACCCCATAGACGGCAGCCCACCAGGCTCCTCTGTCCCAGGGGTTCTCCAGGCAAGAGTATTCGAGTGGGTTGCCATTGCCTTCTCTGGCTGCAATAACCAGCATAAACACTCCTGTGTATCACATTCCATTGTATCTTCCTACTGAAAAGGGGGAGGCTTTATATTGTAATGTACACACCACCTATTTTAATTGTGTATAATTAACTTTGTCTTATCACAGGAATGCACTACGTAGTTTAGAAAGTCAAATAGGACAAAATAACTTTGTTGAAAAACAATAGCCCCTGTCACACTCCTCCCTAATTCCCAGTCCCTACGCCCAGGGGCAACCGCCCTCAAAATTTCTAGTTGCTTTCTCTGATATTCACTTCCATATTTCTAAACAATCTGATTTAGCGAGTACTGCTCTTTGCTCTTTCTGTTTTTTAATCTTTCTCTATGACTTTCTCGTCTGGAAGGTGAGGATTTAGTTCTCCGTGTCTTACCCCTCAGCGCACAAACACATGCACGCTGCTGCTACTTTCCCAGTATCATTAAATCCAAACTTAAAGTTAATTCAATATTTAGCATTTAGATAGATGCTAAGTATTTAGACAGTTATGAAACTGTAGTAATTATTCACGGTTGAGCCAAGTAATATACTATGGTCCATTCTATTTCTTAAAAAACTGTTTATTTTCTTTGTAGTTAATAATTATCTGGAAAGGCCAACAACCCAGTAGAGAAATGGCCAAAGAACATAAATATTTCACAGAAAAGAAATGCAAATGGCTCTTAAATTATTAAAAAGATGCTCAATCTCACACATAAGATAAATGAAAATTAAAACTACATTGAGATAGCATTTCTCATTTATCAGCTTGGCAAAAATCCAAGAGTTTACAACACAGTCTGTGAATGAGGCTTCAGGGAACAGGCATTTTCATATATTGCCAGTGGGATGGCAAAACAGCACAACTCACATGGAGCGGGATTTGGAGATATCAAGCAAAATTACAAACGCATTTACCCTTTCACCCAGCAATCCCACTTCAGGGAATTTGTCCGGCAGCTATAGCAGCGCACACTTGAAACGATGTGTGTATATAGTTATTCATTGTGGCATTCATTTACAACAGTAAAGTACTGGAAAAAAACCAAGCGTCTTTGTAAAGAGAGCTGGTCAAATAAACTACTGTACACCCACACAATGGAACACTAAGCCACTTGACAGAAGAATGAGGACGCTTTCCACAGAAAGGTCTCCAGGATATAATGGAAAATGAAAATAGCAAAGTGTAGAACAATGTATATAGGGTATTTAAAATATAAGATAGTATCAGGACTTCCCCAGGGTCTAGTGGTCCACCTTCCAACACAGGCAGTGCAGGTTCATGGAATTAAGATCCAGCAGGCTGCGTTGCACCCAAAAAAATTAAATAAGAGTCTATTCATATTGACACATACCTTATTTTAAAAATACTGGAACTTAATATGAATATAATTAGCATACTGAACTGTACACTTGAAAATGATTATGATAATTTTATTTGGTTTTTCGTGCATGCTCAGTCACTCAGTTGTGTCTGACTCTTTGCCACCCCATGGGCTATAGCCTGCCAGGCTCCTCTGCCCATGGAATTTTCCAGGCAAGAATACTGGAGTGGGTTACCACTTCATCCTCCAGGGAATCTTCCTGACCCAAGGACTGAACCCACATCTTCTGTGTCTTTTGCACTGCAGGCAGATTCTTCATGTGTTTTTTTACCACAATTAAAAAAAAAAAATCGGAAGCGTCTGTGAGAAGTTAACATAACATGGTTGCTTATTTGGGAGGAAACCATGTGCATAAAGTCATTTATTTTGCTCTTTTTTTTGGCTGTGCTGGGACTTCATTGCTGGGAGGGCTTTTCAAATATTGTCTGGACTTATTTTTATTTTCTTTTTCTGATCACTCACTTATCCCCAAACCCTCTTCCTCTCAATGTGGTCATACTCACCCAGTAGCTTGGCAGCATCCTTTTTCTTGGAGACAGCCTTCTGCAGTCCTTCACTCTCCTACTCTAATCTGGGTTGGCTGGCCCTTGGTTCTGCTGCACAGCTACACCTTTGAGTTTACCTTCACCGACAGTCTGAGAATTCCCTTCCCCTTTTTCCTGTGTTAGAGCCCTGTTTCCTGGATCCCATGTCCCGTTCTGTTTACTTCTTCTTTGTGGACATATTCTCAAGAACTTCCTGGGCAACATTTGTTTTGCTTTCTGTGTTTAAGTGTCTTGAAGTGCTCGTGATCCTAATCCCATCCTTAATTGCTAGTTTGCCTGCAGTAGAATCTTAGGTTGGGAAACATTTTCCCTTAGGATATCAAGGTCTCCTAGTTTCTAGCATTGCTACTGAGAAATCTAAGACTAATTCCTGAGCCTTTGTGTGAATGCAAATCTTTTATCACTCTCCCTTTAAAAGTTTGGGGCTTCCCTGGTGGCTCAGATAGTAAAGAATCCGCCTGCAATGCAGTTCGATCCCTGGGTCAGGAAGATCCCCTGGAGGAGGGCATGGCAACCCATTCCAGTATTCTTGCCTGGAGAATCCCATGGACAGAGGAGCCTGACGGGCTACAGTCCATGTGGTCGCAAAGAGTTGTATGCGACTGAGGGATTAAGGCTTTCAGTTTTCCAAAATTTTGGTTCTTAGAAAGTTTCTAGTGTTATTTATTTGATAGAATGTGCTCAGTCGCATCTGATTGTCTGTGGCTCCATGGACTCTAGCCCATCAGGCTCCTCTGTCCATGGAATTTTCCAGGCAAGAATGCTGAAGCAAGTTGCCATTTTCTACTCTAGAGGATCTTCCTGACCCAGGGATAGAACCTGCCTCTTGGCAGGCGGATTCTTTATCACTAGCTCTACCTAGGAAGCCCCCATTATTTCTTTGATAGCTTCCTCCCACCTCCTTTCCCTTATTAGTTGGATATATTAGTCTCCTGGGTTGTCCCTCTAATTCTTGTATTTCCTCCCCTACTGCCCAATGCCTTGTTTTCTTCTGCTTTCTTAGAGATTTCCTCAGCTAGACTTTCCATTCCTTTGGTTAATTGTTTTCACTAATTTATATCTAATTTCTGATTAAAGTTCTAATTGGTTTTTAATATGATTTTGTTATTTCATGAATCTTCTGGAAAAATATTAGTTACCATTTTTGAAAGATTTCTTATTTTCTTTGTGATTTCTTTTTCTCTATGTGCTTTATCTCTTTCTTTTTCCCATTGGATCCCTCTTCAAATGCCTGCTGATCCTTAGCTATCCATTCATACTATCCATCCAGTCAAAGACATGATTTTTCCAGTAGTCATGTATGGATGTGAGGGTTGAACCATAAAGAAGGCTGAGCACCAAAGAATTGATGCTTTTGAACTGTGGTGCTGGAGAAGACTCTTGAGAGTCTCTTGGACAGCAAGATCAAACCAGTCAGTCGTAAAGGAAATCAGTCCTGAATATTCATTGGAAGGACTGATGCTGAAGCCGAAGCTCCAATACTTTGACCACCTGATGCGAAGAGCCGACTCGTTGGAAAAGACCCTGATGTTGGGAAAGACGGAAGGCAGGAGAAGGAGAGGACCACAGAGGATGAGATGGTTGGACGGTATCACCGACTCAATGGACATGAGTTTAAACAAGCTCTGGGAGATGGTGAAGGACAGGGAAGCCTGGCATGCTGTAGTCCATGGGGTTACAAAGAGTCGGACACAACTGAGCAACTGAACAACATGTGCTTTATTTCCCATTGGGTCCCTCCTCAAATGCCTCAAATGCTTGGATATCTATTCACACTTCAGCATGAGGCACAAAAAAAATCTGTTGGGTAACTGTATGTACTAGATGGATCCTGACTATACTCCAACAGAATACTAGCTCTTCAAGGCAAAGATCTTGTTGACCTAAAAAAAAAAAAAGCACAATGTGAATGTTGTGAGATAACTTTTATTTGGGAAAAAATGAGGACTTCAGCCTGGAGACAGCACCTCAGATTTAGCCCTGAGAAACTACTCCAAAGAGGCAGCGGAGGGGAAAGGTCAGTATATATGTGATTTTGGTGAAGGGGGAGTACATGGAACCAAGCACATATTTTTTCCAGAAAGTTTCTACTAGTCTTGTGAAGCTTTTTCTAGTCACGAGGAACAGTCATCACCATGAAGGACTTTAGTGTTTTTCTAGATATAGGGAGATACCAGAATTGGGCTCATAAAACTGGCTCCTGAAAATATCTAACTATCTGAAGACCTGTCTTGCCAGTCCCCCCTCCCCCACCACCACCCACACCAGCACAGAGTGCCTCATCTCTGCTCTCCACCCTGAACTCCTTCCAGCGGGTGTTGAAGGTCAGCAGCTGCAGCAGTACATGATTCAGTCCTTGTAGAGGGAGATGGCAAGTGCCCGTGGCAAGTGCCAGTTTGTAGTTGACAGTCTACATCAGCTTTGTTTACAAATAGAGCACCTAGTAGATTGTCTGACACCTAGTAGATGCTCAACAAACATTTGTAGAAGGAAGAAAGGGAGGGGAAAATGGAAGGAGTGAGGACAGAAGCAAAGAGGGAGGGAAACAAGGACATCGAGAGCTTCCCTGGTGGCTCAGATGGTAAAGAGAGAAAAAGCGTGTCTGACGCTTTGGGACCCCATGGACCGTAGCCTACCAGGCTCCTCCGTCTATGGGATTCCCCAGGCAAGAATTCTGGAGTGGGTTGCCATTTCCTTCTCCAGGGGATCTTCCCGAGTTTCCCACATTGGAGGCAGACGCTTTAACCTCTGAGGCACCAGGGAAGCCCTAAGGAATCTGCCTGCAATGCAGGGGCCCTGGGTTTGATCTCTGGGTCAGGAAAATCCTCTGAAGAAGAGAATGGAAAGCCACTCCAGTATTCTTGCCTGGGAAATCCTATGAACAGAGGAGCCTGGCGGGCTACCGTTCATGGGGTCACAAAGAGTCAGACACAACTGAGTAACTAACAGCCCTAAGTAGAGGCTTTCTGATCTTTTCTGAAAGGTTAGCCTTTTCTTTGGGACCATTCTCTGGGACATTTTCCAGAAAAGAATGCTCTAATTTTGTTCCTGGGAGTGCAACCTTAGCTTTCAGGAAGCAGGTTGGGAAAGACGCAAGGGGTGGCATCATTCAGTACACAGATTATTTTTATTCATATGCTCCTTTTACCTATTTTTGCCTGGTGTTCCTAAGGCTAGATTATTTTTCCAAATCCTATCTTCCCAGCAATGTTCCCTACAGTAGGGGAAAGAGTCCTTGATTCATGAAACTTAAAATCAACTGAGAAGAAACATAAGCAAAAAAGAATATATATATATATTAATATATACATGCTTGCTCAGTCTCCACGTCATGTCTGACTCTTTGTGACCCCACGCACGGTAGTCCGCCAGGCTCCTCTGTCCATGGAATTTCCCAGGCATGAATACTGGAGTTGAGTTGCTATTTCCTTCTCCAGCGGATCTTCCCAATCCAGGGAAGATCCATATATATATGTATATGTGTGTGTGTGTGTGCAATAAATATATTAAGCCTGTTTTAAATATGAATACATATATGTGTGTATATAAATGTCAAATAATGACAGGTGCTATGAGGGAAAATAGAGCAGAATGAGAGGATGAAGATGAGTAGGAGCGGATGTATGTGACCTTCCCAGCTCATGCAGGCTTGTTATCATAAAAGACATCTCAATGGAGGCAACATAATGACGAAGTGTATATCTTGGGGAAAACTTTTCCAGCCTGACATTCAAAGTACAAATTCTCTGAGGCAACAGTATAGTTAAGGAGGTCAAAGAGCATCAAGAAAGCCAGTGTGGCTGGACAATGGTGAGTAAGGAAGAAAACAGTTTGAGATAAGATGGAGGAGGGAGCCAGGGGTCAGATAATGAAGAGGTTGATAGGCCACAGTGAGAACCTGAATTGTACTGTGTGACTGGGAGCCACAGGAGGGTTTGGCCAGGGGAGCCCAGGATAAAATTTACATCGAAAAGGATCTCTTGGTGGTCGTGTACAGAGCAGGATTACAGGAGTGAGAGAGGAAGCTGGGAGCCCAGAGGGGAGGCTATGACCTAGACCCAGGTGAGAGGTGCCGGTGCCCTGCCCAAGTGGTTGAGGTCAGATTCTGGAAGGCAGACCTGACCAGATTCAGTGAGGACTGGATGAGAGAGAGGACAGTCGAAGACAACTCCTGTTTCACTTTGTTTCAGTTTTGGCAACTAGGTGGTGCCATTTGCTGAGGAAGGAGTTGTTAGGTGAGGAACGGGTTTGGGCGTAGAAATCAAGAGTGTGTTTTGACCATCCCAAGAGTCTGGGATGCCAATCAGATCCTGATGGTCCCAAGAGTCTGGGATGCCAATCAGATCCTGATGGAGATGTCACGTAAGCAGTAGATCTGCAAGCGTGATGATTAAGAGGAGCTTTGGGTTAGATATAAATGTGTGAGTAGGGATTCCCCGGCGGTCTATGGGTAGGGCTTGCAGAGGCGTAGTTGTTTCACTTCTGAGGATGCAGGAAAGAGTTGGGTGCCTAACTGCCCTAGGGCCCCCTTCCTTAAACCCGTCTCCATTACCAGCCCTGAGCCAGACTGTGCCTTGAGAGATGCCATACTCTTCCAAAACCCTTTGACAAGAGTTCATTCTGCAGGCATCCGCCTTAGAGCGTTTTCATTTCTCAAAAAAATCAGTTCCCACTCCTTCACCTTTTGCTCATCTTCCAAAATGTGCTAAACCTCTCATACTTGAAGGAGCTATGTTATTATTATTATATAATGTTTCACAGTCATTCTAGTATGGTTTTAAGAAATAGACATGTGTGATTAACCCCTCATGTTTCCACAAGTCTTTTTGAAGGACAGGATTTGTGTGTCACTACAGAAAAAGCTGAGGATTCGAGGTCAGACAGACTGAGTTCCAGTCCCAGCTCCACCATCTACAGATCTGCCAGACTGGAAAGGCTTTTAATTCCCTCCATCCCCACTCTGGTGGCTCAGATGGTAAAGAATCTGACTGCCATATAGGAGACCTGGATTCGATCCCTGGTCAGGAAGATCCCTTGGAAAAGGGAATGGCAACCCACTCTAGTATTCTTGCCTGGAGAATTCCATGGACAGAGGAGCCTGGTGGGGTAGTGTCCATGGGGTGGCAAAGACTCGACTGAGCGACACTTTCACTTTCTTCCCACTCTAGTATGGAGATGATACCTACTGTTTGGTAATCATGAGGAAAGATTGGTACCTTTGCTCTCCCATCCCCTCATAGAACAGTCCCCCAACATGGAACTGTGTTCAATGTCATGTGCCAGCCTGGATGGGAGGGGAGTTTGGGGGAGAATGGATACATGTATGTGTGTGGCTGAGTCCCTTCACTATCCACCTGAAACTGTCACAACATTTTTAATCAGCTATACCCCAATACAAAATATTTTTGGTGTTAAAAAAATTATATTAAAAAAAAAAAAGCAGCTCCCCAGAATACATATGTTAGAATGGGAATAAAAATAGACAAAAGGGGAATAAGAAGAAAGAACCAGCCAGACTCTGAAGGTGAAGGCCCACCCCCTTGCTCAGATGTATTCACAGCTATAACCATTCACGCTCATCAGTCACTTCTTTCTTCCCTGGGAACAAAATGTGCTTGACCATGATGCATTTGTCTAACTTCGGAGCACAAGCGAGGAAGTAACATTAATATGATAATTGAGGTCCAAACCACAAAGGAGCTGCATTTCCATTTGGTGATCATAAATCTATCTGCCCTCACCCCCACTCCCAGATCCTCTGCGTCTGGGTGAAGAACACCCATGGAGATTGGATATCGGAAATGGCTGCTCAGTTATGCCTAACATCTTTGCAAAAAGGACCATGCTGCTGCTGCTGCTAAGCCGCTTCAGTCGTGTCTGACTCTGTGCAACCCCATAGATGGCAGCACACCAGGCCCCCCTGTCCCTGGGATTCTCCAGGCAAGAACACTGGAGTGGGTTGCCATTTCCTTCTCCAATGCGTGAAAATGAAAAGTGAAAGTGAAATTGCTCAGTCGTCTCCGACTCTTAGCAACCCCATGGACTGCAGCCTACCAGGCTCCCCTGTCCATGGGATTTTCCAGGCAAGAGTACTGGAGTGGGGTGCCATTGGTAGCTTCCTATAGTTGCTTCCTGAGCTTAAGCCAAAACCAAAAACCCCAGAGGAGTATGGGTATCCTCAGTCCTGGCCAGCCCCAGGTCTCTGCCACATGCTAGGTAGACACTAAGCATCCTACACCACGCTCTACGGCAGGTGGTGTCAGAGAGGATTTTGCTTGCTGATGAGTTTCACAGTATTGGAATGAACAAAGCTAAGTTATCCACACACTAAAGCAAACGGCACTTGAGACATTTCTAGAAGTCTAGAAACTTCCTTGATCTTGTCTGAAAACCCATGTCTCTATCTTGACATTGTTTAGGACTCTTTTTTTTTTGGCGTGGCTCATGGAAATCTTAGTTCCCCAAGCAGGGATCGAACCCACACCCCCTCCAGTGGAAGGAAATGTGGAGTCTTAACCACTGCACTTGCAAAAGTCCAGCCCCAAATCAATTCTGATACTGGTTGGTGCTCCTTTGGAGAACCACCGTCCATAACAATAAATGTGGGCGGCTGCCGCTGTGGGCCAGGAACTGGCAGAAACCTAGGGAGCAGCAGCATGGGCATGGCTTCATTCCTGCCCACATGGACTGAGAGGGTGGTGCCACTGTGTACCAGCTGGGTGGTCTTCATGCTCCTTAGGCCTCTCTGACGATGCTAATTCCAGCCATGTAAGGTTAGTGTGAGGGCTAATCTGGCAGGTTGTGTAACCCTACATGCCTGACATATTATAGATGCTCAGCAAAAGGTCACTGTTATTAAGGATAATAAGTAATAGTGGTAGTGTTTCCTAGATGACAAATATCAAAGTCACGAAAGTTTACAGAAGTTCAAAGGGTGGGGCTTACTAACTTGACCTGGGAGACTTTGTGAAGGAAATTGCAACTTGACATAGAGTTGTCAGATAAACTACAGAACCCCCAGTTGAACTGGAATTTCAGATAAGCAATGAATACTTTCTTAGTGTACGTATGTCCCAAATATTACACAAGACATACTTATAATAAAATATTCTTCATCGTTTATCTGAAATTCCAGTTTAATTGGGCATGCTCCATTTTTATTTGCTAAATCTGGTAAGCCTAATCTGGAAGAAAAGGTGGCATAGATGGGATGGAAGAAGAGGATGGGGAACCCCCACAAGTTAAGCGGAAGAACTACCGCACATGTATTTACACCTGTCGGGTGCTGTGCTGAGCCATTTACAGGAGTATCCCAAACTCTTGTAAAGAAAGTGAAAGTGTTAGTCACTCGGTCCTGACTCTGCGACCCTATGGACTGTGTAGCCCACCTCTGTCCATGGAATTCTCCAGGAAAGAATACTGGAGTAGGTTCCCTCCTCCAGGGGATCTTCCTGACTCAGGGATCAAACCCAGGTCTCCTGTATTGCAGGCAGATTCTATTACGGCTGCAGATGAGGGAACTGAGACTCAAGACTCAAGAACTGAGACCTGAGACCCCTTAAATCCCCACCCCACCCCCACCCCGTCTGCCTGGCTCCTAAGCACCTGTCTCTTTGCAAGCACCACATCCTCCCAGGGGGCAGCCAGGAAGCAAAGAAAAAAGAGTGTGAATACCCACCTTCATGAGAGAGCCCACCCCACGCATCTGTTCCAGCTCTGTTCCAACACAGCCTCATTTCTGAACACTCAGGAGCCTTCAATTTTTGTTTTTGGTAATTTTTTTTTTTTTTTTGAGAGCTGAATACAGCAGCTAGGCTTATAGATTGCCCCTCCCTTTAACATTTCTATTTAACCAGGATACATTTGGGGTGCCTTTCAATTATTCATACGAATCGAGTGTTTTTTCCACTCTCAGTTTTGAGTTCCATGTTATCCATCCCAGAAACCACAGCAGGGAATGGTGCCCAGTTGCCAGAGTGTCACCATCCTTCATCAATCAGATGCCAGGAAATTTCATTATAAAGACAAATTTACCACAGGTCATCTTGCCCTCCCACAAAAGCTATCCCAAAACAAAGGATTGATTCTCTAAGAAGATAAACGTTATATATCAGAACTACAATAACCTAATACCATATTTTCTTCAAATCAGATTTTGAATTTCACTGGTTCTATATGCAGTGTAATTACAGCAACACTCTAAATGGGGCAAAGTTCAAAGAGTATGAAATAAAGATATCCTAAAGTATGATGGCTTTTACCAAATTAGTTCTGTGCCAATGCAGGGTCTTTACTTGCTGCAAAGTAATCTTCTTTAAAAAAACAAAACAAAAAAAAACATGCAGCTTAATTTCATAAACACTATCCGAGAGCCCACTCTGGGCACAGACTGCAAGGAAGACTCTGGGAGCCAAGTCAGTTCTGGCCCTCCAAGGATGTGTGACAGGGAACGGACACATATTCAGCTAAATTTCAGAAAGGAAGGAACGAAGTAAACATTGTAAAAGACAAAATGTCATGGGGGCCTAGAAGAGGGAGTGATTAATTCACACTGCGGGGAGGTGGTACTGAGCCAGCTGGGAAGGATGACTAGGACTCTGACAGCTGGGGAAGGCATCCAGGCAGAGGGAACAGCTTAAGCAAACGTAGAAGGCCATGGCAAGCAGGACTGATCATCATCTAATTGGTCAGAATGTGTAGGGCGACATTCTAATTATTCTATGTTGTCAAATATCATCACACCTACTCGCTTCAGAAGTAAAAAAATCACATACCTGCATGATTACCCCTATAGGCCTTTAACTAATGATGTACAAGCAGGGTGGTTTTTTAAAAAGATGCTAATTTCCCAGACTAAACCACCCTCCCGGGTCCCTGGGCCCTTTACACACATTCCATCGCGAGAAACACATACCCTGGCCAACAACAGACTCCTTTCTTGCCCCTGATTCTCGTCGCTTCTCTAAACTCCCTCGTTAACACATACTCCAGGCCACACAGGCACACATATTACCGAGTCCCCATACTCAGTGCCAGACAGGAAACACATTTGGAGGATTTTAAACAATTTTAAAATGTGCCTTCAAATTTTACAACTTGCTTTACTCGCCCGAGGGAGGAACCAAGACCCTTGTATAAATATCACCCCAAACAGGCCTGCTCTACATCCCACCCAGCTTGGGGATCTTGCTTGTTCTATGTGAGGCTCAGCGTGGCTGTAGGGGGTTTTGTTTATTTTGATTTTTCTTTTTTTCATTTCATCTGTGTCTTCTGTGAACACTGGCTTTTTCAGTCGTGTTTATTTTACAGGCACTCCCAGTAGCCGATGGGACAGAAGCAGCGTTCCTTTTTCAGGACATGAGCCACACAAGCATCCCAGGACAAAACTATTAATCAGGCTCCTGGTAGACTTATGAGGAAACTTCTCAAGGATATAGCTTCCTACCTTGAGTTGGACAGTTCCTAGAATGAGGGTGGCTGCGGCCAGAGAGGACCTCAGAGCAGAGTCTGGGGCACCTGGAGGGTGCTGGCTGAGACGAACCCCTCTCAGCCCCCCAGCGTCTGGCCCGGTGTCTTTATCTGCAGAAGACCCTCAGGAAGCCCCCCTGGCTGCTTCACTCACTTTCCCTCTCACTGGTTCACAAACCAGAGTCTCCAGCTAACTTGGCTGTTAATTGTTGTATTTTTTAATCACCCTTGTTGTTGTCTTTATTCAGTCACTCAATCATGTCTGACTCTCTGCGACCCCATGGACTGTAGCCTGCCAGGTTCCTCTGTCCATGGGATTACCCCAGCAAGAATATGGGAGTGGGTTGCCATTTCCTTCTCTGGGGGATTGTCCCAACCCAGGGATCAAACCAACATCCCCTGCATTGGCAAGTGGATTCTTTACCACTGAGCCAGCAGAGAAGCCCTTTTAATCACCTTTCAGTTCATTTCAGTTGCTCAGTCGTGTCTGACTCTTTGCGACCCCAGGAATCACAGCATGCCAGGCCTCCCTGTCTATCAGCAACTCCTGGAGTTCACTCAGACTCACGTCCATCGAGTCGGTGATGCCATCCAGCCATCTCATCCTCTGTCGTCCCCTTCTCCTCCTGCCCCCAATCCCTCCCAGCATCAGAGTCTTTTCCAATAAGTCAACTCTTCGCATGAGGTGGCCAAAGTACTGGAGTTTCAGCTTTAGCATCAGTCCTTCCAACGACATCCCAGAGCTGATCTCCTTCAAAATGGACTGGTTGGATCTCCTTGCAGTCCAAGGGACTCTCAAGAGTCTTCTCCAACACCACAGTTCAAAAGCATCAATTCTTCGGTGCTCAGCCTTCTTCACAGTGCAACTCTCACATCCATACATGACCACAGGAAAAACCATAGCCTTGACTAGATGGACCTTAGTCAGCAAAGTAATATCTCTGCTTTTGAATATGCTGTCTAGGTTGGTCATAACTTTTCTTCCAAGGAGTAAGTGTCTTTTAATTTCATGGCTGCAATCACCATCTGCAGTGACTTTGGAGCCCCAAAAAATAAAGTCTGACACTGTTTCCCCATCTATTTCCCATGAAGTGATGGGACCAAATGCCATGATATTCGTTTTCTGAATGTTGAGCTTTAGGCCAACTTTTTCACTCTCCTCTTTCACTTTCATCAAGAGGCTTTTTAGTTCCTCTTCACTTTCTGCCATAAGGGTGGTGTCATCTGCATATCTGAGGTGATTGATATTCCTCCCAGCAATCTTGATTCCAGCTTGTGTTTCTTCCAGTCCAGTGTTTCTCATGATGTACTCTGCATAGAAGTTAAATAAGCAGGGTGACAATATACAGCCTTGATGTACTCCTTTTCCTATTTGGAACCAGTCTGTTGTTTCATGTCCAGTTCTAACTGCTGCTTCCTGACCTGCATACAGATTTCTCAAGAGGCAGGTCAGGTGGTCTGGTATTCACATCTCTTTCAGAATTTTCCAGTTTATTATTATCCACACAGTATAATTTGCACACAGTAACAGTCATATGATTGACTTTCTCAACAAATGTATTCACCCCTGTAATCACCACCCAGTCAAGATAAAGAACATTTCTATCTCCCAAGAGACTTCCTTCATGCCTCTCTTCCAGTCAGTATCCCCAGCCCCACCCTCAGCCCCTATCCCAGGAAACCACTGAGCTGCTTTCTGTCCCTGTAGATTACCTACCAGTTCTAAAGTCAATTAGAAAAGACCTTGATTCATTGGAAAAGACCCTGATGCTGGGAAAGATTGAAGGCAGGAGGAGAAGGGGACGACAGAGCATGAGGTGGTTGGGTGGCATCACCGACTCAATGGACATGAGTTTGAACAAGCTCCAGGAGTTGGTGATGGACAGGGAGGCCTGGGGTGCAGTCCATGGGGTCACAAAGAGTGGGACATGACTGAGGGAATAAACTGAGCTGAGAGTTAATTAACCTTTTCTGGAGGGGCACTGTCACTGGCTGGGTGGTGTCAGGCATTGCCTCCCTCCCAGCACCCTCCCCTTCTCCAATTCTACAGAGGACCCAGGTGCATCTAATGACACATGGGTTGTTTTTTTTCTTTTTTGGAAGGACAAGGAGGAAAGAGTTCTGTTTAAAACAGGAGTGTGGGAAGAGATAGAGACTAGTTGGAGGGAGGAGGAGGTCTCGGGTCCATCCTTGCCTAGTAGAAGGGTAGGGGCAGAAGACAGATAACTGGGTTTGATAAGGGCTTTGATAAGGAAGATAGTGATGGACAGGGAAGCCTGGTGTGCTTCTGACGTAGATACTTAGTGACTGAACAACAACAACAAAGGGCCTTTGGTGCCTTGGGGTTGATTCCAGGCCTTTGGTGACTAAGCTGAGCATAGAATTGGAGAGAGGGCCCACCCCCCACCCGCCTTGCCAGGGGCCCAGCTCTGCCTGGAGCTGGGGATTGACAACTGTGTCCTCGGCCCCCTCACTGTTATCCTTGGCTGCCCTGGCCTGGGGCAGATCTCTTTGCCTGAGCTTTCTGCTGAGGGGCTGGGCTGGGCTGCTGTGGCAGGAGGGGCTGCAGCAGGTCACTCACCAAGAGCCTTGTGTGTGCCCTGGGGCTGGCAATCACCAAGCAGCTGGGAAAGAACACCTCACAGGAGGGCCCTTGCTGGAGGGGCTGAACAAGCGCCCCAAAGGCTCTGTGGCAAAGCTGCTGTCCTCAGAGAGGCGTATGGCAAGGTGGCAAATATGCCAACCATCCTCAGCCTAGCCCCAGGGAAGCCTGTCGGGCCTCATACACTGAAGTAGGTGCAGAATGAAAAGTGAAGAACTGACTCACCAAACAACATCATGTGGAAACGCCAGCGGCCTTTCTCAGGGACCTTCCCCATCCCCTGATGGAGGTGACACTGGAGAGGAGAGGGAGATGCCCGCCGCCCCACACCCTACCAGCAGCAAAGCCCTGCACCCAGCAGGACATCTGCAGCACGGCATGCACAGACACGGTGATGAGCCCACGTGCAGCGCCCCGTAGGCACCATCAGCAATATTTGAGGGGGACTTAGCAGGGGGCTGGAGGTCCAATGTCAGCAGGTAGGAGCCAGAGCCAGTTGTGTTGGAATTCATTACTGTCACTGTGAGCCCTCTGTAATAAAAATCATAATAATTACCATCATAATAGCTAATCCTGAGGTTTTTCCATATGCCAGACATACCAGCTTTTCTAAGTACTTTGCATACATTATCTCATTTAATCCTCTCCGTGATCCTTTGGGTGGGCCCTGTTATTATCATCCTCATTGAATTAAAAGAGGAAACTGAGGCACCAGGGTCACATCCTACTAAGTGACAGAGTTAGAATGTGAATCTCTAGAATCAGCCTCCAAAGCCCAAGCTCTTAGCTTGGGTGAGGCCTGGGAACAGGATCTCACAACTTCCTTCCAATACCTCTCAGCCTCTTCCCACTGTCATCTCCCTACCTGCCTCCACTCACAAATAGCTGTTCCTCCCTTGGCCAAGACGAACTCCTACCCTCCCTCCTGAACCCCATCCCCACACATCCTTCCTGGGGCCTGCTTATTCAGTTTCCACAATGTATTTCCAGGCCCTCTCCAACAGTTTTCTTCTCTTTATCTATAACTGGGCCCAGATTTCTCCATTCAAAAAAGATCCTTCCCTCCATTCTGAAAACCTCTCAAGCTACCAAGCTCCTCTTGAGGAAATCTGCTTGTGTGCTTGCCCAGAGTCCATTTTCCCTTCTGGGAACAGAAGTCCAGTTTTCCTGTGGGACCCCCAGTTTCATCCTCAGTCCACCTCCCAGGTCTGTTAGCCAGCCAGTGTCTCGAGCCTGTCCCAGCCTGCCACAGTACAGTAGCCCCCAGCCACAGGGATTGGTCTGGGGATGGGAATGTGATCCAATGAAGACAATGCGAGTTCTCTTTGGGCTCTTACTGACACATTAAAGACGTTCTCCTTCGGGGATGACTACGGTGATGGGATGCTCGCCTGAAGCCTGCATTTGGCCTTCCTGACAAATACACCTGGGCTCCCTCACTCTTTCATGATTCCTGCCTGGCTCCCTGCAGGCACTGTTCAAGTTAGCTCTCCACCGTCTCACATCAATTCCAGGGCTTCAAACCCTAATCCTCTGCTTCATCACCACACTTCTAGCTCAAAGCACTGTCCTCAGGCTCAGTCCCTAGTAAGAAACTTCTTCTCAATCCATTCTCCAGGCTTTTCCAAGCACTTTAAACTTAACCTCCTGAAACAGAGCGTCTCCCAAAGTACACATCTGCAAATGATCCTTCTAGTTTCCCAGGCTTTAGACCTTGTTATCATCAGCAACTCGCTCTGTACCCATCCAGGTTCTGGCTTGCCAGTGACAGAAACTGACTACTTAAAGCAGAAAAAAATGATTTATTGGAAGGAATTACAGTAGTTCACACAGTGGCCGGAGAGGCTGGGAACCTACCTTGGGAGATGGGCAGGGATCAAAGCACATGGGGCAGCCCAACGTAGAGAACTACAGCCAGGATCAAAGGAAGGGTCTAAGCAGAAATGAATTCTAACTCCTCACATCTCTCGGCCCTTCCTTTATACACAGCAAGAACCCTGGGTTGAAGCATCCGATTGACTGAGCTCTAACAGAAAAGACTGGGAGAGCAAGGATTTTATCTGGAGGCTTCCACGGCCCTGCCTCCCACTTGGGCTGCACACGCTGAACTAACAACTCTTGTCTTTCTGCCACCTCCAAACAACTGCTATGTCATGCAGAGATAATTTCCAGAGTGGTCTGTGCCCCCAGTGGGCTGCACTAGTGGCCTCTCTCTAGAAACAGTGGGATAGTATGGTGCAGTGGTTAAATCAGGATCCACCAGCCCGATTGCCTTGTTTCAGATTCTCGCTTCGCCACTTACTAGCTGTGTGACCTGGGGAAGTTAGGAACTTCTCTGGGCTTTCACTTTGCTCATTTGTAAAATGAAGGGATGATAATACTCCTGATCTCTTATGATGATTGCGAGGTGTAAGGGTTTAATGTACGGAAAGTGCTTCCAATGAGCCTGGGATGGAAAACATGTTCATAAATGCGAGCTGATATTATTCCCAGGGCAACCTGCCCACTATCCACTCCCAGGTCTCCAAACCTCCCCCCTCTCTCTGCCTTCCCTCAGGCTAGGGTGGATTCCCCAGGGAAACACAACCCCCTCCCTCCGCTTGTCTCTGAGGCCATACTGGTTTGCCTGCTCCAGCCCAGTCTGGACTGTCCTCAGTCCAGTTAAAAGCAGTTTCCCTGTGAGCCACACCGCCACAGGGCCTCCTCCAGGATGTCTGTCCAGACGCCTCCCGACACGGGGACTCACACCCACATGAGGAGCTCTTTCTTCAGTCACACAGCACTGGGTCAGAGGGCACCGGAAGCACACCCTGAGGGAAGCACACCCTGAGGTATTTAGCACTTTCCGCCTGTATTCCCATGATTTGCCCACGCCTGCTCCTCCTCTCCGCGCGGTTCCAGCCCCCTTCCCTGTGCCCAGCCCCGAGCTGTGTCACCCTTCCATGCTGCGTGCCTTTCTCCCATCATTCATCAATCTCTACACCTCTTTAAGACCCAGCTCAGGATCCCTAGGACCCAGCAGTGACTGACCCACAGTCAGCGGATGAAGAGGGTGAAGGAGGGGACAAGATGGAGCCGGGGGAGCAATAAACAGGGAAGGGGACAGATTCACTCCCCGTCTCCTTCCCCTTGCCCCTGCAGGTCGGGGAGAGAGGCCTGTACTGTCTCCCTGGGCATGGAATGCCCTTGCCCACCATCTCTACCTGGGGAACCCTCAAAAGGATTTTTCCCCCATTCACCTCTGCCCCCCTGCACCTCAGAGCTCTTGGCTGCTGTGTCCCTCCGGCATTTATCAAGTACTGCCTGGCAGAACAAATATTTGTGTTCCTAAGACTCCTCCCCACTTGCCTTTCCTGGCTCCCCCTCTTCACCCCCATTTCTTCACAGCACATTTCTCCCCAGTCAGCCCGGGTAAAGAAAAACACACACCAGTCCTTACTGACAGTCTGGTCCCCCAGGCTTAGCACCAGGCCCCTCACAGCTGTTATTTCCTTTGATCCAAATAATTTTTAAAAAAAGGAAATAAAGCAGTCTTGCCTCCATTTCACAGATGAAAACAATGGAGGCTACGTGTCATCAAACATCTTTTCCAAGTTTTCACAGCTAGGACTCAGACCCAGCTCTCGAGGGCACTGCTCTCTCTCCTGCTCACAGGTTGCCTTACCCAGCTTTCCCTGCAGTGCCTCGGTGCTTCGTCACTCGGTCGTGTCTGACTCTTTGCCACCCCATGGACTGTAGCCCGCCAGGCTTCTCTGTCCATGGGATTCTCCAGGCAAGAATACTGGAGGGGCTGGTCATTCCCTTCTCCAGGGGCTCTTCCCGACTGAGATCAAACCCACATCTTCAGTGTCTCCTGCATTGGCAGTTGAGTTCTTTACCACTGAGCTACCTTGGAAGCCCCTGCAGTGCCTAACAGAGTACCTAATAAACAAACACCTGACCTCAAAAAATGTTTGGTGAAGTGGAAAGTGAGCCATTTTCTGGACATTTACTGCCTGCAGGGACAGGCCAGGGCGGGCCGCAGCCCTGGAAGACGGATCCCATCAGCCTGACCCAGGCCCCTCCCCTCTCACCTCCCTCTTCCCCGTCTCTCCCAAGGGCTCTGGGGAGGGAAGGAGCTGCCCCTCTCCACCCTCTTCCTTTCCCTTCTCCATACATACTCCCCTCCTTTTGCCCACAGCAAATTCAGCACTTTGGGCCCAGGGCCTTTCCTTTATACCCAGGACAGTTGGGCAGTGAGGTGTGGGGAAGGAATAAGGTGGTGTGAACCCAGCCTTACTGAGGCTACCCCTGCCCTCTGGATGCTGAATACCATCATCTTTCCGAGCCTCAGTTTCCTCAACTAGTCAGTGATGGCCTTTGCCCGCCTCAAAATGTGTAGGAGTCTATAAAGGTGAAATAGTACGTGATAAAATACACAGCTGAAAACACTGGGAGATCATAAAATGTTACACAAATGTAAGGGGTTCCAAGCTGGCTGTCACATGGGCATTAAACTATAACCTCGCCAAGATACTTACCATAAAAATTTCCAGAGCCATGGGGAAAAGAACTGTGAAGTGTGCTTGCTCCCAAGACTTAACTTCTATGAGTGATTTTGTTTTTCATTTGTGCTTCTCCAAGTTTTCTGCATTGATCATGTATTTCTTCCATAATTAGAAAAAAAGAGTTACATAAAAATAATACCTCTGGGGAAAGAAAAAAATAATACCTCTGAAATAAAAGTGTCTAAACTCCTGCTTTTACACTATGTTATAGTGAAAGACTGGGGAGAAAGGAGGTATAGGCGGGCAGAGGAGTAGAAATGAGGTTTATCATCAGCTGATAAACCTGGGGTAAATGTCTTCCTGCCCACCCTCACCTGGCTTTTCTACCCCAGAGAACCCAGGCTGAGTAGCTGGGAAGGAAGAATTTCTTTCCGGTTAGAATCACAGGGCAAGGATTCCTGGATCCCATCCCCCACCCCCCACCGCTGCCCTTAGACACCTCCACCTGGAAATTCCACTGACCCCTCAAACGCAACACGTCTGCACAGGCACTGTTCAGTGCTCATCCCTGCTCCCAGGCTAGCAAGACCCCTGTTTCTTTGGGGAACAGAGCAGATTCCATTTGGGGGAGGGGGCCCCAGGCTCATCCCCAGCCCTTCAGAACAGTCGCTTCTCCTTCACAGATGCTGGTGTAACCATGGACACAGCTCCGTCCCCTGAGAGCAAGCTGTCTAGAGAGCTGCTAGGACAGATTTTATCAGATAAAAAGAGCTCCTTAGGAAGAGAGACTCTCTTGCTCCCTCCCCCCCCCACAGCTTCCCCGCCCCCCCCCCCCCCGCCACCTTCATCCTGTGGCTCCTGTAGCTCAAATGTAGCTCGTAACCAGAGTCATGAGGACAGCAGGGCAGAGAGGCAGAGAGCACTGGGTCTTTGACGACACTGTTGAGCTGCTTGCTGACCCACATCAAAAGACTTTGGTGTGGGGGAAACATAAACCATCTTATTATTATTATTTTTGGCCACGCCATGCAGCTTGTGAAATCTCAGTTTCCAGATGAGAGATTGAATCTGGGCCATGGCAGTGAAAGCGCCAAATTCTAATCACTGGACCTGCAGAGAAGTCCCCAAACCTCTTGTTTAAACCACTAGAAGTTGGGCGTTCTGTTATGCAGCCGAAATCACTCCTAAAGATACAATGTCCAAAACTTTCCTCTTCATTTGTCCCTCCTGGGTCTGCCCCTGGCCTCCATGTCCTGTATGTCAGTGGCACTCCCACCCACCAGGCATCCCAGACTCCTCCCTATCTCCCGCCTGTGGCTCCTCCAACTCTGTTTAGTCTGCCCTCTGCTCTCCCCTCTCTGCCCCTCCTCACTCCACCGAACTCCTGCAGCTCAGGCCTAACCAGCACCCCTGCCTCTGAGCTTCCTCTTCTACCCACATTCTGTTAACTGCGATGATTTTCCTAAAACACAAATCTGATGTTTCCTACTTAAGCATCTATGGACTACAGAATAATGCTCACGATCCGGGGCATGGCATTTAAGGCCCTTGGCAACATGGCCCCAAACCACTTTCTGCTTTCATCTCCTGCCACACTGCCCCAGACCAGTTCTGTAATTTCAGCTATACCAGAGTATTCACTGCACAACTCTCACCTCTCTACTTGTGCTTCTTGTTCCCTTATCCCTGAATGTGAATTTCTACTTATCTTTCAAAACCCATTTCAAATATCTCCTCCAGAATCAGCCAGGCTGGCAAAGACTCAAAGGCAGGGAGAGGAAAAAACATATATATCCCCTTCCTTGTGAAGCACTCCTGACCCCAAAGAAACATCCTTCCTCTGTGATCCCACGGCCTGTTGTTCCATTTATACCTCTACTATAATCCTTATTTTATATTCTCAGTATATATCTGCAAGCAGATTAGATTCCTTTAGGACAAAGATATGTTTCAGAGCCCCCAGGACTTCCCAGTACAGAAGTTGATGTAAGTGACTAATTAATTTTTGGTGGACGAGGCAGCATTAAAAAAAACAAAAAACAAAAACAAAAACAAAACCTTCCTGTTGCTTTCTAGGCAGAAATTACGGCCCTATCTTCCTAAACACTACTCCTTCCATCTCCCTCCCACTCCCCATCCTGCCCAACCTCCTTTTCCCTGCAGGGGACTCCCAAGGGAAGAATTCCATCTTCTCCCAGAGTTTGGCCCTCTTTTGAGTTGGATGTGCAGGAGAGATAGATCCATTAGGTTCTAGCCAAAAGAATCTGGTTTTGGTTTGGCAGTATCAAAAGTATTTCCCAAGAGTTCGATCCCTTGGTTGGGAAGGTCCCCTGGAGGAGGGCACAGCAACCCACTCCAATGCTCTTGCCTGGAGAATCCCATGGAGAGAAGAGCCTGGAAAGCTGCAGTCCACAAGGTTGTATAGAGTTGGACACAACTGAAGCGACGTAGCACACACACATATCCATGAAATTCTCCAAAATCCAGATAATCTTATGCCCCGGTATCATCTGAAATTGCAAGCTCCAGTAGAGGAGGGCCCTCACCTACTGTCCTCCACTGAGGATCCAGCCCCAGTTCAGAGCCTGGTCCAGAGCAGATGTGCCACAAGAACTTGTTGAATGAAAGTCAACCTCAGAGTTATTTGCAAGTTCTAGGAAACAGTCAGCTCGATTGCTCAGTGGCTGAGGACTACTTGAATGTGGGGATGTGTTTATTTATCTCTACTCTGCCCCATTACAACAGCAATCTCTGAACCATTCAAGGAACACTATGCTGTGGTTAAAAATACTGTTTACAAAGAGGTTATACATGAAAATATCTTCTGTCATAAAGTTAAAGGGCAGAAAAAGAATTACACAATAGAAGTGAATCATATTTAACACAATTCCTAAAGACAAAGAAGCAAAACCTCATAGACTAAAGGCTGGCAGGGAAGGGTTGAAGATATTCATAGTAGCTGGTAGCTCCCCTTATTCTCCTGTCCTCTTTTTCAACTTTTGAAAAACACACGCACATATCACTAATAAAATGGGAAACGTACACTTTGTTCTTTTTTAAAGATGTGGGGAGTGGGGCAGAGGCTGCTCCAAGCTCAGGATCACCTTCCCTGCACCCTCCCCATCACCTCACTGCCCAGGTTAGCTGTGCCCCAAGGCCTTGTGGTTTGGTCCTTCCCCACCCCAAACCACAGGGGGCTCAGCAAGGGAGTAGCAATCAAGTAGCTCCGCCTGTTCCACAGTGGAAATGGTACCTCCAGGCCAACAGTGCCCCCATAGGTGGACAGCACCTCCCTCCAGAGGCCAAGCCTCCCCCAGAGCACTCAGAGAGTTAATCTGTCTCTGAGGAATTCCCAGAAAGGACTCATAAGGGGAATTTCCCAGACAGGCAGGCAGACAGACAGACACCTCAGACAGCTCCCCGCCACTGAGCCCAGATGTTCGCCTGAGGGTGGCGGTGCTGAGAGCCAACACAGGCGCACGACTTTGTGGTGAGAGGTAACCCAAAGCAAGAACCAAGACTAGACCCGCCTGGGCAGGCTGGGGGCTGCGATGAGGGAGGGCACTGGGCTAACTTGGTCTTGGTCTGCAGGTCGTCTCCGAGCCAAAGTCCCTTCTGTCTCGGTCTGGATCGCTCAGTGCCTGCAACTCTCCTCCCAGTCCACCAGGTGTCGCAGCGGCTCTCGAAGTGTCCAGGCAGCGCGAGTGCGCATTGTGGCTCTGAAATCTCGGCTTTTCCACTTTGCAAGTTTGTTGATAAATGGTGGCTTGTCTGTTTCCCCTATTGGCCTAAGGATTAACCAAGGGCAAGGGTTTTATCCTAAACGCAGTCTTATCCTCGGTGTTCATCACAACAGCCAGGATCTAGAGGCGCCCCATTAGTTTGCATGAAAGATCGCCGTACGCACAAACCCAGGAATAGAAGAGTGATGAGCTCCAAGCCTTGAGAGACTACTGGGGACAGTGCCAAGCTGGGGAAAGAGGGCTCCGCGTTCCGTTCGTGTGCCCAGAATTTCCCCCCACCTCTTCTCCACCCGAGTTGCTCCAGTCCTAGACGCAGGCAGGGCGGGAACGGACGTGGCCCCGCCGGGCTGGGCCGAGCGAGCCCGAACCTGCCCGGTCTGAGCGGCGCAGCCCAGGGACCCCACACGTTCCCGCCCAGAAATCCCGGCGGTCAAAAAAACTGAGGAGGGGGGATGTACCCCAAACCGTCTCCTCCAGGGGGCAGTTGTGGACCACCCTCTCTGAAGAACCATCACCCCTTCCGGTTTGTTTTCAGAACAGTACATCTTGCAGAAGTAACACTGAATAGTGATTTCACTTACTCAACCAATATTTCTTGACCGCCTACTACGTGTGCTAGGTGCTATGCCAGGCGCTGGCAATACAGCAGTGAACAAGCAAAAACCCCTGCCCTCGTGGGACTTCGAGCCTTCGGGACAAGAGCAGGGGGATGGGGTTATCTAGCCGGGGACACGTGAGTGGACGACACCCAGGTGTCCTCCCAAGTGAGCAAAACGCGCGTGAGGTGCACTGCCCTGGGGCTGGTCGGCGGGTAGACTTCGGCCCCGGCGGGAGGGGTGGCTGCACTTGGGATAAACGCGTGGCCGGGCACGTCGCCTGGGGCAGGTGCGTGCGAGGGGGTGGGGGCCTTGCGCAAAGCCTGGCCCGGACCTGGCCGTAGGGTTACCCGGCCAAATACCTAATCCGCGCGGGGTAAATATTTATCCTACGCGCGACGAATCGAAACGAGTCGGGCCTCCAGCAGCCTGAGCCCCACGCGGGATGGGACCCGCCCGGGCCCTCCCTCAACCCCAGGCTCTCGCTCAACCCCAGGCTCCTCCCCGGCAGGGGTCAGCGCCCGACTAGCCGCAGCGTCCCAGCACCGCCCCCTCCCCCCCCCCCACCCCAGGTAATTACAGGCGTTGTGGCCAGGCCTGTAAAAGAAGAGGATGAAACAGCTTGGGCATTGGGGAAGCTGGGCCCGAGCTTCTAGGGGCAGAATGGGGGAGAGGCGGCGGGGGGGCGGGTCTGCAGCTTCCCGCTTTGCGCAGCCGCATGGAAGGGCTGGACAGGGGTGCACACAGACTCGCAAAATCAACTCTGGGCGGGCATACAGTCACACAATCGCACACAGGAACCACCAAAGGCACGCAGGCACACAGCACTGGGACCTCCAGCTCCAGATTCTCTCTCTCGCTCTCTCTCTCTCTCTCTCTCTCACACACACACACACACACCCCTAATCAAACACCTGCCCGCCCTCTCCGCCCCGAGAGCTGGGAGGCAGACACCCCACCCCCCAATCCCCCACTCCAGACGGCAGCAGACCCCAGCGGAGAGAGGAGCCCCGAGAGGCGAATTCCAGCGGGTTTGTTTACACGGCTCGGGGGGAGGGGGCCGAGTTGGATACTGGGGCCCGATGGACTGGAAGACCCAGCCCAAACTGGGCCAGACACAGCCGCCACCCAGCCTGGGACGCCGCGCACAAACACCCCTTCCGGGCCTTCAGCCCGCAGCCCCGGCTCGCCAGTGCACGTTTCCCCCTCCTCTTCACACACTGTTCACAGACATTAGCATACGTTCGTCAAAGTTTCACACGCTTCCCCACAGGCGGCTGTGATACTACTCACAAATGTTTTCACGCTTGCGCGCCATCACACGTATTTACACATGCCAGATGCACGTGTGGTTTCAGTTTGTCACCCTTCAGGCCGAGATTCTCAGTCCATATTCAAAGTCTGTTCGCATGGTACACACGTGTCGGCGCGCACACACACACACAGGTCACTAGTGCCCTTTGGAGCCCTAGAAACAAGAGCGAACCCCCTCGGGGGCCCACGAACCCTTGTTCCTCCCTCTCACAGGCACTGACGGTCAGAGGCGCCTTAGCCCTAGCCGCACACGTTACACACTTGATCACACACAGGGTCGCACTTTATTCCCGGCATCTAGGCGATGACACAATCTCCCGAACAAAGACAACATTGACAGACCCAACAAAAACAAACAGCCTCGTGTGTGGGGAGGGGCAGCCGAGCAGAGAGTCCGGGAAGGGGGTGGGTAGGAGGAAAGTGTGGGAACGCGGGCGCCCAAGCCCGGGCGTACAAGGCTTGGGAAAGGCGCGGGACCTGTCCACAACCTCGCACCCGCCAAGATCGGCGCGCGGCGCCGCCAGCCAGGCCAGGCACCCGCAAGTTCGCAGACCCGCATGTGGAATGCGTTCCCTTCTCCCGCACGCGACTGCGCCCGGGACACAGACCCACAAAGCTTCACGCGGACCCACGAGTGAGCAAACACAGCGCCGAGCAGATTTACCGGGCAGAGGTGCGCGCTCCGCTCCCCTCCCCCTGCTCTCTCCTCCCCTCCCCCCCCCCTCCTCCACCTCCCCAGCCCCCAGGCCCCGGGCAGCCGCGCGCCGGGCGGGGCGGGGGCGGGGCGGGGTGTCGGGCGGCGCCGGCCCAAAAGGCGGAGTCGCGAAGCGGAGGGGCCAGAGCTACGAGCGCCGTGCTGACTGCGCTGCCGAGAAACCCTGCGGGAATCCAGACTCGGAGGAGCCCCTCGTCCCCGCCCGGCCTGGCCAGGCCCCGCGCTATGGAGTTCCTCTGGGCCTCTCTCTTGGGTCTGTGCTGCAGTCTGGCCGCTGCTAACCGCCACACCGTCTTCTGGAACAGTTCAAACCCCAAGTAAGCCCGAGTCACCGGCCGACAGCCTGGACGCCCGGTTGGCACCGCTCCCCCCTTCCAGGTTAACTGTCCCGCCCGGCCCCTAACCTGAGTCTTGGGGAGGTGACCAGCGGCGGGAGGGCTCCCATAGATTTTCTTCTCGACCATAACCAGGAGTTCCACCCCAGGGCAGGGCCCTGCCCGCGTCTGCTTGCACCGTACGGTCTCTGCCTCTCTTTTCCTTCCCTCTGCTACAGCTGTTACTTCTGTTAGGTGGGAAGTTAGACATGAGCGACAACGGGAGGCCTCGCTGAAAGGGATGCAAGCTGATCTCTAAAATCCATCCCAGACACACCCAGGAGAGCTCACTGATGTGCTACAAAAAAAACCACAGAGACCTTTCAACGCCTGCACATGCGCCCTAGGCACACAGTGGATACAAAATAACCGCAGGGGCTTCTCCAAGTAACCCTAGGCAGTTAGGAGCCCAGTTAGAGCTCATGAATATTCTACATCTAAGTGTAACAGACCAAATTATGGGAAGACAAAAACAACACAGCCTGCTGTTATATGACTTAACAATTGTCAATCGGCCTTGAGTGTATGCCCGTTTGCATTCCCTTTCATTCACTGGTGGTGGGTACAAGCTCTGCTTTGGACCCGCCATAACCAAAAGGAGAAGACTGGACGTATGAAAGGGGGAAGCCTTACCGGAAGGGCAAGGAAGGCTCTTTTGAGGATCAGTCTGCTCCCATGTCTTAGGAGTGTCTGTGTAGTAAAAGATCTGTCCGCTTGAGCTGAACTGAGCTGTAACTTGTCTGTTGCCCTACACCCTTTAGACTGTCAGTCCTTTCGAGGCTGAACACCTCCTGCCTCTGGCAGGAGCACTCTCTCTGACCTTCAGGGCTCTTATTCTAAGCCCTTCCACCACAAAGGCCTCTATGTATTTGGGCATTTACCTACACTGACAGGTCTTGACATCCGGAGTAAGAAGAATTCTTAGAGTAATCCTGGAAAGACCCTTCAGGAAGGACCTGGGCTTGCCTGAATGCAGTGTTTATTCTGATTTTAAGGTGTCCCTGGAATGTGCCCCCCCCCCCAAGGGTCTTCTGAGGTGGCAGGAGTGAGGCATATGCTGTGTGTGGGTAGGCTTGAAGGAGTCACCTGTATCTGAGGTTCAGGTAGTAAAACTGAAAAGAAGGGGAGAGACAGAGGTCATGGGGATGGTTCCGGAGGACAGGAAGGGGTTAAAAGAGTTACAAAGGGCTCTGGGTGGGAAGGAGTTAATTTCTCCTGGGCAGCTTTAGGGCTGTGAGGCAAATGGTACGGGGAGGAAGAAGCTCCCATCGGATTCTTTGTTCTTGAGTTTTCTGAAGTTAGGGGAACAATATTTGTGGGAAAACAGGAGAGGTGGGTAGGGTGGAGTAAGGAGAGGAGAGCTAGGCAACTTGGGGTCAGGGGAAAACACTCGACTTGGCTGGGCCACCCCCAGCCCTAGCAGGCCCACCCCCCACTCCCCTCGAGAAATAGATTGTGCCAGTTTCCTCTGACCTTGGGGCAGCATTGCCTGGTGGGGGGTCTGTGGGAAGGGAAGGAACAGACAGCTACCTGCCCAGCCAAGGGGCAATGCCCTCTTGCCAATGGGTCTGATAGGACTGTAGTCAGTGCTTCCCCATCTCACCTCTTGCGGTCTGTTCTTGCTTCTTTGACCCAATCTTGTCCTAGAGGGAGGGAGCAAAGTCCCTGTTTATGCCCATGCCAGGTGTTGGCTGCAGGAGGAGGAGGGGACAGGAAGCCGTGAGTAGGGGGAGGACCCTGGCCTTTTCCGTTCCCAAGCTCCCAGGTTTCCTCTCTTTCAGGAAGGAGCCTCTTCCTTGCCCCCCCTCCCCGCCTTCCCTGACGCCGCTGCCCCCCTTTCCCAGATAGTGAGCAAGAGTCAAAGGAGTGCTAAGTGGAGCCGATTGTACCCCCAGGAGGAGGGTGATGGGTGCTCCCACCCAACATAGCTTCTGCCCTGTCCATCTGGACACACACTGCTATGCCCAGGACTAAAGGGAAGGCAGCCCAGAGCAGTCCACAGCAGCCAAGCCAAGCCCAGCCTGAGGGCAAGCATGAGGTGGCAGTGAGCTGGGCGGGCGAGAGGCTGGCAGGGGTGACTCAGGGCAGTGGGCATCAGCCCTGGGATCTCCAGGCCCCAGGCAGGGGGCAGCGTGGGAAGAAGGGCAGTGCCGCCTGAACTGTGCACTGGCCTCCTTAGTACTCCAGGGACAGGAACACCCCCTCTGATTCAGACCTGTCAGCTCCCTTTGCCTGAAGTGGGCACTGGGCAATCCTGAGGGTCCTGGAGGCTGACCACATTTGATGAGGGAAATTTTCACAGGTTCTCATGAATACTGGGGCGGGTGGCAGAGGTAGATGAGAAATGAGTCAGTGCCCGTCACGGGAATGGAGGAAAGACGCCAGGCCCAGAGCTGAAATACCTGTTCTGAAATGGCTTCTATGTTTATCTCTCCAGAGAGGAATTTTAAAAGCCTCTCTCTGCTCCTCTCTCTCTTTTCCCCAGGGTGGGGGAAGGGCCTTGGTAAGCCTAGCCGATGTGCTAGCATGCTCCTGTAGGGCCATGACCCTCTTAAGGGTCATGCTGACTGGGCAGTGGGTGCCCACCTCAGAGGCCTCTTGGCCTAACCCCTGCCCCGACCCCCCACCCATGCCCCTGGCTTTGGTTTGAAGCAAGTTGGCAGCCAGCTCTGCTGAGTCTCTAGCTGGCAGTGCTTGGGGGGATTCGGAGAGGCTGACCGGCTTGGGAAAGGGAGGTGGGGAGGCCCTTTTCCCCCCTACTAGGACCCCACCCAGACTGGAGCCAGGTGTCTAGAGCTGGGTGGGGGAGGGGCCGGTGGGCAGTCAGGCTGGAGCCTGTGGAGCCTGGGGGGAATGGGCTGGGGGAGGGGAGCTAGCCCCACCTTGGGAAGAAGGAGGGCCTTCTCTAGAGCTCATTTCACAGGAGGTGAATGTATGGCTTTTGGAGACAAAAGAACAAGAGAGGTTTTGGGGTGCTTTGAGAGAAGTGGACCAGGAAAGCTAAGCACTGATTTGAGAAGGGGGGATTTGAGGGGACTGGAAGAATTGATGAAAGCAATTTAACTTAAAAGGACTGGGCATTATCTGTGGGCGTGGATGTCCTGGGATTGGGAGAAAAGTTAAGTTGAACAATATGAGATATAGTCAGTGGGTCAAGGGGAAAATGAGAGGAGTAAGAAAAGTGAAAACAGATTGTTGGGTGCCAAGCACTAGCATGGGAAAGAGAAAAGGTCACGTGGATTTTGATTACTGAATGGGCCGGGAGGGTCTCAGGCTGAGGTCTAACAGCATTTAAAGGAACAAGTGGTAGAACAGAGTTGGAGAAATATTGATAGGTAGAAGAGGGAGCTGAGCAAGTATTTAGAAGCCCATCCTTGGGTAAATATCAGGGAGGTTATGGAAAGAGCTTTGGTACCTGAAAGATACCAAGTGGATGCTATTTAGAGGATTAGTGGCAGACAATGATGGTGAGGGGAATGTTTGGAGATAGTGGAAAGATATTTCAGAGATCAAGATCAGTAAATACTAGGAGTTAAGACTTTTTAAGAAATCTTTGGGGTAGGGTCCAGTATGAAATGTGAGGGGTCATGTAAATATTCAGAAGCTCAAAGGCTCTGGCCTGGCTTCTGAGTAACCACCCACTCTCTCCACCTTTGTGCATGCCCAGGTTTTGGAATGAGGACTACACAGTACATGTGCGGATAGATGACTACCTGGACATCATCTGTCCTCATTACGAGGATAACTCTGTGCCAGATGCGGCCATGGAGCAGTACACACTGTACCTGGTGGAGCACGAGCAGTACCAGCTGTGCCAACCCCAACCCAAGGACCCTGCCCGCTGGTTCTGCAAGAATCCCAAAGCCAAGCATGGCCCAGAGAAGCTGTCTGAGAAGTTCCACCGCTTCACAGGTTTTACCCTGAGCAAGGATTTCAAAGAGGGACACAACTACTACTACATCTGTGAGTACCCGCGAGGCATGTACACAGGTCCACAGACTCGGGGACACACCTGACATGATCCACACACTTCAGTACATGCTTAGTGGGGAGGCAAGCAGCAGACAGCCCCTTCCAATCCTGAATTCTATTTTTATTCATTCCCATTATAAATGCAGAGTGAGCTTCTACTGTGTCCTGGGCACTCTGCTTGGCACTATCGTCACAGAGATAAATAAAACACTGCAGGGTCTCTGTCCTCCAGAATCTAGAAAGGGACATACATCTATTAATACCATTAGAACGGGGATATGGTAGCTATGAGCTCAGGGGCCCTGAGAAAATGACTTGAACACCTGCCAGTCTGGGGGAGAGGGGTGCACCTCATAGAAGGCTTCCTGGGGAAGATGACCCAAGAGTTTAGGGCAAGCAGAGGAGCTGCAGACAAGAGGTCATGTACAAAGACAGCATGACATCCTCAGGGAACTCCAAATGGTTCAGACTGACTGGAGCAGGAGGGACACTTGGAAGTGGGGAGACAGGAGCCTGGAGAAGTACACAGGTTAGGGCATGGGGACCCAAGAAGTGCTAAGGACTTTATCCTGAGGGCAGATTTTAGGAACTGTAAGATCAACTTTGTGTAGAATGGATCCAGGCCTCACCCTATCAGGGGGCTTAGGGAGAGCAAGGACATGGTGGCTGGGGAAGTGGAACATATTGTGCAGGTCACCCCAACTTCAGGCTGGGAGGAGTGGAGAACGGACTGTGTGGAAGGGACAGTGTCTGTGTTCTTTTTATCATCACTTCGAAAGTCAAGGGTTATTCCCAAGAATGGGAATTTGGACTGAACTTGGGGTAGAAAGTGGGCAGAAACTTTCTGGGCAAGTGGGAAGGTGAGAATCAAAGATCAGAGGGAAGAGAGGGATTAAAATGAGTAGGGACCAAGAAAGCAGGGCCAGAGACATTTGTACTTATATTTTCTTCCAACGAAGTTTCCCTTCCTTAAAACTCTCTGGATTTATTTTGTAGCCAAGCCCATCCACAACCAGGAAGACCGTTGCTTGAGGCTGAAGGTGATGATCGCTGGCAAAATCAGTGAGTGTCAGGGTCCTGTGGGCCTTCTTTCTCCATCCTGTCCTGGGCCAGGTCGAGAGATCTGGGATGGTTGGGAAATCCTGTTGCCCAGTCCAGCCAACACTTCCACTCCTCTGCTTCCTGCGTGTACCAAGTCACCTGACCTACGACTACCCTTATCTTTCAGCTCACAGCCCTCAGGCCCATGCCAATGCACAAGAGAAGAGACTTCCAGCAGGTAGGTGGCTGGAGCAAATTGGGCCTGGGGCACAAAACGGGGTCTGCTTGAAGAGGCTGGGTATAAAAAGTGACTCCTTTGCCGGGCAGGGGCAGGGGAAACCTCGCTGGATTGAGGGCCAGTGCCAGCAGTAGGGCCACTCACCTTGGAGGCCTTTGCCCTCTCATCTTGCAGATGACCCGGAGGTGCAGGTTCTGCATAGCATCGGTCACAGCGCCGCCCCTCGCCTCTTCCCACTAGCCTGGGCTGTGCTGCTCCTGCCATTGCTGCTGCTGCAAATCCCATGAGGGTGTGCACCACATCTATTGTAAGGATTGGAACCAGGCTGAGGAGGCAGGCGGGCCTCCCTCACCTACCTGGGGCCCCTCCCAAGGCCCCAGTCCTGGGAACCACTCCCACCACATGCTCAAGCTGCCACCCAGCAGCCTCAAAACGGGTCGATATTTAGGGTTTCAACCCTAAGGAGGTCAGAGAGCCTGACAGTGCCATTCCCCACTCCGCATCAGAGGGATGGACAAAGAAGTGGAGACAGTCCTTTCCCCTCCGTTCCTGCCCTTAAGCCAAAGAAACAAGCTAGACGGACATGGCCTCCTAAGGGCACCGTGGGAGCCGAACTGGAAAGGGCTTGGGGGTCACAAGATGGACACTGAGCTTGGCAAAGATGCCCCTTCTATGGAGAGCCAGGATGGCTCTGAAGGAAGAACAAGAGACAGTTTCCTGCTTGGGAGCCAGGGACAGGAGAAGCAGCATGCTTGCTTGGGTTGACCCAGCATCTCCCCCAGGACTTGACTCTGTGGAGCTGCCACAGGGAGGTCTGTAGTCAGACACTGCATCCTCTCTCATCCTGGGACATCACTCTGCAGAGCTGCACCAGCAGGGGGGCTGTGCCAACCTGTTCTTAAGAGTGTAACTGTAAGGGCAGTGCCCATGTGCAGAGTCTGTGCCTAGTCTGTAGCCTGAAGGGCAGGGCCCACAAGTACAGAATGTATATGAACTTGATGTGTGTCTATGCTGATTTCTACAACTGGAGTTTTTTTTTTATACAGTGTTCTTTGTCTCAAAATAAAGGAATGTGTTTGTTTTTTTGGACATGATTTTCTGCCCCTCCTTCCTAATTTATGACCATTGAGTCCTGCTGCTTGCCAGGCTCTGCACTATATCAGTAGCAAGGGGGTTTGAAGTCTTTTTCCTCTCTCTAGAAATAATGCCTTTCACCAGCCCATAAGGGTGAGTGTTTCCTCCTCTGAGGTTTGTCCAGGACAGGAGTGCTCCCTACAGCAGTTCCAGGCTGCACCCCACTCTGGAAGTTCATTCTGTCCAACCGCTGCCCTACTCCCACCCTCTCAGCGCTGGGCTTCGGCATACTTACTCTTCAGGTACTCACGCTGTTGGGTGAGTCAAGGCAGCCGCTTGGAACGCCAGCTGAGGCATGCGGCCCGCCTCACAGCCCCACCAGCAAAGACGTGTGGGAGGCTGGGAGGGAAAGTTCCCAGCAGCAAGCTGGTTGGACTGGGGCGGGGGGGTGGGGGGGTGTCAGTGATACATTTGGCCAGTGGATTCTCCAAGTCACAGAAAGTTGGCAGAGTTGGCTGCAGGGGGAGGGCATTTCACAAAGACTCGGTGATTCCTGGCAGTTCCAGTTATTTAGGGAAGAAACCGGAAACAGGCTTCAGCAAACGGGGAAAAATCTCCCAAACTCTGGCCAACTTGAAGCTGTGAGCTAGGGCCCTGCATCGGAAACATGTTGAAGTCTGCCTAGCAAGCTTTTGTTTCAGTTCTACCACGTAGGCTCGCTGGCCAGGGGGAAAGAGTTGAGGCTAGGGGTCTAGGTGATCCAAGGAGTAAGCAGAGAGTGTGGAGCCGCTGATGCCAGGACAAATCCGCGGAGCCTTAGGAAAGGGGCCTTACGGAAAATAGCAACGTGAAGACCCTAAACGCTGCGCAGGGTCGGGACAGGCCCTCGGAGAGGCGGGGCCTGAGCTCGAGCTTGACGTTCTAGGGGTGGGCCAGGTTCCGGTTCAGTTTCCGGGGGGACCGCCGAGCGAGCAGGGGCGGAGCCAGGGGCGCGAAGGGGCGGGGCTCCGGCGTCTGGGGCTCCGGATCCTGCTAGCTGGCCCCGGGCGCGGAGAGCGGGATCTGCGACTCGGGGAGGGATGGAGGCGGGCGGATTGGCCGACTCGCTTCTTTCTGGAGCTTGCGTGCTCTTCACCCTCGGCATGTTCTCCACCGGCCTGTGAGAGAGCGGAGGGGCTGGGCTGGGGCAGGACCAGGAAGTCAGGAAAGGAGAGAGCAGGGACAGAGACGTGGCCGCTCTGTCAGGTTACATCTGGAACCTAGGATCAAAGTGGAATCGGGTCGAGGGGAACGGGGTACAAGGGCAAGGCTGGTCATTTGACCTGAGAGAGAAGGCCAGGGAGTTGAGGGTAGGGCTGGGGATCTGCGGTTGTCCGGAAAGGATGACAGGCATCGGGGATTTCGACTCCCCAGCAGCCTGGCTATCCCTTTCCACCTCTCCCCCCTGCCTTCGGGGCCCCGTTACAGCTCGGACCTCAAGCACATGCGGATGACCCGGAGCGTGGACAGTGTCCAGTTCCTGCCCTTTCTCACCACGGATGTCAAGTGAGAGGGGGCGATGCCTGCTGGGGGGAAGGCTGTCTGAGGGAGGCTGGGGAGGGGTGAGGAGGAATGTGGACGAGGCCCCTTGGGTCCCCCCCCACCCCGTTCACACTCAACCCCGCGGGACAATGTCCCTCCCCTGCACCCTGCAGCAACCTGAGTTGGCTGAGTTATGGGGCCTTGAAGGGAAACTGGACGCTAATCGTCGTCAACGCCGTGGGTGCTGTGCTTCAGACTCTGTATATCTTGGTGTATCTGCACTACTGCCATCGGAAGGTAGAGGCCCTTCCTCTGCTGCACGCCCTGCCCTGCCTTGCTGGCAAGGCAAACACTG
The DNA here is from genome assembly GCF_032405125.1 of Capricornis sumatraensis. NCBI lineage: Eukaryota > Metazoa > Chordata > Mammalia > Artiodactyla > Bovidae > Capricornis > Capricornis sumatraensis. Next base: position 116,846,128 of record NC_091070.1, on the reverse strand, counting down.
TTTTTCCTAGAAGACTATAACAGGCTGGCACTGCCACCTTTTCCTGGAAGACCCCTTCAGCCTTGCAGTCCTCCTTCCGCCATAAAGTCAGCCTTCTGAGATTCACATATTGTCCCCATTCTGGCAAAGCTGATAGCTCTGCCAAGCCTCAAAGTGCCTTGCTGCCCAACAGAGTGAAAAGAGATTTTTGTCTTCACAGTTCCTTCAAAGCCAGTGCCAGTGGCTCCAAGTGAGATGATTAGCTCTGCTTCCCCATTCACACAAGCATTAAGCTCCTACTCTGTAGCAAGCTCACCCCAAAAAGACAACTTTCCCGCTCTTAGAAACCTCCAGGGTTTGGGTAGATCAGACCTGTGCTGAAGTCACTGGTGGGAAAGAGGCTATGGCAAGTGCCATACTGGAGGCTTAGGCAAAGGCTGGCTCCCCCACTGGAGCATGGGTGAGGGCGGGATGAATTAATTCCAGCAGCAGAGTCAGAGGGCTCCTGGCACATCCAGAAGTATGGCTACTCTCTCTTCTGTAGCGTGCCGTGCTCCTTCAGACTACAACCCTGCTGGGAGTCCTTGTCCTGGGTTTTGCCTACTTTTGGCTCCTGGTGCCTGACCCTGAGATGCAGCTTCAGCACCTGGGCCTCTTCTGCAGTGTCTTCACCATCAGTATGTACCTCTCACCACTAGCTGACTTGGTGAGTGGGGGTGTCCGGGGAGGTAAGGGAGATAAATCTCCCACAGAGACTGTAGCTTTCAGTCCAGGGGAAGGGCAGACCCAAATCCTGGAAGGAGACAGGGCAGTGGGGCTGGGTGAGTGGGAGGCAGGAGGGAAAGGCTGGGTAACAGAAGATCATGGGGGCTGTTTGACCTTTTTTTTTTTTTTTGACGAAATTCTGGGCAAAGTGGGAGATTTACCATGTGCCTGGTCAGGAGTGTCTTTCATCCTTTCCCATAGGCCAAGGTCATTCGTACTAAATCAACCCAGCGTCTCTCCTTTTCACTCACCATTGCCACCCTCCTCACCTCTGCCTCCTGGACACTCTATGGGTTTCGACTAAAAGATCCCTACATTGTGGTAAGCAGAACAAGGGCAGGGTAACAGGTGTGTGTGAGGTGGAAAAGCAGCTCCTCTCCTCACAGCAGTCCTTGTGATTTCAGGTGCCCAACCTTCCAGGAATTCTCACCAGCTTCATTCGCTTCTGGCTTTTTTGGAAGTACTCCCCAGGAGCGAGACAGGAACTATCGGCTTCTACAAACCTGAGGGAGTTCACCTGACCACTGGGCACCTATAATGCCAACCTATTACCAAAGAAACTTTCTTGTTTCAGCTGCTCCTGCTGGTTAGCTCCACAGGGGCAGTGGTTTGTGGTAAAGAAAAAAATGCTTTGAGAATCCGGGGACTAAAGAAAGAGCTTTAGTTAGAAGATTGGATGGAACCTGGAGATGAATTCACTTTTTTTTTCAAGATTGTATTTTTTAATTTTGGAGGTTGGGAGGGGGGGGAATCTTTAGAATGTGCCTTATAATAAACTGTTCCCTACCCCTGCCCATCAAGACTCCTTCTATATTCAGGGATAATCCACCTGGTTTGATAAAGGATAGAGGGGCACTGTCTGATTCACAGTTGCTCTTGGACTGGTAGGGTTAGGCTTGGGTGTTATGAAGAACTGACTTCAAGAAATCTCTCCTAACAGGGCTAAAAGGACCAGGAAAGTGAAATGACTTTTCCATTCTGAGAGATCTTGAGAAAGGGGGTCTGTGCCTCCTTCAGAGCAAAAAGGAAGAAGCACCAGCAAAATGCAAAAGATAAAGGCTGAGAGAGCCTCAAGGAGCCTCTCAACAGTTAGTACACATCTGTTCCCAGCATCCATACTCAAACCAAACAAGCTTAGAAAATAAACTGGTCCTTTAATGGGGAATGGGAGAACAGGCTGTCCGGGAGGGAATCGGAGTTAGGGGGTCAGAAGCGAAGTCCCCTGCGGGTCAAGTCGGCTCTGGCCTCTTGGATCTGGCTCTGCAGCTCGCGGGCGGCGTCCTCGCAGTCGTGAAAAGTAGCGACACGGTAGCCCACGGTGCCCAGGGCATAGCAGCCGGCAGATACCAGCAAGTAGGCGGGCAGTGGCCACAGGACCTCCCGGCAAGACGAAGGCAGCTCCAGGCCCAGGGCTCCCATAGTCAGGGCCGCCCAGGCGGAGCCCAGGAGCGCCAGCCCCCACAGCCACTGCGCTAATTTCGTCATGGACACTGCGGGAAGAGGAAGCAGAGCTCGAGGTCCCTGACACCCCGCGACCTGCTCTTCATCTGAGACCACTCCCTGTCCTTCTCCCTCACCCACCTTCCATACCACCTTACCTCAGGGACTGCCCCAACGCTCCCGCCCTCCCCAGTCGGCCCTCCACCTACACTTACCTACCCGCCCGCCGTCTTCCCGGCTCCACACAGCGCCGACGTCAGCTTCCGGAATCCTCCGCGGCTCGCGCTCCGCCGCCGCGCTGTCTTCTGGGAGTTGTAGTCCTCGAGGGGTGCCCGGCCACGGTCTTGACCTAAGCTGCACTCAGCAGGCTCTGCTGCTGCAGCTGCAGCCTGGGCCGGAAGCGCTTTCAGTGCTCCTTCTCTCCCTTGAGACCCCGCTCAAAGCTGGCGTGGGGCTTGTAGACAACCTGAAGACACCCTTAAGTCCTGCAACAAGGTGGGAATGTAATATCGTTCCCCTTAAACTCACTTCTCTTGCACAAAAATTCTACTCATTCATTCATTCACTTATTTACGCTTTTTATTCATTCATTCAGTGGAACGTTTTTTGAGCATCACGCTAGAGTTTGGAGAAATAGAGATGTCAAGACACAGCCCCTTCTCTGGTGGAGGGAAGAAAGCAGGAATCAAGAAAACAGATGCATTGACAACTAAACGTGGTGCTCTGAGATAGGTGTTAGAACAGAGTTGTCATACTTTAAAAGAGAAATTCAAAGATGCAACCGGTAGGATTTGGAGCCCGGGGACGAAGTGCTCCAGGAAGGTGTCTTTAAGGGAAAACACTTGTAGGGACAGAGCAATCACCTGGTGTGTTTAGGGTATTAAGAGAAGGTGTGTATACAGCTTTCAGAATTTGGGGGATGAATTCATGGCAGGTATATAGAAAACCAAGTAAAAAAAATCACTCATTATCAGAGAAATGCAAATCAAAACCACAATGAGGTACTATCTCACGCAGGTCAGACTGGCTGCTATCCAAAAGTCTACAAGCAATAAATGCTGGAGAGGGTGTGGAGAAAAGGGAACCCTCTTACACTGTTGGTGGGAATGCAAACTAGTTCAGCCACTATGGAGAACAGTGTGGAGATTCCTTACTGGAAATAGAACTGCCGTATGACCCAGCAATCCCACTGCTGGGCAGACACACCGAGGAAACCAGAATTGAGACATGTGTACCCCAATGTTCATCGCAGCATTGTTTATTATAGCCAGGACATGGAAGCAACCTAGATGTCCATCAACAGATGAATGGATAAGAAAGTTGTGGTACATATACTCAATGGAGGATTACTCAGCCATTAAAAAGGATACATTTGAGTCAGTTCTAATGAGGTAGATGAAACTGGAGCCTATTATACAGAGTGAAGTAAGTCAGAAAGAAAAACACAAATACAGTATGCTGCTGCTGCTGAGTCGCTTCAGTTGTGTCCAGTTCTCCAGGCAAGAACACTAGAGTGGGTTGCCATTTCCTTCAATGCATGAAAGTGAAAAGTGAAAGTGGAGTTGCTCAGTCGTGTCTGACTCTTCTCGACCCCAGAGACGGCAGCCCACCAGGCTCCCCTGTCCCTTGGATTTGCCAGGCAGGAGTACTAGAGTGGGGTGCCATTGCCTTCTTCACAAATACAGTATACTAACACCTATATATGGAACTTAGAAAGATGGTAACCCTATATGCGAGACAGAAAAAGAGACACGATGTATAGAACAGTGTTTTGGACTCTGTGGGAGAAGGCGAGGATGGGATGATCTGAGAGAATAGCACTGAAACATGTGTATTATCATCATATGTGAAACAGATCACCAGTCCAGGTTCGATGCATGAGGCAGGGTGCTCAGGGCTGGTGCACTGGGATGACCCACAGGGATGGGATGGGGAGGGAGGTGGGAGGGGGGTTCAGGATGGGGAACACATGTACACCCATGGCTGATTCATATCAATGAATGGCAAAAACCACTCCAATACTGTAAAGTAATTAGCCTCCAACTAAAATAAATAAAATAAAAAAAGTGATCCAGTTATACATTAAAAAAAAAAAAGTTCAGGCATGGAGTTCCCTGGTAGTCCAGTGGCTAAGACTCTGTGCCCGCACGGCAGGGGGCCTCAGGTTAGATCCCTGGTCAGGAGACTAGAGCGCGTGTTTGCTGCAACTAAGACCCAGTCCAGCCCAATAAATGAATACACATTAAGAAAAAGAAAATAAAAGGTCAGGCAATTATCAACTTCGGGAAAACAAAGAGTTATCAAAGGAAAGAAAGAGAATGCCTGTCTGATAAAGACCACTAAGAACATAACTGTAAGTGGACAGTTGGGTTTATTTACTTGCTACTACAAGAGAGAGCACGAACCAAAGGCACTGTGGAGACGCTCATCAAACAAAGGAAAAAGCCAAATCATTACAGAGTATGGGAAGCAGTTGAGTTCAGATGATATTTAAATGAAGTAGTATTTTGATAGTTTCAAGGTAAGCACAGATTAAGTGAAGGAGTTAACAACAGCCTGGACTGAGAAGTAAACTGTGGGTCCACTTGGAAACTACAAAGTTTAGTTAAATAAGTTTAGATAATTATGTAATAGATAACTACATAATTAAGATAAATGTGGAATGATATGTCCAAAACCCCAATATCTGAAGCTTTGCACCTAGGTTGGAAATTGAGGCTGCTTCTCTTTATCAAAGTAATCAACATGGGTTAAACCTCCAGCAAGAGCAGGGTATGTCCCAGTCTCACTTTTTGATTTCAAAGAGAAAAGTTGTGACTGTATATTTTTAGAGAATGAAGTTTCTCAGCCCCATGTCCCCAAGGTTAATTAATAAAATCAGTTTTGACAGATTCACAGAGTCTTAGTACAAACACTACATAACTCAGTGTGTAGAATATTTTCACAGCCATAATAATGTAAACACAAGCGTTGATTTAACTCAAATTTGGAATATATTTAAATTGAGAGGGTGGGGGGAAGGGAGTATATGAGGAATCAGGATTAGAGAGAACTATATCCTCATTTTCCATGGCAGGCAATTGATTGATTATATCTAAAATAGAAAAAAAGAAATAATAGCATGAGCATGTTATTTAGAAATATAGAGGGAAGTACAAAAGGAAAGCATCTTAGAAGCTTGAGAGTAGTTTACTGAGGAGCATATGTATAGAGGTAGGAAATGGAGCAAGGGACTGTTATTTTTCTTTCCTTTATTTTTATTATTATTTTTTTAAATTTTTATTTTTACTTTATTTTGCTTTACAATACTGCATTGGTTTTGCCATACACTGACATGAATCAGCCACGGGTGTACATGAGTTCCCAATCCTGAACCCCCCTCCCACCTCCCACCCCATATCATCTCTCTGCATCATCCCTTAATTTTTTTTCTTTCCTTTATTTTTAAAAGGTATTTATTGATTTATTTGGCTGTGCTGAGTCTTAGCTGTGGCATGTGGGATCTAGTTCCCTGAGCAGGAACTGAAACCTGGCCCCCTGCATTATGAGATTGTAGCCTTAGCCTCTGGCCCACCAGAGAAATCCCTGTTATTTTCGCTATCTTATAGAACTAGATGGCCTTTTAAACTATGCAAATTCCTTTGTTAAAGTAAAAATTAAGGCAAAATTAAAATATTTTCAGAAATCTGCCATATGAGCTTCAAAGGCCCACCCCAACTCCCTTCTCCATTCTTCCCCAAATCCTACTGGTTACCCATTCATGACCTCACTAGTCACACTGACTTTCAACACAGTTCAAGAGGCAGGCATCAGCCTTGCAGATCCAGAAATTCTATCTTGTTCACCCATAGTAGACCTGGCCTTGAAAGATTGCCACTCCCCAGAAAATTTGGAGGGGGAAGATAATGAGAAGGAGCTTGCCTTACAACACATGAAAACAGATAATAAATTATAATGTCATAATAATAATCAGCAGAAGATTAAACATTCATTGAGGGGCCATTATGTATCATGTCCTATGTGACATTGCATGTTTGATTTTCACAACAGGCTGCAAAAGGTACTTTTATTAATATATCCCCAGGTATGAATGAGGAAACCAAAGCAGAGAAGGTAAAAGGTAAGTAACTTGCCTGAGGTCATGCAGGTAGTAAGTAGCAGACTGTTCCAACTGACTCAAAACTTTGTGCTTAGTAATTTCATCTTCCTCAGTTACTGGTATAGGAATGGTCAGATAGTATCGTCATAGCAGCTGACATTCATTGATTGATTACTCTGTGCCAGGCACTCTAATAGGTACTTTATATGCATAATCTCACTCAATCTTCACAGCTACCCTATGAAGTAGGTATTATTATTATTATCTCCATTTCACAAATGAGGAAACTGAGGCACACCCCAGATAATCAGACGGTAGAGCCTGCTAACTATGTCACTATGGTAGCACATCTTCTCACCTAGATCAAGGGGCTTCTCGGGCGGCTCAGTGGCAAAGATCCACCTGCCAGTGCAGGAGACACGAGTCCAGTCCCTGGGCCAGAAGATCCTCTGGAGAAGGAAATGGCAACCCATTCCAGTATTCTTGCCTGGGAAATCCCAAGGACAGAGGACCCTGGAGGGCTACAGTCCATGGGGATCACAAAAGAGTCAGACACGACTAAATAACAGCTACCGAGATCAATGGAACAAAATAAAAAGTGAAGAAATGGGCTTCCCTTGTGGTCCAGCGGTTAAGAATCCACCTTGCAATGCAAGGGACACCCAGTTTGATCCCTGATCTGGGAAGATCCCACATGCCGCAGGTCATCTAAGCCCTGTGCCACAACTACTGAGCCTGCGCTCCACAGCAAGAGAAGCCACCACAGCGAGAAGCCCAGGCACCTCAGTAAAGAGTGTCCCCCACTCACCGCAACTGGAGAAAGCCCACGTGCAACAGTGAAGATCCAGAACAGCCAAAAATAAACTAAATATCTTTTTTAAAGTGAGAAAAAAAAGATCAAACATATACCATTTCAGCATATGATAGAAATGGCATCTCAAGTGAGGAAAGATGAATTATTTGGAAAACACTTGCCACAAGCTTAGCATTTGAAGGGCCTCCCTGGTGACTCAGATGGTAAAGAAATCTGACGGTAGTGCGGGAGCCTTGGGTTCTATCCCTGAGGAAAATCCCCTGGAGAAGGACATAGGAACTCATTCCAGTATTCTTGCCTGGGAAGTCCCATAGACAGAGGAGCCTGGTGGGCTACAGTCCATGGGGTTGCAAAGAGTCAGACATGACTGAGCGACTAACACTTTAGCATTTGGAAAAGTAAGTTAGATTTCAACCTAACATCTTACACTAAAATAAATTCCCAGTGCATTAAACAAAACAATGTGAAAGTGAAACACTCAATATGCCACGGTTGGCATACTTATTGTGTGGCTACATGTTTCTCAGATGTCCAGCTCAGGCATCATGTCCTCCTGTTGTAGCCACGGTTTCTGGGAAACAAACTCACTCAAGGACGATGCGGATAGTGGAGGGCAGTTTATTACACCCGTGGGCCCAAGGCAGAGTCTACTCCTAGCCAAGGACCCCGACCAGTTTTTTGCGAAAACCTTATATACCCTAAGTATACGTGCCCAAACCCACCTCCCCAAATTTCCTGAAACTAGTCTGAACAAAAGAAAAGAAAGATACAATCAAAGTTAACCTGTGATTCATATGCCTTAAGCCTAGGTAGTTAACAGTGGACAATTATCAATAGGCCTGTGGTCATACCCCAATAAGCGTAATAGAATTTATGATTCTATTTGGTTACACAGATAATAAGGGTATTCTTTTAGGGGACAGAGCCCTGGGGCTCTTCCATCGAGGGGTGGAGGGGGGTCTGATTTTCCAGTTGGTATGTTGTTTCCATAGACACTGGGCATATAGCTCAAAATCCACAGTCCGGCCCAAGATGGTGTCCTGATTTCAAGATGGAGCCTGTTCTGTCTGTTTCCTCCTTCACTCCAAGCAGCCTTCCTGCACCTTGACCCTGTTTTGCTGGTTAGACACCATCTTCCTCTTCTGAGCTTCCACAGACTCTCTTTCATAGATGGCACTTTCCATGTTGAGCTGTAGGTGTTTTGTGTCTTTGCTTGGCCCACCTAGGAACATTGTAACTCCAGGACCAAGCACAGTGTGGGAAACCCAAAGGACTTCTATAAATGTAGGATGGGGAACAGAAGGAAGAACAGGTTAGCACTTGATAGTCTCCAGGAAAACTGACCCAGCTCTTCTGATCCCAGGAAATATAACTACTGCAGAGACTCCCGTCTGCTAGACACGGGGTCTTCGGCTTTGTATAGCGCTGGACAAAAGCCAGCAGATTCTTATGGTCCACTGCCTCTCTCTTCAATCTTTCTGCAGAACATCACTCTTCTGCTGTCACAGCAGGCCACAAATACAAGTGATTATGGCAGGGTATTGAGAAATGGAATATTTCCTGCCATATCAGTAAACAAGGATGTCACAGTCGTCAGCAATGCAAGCCCTCCAAATGTTAATTTCTGAGCCCCTAGGGCACCGGAGAAGGAGAATACCTGTGATTCAGCAGACGTCAGGCTGCAGCCACTCCGTGCAGCGAGCACTGAGGAACTCAGGATGTGAAAAACACAGGATGCTGGCCCCAGATAGCTGAGATGAACATGAAAGGAATGATTTCAGTGAGCCCGGACTGTTGCACCCTCCCATACATAGAAAAGCACTAAATTCCTTCACTTGAGGTATCTGGTTCTTTAATTCACAATAAATAATTTTGATGTTCAGAATACCTGCTCCTTGTTGAACATATCGATGTAACCTGACTCCTCCCCTGCCTCCTTGGAGCAGTTCTCTCACGGTTCCTTGAGATTCTGTTTTCTGGGCTTGAAGTCCTAAAAATTCTCACCGAATAAAACATAACTCTCAATTTTTAGGTTGTGACTGTTTTTTAAGTTGACAATAGGAAAGGCAGTGCAGCTTGGGGGCTAAAAGTTTGACCTTTTAGAGTCCAGAAGTCCTGAGGTTGTGTCCTGGCTCTTTCCACTCCTTAGCTGTGTGGCCTTGGGCAAGTAGCTTAACCTCTCTGAGCTTCAGTTTTCTCGTGCTTTTTGGAGTTCTCTCCTTTGGCAAGCTTTAGTTTCCGAGAGACATAAATTCCAGAGATGTAAATCTGGAATCTTTATGCTAAACTAACGATGGGAGAATAAGCAAAATTACATGCAACATGGAGGAAGGGATTGACTGTTGCAGGGAAGACGTGCGCCTCTATGAAAGAGGCCCTGAAGCCCGAGGTGATATGGGAAAGATGAGTGAGAGACTTGAAGCAGGGGCTGGGGGTGGAGTATACAAAGCAAAGGGAAAGCCTGAACAAAGGCTGGGGGGCTTGAGTTCGTAGTGAGTAATCCTTTGCGTCCATCTCTGGCGCAAGACTGCCTCGTGGAAGAGTGGCAGGAGCTGAGGCTGGAAAGGCTGGCCAGGGTCAGGCTATCTAAGAAAGACCCCTCGAAAGTGTTTGTGTTGGGGCTGGTCCCTCAGGTCAGCAGCTTCCCCCATTAGAGGAGAGGGAGGTCGTGGTGTGTGTCCTGTCAGGCAGCCGAGCTTTCTGGATGCCCACAGATGCCATGGTGATTACTGGGTCCTTGAAGAAGTTTCCAGGTGATTAGGTTGTGTTGATTCCATCAGCGTCCCTGGGGCAACTGCAGCTCCATCAGAGTGACAGGACAGACAGACATGCAATCAACAAAAAAACATACAGACGGAAATTACAGCCAGGCTTTCAGGGGAAATGATGGGTCAGAGATTGTGCCCCCGATTGGAGAACGGAGAGTCAGGTGAATCAGAGGAGACCAAGATGGGAAAAGATGATAGCCTGAGGGAGGAGGGACACAGGACCAAGCCTGGCAGCTGAGAGAGACACTGAGGATCCAGCAGCTTGGAGGTAATGTAATCTGGAGGCTGAATTTCAGCAAAGAGCTCACAGTGTGACAATAGTGTGTGGCTAGCAGGGTTCTTGATTCTTTTTTTTTTTTTTAATTTCGTTTTACTTATTTGGTTCCACCAGGTCTTCTTTGCAGCATGTGGAATCTAGTTCCCTGATCAGGAATCAAATCCAGGTCCCCTGCACTGGGACCTTGGTGTCTTACCACTGGACCACCAGGGAAGTCCCAGGTTCTTGATTCTTTTAACAAACATGTATTGAGCACCCCCTATACTATACATCAAGCAGTATTCTAGTGACTAGAAAGGGATGAAATCTCTGCTTTCAATGAAGCCTGCAGTGAAAACAAACTGCTTCAACAAAATGATGGGAGACGGACAGGAAACACCTATTGAATATATCAAATAGTGAGAAATTCTGTGAAGAAAAATATAGCTAAGTGAGGGGCTAAAGGATGACAGTGTACCATATTATATAGTAGGGTCAGAAGGGCGTCTCTGAAAGGGAAGCATTTGCATGGAGACCTGAATGAGACCATGGACAGAGACAGAAGTGTAGATAACTGCCAGACGGCTGTTCTGGGCAGTGGGAACAGCATGTGTAAAGGCTGTGAAGTGTCACAGGAGACACGCAAGGGCTTGGGGTGGAATGGACGAGTGTGGAGAAGAGTTTGAGGCGATGAGGTCAAAGGCAGTGGGGGCCATGTGCTGTGTTGGAACTACACTGATTAAGCATCATGGCAAATATCACTGGACCTGAACTTCAACTCCAGCTCTGCCTTCCCTTATAATTCTGAGCAGGTTATTTTAGCCTCTCTTTCACTTTACCCCATTTCATTTCACTAAAACAGGTGTATTAGAATTCTCCAGAGAACCAGAACCAGTAGGAGATACATGTGTGAAATTTATTTTAAGGTCTTGGTTCATGGGGTTGTTCAGTTCAGTTCAGTTGCTCAGTCGTGTCTGACTGTTTGCGATCCCATGAATCGCAGCATGCCAGACCTCCCTGTCCATCACCAACTCCCAGAGTTCACTCAGACTCATGTCCATCGAGTCGGTGATGCCATCCAGCCATCTCATCCTTTGTTGTCCCCTTCTCCTCCTGCCCCCAATCCCCCCCAGCATCAGGGTCTTTTCCAATGGGTCAACTCTTTGCATGAGGTGGCCAAAGTACTGGAGTTTCAGCTTTAGCATCATTCCTTCCAAAGAACACCCAGGACTGATCTCCTTTAGGATGGACTGGTTGGATCTCCCTGCAGTCCAAGGGACTCTCAAGAGTCTTCTCCAACACCATGGCTCAAAGCATCAATTCTTCAGCCCTCAGCTTTCTTCACAGTCCAACTCTCACATCCACACATGACCACTGGAAAAAACATAACCTTGACTAGATGGATCTTTGTTGGCAAAGTAATGTTTCTGCTTTTGAATATGCTATCTAGGTTGGTCATAACTTTCCTTCCAAGGAGTAAGCGTCTTTTAATTTCATGGCTGCAATCTCCATCTGCAGTGATTTTGGAGCCCCCCAAAAATAAAGTCTGACCCTGTTTCTATTGTTTCCCCATCTATTTCCCATGAAGTGATGGGACCAGATGCCATGATCTTCGTTTTCTGAATGTTGAGCTTTAAGCCAACTTTTTCAGTCTCCTCTTTCACTTTCATCAAGAGGCTCTTTAGTTCCTCTTCACTTTCTGCCATAAGGGTGGTGTCATCTGCATATCTGAGGTGATTGATAATTCTCCCGGCAATCTTGATTCCAGCTTGTGCTTCTTCCAGCCCAGCGTTTCTCATGATGTACTCTGCATAGAAGTTAAATACGCAGGGTGACAATAGACAGCCTTCACATACTCCTTTTCCTATTTGGAACCAGTCTGTTGTTCCATGTCCAGTTCTAACTGTTGCTTCCTGGCCTGCATACAGATTTCTCAAGAGGCAGGTCAGGTGGTCTGGTATTCCCATCTCTTGAAGAATTTTCCACAGTTTATTGTGATCCATACAGTCAAAGGCTTTGGCATAGTCAATAAAGCAGAAATAGATGTTTTTCCGGAACTCTTTTGCTTTTTCCAAGATCCAGCAGATGTTGGCAATTTGATCTCTGGTTCCTCTGCCTTTTCTAAAACCAGCTTGAACATCTGGAAGTTCACGGTTCACATATTGCTGACGCCTGGCTTGGAGAATTTTGGGCATTCCTTTACTAGCGTGTGAGATGAATGCAATTGTGTGGCAGTTTGAGCATTCTTTGGCATTGCCTTTCTTTGGGATTGGAATGAAAACTGACCTTTTCCAGCCCCATGGCCACTGCTGAGTTTTCCAAATTTGCTGGCATATTGAGTGCAGCACTTTCACAGCTGGCTCAGATCATGAACTCCTTATTGCCAAATTCAGACTTAAATTGAAGAAAGTAGGGAAAACCACTAGACCGTTCAGGTATGACCTAAATCAAATCCCTTATGATTTACAGTGGAAGTGAGAAATAGATTTAAGGGACTAGATCTGATCGAGTTCTTGATGAATTATGGACGGGGGTTCGTGACATTGTACAGGAGACAGGGATCAAGACCATCCTCGTGGGTTGTACAGGCTGGCAAACCCAAAGTCTACAAGGTCTTCCTCCATCTTGACTTCATCCTGACCAGAGCTGGAAACAGTGGGGAAAGGGCCAGGTCCCAGGCCACGTGAGCACAGACCAGTAAGAGCATCCAGCAGACCAGAGCAACTCAGGTCCCAGAGTTATCTGCCACTGAATTCCCTCCATCTCTGCAGAGGTCAGTCTTTTGTTCGATGTGGTGCTTCAGTGCATTGGATGAGGGCCAACCACGTTATGGAGGGCAATCTGCTTTACTCCTATTTTAAGTGTAAATCTCATTCAAAAACACCCTCAAGAAACATCCAGAGTGGGAATTTCCTGGTAGTGCAGTGGTTAGAACGCATCCTTTTCATGGCAGGGAGCACAAGTTCAACCCCTGGTCAAGGAACTAAGATCTCACATGCCACGTGGCATCTCCAAAAAAGGAACATCCAGACTAATGTTTGACCCAATATCCAGGCAATGTGGCCCAACCGGGTTGACATATAAAGTACACAGTAAGAATATCAATCTTATGAGGTTGAGTAAGTGATAAAATTGAGAATATCTGCAAAGCACTAAGCTGGCTGAAAAGGTCATGGTTGCTATCACGTAAGGGACAAAAATGACATTTGTCAAATGCCTAGTGGATTGAGTGCTATGCTAGGCTCTTCCACGTTGTTATTGAATTCCAGTCCTCTTTACCACAATCTGAAGCAGGTATTATTCTCATTTTACAGGTGAGGAATTTAACTCAGCTTGCACAAGGACCCTCAGCTGGTGTCAGAGTGGAACTAGAACTCAGGTCTGTCTGATTTCAAGACCTGGGCTCTTTCCTACTGTCCCACAGATGTCCAGAACCTGTAGCCGTCTGCATCAGAAAAAAGGCCTCCATCACAGGGCCTTCGCCCGAGGCTCCACGGTAAAGAATCTGCCTGCAATGCAGGAGACGTAGGAGACTGTTTTAACCCCTGGGTCGGGAAGATCCCCTGGTGAAGGAAATGGCAACCCACTCCAGTATTCTTGCCAGGAGAAGAGTCTGGTCGGCTATAGTCTGTGGGGTCACAAAGAGTCAGACACCACGGAGCATTCACACCCAAGGGCTGGAGATGGGCTGAGAGCAGGAAGGGGAGTGGTCTCCCTGGAGGATGAGCCTAAACCCTCACATAAGCGTACAGGCACTTCAATCCAGAAATTGCTCTGAAGTAGGCTGTCAGCCCTCGTGGCAACTCTCGGCCCAGAACAGGGGTGTGCGGGAAGTTTTCTGTGGGGTCTTGACTTGTGGAGAAGAATCTCTTTTCAGTGCCCCCTGATGGTGTGGCTTCAGCCTAAAAGTGGGGGAAACTTCCAGCTTATTTGAGGTGAGGGGAATTCTCAGAGAAGGGCTCCTCACAGCCCATAAGGGCCATTTGGCTCAGGTCTCACTGTCACACAGGGCCTCAAATTTAGGCTTCGGATGTTACTTCTAGGTGTGGTTTCAGACAGTCTCCCTGTCACTCTCCCACAGAACAGAAAGAAGGATACAGTACACAAGATTTAACTTTTATTATGGAATTTTTTCAAGTAATACAAAAGTAGAAAGAATCTTAATAACTGATATGCCCATTATCATAGAATGTTACATTATAAAGTCAGGTCTGCAGTTCCCTGTGAAGGAAACATCCCAGGTAGGAGAGCTGGAAGGAAGGAGGCCTAGCCCAAGTGCCCAGGGCTGCAGAGGCTGGGGCGGGAATGGGGGGCTCTTCGTGGCTCAGGGAAAGGCGGGGGGAGGGCGGGCCCGCAGCTCTAAAGTCTGCTTCCTGCCCCAGGACAGGAATTTTGCACTTTGCCCTCCACCCCAGGTGATGTGGTGCCCAATTCTAGAGCCAATTAGGCGGCTTCTCTGCCAGGGCAGGAACTCAACCAAATACCACTTACAGTGCAACCTATGGGGGCCAGTTTGCTCTCAGCCCCCAGGGAGCAGGGAGGTGGGATTTGGGAGCAGGATCTTGGCCTTGCCCCCTGAGAAACTTACAGTCTGCTGGCAGGGAGGCAAAGAAATGTACCTGCGGTGAAGCAATCAAGTGCCACTAACTGTGCCTGCACAAGGGTTCCGGCTATTATTTGCTTAGGAGGCGACCCTGTGAGTGACCCTAAGTCAAGGAGCAGTGTGCACGGGGCAGGCCAGTCCGGAGGTCCCTGAGGGCAGGGCCTCCAGCTTCCCGTTCTTTCCCGGTTCCCACAGTGCCCAGGGCTCCCTCAAGCTACAGTGAGTTTCAATACTGGCTTTTGACTGAAACTTTTCTCTTTGTCTCTATCTCTGTCTCTCAGAAGCTCTGTCTCTACCAGTCTCTGGTTCTCTCTTGTTTCCCAACATCCTTCCCCTGGGGAGCAGAGCTTGGGGCGGGGGCGGGAGGAGGGGGTGCGGGCTGGGCAGTGGGAACAGGACTGCGTCCTGTTCTCACCAAGGACAATAAGGTCCGGAAAGGGCTGGAGCCAAGGCCTGGTGCAGACTCCCCCTCCCTCCCTGCCCTGGGCGCCCCCTTCCCTGCAGACCCTCGACATGCCCTTAAATGCCAGGCATCCCCTTCTGCCAGCACCAGTCCTGGGGGGTTCAGCCTCTGCCCAGGCAGGGGAGCCCCCTCGTCTCACCTTCCCACCGCCCTCTTCTTAGGTGGCATCACCTCCTGCCCCAAGGAGTCCATCTCTGGGACAGGAGCCCACCCTGTGTTATTTACTCCTGTTTCCGGAGCAGGCAGCGGGTGTCAGGGCCACGTGTGAGGGAGCAGGAGGAAACATCTGGCTTCCCCCGGTCCTCCAGGGGCAGACCGCCCCTCTCTCCCCTAGGCCTCCAGCCTCCAGGGTGGAGCAGAGCCCCAGGCGTCCTGGGGCCAAGAGGTTAGCACCTTTGCCCTTCTGACCTTCAGATTTCCAGCTCTGATGGCCTCATGCCCCCTTATTTAATGATGGTGTTAGATGGCTGGGATACCCCTGTTAGAGTTAATTGGCAGGTCAGGTGCAGGCAGCCGGCGAGGCACCCCAAGGACAGGCTGGGTGGAGAGCTGATGTCGGCGCCAGCCTGCCTGATAAATGTACCCATTCCCTGAGGAAGGGATCATTATTCCTGGCCACATACTGTCCCTGAGGCCTACGCAGTGGGTGGCAGCAGGTGCCCAGATCCCTTGGCATTGTCCTGACACCTGCTTTAGGCTCCTCCCCAACCTCCAGTAACCTGGCCCCCGCTCTCATCTTGGAAGGTATGATGCCCCCAGGTGGTCAGATTCCCCACCGTGTGGGTGCTCACTTGGGCTGGCACCTGCCCTTCTGCCCACTCCAGGACAGGGTTTGACAGACTGAGACCTAGAACTAATCCAGCTTCCTGCAGGTCCAGGACCCTTTGGGGGCACCATTTCTTCTCCCCGAGGGTCCCACATATGGTAACCCCCCCCAACCATCACTAGCTAAGTCAAAGCCTAGGGCTACCATTCCTTCTCAGGAAGGCTCTGGTCTCCACTGAACTGTCTTTGCCTCCACTCATAGCCAGGAGCAAGGAGACTTGATTCAGGTTTTAGCCAGTCTCTCATGTCCTCCAAAAGTTGGCTTCCACTGGAGAGACTCAGCAAGAACCTTAAGAGCCAGCAGGAACTTTCTAAGCCCTCAATGCCAACTTGCAGGTGAGTGTTGCCAGTCTCCGGGAGGAAGACATGAGCTCGTGGCACCCTCTGCAGGTAACCTGGGCAAACTGCATAGTATTCCCTCAGCCTAGAGACAGAGGTGAAAGGGTCTGGATTCTGGCTACAAATGGGGAGGGTGGGGATGTCTAATCCTGGACCAGAGTTCCTTTGACTCACTTTTTCACCTTCACTGGGTCTCATTCCCTAACTCAGGCACATCCCATGTACTGAATTTTCTGTTCCAGGAGGGCAGGTTCTTTCATTCAACCAACCCTCTAGTCCTCACTGCCCATCACCAGGCTCTGTGGAGAATATCAAGCTGACCAAGGCACAGTAAGCACCCTAAAGCCCACACCACCCAAGAGGGAGGGTGCCTAGGTGCTCCAAAGGACAGACACTCTGGTCAGAGAGGCACTTCTCATGGCATAGCACGGACAAAGACCTGAGAAGTCACATTCCCTCACTTCCACTAAGACTGGCTCCAAGGTTGGTGGCCTTGTCCCTATCGTTTTATATACTTTGCTATTCTAAAAACTTACGATGCTTCCTAGTCCTTTGGTTACCAGACAAGAAAAATATGAAGGCACTCAGACCAAAGAGGATAGAGACGGTGATCAACCTGGGAGTCTTTCTAAATACAGGCATACGTCCATGCTGGAGAACACATAGGTTTAGGAGGGCAACATCAGTAGGAAATTCCCACCTGCAGACTTGGAGCAGAAGGGCAGAGGGCTCGTTTGCTCAGGGTGGAGAGCTGGAATAACAAAGCCCCCAGAGGTGTAAATGGAACCCCATGGACACACACAGGGGTGAGGGGCCTTTCCCTCCTTTATTCCTCTGTTTCAAGATCTATTCCAGCTCCGATGAGCAGGCCTTCCTGCATTGCAGTCTTCACCTCTTTTCCCAAAGGGCAAGACTGCAGATCATTCTCACGCTTTTCCTCTATGAGACTCTTACACAAGCATACGCCACTCCAGCGCCTGGCAAAGTGCCTGGCACTGATGGCACTCAATAAACAGCTGGTAAAAATGAACCTTGGAGGAAGGAAAGCTCCTCCATCCCCAAGGACTGAAAGCAGCAGGTGCCCATCTGCCCCAGCATTCTGCACACACCCATGTACACGCATGGGCAGGAGAGGCCTACAGCGTATCACAGCTCAGAGCTACAAAGAATCAACTTTATTAGACATTCAGGGTCAATTTCTCTTTTTGCCCTTGCCCGTAACCTTGGCTGGTGTGAGGACTGGAGCTGTCGCCTGGTACAGAGTGGAAGAGATCTTGTTGATGTAGTACAGACCAACCATGGAGAAGATGAAGCTACACGGTGAAGAAAAACAGTCATGGCATTAGTGGGCATGCTGCTAGCCTGGTGCCTCCTACAGCAGACACCAGCATGAAGGAAAGAATCTAGGCTCAGCTTTAGGAAAATGGGGAAGGGGACAGGAGGGAGAACAGAGCAGGAGGGAGGTATGGGGAAGTCTGGAACCATCACAGGAGGGTCAAGTGCCAAAGGGCAGGATGCTACACCCTTTATCCAGCTGTCAGGCACTTACCAAGTGGTGACACAGACTCTGTGGATGAGCCCTGATGCAAAGAGAGCCAACAGGAGGCAGAGGAGAACTGGGGAGGCAAAAGGTGACAAGAAGGGTGGTGGTCAGAATGGAAACACCAGGCATTCATATGTAGGGTCTAGGAGAAATCTGGGGCTCTCTGAATCTTGGGGGACCTGCTTAGAGAGGTTAAGGCATGACAGCAGGGGGACATCAGATAGCCTTATCAATACCCAGGACATGGAAGTACCAGATGCATTCTCATTTCCAGCTCTGCCCCAAATATCACCTAACTTTCCTATCCTGGCTTGCCTCCATAAAAGGAAAGATGACAGCAGAGTCTGAAGGGTAAGGCCTGCTTGCATTTGAGGAAGAGGGTCACGGCCTTTTCAACAGAAGCCAGCCAAAGGGGATCAATTCACTAAACTGGCTGGCCAGTGCTGCAACTGAGGGCCTCACTCCCTGGACATAAAGTGAAGAGCAGAGTGTCTGGACACACACCCATGAGGGCAGAAAAGGGTCTCCAGACAGCTAGAGTAGGACTGGAGAGAAGGTGGGAGGGCAGATACCAAGGGCAATCCCACCTGCCCAGCTGAGGAGGGCAGGTGAAGAGGGCAAGAGGTAAGGAGGGTGAAGAAATGAGGGCCACAGTGACAGGTGAAGGCTTCACAGGAGATGGCATCTGCTATCAATTTGGGGCATGTGGCATCCTTAGGTGATCTGGCCTTGACGCCTAATTTGCTTTATGAACTTAATTCTCCATACGTAACTAAATCATCAATTCTTGATTACATGAGCAATAACAAGGATCCTTTCAAATGGAAAACAATCTAACAGTTATTCTACTTTGGTGAGGATTCCTGCTGACACAGAAAGCTGGTGTATCTAATACTTTAGGCTCTTCACAATCATCTCAAACAAATACAATTCACTAGTATTGGGTCCATGTCACCTTGGAACCCTTCAATGAATTTGGCCCTTCTTTTTCTGGTGGAAATAAAGAACACCCTCCTTGGATATATTCATTACAGGCCCAGACCTGCCTATTCCCTCAAACCTTCCCCGGAAACTGGCCAGAAAGTAAATGAGTTTCTTGCTCTCAGAAGCCCTTTCTCCTAGCTCCAATTCCAGGAGTAAAAAGTACTGTATCCAAAAGTATCTGTTTTCAGACAGTCTTAGTACACTTGGTTCCTCCTCCTCAACAACCTTTACTGTCTAAGCACCTGGGAGTTCAGCACAGTGTTGGAGGAGATTAAAGGTGAGGGTTACAAGAAAGGGTTCAAATACTCAACCTCCAATTTTCACTTACTCTCAGGGAAGATCTTTGCTTGGAATCCTTTACCAAAGACAAGATTCTCCAGATTATTGAAGGCCTG
Organism: Capricornis sumatraensis; assembly: GCF_032405125.1. Taxonomy (NCBI): domain Eukaryota; kingdom Metazoa; phylum Chordata; class Mammalia; order Artiodactyla; family Bovidae; genus Capricornis; species Capricornis sumatraensis. The sequence continues at coordinate 116,826,855 of NC_091070.1, read as the reverse complement.
GGTTGAGGGAGTTAAGGTGGAGTTAAGGGAGTTAAGGTCGGTCGTGCCATGGGGGCTGAGATGTGTGGGTTAACGGGAAGGGTACAAGCCTGCGTGACCCTCCACCCTTCCTATCCTCAAACAACTCTGCCCACTCCCCCGCAGAGAGGATACAGTGAGAGAGAAGACGAAAAGGCCGGAACCAAGCAGGCCGCCCTGGATGGTGAGCCACTCAGTGGAGGCCAGCTGGCGACTGTACATCTGCATCCCAGCGAAGAGCAGAAGGGACAGGAGGGAGGACAGCGCCAGCGACGTGCCTGTACCCACCACTGGAGCGGCGGAGAGGAGAGACGGAGTCAGGCGCAGCCCTCCCCGCAGGAGCCGCAGGCGGATTCAGCAGGCCCGGGAGCTCGAGAGCCCGATCACTTCCAAGCACTCCGGGGACTGCAGCCACCCTCCCCAACTCCCCACACCTCGCGGCGACCCCCCAGGAATTCCTCACCTCTGGACGCCCCGAACCCTCCCGCCCCGTGGAAATGCCCATCGCCTGGAACCCAGGACACGTCAGCTCTGTGGGGAGAGGACCAGGAAAGCTGGTCCGCCCAACTCCGACCCCCACTAGTCCGCCCGGGTTGGGGGAGTAGAGGGGATCCCGTTGGTCCCGTTACCCATCATGCCCTGCCCTTGGGTCCAATCCGTGCTTCTGTCCAGGAGGCGAGCCGAACCGGGGACGATTGGCTGTGCGCATGCGTCAGGCCCTAACGTGGCCTTGTTTCTCCCTTACGCCTTCCTCTTTCTCCCCCTCAGAGCCTGACTGCAGCGCCCTCTTCCTGAAGGGAGGAAATATTGCGTCCAGGAGCATCCTTGGCCACCACCCTGGTTCCCGGCTCTTCCCCGCACCCAGAGCATCTGCTGCCTCTCAGTGCAAGCTGCACTTAACTCTTCAAGTCACCGGGCCCGTGGACTGCTTCTGTCTTCTTTGTCAATTATGTCAGCCTGTTCTTCAAAACTAACCCCCCCATGAACACTGCCTTGATATCTTCCGTGGGCTCTTGCCCAAACCAAAATCTAATCCTTCCATCCTGGAATCTATCTTTCTCTAAAACTATCCTTCTGCTTTCTATGAGTAAGATTAGAAGCCAGTGAAGAATTTGAACATAAGAAATGGCTCCCCCTCAAATACCATTCCACGTTACCTAACTACTGCCCCGCTACCCGACCGCCTGCTGAGAACCACGTGGGGAAAACTCTTTCCCACCTCCTACCTCGACCGGCGCTGTTAGATGCTGGTCCCTGGAGCATGCGCAGTGACATCTCACCCTCACCCCTCCCCACATCCCCACCCGGCTCCTGCATTAAGCCCGGGGTTCGCAGCCGCAGCCGGGATCGGGCACCCGGGGGCGGGCGGGCATGCTAGGGCCATGGCTGAGGGTGAGGATATGCAGACCTTCACTTCTATCATGGATGCACTGGTCCGCATCAGTGTGAGTTAAGGTGGGGTCGAGGGGAAGGGGAGGGGGAGCATAGGGGTCTGGGGCAGGCCGGGATCTCGAGCAGGTGGGGGTCCCGCTAGATGCTGGGATGTAGCCAGGGGGTTGTCGATGGCAGAAAGGACTGGGAGGATCGGGATGCAGGTATGAGAGGGTAATCCCGGGGGCAGCCCGGAGGTGAATGCCGTGAAGGCGTCCATCTGCTAGGGTGTAAGGAACATGGAGCTGCCTGGATACAGCGGGTGGCTCGGGGTAGCCTCCAGCCGTGCACCGAGGTTGGGGTTGCAGGGCAACGGGGCTATGCTATGAGGGAGGGGCGCGAGTGAGACTGGGTATTTTCCAAGAAAACTGAGAACAGGTCGGGGGCAAGGAAGGAGCCGCACCACGGTGCAGTTCCCAAATTGGACCCCTTCACGAGACCCCACCCCACCGCACCCCCACTCAGGGCTGCCTCCGAGCCTGCGGTTGTCATGGCAACCCGTGCCCGGCTCTCCCAGGGGCGGTGCCAACCCTGCTCCCCCCCACCACTTCCTTCCCCCTCCCTCCCTGTCCCTCCCTCCTTTGTGTCAGCTGCGCCCCTGACCGGGATGGCTGCGAAGAGAGGGACCAAGGTGAGGTGTGGGGGTGGGGCATAGCCTGAGGACCCCCGCCACCGAAAAAGGGAGGGGTACTTCCGGTGGGGAGGGGGCAAATAGGCGGCGCGCCCGTTTCTACCCTACCTTGGGAGGGGTTGCGACAGGCCGGGTTATGCCTGGGGTGGTAGCAGGAGAGCCGGATGGTGGGGGGCAAAATGGTATGGGTTAGGAGGAGCCAGATGGGTTAGTGGTGAGCAATGGAGGCGAAGGCGGCTGCAGGCCGGAGCCACCGCAGGAGGACAGACAGGGTGAGCAGGAGGATGGAGAGAGCCTGGTTATAAGGAGAAGTCACGCGGGGGAGGAGAGGAATGGGGATGCCAGAGAAGCGGGGGGGGAGGGGGGGGAGGGGGGCGGTTGGTGGGGGGCCTCTGCACAGAGCTGCAGAATGGGCGGTGTCCTTGAGAGATGTGCCTGGGGCAGGCTGCCGGGAGATGGGGGGATGGGGGCAAAGGCCAGGTGAGAGGGCTGTAGGTCCAGGACAGGGGTTGGGGCTTGAGACTGGGGGAGACCTGAGCTTCAGCCATCTCTCCTCCTTAGGTATGTAGCTCTGCAGGAGGGAAGCCTGCTGGAGACAGGGAGTTGGAAGGCCTGTGAACCAGGCCAAGGCTGATGCTGGAGAAAAATCCATAGCTGGTCGGGTCCCTTGTAGTTTTTCTTCCTCATTTCCAAGAACCCTTGGGTCTTTAAATGCAGTTGAGGTGCCTGTTGAGATATACCCAGGTGTCCAAGCTCTGATCCAACCTCCTGGTCCCTCCACAGACGAGCATGAAGAACATGGAGAAGGAACTGCTGTGCCCAGTGTGTCAAGAAATGTATAAGCAGCCACTGGTGCTGCCCTGTACCCACAACGTGTGCCAGGCCTGTGCCCGGGAGGTCCTGGGCCAGCAGGGCTACATAGGCCATGGTGGGGACCCCAGCTCCGAGCCCACTTCTCCTGCCTCCACCCCATCCACCCGAAGCCCTCGCCTCTCCCGCAGAACTCTCCCCAAACCAGACCGCTTGGATCGGCTGCTTAAGTCAGGTGGGGCTGGTACCCATGGGGTTGGGATGGGGATGCTGGGATGTCCATCAGGAAGATGGAAGGGGTCCATCCCTGGCCAGGGGCACCTGTGTGTTTTTCAAGGGGTACTGCCCATCCAGGCTCTGCTAAGAGCTGAGCTCTGGCACAATGAAAATTAATTCTTTAATTGAGCAGACTTCCCCCACCCTGAGCCAGCTGTGATTTTCACCTCCCTACTTCCTGGCCCATCCACAGGCTTTGGGACATACCCCGGGCGGAAGCGAGGTGCTCTGCACCCCCAGGTGATCATGTTCCCGTGCCCAGCCTGCCAGGGTGATGTGGAGCTGGGGGAGCGGGGCTTGGCAGGGCTTTTCCGGAACCTGACCCTGGAGCGTGTGGTGGAGCGGTACCGCCAGAGTGTGAGTGTGGGTGGCGCCATCCTGTGCCAGCTGTGCAAGCCCCCACCACTAGAGGCCACCAAGGGCTGTACCGAGTGCCGCGCCACCTTCTGCAACGAGTGCTTCAAGCTCTTCCATCCCTGGGGCACCCAGAAGGCCCAGCATGAACCCACCCTGCCCACCCTCTCCTTTCGCCCCAAGGTGAGCCAGCCTTTGGAGGGCCTGGGAAGCGGGGGGAGGGCATGGTGGTGCTGGGTGGGAGGGCATGCCCGGCACTGTAGGCTTCCAAAAGGAGGTGGCCACAGGGTTGCCATTGCCAAACTCCTTTTTCTGTAACAATAGAGGCACTGGACAAACCTTTGAACATCTTTGAGCCTCCGTCTCATCTGCTGAATGAGGCTTGTAATATATCTGCCCTGCAATCTCCATACCTGCAGGGTTGATGGGAGGATCCTTGAGATAATGTTTGTGAAAGTTATTTAAATACACTGAAATGGTCTATCAGGTATTCATTCATTGAACAAATATTTATCAAGTACCTGTGTGCCTGGTGCTATCCCAGGTGTTGGAGCTAGAGCAGTAAACAAGATAGACATGGCTAATTATTAACTATTATTGTTATTTCCACATGTAGAGGAAGGGAGGAGCAAGACTAATAGCTGGCGGTTTGCAGGAAAGGCTCTCCTTGATTGCCAGGGCATACCAGCAGGTGGCACCATGGAGCACCGCGTCTAAACTCCCCTCCACCTGCTTGGGTCCGGTCCAGGGGAGGACGGGCAGGGAACTGCCCTGTGGTAGGTCAGCACCCTTATACACACCATTGGCTGACTATTTCCTTGCTGTTTCTGTCCCTAGGGACTAATGTGCCCAGATCACAAGGAAGAGGTAACCCATTACTGCAAGACGTGCCAACGACTGGTGTGCCAGCTCTGCCGTGTGCGGCGCACCCACAGTGGCCACAAAATCACGCCAGTGGTCAGTGCCTACCAGGCCCTCAAGGTGAGGACCCTGCCTTATTCAACGCCAGGACTGCCTACACCCACACCCGCTCACATCTGCTCTGCTGGCTTCCTCAGGGCCAGGTGTGATGCCCACCTCTTTCTTTTCCCCTCAGGACAAGCTGACAAAGAGCCTGACATACATCCTGGGAAACCAGGACACAGTGCAGACCCAGATCTGTGAGCTGGAGGAGACCGTGAGGCACACGGAGGTGAGGGAGGGCACGGAGGTGGGCCCTGGGCCCTGCCTGGCAGTGGGAGCAGGAAGGGGGTGGAGGTGGGTACAGCCCAATCACCTGGCTGCAAACTCAGGAAGCCTGTGTGGGGTCCATGGATGTGTCAAGGCTCTGGTTAAACTAGGTTGTCAGAAATGGCAGTGTCCCAGGCCAGGCGGTACCCAAGGCCACAGTGGAGACAGGGTGTCTATCACCCAGGAGAGGGAGAGCTTGAAAAGCCCCAGGGATGGAGCTCAGATGCCCTCAGGCTCAGCTGCCTGCTGGGGATGGCACACATCCTTGGACCAAGGAGGGTGAGGCGATGGCTCTGATACCTTTTGCCAGATTGCTTGAATCAGCTGACGTGGGGAAGGGCGATAAGGATGGCACAGATGCGGGTGGACGTTAGTGCGGTCCAGGTGGATATTAGTGTAGTCATGGCCTCTTTTATTTGGGGGAGTCCTCAAGGAGTCAGGATCAAGGTGTGGGCCTCCAGGAAGAGTAACACAAATGGTCAGGATTTGAGCCTATGTGGGTGTACAGGAGGCCGTGGAGCCATGAGCCTGGTCCCATTTGAATGGGTAGGTAGGATTTCCCTAGATGCTTTGTGATCCTAGCCATGGTGTGGTGCCCCAGGAGGCTGGAGCAGATGCAGCCTTCAAGAAGGAGGCAGTCAGTGTTGCTCTCTGCACAGGTGAGTGGTCAGCAAGCCAAGGAGGAGGTGTCGCAGCTGGTGCGGGGCCTGGGGGCTGTGCTGGAGGAGAAGCGGGCGTCACTGCTTCAGGCCATTGAGGAGTGTCAGCAGGAACGGCTGGCCCGTCTCAGCGCCCAGATCCAGGAGCACCGGAGCCTGCTGGACGGCTCAGGTCTGGTGGGCTACGCTCAGGAGGTTCTTAAAGAAACAGACCAGCCTTGCTTTGTGCAAGCAGCGAAGCAACTGCACAGCAGGTACTCGGGGGGCAGGGCCCAGGGTCACAGGCTCCTGCAGGGTCAGGGCATCGCGGGTGTAGCCCACGTATCAGGCAGTGTCGAGAGTCTTGCCCGGCGGAGAGCTGGGCTCTGAGGACTTTTCACCAGGCCAAATGGATACCAGCTCTTGCCCAAAGGGATAGGGAAGAGACCCATAGCCGATACCAAAGCTCTAGGGCCAGACACGGCAGAATCAAGGGGAAGGGCGGCGGCCCAGACAGCAGTGCCTGACCCTTGGCGGTGTTGGTCGCTCCATCCTGTCCGACTTTTTGTGACGCCACAGACTGTAGCCTGCCAGGCTCCTCTGTCCTTAGGATTCTCCAGGCAAGAATGCTGGAGTGGATTGCCATTCCCTTCTCCAGAGGATCTTCCCGACCCAGGGATGGAACCCAGGTCTTCTGCATTGCGGGCAGATTCTTTACCGCCTGAGCTACAGGGAAGTCTGACCCTTGCCTGCCCCCATCCCAGGATTGCCCGAGCCACAGAGGCCCTCCAGACATTCCGGCCAGCTGCCAGCTCCTCCTTCCGCCATTGCCAGCTGGATGTGGGGCGTGAGATGAAGCTGCTGACAGAGCTTAATTTCCTGCGAGGTGAGGAGATGGCCAGGCCCCATGTCCAATTAGAGCCTTCCGCCCTTCCTCCCCAGCAGCGGGCCCGGGGGGCAGTGCCCACCAGGGAACTAACTCCCAAGCCTCCCGCCCGGCCTGGCCAGCCGTCCTGCCCACCCAGCCCACCCGGCCACCCCGTCCCACCGCGCTCAGCGCTGCTTCTCCCTCTCTTTGTTTGTAGGCTGTGGCCACCGCGGACTCTGCTCCGGAGCACCCCAGGCAAGTCAGCGGCCCTGCCCTGGGGGTCCTGCCCCCTCTGCCAGGTCCCCTGCCCTGCCCTGCCACTCCCACGCAGCCTGGCTCCCCACCCATGGCTTCCTTCTCTTTCCTGCCCTAACCAGACCGCCTCCACCATCCTCTTCCCTGACCCTTAATCCTGGCCTTTCCGACTTTTTGTCCTTATGAGCTTTGCCCTCCAGGCTTTCCGTCTCTCCCCCTGACCCCTCCTGTGCCATCAAGCTTGGGCTGGCCCTCCGCCCCCATTTTCTGCCTTGCTGCCTCTCCTCGCATCTGTCTCCCATGCAGTTTCCTCTTCCCGTTCAGCGCCCTCTTGCCTGGGTGGGCTCCAGTGGCCGTTACCTGCCTTTCCCTGGGGCTCCTCTGTATTCATAGACTAAAAAGGGTCATAGAAAGAAAGGACAACACGTGATCTCATACCTTCATTTGACAGAGGAGGAAACTGAGGCCCAGATCGAGGGAGTGGCAGCCCAGGACTGGCATCAGGCCACCTGCCTCTTCTTTGCCCAGACAGGCGTCTTCCCAGATCCCTCTCACTCGCACTCACCCCCCCGGCTCCCGCTGCTTTCCCTTTTCCCGCCCACCCTCCATACCATGCCCATGGCCAGGCCGTGACTGACCCCCGCTGTCTCTTCCAACAGTGCCCGAGGCTCCGGTCATCGACACCCAGCGCACCTTTGCCTACGACCAGATCTTCCTCTGCTGGCGGCTGCCCCCCCACTCACCACCTGCCTGGCACTACACCATTGAGTTCCGACGCACTGATGTGCCAGCCCAGCCAGGCCCCACCCGCTGGCAGCGGCGGGAGGAGGTGAGGGGTACCAGCGCCCTGCTGGAGAACCCCGACACGGGCTCTGTGTATGTGCTGCGTGTCCGCGGCTGCAACAAGGCCGGCTACGGCGAGTACAGTGAAGACGTGCATCTGCACACTCCGCCCGCGCCCGGTGAGTGGGCCCTGGGTGCCTGGGACCCAGGCACGGACAGCTGCTGCTGGGCGGGCCCCATAGAGACAGCATAACACACTGGGTCATCCTCACTAGCTCTGGAGCCAGACTGCCTGGGTTCAAATCCCAGCTCTGCCTTTTACCAGTTGTGTGGCTTTGGGTGAGTTATTCACCCTCTCTGAACCCTTAGTTCCTCCTCTGTAGGTATAGTAACAACACCTACCCCATAGCCTTGTTGTGAGAATTAAGTGACTTGCTAATGTGTAAAGTCTTAGCTGAGAATTTGAGCTGGTGGCTCAGAGGTTAAAGCATCTGCCTGCAATACAGGAGACCTGGGTTCGATCCCTCGGTTGGGAAGATCCCCTGGAGAAGGAAATGGCAACCCACTCCAGTATTCTTGCCTGGAAATTCCCATGGACTGAGGAGCCTGGTGGGCTACAGTCCATGAGGTCACAAAGAGTCGGACACGACTGAGCGACTTCACTTTCACTTTTCAAGGGCTCAGTAGGGCTTCCCTGGTGACTCAGATGGTAAAGAATCTGCCTGCAATGCAGGAGACCTGGGTTGGGAAGACTTCCTGGAGGAGGGTGTGGCAACACACTCCAGTATTCTTGCCTGGAGGATCCCATGGACTGAGGAGCCTGGCGGGCTATAGTCGATGGGGTCACAAAGAGTCGGACACAACTGAGCGACTAAGCCCAGCACAGCACCAGGGCTCAATAAATGTTGGTCAAGTGACTCTCCAGAAAATAGTGGAGGCTCTGGAGTATAGGCATAATAGAGGAGGCAGCCAGAGCGAGTCAGCTGGGGCCGGGAGACTGGTTTCCATTCCCACTAGCCATCACTAAAACTCTTCCTGGGGTCCCATGCCCACTTGGGATGCCCTTTCTTCTTCCCCTATGCTCCCCACTCCAGCTTTCCAGGCCCTGATCCCAAGAGCCCCCTGCCGTCCCTTGGCAACTTGTTCTGTGTTCTGAAATCTCCCAGTGTCTCGTGCTGACACCTCGAGGTCCCCAGTGCCAGTGTTTGTCCCTGAAGTCCTTCCTTCTGTCTCAACCCTCCCCTACTCCAGTCCTGCACTTCTTCCTGGATGGCCGCTGGGGCACAAGCCGAGAGCGGCTGGCCATCAGCAAGGACCAGCGAGCGGTGAGGAGTGTGCCAGGGCTGCCCCTGCTGCTGGCTGCCGAGCGGCTGCTGACGGGCTGCCACCTGAGCGTGGACGTGGTCCTGGGCGATGTGGCTGTGACCCAGGGCCGCAGCTACTGGGCCTGCGCCGTAGACCCAGCCTCCTACTTGGTCAAGGTGGGCGTCGGGCTGGAGAGCAAGCTTCAGGAAAGCTTCCAGGGTGCCCCCGACGTGATCAGCCCCAGGTCAGGCCCCTCTGGGAGGTATGGGGTTCTGGGGATCTGGGTGGGGGAGCTGGGAACACACGGGGTTGACGAGGGGACCACACACTTGCTGGGATGGAGCTGGAAGGAAATCAGGAGGAAATAACATGAGCCAGGCTGGAGGCACTGTGGTCAGGAGAAGTGTGGGCTCTGTGAAAGTGTTTTGGAGGTTGATCTTTGGAGTGACTAGGGAAAGGGGCAATAGAAAAGGAAGCCATCTCCACTCCCCACCATCTGACACTCAGGCTAACACACCATCTCGCCAAGTCTCCGTGCCCTTTCTTGCTCACACCCCTTTGGCAACATCTTTTCACCACAAAGCTTTTTCTCTCCAGTACTGCCTTCCCCCACACCTTGTCTCAGCCTCCTCCAAATCTTCCCTTAAACTTTCCATCACCATACCCTCTCATCCCCAGCATCCTCTTTTTCAGCCACCCACACATGCTCTTCTTCCCCCTCAACACTCTATCCCTCAATACCCCATTTCTTCAGAAGCGGCTTCTCTTCAACATCAGTTCCCTCCTAAACCTGTGATCCCCAACCTGCATCCCTGCAACATCCTTCATCTAAGACACTGACCCGCCCTCATCTCTCTCCCAGCATCCCCCTTCCCAGCATGTTTTCTCTGCTCCTGCCTCTCCCCACCGCTGACCCCTCACCCTTCCAAGATTCTCTAACCCTCAAAACTCTCTCCCAGCACGATATCCCAGTGCCATTTTCTTCGCCACTTGCCTGCATTGGAGGCACTGCCTTTCTCCAGTGTGCCTGAGCGATACCCTGTCTCTCCTCCCCTTCCCCCACCCCTCTGGCCAGTGTGCTTGCCTTTCCCCAGTCTCACCGAACCAAACCCCCAGCCCTACATTATAACGCCCGTCTCTTCAATGTGTTCTCTTCTCAATGCCCCCAAATCAATCCTTGGAACTGCTTGCTCCCCGACATTCCATCCTCCCAACATCTCAGCCCTTGGGTACCATCTACCCCACCCCCCGACATTCTTCTACCCAACATGCATTCCTGCAGGTACGACCCGGACAGTGGGCACGACAGCGGTGCCGAGGATGCCACCGTGGAGGCGTCGCCACCCTTCGCTTTCCTGACCATCGGCATGGGCAAGATCCTGCTGGGGGCCGGGGCCAGCGCGAATGCGGGGCTGACAGGCAGGGACGGCCCGGCGGCCAGCTGCACAGTGCCCCTGCCGCCCCGCCTGGGCATCTGCCTGGACTACGAGCGGGGTCGCGTTTCCTTCCTGGATGCCGTGTCCTTCCGAGGGCTCCTGGAGTGCCCCCTGGACTGCTCGGGACCTGTGTGCCCTGCCTTTTGCTTCATCGGGGGTGGCGCAGTGCAGCTACAGGAGCCCGTGGGCACTAAGCCCGAGCGGAAGGTCACCATTGGGGGCTTCGCCAAGCTGGACTGACCCTAGCGGGCCCCTGCTGGGCCCTGGCCCTCCACACCTCCTGAAGCCGGGTCGTCTCTCTGGCAGCTTCTCCCTCAAGCTCTTCCTCCCACGTGGTCCTGTCCCTTCCCCTATCTGTGTCTTCCCAGGGCCTTTCTTGACCAAGGGACTTTCCTCTGCTCACCTCTCTGGATGTCCCCCATTCTCCCTATTGCCTGTTAATCCAGGTTCCCACACCCACCACGTCTCTGCCCCATGCCCTGCCCTTGGCATCTTGCCCAAATCATGGAGAGAGCCCCTGCCCCACCCCTGCCCTACCCCTGCCCTGTGCTCCTCCCCAGGCTGATTGGGAGGGAAGGCACCCGGAACACTGGGCATGCTCCCCAGCTCTGCCCTCCGCCCTGCCAAGCTCCCTGCCCCATCCATGCTGAACTGCAGCCTTGGGGCAGAGAGGCTTTTTGGCTGGACAGTGCCCAGGCACTCTTTGGTGAGGGAAAGGGACCCTCTCATCCTGCTTTATTTATTTGGGTCCCTGTACCCCCAGCCGCATGCCTTTTATCCCCCTCTTCTCCCCCTTGCATGCTTTAACCTGTCCCGCACCCATGCCAACGTGCCAAGTCTCCCTTGGGGTCCCAGCTGAGGTTGAGCGTCCCCACTGGGTTGGGCCTGGCAAGGCCTCTGGTGCCTGCTGCTGCCCCCCTGCGGTGAGCACTGCTAGGCCTGTGCCAAGCAACAGCTGTTATTTTCATGGTTTATAAACAATAAACTGTGATGCCAGGCCTTCCTGTGATGTCTGCCTTCCCGGAGCCCATTCCTCTTAGCTTCTGTGCTGGATGTGGCAGGCCAAGGGGATGGAGGGTTCCCTGCTATTTCTCAGAGCAGGGGTGCGCGATGGAGCTGGTGCCTGGGGGAAGGAGGTCCCCAAGCCCTGTGCTCTCCAGTCTTCTGCCAGACCTGTGCCCAGCCCAGGTCCAAACTGACTATGGCTGCCAGGGGGCACATCGCTCTGGTGCTGCCCGCCCTCCCACCACCACCACCACCCCACCCCCATGGGGCGTCTGGGCGGAGCCCTGCAGGAATGCGACTTAGGGTGCCCAAAGAGAGCAGAGGCTCCTGGCACAAGGCCTTTCTGTGTTCCCCCATTTCTTGGATTATAGGAAACAGCCTTCATTCAGCCTCCATGACCTTCCCTGAGTTCCAAGGGGCAGATTCAAGCAATTGTTAATTAGGGAAAGGAGGGAATGGGAGACCAGAGAGAAACAAACAATCGAGAACAGTCTTGAGCAACACCCTGTTTCCCCATCAATGGATATTCACAATATCTTTGAGCTGTTTTGTAGAAACGGATATCCCCTGCAGTTGGGAAAAGTTAAAGACGGTATGTAGACCCCAGAGCAGCTGGTCCTGAAGGTCGATGATGCTGAGTTCCAGTTACCTCACCACCAACCCATCAGAAAAATGTCCATGAGCTGATCATGTGCTCTTTGAGCAATTACTGTAAATCTTCTCCAATTTGGGACATACGGTTTTGAGGGCATTTGCCCACTGTGGCCGCCTTCACCTGGCAACACAATAAAGCTATTCTTTTCTACTTCACCTAAAACTCTGTCTCAGAGATTCAATTCAGTCCCGGTGTACAGAGAAGCTGAGCTTTTGGCATCAGTGCATCAGTCAGGGAGTGTGTGCGTGCTCAGTCATGTTTGACTCTCTGTGACCCCAAGGACTGTAGCCCGCCAGGCTCCTCCATCCATAGAATTTCCCAGGCAAGAATACTGGAGTGGGTTGCCATTTCCTTCTCCAGGGGATCTTCCCAACCCAGGGATCGAACCTGAGTCTTGTATCTCCTACACTGGCAGGCCGGTTCTTTACCACCAAGCCATCTGGGAAGTCTTTGACATCAGAACGAGAACTATTTCCCCACCCCTGGGGCACCAGGTAGTAGACCCCAGAGCCAGTAGGCAGGTGGGGCAGTCTGGCACCAGGCCCTGGATCTGACACGGACCTTATCGTGGCCCTGTTGACTCTGCTGCCTTAGGACTTACTTCACACCCGGACAGCTAAGAATAGAGCCGCCTGAGGGCACCATGCCAAGGGGAGAGGAGGGCTCGGGAGTGAAATCCAGGCCTGGGGATAGGGGCGAGCCCGGCTCTCGGGCGGGCAGAGCTGGGTCACGCTGGCTGCTGGAGCCTCAGGCTTTTGTTTCCTCCTTCCTCGTGCGCTGCTGGCCATGCAGGACAGGCGGTAGGAGTCCGTCCGCCTGCACTCCAATGCCATCTCCTCTCCAGCCTCCTGCTTCTCAAATGAACCCCGCTCCTCTGGCCTTCTCTTCCCCTCCTCTCCCAGAGGTCTCTTCCAGACGCCCCCGCCCCTCGCCACACACACACACACATTTTGACTGCCCCTCACCCATCCACAAGTCACAGACAACAGATCAGAAGCTGGTAGTGGGCACGGAGGAGGCTCGCGTTTTATTCAGCAATGTTCACGTTCCCACTCCCGTTTCCAAGCACTCCAGCCAGTCTTCCTGGGAGCCACTGCCTCCGGCATGTCCTCAGGGGCTCAGGTGGGCTTCACCAGGGCTAAGATGGTTTAGGGGACTTGATGGGTCCTGTGAGGGAGGCTGCGAGCAGCCCACCTGAATGCCCAGTTCACTAGCCCGGAACAGAGCTGGGGGCGGGGGTCCCCAGAAGTGAAGAATTCCAGGGAGGCAGCCAGTACTGGCTGGACTCTCAGCAGACAACGTGTCCCTACAAGTTGGCGGAAGTGGCTGCCAGGTTTGTATAAGAGAGGTTGCCGCCACCGTTGCCTGCAGAAACCTAGGTAGGGGCAGAAGAGATCCGGGATGAGCGGCAGAGGCTTTCCTGGGACAACCTTCCTCCCTGGGGTCCCTGGATGGCACCCCAGGATGGGTTGAATGGTCCAGGAGCCTGACTGCTTTCAAAGGGTTAATCTGGAGAGAGCACCTGCCGGTCACCACCACCAGCCAGATGACTGTAAACAGGGCCACTCCCCCTCCTCCTCCTGGTCCGGTTTGGTTCACTCCCTCCCCTTGGCTCTCAGCACCCCCTGCTTTCCCCTCCTGCCACTTTCTCCCTCCATTCTCTGCTCCTCCAGCCCAAGGAGGTGTACACGTTTCTGCAAAACTGGAAGAAGGAAGTCCCCAGGCAGAGGAAAAGTCAGGAAAAGGAAACTCTCCCTTCCCCCACTTGGAGTGGCCTTTCAGCCCCAGATGGCAAAGTAATTATTTACTAGGTCACAGAGGGAGGGAAAGGCAGAAGGAAGAGGGGATCTGTGCCTCCCCACCTTGCACCCAGGCTCACCTGGCTTGGTGAAACTTCTTTCCCAGTTCAGAGACCCCCTTCTCCCCACCAGCCTTTCCCAATCTACCCTCCATTCTTAGGAGACAAGCTGGGACAAGGTGCTCCTTCCGTGAAGGGTTCCCCTGGGTGCAGTGCCCCGTTCATGCCACCTCTGGGCATCCCAGTTTAGTTGAGCTGTGAATGCTCTTCTGGGGGTGCTGGTTGTGGGGGGCACACCCTCCTGAGGTCCCCCTTCTTCCCTAAGCCTTTCCCACAGAACCCCTCTGACTTCCACCCCAGCCTTGTCAAGTCACAGCTTATTTCATGTCGCCTCCTCTAAGTTCTTTGGGTCTTCCCAGTACCCTTTCAGAACCACTGCCCAGACAAAGCCCTTTCGCCCCACTGCCGCCCCCGCCTCCCTCACCTCCTCATAGGGGCTCCGTTTGGTACTGCCAGGGGGCACAAAGCGCCCATGGGTGTGGTAGGCGGAGTACTCGCTCATAGGATGGTAGGCATCTAGGGTTGGAAAGATGTCCAGCTGCTCACATTTCTTTCGTCCGCACTGACACACAACCTGGGGAGACAGGAGATTATGGGAGCGCGCGGCTCCTTCCAGCAGGGGGACTCTGTCAGGGCTGGGGACTGGGCACTCACCAGGGCAATAAGATAGATGATGGCCAGCGCAACCAGAATGCAGACCAGCACCAGCAGGGCAATGCCCCAGCCAGGCACCCCAGACGCAGACGGGGCAGAGGAAGGAAACTGGGCATCGCGCACTGAAAGGAAAGCAGTGGTCAGAGCAGTCTCCCAAAGGAGGTGGCTCTCCCCCTACCAGCTCCAAGAGAAAAAGCGGGGACCCAGATGCCGGAGAGAGAGGGTCCCAGGCAGGGTGGTGCTGGCTGGCAGCTGGGGGAGAGGACTCACCACTAACTCCACTGATGGTCAGGCTATAATTGGCTGCATGTGCTTCAAGCTGACTGAACTGTGCCTTCACCAACTCGGCAGTGGTACCCTCTTGGAAGGCCAGAGTTAAGTCTACCACCACAGATCCTGGCCTGGTTACAAAGAAATGGGGAACTCAGCCATGGGCCCCAGTTTCTGGGTCAGTACACCCTCCCCACAGTCATGACAACATCCACCAGTCCCACAGAGTCCACACCCAGAACTGTACCTGAACTTGATCTCTGAGAGGCCCAGAAAATCCCTCTGTTTATAAGTCTGCAAAATCTGGGGTGAGAGGGAAAGGACTAAGATTTGATGCAAGTGCCTCAAAGAGTTCTGAAGGCTGCTTCGGGGGTGGGGGGTGGGGGTGCATGTTAGAGGAAAGGCAGCTACTCACCACATCTGAAATGCTTCTCTGCAGCTCCTGATAGTAGCTGGTTTGGGGATTTTCCAGGGAAGAGTTAAACTGGAGGTTTGTAATGCGAAAAGACAGGAAGAACAGGGAGACCCGAACAGACGACTGCTGAGAAGTCTTGGGATGGGAGGCGGTGGAAAGTGCTGCGCTAGGGCTAGTGCTCCTGGCAGCTGTCCTGGTACTGTGGCTGGCAGCAGTGGGGGCAGTTTCAGAGCTGGGGACTGAGGATGGAGTGCCCTTGCTGACTGGGGTCATGGTAGCCCTGGATGAGGTGCCCTTGTGTGCTGAAGTGACCATGGAGCTCGACGTAGAGCTGGTGGTCACAGACGAGGTGTCACTGTTGGTTAGGGATGAGGCGGCGTGCTGACCTGGAGAGGCAGCCGGGCTCAGGGCAGGGCTGCTGATTGCAGTTGAGGCGCCGTCGCGGCCTGGAGAGGCAGCCGGGCTCGGGGCAGGGCTGCCGGTTGGGGTCGAGGCGCCGTCGCGGCCTGGAGAGGCAGCCGGGCTCGGGGCAGGGCTGCCGGTTGGGGTCGAGGCGCCGTCGCGGCCTGGAGAGGCAGCCGGGCTCGGGGCAGGGCTGCTGGCCAGGGATGGGACACTGTCATAGCCTGGAGAGGCAGCCGGGCTCGGGGCAGGGCTGCTGGTTGGGGTCGAGGCGCCGTCGCGGCCTGGAGAGGCAGCCGGGCTCGGGGCAGGGCTGCTGGTTGGGGTCGAGGCGCCGTCGCGGCCTGGAGAGGCAGCCGGGCTTGGGGCAGGGCTGCTGGTTGGGGTCGAGGCGCCGTCGCGGCCTGGAGAGGCAGCCGGGCTCGGGGCAGGGCTGCTGGTTGGGGTCGAGGTGCCGTCGCGGCCTGGAGAGGCAGCCGGGCTCGGGGCAGGGCTGCTGGCCAGGGATGGGACACTGTCATAGCCTGGAGAGGCAGCCGGGCTTGGGGCAGGGCTGCCGGTTGGGGTCGAGGTGCCGTCGTGGTCTGGAGAGGCAGCCAGGCTTGGGGCAGGGCTGCTGGTTGGGGTCAAGGCGCTGTCGCGGCCTGGAGAGGCAGCCGGGCTCGGGGCAGGGCTGCTGGTTGGGGTCGAGGCGCCGTCGTGGCCTGGAGAGGCAGCTGGGCTCGGGGCAGGGCTGCTGGCCAGGGATGGGACACTGTCATAGCCTGGAGAGGCAGCCGGGCTCGGGGCAGGGCTGCTGGCCAGGGATGGGACACTGTCATAGCCTGGAGAGGCAGCCGGGCTTGGGGCAGGGCTGCCGGTTGGGGTCGAGGCGCCGTCGTGGTCTGGAGAGGCAGCCGGGCTTGGGGCAGGGCTGCTGGTTGCAGTTGAGGTGCCATCGTGGCCTGGAGAGGCAGCCGGGCTTGGGGCAGGGCTGCCGGTTGGAGTCGAGGCGCCATCGTGGCCTGGAGAGGCAGCCGGGCTTGGGGCAGGGCTGCTGGCCAGGGATGGGACACTGTCATGGCCTGGAGAAGCAGTCGGGCTTGGGGCAGGGCTGCCGGTTGGAGTCGAGGCGCCGTCGTGGCCTGGAGAGGCAGCCGGGCTTGGGGCAGGGCTGCTGGCCAGGGATGGGACACTGTCATGGCCTGGAGAGGCAGCTGGGCTTGGGGCAGGGCTGCTGGTTGGGGTCGAGACGGTGTCGCGGCCTGGAGAGGCAGTTGGGCTTGGGGCAGGGCTGCTGATCAGGGATGGGGCACTATTATGGCCTGGAGAGGCAGCCGGGCTTGGGGCAGGGCTGCTGGTCATAGTCAAGGCACCATCATGGCTTGAAGAGGCAGCTGGGCTTGGGGCAGGGCTGCTGGTTGGAGATGAGGCGCCATCGCGGAGTGGAGAGGTAGTCGGGGTTGGGGCAGGGCTGCTGGTTCTGAGTAAGGTGGTGGTTGTACTCCAAGAAGTTTCTTTAGTGGGACTGGACGTTGGGCTGCTTTGTGTGCTGGAAACTTGTACAGTACTGCTGGGGCTTGTGGGGACAGAGGCTGTCAGCGTAGTGACATTGGCAACTGTAAGAAATCGGGGTTACAGAGTATGGTTGGGGGAAATTTCAGCATAAGGAGAAGATACATTCTCTGGCATCTGGGGAAGTAATGCCAGGAGGATATGGGGAGTGGGCCCCTGAGTCAGCTCTCTTTCTCCTTCCCGCCTGGCAACCTCCATCTCTCTTCCCATATCTGTCTGCTCCTGGACTGTGGGCTTTCCCACTCCTAAGATTTCCCTCTCCCGATTCCACACCCAACCCCTCCAGACTTCTCTTCAGGACACTCGCCTGCTCCTGGCACCCACTGTCCTCCAGGTGTGCGTGTGGGGTCTCTCCTCAGGTTTCCCTTAGCCTCACTCCTTTATTCTTCCTTCTGGCAGAAACTAGGCCACCCCTGTCTGCAACTTCTGCCTCTTGGATGCCATCTCCCAGGAAGCAGAACCCACAGAAAGCTGGGAAGACCACAGGAGCAGGGCAGCCCCCTCCCCGCCTTGCGCCCCTCACCTGTAAGCACTTGGAACAGCAGCAGCAGGGAGAGGAAAGGGGCCTGGATGTCCGGTGTCATGGTGGTGGCGGAGCGGTGGGGAGAGGACAGAACAAACTCGGGCTGGAGCTGCCCACGAGCTGGAGCGGACACAGGCGCCTGCTGCTTTATACCGGTCCCCCGCCTGCCCTAGGCTCAGCCAGAGCAGGTGACAGGTGACAAAGCTCCACCCCCTCCCCCTTTCCCTACCTCCAACCTCTTCCTCCTCCTCCCCAACCATTTCTGGCCCCTCAAATAAGGTATGTGGGCTTCAATCACTCAACTCCCTGACAACCTGTCTGTTTTCTAACTGGCCTCCCCCCCTTTCACCAACCACTCCCTGGCTCCAGAAGGTGGTGGAGGAAGTCTGGAACCTGACCTGGGTCCCCATGGTCCTATTTTAGCCCCAGGACAACAGCCTTGGTGAGACGAGTAACAGAGAAATTGGACTAGGTCAAAGTTCTCGCCCAGGGCCGGCATTGTGGGTCCTCCACACCATTGTCCCATTCTCACTGGGTCGCTTGGAGTCCCACTCTGGGGGCTGAGAAAGGACGGGAAGGCGCGACAATGCGTAAACTCGGTGCTGGTTTTGGACCCCTTCCCCCCACTACTTCCCGGATAGCCCCACCCTTCTAACCTCTCCCTGTCCAGTTCTAAACACGGTTCTACGCCGAAACCCACAGTCCCCGCCCCTGCCGGACTTTCCAGCAGCCCAAGTTCCTTCCCTGACTTTCTCTCGAGAAGGGGGCGGGGCAAGAAATTTCCACTTAGCGAAGTACGAAACTCCACCAAACCCTAGGGTCTTTCCTTTCCCCGAATCCACCAGGTAGCGGAGGCTCGCTGGCCGGGCTCTCCCGCCCTCTAGCGGTCACCGAGAGCTTCACCCGGCCTTCCCGAGAGGGCTGAGGGGCTACCCGGGTCAGGGGAGAGGAGGTTGGGTGGCACTGCCTAACTGGGGGCAGAGAGAGACTGGAGAGAGCAGGCCCTAGCCAGGAGAGGCAGTGGCTTGGACAGAGAAGGGGAGGAACACACTGTATCGTCGATGGAGGGGTTGGGGGTTTTAGGAAGGGGCTCAGACCTGTCGCGGAGCTGTCTGGAGGACATGGCGCTAAGTGGGTGGGGTCCTGAGTTATGTGGAAGGGGCACCCAGGTATTTGGGCGAGGACATCGGAATGTGGGAGGCGGAATGGGGCAGATTAGTTACGCATTTAGGAAGCAGAGACTAGGTGGGGCGACAGATGGTATTTAGGGGCACGAAACTATCCTTGGGAGAGCAAAGTGGCTTTGGGGGCAGGTATGCACAAGGCGGTGGGGTGGTGCAAAACAGTATATGAGGGTGCGTGATTTGGGAAGACCAAATTGTATTTTGAAGGGCAGACACACGTGGGACCGAGGAGTGTTTGGGGTCACAGCGGCGCACGTGGAGTTATCCGGCCCCATTCGGAGGTCCTGGATTGCAGTCTAGACCGACAGAAGCAATTACGTCCGCATTAGGAAACAATTGTTAGTCCCAAAGAACACAGATTGCGAAATGAACTTTAAGAACACTTCGGTGCGGCGGGATTGGAGTGAAGCCGGAGGAGCAGGACCGTAGCTCTCAGGCCCGCGCGGCTCCGCCGATTTGGCGCGGCTTTGTGCCGCGGCGGGACCCGGGGGCGGGCTCGGGGCTGGGGGCGTTACGTCATCGCGCCAGGGAGCTGGCAGAAGAGGCGGGGAAGCCCCCCTTGCCCCCGCAGGCTAGAGAAAGCGCGAGTATCTAGGTGGGCGGCCCCAAAACTTCAACCCCGGGCGTTGCCAGGCAATAGCCATTCAGTTCGGTTGCTGGGACACGCGTCACCATGGCGACGGCTCCGCGCCTAGCAGTCTGAGTATTTAAAGAGCAAGCGCGCGCAACGCCCGGGCGTCGGAAAGCGGCCTTCCGGGATATCGCGGTCTCCCCTTCTCCGTTTTTCCCTCCCCTTACCACCCCCTTCACCCTCTTCCGGGCGCCAAGTCTCTCTGGCCTCCAAGGTGAACCCAACTCCCCAGCGCGTCCTGGGTTCTCGGGCTGGTCCGGCTTCCAGCGGTGGAGAGCGGGATTCCGGGCCCCGGGCGGGCGGGAGGGACGGGACGCGGTGCAGTGTTGTTCTTTCCCCCGCCAATATTGCACTCGTCCCGGCCTCCGGCCCCCTCGGCCCCCCGGCCTCCCCCTCACCCCGAACGGGGCAGCCCCAGCCCTCCTGGCTGTCGATCCCGGCTGCTCTTAGACTGGAGTGTCGCCGCTGCCACCGTGAGTAAGTGGGGCTGGGAGGACTTTAGCCATCCTCCGACCAGCACCCCATCCTTCACCTAACCCCCGTCCTCCATCTAGTCCCCGTCCACACCTTTCTCTCCAAACTAGATCTCTAACTTACATTCTACTCGTCCTCTCCCTGCCCCGGAAAATCCCTAAAATAAGTAACTGCACTGGCTTAGAAAAGAGCTGAAACTTTATGGCAATGTGCTGTTATCTTTCCTGGGGTTAATGCCTGAGAAATACCCCCTTGAAAACTTCCCATCTCCTGAACAGTGGGGTCACCACCCCTCTGGGGCTGAACTCGTGGGTTCAGAGGAGGGTCGATGTTTAGCTGAGGGGCTGTAAATTAGACTCCAGGATGGACCCCAAGGCCCGAGGGTCTAAAATCAGGATTCTGAATCCAGTGGCCACCTCTTCACACTCTTCCCTGAAGCAGCTGCCTCCGGAATGGCTCAAAGTCCTCGGGCACTGTGTCTGAGAAAGGAGATATGATTAAAGTCAAGATGTGACTCTCCCGTGAGGGCACAAGAGGTCAGGTTGTTCTCCGTCTAGAGCCTCACCATTGCATCGATACTGGAGATTGGACCAAATGATGTTTTCTTGGGAGAAGCAGAATACACCAAGACGCCCCCCTCGCATGGATGTGTCAATGATCACCCCAGAATCGGCCACTAGCTGGGGACCCTCATAAAGCTTCACCCTGTCCGGGATAGGAGTGTCCATTGGTGCTAGGTGCCAGTGGGCACTGCGCCACCATGAGCCAGCCCTGTTCATCCCCAACCCCCCTAGGGCTCACCGGGCCTGAGACAGAAGGGAGGTGGGGAAAAGGGAGGAAGGAAAGGGGGGAAGGAGGGGTGCTTTTCTCAGGCCTGGGGCCCCTGGCTCTTTGTCCAGCCCCCTTTGCATCTCAAAGCACCGGCCACATTCCTAGCGAGGATTGGGTTGCCATGACGATGAGTACAATGGGCTGGGGGGTGAAGTCACCCGCTTCCCAGGCTCTAGTCCACCCCCACCATCCCCTGCCCTGGCGCCCCGCAGCCCCAGGCACCTTAAAGGGGAAACCAACCCAAGTCCCTGCACTCTGGGCTCTGGGCCATTTCCCCTCCCTTCCCTGTCATCCCCACCAACTAGGAAACGCAAAGTTGTGGACCAGAGCTGAACTGAGAGGCCTCAGCCTGGCTACTAAGAGATGCAGTGCGGAGTCTGGGCTTCGGTTGGCTCTTCTGTAAATGATGATCCCTTCCAGTCGGACTCTGATGAGACAGGTTCTGGGCTGGACCAGTGATGAGGTGGATTGATGTGCCTCTCCACAGACTGGCCTGGGCTTTGGAGGCTCCCAGATACACCCTCATTTTACAGAGAGGGAAATGGAGCATGGCAAAAGAAGGGCTTGCCTAACATTGTTTATAGGTCCTCAGCAGCACCAGAGCCCAGGCTGCCTGATGTTAAGAAGCAAGCAGGGCCAGGGCAGCTAGTCTGGTGAGAGGGGAGGTAGAGAGAAGTGGTTCCAGTCCAGGCCCATGGCACCACAGCAGTGAGTAGAGGGGAAGTCACGGGTGAATCCCAGCTGGAGAGGAAGGAAAGGCTGGGTGGGCCTGGGGTCTCTTGGGAGGGCTCAGCCCCTCCCCTCACCGAATATAGCCAACTTGAGGCCGGTGCAGCAGCTGCCAGCGGTAGGAGGTCTTGTCACGCCAGCCCACATTCCGTGGATCAGTCCACAGCAGTCGTACCTGATCAGGAGTATTGCCTGTATGCCACAAGGCATTCCTGAGGTGCTCACCTGGGCCAGACACTGATGTAACTGCCTACGGGGCATCAGCAAAGATAGTGGGTCAACCATAGTACCAGAGGAAGGGAAGACAACAGGTTGGTAAGTGCAGGTGGAACAGGGAGTCAGGAGAATGTTCTGGAGCCCCAGGGAGCCCACCTCCAGGCCAGATGTCTGGGTAAGAGGCTTCCCCCTGCTCAGGCGGTGGGGGTGGCCCCAGGGTTGGTGGGGAGGCCTTGGGAAAGGGCCCTGGACGAGGGAGTCTGGGCAGCTGTGGGACCTTGAGCTGTAGCCCCGGCTGGGCCACAGCCCGGAAAGGCGTGGCCTGCCAGTAGGTCTGCTCTGTTTGCTTCCACATGACCACGTAGAAGCGGCCGCTGTCCTGATAGCTGAAGAGAAAGCCTGCGTAGTCGTCATCGGTCACAGTGTTCACATGGAAGGTGCCTTCAAAGTCCACACCGTTGAAGGCTGTATATCCTGGGGGTGGGTGGGAGGGGAGGTGGGATCAGGGGCAGGGGTAGCAAAGCTGCTAACTCCCGTTGTGGGGTGGGGGTGGGGTGGGATGCCCAGTGGGAAGGCAGTGGCCCATCCTCTGCCTGTAGGACCCCCTCCATTTGGAAATTATTGAAATTGCTGAATTGGGTGCCCCTTACATACCAACTGCCAGGCCGGGGTCACTGTTCATGGTCTGAACAATTTCCATGCCCTGGTGGTGTGCAGTAAAGACAAAAGCCCTGGTTCCAGTGCGCTGCCCTCCCTAGGCTCTGCCTACTAGTCAGGCCTGACAGCACCCACCCAGCTCACTGCCCTAGTACCTGGTTGAGCACGACCCAGTTGGGGTCAATCTGAGCATCACCCTCAGGATCCAGGACCACGGTCTGATAGGCACGAAAATCCGTGAGGGTTACCTCTGCACTTTCAGGACACACATCCAGGGGGTCGGCCACCGCATCATTGTCAAAGTCATCCTCACACACGTCACCGACACCATTGCCTGGGCAGGATGAAGCCAGGTGCTCAGGGAGGCCCTGGCCACTGCCATAGCCAACACCACCACCTCAGGCCTCGAGGTGTCGACCTCTCCCCAGCAAGGCTTGCCACCTCTCCCTGAACAAACCCCACAGCAGTCCAGTCCTCTGGTGACGCCAGCCTTACCATCTGAGTCCTTCTGATTGGGATTGGGTACCAGGCGACAGTTATCGGGACCAGGAGGCACGTAATCCGGAACACCGTCATTGTCATCGTCCCCGTCACACTCATCTCCAAGTCCGTCGTTGTCTGAGTCCAGCTGGGAGCTGTTGGGCAGCTGTGGGCAGTTGTCCTTGGTGTCCTGATGTCCATCCCCATCACTGTCCAGAAGAACAGGCACCAAATAAAGGCTTTTGAAGGTACCGTATCCTTCCCCACTCTTCTGCTTAGGAGTCTCTGGGGTATACCCTCCATTCGGCCAGAACCCTTGCAGTCAGCCAGATGAGGTGGAGGTTCAGCAGTAGGAATGGGAGGTAGACTATGGGTATCGCCTCCTGCTCAACAGTAGTGGAGAGTTAAAGTTGGACCCTAGAGGGGATTGAGAACATGCTAGAGGAAGCCAAGGTTTCCCCTGAATTTCCATCTCTTGGCCCAAACCCTACCTGTCTTCATTGGTGTCACAGGCATCTCCCACTAGGTCACTGTCTGCATCTGTCTGAGAGAGAGGGACCTGCTCTCACCATCTCCTCTGGAGAATTCTAAAAAGGGTGACCTGACCACTTCCCATCCAAAGGGCTGGGCTTCATCCGCCAGTCACCCACCCCTTCCTTGCCCTCTCCATTCCCCTGTACCTGGGTGGGATTGCTCATTTCAGGGCAGCTATCACAAGCATCTCCCACCCCATCCTCATCCCTGTCTGTCTGCAGGGGGTTGGGGACTTTAGGGCAGTTGTCCAGTCCATTGGGGATGCCTGGAAATATAATGGGGGTCACAAAGGGTCACCGCTAGAACACAGTCACACTCTTGTCTTCTAGGTTGGTGAAAGTCCTGGGCTTTGTCTCCCATCCAGAGAACAGCGGGTCAGGAAATCTGCTTGGAGCTCGTCTCATCCTTTTGCCCACTCCTGGCCTAACCCCACACCCTCCTTCACGTGCCCACTGACATCTGCCACAGGTAACCTCTCACCCAGTCTGACTTCCCCCAGGCATCACCCTTCCAGAATTCTCAGCCTGCCCGCTTCATTGCTACCCTATCTGGACTCTTCATGGGGTTCCCAGCCACGCCCCCAGCCCCAGGCCTGCACCGTCGCCATCTACGTCGTTGTCACAGGCATCCCCTTCCCCGTTGCCATCTGTGTCTTTCTGGTCATTGTTAGGAACGTTGGGGCAGTTGTCACAGGCATCACCAAATGAATCTGTATCTGAGTTTTGCTGGTCCTTGTTGGGGAACAGCCGGCAGTTGTCCTGGGGTGGGAGGCAGAGAGTCAGGCCACCTTGCCCCATCCTTGTCCCTGCACCCTGTCTATGGTCCCACTCCTGTGATGGTCCACTGCTGTGGCACAATCCCACCCACCCAACTTCCCATGTCGTCCACGTCATTCTGGGTACCAGGGTTATGCCTCCCTAATGTGGAGCTCTGGGGCCCTTCCTTGGGAGCTGCCAGTGGCCAAGGGGGACGGGGTTATGGGATAAGGCAACAGTTGCCGAGGAGCTGGAAGGGGCAGGACATTTAGGCACCACCTCAACATTCTTTATGCCATCCCCGTCGGCATCATCGTCGCACTGGTCCCCCACGCCATCGTTATCAGCGTCTTCCTGCCCAGAGTTGGGTGTCAGAAGGCAGTTGTCCTAAAGATCAGGGAGAGGAAATGGCTGGGTGAGCCCCGTTCTGCGCCAGCCTGGGGTGCCCTGCCCGCTCACTCGCTCGCCTGCCCCTGCACCTGCTTGCAGTGTTTATAGTTGTCCATGCAGGGCAGTGCCTGGTCCGGGTAGCCATCGATGTCCGTGTCGGGCCCACACACATTGCCATTCCCGGCCCAGCCCACGTTACACTGGGGCGACACAAAGGGTGGGGGTTAGTGGTCTGGGCTGGCTCCCCACACCCCACCTTCTTCAGGCTCTATTCTTACCAACCAGTTTCAGGGCCAAGGCCCACCTCCCGTTCCCGCTCAAGACCCCATACCAGTCCCTAGATGTGGGCCTTAGCCCGACCCCTTTCCCCAGATCCCCTGTTTCTTCTGAACCCTAGGCCTGGCTCACCGAGCAGGACACTGCACCGTTGCGTTCAAAGAGACAGTGAGCGTGGGCGTGGCAAGGGCTGTGGGCCGGGCTGCGGCAGGTCCGGGCCGGGAAGCAGCCCTGGCTCTGGTTACCCACAAAGCCCAAGCGACATGGACCACACTTGAACGAGCCCTGGGAGGAGGGAGCGAGGCAGTGTCTCAGGAAGGAGGGTCCGCCCACCACGAGCAACATTATCCCAGTCCCTCGAGGCGCATAGGAGGGACCCTCAGAGATGACAGGCCCGGTCTATCACTTATCTCCTTTAGTTCTGTCAACCTTTCAAGGAGAGTAAGAGCCCCATTTTTCAAGGGAGGACGCTGAAATGCAGTAAAGGTAAATAACTTGCTAAAGGCTAAGTGAGAGGCAGAATCAGAATTCCAAAGCAGGCCGCGTGGCACGCCTACCATGCAGAATGTCCTGGGTAGAAAAGGAGGGGGGAAGCAGGAAATCTGAGGAGGGGGTCGCACTGCCCCACCACCCATGCGTGCAGAGTGTTCAGCTCACCACAGTATTGGTGCAGATGGAGTTTGGGTCGCAGCCACCATTGTTACCATCATTGCACTCATCGACATCGTTGCAGACCTGAAGGAGCAGACTTGGGGTAGAACCAGACTTACTCTGGGTCTCCTCAGGCATAGAAGAGAGCACTTGTATGGCATTATCTATGAACACAGACATGAAGCCCAGACCCAAGACCAAGGCAAAGCTGGCAGGTAAGCCAGGAGCCTCATCCCGTTTATCCCAAGGGCTCAACATCGAACCCTGAAGCGCTCACCCCTGCAAGGCCCAGATCTCTTGTCCACGTACTCTGCCCACCCTGACCTGTTTGCTGGCCCGGGCGTAGTCAATGCCCACACCAGACACCCGTGTGCCTTTGTAGCCTCGGGGACAGGCCTCACAGTGGAAGCCAGGCATGGTGTTGATGCAGCTGGAGCCCGGGAAACAAGGGTCCGCGTGAGCACACTGGGGATCAGACGAGAAAGAAGGGGTCAGGTTCCTGCCTGTGGTCCTGGCCCCCGTTTGCGGGCCTCCCCTCACCCAACTTCGCCGAGCTCTGACCCCACCCTGGCCTCCTGTGGGTTTCCCCTGGCCGGCCCTCTCCTCTCACAATGCCCCTGCCAAGCTCCCGACTCCTTCCCTGCATGACCTTGTAGTCTTTGTCCCAGGCCTGGCTCCTTCCCTTCTCCCCTGTCTATTTTGGTCTCCAACCCCAGGTTCCTCTGCTTCTGACCAACATTCACCCCACCTTCCTGGGCCTCTGATAGCTCCCTCACCCCAGCTTTCTATGCTCTTCCAGAAAGGGCCCTCTTCACCTCATTGATGTCTGTGCAGTGGGTACCATTGCCCTTCAGGCCAGGAGGGCAGGGCCCACAGCGGTAGCCGGGGTACTCATACACTTCCATGCAGTCCACGCCTCGGAAGCAGGGGTTGGGGCTGCAGTGAGAACGCTGTTCGTGGAAGCCTGGAGGGTGGGTTTGGACACAGTCAAAGCCACCCAGAGATCACCATTTCGTTCACCAGAAGTGGAGGCTAAAGCCCTGGAGGTGGGGAGCACACTGATGAAATGTGGAGCCCTCCCCTACTCTCCCACTCACCGCACACCTGACACTCCATGATGGTGTTTCGGATCAGGGACATTTCTTTCACCTGGTAGACAGAAGGATGGGGAGGAGTCAGCTCTTGGCACCTGCCACCCCACCCAGAGTCAGCGCCACCCTTCACCAGCCCAGTAAACCTGGTCTCGGATGTCATCCCGCAGTTCCACCAGGATCTGGTTGAAGAGGGTGAGCTGGGTGACCAAGGCCTTGGTCTGCTCCCCTGTCAGGGTCCAGGGTGCAGAGAGGCTTAGAACTGGGGCACCAGCCCTGACCCCTCTCTGGGTAATAAGCTGGGTGCTGCCACTGTTGCCCACCCCCCACCTTTAAACCCCACCCCATTCCTAGCTGAAGAGGACTTCATTTCAGGCTGCTGTATCTCCTCCCCACCCTCATGCGCCTTCATCTTGGCATGGCCTACTCACCTAGGATGGAGTGGAGTGCATTGGTCACTAGAGAGGACAAGAAAACACAGAGGGTGGAGATGTGAGGAGGGGCCTGGCTGGTTGAGGAGAAGGAAGGAGAAAAGGACTGGTGCCTTGAAATAAAGATGTAGTATGAATGGCAGGAGGGCAGTGGTGATGGGCCAGCCCCACCAGCTCCTTCCACTGGATGAGGGTCCCTCTAAGGGAGCTGCCGCACAGTCAAGGCCCAGATCCTCCTGTTCCCAGGCATGGTTGTGGCAGAAGGAATCCAAGTGAGAGGTGACCGGTGCAGGGCCAGGGCCCCAATACATTCCATTTTCTCCCTCTCGAGCTTCTACCACAAGAGCTCTTTGAAAGATCTGGGAGAAGTGGACATTTTATTTACTTAAGAACCTCTGAGTATCCTTGTCAGAGAGACCAGGCAGATGAGAAATGCTTAGGGAAACTGCTGGTAGGTGACGATGCCAGTGGGAACTAAAAAAGTCCCTTAGCTCAGTCAACTGAGAAAGACCCAGCCACAACCTTCCTTGCCCCCACTAAAAGGTCTTCGGAGTTATACTTTTTTTTTTTTTTTGGATCCTTCTATTTTTCTGGCCACCCTGATAGGCAGGATGACCTTAACAGAGATTTTGTTGAGCCGTGCCTCCTGGGAATGTATTATTTGGAGATCACAGAGTCAGAGGTGAAGGGGATTTGGGGTAACAGAGTCAAGAAGCCCCAGGAATAGATGAGGAATAGGTGAGCCAAAAGAACTGTTGCTAAGGGGAAGAGAGGTCAAGAGGATGGAAAGTATCAAAGATGGCAGGACTGGGGCCCAGGATGCCCACTCACAGAAGCATGTGTTACCTGCAGTGTGGATGGACTCGTCTCCCTGGAATGGACACTCACTCAGGGCTCCAACCCGGGCCATGGACCCGCCCAGAATCATTTTCATGGATTCCACGAAGCCCTGTGGGGGGAGAGAAACATTGTCACGGAGGAGAACCTACTAACTCCTCCCACCGGTGCAAACTGTTGACCGACACTCAGAGGGTCTTCCTTTTCTGCTCACCTGCATCCTCAAATAAGCCTTCTGTCCAGTCCTAATCTCCAGCCCACTGACCTCTGCTGGAGGAATGGGGGCCAGTGCCGGCAGTCCAGCATGCTGGTCGCCCAGTTTGCAGTCCACATAGAGCTGCAGGGCAGGGCTGGGCTTGGACGGACCTCGGAGTCGCAGGAGAGCCGTGTGTGTGCGCCCGTCAGCCAGGCCTGCTTGCTGGAGGTTCACTGCATGCACTTTGCCATCCTCCCGCTGGTACCGCACCAGCACTGCCCGGAAGGGGAGGTCAGTATGCGCACTGTCCCCATCCCCTGTTTCCCCGCTGAGCCTTGGATCAGTTCTTCTGAATACATCTCTAGGGCTGTCAGTGCTCACTCAGCTATGTATCTCTCAATACCTTGTACATAACAGGTACACGAAAAATGGTTTTCAAATTGATTCAAAGACTAGGACTTTCTTAGTCTTCAGTGTCATCGGATCACTCTGTCCTCTATCGTTCAGTGTTATCAGATCGACCTATCTATCCATTACCACTCTATTATGCCATCTGATTACGTGAGGCCACTCTATCCCCTGCTAGGATGGCAACTGGTTCCGTACCCCCTGAACTGTTCCAGGGATCTAAGAGACCTCTATACCACTGCTGGGGCACAGAGACAAGCCTCCCCTCCCCCTAGACATCCCACATCCAACTCCCCACACCCGCAGATGCCTCACCCCATTTCTTGGGTGCCTGGCCTCCTGAGGCACCTCCTAAGCACCAGGTACCCCTGGTGCCTGGACATAGCCTGATGGGTCCTCAGTCCCCAGTGGAACCCAAAGAGAATTAAGAGGGCTCTGAGAATGGGGATGAGGAAGAGTGTTCAAAGGGGTCACCACTGCAGGAAAGGAGATGCCCACCAGTCACCTTTGTTGATCTTGCCGACGACAGAGGCCTCCAGCCATCGTGTGTTGTCCTGGCGCGAGTAGAGGCCAAAGAGGACACCACCCTGCTTGGGGGGCAGGCGGAAAGTGGACAAGAGATAGACGTCCCCAGTGGTGAGCAGGGCTGTCCGGATCTTCTCCACCACAGCTATCATCTGCCGGGACTCGCCCACTGTCAGCAGGTCGATCACTGGCCAAGCAGGGATGATCAAGGTCAGACCCCTGTTAAATGCTAAGGCCCGCCCTCTCCTCTGAGCCTTCAGGGGTGGGGCATCCGTTATCCCCACCCGATAGTGTTCACTGCCCCTTGAAATCCAACCCTTGTTGCTATCAGAGGACAAGGCATTGGGCCTTCCTTACTGCCACTCTGGGAACCAGCAGGGCTGAGGCTCACTTGAAAATACAGTAACAGAACCCCACAAACTTGAGATGCTCCCACCAGGTGGCGCAAAGGAGTCACTGCTGATTTCCAGCAGGAGAAGCACCTGGTGCCCACGGCACAGAAATGGGAAGGCAGTTTCTCTTTGCACCGCTGGGTTTGGCTCATCCCACACTCTAGTGCCCCTCCTCCCATCCTGGGGGTTCGGCGCACTCGGTCTAGATGAGAACAGCTGCCCACTGAAGGCTGTGACCCTCCTGCTGTCTGGCTTTCTCCCACAGGAACGTAGGACCCAGCTCCTCTGCCTCCTGTGTCCTGGCCAATCTGTGGTTTCCCTTCCAGCCAGTAAAGAATCTGTGCCTGTGTCATCTGCTCCAACTACCTCTCCCACACCCACAGGCCCATCCCACCACCAGACCTCCAGGAGAGCCCAGACCTCTTGCTCCCCACCCCCATCCTGTTCTTAGGCAGCCAGGAACCCAGGGGTGGAAGAAGCCCACCTTTGAGCTGCTCTCCCAGACCCTGGGGTGCCTGGGGATGCTCAGACACCAACCCAGCCAGGCAAGCCTAGCTAGCATCCAGCCCCTGAGTCCTCTGCCCTGGCCTCATGCTGACCCTGGCCAGCTCCCACTCATCCACCACCTTCCAGTGTCAACTCCTCCCCCACAGGGCCATAATTTCATCAACTCTTCCCTCCGATTCAATTTCAGAACTCTGCCCTCTCCTTTGGCCCACATGTTCCCAGCTAGTCGGGTGGGGGCAAATGGGGAGGAGGCAGCGAAGGGGCTAAGAGGATTGGTACAGGCTTACCCTGCAGGTCCTGACTGGCAGATGCGAAAGTGCAAAGGAGGAGAAGAGCCAGGGCCCCCCGAAGTTCCTGTGTCTCCATGCCGCTCAGCCGGCTCACTACCCCTGGCAGGCAGGCGGCTGGGAGGGGAAAAGGCTAGGCGGAGAGCAGGAGCGGGGGGCGGAGGGACTGGAAGGGGGAGTTGAAGGGGGGGGGCCCGGCAGGCGGTGAGGGGGGGCTGAAACAAAGAGCTGCCAATCACCCTGGAGACATCCCCAGCCCTGGGAACCAGGGACACTGGGGAAGAGTCCTGGAGGCCTCCTAACCTCCTGCCTCTCCTTAATGGTGCTCTCCCCCAGGTGCCTCCCTTTCGCCGCATCTCCAGGCATCTCGCTGTTGGGGGCTGCTACCGAATGCTACTGTTTTCTGGAAGCCACAGTTGGAGAAGGCAGGAACCCTTGGCAGGGGTAGTGCCAGACAGTGGGCATTATTCCACAGCTGGCATGAGAGAATTCCAAGGGAGTGGCCGAAACTAGCTTGCTATAGTGCCCAGGGGATGTCCGTATGGAATGAAGTTTGCTGCTCGGGTAGAGCAAGTGCTCTTCATCAGGATGGGGGGTTGGGGTGGGGGGGCGTTCCATGACTTGTGCTTGTGCCTCCATTTTCCCCTCACTCCTAGGAAAACTTGGAATCTGGAAGTGTCCGGTGGGAACTGGAGGGAGAGCCTAAAACAGTGGTCAGTGAGGCTGGAGTAAAGAAATCAGGAAAGAGGAAAGGGACACCAAGGACAGGAGTAGGCCAGAGGACCGGCCAGGGACCGGGGGGCTAGACTGGGAACACTGGGGGGTACTGGCGGACAGGCCGTGACCCGGATGAGGCGGAGGGGCGCCGCAGTTCCCGTTACCAAGGCAACAGCCCGCGAGCCCCACCTCCCCTCCCCCCACACACACAGGCCCCAGCCCAGCCTCGCTCCGGCCGCCGCCACCGCCCCTGTTTTGTTTCCATGGCAACAAGAGGCGCGGGGCTGGTTCCAAACATAACGCGCTGTGGAAAACATGCGGCTCGGGGGACCCCCCCCGCAGCCCCCGCTCGGGGCCGAGCCCTGAGGGGCCCCAGAGCAGCCCAGACGTCTTGCAGATTTGCGAGGGCCCCCAGAACCCGTCATGGAGCACAAAATCCCCTTCTCCTGCTCCCACCGCGTCCTCGGGTGTTCAGGGCTCCCCTCCATCGGGGCGCCCTGATTCTCCAAGGCGCGCAGGGCTAAGGATCCACCCCCCCTTCGGGAGGCACCTCTGGATCAGGCGGCAGCCGCCCTCCCCAGAAGCCCTTGGCTCCGCCCCACGCCGTTTTCAGGCCGCCTCTCGGGCCTGGACAAGCCGCGCCCTCCTGACAGCCTCCCCTGGGTCCCGACCGCGATCTGCCGACGGGGAGGGGGGCGGATCCACACAGTGGAGGGCTGAAGCGCAGGGGGAGGTGCTTCCGGGACAGAGGGCAGGCAAGATGGCGGCGCCCATGGAGCTGTTCTGCTGGTCAGGGGGCTGGGGGCTGCCGTCAGTGGACCTGGACAGCCTGGCCGTGCTGGTGAGGGGTGGCGCCGGCGCTCTCTGCTGCGCCCTGGAGGACTGGGGAGGGGGCCGGACTAGCCGGTCATCCGAATTTTGCCAGGGCGCCTCAGTACGGGCACAGTGGGGTAAACTGAGGCAATCCAAAAGCATGCCTGGCCGGTATGAACTCTATTCGGTGCCTTGGTAGCCTAGATTTTGTTTAGCAATGGAAAGAGGCCTGGTCGGGGTTCAGAAGATGAATTTTAGTTCTTAAACATCCATTTACTGGCTATGTGACCTTGGGGCAGTCTCTTCTCTCTGGGCGCCGTTTCTTCATCCGGAGGTTTACGAAGGCTGGATGACCTCAAGGTTCTCCGGCTTGGCATTACTGCCTTCTCCTCAGTCTCCCCTTCCTCCTCCTCACTCAACGGCATTTACTGAGGTTGTTGTTTATTGAACCAAAAGGCCCACTCACCGCTAAGGCTCTGTAGAAAGAGCTTTGGAGTCAAACTAGTGAACTCATTCACTCACTCTTTCATTTTCACTCTTCTCATCATTGTATTAGGCCTCTTCCAGATACCAAACATTGGCGTGCAAAGATGAGTAGCATTTGGTCCCTCCCCTGGAATTGTTTACATAAAGTTAGAAACGTCAGCAAACAAGTGTAATAAAGTGTTCAGATGGTGAAGTAGGAACAGACCAAACAGACTGCCCAAGAAGGAATGGCCAGTGCTTCCAAGTGAGGCTAGGTGTTCCCAGGTAGATGGAACGAGAGGATATAAGAGGGAAGGGTTTTCCTGACTGATTTGTAATCAGAGACACGTCCATAAGGTCTCTAATCCCTGTGTTTGCCCATTGTAAAATGGGAACAATAATGTCTACCTTTTTTGTGTGAAGCAATCCCTCACTGTAGAGCATAGCACAGAAGGTATTCAATAAATGTTATTTCTTGTCTTGATTCCCCTCTGTGGGCCGTGTCCTTGGCCTCTCTGCCTTCTGCTTCCTTCCCTGCAGACCTATGCAAGATTTACTGGTGCCCCACTCAAGGTGCACAAGATCACCAACCCCTGGCGGAGTCCTTCAGGTACCCAGTGTTCCTGGGGGGTGAGGAAGGGAGTGTACAAGGGGAAGTGCAGGAGACAGACAAGGATGTGTTGTGGCTATGTGTGGATAGGTGGCTAAGGGTCTGGTGGACATAATTCTTTCTCAACGTCAGGAACTCTGCCTGCCCTTCGGACCAGTCATGGAGAGGTCATCTCAGTACCACACAAGATCATCACCCACCTTCGAAAAGAGGTAGGTGGTTTGGGTAGGGTGACTGCCAGCGAGAGTTTAGTCAATTCAGTGCCACACACATTTATTGAGTACCAAGTATATGCCAAACCAGACGCAGGTGACCCGGGGCTCCAGGGGACATGTAGTCTCGTGGAGGAGACACAGACATGTTGCTGTGATGCAGTAGGCTAGAGAGTCAACTAGGCCACTGTCGAGACATCTGGAGCCACAATGCCTTCTGCCTGCTGGGCAGGGAGGGAGAGATGAACAGGCTGTTGACACATGGAAGGGAAAGGAGAGTAGGAAATAACAGATGAAGCCCTCAAAGATGAGACCAGTGTGGGGGTGGGGTGGAAGTTCTCAGAGAGGGAGTTCTAAGGGCCATTACCCTTTTTTCAGGGACCAGGTCAGGCTTTCTAATATGGGGCTCAGGATGGACAAGACCAAGTACCACGATGGGAAAGTTGAAAGAGCATTACAAGAAGACTAGAGAGACCTAGGCTGTGCTTGTCACTGTCATTGGCTCTGTGACCACCTTGGGCAAATTGCTTAATCTCTTAGAGCTATAAGCTTATTTGTAAGACCAGGGGCTTACCCAGGATACTTTCTCAGGGCTCTTCCAGCTTTCATGGTCTGGTTCCAAAAGGGAACATACTATCAGAAGCAGACCCCTCTTATTCATTTCTACTTTCCCAAAGGTGGAGGAACTGGGGAATTAATGGAGGCTTGAGAGGAATGGAGAGAAGGGATCCAGGTAAAAGCCAAAACTCCTGGTGGGACTGGGCCACTGTTTCTTTTTGTATAAGCACAGCTTTCCCTGTTTCTCCTACCACAGCCATACTGAGAGAAAGATTATTACCCCTATTCCACGGAGGAGAATGAGGCTCAGAGAGCTTTAACGATCACACTCAAGAGGTTACTTGGGGACAAAGTTTACTCAGGATATGGAGGAGGGTGCTGAGGAGCAGACACTGGAGCCTAGGAAGGTGTGGCAGGCTGAGACCTGGGGGTATGGTTGGAATGTGTGTGGTGGTGGCGCCTGGACCATGGAATGAAGCAAGAGACGGGCAAGAGCTGAGCATTGAGAGAACAAGCCAGGGAGCCCTTGACATGGGTTCACTGGGTCCTGGGAGCGTGAGGATGGCGTCCCCTAGTTCCTGAGGCATTGAGGCCCAGCTTGCATCTGAGCTCTGCGCTGCTACTTTTGTGGTGTCTGGATTGGGGAAGTTACTGTTAGAAAGTTGCCGTCAGCAGGCATCCCGCCAGCTTTCCGTGGAAACTCTGGGAGCTGCTCCTGGTTTGTGGCTGGGCCTTCCTTCCTCCCCCCAGTGGGCGCGGGACCTTGACGGCCAGCAGACTCCAAGGTCCAGGCTTTCCGCCAACAGCAACAGGCTACTGACTGGGCCCAGGCGAGGGGGCCTCGGCAAGAAAAGCTCCTTGCTCTGCCTCTGCTGCGCTCAGAGGTCAGGCTGGGTGGTGCCAGACAGGAGGCCTCCCTCCTTGAAGTGTCCCTGCAGTCCCCCAGCATCCACCTCACCATGGACGTTCCCTCCACAGAAGTACAATGCTGATTATGACCTGTCAGCCCGGCAGGGAGCAGACACCTTGGCCTTCATGTCTTTGCTGGAGGAGAAGCTGCTCCCAGTGCTGGTGAGTGCCCAGGCCTACACAGACATACACACACACACCCAGCATGGGAACCAGAATCCCACCCTGGGTCAGGCAGGTGCAGTGGCTCAGACCAGCCTCTTCCTTCCTACATACCCAATGCAGATACATACTTTTTGGATAGACGCCAAGAACTATGTGGAAGTGACCCGGAAGTGGTATGCAGAGGCAATGCCCTTTCCCCTCAACTTCTTCCTGCCTGGCCGCATGCAGCGGCAGTACATGGAACGGCTGCAGCTGCTGTGTGGGGAGCACAGGCCTGAGGATGAGGAGGAGCTGGAGAAGGAGGTACCTCTGGGACAGAGGGGTGTTGTACGACAAGAACCCCCAGGATGATGGCGGAGGGGCCAGGTGCCTGCGAGGGGAGGCGGTACCCAACCCGCAGCTGTGAGCTGACCTCGTGTCCCCTCCATAGCTATACCAGGAGGCCCGAGAATGCCTGACTCTTCTCTCTCAGCGCCTGGGCTCTCAGAAATTCTTCTTTGGAGATGCGTGAGTCTCACTCCAGGGGAGTCATAGGTGGCTTGGAAGAAGATACAGGTTCAAATGTAGCCACAGGGGCTAGGGTGGGGGCTCAAGCTCTGGACAGGAGGCGCTCGGCACAGACATTGGGTCTGGTGAAGGTAGGGCTGTGTGTGGGGCCGGAGCCGCCTCAGTGGTACAGGAGGGTGGGAGGGCCGCCAGGCCCGGGACGGGCCTGCTGAGCTGTAGGGCACTCAATGTGCCCTTTATGCAGCCCTGGGATAGAGTCCCATTCAAGGCCAGGCTGGCGCCACCTGGGGCACTTTCCCCACCCCAGGACCAGAGCTGTGTGTCCTCTTCTCCCCCGGTGGTCCCCCGCTGCCCAGAGCCTATCTTCCCTGGGCCAACTCTTCCTCTGACCCCGTCTCTGCCCTTCTCCATCCCACTCTTCTCTGCTGCAGCCCCGCCTCCCTGGATGCCTTCGTCTTCAGCTACCTGGCCCTGCTGCAACAGGCGAAGCTGCCCAGTGGGAAGCTGCAGGCCCATCTGCGGGGGCTGCACAATCTCTGTGCCTATTGCACCCACATCCTCAGCCTGTACTTCCCCTGGGAAGGAGGTAAGGGGCGGGTGGGTGGGGAGGTGGGGGGTGCTAGTCCTGGGGAGAGTGGGCAGGGATCCAGGAACCAGCCTCCCACCCACCTCCCTTCCTCTCCCCTCAGCGGAGGCACCACCTCCACGCCAGACACCAGCGAACCCAGAGTCTGAGGAGGAGCCACACCGGCGCCGGAACCAGATCCTAACCGTGCTGGCGGGGCTGGCGGCCATGGCCGGCTACGCCTTGCTCAGCGGCATTGTCTCCATCCAGCGGGCACCATCTGCCCGGGCCCCAGGCACCCAGGCCCTGGGCATGGCTGAGGAGGATGAAGAGGAATGATTTATCCTCATGCTCTCAGGACTGATTTTTCTACTGTCATGCATTCCAGAGGCTCCTGTGTTTCCCCATTGTTGGTATGGTGGAAATGGGGTGCCACCCCCCCGGAAATAAAACTGCTCACATGGACTGAGATCAGACATTCTGTCTTTTAAGCAGCTGCCATTTTTCCTAGCTGGTACCAGGGGGCCATCTGGTGCTTGAGTCTACTCTCTGGTGCTTGGCTTCTTTCACTGCCTGTGCCTGGGTGCGGACATCTGCGTAGGCCTGGTTCTGCATCTCCAAGAAAGACAAACAGTTCCCAGTTTTGGGTCCGGCTTCCCTCGTCTCTTCCTTTCCTTAACCTCTCTCTCCATCTACCCCACCCCCCACCCGTGTTTGTACAGACAGTGACCTCACCCTGGGCCGGGGCCCAGTTTCCACAGGCAACCAGCGCATAGCACACGCTCACACAAGCACGGGGGTGGAGGACCACTGGGGCTTCCTGATCCTTTCCCTAGGGCCCTCCAGCCCCTGGCACCAACTAGAGGGGAGAATGAGTCACCCAAACCACTGCCTCTGGGCTTACGTCACTTAAGCTCCCCCTGGTCCTGCTGTACCCTCTGTAGCCACAGACGGCATGTGGGCTGACCGTATCCCTTTAATGTCCAAGCTGAGCCCAGGCACAAGCGTGGGTATCAGCTCCATCACTGGCGACGCCACAGGTAGGTGTGAATGGAATAGCCAGGTGAGACAGTCTCCATGAAGCCCACGGCGGGATCCTTGATGGTGAGAGGCACATCCTTAGAGGAGCTGGAGGAGGTAGGGAGGAGAAGCGGAGTGTGTGATCCCGCCAAGCCCACCGTCTCGTCTTCATCCCAGTTCCCAGGCCCCGCTGCTCTCACCGGTTCAGCACAACTGCAACCGCAGAGCCGTCAGGCCGAAAGAGTGCCACCGTGTCCAAGTCGCTCTTCTCGCTGGCAACCAGCCCCACTCTCTGCGAGCCCTCGGGAATGAACTTGCTGAAGTGGGAACAGGCATTGTCAGGGACCCCAGCCCTGAGGGTAGCTTCCATCAGTCTATCACTTGAGAAGTCACCTTCCCTACCATCTACACCACCCTGCCCACCCCCACACCGGCCCCCAGAACCATTCCTAAGACGTGCCCTAACTCTCCAGGCCTCCAGCCATGTGGTTAGATATGCCCTGCCCTCCTGCCTCCTAACCTCAGCATCAGGCATTGAGGAATTGTCTGTCTCAAATGCCATCTAGTCACTTCCTACCTACATGGTGCAAAAGGGACAGATGTGAGCCTCCCAAGGTTCCCACTCTCCACACCTTCCTGCTTCCTCATAGTGGGTGATACAAGCCCAGTGCAGGAGATGCTAGGCCTGGCATGAAGTCGGAGTGCCCACCTTCCACTCACCTGAAGTGGCCAAGGTGGTAAAACATAGGCTGTTTGTAAAATGTGTCCTTGGCGATATCCACAATGATGGGGCTATCAACAAAGTTGCGCACCCAGTTGGGTCCCCCTTCAGGATTTAGGGCGAGGTTCCAGTCGGTCCAGCCAACCACATGGTAGAGGAGGTTCTAGGGTAGAAACGGCAGAGACAAAGGTTCCACGTTGGGCCCCCAGTGAATACAGTTAAGTGTCACGAGGAAGATGGGCTGTGGGGCCTCGGCCCTGGGAGGGGTGTGTTTTATATCCTTAATATCTAAGGAGGGGACTTCCCTGGTAGTCCAGTGGTTAACGATCCTCCTGCCAATGTAGGGGGCACAGGTTCGATCCCTGATCCAGGAAGATTCCACATGCCACGGGGCAACTAAGCCCATGCACCACAACTACTGAGGCTGGCATGCCAGGAGCCTGTGCTCCACAGCAAGAAAAGCCGCTGCAATGAGCCTGTGCACCAAGGTTGGAGAGGGGCCTTGGCTTGCCACAGCGGGAGAAAGCCCGAGCGGCAACGAGGACCCAGCACAGCCAAACACTAAAAATCTACGGAGGGAGGGGTTTTGAGGGCAGAGGCATCGCCAGAGAAACTCAGAAATCTGAGGCAGCTACAACGGCTCAAGCATTCAGAACAAGGTGATGGGGTGCACAGATCTCCGAAGGGAAGGCAATAGAGGGCATCATGATATCCCCAAATTTTGCCCCCAAGAGTAAGTGAGCTGGGGAAAAGCTGGAGAGGAGGGCGCCCCGTCAGCCTCTGGTGAGACGAGCGAGGGGCCCAAGGTGGTCTGCTGTGCGGAAGGAGAGACTGAGGTGGCTCACTGTGATGATACTGTGGCTGTACTGCATCCCTCGATCCCAGGAGCCCAGCCGCACGCTCTGCTCCCAGAACTTGGAGCCCACACAGGCCTCTGAAGCAAAGAGCATGGTGTTGGGGAACAGGCGGTGCGTCTCCCCCAGGGTGGCTTTTGCTGGAGCCAGGAAGTCCAGGTACCAATGTACAGCGATGCCATGAACATACTTAGCTGCTTCTGGGTCTGCCAGCACCTGGACAGAGAAAGGGAAGGGCTACTGGGGAGACAGAACCGTGGAGCCCGGGTCCTACACGAGGGATCTGGAGGAGGCACTAGAACTTGAGAGGTGGGTGCAGGATGAACACAACTTAGAGGGGGCTAAAGTGACAACCTAGGAGATTCTTGGGGCTTTGGAGACCCAGAGGGGGGTCAACACTACCCCCAGCATCCCAGGAGTGCCACCTGGGCACCTGGCCCCAGCCAGGATACTCTAGGAATCAAAAGTTGAGGCAGGGAAGGCACTCTGTTCCAGAGCTAGTCATCTAGATGCTGGATTTGGGGTCACTAGGGTACTAAGGTCTTCCCAGGTGGCTCAGTGATAAAGAATCTGCCTGCCAAGGAGATATAGGTTCAATCCCTGGGTTGGGAAGATCCCTTGGGGAAGGAAATGGCAACTCACTCTGGTATTCTTGCCTGGGAAATCCCATGGACAGAGGAGCCTAGAGGGCTATAGTCCATGGGGTCGAAAAACAGTCAGACACAACTGAGCATCCAAACAAGGTGCCCACAGGAGTCCTGGTCCTTACCACCTGGGCCCAGCGAGGCAACAGCAAGCGCTGGTCATCCAGCATCAACAGTCGGACGTTGCGGTGTGTACTGTTGGCGAGGATGGGACCCAGGTCACGGGCAATGAAGTCTCGCTGGTGCTCAGGAGTGAAACCCAAGCACTGGAAGGGGTACCCGCTAAGGAGCCCTGCAGTAGGCTCGTTCTCGGCTGTCACTGCCCAGAATCGTAACTTGTGCTCCGCGTAGGCATCCAGGAACCTGGCGAGGGCAAGGGTGTGAGGGATCATGGCCAAGAAAGGGGACCAGGGCCCTGGGGGCTAGGAGGTCGGACTGAATGGGGAAAACTGAGGGGCCTAAGCCTGAAGGCCCAGAAGGTAGAAAGGCGAGCTGAGAGCTCGCAGCCGAACAGGTCAAGGGTTGGGACGCAGACCAGGGTGTGTGAGAGGGGAGCCTGGTCCAGGCCCGATGGCCCTGCTGTTTCCTTACTTGACAAAGTATCTGGCCCAGGTCTTGTGGTAGAGATCCCCCGGCTGACCCTTGAGTGTCCCCTTCCCATTCACGGCCCCATTAGTCTTGAGCCAAGTGGGTGATGTCCAGGGACTGGCAAAGAGTGAGACAGAGCGGTTGGCCAACTCCAGAGCTTGGTGAATCAGTGGTATCTGGAAACAAAGGTAGTGAGGAGAGACACCCAGAGTTGGAACATAGACAGACTGGCCCAACCAGTGTATCTGGCCTAGCCATCAGCCTCTACCCTTCCATCCCAAGAGAGGGCAGGGACAAGTTCTATGTCTCTCTGCAAACTGTTCTAGCCTGAGGCCCCTCAATCACCAGGCATCAATGCTGCTGGGGCCTGAGGCAGCCAGAGTGCCCACCTTGAGCTTGACATCTTCCTCTGGAAGGCTGAAGTTGAGCAACTGGAAGTCATCAGGGCTGTCGTCATAGGTATAGGTGCGGATGGAGAAGTCACAGCTGGCCATGGGGACCCGGATGATGTTGTATTCAATTCCTGTAGAAATTCCCGAGTCAGGGCCAAAGGGAACTTGGGTGCAGGGTGAAGGGCAGATTGTCTGAGCTGGAGGCCCCCGGCACTCAGCGGATGGATAGGACAATTTTTTTTTCCCACCGGGCTTTAACAGAGACCCAAATGTCAGGGATGGGTGGATGTCAGGGAGAAAGGAGAGGTCAAAGAGCCAACTGCACTATGTCATCCTGTCCCTTCCTCCTCACCTTCTTCGGAGAAGTACGATTTGAGCAGCAAATTCCGTGCAGCAGGTGACAGGGCAAGGATGTTGAGGGAAGCAGCATCCGTCACGGCCCCTCCAAACCCCTTCACTTTCTGGAATTTCTGATCTGGCTGCAAGGTCAACAGCAACCCTGGGGACATCCGCAGGGAATGATAGGCATCAGTGCACAGGGGAGAAACTCCATGCTGATCGCTGGCATGACTGGGCTCCAGAATGACCATAACCTGGGTGAGAGCTGGTTACCTGTGCCTGTGCGATTGGCCTGGATGGTCCCCAGACTCAGCTCCATTCGGCGCCCGCTGCGAGTGCTCTCAAAGCGGCTGAAGGTGCCAGGGTCAGGCAGGGTCAGGGGGTCCAGAGAATCACAGTATGTGGCATTGCAGACACACACCACCGAGCTGTAGCCAAAGCTTTTAGGGATGCAGGGGCGGGCACCTGGCAGAGAGGGTGTACAAGAGAGGCAAGGGCTGAGGGATGAAGATGGGGAGAAGGGACCCACTAGCTGAAAAGAAAGACAAAATACTGGTTTCAAAAATTCCTGGGCCTCCCTGGCGGTCCAATGGCTAAGAGTCTGAGCTCCCAGTGCAAGGGGCAGGGGTTTGATCCCTGGTCAGGAAACTAGATCCCACATGCCACAACAAAGACCCAACTCACACAAATAAATAATAAATAAATGGTTTTTAAAATTATCTTGCTGTACCTCCACCCCACTGTTGCTCTCAGTCATGCAAAAGGATTTATTGAGCATCTACTTAAGTCCACCACCAGTATGCCAGAGACTGCCAAAGACCATGTGGCAGAAGGGGGGCCTTGGGGCTCCTTCCCTTCTCTCTGACTCACTTACCTGATACCCACGACACTGTATGAAGTAGAAGTAATCCCATGAGGCTGGCAGCCATGATTTCTACTCTGCCCCGAGGCACAGGATACTCCTGAGATCACAATGAGGAGTGGCTAGAAGGCAAGCCCCTCTCCACCTCTCCTCTACTCTCTTAGGCAGGGCTCGACTGCCTATAGTCTCCCACCTTTAACAGAATGGAACAAAGTCCACAGACACCTGAGTCCAGCCCTCCCTCCAAGCTCCCGGCTAGTAATAGCTCTCTGCCCACCCCAAGCAGGACCCTCCTGCACCCCTCTTCCCAACCGCTTCCCCTTCGATCCCACCTTCCCTCCATCAAAAAGGCATGATGACCTGCTTCAAGGAGAGCCCGTCATTCATTGAATTCCAGAGCCGGGTTAGCCAGAATTCCAGAAAGTGCATGACACCACCAATTAGAAGCCTTGTCCCCACTCACCTCTCTGGAAGGACTTGAAAGCTCCATCACCAGGTAAGAAGACGTTGGGGTTCCCAAACTTCTGAGGGATAGAGGATCAACTAAATAAAAACAGGGATGCAGGGGCCTGTGATAGCTATACAGGCCAGATTAGCCCTGCGGGTTAATTCCGGCATAATGGAACAAGTCACGTGAAACCACGGGAGTGTCACATGACCCAGGAAGTGAGGCAACTGCAACCATACTTGTAAAGGGCGACCGAGTGGCTTCCTGAGGGCTTATACATACTATGAAATTCTAGAAGGCATGTATGGATGACAGCTTTAGGAAGAATCTAGATGAAAGATCTTAATGAAGGATTGGGTAGAGGTTCCCGAATCCCAAAGGATGGGAACCACAGCAGGCACACTGCCTTCTTAAGGAAAATATTTTAAAGATATGCTGATAATGGTTAATACTAATAAAAGAGGATCATGGTACAAAAATACTGAGGCCAAAATCCTGAGTGACGATTAAGCAATCCTTGCACTATAGAGGCTCATAAGCAGGGGAGTCAGACACACAGATGTTTATAGATAAGGACAAAATTGGTAACAGCTGTGCACAGAGACCCTTCATACAGGGCTTCATGGAGAAGGGGTGAGGGATAGGAGTATTAACTAGAGAAGTGCAGGGAGGATGGGCCCTGGGCAGGGGGCCGGTGCCTCCCAGGCCTCTCATTTCATCAGCAGATACAGATGAGAAGGAATTGTTTTTCCTTTCTCACAGGACAGAGAGGTTGTGTAGAGCAGTTCAGGAACTGCAAAGTGTGGTACAAAGCTGTATCCTCAGTGGATGTGAGAAGGAGCTTGTATTGCCTCATGGGCCACATCACAGATTTAGTGGGAGTGACATACACATTCAAGACCTGGCTGACTCTAGCTCCCTGAGCCTATTTCCTCATCAGTTAAATTTCCCCATCTGTTAAATGCCACCACCTCACAAAGTCATTACTACAATCAGTAAGATACGCACAGTGCCTGGTACACAGTAGACCCTCGGGAACCACTTGTTGATCTTTTTTTTTTTTTTTAAATTATCTCAGTGAAGTGTTTCCAAATAAACTCCAGGGGAAATTAACCATTTCTTCTTCTAGGTTCCCATAACCCTAGAGGAGCTATGGTCTCGGTGAGAGGAGCTTGGTTTGAATCTTGGCTCCACTATTTACTGGCTGTTTGACCATCAATAAACTGGAAGGACTGATGCTGAAGCTGAAGCTCCAATACTCTGGGCACCTGATGTGAGCAGCCAACTCACTGAAAAAGACCCTCATGCTGGTAAAGGCTGAAGGCAAAAGGAGAAGAGGACAGCAGAGAATGAGATGGTTGGATGGCATCACCGATTCAATGGACATGAGCTTGGGTGAACTCTGGGAGATGGTGAGGGACAGAGAGGCCTGGCCTGCTGCAGTCCAAGGGGTGGCCAAGAGTCAGACATGACTTAGTGACTGAACAGCGACAAACTGCTTATCACGCTAAGCCTCTGTTTCTCATCTATAAAAGGGAAGTGATAACTCCCATCGCACAGGATTGTAAGGGGTCAGTACGATAATGCCTAGCACACTGCCAATTCACTTCAGTCTTTGCGACCCCATGGTTTGTAACCTGCCAGGTTCCTCTGTCCATGAGATTTTCTAGGCAAAGATACCAGAGTGGGTTGCCATTTCCTCCTTCAGAGGATCTTCCTGACACAGGGATCAAACCCTTGTCTCTTATGTCTCCTGCACTGGCAGGCAGGTTCTTTATGACTAGTGCCATCTGGGAAGCCCAAAAAGGGCGTGTTGCCTCCCCTTGGGGAATTGAACCTGGTCTTCCATGTGACAGGCAGGGGCTCCCCACTATGTTAATGAAGACTGGCACCAAATACTACAAGGTAGGACTGAGTTTACACAAGGAGCTTGGAATTCCACAAATGAGATCTTACTCATTCAAGCAGAAGGCCTGGTCCAGGATGGGTAGGTGCCAAATTGTTCCGTTTAATTGAACCACCATCATTATGTCAAATCTGCCCCATTCAGACTTCCTATTTCTCAAGGAAATGCTGTACATGACTTGTTCTGGGGAGGAGAGCAGGTGACATCCAATATCTTACTTCCCTTGAGTTCACTTGTTCCACCAATATTTATTAAGCACATACTATGTTTGCCCTGACCTGCTCTGCTGGCTCCAAAGTCCCTCTCCCTTGCCTGTTTCCCTTTGCAGGCAGAGACTTTGTTGAGTCTTTTGTTTCGTTTCTATCAAGGTGATTTGCCCTTGAGGCTTTTGTATTTTATCTTCTTAATAAAGTTGGTTATTATAAGGGCGAATATTTATTGAGTACTTATTCTATGCTGCCTTATGTTCATTGTCTCATTTCATTCTCAAGAAGCAGATACTAATTTTTTCCCCACTTTAGAGATGAGGAACTTAAGACTCTAAATGGTCATGAAATTGCCCAAAGTCCCTTGACTACTCAGTGGTGGGACCTGGATTTGTAATAAGGGGTGGAGCAGGTACACATGGGGCCCTATGGCTGCCAACACTCAACCAGGCAGTGGTCCTCAAGGCAGAGAGTGGGTGAGAGATGAGAGGCCTACTCTTTGGGGCCAGCAAGTGAGCTGG
This sequence comes from Capricornis sumatraensis, assembly GCF_032405125.1. Classification (NCBI taxonomy): domain Eukaryota; kingdom Metazoa; phylum Chordata; class Mammalia; order Artiodactyla; family Bovidae; genus Capricornis; species Capricornis sumatraensis. Next base: position 116,782,980 of record NC_091070.1, on the reverse strand, counting down.
GGATCTGGGGACAGGCTGAGGGCTATGTCCCACAAAGCTCCAGAGCCCTCGCCACACTGTCCCCTGGCCAGGCCCGGGCTTTGAAGCAGCTGTGCCCTCTCCTCCATTCCCCATCTGGGGTCTAATGGGGGTGCCGGTCTCCATGGGTCACCATCCAAGGAGGCCTCAGCCACTGGAGCACATGGCACTGCCATTAAGTGTCATGCACAGCTTCAACCAGCTTCAGTCTCTCCGTTCACATTTCAAAAACCGATACAGCTGAGATCAGCTGTCCACCCGCTTAGGAGGTGGCAGAGGTCAGGGTTAAGCTGCAAGGACACTGCCCATCATGACTTCAGGTCTACCTCTGTGGGTGGACCTATTCTCAGAGAAGGGCAACTGCTGTGAGCTGGGCACTAACCCGATAGGCGTTTGCTACCACACGTATTCCCACTGACCCTACACAAATAATTCGCTCCGGTTTAAATGAAAAACCTGACTGGCTGGGTGCTGGGCGCCTGGCTCCCTCATTGATGACGGCTGGGTAGGCTCTGGGGACCCGCCCCTGAGTGAGCCACCGGCTGAGCTCTGCCTCTTCAGCAGGGCCTGGGCACTGGTGGAAGGACACAGACTGGGTGCTGGACCGGTGCTCCAGGGCAGAGAAACGGGCCTGCCCAGGGTCCCCTTGGCTTAGCCTGGGCCTTGGAGAGGGGAAGTTGAGCCTTAGCACTTTGCCCTTTGTCAGAACAGAGAATAACATTTGCTCTGCTGGAGGCTTCCAGCAACATGGTGACCTGACGATGACCTAAACTTAAGAACAAATGATCTGACACCAGGAAGTCTGCAACAACTAACCACAGCCCCCCACCCTTCCCTATAAAAGGGCTTGGCTGAAAGCTTTCCAGGAGTTGGGGGTTTTTTAAGGCATAAGCAGCTTTGCACGGCCCTGCAGGAAACATCTCTTTGGTCCAGACTCGACGTTTTGGTCTTATCTGGCCTCACTGCACTGACCACACAGACTTGTGTTTGATAACAGATTCATATCCAGAGTCCTATGGCACACATCTCACCTGGAGGTGAGTGCCTCCTGCTGTGCCGAATGCTACCTTAGCTGCTGGTTATTTTCAAAAGCTGCTGTGCTGGTCTGCAGCGTTGCTTTGTGTTGTTTTAAAATTGTCCCGTGTTTTCCACAGCGTGTTTTATCTGCTAAAAATGAAGCCCAAGTTGGCTTCCAAAGTGCTGGCTGCGTGGCACCATTTCTGGATCTGTGTTCTTCAAAGGCATTGGTCAGGGGATAACTGGTCGATAATGAAACAGAATCCAGGACTCCCGGGTTGAGCAAGATGGACTGGTTTTCAGTTGGGGAGGGGCCGGTCTGCCTCTGTTCCCTTTCACGGGAAATCTCCGCCCAACAGCCTGAGCACCCCCTTTTCATAACAAGCATTTCCTCACATACTCTCTACTATCCTGAAATAAAGGTATAGATACTATGACTTACCTATACACATAATTTAAGAGACTAAATACTGTTGCCTTAATTGGAATATAAAGGAAAGATAATGGGACTTTTATTTATAGGAAAATATGTTTTCAATAAATAAATGCTTAGGAAGGACTATCTACAAGACATTATAGAATAGTTAGATATGTACTAACCTAAATAGAATAAATTAGGATTAAGAGAAGGAAAAACAGCCCATGAATTAATAATCTCAGTGTGTAACTTTCATGTAATTTTTACAAAATGTAATTATTATGATGCTGTAAAAATATAAAATACATGATAAATAAAAATGCTTAAATGTCAGTCTTTATGAATAAGATTCAATGCATTCCACAAGTCTTAACAAATTTACTACTTGATTCTAAGCCTTAGCAATTCAGTAAGGAATTTCTTTTCAACAAATGGTGCTGAGATGACTGGATATCATGTGCAAAAAAAATAAACTTAGACCCTTACCCCACTCCACAATCAAAAATCAAAGCAAAATGAATCACAGACTTAAATATAAGAGCTCAAACTATAACATTTCTGGAATAAGGAAGATTAGCCAGTGGTTTCTTTTTCTTTGTTTTAGGCAACAATAAACATTTGTTATCTCACATTTTCTGTGGGAAAGGAATGCAGGAGTGGCTTATCTGGATGTTTCACACTTGCAGTTTCTAAAAAGATTATTGCCAAGACATTGGTCAGGGCTGCTGTCATCTGCAGGAGGCTCGACTGGGCTGAGGCTCTGCTTCCAAGTTAAGTGAAAGTGAAAGTGTTAGTCACTCAGTCATGTGGAGTCTTTGCAATCCCATGGACTATAGCCCACCAGGCTCCTCTGTCCATTGGATTCTCCAGGCAAGAATATTAGAGTGAGTTGCCATTCCATTCTCCAGGGGATCTTCCCGACCCAGGGATCGAACCCAGGTCTCCCACACTGCAGGCAGTAAACTGTCTGCGTCACCTGGGAAGCCTAACATAGGTTCATCACCTAACATAAGTGATAAACTGGGGCTCGCTGTTGGCAGAAGGCCTCAGTTTCCCACCACGTGGAATAATTCATAGGGCTGCTTAGTGTCCTCACATCATGGCAGCTAGATTCCTCCCCAGTGAGTGGTCTAAGAGAGACTAAGGCAGAAGCCACAATGTCCTAGCCTCAGGAGCCACACATCATCATTTTTACAATATCCTATTGGATAACAGTCATCTTCTTTTTATTAATATATATATTTTTTAAATTTTATTTTTTTTAATTGAAGGATCAAGTGAAAGTTCCTCAATCGTATCCAACTGTTTGTGACCCCATTCTCCAGGCCAGAATACTGGAGTGGGTAGCCCTTCCCTTATCCAGGGGATCTTCCCAACCCAGGGATCGAACCCAGGTCTCTTGCATTGCAGGTGGATTCTTTACCAGCTTAGCCACAGTGGAAGCCCAATTGAAGGATAGTTGTTTTATTTATTTTTTTGTCACACCTGTGTGGCATGTGGGATCTCAGTTCCCTGACCAGGGAACAACACTGCGGCCCCTGCATTAGGAGCACACAGTCTTAACCACTGGACTACCAGCAAAGTCCCTACACAGGTCTTCCACAGAGATGTGTGTGGGACAGGGAGGCTAAATAAAGGTATGCCCACCAAATGGTGGGGATCATTTGGGGGCCATCTAGGAGGCAATCTACCATAGTCCGCCCTCTGTTCCCCAATAAGGCATGTCTCTCCCACAGGTAAACACTTTACTGCCTCTCAAGGTCCCCCAAATTCTCATCTCATTATAGCTTAAGTTCAAAGTCTCATTAGACAATGGTTTCTTATTTATGATTCCCAAATACAAATGATAGAAGAAAAAGATAAATTGGACTTCATCAAAATGAAAAATGTTTGTGTTTGAAAGGATGCCATCAAGAAAGTGAAAAGAAAACCCACAGAATGGGATAAAATATTTTCAAATCACATCTCTAATACAGGCCTAGTATCCAAAATATACAGAGAACTCTTATAACTCATTAATAAGAAGATAACCCAATTAAAAACAGGCAAAGGACTTGAAGAGACACTTATCCAAAGATAATGTACAAATGTCCAACAAGAACACAAATAGATGCTTGACAACATTTACCATTAAGGAAATGCAAATCAAAACCACTACGAAATACCATGTCATATACATTAGGATGGCTATGATCAAAAAGACAGACAATGACAAGTGTTGGCAAGGATGTGGAGAAATTAGAACTTGGGAATGTAAAATGGTGCAGCCACTTTGGAAAACAGTTCAGCAGTTTCTCAAAATGTTAAACAGAGTTACCATTTGACCCAGCAATTCCACTTCTAGGGAGCTACTGAAAAGAAAACATTTATCCACACAAAGACTTGCACATGAATATTTACAGCAGAGTTATTTATGGAAACAGGCCAAATGTCTATCAGCTGGTGAATAAATACACAAACTGTGGTATTTCATTAAATGGAATAGTATTCAACAATAAAAAGGGAACAAAATACCAATACATGCTACGACATGAATGTACCTCAAAAACATCACGGTAAGTCGAAGAAGCCAGACAAAATGACCACAGATTACATGATTCCATTTATATGAAATTCTAATCTAGAGAGACAGAAAACAGATTAGTGCTTGCCTGCGGGTGGAGTGGGAATCAAAATCACAAAATTCTATTAATTTACTCAAAATCATTGAACTGTATACTTAAAAGGAGAAACTTTTATAGTATATAAATTAAATCTCAATGAAGTCAGTAAAAAAAAATTCATTACATATATGCAGTTGGTTCATTGTTTTGGGAGGAATACTACCATGTTGAAACTCTTTACAACTAAATATATTACATTGTTGGAAGTGCTCTAATATGCTGAGTCAGTTCAGTTCAGTTCAGTCCCTCAGTCTTGTCCGACTCTTTGCGACCTCATGAACCGCAGCATGCCAGGCCTCCCTGTCCATCTCCAACTCCCGGAGTTCACTCAAACTCATGTCCATCGAGTAGGTGATGCTATCCAGCCATCTCATCCTCTATTGTCCCCTTTACCTCCTGCCCCCAAGCCCTCCCAGCATCAGAGTCTTTTCCAATGAATCAACTCTTCACATGAGATGGCCAAAATATTGGAGTTTCAGCTTTAGCATCAGTCCTTCCGATGAACACCCAGGACTGATCTCCTTCAGAATGGACTGGTTGGATCTCCTTGCACTCCAAGGGACTCTCAAGAGTCTTCTCCAACATCACAGTTCAAAGGCATCAATTCTTCGGCACTCAGTTTTCTTCACAGTCCAACTCTCACATCCATACATGACCACTGGAAAAACCATAGCCTTGACTAGACTGACCTTTGTTGGCAAAGTAATGTCTCTGCTTTTGAATATGCTATCTAGGTTGGTCATAACTTTCCTTCCAAGAAGTAAGCGTCTTTTAATTTCATGGCTGCAATCACCTAGTAGACAGATGCAATAATTTCAAGACAATGTATTTAACTTCTTCGTCCATAATGATCTTCTCCTAAGTTATTGGGCTTTTCAACAACAACAAAACTTCTAAAACTTTTCTGCATTATTATATTATTATAAAGTCTTGCTAATTTATATTTGATCTTATACTTGCATATATTGGTGAACAGAACATTCCAAAGTAGAATGAGATACTTCTTTGTGCAGGACTGTCGCGCATGTTATAGTCTATCTTTCCTGTCCTCCTTCCACTAAATTCTCAAAGTGCTCCTAATTGTTGTTGTTGTTCAGTTGCTTAGTTATGTCGGACTCTGTGATTCCATGGACTGCAGCACGCCAGGCTTCACTGTCCATCACCAACTCCTGGATCTTGCTCAAACTCATGTCCATCGAGTTGGTGATGCCATCCAACCATCTCATCCTCTGCCGTGCCCTTCTCCTCTTGCCCTCAATCTTTCCCAACACCAGGGTCTTTTCCAATGAGTCAGTTCTTCACAAAGTATTGGAGCTTCACCTTCAGCATCAGTCCTTCCAATGAATATTCAGGACTGATTTCTTTTAGGATTGACTCGTTTGATCTCTTTGCAGTCCAAGGGACTCTCAAGAGTCTTCTCTAGCACCACAATTTGAAAGCATCAATTCTTTGGCGTTTGGCCTCCGTTTTGGTCCAACTCACACATCCGTACATGACTACTAGAAAAGCCTATTGCTCCTAATCATGGTCTCCACTAAAGACATATTTCCAAAATGCCCTCTAGGGGACAACTGAGACCCACTGCCCTAGGGGAGTCACCTCAAATGCCCAGGCTGCAGTAGTCACTATGGATGTACTGCTGCTGCTGCTGCTAAGTCACTTCAGTCGTGTCTGACTCTGTGCGACCCCATAGATGGCAGCCCACCAGGCTCCCCCGTCCTTGGGATTCTCCAGGCAAGAACACTGGAGTGGGTTGCCGTCTCCTTCTCCAGTGCATGAAAGTGAAAAGTGAAAGTGAAGTCGCTCAGTCGTGTCCGACTCTTTGAGACCCCATGGACTACAGCCTACCAGGCTCCCCTGTCCATGGGATTTTCCAGGCAAGAGTAGGTACAAGGTGGCCACAAATGCATTCCTCGTTTCCCTTTGCACAGCACTTTTAAAAGACTTAGCTAAACACCAAGGGAGGGCAACTGGGAAATAAATATAAGTGAGAAGCTGAAGCACAAAAATAGTTTGGCTGATCCAGCACAGAAGTTCTCATCTCACTTCAGCCAACCCTTGGCTCAGACAGCAAACTCCAGCCTTGGAGCCTGGCAAGCACCATGTCACAGGCTTCTTACTCTGTAGGTCTCAAGTCAACTGCCCAAGGAGGGTGCCTCCTCCTGGGCCCACTGTCGCCTCCACGGTCAAAGAGAGACACTCTCCTGTCATGTATGGCAGAGGAGGACTCAAAAAAATACTTAAGAGATAAGTGAATGGATAAACCTTACCAGTCAACCTTTAATCTGTCCCAGCTCTGGTTTCTGATCTGAAGAAACACCACTCTTACTGATTACTGACACCAAATGATTCCTTCTTCCAGTGAGACCCTTCTGCCCCTTAATTACTAGGTTGTAGGTTCATCTCCGGATTCATCTGATCAACAAACTTTTTCTTCAGCTCTACAGAGATAAAATTTTTTACGTCTCTAGCTCAGTCATTAAAGAATCTCCCTGCAATGGAGGAGACCTGGGTTTGATTCCTGGGTCGGGAAGCTTCCCTGGAGAAGGAAATGGCAACCCACTCCAATATTCTTGCCTGGAGAACCCCACGCACAGAGGAGCCTGGTGGGCTACAGGAAGAGTCTGAAACGACTTAGCGACTAAACTGCGACCGCCATTGAGATGTACTATTGTGTAAGTTTAATGTGTACAACTGATGATCTGATACATAATTTGACATATTGCTGAATGATTATGGCAATAGTTGGTTTAATTAACCAACTCTTAAACAATAACCATAGCATGCCTGTAAAGTCCAGTGCAAACGGAAAGTGTTTATACCTCATATGCTCTACTATAATTTTTCTCAAGATACCAATAGCTAATCTTTCATGGGTGGTTACTACATGCATTAGCCTGACAACCCCATGTTATGGGGAGAACTGACTCAGAGAGGTTAAGTAAGTGGCAGAGTCAAGCCTAAATTCAGCTCTTTCCTACTGTGAAGCCCAAGCAGCTCTTAGTCATGTCATACAGTCTCCCTGACATTTCAGTAGTATATTTTTAGTCTTCAGTACATTTTTCTTTCTTTTTTAAACAATTATTTGTCTATTTATTTGTTTATGGCTGCACTGGCTCTCCGTTGCTGCATATGGGCTTCCTCTAGCTGTGGTGAGTGGGGGCTGCTCTGTTGCGGTAGCACAGGCTTCTTGTTGTGACGGCTTCTCTTGCTGCAGAGCATGGGCTCCAGGTGTGCGGGCTTCGGTAGTCGCAGCGCACAGGATCCGTACTTGCAGCTCGCAGACCCTAGAGCTTGCAGGCTTCAATAGTTGTGGCGCATGGACTTCAGCTGCTCCGTGGCTTGTGGCATCTTCCCAGACCAAGGATCAAACCTGTGTCCCCTGTATTGGCGGGCAGACTCCCATCCACTGTCTCACCAGGGAAGTCCCTTCTGTAAGTTTCTAAATGGCCACAGGGCAAATTCCACAGTTCCTGTTTCTCTGAAACCTAAAACTCTTCCTCAAGAGACAAACACAGAATTGGGGCTCAGGTTTACTGAATGAATGAATGAGTTAAGTTACTAACTACATGCACTGTTTAAGGCCCTGCTTGTCAGTGTTTCAGGGAATGTCTTTGGTGTGATATGAAGCAAAGAGTGATGAACTTCCAGAAGAATGAAGCTAACTCTGAAGAGGTCTATTAGAGCCTGAGTGAGACTTAATTGAGGGGATTTGGTTGAGGCAACAGGAAGTATGATTCAAATGCTGAACAACTGTGAGCCTGCTCACACATTCCTTACTGTCCTGAGCCTCCCATGAGGCTGTCATGAGTCTCATTGCAGATAAAAAGGTATGAGAAGGTGGTCCTTGTGAACTGTAAAGCTCCATATGGATGGCTGGAATTATTATTGCTACTGTTATCTAGCCTTTGTTTTTTTTCCTCCAGGTACAGCGGAAGGAGTCTTCAGTCCCAGCCTTTACCCCCACCCCTGCTCCCTCTGGCTGCCACCAATTCTATCCCTCAAGAGGAGGCAATAAGGAAGGGGAAGGGCGTTTTGACATGGACACCCTAGTGATTATACAGGATTAAAACCCTTGCTTCATTCCTTACTAGAACTGAGATACTGGGAAGTTACTTGACTTCTTGGAGCTTCAGTTTCCTCATCTTCAAACCTCTTGCCTCATGGGTTGTTATGAGAACCTCATGCAACCATGCATGTAATATTACTCAGAGCCAAACCTCTGGGATGAGTTGCTACACTTGGTGAGTCTTCTCTCCATTTCTTACGTTGCATGGGCTGAAGCTGGTCCTCTTGGCTCCCCAAAACTGCTCTTGCCAAGGTCACTGATGATCCCTCTGTTGCTAAGTCTAGTGAATAATGCCCAGTTCAGGGATTCCCTGGTGCTGCAGACAGTAAAGAATCCACTTGCAATGTGGGAGACCTGGTTTTGATCCATGGGTTGGGAAGATCTCCTGGAGGGCATGGCAACCCACTCCAGTATTCTTGCCTGGAGAATCCCGATGGACAGAGGAGCCTGGCGGGCTACAGTACAGAGTCAGACACAACTGAGCAACTGAGTACACAGCACTGATCTAACTGTACTTTTCACCTCAGCTGACACAGGCCCCTCTGTTCTGGAAGCACTCTCTTTTGTTCTTCTGACTCGCACTCTGCTGCTCTGGAGGTCTTCTCTCTTCTTTGTCTGTTCCTTCTCCTCTGCAGGCTTCGCCTCCTCTGTCTGTTCCTTAGGGTTTTGTCCTAGACCGTCTCTTCTCATACGTCATGCTCTCTCCAGAGATAACCCATGGCTTTGATTATCTTCTAGTTGACTTTGGTTCCAAAATCTTCACTTCCAATCCCAATCCTCCTCTTGAGATGGACTCTGTGATGACTCTACCCTCCAGACCTTGCCTGCTGGAGTCTCACAGACACTTCAGCAGCACCATCACGAGGGCATCGTCTCCCCCAGTCAAACCCACTCTTTCTCCTGTGTTCTCTATCACCATGAACAGAACCTCTTCTTGAAGAACTTGGGGCTTGTGCCTGACTCTGTCCTCTCCCTGAATCCTTCTTCCTATCATTTCTCTTGTTAACTACTGAAACACCTCTCATTTGACCTCCTACACTCTCCTTTTCTCCTCCAATCCATTCTTCAAGAAGCATTTAATGGTGTAACTCAAATACAAACACTGAAGCTACCACTCTCCCTCCTAAAATCCTTCAATGGCTCCATACTACTTTTTAAGAGGGCTTATGGGACCTGGCATCTTTGTTCCAGCTTCATTTCTCATCTCTCCACGTGGACTATATGCTCCAATCACATTTCACCTAACAGGCCACATTCCATCTTGCCTCTGCTCTGAGCTAGGATATTTTCTTCTCTCTTAAAATTAAAAAAAAAAGAATAAATACTCTTTTTCATCAGTAAGTCCTCAGCCTTAATGTCTCTACCATCAATACCATTTTCCTGACACCCCTAAATGGGCAGGGCACCCCTGCTATGTGCTCCCCAATGCACATATTTGACAAATAATAATTGGGCAACTACTACGGGCCAGGCACTGTTCTAGATACAGTAATGAATAAGATGATAAAGTCCCTTATGTTCTACTGGGGATGGTAGACAACACAGAACTTCAGATGGCCATGAGCACTATGAAACAAAATAAAGGGGTAGGGAGTGAAGGGGAGAGTGGTAGGAAGTGAATTTGAGGAAAAAGGTTGAGGGTCAGATTCTGTAAGGCCTTCGTGGCCACTGTGAGGAGTCTGCGTTTTATTCCAAGATGGAAATTCACTGGACAGTTTGGTGCAGGGAAGCGCCACCATCCGGTCTGTATTTTTAAAAGATCACTTTGGCTGCTGTGTAGAAATCAGACTCTAAGGGGTAAGTGCCAAGGCACGGGGACCAATCTCTAATTACAGCCTGCGGTGGACTGGCCCCCTTGTTCTCTATCCTTTCTCCTCAGAATCCTCACAAAGGCTCTTCTTCAGTTTGCACCACTCTTCACCTCCAGGCCTAGTTAACGCCTATTCATCTTTCTTTCAGATCTCAGCTTCTGTCATTATGTCTGAGAAATTCCCTTTCTCTCACACACACACCCTCCTGTAACAAGCTCACAAATCTCGCATCTCCTTTGTAGCTCTTGCTAGTTGCAGTTAATTGTAAAAATGACTTAATGTCAATTATAGCACCCAGTGGCCTAACTCCTTTGTTGATCCGTCCTTGCCAAAGCCTAACAGAGCAGGATCAATGTGTATCGCCAGGTAGCACAGCACCCGGCGCTAGTGCTGCGCTTACTGAGCATTTGTCGGATGATTGAAGAATGGATAAATTATACAGAACTTTTCCCCATTCCAGCCCTCAAAAATGCAAGTGCTTAGAAGAGGATTTGAAGATTTCTCCCCTCTTCCTCATTAGTAAAACACGACCATCCCTACAACTAATGACAACAGTGCTGATAAAAGGGTGAGCTGCAGATGCAGGGAAGGGAGAGTTCCGATCTAAGCCGTGCAAAATCCATTACGCCTACCGTCGGTGAAGCGAAACAGCAGCCCCAACCGGAGGCGAAAGGAAATCCCAAAGCAGCCTGTAAAGCTGGTAGGCGGGGCTGGAGAACAGGGCTCAGCGGAGACACGGTGCATCTCACCACGCGCAGCCGCAGGGCGCGCAGGGCGGGTTGGGCGGGACCCGGGCCTCGCTCGGGAAGGGAGACCCGTAATCGTCAGGAGGCGGGACGCAGGCACTTTCCGCACGTCTTATTGGTAGTGCTGGGGACGGACTGTTTCCGCTGGCCAGCCGTAGCCCAAATACGGCGCAAGCGTATTCGGGGTTCTATTTGGAAAGACGGCGCGGGAAGCAAGAAGCGCGCATGCGCCTCCGTATATACTCGCCAGCACACCCTAATGGATGGGGGAGGTTGTTTTCTTTCAGTGAGTGCGGGTCACTGGAAGCTGAGCTGTACTCTTGAGTTTCCTCCTTTGGGAGTCTCGGGATAGGGAACATTTAGTGCCCAGAAATTGCCCCGTTGGGAACCCCAATCTCCACTCCCTCCTATCTCATTTTGTCGTTCTGGCCGCGCCCTAACCCTCTTTCCCTGAAGCTGAGTTGTTATGATGGTGAATTATTCAAGAAGCCTTGCAGCCTGACGCCATCTATGGGCAGTGCCCCCTCCCTACTCCCTCTCTCCTGAGGGTCCCACTACTATCCCCAAAGTCATAGGGTCCCGAAGCTGTTTACAAGACCTCACGCTTTTAGTAACTTAATGAGTTTGTTGAGGACCTACTAAGTGTTAGACCAAGTGCAATGAGCAAACCCCTGCTCATAGGAGTTTGCATTCTATGGGACGACACAAACAAGATAATTTGAAATAGCAATTAAGTATTCAAAACAACAGGGCGGTATAATAGAACGCGAAGTGCTCAACGAGAAGATGAATATTGAACTAAGACTCTCGAATTAGGTGAAAGCAACAGCTATAGGGCAGAGTTTCGTGTTGGTGAAGAGCTGCTGCTGCTGCTGCTAAGTCACTTCAGTCGTGTCCGCCTCTGTGACCCCAGAGACAGCAGCCCACCAGGCTCCCCCGTCCCTGGGATTCTCCAGGCAAGAACACTGGAGTGGGTTGCCATTTCCTTCTCCAATGAACGTGAAAAGTGAAAGTGAAGTCGCTCAGTCGTGTCCAACTCTTTGCAACCCCATGGACTGCAGCCTACCAGGCTCCCTCGTCCATGGGATTTTCCAGGCAAGAGTACTGGAGGGGGTGCCATCGCCTTTTCTGTGGTGAAGAGCTAGCTGGTGCAAAGTCTCTTGTGCAATGGCAGTTTGATTGGACCAGGTTGTACCTGACCATAGTTTGATAAGGAGTTTGGAGATTATCCTAAATACAATGGGAAGCCATTACATTTAGGCAGAACTTTAATATGACATGATTTCTTACCACTTTGCTGACTGGAGAATGGATTGTGGGAAGAATGGAAATAGATCAATTAAGAGGCAAGGAGAGAGAGTGGTGACTAGAGCTAGGTAGCTGGTGAGACATGGAAGAGTTCAGGGTAAGACTGGACATACCAGATGAGAAAAAAGAAATGAGGCTAGCTCCTATGCTTATGGAAAGTGCAGCGAGGTGAGTGGTGGTGCCATGTATTAAAAGAAGAATGTTCGGAGAGGAACAGGCACAAGGGTTGGGAATCAAGAGTTCCACTGTGGCCATGTTGAGTCTGAGACACCCACGAAATATCCAAGGAGAGATGTCACACTGGAGGTTGGAGCTCATGGAGAGGTAAAGGAGAGAATTATCCATGAGCACATAGATGGCAGTGAAAGCCATGGGTCTTTCAGGGCTACCTACAGACAAACTGGAGGTAGAAAAAAGAGGGCCAAGGGGAGAGCCCTGGGGCTCTCCAGTGTTAATCAGCCAGGCAGAGGTGTGACTGCTGACAAGTGATACCAGGACAGCAAAGTAGGAGGAAATATAGAAGACTATGACGTCTCTGGGCTTCCCTGGCGGCTCGTGGGAAAGAATCTGCCTGCCAGTGCAGGAGACTCAGGTTCCATCCCTGGATTGGGAAGATCCCCTGGAGAAGGAAATGGCAACCCACTCCAGTATTCTTGCCTGTGAAGTCCCATGGACAGAGGAGCCTGGTGGGCTACAGTCCATGGGGGTCTCAAAAGAGTCAAACACAGCTTAGCAACTAAACAACAACAACGTGATGTCTTTAAAGGCAAGAAAGGGGAAAATTCAAGAGAAAAGATACTGATTACGTGGGTTAAATGCTTCTTAAGAGGTGAAGTGAAATGCATGCAAGCAGAGAAACGGCCACTGGGTCTGATACTTCTTATGGTTACTGAAAAATCTGTTTCAAGAGCAGTGTCTGGGGAGAGGGAGGGGAAGGAGCCTGATGGGAATGGGTGAGGAGAGAATGGATGTTTGAGTAGAAGGAAGGAAGAGAAAAAATGTTTGGCTATGAAAAGGGGCAGAGATACTGTGTGGTAGCTGGAAATAGATATCGGTGTCTTGAGAGTTTTCGTAACTAAGAGAGATGCTAGTACAAATCTCAATGGTGATAAAAGAATGATCCAGAAGAGAAGGGAAAAACTGAAATTTATTGAAGGCTTACTTAGTGTGTTAAGAGCTTTACAAACTTTCGTCCTCACAATGTTCTATGGATCAGGCAGTTGAGGTTAAATAACTTGCCCAAGGTCATGCAGTTAGAGGTGGTAGAGCTGAGAGGCCAGCCTGATTTTTCTGACCCTTCATACCCCACCACCCCATTGCACAGGCATACATCCCCCTATGTTTAAACATCCGGGACATGCCTGTGCCCTGGCCACAACCCCTGGTGAATCAGAGTTACTGTCATGCCAGGGGAACTGGACTTTATTTTCCTCCTCCAGCACCGGAAGCACAGGCATGTCCCCCCAGAGCCTGAACACCCGCGCAGCACAGGACAGGAGCTCTCCCAGGCCAGACGGCGGAGGCAAGCAGCAGGAGCCCCTAGAGGTAGGAGGGAAACGGATACTTCTGGGACTGTTCAGCAGGTTTCTCTGTGTGTCAGCCAGTGCAAGAGGGTGCTGGGGGCTGCTGTGGCCCCAGCATTCATCTGGATCTGTTCAGTGTTGGGGGAGGCCTGGGTCAGAGCCCAGTCTCCCGGCTGCCCCCATTGAGGCTGAGGCTGTGGGGACGGGTAGCACGCTCCAGCCTGCGGCCGGACAGGAGACGCCTCAGGGAGGAGCCGGAGCTTAGGTCGCCGCAGCTGCGAAGGTGGAGGCTCTCTTGGCCTGGCCGGCCCCAGGGGCTCCGGGGCACCTAGATGGGGCCACAGGAGAGAGCATCAGTATGGCCCCTAACTCAAAGCTCCAGGCTTTCCTGGGTGTCTTCCTCGGCTCCCCCGACTCTACCTGTTTATGCCCATGGGCTCCATTCCCATTGGAATCTGGGGCCTTCCTGGACATCTGGAGGAAACGGGTGACCAGGCCCCGGCCTGGCCAGCTGCCCTTCAGGTCCCCCAGGGAGTGGGCTGGTGCAGGGCCCGAGGGCAGGGGGACCTTCTGGAAGGTGGGCACAGGGCGCCGCTTCTCTGCTGAGCGGGCACGGAGCAACTTGGGGGAAGGGCAATGGGCTAGACGGAAGAGGCAGGCTTCAGAGCAGAGCCCTGGGGGGAGAGAGAGGGAGAGTGGGTGGAATGGGAGGTGAAGAAAAGGCCAGGCAGCACTGCCCTATCCCCCGCCCCCGGGGAACCAACAGTGTGCCTAACCTGTATCTGCAGAGGAAACGGAAGCAGCTTCTTCCTCAAGCACTTTGGTATAAAGGTCCCTGAATTCAGCTGAAGAGGAGGGGAGAGAAACACAGACTGAGTTGGGAGTGTGCTGTAGACACCCCCACCCATCTCACCGCCCTCCTGAGAACACAAGCCCAGCTCCTACAGCCCACTCCCAACCAAGGGGGCACTGTCGCTGCCCATGTCTGCCAGCAACTAGATGGAACGATCCACCAAATCAGGGACTAAGGCGCCATCACTCTCTGCTGTATCCTCCCCAGTCCCTGGCACATAATGGTAATGACAAGCCTGTTCTGTGCCAGGGCGGAAGCATTTGACCTGCATCTCTTCTCAGTAACGCCACAGTATGTACAGTGAGGTATTGTTATTATACCCATTTTACAGGTTAGAAACCGAGGCTTGGAAAGAGTAGGTAACTAACCCAACCTGGGGCCTGTGAGACTGGATTCCAACAACCAAATCCTCTTTTTTTAACCACTAAGCTACTGACTGGTGTGTTTTTCACAGGTGATGTAAGTGTCTGATGCAGGTGCGAAACAGAATTTCTGCCTCCTCAGAAACCCCAGTAATGTCCCAAATCCCGGCGGACATCATTGGCCCTCTTACTCCCAGTGCCTGCCCTCTCACTCCCAGTGCCTACCCTCTCCTGAACCTTGCGGGGGCTCACCAGTGTTGCTGGAGGTGGTGATGCCCGGGTCACTGTGGGACCGTGGCAGCAGCAGCGGTGGCGGGGGAGCCGGGTGAGGAGGCCGGTGCCCCGGCGGGGTGAGGGAACCTGAGCTATCGCTGAAGCGGCGAGCCGGGGCTCGGGGGGAAGGGGCCGCAGCTGGCCGGCTGCCTCCCCGGGGGACCCGCCGCCTCAGCTCGGGGAAGCAGGGTCCCACCCAAGGCGGCCAGCCCTCCAGGCGGTGGCAGCTGCGGGCCGCTGTGGGGGCACCCAGTGGGGGTGGGGCTTCGGGGGCAGAGCAGGAATAGGAGCGGGCTGCCCTTGGGGGCCGCCGGGGAAGGGGGCTGTCCTCGAAGGGGCCCCGAAGGCCGCAGTCCAGGCTGAGGCAGTAGCCGGCGCGGCTGCGCTGAATAGAGCGGAAGAGCACGTAGTCAACGGAGCGCACGGAGCCCTGCAACTCCAGCAGGCACGAGTCCTCCGACGGGCTGGAGCCCCCCGGGAGGTCGCCGATGGCTGACAGCACCAGAGACCCGCTGTCCATGGACACTGTGGGCAGTAGGGGTGGCTGGGTAGCATCAGCTTGGCCAGGGCTAGGCAGTGCCTCTTTCCTCAGGACAAGCCCCCTGGGGGCCAGCCTGCCTCCAGTGTTATCTGAGAGGAGACCACTAAGTCCAGTTTTCCAGGAAAACCCAGCTCTCGCTTGTCACGCACCCACCAACTCAGTCTAATCCCTGCCCTGCCCCCCCACCAGCTCCACTCTCCCAGGCGTCCCAGTCTTTGTCCACCCTCCCCACTTTCTGCTCACCGTCTACAATGGAGGCCACTCGCTCGCAGATGCAGGCGCCATCATGCAGCTGAGGATCAAACAGAGTGGCCTGCAGAAGACACAAGGGTCAAGCATCCAGCCCTGCACACCGATGATACGGCCACCCCAGAGGCTTGACAGAGCTCAGGAGACCTAGATTCCAGTCCCGCTCTGTCACTTTGTCCGAGTCACTTTATGTGGGCCTCAGTTTCCACGTCTGTTAAATGGAAATAATAGTTCTTACCCCACCCACCTCACTACCTTCTCAGGCAGGTCAAAGAGACAGTGGATGTGCTAGTGCTTTAGATCATGAGAACTAGTATTATCTTTATCCAGTACCAGCAGCTCACTCAGATTTTCAGGCTCTGTCTTAGAGTCCCCAGCCTGCACCAAGCCCTGCTCTCACCTGACTGTCTCCTCGTAGCCCCATGACGGCCTCATAAGAAGGGGGGCAATCAGTAGGGTACAAGGGCACTGGGCTGTCCATGGAGCCATTGTAGGTGATGCTGGCAGAAGGAGGGAAAGGGTCAAAGCCTGGAAAAGAACTATTCTGAAAAGATCCCTCCCCACCAATCTGGTCCCAGCCCCAGTCTCCTTCCTTAGTTCCCCCAATAGGACTCTGCCTGGCCTCACCTCTGCGCATCTGTTTCCGAGCTGCAGGTATACTCTGGGGGGTAGTACGGTGGCGGGGGCACAGGTGGTACAAATTCCTCCAGGTCCAGCATGGTGTGCAGGAGAGGGTCTGGGGGCGAGGAGGTACAGCCCAGAGGCCCGAGAGGGCCTGAGACTGAGCGTTCAGGGGCCAACTGCTGGGGAGCAAGCAGGTCAGCACGCTTGTATCCTGGGAATACAGCTCCTTGATTCCCACATTCCTCTCTCCTCTACATTTTCTGACCCCGCCCCCTCCAAGAAGCTCAGCTCTGGCCCCTTCCTTTGCCAGAACAAGTTCCTCTTCTAACTGCCCCAGCTGAGGACCTTCACCTCTTACCCTGCCCATCTAGAAATTCCTCCTCTTTATGGACTCTTCTGCACCCAGAATCACTCTCTGTTCTGTCCCCACCAGAACATCAGCCCGTTATCCCTGCCCCCATCTAAGACCTTCTGGACTCCACCCAACTTTTAGTCCCATTCTCCAATGCCCTGGGGCTGACATCACACACTTCTGTTACTCCCAGTGATTCCCCTCCTCACCCTCCCTCTTAAATATTCCTACAGTCAACATGCCTATTAGGTGAGCCACAGCCCCTGGTGCTCAAAAGCCAGCGCTGCAGCCATTCCCTCCCCCCAAGACCAGTCCCAGCACACACACCCCTGCCCCCAGCCTACCTTCGTGGCTTGGACCCCAGCTTCCCACTCACCGTGTGCACAAGGTCCAGGGAGAAGATCTGGATGCAGCAGACAATGGCAGAGAGGGTACAGATTACAGCGGCACAGACGGTGAGCCCACAGACGCTGAAGAGTAAGTTCTGGGGAAGGCGAGAGAGAGGAATGTGAGAGCAGCCTAGGGTGCAGTAAGTCCCACATATTCAGGGCCTGTGAGGACTCAGGAGGAGACACAAGAGTGTGAGCCAGGAAGATGGTGGGAGGGAAAGGAATGGTGGAGATGGGGGTGCATGCTCACCTTGAGGACCCCTCGGGCTTCATCACAGGTGGAGTTAGGGGCAATTTTCAGCTCCTGCCCCGACTCTGGACAGGGCCTGAGAAGACGAGCAGAGGGGCAGCACACGCAGACCTTTCCATCCTGAGTGGGAGTGGAAAGAGTGAGGCAGCCTGAACCCGGACAAGCCAAGCTGTTCCACACACCTCCCCCAACTATTGCACTCAGGCTTGCCCTCCTCAGATCTCACCAAGTTGCATTCTTGGAAGTCTCGGGCCAGCTGAGCGTTTTTACAGGAGAGAACAGAGCCGGCCATGCTGAGCATGACACAGAGCACCGAAAGCAAGGAGAAGAAGGAGATCTGGGAAAAAGAGGGCCTAGACTCAGGGCTGAGACCCCCAAAATACCCTCTACTGCAAATGGAGCCACCCTCGTGCACAGGCATTCATGCCTGGTCAACATGAGTGGAAAAGTCAGTTCCCTTCTTGGGGGCATAAATGGGCATCCCCTCAGGTGCCAGGCACCTGCCTCCCAGTGGGCATCAGACCCTGGCACCTACCACTAGAGTGAATGGCCGCTTCCAAGACACGATGCCAACAACCCCGGAAAATGCCAGCTGGGGATAAAGCGGGCACAGGCTCAGCATGAAGGGGAGGCACCTGGGTGAGCCCCGCACCACAGGGTGTACCCAGCTCTGTAAGGAGTAAGAGGACCAGGAGAGGCCAGGATTTGGGCTGGCAGCTGGTGTTGAGGGGTGGGGCCCAAGGAGCCTCCCCCACCCAACAACTGTGCACCCAACTCACCGAGAACCCAGCCCAAGACGGGCAGGATCTCTTGACGCTCTCGGTGGTGGTGATGGAGGAGGCCACCATGCTGAAGGTGACCACCAGGATGCCCAGGAACACCTGACCCAGCCCCAGCGTGAGCAGGGCCTGTAGCCAGGGTCGGTGGAGGCGGAGGTGTGTAAGGCCCCGGGTGCTGGGCCGGCTAGTCAGCGAGCGGCTGGAATCGCTAGGCGAGGGCATCATGCCTGCCGCCCGGTTGCCTGAGCCTTGCTCGGCACCCCCTGGCGCTTGGGAGCATCTCAGAGGCGCCCAAGGCCCCGTCCTTCCTCCTCTCCACCCCCCTCCCTCTAGAGCCCACCCCCTGGCTGGGTCCCCTGAGGCATGGCCCAGGGACTCCAGCTGGGGGGGAGTCCGAGGGGGAGGCCTCACGGAGGGGCCGCGGAGTGCTCCCTCCCCACCACGGGTAGTGGACGGGCACCGTAACCGTTACGGCGCTGAGAACGCGGGGGCACCGGCTCATCGCATCTCCCTAGGGAAGAAGGGCGCGGAAAAGGGCCGGTCCGGGAGTGAAGAGAGGGAGGCGTTCCAGAACCGGGAAGGGTGGGAAGGGTAAAAGGCGAGAAGGATGGGAAAGAAGTCTAGAGAAGAGGTTCGGGTCGGCGTGGGGTGACTCTAGAGGCGCGGTCGGTGTGCCTTCAGAGTGTCCAGTTGGATCCGAGGCCGCCTGGTGGGGAGAGGCTGCGGCGCCGCCGTCTCCAGGGTCGCCAGCCCCACTCCCCTCCCCACCACGCTCTTGCTCCCCTAGCTCAGGCTGCAGCAGGTCCGGGACTGGAGACGGGGGATGGGGGATGAGATGGTGCGGGAGGAGGGGCGTGGTACGAGGGCCAGCGCGCTGCACCCCGGGAGTTGTAGTCCCAGTCGGAGACCGTGGGAGAGAGGGGGTGGGAGAGAAAGGGGGTGGGGTGGGAGAGGAAGGGGGAGGGACGGGAAGGGATGTGGCGGACGGCCGGGCGAGCTGGCCATCCCCGTTGGTCTGGCGAGGAGCTCCGGCCCCGCAGGGCCCGAGCTAAAGCTTTCGGCGCCTACTTGGGCCCCGCCCAGCCTCTCATGCCCCTAGGGCGCTGCGTTCCCAGAAGAGGTAGCGGCTCTATCTTAAAGGAGAAAGTCATTAAAGGAGCAGGGTGGAGAGCTGAGTTCACTGGCAGCTCCGCGATTCCACGCCCAACCGGGGACTTCCCTCCCACTTCCTGAGCCAGCGAGTGGGCTCTGCTGTCCCGCCGCCACAGCTCTCCGTTTACACTAAGGCCAGGTCCGACCTTCCCTCCAGAGTCCACAATTCAGCTTCCACTCCAGTCGCTTCCACTTTATCTTCTGCAAGACCTGCTGCTGCTGCTAAGTCGCTTCAGTCGTGTCCAACTCTGTGCGACCCCATAGACGGCAGCCCACTAGGCTCCTCTGTCCATGGGATTCTCCGGGCAAGAGTACTGGAGTGGGTTGCCCTTTCCTTCTCCAATGCATGAAAGTGAAAAGTGAAAGTGAAGTCGCTCAGTCGTGCCCAAGTCTATAAGACCTAGTTCCCATTAAAATTCCAGAAACGGGGATTTGTGTTCCAGTTCCATTTTATTTAAATAACCGAAGCAACAGCCTTGGCACAGCAGAGGGAAGCGGGTCAGGTGTGTAGTTGTGGCAGCAGTGTGGCCTGATGGAGGGGTGAGAGGGAAGCAGTGACTGGGTCACGCTGGGCTCCCCACACCCTTAAGTCAGGTTCAGCAGTCATGGCTGTATCATTGGGGGTACTAATGTGGAGACATCAAACAGTGATGTCTCAAAAGTCCCAGAGACCTCAAGAGATGGGGGCTAGTCGCCTCCCTCAAATGGAAGGGCCAGGGCATCCCAGTTAGGGGTCACGGGGCCCGGAAGGCATTTTCTGCAGCCCCAGCGGCTGCATTGGCAGCTGCGGTTCGCACCGCAGGGTTGGAGAAAACACCAGCTGCAAACTCTTGCTGGGCCTTCTGAAAGCTGGCACCTGTGCGGCGATACAAAGAGTGGATCTGCAAGTAGAAGACACAGACTTTACAGCATGTTCCAGCCACTGTTAATCCCACTCCAATCTAATACCATCACGACCACTCAGCAGCCTGTAGCTCTAGCTTTTCCTTCTTGGCTCCCGACCAGCACACATGCACACATACCCCTACAACCGCCCCCTCCGCTCAGGTCCATTAGCTGAGAATCCTTCCATCTGCCTGGTCCTCCCCAGTTGCTCCTGAACGTTCCAGTCAAGTCCCCAGGGACACGTGATATCACTCTCCAGGCCCCACCTACAGCCCCTCACCCGCTTCAGCATAACAATTCCCAGCACAGCGATGCCAGTGAAGAACAGGGCAACCAGCAGCATGAGTACAGCTACAGCCGTGTTGACCTTCAGCACCACCAGGGCAGAGATCCAGCCACTGCAAGAAGAAAATCCACCGAAGTGAGGAGAACTGCGCACAGCTCGGTCCCAGTGTTTCCAGCTTCTCCACTCGTCCTGTCTTCGAACCAGGGGCTGTTTCCCTGTGGGCCTGGCAACTTGCCGTGCACTGCAGTCCCAAACTAGCTTAACCTCAGCTTCTGAACCATCCTAGCTCTCCAAGCTCTTCCAGACATCCTCACTCCAAACAGACCTTTTCTGTTGAGGATGCTTCCTCTTCAACATTACACATGCCTCCTCCAGGAAGCCTCCTCAGACTGAGCATGTCCAACCAGCTTTCCCTTAATCTGTCTGTTGACAGTACTGTCTGAGCTCTCTATCATGGAGGGTGTCCTGTAACCCTATTAAATCAGTATCTCCCAAGGATTAAAACCACAGTTCCTTTTTCTGAACAACTCCAGTATCCAATGCTGACTTGATCAAAAGGAGTGGGAGGAAGGGGTGAGTGTAAACGGCAGTCTCACAGACCTGAACCCCCAACCTGGGATCCCAATGGCCTGGAGGACAAACAGAACATCCTGGACGAAGAAAATGAAGAAGAAAACGAAGAAATTGAATGAACTGTCACTCCTGCAAAGAGAAAAAAATGGGAAGTGTGGGCAAAGAATCAGGGTTGTAGGAGCAGAAAGGGGCCCCTCCAAGTCCCTTCCCTGCCATCATGCCCACTGCCCCTTCTTACCGGAAAGCCTTGTACATGGGGCGATACCAGCAGACGAAGGAGCACGGAGTGAAGAGAAGGATCCAGAGGATAGAGAGCCCAAAGCCTGAGCCATTGCTGGTCTCCACACAGAAGCTGGCCAGGCAGGCAAGAAAATTCAAGAGGAGAGCCAGAGTACTGCCTAAGGGTCGGAGGGACAGGATGATGGGTCTGAGAGCTCCTTTCCCGAGAAGCCCACCCCACAACCCTCACCGAATGCGGTAGAGTAAGGAAAGGAAGGCAGCTTCCACCTTCACAGGATCCTCAACAGGGGAGACAACCAGCAAACCTCAACCGTGTGTCATCCGGTTTGCAAAGACTTTTAAAAGGATCCAGAATACATTTATGCATATGGACAAGGAGAAGGGGGAGAGCGCAAGAACGTACATTTGCTAGAAGACTGGAGAATAAGTTCTGAGTACTGTAAAAGGAGTAATCTGGAAAATGCCAGAGAAATGAGCCTTCAATGATACTTCATTCAAAGTATCTAGTTCTGGGCGAGTGAGCTCCAGGAAAAGAAATGATGTACAACTTACTACCTATACTTTTCCTTCAAAAAGGTTTCTAACTACTCACACATCCAGAGGTAGTACATGGTGGATACTGTTTTCTGAAATTCTTGGGGGATCTCCATGGAGATGTCCTGGAAAAAGCAGGGCTGAACTGGGCAAAAAGAAGGTAGAGGAGGCCAATTGTTCTGTCGAGCTGTAAGGCACAAATAGAGCAGGAGGGCCCCACAAGTGAAACAGAGGCCAACAAATCACTCCCCCTTCCTTTTACCTCTGGATTCTCTATTTCCAATTTGAGAGTTCAAGAAGACAAGGGCAAATAGTAAACACTATATTAGTAGTGTTTATTATGATTTTTGTTTACTATTGCTTATAACTTCTAACCACTATGCCCAGAATGTGGGCATCTCTACAACTATATAGTTATCTATATAACTTTGTTTAACCTCACAACAATCCTGTTAAACAGGTACAAACATTATTCTCATTTTACAAGTAAGGAAACTGAGGCACTCAAGATTAAGCAACTTGCCTAAGAGTTCATCCTTAATAAGCCACTGCACCCAAATTCAAACTCTGCAATCTGGTTCCAGTGCCCATGCTCTGAGCTCCATTTTTGAGACTTCAAAGCTGTCAGATGCCCTCCGCAACCCTATCAAGGATCCACTTACTAGCTGCGCTGCCCAGGGCAGCATGCTGGAGTTCCCGCTCCCTTCGGTCCAGCTCCTCTGCCTTTCGGTTGAGCTCCTCCTGTTTCTTTAGCAGCTCAGCTGTGGCTGCTGCAGTTGAAGCCTGCCCAGTTAGAGCAGACGGAGATTTGAGTCCTGAACCACAGGGATGCCCCCTCCCCATACCCCTGCCTATACACCCCCCTACCTGGGTGCTGTAGGAGCCATAGTTCTTGGGTTCTGTGGGGCTGAGTTTTCTTGAGGACTGCAAGGGGGGAGCTGAGGGTGGAGCTACTGGAACAGGGGCAGGAGGCTCATAGCTTGGTGGTGGCTGTTGAGTTTGGAAAGACCTTAAGCATCATCTAGTCCCCCCATAACACAGGAGTCTAGAGTCTATTTGAATACCTTTAGACCTAAAACTTATTACCTAAAGTGGCAGCCCCTCCCCCCAGTTATTAGAAAGCTAGTCACTGTGTTTATATCATAGAACTCTCTAACAACTTGCAGCTACCCTCACATCAAGTTCCTTAGCCAAGATTCAAAGCATTCATCTACCAAATCAACCTCCTTAAACTCTTACATTTTTATATTTCAGTGAGACAACCAGGTCTAGTCTTCTTCATCCCTTGCTTTCTAATTGTGTACCTAAGCATACTTTGTTTTCTCAACTCCAACCAAGCCCATCCCTTTTCATTTTTAAAAAAGCCTCCACAGACAGAGTCTTCATCAGGCCCTGATAGAATCCAGGTAATCCCAAGACTGACATTTAGAGCTCAAACTGACAGATCTCTGGCCTTGATGTCTTTAGATGAGTTAGGCATCCTATGGCAGACTGGCCTCTTCCAGGGAACCAAGATCACGGTGCTTCTTTCTTCTTTTGCGTGCAGAAAAGTCCCCTGGACCTCAACACAGTGGGCTTGTTGGCATACCCTACCCTTCCCGGCCTTCCTGTGCTCTCCAGAATCTCACCTCCCGGGTCTCAAAAGGGTTGTAGACGTCAAGAGTAGCATAGTGCGTGCTGGGTCGATGCTGGATCACAGCTGGGTCCTGTGGGCAGAGAGCTGCGGCTCAGTTGGCACCTGGTGCCTCTGCGGGAACTCATAGGGGCCTCTTTTCAATTGCTGTGGCTCCAAGAACTGCAGCTTGGGGCCAGGCTGTTGGCCAATGTATCTGCCCCCAACCTTTCACCCACACTACCAGTACCAGCGCCTTTAGGGGCAGGGCCCGCCCCCCAAGGATGCTCACTGGTTTGGAGTCGTCGTCACACCCACGTGGCGGCCCTTCCTCGGATCAAATGTCACGAACAGGAATACAAGTTAGCCCGACCCTCTAGAACCGAGAAACCACCCCAGCAGCCTAAAAGAGGTCGGCGCAAGTCACCTGAAAGGGGTTGTCAAGCTCGCCGGGCTCGGCGAAGGGGTTTCCACCGTCTCTGCTTTGAGCCATGTTTGCAACTTCGGCTTGGGCCGCGCCTGCCCTCCACGCCCCTGCCGTGGCAGTGGCGGCGGCAGCGGCTCTCAGAGCTCCCTCCGCTCCGCTCTTCTCGGTCCGCCCCGCTTCCCTGTGCACGGATTGGCTGTACCGACCGGAAGGGTCACAAGGATCCCCGCAGCAGCAGCGAGTTGCGCCTGCGTCTCGGATAAAGGAAAAGAAGGAAGTGCCCCCACGTGACGCCTCTAACTCTGTCTCAGGAGCCAAGTACCGCCCCTTCCCACGTGACTTCCTTCAACTAACAAACTACATCTCCCAGTAGGCCTCGCGTTAGAATCCCGATCCGCCCTAGCCTTCGAAAGAGTATGATGGGAGTCCTCCGACCGGAGGTGGCGGTATCCCAGGAGACCAGCTCAGGAAGTTTTTTATCTGGACTTCTGACCCTACCCTGGGGCCCAGCCTAACAGCTATACTAACCGAACCTCTTTCCCAAACCTCATTATTCACATCAAATATGTGCTCACTTTATAACCCTTTCTTACAGTCAAATGTTACCCACCCATCGCTGAGGTTAATTTTGAAGGGTAAGATGGGACTCCCTTCGTTGCCAATCTAATCATCCCACCACCCCAGCATCTCCAAACCTCAAACTCCAGGGATGGGGGTCGGGTGAAGCACATCATTTTATTTCACAAAGACTGTACAAAATTCCTTATAAAACATGGTGTAGATCCCTTCTGGTTGCCTCATTCTGCCCAGATCCAACTCAGCTGTTGAAGGGGCAGGTGAGGGCGGGAAGAGTGTGAGATGGAACAGCATTATGTACAAGGCAGGGGTTGAAGTGGTGGTACAAGTTCTTTCATATTTACACTATTTCACATATTCACAGGTACATAGGGAGCCAGGAGGAAGGAGTGAGCTCCGGCTCTGTTCTCTTGTATAAAAAAGCACCAGTGTCCTGGACTGGACACCCACTGCTGTTAGGAGACACAGGGGTGCCCAGGGACAGATCGTCACCGACTGATATCTCGACTGGAGTCCCACAACTTGGCGTTAGGTGGCTCAGCCCGAAGGCGGGCGAAGAAAGGGTGTTGAAGGGCTTCACCCAAGGTCAGCCGCTTGGCAGGTTCATACTCTAGCATGCTTTCAATCAGATCGAAGAGCTGGTGGTGTTCCTCTGCCTCTGAGGTCAAATACCGCTGGTGGTGGAGGGCAGGAAAAAGGTGAGGCACGATGCCTTATAACCCCTGCCTTCTTCAAGGCCCTAGCTTTCAATCCTGAAGGACCAAGGATCTGCTCGTGACCATATGATGCTACTTGACTAGGACCACACCAGGGCCATCTCTGATGTTACAGCTCAACCTGCCTTCCCACTAGCACAATTATTCCTTCATACTCTCTGAAAGTTCTACTTATTTTTATCCTTGACAACTTCATGAAGCTTCTTTAGCTCAATAAAATGTAAGCTCTTCAAAAGCAGTTTATTTTTTCTGGTTGGCTCAAGAAATAAATGGCTGTCTAACCTCATTCCTTTCATAAAACCACTCCCTTTCTCTCCTATCAACAAAAGATTTCTTTCTGTTTTCCTCCCCTTGTTTTCTAACTCTTTGCTTGTGAAAGGCATTCCAGGGGCAAAACACCTTAGGAAGGAAGGGACCTCTGGGTGGTGGGCACTATTCACTCCCAGTCCGGCTCACCCGAAGTGGTTTGCAGTTTTCACGAACGTAGCGCCCAGCTGATGTGTTCTCATCCCAATCCAGGCGACCCCGATAAAAATATTTCTGCTTCCTAGAGGGGAAGGGGGAAGTTGAGGAATCAGGAGGTTCCTCTTGTTATGGGATTAATTTCCCTTATTCTCCCATCTGAGAGTAGCCGAGGGCAAGGCAGGTGTTGAAGAGAAAAGAAAATGTGATAGAGACCAATTTTGTGGAGAGAAAAGGAGAAGGGTTACATTCCTCCCACTCCAGGTTCACCTTGTCTTTCGGATCATCCGGGAAGGGATGGGACCCAGGATCCTTTCCATCATGGCTAGATGCTCTCTGTTGTCATGGGTCTGGGAAACAAAGACAGAACTGAGCAAGGGACTGAGAAGGGATGCTGGGGTCTAGCTGCTGGGAAGCTAAGCAACGTGGAGGAATGAGCAGGCAGTTTCTCAGCAGAGAAGGAAATCAGGTAGAAGAATGCCTAGTGGTCTCATAAGACACCCAACCACTTACTTGGAAGAGGGTGAAGCCAACATAGTATTCGAAGATGATACAGCCTATACTCCACACATCACAAGGCTGAGACCAGCCCAACTCTAGGTAGGGATGGGAAGGAAAGGTATTATGAGGCTCGGGGGCCCCCCTCACCACCATACCACCTCACATACTTGGACCATCTTGTCCTTCCCCCTCTTACCAAGAATGACCTCTGGCGCTCGATAATGGCGGGTGGAGACAATGGTACTATGGTGCTCATGGTCAAAGGTGGCACTGCCAAAGTCTACTACCCGCACGGCTGTGCTCTTCACACTGCGCTCATCCCGCTTCTAGGAGGCAAAGCAGGAAAAACATGAACCTCTGCACCAAGACTGAGAGGAAAAAACAGACCAAGATTCTACTGCTATTCTCTAAAGTGCTTCTGAGCCTTAAAAAACCAACTCTGACCTCCTGCCTGCTCCCACACGTCTTCTGCTTTTACAGCCTCCCCCATATCCATCAGAGTGGATGGATAGGGATGGATAGGAATGGGGGAGAAAGAGGATTTAGGAGTACCTATAGAATAGCATGCATCTGAAGAGTATACCTAAGTGACCGGTATACAGTTTTTCGATAACATATAGCAGATAGCAAAGTGAGGAATAGCTTCCTTAGCTGAGATCCCCATGATCTCCAGTCAGTCAACAGGGCTGAGCTTTCCTTACAGAAAAGAGAAGAAACCAAACCAAGGACCTTGTAAGCATTTTCACTATACAGGAAAGTTAACTGAGGTTCTGCTTCCAAATTCTCTTTGAATCTAAATCTTAAATCTCTCCCTTTCCATCTATTTTGGTATTGTTTTTTTCAGAGCCAGAGCAGAAAGTGTGGGAGAAAAAAGTAAAAGGGGGGACAAAAAGGGCTAAAAGAAAGGCAAAGGGGCAATGGCCACCTGTGCGCACTGGCCAAGGGACAGACCCTGTCCACCTTACCTTCTCTAGGTTGTAGGTGAGCTCGTAGTCCGAATTC
Organism: Capricornis sumatraensis; assembly: GCF_032405125.1. Lineage (NCBI taxonomy): Eukaryota > Metazoa > Chordata > Mammalia > Artiodactyla > Bovidae > Capricornis > Capricornis sumatraensis. The sequence continues at coordinate 116,755,769 of NC_091070.1, read as the reverse complement.
ACAAACAGAATATTTTCAGGCTTGAGGTCCGTATGTGTCAGCTTGTTATCATGGAGGACTGCAGAGGAGAAGGCCAGGTCAGGGTTGGTCCAGGTGGCTAGAACTAACTACCACCAGCTGACTCCACGCTTGGTCACCTAGCTCAAAGCTGGTGAGGAGGCAGGTCCAGAAGCACTTGGCTGCTTTCCGCTCTACTTCCAAATGAAATGCCTAGTCTGACAAGCTCTATGCTTATTAACATAAGTTATATATATATTTCTCAACCAATGTATAGATGGTTTGCTGTGGTTTTTTCCTTCCCCTGGTCACACCTCATGATATGCAGGGATCTTACTTCCCTAACCAAGGGTTGAACCCTGCAACGGAGTGTGGAGTCTTAACCAGTGGACTATCACAGAAGTCCCGATGAGTTGTATTTTTGTGCTTTAACATGTGTCTATCTGATTCCTGTGAATTTAATTCGGTGAAACTGCATTATTCTGATGGCTGAGGAGGAAGTATGTACCAGTCTGAATTCTCAACCTGGCACCTTGGCTACTCCCTGCTCCCACCTGGCTTGCTGAGAGCAGGGAGCGTCTCAGCTCCAGACGAGTGCAAACCTCTAGCGTGAGGAATCTTTTTGTCTCTTTGTGCTTAGTGCCTGACTTACTTTCCCAAAGAAGGGGAGTGAAGGAAAAAAGAGGTAATTAAGAGCTCTGACTTCAAATGCTTTCTCTTCGAGCTCTTGCTAGGTTGAATGTGGAGGAGAAACAATCAGTGATGACAAAAGTGAAGGAGTTAAGTCAGAAGAGGAGGAGATGCCAACAGGACAGTGAACAGAAGAACTGCAGATTGTCGAGGTGCCTGTTTAGGGGCTTCACCAGTGCACAACTGAGACCCAAGAGGTCCAGTGGAGGAAGGGGCTGCCCGAGTCCGCCTTGGCCCACCCCACTCACACTTGACGGCCTGGCACAGCTGGAAGGCCATGTGGCGCACTTGGTGGATGGGGTAGGGCAGGTAGTTGTTGTCTTTGAGGAAATCGAAGGTGCTAAGGCCCAGAAGCTCAAAGGAGATACACATGTGGCCATGGTAGTCAAACCAGTCAAACATCTGGACACAGAGGCTGGGAAGAGAGATGGGAAGGGGATGTCTGAGGAGCTCCCATCTGTCCACCACCCCTCCAACAAAGGACTACTGCTGCTGACTGCACATACTTGGGTAAAAACATGCCAGCTATTATCACCAAGAAAATTCAGTTCAACTACAGAATGGCCTTTCTGGCAGACCCAGGAAGAGAACTACTACTTGCCAAACTTCAAACCATTTTCCTGCAACATTTCAAACAGTTAAATAGGAGCTGCTGAGTGCCAGGCTCCAACGTGGACCCTGAACTGTCAAACTGCCACTCCGTCAACATGACCCCAGCTCCTGCTCTTGAAATTCACTCACCATCAGCCATCACTGGGCCCATGTTTACACCTACTTATGTCTTTCAGTAATACTCTGAAATTTTACATTTTGATTATGCAACGTGTGAGAACAGAGAAACTATACATAAACACCTGCAACTTCATTAGCGTAGTTCTATTAAAAGCTCAAGTACTTTTTTGATGAAAAATGTTGATTCTCAGTCTCAGGGCCATTTCCAGGGCACATTCCTACAAAGGTCATCCTGAGTTGGAGCTCAACTACAGAGCAATCTAACTGCCCCCGAAACAAGAAGAATGGATTACAGCATGTCCCAGACCCTTCCTTCCTTTCGGTAACAGTAATGTTCTACTACTCCACGATGATGAACAGAAAACGAGACAGTCTACAACTCCTCTGCCTGTCTAGTCCATGTTGGGAAGGTTTTCCCGTCTTGAGGTGTAGCCTCTCAGACGCCCCACATACTCCAGCAGCGCTTACTTCTTGTTGTCAGGATCCTTCTCATTGATTTTCTCCAGCACATTGATTTCTAGTCGAGCTGCTTCCTTGTACTTTTCCACATTTTTAATGATCTTCAGGGCAACCCGAGCCCCACCCCTACAGGATGGCAGGAAAGGCTTTTGCTGGAATCTCAAGAATATCTCAGAAGGAACAGGGCTGCCTGGGGATTAAGAAATCCTATCTTTGGCTGATTAACGAAAAAAAGCCTCAGATAACCCTCACTACCTCTTTATGGCTAACAAGTGTGGAGTCTGGAGCGGGCTGACATTTACCTGCGATGGTCAACACACTGTACAACTCGGCCGAAGGTCCCCTCTCCCAAGGTGCTGACAATTTCATCTGAAATGAAAAAAGCAGGGTGGGGGAGAAGGGAGGGAGAAAGGGTGGGGAATGAGTTCAGTTTGAAGAAAAAAGGGCACAGCAGTCTGGGGTGAGGAGATGAAGGAAGGGGGAACAGATACAGATGGTCACAGGGGAAGAAAACCCCTGCATGATTCCCACCACCTTTAACCCAGGGGCCACGAGAGCTGGGAGTGGACAGCAGAGGTCAATTCTCAACAGCAACTCAAACCACCCAGATAAACAACACCACTGAGAAAAGGCAAAAGAGGCTGTGGCTTGGGTTGGCTCAGGACGTTAGGATGGCTATGGGACCATTACAGGCTATAGGATTGTTACGATTTGGCTTGTACATCGCTCTTGTAGCCAGTCCCCGACGTGGTAGATGAGGTGGCCCTCAGCGTCGTCCTCTACACTCTTGGCTCTCCGGCTGCTGTGCTGCTGTCGGGGGGCGGGGGGGGTCGGAGCAAGCCAGGTGTCGGAGCGGGGGCCGGAGGGAGGCGGGGTGGGTGGTGGAGGGGTCACCGGTCACAGGCGCCCAGCCAGGGGGGACAGACAATGATGGGGGACAGTGGAAGGGAACACGTCAGATGCAGTAAGGCGGATCGGGGTGAGAAGAGAGAGCGGCGCGCAATCCCAAGTCCCCAAACCCAAAATGGGAACGGGGAGAGGCACGGGCAGAGCGGAGAAGTGGTGTTGTTGCCAATGTCACCCACAACCCCATGCTCTACACGGTGCCCTTCCAGGCAGGCACAGGTCTCCCCTTGCTCCCACCCAAGCCCACCTGCTGAGGGGGCCAGAGTCCAGGGCTTGGGGGAGAAAGGCTGTTCACAAGCAAGGTCCCCATTAGAAAATGGAGGCCTCTGGGGGGTGGAAGAGCTGCTCCCAACACAATAAGCCCAGCATGCCAGGGAGGGCACGGGGGTTCACAAACGCTCTGTGCCCATTCACCTCCGAAGCAGATTCAGGGCCCTCCAAGAGCTGGAGAGCTTCCAAGCGAATACCTCAGTGTTCACGCCCCAATGTTTCTCACTTACCGGGGTCCCAGAGGGCTGAAGAAGAGTGGGGAGAGGAAGGGCCTGGGCTAGCACTCACCGAAGACGAACGGCTGAACGTCCGGCTGCGCCGCCTCCGCCGTCGGTGCTTCCTACGGCTGCTGCGCTGGCTGCGGTAACTGCTGTTCTCCCGATGGTACTCGTAGGAATGCCGGTAGTCTGTGTCATAGTAGGCTTCTCCCCGATCTCGGCTATAGTCGTTGCGCCTGTAGCTGCCACAGTATCGCCGGTCATATGCCCTCCGATCGGATGAACGATCGTCATAGCTGCTGTTGGACAACAAACACCCTAATTAGGTGCATCTGTTCAGGTCACAGTCCTTGCCATACCATTTAACAAGCTCCCCCTGCACTGAGGAAAAGGAGTAACGTGAGAAAAGTAGTTCTCACACACCCAAGCCACTCTGAGAGGAACAAGAGCCAGGGCCGTGAAATAACTAAGCACAGAGGAGGACCCCCGGATCTGCACATCACCATAACCTCTAAAAAGACACCTGCAGGACAACTCCCCCTGAGGGCCTCCTCCTCCCCTCCAGAGATGTAATGGCATGAAGAGTTGCTTCTCTCTCAAGCCATTTCTGACTGACATGCAGCTTTGCTCCAAACTTCCTTAACCCATCCCTTCCACTGAACATGCGGCTGACTTATTAAAACCATGGAGACCGAACTCTGTTTTATCTATCAACTGATAAGCCATCTCACGTTCCTAGTCCTTTGCGTTTGCTTTCCCTTTGCCTACAACACTTCTCTTGTCATTCAGACAAGCTTAGATGCCACGTTCTCTGGGAAGTTTTCCCTGATCTATGGATCTTGCCCCCTGCAATCAAACCTGTTGGAGGCTTCCTTAGCCCCTTTCAAACATACTTCCTCTATGATAACACTCAACACCACAGTGTAAATGGGTTAAATTGATACCCATTTTGAGCATCACATTATATTAGCTACTTAAGTTGAAACTGATAAATTTTTGTTGAATAAACAAATACGTGAGTGGGTCTAATTTGAGTTTTTCTTCCTGAAGCCTCACCTCCGGGAACGGACATGGTAACTGTCTTCCCGTCGGCGCCGCCGTGTACGGTCACTGCTGCTTGACCAGGAGCGGCTTCTTCGTCGCTTATGCTTTCGGCTCCGATAGTGCTCATGGTAACTCCCCCTGCTGCCTCTCTCTGAAGAGTGGTACCTTCGAGGATGAGGCATCTGTAAGGAAAGGGAAAGGAGAAATAGTAGGGGCAGGATCTGAGTTTTCAGAAATCCCCTCCAAGAACTGGCTGCCCTAGAAATGCTGTTTTCTGCTCTTCAATTTCTACTTTTCTTTTTTTTTTTAAACCATTCACAACTCCTCAGTCTTCCTCTGGGCTTACAATTTCTCCTTGATAGAGAAGTATACTAACTCTGGTTGAAAACTTAAGGAATCTTCCTCCTACTCAGCTCATTGCTCTGTTCTGATTTTCCTCAAACAGGGGGTCTCCTGAAGACACTCAGGTCTGGGCCACAGCACACATTACAGGTGAGACTGTGCAACTCATGAAGACTGCAACAATTCATCCTTGGCTGGTATCTAGGGTAGATCTGAGGCATTCTGAGTTCCTCACAACTCAAAGAGAATAATGATTCACTACACAATATTATCACAAATGTTTTACAATTACTCAAAGTGTAGATTATCTCCCCAAATAGGCCATCCATGTCCTGAGGGCAGGCATCCAGTTTCCCAGGTTTCCAGGTATAGTTGTATAAACCAAATGTAAGTTTCAGGAATCTGGGTCTGGCCCTTTGAACTATCTTAATCATTTCTCACATCACTGGCCAAATCTCCCATAGTTTTAATACAATACACGAGGCTCCAGGCTGCAGTCAGCTTCACATCCAGCCTCTTTTGTGCTTACTATGTACAGAATAACTGATTTTTAATTAATATCAGCACCAGTAAACTAAGTTGGCCAGCTTTCAGTGATTGGATTGAAATGGCATGATGCACAAACTTTTTTTCCTTCAAGGAAAGAATCAGAAAGAAATCAGTCACAATCAGGGAAGATGAGACTAGGACAGAATGAGATAGATCCAAAGATAGCAGGGAGAGAAGTCTTGTGGGGTGGGTTGGGGTGGCAGCATTAGGTGCAGAAAAGGCTTAAGAGACTCCAACATCTGGCTCCCATTTTGAGCTACTTCTCAAATTGAGGAGGCGGGTGGCCTTCGATTCATTCTTGGCCCTACAGTGCTTAAGACAACCAAGAAGATGCAAACACACTATTCTCCCAAGTAATCCAACTGTGCATAGCACAGCCACACAAATGTCATCTTACCAAATACACACTGCCACCAAAGCTCCTCACAGGCTTTCCTTCTCCCCATCCCCCAAGGATCTCCAGCCTACAACCTTTCTCAACTTCTTTATCTTTTTTTTTTGCCCTTTCTCACTTAGAAAATCCAGAACTCACTCCTGAAGTCAAACTCTCCATATCCTCCAAGGGACACGACGGTTCTCTGGTCCAACTTTGATATTCTGTTCTTTCTCATCTCTGAAACCACTCCTATTCGCACTCCATCACTCCTTCTCCTACTTTGATCTCTCCCAACTTCCCTACTGGTTTTCCCAAAATACATCTAAGGCAGGTCGACCTTCCACCTCATCTTCCTACACTGCACCTCTGCCACTTTCCAGGTTTCAGCCCCTAGAAATGGGGCTCTAGAATGGGGCTTTTCAGCCCCTCTCCTAATCTCGCCCGGGCCCCTTGCCCCCAATCCAATCTTCTCTCCGCCCGCCCCACAGTCGCCGCCATCTTTCCGCGCGGCCCCGCGGCCCGCCAGCCCGCGCGCTCACCGTTCTGGCGGCGAGGCCCGTGCGCTTGTCCCACAGGAAGTCCGTGATGGCGGCGGCACTGCGGCCGGAGTCCCGGCACCCCCGCGGCGACGAAGTGCGGCTCCACCCCCCCAACCCGAGACCCTGGGACCTCCCGCCTAGTTCCCGGGCTCCGCTCCAGTCCCTCCCGCCCCGGCTCCGTCCCCGCCCCCAGGATTCGCTTGGCGCCGCTCGCACCGCCCCCGCCCGGGGCCCGATCCCAGCTCGGTCTCCGGCTCTGGCCTCTCCGATCCGCCGCCGCCACCGCGAGCGAGCACGTACGCACGTCCTGCGTCGCTTCCCAGCTACCCCTGGGCTCCGCCCCCCCCAGGGCCGCGCAGGCGTGCGCGGCCCCGCGTAGCTCGTTGCGGTCGGCCGGTTGGAGCAGAGGAGCTACTGGGGGCGGAAGTTCATGGGGCGGGGAGAGAGTCGCCGGGGATTACCGGGCAGAGCTGCCCCACCTAATGTCCTTCTGTTCAGTTCAGTCGCTCAGTCGTGTCCGACTCTTTGCGACCCCATGAATCGCAGCACGCCAGGCCTCCCTGTCCGTCACCAACTCCCGGAGTTCACTCAGACTCATATCCATCGAGTCCGTGATGCCATCCAGCCATCTCATCCTCTGTCGTCCCCTTCTCCGGCCCCCAATCCCTCCCAGCATCAGGGTCTTTTCCAATGAGTCAACTCTACGCATGAGGTGGACAGAGTATTGGCGTTTCAGCTTTAGCATCAGTCCTTCCAATGAACACCCAGGACTGATCTCCTTTAGGATGGACTGGTTGGATCTCCTTGCAGTCCAAGGGACTCTCAAAAGTCTTCTCCAACACCACAGTTCAAAGGCATCAATTCTTCGGCGCTCAGCTTTCTTCACAGTCCAACTCTCATATTCATACGTGACCACAGGAAAAACCATAGCCTTGACTAGACGAACCTTTGTTGGCAAAGTAATGTCTCTGCTTTTCAATATGCTGTCTAGGTTGGTCATAACTTTCCTTCCCAGGAGTAAGCGTCTTTTAATGTAGGTGGTGTGTCCTTCCGTAGTTTTCCTCAATCTTTTACCTATTTCATGAGACTTCTGTCTCTTGTTTTGTTAGGTTTGAAGGTTGAAAAGAAGGGCTTGTCGTTTACGGGATGTCGCCACTCTGCTAAGCTTTGAGGCTTGTGATGCGGTGTGATTCTCGAGCATAGCCTCTAAATATTCAGTTCTTAAAAAGCAGTTCGCAACCTAACCACAGCAAAGAGGGCTCCCACCTTTCCTCTTGAACAAAAGCTATGCACTTTTGGGAGAGGGGCGGGGCATCGCCTTGGAGGTAAGGTTTGAAAAATAGGGTGATGCAGAATCAAGTGCCAAAGAAGGGAAAATTTGAGAACTTTATGTTACATACTTACACATAATATATGAGAAGTGTAAATTTACTGAATTAAAAAATAAAAAGGAAACAGGAGGCGTTGAGAAAAACTAGGTGAGTTAAAGACGCTGTAGAAGGAATTGAGTAATAATAAAGGAAATGAAAAAAATAACCTGAGGATAACTATATTCAAGTAAAGAAATATAAGAGGGGGGCCAGGATGGAAGATAATCAGATGGAGCTTACATCAGTTGGCCAGAAATAGTTTAGAAAAAGTTCCTAAAATAGATGAGGAAGGATAATTAAGAGGTGAGGAGGAAGTGTAGTTCACTTCCTCTTCCATGAACACTTTCCCTTGTTCATGCAACAACCATTTACTAAGTGTCGACTTTGTGTTCAGCATTGTGTCAGGTGTAACCCTCTTGTTCTTCAGAGCTCCATAGTCTAATGGAAGAGAAAGACCTCTCTTCCATAAAATAATGGCAGCCTTGTGACAAGAGCTGTTATGAACAGTGGTGTCCTGGTCACTGTAGGAAAGCTGTAGACTAGACCCTAGCTTGAGGGAAAAAAGAGTTATAAATGCATGTCTAGGTTTCCTAGAGGAGATGACATCTGAACCAACTGTTGAAAAGTGAATTGGAGAAGACCGGGCAGAGAAAATACAAAGGTCTAGAGACAAAGCAGAACGAAGCATTTAAACAGAATTGGAGTCCTGGCTTTCAAGAGAGGAACTATCAGAAGAGAGGTTGTTAAAACTAGGTTCAGATTTTACAGGGCCTTGTATGTCATTCTAAGGAGTTTAACTGTAATCCCATAGAAGATGGGGAAGTTTGAAGGACATTAAGCAAGTGATAAAGCTATATTTGGATTTAGGAAGGTAACTCTGGCAGACTAAGGTAACTCTGGAAAACTAATTGCCCTGAGAGAGTTTGGAGACCCCTTAAGAGGCATCTGAAATAATCTAGGTGAACAAATTCTGAGCGCTTGAAATAAGGCAGTGATAATAAGAAGTGGAGATAAGGGGAAGAATCTGAGATATTTAAGAACTTTTAGGGAATTCCCTGCCAATCCAGTGGTTAGGACTTTGCACCTTCACTGCCAAAGGCCCAAGTTCAATCCCTGGTCAGGGAACCAAGATCCTGCAAGCTGCCCAGCACAGCGCCCCGCCCCCCCCCAAAGAGAATTTATAGCCCTTTCCATCACATAGCACTGTAATTTACCTGTCTTGTCTGCAAGCATAGACAAGCGCTGGCTTTATGGACAGGACTTTGTGTTCATCCTCAGCGTCCACTCAGTGACTGGCAGAGTTAGCTCTTGGTGAGGGCTGGCAGATGAGTTTGGAAATGAAATACTAGAGGGAGCAATATGAAGAAGTCAGAGGAAACGAGTATGTCTAGGAGAGTGTTGCGAGGAAAAAAGTGAAATGCAGGAAGTCCGTAAGGCAGAGTGGATAAGAGGAAGCTCAAAAGACATTCCCCATCTCTTCCCAATTTCTCGCCCTCGCAAGCCGCACGAGCTACAGCCAGCGTCCGGTTTTCCCGCCAGTTGCGGGAGGCTCCGCCTCCCTGGCGCTCAGTGGATAAAAGCCCTTCAGCCCTAGACCACACCCTCTCTGTTGGCTCCGGCAGCGTTTCCCCTCCTTCTCTTCCTATACTTGGAGGACGGCCCATATTGGCTAAGCCACGCCTACTTCAGTGTCCCTCTCGTTACGGACTACATTGGTCCCGCCTCTTTCCGAGATGGCTCTCGGTCGACCCCGCCTCCGCCCGCCCTGCCCAGCCTCCGCTCAGCTGTCGCCAGGGGGCGCAGCGCGACCCGCCCGCCGCCCTCGGAGGAGTCTGTCGCACACACCCCCTCCGCCCGGCTCTCTGGCGGTTCCCAGCCGACTACGCCTCCGCTCCGAGCCCGCCCGGCTGCTCCCGCTCCGACTCCGGGAGGGGTCGGGAGGTCCCGAATGGCCGCAGCAGGGTCTAGGAGGCCAAACGTGTAAGCTGACGGGCGTCATGGAGGCGGAGCAGCGGCCAACGACTGGGGCCAACGACGGGGCGACCCCTGGGTTGGAGGCTGAGCCTCCTGCTGCCCCGGCGTCTACAACCACAGCCTCGGGTCCGGTCCCTGGGTCCAGGCCCGGGCCCGAGCCCAAGAGGAGGCAGCTCGGGACCCTGCTCCAGCCCACGGTCAACAAGTTCTCCCTTCGCGTGTTCGGCAGCCACAAAGCAGTGGAAATCGAGCAGGAGCGGGTCAAGTCAGCGGGGGCCTGGATCATCCACCCGTACAGCGACTTCCGGTACTGGGGGTCCGGCAGGGTGGGCAGGGGACACAGCTCCCACCCCCAAGGCCGCGACACGGGAGCCGGGCCCGCCCCACCCTCCACGGACACTTCATTTCCGGCCCAGGGGTCCCCTGGTGGGCCGACAGAGTCACTTCCCCCAACCTAATTCTTGGGTGAAGGATCCCCAGCCGGAGGTTCTCGGTGACTTTTCAGGCTAGGGGCGCTGGAAGAGACAAGCGGACACCAGAGACCTGGGTTTCCCATTTCAAAAACCCGACACCCCACCTGGACCAAGGGGAATACTGGAATTAGGGACTGCTGTCTCCTCCAGTTCTGCTTGCTGGGGATCTGGGAAATTTTGTCATGTTCCGAAACTCAGGGTCAGCCTAAAGAAGAAACCGAGCTGTCCCCACTGTCCCCATTTCTACCCCCAGTACCTGGCTAGTTCAGCAGGGCAGGCTACCAAAAAAAAAAAAAAAAAAAAAATAGGGATGCCAGGAGAGAAAGGGAGTGCCCGGACAGCAGCTCTGATCGCTGTCCCTGGTGCTGAAGACGGGATTCGGCGGGTTAGGGCCTGGACTCGGAGTGATTTGAGGCAGCAACAGAGGGGCACCAGTCCACTGCCCATGTGACCACCGCCCAGGTGACTACCAGAGAGAAGGGATGAAGAGTGGGGGTGGGGCTATTCCATAGTCCCCATCAGGCTGTACCTCTACATCAAGGTCGCTAGGGGAGGAGAGCAACCCTGTCCTTGGAGGAAATGAAGGACAGCTTTTGGATGAGGCAAGGATATGTGCAAATCACCTATCCTGGGGAGCTAAATGAGCAGAGAGGATGAGGTGTGAATTGGGAGCCTGGAAACACCATTGGAAACCTAGACGTCATTTTAATCCACAGACATACACACTCCCTTAATGTTCTTTCTCTCATTGTTCCTTTCACTCCTCTCTTTTTTACTGTCTCAATATCACCCTACTAGTGCACCTTTTCTAGTCTGCTGTGCATCTCCCTCCTCCTCCCCATTTCACCCTCAAATGTATCCCCATAAACCATGTATCCCCGTTATTATTGTGCTGCTTCTCCATCCTCTCTCCTGTATCACCCGCCAGGCTTGTGACTCCCTGTGAGTCAGGCTGTGAAGATGCTCTATGGCAAGGCAAACCCTCTTTCCCTCTCCTCTCCCAGCTTACAGTACAGGATTTCTCCGGTGGCCAGGAAAGAGAAGAGGAGATCCAGGGTTTGCTGTTGATTGAAATCACACAGGGCTTCCTGGAGGCCTGGACTTGAGGACCACCAAGCTTCATTCAGGGGCTGAAAGGATTTATTTTTTTTCAGTCAGAGTCAGAAGGGGCTGGGTCCTCAGCTGATGCTGCAGCTAGGTGTGTCCTGAAATTGAAACTGCCATATCTAGTTGGGATCTTCAGATTGTCCAATGATCTTCTTTGAATGACCTCTTCTTTTCACAGCTTCCACACAGCAATATGGCTCTCCCCGACCATGCCCTTGCCTGGGCGCAACCAAAGTCTCAGTGGGCACAGGGAGGTTAGGGGAGGAAAGGAGTGCAGAGCTTCAAGCTTTGCTGTCTCAGGATCTGCTGTGGAGCTTCTCTGTATGTGCAGCCCTGCTGAAGTGCTCTGAAGAGGGGAGGGGTACATCTGAAAAGCTAGTTCAAACAGGAGGCAGGACAGACCATCCCCACTCTGGGAAACAGATCCCAGCAGAAAAACAGGAACCATGAGCCCAACTGTGTTGGGAAGGAGAGTTGGGGTTGGGAAAGCTAGGGAAGGTTATCAGTCCTAAACTAGGAATGGGCAGAGAGCTGGAGATGGGTAAAGCAGCAGTCTCTTCAGAATCCTTGGGATAAAGAGTAGGTGAGTCATAACACCAACTAGTCTTGTACAACACTGTCCCATCCATCCACATTCATATCAGTGCATATTTTTTAACAGCCCTCTGAGATCAGCAAATGATATTTATCTTTTTTTAACTTAAAAATTATTTAATAATAGTGACATAGATTATATACATATAATGAGGACATTACATATAGGTACTATATAAAGAATATATATGCATATTAGGGGTATATTTAGAGGTATATATATTAATATAGCAGAGATATAGTAAATAGATAAGGCAGATATATATAAATAGTATAATATAGACCAGGGTGTATATATATGTGTGTGTGTGTGTACACACACATATATTTGAAGGAGTAACTGAAAAACAGGCTCATATGTAATAACTGTCTAGGTCAAGAGAGACTACACTGGGGATACCCCAGAAGGCTCCTTGCTGCTCTCACATCCCTTTTCCAAACCCACTATTCTAACTTTTGTGGTACTTATTTCCTTACTTTTCTTTACAGTTTTACTACTTTTCTGCGAATCCCCTAAAAAATGCAGTTTAGTTTGATCTATTTTTGAACTTTGTATGTGTGGAATCCTACAGTGTGTATCCTTTGGTTTCTTGACATTATATCTGTGAGATTCATTCGTACTGTGGAATGTAGGCTGCAGTTGGGTGACTTCACAGTTGTATAATATTCTAGGGCATCAGTGTATTTATCTACTGTGTTTATCTTATTAATCTACATTTTTCTACTGATGGATATTTGGATTATTTCCAGATTTAATGCTGTTATACCTGTATATATCTCCTGGAATCTTTCCCTTGAATGTGTATATACCTAGGAATAGAATTGCCAAGTTGCAGGGAATGCAAACGTTAGACTTTACTAGATAAATCCAAACTATTTTTCCAAGTGGTGGTCCCAGTTTACACTCCCATTAGCTGTAAATGGTCATCCCGTTGTTCTGTATCCTTGTCCACTTTTGGCTGAGACTGTCTGCCCTTAGTTTAGTGACTGACTCTCACTGTGGTCTTACTTCCCATCCCACCCCTATCTTAGGTTTTACTGGGACCTGATCATGCTCCTGCTGATGGTGGGGAACCTCATTGTGCTACCTGTGGGCATCACCTTCTTCAAGGAAGAGAACTCTCCACCTTGGATTGTCTTCAACGTCCTCTCTGACACTTTCTTCCTGATGGATCTGGTGCTCAACTTCCGCACAGGCATCGTGGTAGAGGAGGGTGCTGAGATCCTGCTGGCACCACGGGCCATCCGCACACGCTACCTGCGCACCTGGTTCCTGGTTGACCTCATCTCCTCTATTCCTGTGGATTACATCTTTCTGGTGGTGGAGCTGGAGCCACGACTGGATGCTGAGGTCTACAAAACAGCGCGGGCCCTGCGCATCGTGCGTTTCACCAAGATCCTCAGCCTGCTGCGGCTGCTCCGCCTCTCCCGCCTCATCCGCTACATACACCAGTGGGAGGAGGTGGGGTGGGGAGGTGGGCAGGGGGGGCTTGCAGACTCCTCCAGACAGCGATATGAGTGGGGCTCCTGGCAACTTTCTGGGGTGGGGCAGATGAGTGGGGCTTCCGAGGGAGGGGTGTCTCCAGTGTTAGTAGGGGAGAAACAGGGACAGAATGAGTGTTCAGGGGATGGGATTCGCAGGAGGCAAGGATGGCGGTGCAGGAGAATGGAGCATAGTTGCTGGACAAACACTGAAGGGTTAGTTAGACTCCAAGAGGAAGGTATAGAAGAGGAGCTGATAATTGTGGAGCATGGGGAAGGCTGGGGTTTCAGCTTCAGGACAACAGCAGAGTTTAGTGGTTCAGAGTGTGAACTCTGCAGTCTCATCGCTTGTGGTCAGATCCCAATTTTACTGTTTACTATATGAGACCTGGTTTCCTTGTCTATAAAATGAAAATGTTAAACATATTTACATATGATAAGGTTATAAGAGTTAAAGGAGTTAATACCTGTAAAGCACCTAGTACCGTGCCTGGCACAGTAAGTTCTCAGTAGATTACCTATTATTATTATTGGAAGGGAAGAGAGCTTCTGGCACTCATCCTTTTATACACCCTGGGGCTGTTACACTGCGAATTGCCCTCTCTCCCCTTTCCCAGGCTATACTTGGGCAGCTTGTGCAGTAGACCTTTTTGATTGAGTTTCTGCTGTGGCACTTGCTGTGATTTGGGGCACATGATTTGCATCAGTTTTCCTACCTATGGGATGAGAGCAGTAATACAACCTCCTTTGTGTTAGCTATATATGCGGTTTTATAGCCACAGTCTTAACATTCATGGAGAGCAGGGCCAGAGAGAAATTTGAAGAGAGAATCTGCAAGGCCAGGCGTGGAAAAGTCCTGGCAGGGAGAGGTTCCTGTCCACAACAGCCTCTCCTTGGACTCCTCAGATCTTTCACATGACCTATGACCTGGCCAGTGCTGTGGTTCGCATCTTCAACCTCATCGGAATGATGCTGCTGCTGTGTCACTGGGATGGCTGTCTGCAGTTCCTGGTCCCCATGCTGCAAGACTTTCCTCCTGACTGCTGGGTCTCCATCAGCCACATGGTGGTGAGAACTCCCTGCCGCTCAGCCTTTCCTGGGCCTTCTCTCTGAGCAGGAGGGGTAAACACAGGGGGCAAGTGGGAGATGGTGGAGAGATGACCTTGAGCGGACAGAAGAGAGGAGGTGGGGAGGTGAGAGGAAAGAGGCCCAGAAGAAGTACTTGTATTGGAGGGAGCATATGGGGAAGGAGAGCTAGGGAGAAACTGCAGCTCCCATGCTATAAAAGAGTCCCCTTCTGCTTCAGGGCCCCCCAGAACCAAACCTAAGTGCCTCCTTTGGCAGGCAAGTTGAAGTAGAAGGGGGCAGAAGAAAGACTGAAAGAGAAAGTGGGGAGTGGGAGGAGAATGAGGTTCTGAGGGGGTCTGTGCCCAGCTCTGACTCTGCCCCCTAGAACCACTCCTGGGGCCGCCAGTATTCCCACGCCCTGTTCAAGGCCATGAGCCACATGCTCTGCATTGGCTACGGGCAGCAGGCACCTGTAGGCATGCCCGACGTCTGGCTCACCATGCTCAGCATGATCGTGGGTGCCACGTGCTACGCCATGTTCATCGGTCATGCCACCGCCCTCATCCAGTCCCTGGACTCCTCGCGGCGTCAGTACCAGGAGAAGGTCAGCAGGGGCAGGAAAAGGGAGGGGAGGGGTGCTGGAGGCTGGGGAGCTCCACATGCAGCCCACTCTGATGCGTCCCTGTTGGCTCTCTGGGTCCTGCCTTGCCCCGTACCCGTTTGTCCGTGTGTGTACCTTTCCTTTGTACCAATGCACCTGCCCTTGGACTCCTCCACGTCTGGGTTTTCCTGTGACTGTGCTGTGTCCCCCCTGCATCCACCCTTGCTCATCTATCCTTTTGTCTCCATGTTTCTACCCTCTGGGTGTGTCCCATGGCTGTGACCGTCCTCCACAACCTCCCCCACAACACTGTTCTGGCTCCACATCTGTCTCTGTGCTTTCTTGCCCGCTGGCCATCGGCTGGCTCTCCAGTACAAGCAGGTGGAGCAGTACATGTCCTTCCACAAGTTGCCGGCTGATACACGGCAGCGCATCCATGAGTACTATGAACACCGCTACCAGGGCAAGATGTTCGATGAGGAGAGCATCCTAGGCGAGCTGAGCGAGCCACTGCGGGAGGTGGGGCTGGGCGGGGCCCTGGAGGGAGGCTATTCAAGGACCTGGGCTTCTGGGACGACCTCTATTAGTTAGCTGGGGCCCCTACAGCAAGTGGGGCCTACAGAGGGCCCCATGGGAGTTCAGGCCTTTGGAGCACTTTCAGGAGTTACGGTCTTCCTTGATGATCTTTCAGGGGTGAAGTACACATGAGGAGGGGCTGCAGGAATCTCTGTTGGGGTGGGGTTGGGGTATGGTCCTGCAAGGGCTCATGGGAAAGCTCTGAGGGCAGGAGCTTAGAGATGGTCCCAGGCCGACTGAAGCATCCCCATCCTTTGGCAGATCATGACCCCAGGGGTGGGGCTTCTGGAGACAGATGAGCTCGATGGGGGAACCTCAGGGCAGGGAGCACAGCCTGCCTGACAGGCCCCTCCCCTGCCCAGGAGATCATTAACTTCACCTGCCGGGGCCTGGTGGCCCACATGCCGCTGTTTGCCCATGCTGACCCCAGCTTCGTCACGGCCGTGCTCACCAAGCTACGCTTTGAGGTCTTCCAGCCGGGGGACCTCGTGGTGCGTGAGGGCTCCGTGGGCAGGAAGATGTACTTCATCCAGCATGGGCTGCTCAGTGTGCTGGCACGTGGCGCCCGGGACACCCGCCTCACTGATGGATCCTACTTTGGGGGTCAGCAGGCCTCAGGGTGGGTGGGTGGGGATCTGGAGCAGAGAAAGGAGGGCAGCTGCTCCCCGGGGTCTGGGTCTTCACCTGGCTGTGCTCCAGGACACAGAGTTCCAGCCCCTCCCCAGGCCTATTCAGTTAGAATCTCTGGGTCTGGGGTTTAGAGTTCTGTAATTTTGAAGGCTTAAGAGATTCCCGTGCATGGTCAGGTTGAAAATCCCTGGGCCAGTGAGACCCAGGGACCCCACAAGATGAGGGAAAGATAGGAATAAAGCAGTGCTAATCCCAGAGGCTGGAGCTTTGTGGCTCCCTGGGGGAATGACTTGGTGGGAGAATCAGGGACCCAGCCTGTGGCAGTTCCACAGTTCTCCTGGCTGCTGCCCAAAAGGGTTTGAGATTCATAATCTCTCAATCCCCAAATCACCCACCACCTTCCAGCATCCTCACTGTGTTGCCCTTCGCCCTTTGGCACTACTTTTCTCCTTCTGGGTTGCCTTGGTGTTCTTTCAAAGGGGAGGGAAGAGAGGGCACTGCCCTAGGCCTACCCCTTGGGCTAAAGCCGTGGAGGTGGGGTGGGAATTAAAGCGAAATGGAAAAACTAGGAGTGCAGCAGACCTGCCTGTTATCAGCTTTAATTTGGACAGAGGCAGGACAGTAATTATGTGGGAGAGTGAGGGTGCTTGGAGCACTCAGGGCCTCTGGGTGGGTGGGGAGTCATAAGTTGCTCCCATCTGGGGAGGAGTCTGAGGAATCTGGGTCAGTTGCTGCAGGCCCAGTGAGAGGGAGTTCTGCAGACAGTGATTCTGAAGGCCTCCTCCCAACTTTGTCAGAGATCTGCCTGCTGACTCGGGGCCGACGCACGGCCAGCGTGCGTGCAGACACCTACTGCCGCCTGTACTCACTCAGCGTGGACCATTTCAATGCCGTGCTCGAGGAGTTCCCTATGATGCGCCGGGCCTTCGAGACAGTGGCCATGGATCGGCTGCGCCGTATCGGTGAGGTCCAGGCTGCACCCTCACCCTCGTCCATGGCAAGGAGTCCCCCGGATCCCAGGGCCCAGGCTCCAGTGCCTTGGCACACCCCAGGAGACCCGAGTCCCAGCAGATGCCCCCAGTAGGGCTCTCAACACACTGGCTCCCGGTCCCTATAACCCAGCATCTCTGAGCCCTGGAGATATCGCCCCCAGTTCCCATGCACTGAATCCTCCTTCCTTGAGTACCAGTCCCTGATCCTC
The DNA here is from genome assembly GCF_032405125.1 of Capricornis sumatraensis. NCBI lineage: Eukaryota > Metazoa > Chordata > Mammalia > Artiodactyla > Bovidae > Capricornis > Capricornis sumatraensis. Next base: position 116,738,571 of record NC_091070.1, on the reverse strand, counting down.
ACCATCTCTGATCCGTACTCTCATCCCCTAACCCTCTTCCTTCAACCCTCATCTCCCAATCTCCATCTCCCAATTCCGTCTCCACACACTTGATCCCCATCCCCTACCTTCACCCCGCCAGTGTCCGTTGACTCCATCTTGTTACCCTCGTTCTTTTGATAGCCAACATTCATCTTGAATTCCTATCCTATCCTTAACTCCTTCCCCCTGGGATAATTTCTAGGCAAGAAGAATTCCATACTGCAGCGGAAGCGCTCTGAGCCAAGTCCGGGCAGCAGTGGGGGCGTCATGGAGCAGCACCTGGTCCAACACGACAGGGATATGGCTCGCGGTGTTCGGGGCCTGGCGCCCAGCACAGGCGCTCGGCTCAGTGGAAAGCCGGTGCTCTGGGAGCCGCTGGTGCACGCACCCCTGCAAGCAGCTGCCGTGACCTCTAGTGTGGCCATTGCCTTGACACACCAGCGGGGCCCTCTTCCCCTCTCACCCGACTCTCCAGTCACCCTCCTTGCTCGCTCTGCTCGAAGATCAGCAGGAGCAGGCTCCCCAGCCTCCCCCCTGGTGCCTGTCCGAGTTGGCCCTCTAGCCCGGGGGCCTTGGGCATCCACCTCCCGCCTGCCGGCCCCGCCTGCTAGAACCCTCCATGCCAGCCTATCCCGGGCTGGGCGCTCACAGGTGTCACTGCTGGGGCCTCCCCCAGGAGGGGGTGGACGGCGACTAGGACCTCGGGGCCGCCCTCTCTCAGCCTCCCAACCTTCTCTGCCTCAGAGGGCAGCAGGTGATGGCTCTCCTGGGCGTAAGAGCTCAGGAAGTGAGCGCCTGCCCCCTTCAGGGCTCCTGACCAAGCCTCCAGGGACAGCCCAGCCCCCCAGGCTGCCAGTGCCTGAGCCAGCTACTCCCCGGGGCCCCCAGCTGTCTGCCAACATGTGAAACCTTTAGGTAAGCCCTTGGGTGCAGTAGCATACACCCGAGGGGAGACACCTCTTGGGGACACCGAGGGGACCTGAAACACTGCCCTATGGGACTATCTCCCCTTAGTACCAAGAAGATGGTCTCTGTCCTCAGTTCAGGCACCCTGTAGCCTGACACCCATCCTAATCCATTCACCCAGTCATCAAAGGTTCTTAGCGCCTACCATGTTCAAGGCACCGTGCCAGGCGCTGTATGTCTCCACTGCCAAGTAGAAGTGACTCCGAGTCCTCCGATGAGGGTATTCCCCTAGCTATGGTCCTGCCAGGTGCAGGCCCAAGTCCATGAGCCCATCTTACTAAGCACAAGTACTTGCCATCACCATCACTGCCAAGTAACTAGATGTCTCTGTTTTCCTGTCCATGACCTTTCAGGTTCTGCCTGGCATGGTTAATCTTCCTGTCCGGCTAGCATAGCTGGGCACTGCCAACTACCCGTGCCCTCATTGATGTCAACAAATGTCTCAGGCCCCTGGTGTGGGCACCCAGCTTTACTGCCATGCGTGGACCCTCCCTGTCTATATCCCAAGTGGGAACACACCTCCTGCCGAGTTCCTTGTGCTTTCTGTCTCTGTGGTAGAACTACCTTTTTGTAAACTGGGAACCTTCTCCTTCCTGTGCCCTTGTCCGGGTGATGGCCCCCTTGAAGCTATGGGATTGCTGACACCCCCTTATTTAGTGTGCCAGTCTAGATCCCCCCAGGTAGGGGGCACGTGGCTGAATCCCTAGCTGGAATGTTTTTCTTTCCTCCCTCCCTTATTTATTCATTTAATAGTTTATTCATTCATTTGCTAGTTTTAGTTATTATCAACTCGCTTTATTTATCCATTCCTTTATCCATCTCTGTCCTCCCCTCCTACCAGGGAAACAGGAACGGACAGGGCCCTCCAGTCCAGCTCTTGTGGTCTTGTGCAGCTACCATCAGCAGCAATACTTGAACACCCTCCCTATCTAGGTAGGACAGGAAGGGCCACCTGAGACGGGGAGAAGGACTGTTCTTATTTTTAGTTCTTTTTCTTTCCTGTTGAGTTTGCTGTTGGTGCAGGAGCAAGGCGAGGGCCCGAGGTTTCCAAGCCTAGGGAAGGGCAGGCTAGCCAGTACCTCTGCCTTCTCAGGGACAAGAGAATCCTGCAGCTCACCCCTCTGTCCCCACATCTACTCTCCAGCATCAAAGAATGTGGAGCCAGGACCCTAATGCTCCTTTTCTCCTAGGCAGGGAGTTCTGGGGTTCTGCGTGTATGGGAGAAGTTTTATATGGCTTCCAAATATCTGGGTTTAAAAAGAAAATAGAGACACTTGTTTTGGCTCCTGGTTTGTGTGTGGGAACAAAGTGGGCATTTCAGGGTGCAGAAGGAGGCCAGAAGACCGGACCCAGTAAAGCATGAGATGGGTGTGAGAGCAAATGGGCGTGGCCTGCAAGCCTCGAGGTGGTGAGACACTAGCGAGGTGGGCCCGCCTGGCTCTGGTGCTCCCCGGCTTCCATCTCCCCTAGCTTCCAGTCACAATGGAGAAAGAGGTGACACTCTCCTTGGGAGATGATTTTTAAGATGAGATTTTGTGGAGACTGTGGCCATGATTACCCTGCTCCCCTCCCCTCCACCCTCAGCTATGGGAAACCTGGGGGAATAGAATTAATAGTTGAGCTGGGATTAAAGGCTCAGAGCATCTTAGGGACCAGTTGAGAGCATTAGATGCAGGGAATGTACCAATGGTTCTGTTGGATGGCCAGTGCTTAATTGGATACAGACTATCCAGGCTGCATGAGACAGAGAAAGGGAGGGAGTGCCCTGGAAGGAAACTGGATGGCAGATGTGGCCTGGGGTAGGGAGGATTGGGAGTAAAAAAGACTCAGATGTGGGGCTGCAGGAGGGAGTGGAGAGGGGCTGGCTTGGTCAGAGGAGGAGGGGGACCTCAGGTTACGGTCAGCACCCGCATGATGTTGGTATAGCCAGAGCCTGGTCGCCAGCCTGTCACCACAATCACCAGGTCCCCAGAATGGAGGAAGCCACGGAGCTTTCCTGGAGGGGAGGAAGGAGAGAAGATGATAATCAGCCACTGAGGGACCCAAGCCAGCTCTGTAAAGAGAACCAGCCACCACCCTTCACCACCTCCCTCAAGGGCACCCATAAGGAAGGAGGGGCCTGAGGCAAACTGTACAGTGTGCCCCACAGGGGGCACTGCAGGGAATGCGATCACTGTAGGAGGTGCGAGCTGCAGCTGTGCCCATGGGGTGCCATGGGGCGTGTTGCTGAGCAGCAAGTCTCTCCACCTGCGTGGCTGTGCATACGGAAAGGGGGAGTATGAGCATGTGCTGTGCTCAGTCGCTCAGTCATGTCAGCTTCTTTGAGACCCCTAGAGACTGTAGCCTGCCAGACCCCTCTGTCCATGGGGATTCTCCAGGCAAGAATACTGGAGTGGGTTGCTATGTCCTCCTCCAGGGGATTTTCCCAACCCAGAGATTGAACCTAGGTCTCCCGCATTGCAGGCAGATTCTTTACTGTCTGAGCCACCAGCAAGGCCCAAGAATACTGGGGTGGGTAGCCTATCTCTTCTTCAGGGGATCTTCCCTGCCCAGGAATCAAACCAGGGTCTCCTGCCTCGCAGGCAGATTCTTTACCAGCTGAGCTACCAGGGAAGCCCAGGGTATAAGCATAGCAACTGTCAATTCGATTTCAGTTGCAGCTGCAGGGCCCTGTGCTCCTTGTGTCATGCCCAGCTCCAGCCACCTGGTGGAGGCAGCAGCTGTGCCGGCCACTTAGGGATGCCCTGGTCCCTGCCCTCGCTCCTTCTGCCCTCTCTCAGCATGTTCCCCCCACCCTTGGAGACTCAAGTATCTCAGTCTTAGTGAATCTCACAGAGAACACCTGGGACCAGAGGAGAGAGGCAAGACCCTTTGGGTGAGTGTAGGAAGTGGGGTTGGAGGACTCAGGATCCAAATCCAGGGGAGGGTGGGAGGGAGCCAGGGGGCTCACCACTGTCGATGCCAAATTGGACCCGGCGGTCCACATCGTCGGCCCAGATGTCCTCTGGAGGTTCACGGTAGAGCACAGGGAAGACTCCTCGGCACAGGTGGGCCTGGCGGGCAGCTTGAGCAGAGCGGGTGACGGCAATGACTGCTGCCCGAGGTCGGTACCGAGACAGAAGCTGGGCTGAGCTGAAGGAGGCAGACAAGGTCAGTCCAGAATATTGGAAGAGTGTTGGGTTCGGGTTCCAGGTGCCACCAATAAGCTGTGTGACCCTAGGTAAGTCATCATATTTTTTCTGGGCCTTAGTCGTCTCACCCATAAAGTGGATGTAAGAATACCTGCCTTTCTGACCACATGGGGAAACTATGAGATGACTAAAAAAAAATCTATCAAATGAGATGAGAAACCTCTTTGAAAAACAGAAAACCCTTCTGGGAATGCATCTTTATATAGTATTTAACTTAAAAAATGTTTCTTGTTAATCCTCATGACCCTGTGAACAAGTGGAGGAGTATTACAGAACCTGGGTGACCCACCCAAGATATCATAGCTAAGTTTCAGAGGGAAGATTTGAACTCAGACCTTCTGGAGCCTTCTGTAATACCCCAGCATTGCAAAGCTTTGTGGGCTAAATGCAGAGGGCCTGTTTCTGAGCCCTGGAAGCCCAGATGGCCTGGAAGTCAGTGCACCCAGTGATGCCACCTTGCCCTCCCAACCCCTTGAGGAGATAGGCACAATTCCTGGTGTGCTCCAAGATCTGTCTCTCTAGGCTTCCAGCTCCCATAGCTGCCTCTCTTCTTACCCCAGAAAGATCTCTGATGATGAGATAAAAGCCACGCTTGGGGCCCATCCCAGCCTGCCCTGGACCCACAGCTCTGACCTGGTGTGGTCCCAGTGTGCTCCTCACCGGCCAGTGGTGGTCAGCACAATGATGGCACCAGCACCACACTTGAAGGCAGCCTCCACAGCACCAATAGCGGTGACCTCGGTGGGATCCCGGCTCAGTGGTGCTGCCCGCCGTAGCTCCTCAAAGAGCTGCCGGTGGTACACGGCAGCCTCTGCCTCCCGGGCAATCTGTGGGCACCAGGAGGTCAGGCTGGGCAAGGGTACTGGGATCTGGAAGGGGGGGTGGTTTTCCAGCCCATTTGCCTTGCATTCTGAGCTCCTACCGCATGCTGCATCTTCACAGCCTCCACAGGAAAGCTGCCTTTGGCAGTCTCCCCCGACAGCATGATACAGTCCGCCCCATCCAGAACGGCGTTGGCCACATCACTCGTCTCTGCCCGAGTCGGCCGGGGCTTAGTGATCATGCTCTCCAGCATCTGGGGGATATCTTGAGGTCAGAGCTGTAGGAGTCATATATGACTGGGCACCCTGCCCCGACTACGTCTCTGACATCCACTCTGAGGGCCCTGAAAACCAGAGTCACACTCACAAACTGTGTGATCCTGGCTGCTCTGTTTCCTCATCTGAAAATGGGGGTCACAGTAGGTCTTCATAGCTTTGTTGTTTGAGAGTCAAACATTGGACAGCAAAACGTGCTAGAGAACTAAGGTGTGCGTATTCACCCTCCGTGTCCCCAGACTCATAGAGGGCCCTGCCCCCAGGGCTCATGGCAGACCTGTGTAGCACAGACAACGGGCTTTCCCGCCAAGTTGCAACGGCCGATCATCATCTTCTGAGCCAGGAAAACCTTCTCGGCTGGGATCTCAATGCCCAGGTCACCCCGTGCCACCATAATGCCGTCGCTCACCTCCAGGATTTCATCGAACCTGGGTGGTTGGGGAAGTCAGGGCTAGGAAAGACCCAAGAGAAGCCAGAGAGAGGCAGGCAGGGAAAGAGGAGGGAGCCCGGGATGTGTAGGGCCTGATGGGAACAAAGACCAAGTCTCACTTCTTTACGCCCTCGTGGTTCTCGATTTTGCTAACGATCTTGATGCCCTGTCCTTCCGGCCCCAGAGCAGCCCGGACGGCAGCCACGTCGCTGGCTTTCCGCACGAAAGAGGCAAAGATGATGTCCACGCCCTGCTCCACCCCGAAGCGCAGGTCCTGGACATCTTGCTCGGACAGCCCGGGCAGGTCCACCTCGACGCCTGGCAAGTTCACGCCCTTCCGACTGCCCAGGACACCGCCGTTCTCCACTTCGGTCTCTAGCCCTTCTGGTCCTGCGGGTATGGAAAGAATCCGCCTAGGTTAGAGGTGAGGCCGGGGCATAGTCACAGGAGTGGGAACACCAGGCTTGGACCGCAAGAAAACGGAATGATGTCTTATTTGTTTCTTCATGCTCAGCCTGGGCTCTGCACCGAATAGCACAGGGTGGACGTCTGTGGAAGAAACTTCTAACCCGCCAATCCAGCCCCAGCCCAGGGTAGCCCAGGAGTCTGGATGCCAGGGACTCGGGAAGGTGTGGTGGGAGTGAAGGGCGAAGGCGGGACCGAAAGGAAGAGGGCCCACTGCGCAGGACCAGGGCTGGAGGCTCGTCCGCACCGATTTTCTTGACCACTAGGGAGATGAGCCCGTCGTCAATGTAGATCCGGCCCCCCACCGGCACGACTCGGGCGATACTGGGGTAGTCCACCCACACGGTGTTCGCGTCCCCGCGCGTCCGGAACTCTGGATCCACGGTCACCAGCACCCGGGAGCCCTTCACCATCTCCACTTCTGACGCCGGGCCCTAGGGGCGGGGCCAGAGGACCGCTGAGTTCCGCCTGTGGAGGTCAGGGCCGGCCCCTCCCAATGCTCCGCCCTACGGATAACTTCCTTCACGCCGCACCGCCCCCTTCGCCGTCCCCAGAACAGGGCTGGTCCCCTCTCACCCCTTGCAGGATCCCAGTGCGTATCTCTGGTCCCTTGGTGTCCAGGGCGATGGCCACGGGTCGGTAGCTGAGCGGAGAATTTGCAAAGCTCTCCACCGCCTCCCGGACGTTAGCGATGGACTCAGCATGGTACTGGGGACCAGAACAAAGCGAGGATTTCAGGGGAAGCTGGCCGGCACCTCGGGGCACCCTCTAGCACCATCCGTCTCCCCGTGGTCCCGCCCTGAACCTCGTGGGAGCCGTGGGAGAAGTTGAGTCTCGCGATGTTCATCCCGGCCGCGATCATCTCCTTGAGGCGCTCCACGGAGCGAGATGCCGGCCCTGGAACCAGAGACCCGATTCGGACAACTTTCTCACCAAACCTGAGTGACAGCCGAACCCATCATCACCCTTGGGGCCGCCCCAGGCCGCAGAAGGCCTGTCACCCGACCTTTGTCCCCTGACCCCACCCCTGCACACAGATCAGAGACTACCTTCCCTCCTCCAGCTAAGACCCGCCTCCTTGCACTGCAAGCCCCTAGAAGAGTGGGCTCAGCCAGGCCCTTGATGTTCCGTGCTGCAGTGTGGGGGAACCCCAGTGAATGAGAAGGGGATGGGTTGCCAAGCTTTAGAGCCTCCTTCCTGTTGGACTGAGGAGAGTTGAGTTCCATTCCTTCCCTGCTGGTAGGACAGCTGAGTAACTGAGACCCAGCTGACCAGCCTCTCCAGTCCCTCTCTAAGCCAGTTCTTCCACTTGCCTACTGGGTCTCCTTCTCACCCAGTCAAATACAGATTCAGCAGTTCCCCCAGCTGTCTATGTCAGTGATGTTTTCCTTTTCGGTTAGATCATTCCCATCAGCATGTAAGCCTGGTATTATTTCATCCAACAACGAATTCTCCTAATTTCAGTTCCCCCTCAAGCTACACAGCCCTATTCCTTTGCTCACTGGCGCAGCAAAATTCATGACAAGAGTTATCTCTGTAAACCCCTCCCCCCTATTCTCCTTGTACCCACTCTCCATTACATCTGCTCTTGTCAAGGTCACCAACAACCTCTGTGTTGTTGCTAAATCTGGTGGTTAGTCCTCATCTTAGCTGGTCTGTCAACAGTATCTGACACACGTCCTTGCTATACATTTTGGCTTGGCCTCCAGGACACCACCCTCTCCTGGTTTACTTCCACCTCACTGGCTGGCCCCTTTCAGCCTTAGCTCCCATTAGATGACCATTCCTCTTCTCTCATTTTACTTTCACTCCCTTGGTAGTCTCAACTAGTCTCATACCGTCAGTATGTCAGCAACTTCACATACCATCAGTATGTCAACAGCTTCCAAATTTACATCTCCCGTTTAGACCCCTCTCCCAAAACCCGAGTTGTGTATCTGATTGCCTACTCTATACCACACTTGCATGTCTAATATGTGTAATCAAACTCAACAAGCCCCAAACTGAACTGATCTCTCCTCTAAACATTTCCACCACAGTCTCTCCTGCTCAGTTGATGATGGATTCTTCTAGCTCCTCACACCAAAAAACTGGGACGAGTCCTTGACTCCTTTCTCACCCCCACCCCCACCCCATATCCAATCCATCATATCCTGTTGGCACTACCTTCAAAATACATTCAGAATATTGTCGCTTCTCAGCAGCTCCACTGCCACCACGTGGTCGAAACCAGATATACTGCAGGAGCAGCTTCGGCGCTCACCCCAACCCCCAACCCCAATCTACTTTCAATATAGCAGCTAAGTAACAGCATGTAACTCCTGCTCAAAACTCTGCAGTGGTTTCAGTTTCGCACTACACTTGGAGTGAAACACAACTCGAATTCTAAAAATGGCCTACTAAACCCTCCTGTATCTTCCCCTTCCTCCAACCTCTTCATTTTTGCTGCTCTTCCCCTTGGTGGTTTCCAGCCTCCTTGACTTAGGGCCTTGGCACTGACTCTTCCCTTTGCCTAGAACTCTCTTCCCTCAGACATTGCTCACGTCTAATTTTCTCAACAATGGCTACCCTGACTCCCTATTAGGACTGCCACCTCCCTCCTGCCCTTGCATTAGCCCCTTACCATGCATGATTTTTCTTTTTTTCCCTCATAGTACTTATCAGTTTCTAATATACTAAAAATTTTCCGTATTTTTTAAATAACTTATTATATTTATTACTGTCCCACCCAGCTAGTGTCAGCTCCCCAAGAGTAGGGATCTTTGTCTGTTTTTTTCTTTTTTAATATTTATTTATTTGGCTGTGCTGGGTCTTAGTTGTGGCATGTGGGTTCTAGTTTCTTGATCAGGGATTGAACCTGGGCTTCCTGCATTGGGAGCATGGAGTCTTAGCCACTGGACCACCAGGGAAGTCTCTTTTTAAAAAAATAATTATTTTTACTTATTTGGCTATGCTGTGCAGGTGGGATCTACTTCCCCAGCTAGGGATAGAACCTGGGCCCTCTGCGGTGGAAGCATGGAATCCTAACCAGAGAAATCCCTGTCTGTTTATTTCATTTCACTGACCTACTCCCAGGACCCAGAAGCTTATCTACCAAGCACTCAACAAATATTTGTTGGGCTTCTGAAGTTGTCCAGTGGTTAAGAATCTCCCTTGCAATCCAGGGGACACCGGTTTGATTCCTGATCCAGGAAGATCCCACATGTTTCAGGGTAACTAAGCCTGAGCAGCATAACTACCAAGCCTTGTTCTAGAGACTCCAAGCTGCAGATACTGAGCCCACTTCTCCTAGAGCCCATGCTCTACAAGAGAAGCCACCGCAATGAGGAAGCCTGCACACCACAACCAGAGAGTGGCCCCTGCCCTCAGCTGTTAGAGAAAACCCTCTTGCAGCAATGACCTCGTGCAGCCATAAATAAATAAAATTTTAAAATATATATTTATTTATTTATCCCTCAATCAAACCAGGAGAAGTCTCAAAGAACACAAAAGATGAGGCAGCACCTTGAGAAAAACACACGAGGCCCTGTGACGCTGCAGGGGGGGTGGGGGTGCTTACCGATCGTTGCGATGATGCTGGTACTGCGAGCGACCACAGGCTCAGAGTCGATGTCCAGCAGGCACAGATGTTCCAGGAAGGTGTCTGCCATAGCGGCCGGCAGCTGCTGCCGCTGGAAGAAGAAAATGCTCAGCTCCTGAGTCATCTGGGCTACACTAGCCCACCGCAGGTACCCTGCTGGTCCTGCAGTAAAAAGGGGCTGTGTGGGCACCTGCCTCTGGTCCGCATCCTTTCATCTCAGCGCACTTTCTATTCCTTCCCTCAGGTCTCCAGTTTGCTGAGTCTTCTGAGCTGGGCATTATGTATACATTATCTTATTTAGTCACCAGGATGCTAGTAAGCAGGTATTGTTATATGTTCTGTAATTATCCCCATTTTCTAGGTAAGGAAACAGAGGCTGAGAAAGGTTAGATCAGTTGCCCAAGGTTGTATAGCTTCTAATTAATGAAGATAAGATTCCCATTTAGGTCTGACTAACTCCAGGCTCAAATTCTTGATCACCTAGCTATCCGGTCCCTCACAATGTCAGACTTCTTGCTCTTTAGCTGCTGACTTCTCTCAGCCTCAGCCCCCTTTGATATCTAGTTCACAGTGGCCCTTCATTTCCAGGCTGAGAATCACCCAGTTCCCTTTCGTAAGGTTCCCGTCTTCTTCCCTCCAGCCTCTGGCAATTGACTGGCTTCCCACTCCCTCCTTTGAGTTTCCTCAGCCCCTTCAGTGCTCCTCCAGGTCCTGAAGTCTCAGTAGCTTGCCCGAGCCCAGCTCAGAGGAAGAGGAGCCCCAGTGCCAGCCACAGCTTCCATGCCACTGCACACCTGCCTGTCTCCGGGAATCTGCTCCACGCTGTTAACTGTGGGAGGCAGGAGGCCAGCGGGTGGGGAATCAGCTCTGTATGCTGGTTAAAGTGTCACTGGAAGTCCTGTGCACCAGGGGCCAGAGTCCAGTAGTCATGGGAATGCCCCTTGGCTCCCAGGCTGCAAGCTCCTCTCTGCCCTGCCTATTGGGGTTGGGAGAAGAGGCCCAGATTGGGGTCTATAAATTAACATGGAGGAGACTCTGAACACAGATCCTCCCCAAATACCTCCTAGCCAGCAACATATTGGACCATTTGTCCTCCCACCCACACCTGATTCCTACTTTCATTTCTCCCCTTCTCTTTAATGTCATCTGATGCCCCTTCTTACCTCCTGGAACCCCAGTCAGGATGGACTTCACTACATCCTGTTGGGACTTAGAAATCCATGACCAGAGCCAGTTGGGGAGCATGTTCTGCACTGACACCCTTCAAAATTCGGAGCTGGAGCCTCCCGGACTGTGGAGAGAGAAGGGGGAGAGGATAACAAAACTGCTGGTCTTATCAAAAGCAGCCAGAAAAAAGAAAAGGGACACACCCAGTGGGCCACCCCTACCCCCACTCAGAGTCCCTCGCCTGGACCTGCTGGCTCTCTGCCCCTGTCCTCTGGCATTTCCGCCCTTCTCTCATCCATTTTTCCTGATAAATTTTTAATCCATCCATTCTCTCTGGCCATCAACCTGAACAGAGATTTTTTTTTTTTTTTTGCCAGTAATATGGTCCCTTTGAGGGGGTTCCCTGGTAGCTCAGCTGGTAAAGAATCCACTTGCAGTGTGGGAGACCTGGGTTCAATTCCTGGATTGGGAAGATCCCCTGGAGAAGGAAATGGCTACTCACCCCAGTATTCTGGCCTGGAGAATTCCATGGACCGCATAGTCCATGGGATCGCAGAGAGTCAGACACAACTGAGCGACTCTCTCTTTCACTATGGTCCCTTTGTACTTTACTGAAGTTAGCCCTAGATGAATCTAGGAAGCAGGGTATCTAGGGTAGGGGCTGGAGGTTGAAGGAAGAGGATGGGGGACATTTCGATCATACAATGAGATTCTCTAGAAGGGTTCTGATAGCATCATTGTCATTCTCACATCGGCTCCTGTCTGCTTGATGACCATTTGCAATATTTATTGAGCACCTACTCTGTGCCAGGTCCTAAGGATGCATTGGTAAGCAAAACAGAGCCCAACAGAGCCCTTCTATGGAATTTTTAGTATGGAGATGAGACAGACTATGAACAAGTGTTAAGCAAATAAATATATAACTACATACTTTGTAAATTCTATGAAGAAATGGATCATGGTGCTGGAACAGAGAAGCCTGTGAGGAGAAGGGGATGCGTTTTAGATGAGGTGGTTGGGAAAAGCCACTTTGATGTGATCTTATATTTTTAATGATATTTATTTATTTGGCTATGCCAGGTCTTAGTTGCAGCACGCAGGATCTAGTTCCCTGACCAGAGATCGAACCTGGGCCCCCGGCACTGAGAGCATGGAATCTTAACCACTGGACCTCCAGGGAAGTCCCTGAAGTGATCATATTTAAGCTGAGATTTGGGGGAGGAGAAAGTACCAGTGGGGACAATTTGGTGCAAGGAGTTTTCTGTGGGGTTGGAAAATAACATATGCCGAGACTCTGAGGAAGGAAAAGCCTGGTGCTAGCGAGGGCAAGCTGCAGTGAGAGTAGAGGCGCACGGTCCCTGTGAAACTGGAGACAGAAGCAGGGCCTTGGAGGGCAGTGGGCTCATCCAGGAGGGTGGCGGTCAACTGATGCTTTAGAGACCAGACAGTAGGTGAAGAGGGACCAGTGAGGCGTTTTAGGGGAAGTCGAGGTGGGAGGACTAGCATAGTGGCAGTGGAGATGAAGAGTGGGAACCAGATCTGAGATGTATGTTGGAGAAGAGCAGACAGAGTGGAATGATGGTGCCATGTGGGGAGAGACAGAGCAAGGCTCCCAGACCCAAAGGATGGCACTGAGGGACTCTGGCTTGAGCAGTTAGGTAAGGAAGGGAAGAGAGGTTTGCAGGGGAAAACATTCAAGGTCTCTGTTTTAGATAGGAACCCGCCTGCCAATGAAGGAAACATAAGAGATGTGGGTTCGATCCCTGGGTCGGGAAGATCCTCTGGAAGAGGGCATGGCAATGCACTCCAGTCTTCTGGCCTGGAGAATCTCATGGACAGAAGAGCCTGGCCACTACAGTCCATAGCGTTGCTATAAATTAACATGGAGGAGACTCTGAACACAGATCCTCCCCAAATACCTCCTAGCCAGCAGCAAATATGGACCATTTGTCCTCCCAACCACACCTACTTTCATTTCTCCCCTTCTCTTTAATGGCATCTGATGCCCCTTCTTACCTCGTGGAGCCGCAATCAGGATGGACTTCACTACATCCTGCTGGGACTTAGAAATCCATGACCAGAGCCAGTTGGGGAGCATGTTCTTCTGCACTGACACGCTTCAAAATTCGGAGCTGGAGCCTCCTGGACTGTGGAGAGAGAAGGGGGAGAGGATAACGAAACTGCTGGTCTTATCAAAAGGAACCGGACATGACTGAACTGACTTAGGAGGCACACAAGTTTGCCATGTCAGTTCATCATTAAAATCGACAGGCGGACCATTGAATCTGTTCACTGAGCACACAGCATGTGCTGGTACAACATGCAAGGCCTCATGCACATCCTCACCTTTTATCATCATGACAACCTAGAAGCAAGGTGGGACGAATAGCCTGGTTTGTTTTATTTTACGTTAGTTTGGCTGCATGTGCGGCTAGTGGGATCTTATTTCTGCGACCAGGGATTGAACCCAGGCCCTAGCAGTGAAAGCACAGAGTCCTAACCACTGGACTGCCAGAGAATTCCCCTAATAGCCTGTTTTACCAATGACGGAACTCAGGCTGGCAGGGTGTGAGGGACTTCTGTTGCCACTCTGCATCCTTTCTTTAGCCTTTCCACTCTGCTCTGCAGCCAGGAGGCCCAGGGCCTTGTCTCGTGACTTCTGTAGGGGTTGGCTGGAGAGTGGCGCTGACCGACGAGGTAGAGGAGAGTAAGTCTGGGTGTGTCCCTGCCCTCCTTCTGCGGGGTTGCTGTAGATCACAGCACCTGCCGTCTGCTTTCTGGGCGGCCCTCTCTCTTCAGATTCTAGGAACCATGCTCCCTCCAGCTCCTGGGCGGTAACTAAGCCGCTGCTACTAGCTTGCGGGTAATGCACTCACTATTCCTTGTGGTTCACCAATGCTCTGCCCATACCTTTGCACATAATCCTCTTACGAAACAGTCATTGAATTATCCAACTTGAGAAAGGCTTTGGTCTGACACACTTGCCTGGAGCTAAAAATCTTGCCACTGGTAGAGCTGGGCCAACCACTCCAGAGATGTAGTTCTAGAGTCTGAGTAGTGTAACCATTTAAGCTCTATTCCTTCCCTTTCAGCACTGTTTCTGGAAGAGAAGGAGAGACGCTTCAGACCTTGACTGGAAAAGAAAGATCGACAGGAGGAAGGACTTCCCCAGGGGGAATGGCCCTGGAGCCCTAGGCTCTATCTACAGAAGACAGAACAGATAAAAATGCACCACAGCTGTTACTAGCGTGAGCATAACATAACAGACCTGGGAATTCGGGCCTTGTGCTTGGGGGTTGGAGAGAGACATTAAGTTCGACCTGGCAATTTCGAACTGACTCCAGGACCAGTTGGGAGGACCAACAGGAGGTGGGGCTCGGTGTCCCAAGGCAGCCCCTGTCCTATCCAGCCGACGGACAGACGCCTTGCCTTAAAATCAGGCCACAGAGGAAGAGCAGTCTGGCTGACCCTGGGTCCATAAGTAACCACGTGAGAGATGGCCTGCCCTTTGTCATGGGGTTGGGCAGCTCTGAGTAGGAGGCCTGTGGGTGAGAAATCGGGAGAAGGACTATAAGCCCCCAGGATCCAAACAGAATGGGTGTACTTAACTTTGTCAGATGGGACCCTTCCCCACCCCCTGACACCTTCCAACATATACAGGCCTCTCATGTGACATCAAACATGCACACACGCATAGATGGGCCACCATGTGCCCTGTCCCGTGCAGACTTCAGCTCCCTGCCCAGACAGGAGAGGGACAGGGATGTCAGCAGTAAGGTTTAATAAAGTGTGTGTGTCAGGCAGGGTGATGGAGGTGCGTCCAGGAGGGAGGGCACCAGGAGAGGGACTGAGCGATGCTGGCCAGGGAGGTCAGGGTGGTTTCATAGAGGTGATACCAGAGCTGTACAGTCAAGAACAGAGATTGCCTGCACACATGTACACAAACACCCCCATTTCACCCATGCACACACACCCCCAGCTCTAACACACGGAGTCAACACTCTGCTGGTGCACAGGCATACAACAGACTCACAAAGATTCAGACACACTGGAACCTCACACACTTTTTCTTACACACACACACACACACAGTGTCTAGCCTTTGTCCCCAGCCACACGCGCGCGTGCACACACGCGCACACACACACACGCACTGTCTAGGTGCCTTTATTCTGCCAACCAGAGAACACCGCCCACCTCATCCGATAAAAGGCTCCCGGCAGGCCTGAGAGGGGCGCGCGCGAGCCGCCCGCCGGGCACAAGCGCCAGGCTGGGGCCCCCGGGAGAAGGAGGTCCCTGGCCCGAGCCCCTGTCCCCATCCGGAGCCAAAGTGAGGCGGAGACTCTCTCAGCCTCGGTTTCTTCGCCTGGAAACCGAGATAATAAACCCTCCGGAGCTCCCCACGCGATAACGTACGGGGACTTGCTGTGAGCACTGCTGGAACAGAGAGCGCCGAAATATTGCTCTTATTCTCCGGCAAACGTGATGACTTCTCTGCCTCTGTAGTCAGCAGAATTTCGGGGGTGGGCCCCTGCCTATATTTCCTATTTCCCTGCACTATTTCCAGAAGTGCCGTCGAATTCGTCCAGAATGTATTTAGGTTTATTTTTATTTTGTTTTTGGCTGCTCTGGGTATCGGTTGCTCCCTGCGGGGTTTTCTCTCCTTTCGGTGAGCAGGCTTCTGGTTGCAGTGGCTTCGTCTTGCTGCGGGGCACTGGCTCTACGTCTCCCAGACTTCAGCAGTTGGAGCACGTGGGCTCACTAGCCCGGCGCTGCCTAGTTCCAGAGCACAGGCTCCGTAGTCGTGGCCCACGGGCTTAAGTCGCTGGGCAGCATGTGGGATCTTCCGGATTAGGGGTCGAACGTGTGTCTCCTGCACTGGCAGGCGGATTCTTTATCGCTGAGCTACCAGGGAAACCCTATTTAGGTTTATTTGTATAGATATTTACACGATGTTAAAATTCAAAGGTCAAGTCTTCCTTCACCTCCTTGCCCAGCCACTGAGTTCCCCTCAGCAGGTTACCAGATTTCTGAGCTTTCTGTGTGTTCTCCAAGAAATAGATGATGCAGGTACAAACAATATATAATTGTTCCCTCTTTAAAAAATCAGTTAATTTATTAATTTTTTATTAATTGCTTTTGGCTGCACTGGGTCTTTTTTGCCGCGTGGCCTTTCTCCGGTTGTGGGGAGCAGGGCCGACTCTTCTCCCAGTATGCAGGCTTCTCATTGAGGCGGCTTCTCTCGAGGAGCACAGGCTCTTGGCCAACGCGCTTCAGTAGTGGGGGCTCTTGGACTCTAGAGCATGGGCTCAGTAGATTGAACCCATGTTCCCTGCACTAGCAGGCAGATTTTCATCCACTGCGCCACCAGGGAAGTCCCTAATTGTTCCTTTTTTATTCAAGTGGCAGTATGATACTCCCCATACTACTCTGAACATTATTTTTTTTTCCCACTTCAAGTAGATCTTAGGCTTCTTGCCTCTGAAGAGAGGCCTCGATTTTGCTTACAGCTTTTGTAAGGGACTCACTGACGTCCATGCATGGAACCCCTCATTTGCATGGGAGGATACTAGCCAGAGAGGAGTTACAGGGAGAGGCCAATCTGGGCCCCGGTCTCCTTTTTCTTTTGAAAAAAAGATGTGGAAAAATATACATAAGATAAAATTTACCCTTTTAACCATTTTGAGACATATAATTCAGTGGTTTTAAGTACATTCACAATGTTGGACAACCACTACTCTTTATTCCCCAGACTTTTGCATCAACTCAAACAGAAAAACTATACCAATTAAACAGTAACTCCCTACTCTTCCCTCTTCCCAATTCCTGGCAACAACTATTCTACTTTCTGGTTGTATGAACTGACTCTTCTAGGTACCCCCTATAAGTGGACTCATGCATTATTTTTCCTTTTGTGCCTGGCTTATTTCGATTAGCACAATGCCTTCAAGATTCATCCACGTGGTTTCATACATCAGACAGAATTCCCTTCTTTTTTAAGGCCAAATGATATTCCATCATATGTATATACCACACTGTTTATCCATTCCTCTGTTGATGGACCTTTGGGTTGCTGCTGTCTTTTGACTATTGGGCATAATGCTGCTATGAACATGGGTGTATGGGCCCAGGTCTTTGCCTCCTCCTCCTGGAGCCTTTTGTGAAGGCCTGTCCTATTTGGCCTAGGTCTCATGTTGCATTTGGGGCAGGGCAGAGGGTCCACTCTGGTGGGAGGATGGGTGAGTGGAAGAGCCATACACTGAGGCTTGGGGAGGAGGAGGTGGAGGCTGAGAAAAGAGCGCTCCGCTTACCGCTAATGAGCCCTATCATGCTCGGAGTAAAAGCCAAAGTCCTTACAAGGCCTTGCTCCCTCCCAGTCCTCCTCCTGTGCTCAGTTGCTCAGTCGTGTCTGACTCTTTGCGACCCCACAGACTGTAGCCCGCCAGGCTCCTCTGTCTATGGTATTCTGCAGGCCAGAATACTGGAGGGGGTTGCCATGCCCTCCTCCAGGGGATCTTCCTGACCCAGGGATCGAACCCAAGTCTCTTACATCTCTTGCATTGACAGGCGGGTTCTTTACCACTAGCCCCACCTGGGTAGCCCCCCAGTCCTCTTACTATCCCTTTAATCCTGTCTCACTCACCTCCTTGTTGTTTCTCAAACGCGGGAAGTCAGTTCCTGCCTCAGAAAGGGCTGCTGCATTTGCTGTTCCCGCCTCTATCTATGGAGAATGCCCTTCTTCTAGATAAGGAAGTAACACCTTGCTTATTGTGTGAGTGCTAAGTCACTTAGTCGTGTCTGACTCTTTGCGACCTCGTGGACTGTAGCCCTCCAAGCTCCTCTGTCCATGGGATTCTCCAGGCAAGAATAATGGAGTAGGTTGCCATGCTTTCCTCCAGGAGATCTTCCCCACCCAGGGGTAGAACCCGCGGCTCTGATTTCTCCTGCATTGGCAGGTGGATTCTTTACCACTCACCACCTGGGAAGCCCACCTTGCTTATTACTTCCTTCTGATTCCTTTCCATGTATCACCTTGCCAGTGAGGCCTTCCCTGATCACTCATTTAACTCTGCAGTCCTCCCTTTCCTGCTTTACTCTCTTTCCCTCCTCACTTGTTAACTGTGTTTCCACCCCCCCCCCCAGGGGCTTCCCTAGTGGCTCAGTTGGTAAGGAATCTGCATGCAGTGCAGGAGACCCGGGTTTGATGCCTTCATCGGGAAGATGCACATACCGTGGCAACCCACTCCAGTATTCTTGCCTGGAGAATTCCACAGACAGAGGATCCAGGCAGGCTACAGTCCATGGGATCGGAGTCTGACATGACTATGAGACTTTCACTTCACCCCACCTAGAGAGTTCCAGGAAGACAGGAATTTTGTCTGTTTTGTCCTCTGCTTTAATCCTAGTGCCTGACAGGTGCTCAATACATAACTGATGAATGAGGGGACCCAGCTGTCAGTGTGACTCAGAAGGGTCCAGCCAGCCCCAGCCGCTCTCCTGGGCTGCAGACCCTCACATCCAACAGTCCACCTCTTAGGAGAGGCCACACTCACTGGTCGGACCCTCTCCACCCTGCACCTTCTGCTACAGCCAAGCAACTTCTTTTATAGCCCTAACCCTCACCCCATCCTACCCTGCCCCCTCAGCTCTCTCTCTGCATCTCAGTGAAACTGGAGGACTCTCACTACCCACAACTAACATTCCAAACATTTTCCAAAGGCACCCTTCCTCCCAGGGACTGTGACCTGCTTCTGCTCATTAATTGCCCAGATTTTTCCTGCCTGGAGTCTCATCACTTGTAGGTCCCCATCTGCATGGGAGCCTCCCACTGCAGCCAAAGTTATCTAAAAACCAGGTCTGATCTGCCTGCTCTGATTGAGGACATCACTGATTCCTCAGGGCATGTAAAAGCCTTTACTATCTGGACACTGATCACTTCTAACTATATCCTCGAGTTCTCTACCCCTCCGTCCATGCCAGAATCCTTGCACTTCCTCTCAGTGTCTTGCCTTTGCACACATGGTTTCCTACACCTTCCCTATTTTCTCTGCTAAATCAAATTCCTTTTCAACTATCTAGATTTCACCAGCTCTCCAGCATCACTAGATGGGCTTTCTTGTCTCCTTCTTCCATTCAGTTAAATTTGAAACGCAATCAGGAGCTATTGAAGCCACTAGATTTGGCACTAGTGAAGTGGGGCAGAAGACCCGTGTGCCTCGAGATAGAACAGGAATGAGTATATGCCTCAGAGGAACTCTGATTCTAATGAAGCCTCCAACCTAACTACTAATTTATAGGAAATAGAGGCAAGAATTAAACAAAGACTTGAGGATGCCATCAGCTAAATCCAGATATAGGCAATTCCACAAACAAATGACCTGATTTCATCAACAATTAGATAGCATGGAAAAAGGGGTGAAGGAGGAAGCATTTATTTAAAAATGACTTTATACAC
This sequence comes from Capricornis sumatraensis, assembly GCF_032405125.1. Taxonomy (NCBI): domain Eukaryota; kingdom Metazoa; phylum Chordata; class Mammalia; order Artiodactyla; family Bovidae; genus Capricornis; species Capricornis sumatraensis. The sequence goes on along the minus strand of NC_091070.1, from coordinate 116,719,199 downwards.
ATACCAGCCAAATGCCATGAGTAGACCTGATTTGGATTCTGATTCGATCAAACCAATTGCAAAAGATACCTTGGAGACAATTCAGGAAATTTGAACATGAGTTGGGCATTAGGCAATATTAAGGAATTACCATTAATTTTGTGTGTTGTGTTAAAAAATTCCTTATGTATTAGAAATATATCTGGAAATGTTTGTTGGTATGATAATATTAATGGTGGGGATCTGATTAAAAATATTCCAGCAAAGGAAGGTGGTTTGTAGAGGGAAAAGAAGAGGGAGGTAGTTTAATAAAATCAGATGAACAGAATGTTGGCAATTGTGAAATCTGAGTGACAGTTACCTGAGGGTTTATTAGAATACTGTATTTCTCATACTTGTTCAGTTCAGTTCAGTTCAGTCGCTCAGTCATGTCTGACTCTTTGCGACCCCATGAATCGCAGCACTCCAGGCCTCCCTGTCCATCACCAACTCCCGGAGTTCACTCAAACTCATGTCCATCGAGTCAGTGATGCCATCCAGCCATCTCACCCTCTGTCGTCCCCTTCTCCTCCTGCCCCCAATCCCTCCCAGCATCAGAGTCTTTTCCAGTGAGTCAACTCTTTGCATGAGGTGGCCAAAGTACTGGAGTTTCAGCTTCAGCATCATTCCCTCCAAAGAAATCCCAGGGTTGATCTCCTTTAGAATGGACTAGTTGGATCTCCTTGCAGTCCAAGGGACTCTCAAGAGTCTTCTCCAACACCACAGTTCAAAAGCATCAATTCTTTAGCGCTCAGCTTTCTTCACAGTCCAACTCTCACATCCGTACATGACCACTGGAAAAACCATAGCCTTGACTAGACAGAGTAATCCAAGTCTATGTCCCAACCAGTAATGCTGAAGAAGCTGAAGTTGAATGGTTCTATGAAGACCTACAAGACCTTTTAGAATTAACACCCAAAAAAGATGTCCTTTTCATTATAGGGGACTGGAATGCAAAAGTAGGAAGTCAAGAAACAACTGGAGTAACAGGCAAATTTGGCCTTGGAATATGGAATGAAGCAGGGAAAAGACTAATAATAGTTTTGCCAAGAAAATGCACTGGTCATAGCAAACACCCTCTTCCAACAACACAAGAGAAGATGCTACACATGGACATCACCAGATGGTCAACACCAAAGTCAGATTGATTATATTCTTTGCAGCCAAAGATGGAGAAGCTCTATACAGTCAACAAAAACAAGACCAGGAGCTGACTGTGGCTCAGATCATGAACTCCTTATTGCCAAATTCAGACTGAAATTGAAGAAAGTAGGGAAAACCACTAGACCATTCAGGTATGACCTAAATCAAATCCCTCATACTTGTTAGTATATGTTATTAAAAAAATCAGAATAAATTCCATGTAAGTTTATTGTTGGGGCAGATCCTGTGTTGTGCTCTGGGTGACAACAAGAAAGAAGTGTCCCTGTCCTGCAGAAGTTCCAAGCAGCGGAGAAGACAGATAAGAATTCAGCTGCTGACTGTATTCAGTGATCAGAGTTATGCCTCGGGTGAGCTCAGGGACCATAAGAAGACAGAGATAGCTAACCCAGTGAGGGAAGGTCTCCTAGAGGACTTAGATTTGTTTTTTTGTAACAAGAGACTGCAAACCTGAGTTGGTCAAAAATTTGTTCAGGTTTTTCCACAAGCTGTTAAAGAAAAACCCAAATGAGGGTACTTCCCAGGGGGTCCAGTGGTTAGGAATCTGCCTTGCAATGCAGAGGACACAGGTTCTATCCCTGGTCAGGAACCTAAGATTCTACATGCCACAGAGAAACTAAGCCTGCACACTGCGACTACTGAGCCTGGGTGCTCTAGAACCTGTGTGTCATACCAGAGAGTGTGCCGTACTAGAGAGTGTGCCGTACTAGCGAGTGTGCCGTACTAGCGAGTGTGCCGTACTAGCGAGTGTGCCGTACTAGAGAGTGTGCCGTACTAGAGAGTCCGTGCACCACCATGAAAGGTCTTGTATGATGCATAAGACCTGATGCAGAAAATAAAGTAAAAATAAACTTTCTAAAAAAGAAGAAAAACCTGAGTGAACTTTTTGGCCAACTCCATATAACGGCTATGCCAATACTACCCTAGTGTCCTGGGATGCAGCTGAAAGCTGAAGCATTTGCTCTCAGCTACATGAGGAAGAAGAGCTGCTGCCAACCTGTGAGATACATATTATCTCCAATTGAAGGAGAAAAATAACCTTCACAGAATTTGGATAATAAATCCCAAATGATACAAATAGTGAAGATTGAAAGTAGGGTTCGAACCCAGGGCTGGTTGACTGCAAAGCTGTGTTCTGTCTGAGTACTTGAGACTTCCTGATGACTGAGGCAGGGGTGGCTCTGACACTTTCTCTTTTCCCAGGGTCCTAGAGCCATTTAGGAGACCTTGGCCTTCAAGCTGCTAAGTGTTGCCCAGTGGGGGTTAGGCTGGGCCTGCTGCTGCTGCTGCTGCTAAGTCGCTTCAGTCGTGTCCGACTCTGTGAGATCCCACAGAGAGCAGCCCACCAGGCTTCCCCGTCCCTGGGATTCTCCAGGCAAGAACACTGCAGTGGGCTGCCATTTCCTTCTCCAATGCCTAGGAGAGCCCATTCTATTATTTTCTTCTATTTCCTTGCATTATTCACTTAAATAGACTTTCTTATCTTTCCTTGCAATTCTTTGGAACTCTGCATTCAGATGGGTATATCTTTTCTTTTCTCCTTTGCCTTTTGCTTCTCTTCTTTTCTCAGCTATTTGTGAGGCCTCTTCAGACAACCATTCTGTATTTTTGCATTTCTTTTTCTTAGAGATGGTTTTGAACACTGCCTCCTGTACAATGTTACAAACTTCTGTCCATAGTTCTTCAGGCACTCTATCCGATCTAATCCCTCGAATCTATTTTTCACTTCCACTGTATAATCATAAGGGATTTGATTTAGGCCATACCTGAATGACCTAGTGGTTTTCCTTACGTTCTTCAATTTAAGTCTGAATTTTGCAGTAAGGAGTTCATGATGTGAGAAATAGATTTAAGGGACTAGATCTGGTAGAGTGCCTGATGAACTATGGACAGAGGTTCGTGACATTGTACAGGAGACAGAAATCAAGACCATCCCCAAGAAAAAGAAATGCAAGAAAGCAAAATGGCTGTCTGAGGAGGCCTTACAAATAGCTGTGAAAAGAAAGGGAAGCGAAAAGCAAAGGAGAAAAGGAAAGACATACCCATCTGAATGCAGAGTTACAAAGAATAGCAAGGAGAGATAAGAAAGCCTTCCTCAGCGATCAATGCAAAGAAATAGAGGAAAACAATAGAATGGGAAAGACTAGGGATCTCTTCAAGAAAATCAGAGATACCAAGGGAACATTTCATGCAAAGATGGGCTCGATAGAGGACAGAAATGGTCTGGACCTAACAGAAGCAGAAGATATTAAGAAGAGGTGGCAAGAATACACAGAAGAACTGTACAAAAAAGATCTTCATGACCCAGACAATCACGATGGTGTGATGGTGTCTCACCTAGAGCCAGACATCCTGGAATGTGAAGTCAAGGGGGCCTTAGGAAGCATCACTATGAACAAAGCTAGTGGAGGTGATGGAATTCCAGCTGAGCTATTTCAAATCCTGAAAGATGATGCTGTGAAAGTGCTGCACTCAATATGCCAGCAAATTTGGAAAACTCAGCAGTGGCCATGGGACTGGAAAAGGTCAGTCTTCATTCCAATCCCAAAGAAAGGCAATGCCAAAGAATGCTCAAACTACTCCACAATTGCACTCATCTCACTCGCTAGTAAAGTAATACTTAAAATTCTCCAAGCCAGGCTTCAGCAATACATGAATCATGAACTTCCAGAAGTTCAACCTGGTTTTAGAAAAGGCAGAGGAACCAGAGATCAAATTGCCAACATCCGCTGGATCATGGAAAAAGCAAGAGAGTTCCAGAAAACAACATCTATTTCTGCTTTATTGACTATGCCAAAGCCTTTGACTGTGGATCACAATAAACTGTGGAAAATTCTTAAAGAGATGGGAATACCAGATCACCTGACTTGCCTCTTGAGAACCTATATGCAGGTCAGGAAGTAACAGTTAGAACTGGACATGGAACAACAGACTGGTTCCAAATAGGAAAAGGAGTACGTCAAGGCTGTATATTTTCACCCTGCTTATTTAACTTATATGCAGAGTACATCATGAGAAACACTGGGCTGGATGAAGCACAAGCTGGAATCAAGATTGCTGGGAGAAATATCAATAACCTCAGATATGCAGGTGACACCACCCTTATGGCAGAAAGTGAAGAGGAACTCAAAAGCCTCTTGATGAAAGTGAAAGAGGAGAGTGAAAAAGTTGGCTTAAAGCTCAACATTCATAAAACGAAGATCATGGCATCTGGTCCCATCACTTCATGGGAAATAGATGGGGAAACAGTGGAAACAGTGTCAGACTTTATTTTTTGGGGCTCCAAAATCACTGCAGATGGAGATTGCAGCCATGAAATTAAAAGATGCTTACTCCTTGGAAGGAAAGTTATGACCAACCTAGAGAGCATATTGAAAAGCAGAGACATTACTTTGCTGACTAAGGTCCGTCTAGTCAAGGCTATGGTTTTTCCTGTGGTCATGTATGGATGTGAGTGAGAGTTGGACTGTGAAGAAGGCTGAGTACCAAAGAATTGATGCTTTTGAACTGTGGTGTTGGAGAAGACTCTTGAGAGTCCCTTGGACTGCAAGGAGATCCAACCAGTCCATTCTGAAGGAGATCAGTCCTGGGATTTCTTTGGAAGGAATGATGCTAAAGCTGAAACTCCAGTACTTTGGCCACCTCATGCGAAGAGTTGACTCATTGGAAAAGACTCTGATGCTGGGAGGGATTGGGGGCAGGAGGAGAAGGGGACGACGGAGGATGAGATGGCCGGATGGCATCCCTGACTTGATGGACGTGAGTTTGAGTGAACTCTGGGAGTTGGTGATGGACAGGGAAGCCTGGTGTGCTGGGATTCATGCGGTCAAAAAGAGTTGGACACGACTGAGCGACTGAACTGAACTGAACTGAACTGACTGACTGACCCTTATGTTATCTTCTATTTTATGGTTTCAGTTTTTATATAATTATCCATGGTGGGTGGGTAAGCGGTGTGTGTGTGTAAGGGGTGTGTGTGTGTAAGGTGTGTATGTGTGTTTAAGGGGTGTGTGTGTACAGGGTGTGTGTGTGTGTGTTACCCATGATGTGTGGGTAAACTTGTATGTGTGTGGTACCCATGGTGGCTGGGAAAAGATGTGTGTGTGTGTGTGTGTGTGTGTGTGAAGGGTATGTGTGTGTAAGAAGTGTGTGTGTACAGGGTGTACGTATATGGGGGGTGTGTGCGTTACCCATGGTGGGTATGTAAACTTTGTGTGTGTGTGTGTTACCCATGGTGGGTGGGTAAACTGTGTGTGTGTTACCCATGGTGGGTGGGTAAACTGTGTGTGTGTTACCCATGGTGGGTGGGTAAACTCTGTGTGTGTGTGTTATTCATGGTGGGTGGGTAAACTATATGTGTGTGTGTGTGTGTTATCCACGGTGGGTGGGTACACTGTGTGTGTGTACCTGTGTGTAGGGATAACGGTTCTGGTTTCTCCTTGAGTCTTCGCTTTGTTGAGCACTTTAAGCACTTTATATACTTTATATCACGGTGTTATCCTTTCAGAGAAGTCAATTGAGGCTCAGAAGTTATACGATTGGCCCAAGTTAGACAACCAGTTAAGTAGCCATGATGGCCCCCCTGGGGTTTTAGTAACGTGCCACTCAACTGCACAGGAAAATAATGACAATTTGAATAGTAAACAACGACTGTTGAGAGCCTGAGTTCAAGGAATTCCAAACCTGTTCGACTCCCTGCAACCTCACCCCATCTTCCGCCCACTCCAGCCCTGTTAGCTTTAGGTCCCAGGGGTCAGCCCTTCCATTGGCTATTGGTTACAGGGCCTCATGCTCATACGAGGGGAAGTAGCCAATCAATGTGGTTCGTCCCCGCCCAGCCAGCCCGCGCTAGATCGCGTAATCGTTGCCCCTCCTGTGGCATGTCGGGAATTGTAGTCTAGTGAAGCATTGCTGCCTGCAGTGAAAGGAGATCGAGAACTACTAGATCCAGCGACCCGAGCGCCGCGCGGTCCAGCTTTTAGGAGTACCCCTCCAACAATCAGGATCTGCAACCCGCATCCAGGAACAGGTGAGAGAGGTCGAGGGCTGGGACCGGAGGCAGGGGCTAGAAACTCGGTCTTAACTCTGTAGCGCAACTTCAAGGCACAGGAGGTCCAGTCTGTTGCGTCGGTGTTCCCCCGTTTTGGGAGTTGGTGGGACCGACTAGCTGACACCGTGGATGTGCAGAAACTCCCGAACTCTGCCATGTGCTTTCCTGGAATCCCAGTATAACTGCACCCTGCTTTGCTCTTCCGCTGCGAACCCTACTCACCCACCCACCCAGTGTTGCTCCGAGGCTGTCAGCACAGTCCTGGCTCTGTGAGGCCCAGTCCCAGAGCCCCAGACTACATGTCCATAGTACCCAGGGGTTCTGCGTTCACGCCTCAAAGCCTGCGCTCCCCTCTCCCTGCCTACCAAGGGAGACTTGGGTTCTAGATTTGGCGCTGCCATTCCCCGGGTACCTCCTACCTCCTAGAGCCTCAGTTTGGCCTCTATAAAAGAGGGTGATTGAAAGATCCTCCCAGCCCCCGGTCCTGAGGTCCTTTACTCTGGATTCTTCAGTCTGTGCTCCAGAATTTGGAGGAAGCAAGCAAGAGTATAGCAATTCCAGAGGCTCCTTTGTGGAGACGTTGACGGTTTCTCAGCCGGGTAAAGTTGCGTGGCTTTGAGTCCTAGCCTTCTTATTTTAAGTATGATCAGCTGAGTCTCGGTTACCCAGCCGTACTTTTTGTTCCCTGCGTTTCTTTCTGTAAGTGCCCTCCAGCTTAGCCCAGAAGAGAGTGGGGCATTCTGGGTACAGAGGTGGAAGGTTGGAGGGTGACTTGGGGAGCTGACAGCGTGCATCTGCCTCTGGTGCTTGCCCCTGCAGGGAGTGCTCAATGCCCCCTCCCTATGCCACCCCCCATGCTGCCCCTGTCCCGCTGGCTGAGATCTGTGGGGGTCTTATTGCTGCCAGCCCCGTGCTGGGTGCCCCGGGACAGGTTGCTGGGTCCCCTACGGCGACCCACCCTGGGGCACGGGTGCCCAGTCCTGGGGGCCTGGCACAGTGCCCGCTGCTGGCGGCAAGCGTGGACAGAGGAGCCTCGGTGAGTCTGGCAGGGGTGAGGGGCCTTGGGGAGGGGAGCAGCTGATTAGGTTTCTGACTTGTCCTCCCTCTTGTCAGAGCATTTTACTCCTCCCTCAGAATGAATGGAGACCAGAAATTGGACGCGTTCGCCCAAGAAAGGCAGGATTTCATCCAGCACTTCTCCCAGATTGTCAAGGTGCTGACTGAGGAGGACATTGGGCACCCAGAGACAGGAGATGCCATTACCCGACTCAAGGAGGTGAGGGATTTACAACTTGAGAGGGTGAACCTTTGCAATCTCTGTACATGTGTGGGGTCTCTCTCTGGCTCTGGGGTGACTTTTGATAGGTGTGGGAACAGACTTTTATCTGAGAGACTCTGGGTTCATTCTGGAGGGGTCGGAGCCCAGGCAGGTCCAATCAGTCCAGCTTTGTGGTTCTGGTAGGCCAGACATACTGCTTTGCATAGGGGTGGATCTCCCTGGGGGTGAAGGCTTTGATCTGGGTAAGTGTTTGATTTTGTTAAGACAGGGAATTAGGTGTCCAGAAATCATAAGGGGCTATCTTGGCAGGGACCTGGGAGGAAGGGAGGAAGCAGTCTGAAGTGGGGCTGAGTAAAGGTAGTGTTCCATCAGAAACCCCTCCTCTAGGGCAGGAACTATTTGTTGAGATACCTACGTTGCCTTATTCTTTTGGAATATCTAGTGATTCTTTTTGTAATGCCATCTCATTTGTCTGAGGGAAACTAAGGAAAAGGAAGTCTGTACTGGGATGGAGATTAAAAAGGGAAGTCTTCCCAGTGAATTCCATCTGGTTGACAACAGGGCAGCAGAAGGCAAAATGAAAAGCCCCAGCAGGAGGCAATGCCACTGAAGGAGTAGTGGATGGTCCCCCCAACCTGAGTCCCCTCCAAGCTGTCCTCTGGCTAACCTGGGGAGGAGGGGGCTTGTCTTAGTTAAGTGAGAGGCTTTTTATTTGCAGATAGGCTGAACCGTGGAGGGGGGTCGCAGAGGAGGTGGCTGAGAAGGGAGGAATGGGGATGGGAGAGACCTGAGCTATCCATTCTATTGGCATGCACAAGAGTTTTCCCCGGGTTCAAGCCCTGTCTGGGTTTGGGAGCAGATCTTAATCTCCAGTATGGAGCCTTTCAGTGTTCTGAAGAAGACAACGCAGAGAGAGCCTGGGGACTGGGGAACTTCCTGCTCTGCCCCACGACTTGGAAGAAGCCAGGAGAGTAGTAGTTCAGGGGCTGCCTGGAGGAGGGGTTGGGATTGAGGAGGATAAAGTTAGGTTCCCTGGTCTCCGGTGGGAGAAAACAAGGAGAAATCTCAGAATAGCTGCTCTGCAGACCCTGATGCCTTCCTTGTCCCTCTGCTCTTTCCCCAGGTCCTGGAGTACAATGCCATCGGAGGCAAGTACAATCGGGGTTTGACGGTGGTGGTAACGTTCCGGGAGCTTGTGGAGCCTGGGAAACAAGATCCTGACAGTCTCCAGCGGGCCTTGACTGTGGGCTGGTGTGTGGAACTGGTGAGAAGGGTGGGGAGCAGCAGGCGAAGACGAGGTTTACTAGAGTGGGGGTGCCCTGGGTGGGATGGGGTGGGACGGGAGGGGAGGGATGGGCCTGAAACTCGGCTTCTCGGTTGTGTTTCTGTGCGTCTAGTGTGCTGTGGCCAGACTTAGTGACGAGGGGTTAACAGATGTGGGGAGGCCCTTTTACCGGAAGGTGCGTGTTTCACCTGTACTCTGGTGGTGGGCCCGGGCCTTGGAACTGGCCATGAAGTTGTCAGCTCTTTCTTGTGAGCTGAGGACAGCCACAAAAGTGAGATAGTTCTTCTAGATTATTTTATGGCAGAGATTGAACACTGGAAGCCTATTGGTAGTTTTTGAAAATATTTGAAAATTAAGTTCCCTAAATCTAGCAAAAGGAGAGATTTCACATGAAACCCCAGATGTCTTGTGTCACATGGAAAATTGCTAGATATGGGTCCAGAGTCCCTTATAGCAACAGTTGGCCGAAGTTGAATTGAAGCCACTTCCCCAAGACTGGAGATGGACTCTTCTTGTGTGGATCTGTTTTGCTCAGTCTTCCTGTCTCCAAGCTCAGTTGGTTCTTGAAGGTGTATGGTTTGCTGAGCTGGCCAAAAGTCTCCATTTTAGGGTTCCCAGGGGGACTAGGCTCTGGAGTTGGCGGGTGCTGGGCCATGAGGAGTGGGGAGATGAGCCCAGGAGGGAAGACGCTCTGGGCTTGGTGAATGACGGGTGATCCTGGCCTGTGGAGAGGAGCAGCTGGCCTGAGGGAGGGTGTGATGAGCTCAGCACGGGCCATGCTGTGTTCTTGGCGTGAGCAGATCAGGTGGAGCTGTCTGTCCTGCAGGTGGTGGAATTTCCAGTCTAGAGCTTGGAAGGGAGATGGGGCTATACAGTAGGGATTTGCCTCCAAGGGGGTAAAAGGATGCAGGCCTCACTGAGGAGGGGGCCCCTGGTGACAGAGGTGCCCTTCTAGGGATCGGTGGTGCTGAGGAGCCCATAGCCTCAGACAGCAGGCAGGGAGTGAAGGGCGGGAGGGCAAGGCAGAGCGGTGGGGGGCCCAGCAGTTCACCAGGTAAAATCAGTTGTCACTAACCTTAGCTGCGCTGTGGGTTCACCTGCGGTTGGGTTGGTTGGTTTTGACCAAACTGTGCTGCTTGTGGGATCTTAGTTCCCTGACGAGCGATGACCCTTGGTCCTGGCGGTGAAAATGCTGAGTCCTAACCACTGGACTTCCAGGGAATTCCCATGTTTTCTTAAACGCAGCTGTATTGTAGCCACTTCCCCATTTGAGCAGTCCACCATTGTTTTGGATGATTTTGTTATAATCTCTGCTTTTCTCTCCCTTTCACTTCTACCACATCTCCTTCAACCTCTTACTTTTCTATTCCAGCATTTACCTGCTAAAAACAAGGACATTTGCTTATATAACCACAACACCATTTTCACCTCTGTCTTAGTCTGTTTGGGCTGCTATAATAAAATAAGCTGGTTGGATAACATCACTGATTCAATGGACATGAACTTGGGCAAACTCAGAGGTAGTGAGGGACAAGGAGGCCTGGCATGCTGCAATCCATGGGGCTGCAAAGAGTTGGACACGACCTAGCGACTGAACAACAACAAAATACCAGTGATTGGGTAACTTATAAACAACAGAAAATTTATCTCTTACAGCTCTGAAGGTTGGGATGTGCGAGATTAAGGCACCCACCCATGTGACTGGGTCTTACCAGGAGTCAGACTTCTTTTCCTGATTCATAGCCAGCATCTTCTTGCTATGTCCTCAAGTGGAAGGGGCAAGGGAGCTCTTGGAGGTCTCCTTCATAAGGGCACTAATCCCTTGCATGAGGCTTCCACCCTCATGATCTGAGCACCTCCCAAAGGGTCCACCTTCTAATACTGTTATCTTTGAAGTTTAGGATTTCAGCATAGGAAATTTGGGGGGAAGCATTCAAATCAGAGCAACAGTCGTGATAGTTAACATTGATATCATAATATTATCTAATATATATTCCATATTTAAATATTCATAATTCTCCAATTGTCTACTATAAGGTTTTTTTTTTAAAAAAAACAAACATCTAGGACCCAAGCAGAAGTGATGCGTTGCACTTGTTAGTTTTCTTCAGTCTTTAGAATACTTCCTCCATTATAATGGACTTTTTAAAAGTCTAGGCCAATTGTCTGATAGAGTGGCTCACAGCCCAGTCTGATTAGTATCTAGAGGAAATAGGCAGGGGAGACATTTTGGTAAGAATGCAGTGTGGGTAATGTGGTGTGTTTCTCGTTACTTCCCACTGTAACACATACCTGGGGAGATTACTAAAAAAACCCACCCAATACTGGGGTAAAATCCCTGTGGATTTAATGTTCTCCTAATAAATAGAAAGTGCAGTTGGGGGGCAGAGGAGATTGAGGGAGGCCACGGAATGAATGCCCTTCAGAGATGATCTTGGTTGAGTGGTGCTGGTTGAAACCAGCTGGCCCTTGTAGCCACTCAGGGGAGGCAGTGGAGCTGTGGCTTCAGGGAACAATGCCACTCCACAGAGACACGTTGTAAATAAAATGTGTGCCCCAATGTGGAAAGCCCAGACCCCACTCCAGGGCGAGGTCAGAGGGAAGGGTCTTGGCCTGGAACGACAACAGCCCTTTCTGCACTGTGCACACCTGAGCTGGTGGGTAGTGGTGGGCACGTCCTCTGAGCAGATCCACTGGAACACACACAGGGATCAGGGTGGGGTGAAGGTTTAAAACCCATGTCTTCAAGGAATTCCTATAGTGGTCCAGTGGTTAGGGCTCAGCACTTTCACTACTGAAGCAGGGCCCAGATTCAATCCCTGGTCAAGGAACTAAGATCCCACAAGCCACGCGGTGTGGCCAAAAAGAAAAAAAAACCAACAAACCATGTCTTCACAAGCTGTTTGAGGGAGCCGGAATATGTAGCCTGGCTGCTAGAAGTATCTCCGGGAGAAGTTACAGTGCTTCATCCGCTCATGTCTTTCTTAGACAGACATTTATGGACCAGCACTGTGCTGGGCTTTGCAAATGCCATGCAGTCAGACACCTCGTCCCTGCCTCGAGGTAGTTCACAGTCCTGCAGGGAGCCAGCATAGTCTGGTACTTTCCAGGAGGCTGGCACTCAGAAGAGGAAGCCCTTTGAGGATGTTTAAGAGCCATGGGTGCAAGTTACCAGGAGTCAGACTTCAGTTCTACCCTATTAGACCCAGGCTCCTAAATGGGCTTCCTGAGGTGGGGTTTTGTTCCTGTTTGCTGGAGCGGGTAAGCAGTGCCCGGAGAGAATGCAGGAACTAGCCTTTCTTGTTCCTGAAGTCATGTAAAGTCACGCTGCATGAAGAAATCTTGCTTGAAATCCTCCCCAAAGTTTTTGGCCAGGGAGGCGTACAGTATATGAAGATATTTCATCATCTCCCTGACACCAGGGATTGTCTGGAGATCTGTTATATCTCTTACTCTGAAAACAAGGGAGCTTTTTGTCCCTTTTTATAGTTTGGAAGCCTGAGCCAAAGAAGTCATACAATTTTCCAAAGTCCCACAGCCCAGATTAAAAGTCCTCGGTGAACTTCCCTGGCAGTGCAGTGGTTGAGATTCCGTGCTCTCAGTGCAGGGGACACAGGTTCGATCCCTGATTGGAGAACTAAGATCCCACATGCCACACAGTGTGGCCAAGAAAACCAGTCCTCGGCCTCATCCTGACCTACCTTCTCTGTTCAGTGATTCTTAAAAGCAACATCTCTTACTGGTAAAAGGAACAATCATAAGGAGCCCTGGGACGCTTATTCCACTTTCCATCCCCCTAGCTCCAAGCCTTCTTCCTGGTGTCAGATGACATTATGGACTCATCCCTCACCCGCCGGGGGCAGACTTGCTGGTATCTGAAGGTAAGTGGGCAAGAAGGTAGTGCGGTGGGCATGACAACAGACCACTGGGAAAGGGTCACTTGGAGCCTATGGAGGAGGTGTTGCGGGTTCTTGGTATGAGTCTAGGCCAGAAGTTGATTGCTTGTTTTTCCGTGTCCCTGACAGCCAGGCATAGGTTTGGATGCCATCAATGATGCTTTCCTTCTGGAATCATCCATCTACCGCCTATTGAAGCTGTACTGTCGGGAACAGCCCTATTACCTGAACCTGATCGAGCTCTTCCTGCAGGTGTGCTGCAGACGAGGGCTCCCGCGGTGGCCTTGGCCTCTATGGGACATTCTTGTCCAGATGAGCCATGCTCACTGTCCTCAATGGGACAGTCTTGTTTTAGGGTGATAACCCAGGTTTGCCTGGAAGGGGAAGTAATTGAGGGAGGGAGTCGGGGCGGGTGGTGGTGGCGGCTTCCTTGTGTCTCTGTGATTGAAAGGAGTGGTAAAGGGGATGTGTGTGACTGTGTGGGCCTTGAGTTTGGGAGCCCTCTCTTCCTCCTGTCTTTCTGACCACCCAATTATCAACTGCTGTGGGCTGTAGGGCCCAAGATTTCAGAGTTCTCCAGCCCTGGAGAAAGCCCAGTTCACAGGCCATCTTCCTGCTCCTTAGAGTTCTTATCAAACTGAGATCGGACAGACCTTGGACCTCATCACAGCCCCCCAGGGCAACGTGGATCTTGGCAGATTCACAGAAAAGAGGTGAGGGACCCTGGGAACCACATCTGGACAGTGAGAGGGAGGGCTGGGAGGGGGTGCACAACCCTTCTAAGGAGTTTATCTCCTCCCTGCACGCAGGTATAAGTCTATTGTCAAGTACAAGACAGCTTTCTACTCCTTTTACCTTCCTGTAGCTGCAGCCATGTATATGGTGAGTGAGCCTCTTCATCCCTTGCTGCCCTGCTCACGTGGGCCTTTGAATAAGGAGGGCACGGAGCAGGCATGCCCCCACTGGGAATGGCTGAGTGATATTGAGCAAGTTACTTAATCTTCCTGAGTCTGTTTCCTCAGCTATAAGATGCGGATAAAATCCCCACCTGTGGGACTAATTATAAAAATGAACTGAGTGGTTTACATGAAAGTGGACAGCCCATCAAGGGGGAACAATGAATTCTCCATCTGTGTTCAGTAGTAGGAGTGGGGAGGGAGAAGACTAGATTCAAAGGCAATCAATGGGGTTAACTATCTATGCTGACCTTCTCCAAGTTTCCTTTCCATAGTGAAAGAATTTGGAAATGGTAAAAAGATTAGGAGTCAGGATCAGAGTGACTCAGGGACTGAGCCTTGTGAGAGAAGAGTCTGAGGGCCTCCAGAATGGACTCACCTCTGCTGTGACTTGCAAGAAGACCCATAGCTAATATCAGTGGGATGGAAGGTGGACCGTCAGCCAGGACTTCCTTTATCAGGGAAGCCAAGGATGTCTGAAAGGAGAGAAGACTTGGGGGGGGGGGGGGGCGCTGTACTGGGGCAAGACCCTCTTCATGGGAGGAAGCAGCCAGGAAGATGCAGGCACCTCTGGTGTATGACTTGTTAACCCCCTTTTCACTGTAGGCGGGCATTGATGGGGAGAAGGAGCATGCCAATGCCAAGAAGATCCTGCTGGAGATGGGAGAGTTCTTTCAGATTCAGGTAGGAAGGCATGGGGCACTGGCAGAAAACAGGCTCAAGCTTTGCTCCTTCCCTGCCTTACAGTCTCTTCATTCCTTCTTTTCTGTACCCCCTCTGCCCAGGATGATTACCTTGATCTCTTTGGGGACCCCAGCGTGACGGGTAAGGTCGGCACAGACATCCAGGACAACAAGTGCAGCTGGCTGGTGGTTCAGTGTCTGCAGCGGGCCTCTCCAGAACAGCGCCAAATCCTGCAGGTGCCCTAGCGTGTGCTGTGGACCCCCAAGCTGTGAACTAGGGGAAAGAGCAGTGGTTTTTCAATGGGCGTGATTTGACACACACACGCACACACACACGCCTGCCCGCCCGCCCTGGCATTTGACAGTGTCAGGAGACATTTATTTTTGTCACTATAACTTGGTGTGTGTGTGTGTTTGCCACTGGGATCCCTAGTGGGTAGAAGCCAGAGATGCTGCCAAATACCACATATACAGTAGCTTCCCACAAAGAGCTATCTGCCAGAAATTTCAAATGGGCCAAGGGTTGAGAAACCCTGGGGTAGAGGAAGCTGAGGCCTGAACCCCGACTGAGTGAGGATTTGGGATGGGGACGGGGCGTGGGGGGGTGCTGGAGTTTGAGATCATAGCTACTCAGAGACCCTTGAAACTGGAGGCAGGAATGGAATGAATAAATGGCATTGGAGAAGTTCTGGATGGGGGAGTGGAGGGGACCTAGAGGTGTTGGGGGAAGGATAATAAGCCCGTTTTCCTACCCCCGACCCTTCAGGAGAACTATGGGCAGAAGGAGGCTGAGAAGGTGGCCCGAGTGAAGGCGCTCTACGAGGAGATGAATCTGTCGGCTGTGTACATGCAATACGAGGAAGACAGTTACAGCCACATTATGGGTCTCATCGAGCAGTATGCTGCGCCGCTACCCCCAGCCATCTTCCTGGGGTTAGCACAAAAGATCTACAAGCGGAAAAAGTGACCTAGAGTCTGTGAAGGTGGGGAAGGGAGGCTTCTCAATAAATTATTGTCTAACCTGTGGTTCTTCCGTTTCTGCTTGTGCCAGCCAGGGGTGCAGCTTTGTCCAGAATGGGCAGGGTGGGGGTCAGTTGCATGGAAGCCGGAACCTCAGGCTTTGATTTCAGGATCCCCTTGGGACTAAAAGGTCCCTTCAGTGGGATCTTAGCATCAAAAGCCCTTGAGCTGGGCCTGGGTGGGTGACACAGGCGAAAGCGTCAAGCGCTGGGGGCTGGGTCTGAGCCTCGCCACGCCCATGCGTGGAGGGGCGCGGCTGCGCAGCGCTGGCGGGTCTTCCCAGCGCCCCTCCCCTCCAGTCTGTGCGGGCTGGGCGGGGACCGCAGCCGCGGAGCCGGATGCGGCTCCAGACGCCGGAGCGGCTGCAGGAGGACCCTGGTGAGGATGGCTTGGCCTGCGGGTGTGGATGGATGGATCGGGGCTCGCGGGGTGGGGCAGGTGAGGGGAGCAGTAAAAAATAGAGAAGGGCTGGGGTGGAGCTGCACCATAGAGACAAGTGCAGAGAGGATGGGACAGACATGCTGGTGTTCGCAGCAGGGTGAAGGTGCACCGCGGCTGTAGGCTGTAGGCTGGAGCCTGGAGCCGAGGCCCGTGCCGGCAGGCCTGCCCGCTGGAGTTGACAGGCTGACGGTTGCTCCTGCAGCTTGGGCCTTTCCCCCACGCCTGCCCCTTTCCTGCATCAACCACCCGAACGCACCTCCCCCAACCCCATTTCAGATCATCTGGGCGGGGCCTCTCGACCCCTTCCCCTGGGAGTGGGGCTGGGCCAGATTGCAGCAGAGAGGACCAGGGTCCCTTCTGGGTCCCATCGTTTTACAAGCCTCCGCACCTCCAAGGAGATCGAGGACGCAGCCGCATTCTCTGACCCTCCCCGCCCCATTCTCCGGGGTGGGGGTTACATTCGACTCCACCTGCAAACACTGCAGCGGAAACTAATAGCCAGTCGATGTCTGTTTGCATCTCATTTAAATATTGTCCAAGGCGCCCTTCCATGCCTGCCCCAGCACCTAAGTCACCTTGGTGTTTTTCCCGCGGCCCGCACCCTCCCTGGCTGGGTTTCACTATCCCTCTCTTCTAGGGCTGCATCTGCGGTTGCCAGGCAAGTGGATGTGAGAGGGCTGATCCTCCTCATTCTCTAGAGGCCATCCCGTCGCCGCCGGGACCATGCTGTCCCCTCAGAGGGCTTTACTCTGCAACCTCAACCACATCCACCTCCAGCATGTCTCTCTAGGCCTGCATTTGTCCCGCCGTCCGGAGCTCCGGGAGGGGCCCTTGAGCACATCCCCTCCCCCAGGGGACACCGGGGGCAAGGAGAGCCGGGGCCCCTGCAGTGGGACCTTGGTGGACGCCAATTCCAACAGCCCAGCAGTGCCCTGCCGATGTTGCCAGGAGCATGGGCCAGGCCTAGAAAACCGGCAGGACCTAGCACAGGAGGAGGAGGGGGCTGCCTCTCCCTCAGACCCAGGCTGTTCCTCCTCTCTCAGCTCCTGCTCAGATCTTAGCCCCGATGAGTCCCCCATCTCAGTCTACTCCAGGGACCTCCCTGGCAACGAGGATGTTCACCCTCAGCCCAGCATCGTTCCCCTGGAGCAAGGCTCCCCTTTGGCTTCTGCAGGCCCAGGCACCTGCTCCCCAGACAGCTTTTGTTGCTCTCCGGATTCCTGCTCTGAAGCTTCGTCTCCATCCGGTCCAGGCCTGGACTCCAATTGTAATGCCCTGACCACTGGCCAGGACCTCCCTTCCCCAGGGCTAGAGGAAGAGGAGGAGGCCGAGGAGCAGGACCTCCCTACCTCTGACCTCCCAGAGGCTGATGATGAGAAAATTGATGCTGGGAAAACCGAACCCAGTTGGAAAATCAACCCCATTTGGAAAATCGACAAAGAGACAACTGATGCTAGCTGGAAAATCACTGAGAACAATAACTCGGGTTGGAAAGTCAATGGGAATACTATTGAATGTTGGAAAACTGAACCTGGAAAATTCGACTCCAGTTGGAAAACCAATACAGAAATAACTGATTCTGGTTTGAAAACTGATGCAGGGAAAATTGATGGGGGATGGAGAAGTGACGTCAGCGAGGAGCCGGTGCCCCACCGGACAATCACGTCCTTCCACGAGCTGGCCCAGAAGCGCAAGCGGGGCCCAGGGCTGCCCCTCGTGCCGCAGGCCAAGAAAGACCGCAGTGACTGGCTCATCGTCTTCTCTCCCGACACCGAGCTGCCCCCGACAGGCTCGCTCGGCAGCTCCCAGGCGCCTCCCCGGGAAGTCACCACCTTCAAGGAACTCCGGTCCCGAAGCCGGGCTCCGCCCCCGCCAGTCCCGCCCAGAGACCCCCCAGCTGGCTGGGCCTTGGTCCCACCTCGGCCCCCACCGCCACCCGTCCCTCCTCGGAGGAAGAAGAACCGACCTGGGCTGCAGCCCATAGCAGAGGGGCAGCCCGAAGAGGGCAGGGCGGGCAGCCCAGCTGCTGGTGAGGAGGCCCCAGCTTCAAAGGAGCCGGAGCAGCCAGGTCCTCAGGCTGGCACTGAAGGTAAGTGGCCATAGGAGGTGGCGAGAGGAGGGCTGGCCTTTGGCCTCCCTACACCTCCAAAGCTTCCGACCCGACCCCCTGTCTCCCCTCCATTCTGTGTGTCCCATCCCACCCATCCTTCCCGTCCCCTGCTACCGGGAGCGCTCCGGGAAAGGGAAACTGGGTGGGTCCTTGGGTTACGGGGGGACTAACTCTTTGCTCCCTCTTTCTCCCGCCCCTCCTTGCCTGGCTGCCCATCCCGCTGGCCTCCTTCCCCTCCGCATCTGCCCCGCCAATCCCGCCTGCAGCCGGTCCCCTCCTGCTCCCTCGGCCCCTGGTTTTTCGGTTCTCGGCTGACGGGCGCCCCCTGTTGCAGGGTGGGAGCGCGGCCGCAGCTGGGTCTCTGCTCCTGGCGCCTCTGGCTAGCTGGCCAGGCGCTGGGCTGCGGCTCCTGGGGGCACCGAGTACCCCGGAGGAGCAGCTGCTGCCCGTCCGCCTGTCCCCGGTGGGGGCCTATTCGCCTCCGGCTAGGGGGGACCTTCCCTGCCTGGCCAGCCCTAAGCTGGCACTGCTGCTGTCCCCGCTCTTTCCCAGAAGTAGCACCTTCCCCCCCGTGGCTTCCCCACCCTGCCAGGTACCCGCCCCCCCGCTGCCACGGCCACCTCGTCCGCCGAAGGCCCCTCGCTGGACCAGGAGCCCACCGCCTCCGCCCAGGCTACGTAAGACGGATGGGGGCCAGCCCCGCGGGCCACGCCTCAGGCGGGGCTGCCCCGCCCACTCCAAAGCCCCACCCATCCTCGGCCAGACCTTTGCTTTAGTTTTTTCCCGGGGTACCCGGCTGGGTCCAGCTCTTCGACCTGGGCGATTCCAAGATCATTGGTCCTGGGGAGTCTGGTCTTGCTAACTCCCCGTGCTGGGCGAAGTTTGCTGCTTTCCCAGCTGTGTGGCCGGGACATAGTGGATACAGGCTTAGCCGGCTTCCACGCACAGCTTAAGGGCGTCCCAGCAAGTCCATTGTTAAGGACCTTGGGTCACACCCTCTGTGAAATTCCCTGGCCAGTGTAGTTCGAGCCTGACCCTCACCTTGTACGGGAAGGGTGAAGGGTGAAGTTCGCTCAGCTCACTGGCCAAAGGGGGTTCTGGTCACTCCTTCCCCTTGGGGCCAGCCCCAGTGGGCTGCAGCGAGAGGCCCTCCGCCTAGCTGGCGCAGGACCCAGGTTTCCCCTTTCCGGCGCCTTCCAGCCTCCCAATCCTTGGGTCTGCTCTCCCTCCGTCTCTCCTCCCATTCCCGTCTGTCTGTCTTTCCATTGGTCCAGGCTCCCCACGTGCTCCCCTGGGTCCCCGCGGACCTGACGTCCCCCCCTCCCCCGCCACCGCCCGCCAGGGGGTGGGGGGAGTGGCGGGCACAAGGCTGCCCCTCCCTTCCCTGCCCTGTCATCTCCCGCCTTTCAGGGCCCAGCCTGGCAGGCGGGAGGGAGGTGAGCACGGTTGCCCCACGCTGGGACTTCCGGGATCGAGGAGTGGGAGCTGGGCTGTGAGGAAGGGAAATGGGAACAGAGAAATGGGGAGCAGGGCGGCAGTACTGAGATACGTGCAGGTTTTCACTCCGGGAGCTGCCCTGTGCTCCCCGGAGCCCTAGACTCCTTTCCCCAAGACTTCAGGGGCGGGGGTGTCTAGACCCATAGGCGATGACCCTTGTGAACGCCTGGAGTCCTCGGGGGTGACCCCTGGTAAGTGTCAGTCGTTCTTCCCTTATCCCAGTCCGTAGTTCCTGGTCATTCGCCGGCATCCCCGGGGCCCAGCGACTGTGGATGGCAGAAGCCCAGAGTGGGACTGGCCAGCTGCAGGAGCAGAAAAAAGGTAGGACACCCTGACTTTTGACCCTTGGTTTGGAAATCAACTTCCCCTCACTTAGGCCCTCCTCTCTCGGTCAAATTGTGTGAACTGGCCTGTCTGAGTCCTTCGGGGTTTGCCTGGGGAGAGATAAGGGGCTTTGACACTACTCTTTCCTTGCCCCCCTCCCAGGTCTCCTGATAGCTGTTAGTGCTTCAGTGGATAAAATCATCTCTCACTTTGGGGCCGCCCGGAACTTGGTTCAGAAGGTGAAGGTGCCTGTAGGGAGGGTGTTGGGGGGTGAGGAGGGGCATGTAGCTCTGAGGGTGCAGGGGAAGGCTGGAGGTATCCCTGGACCCATGCCCATTGCGCTGCCTCCAGGCCCAGTTGGGGGATAGCCGTCTGAGCCCAGACGTGGGGCACCTGGTGCTGACCACCCTCTGTCCGGCCCTCCATGCTCTGGTGGCCGACGGGCTGAAGCCTTTCCGGAAAGACCTCATCACTGGGCAGCGGCGGAGCAGCCCCTGGAGTGTGGTGGAGGCGTCTGTGAAGCCAGGTGAAGGGGGGGAGTGTGGGACTGGGCAGAGGGCAGGGCTGGGGTCTGGCTGACAGCGGCCTGTGTCCTCAGGCTCCAGCACTCGTTCCCTCGGCACCCTGTATAGCCAGGTCAGCCGTCTGGCCCCGCTGAGAAGCAGCCGTAGCCGCTTCCACGCCTTCATCCTGGGCCTCCTCAAGTGAGTGGCCTTCTCTCTGGTGTCCCTCCCACAGCCTGGGGACTGCAGGGTTGTCCTGGGTGGGACATATGGTGGGTGCCCCATGTCTCCAGAGAAGGCCTTCCCTGGCCTAGTCTTATTTCCCATCCTCCACCCACAGGGGGCTGGTGTCCCTGACTTCTATTCCCTCCTCTCTCCCCCAGCACTAAGCAGTTGGAGCTGTGGTTTTCCAGTCTCCAGGAAGATGCAGGTCAGAGGCTCAAATGGGAGAGGATGGGCTTGCTAGACTAGGGGAAGTAGGAAAAGGGATCTCTTCTGATGGTTCCCCCTGATGCCGGAATGCTTTTGATCCAGATCTCCAATCTTACTACTCTTCTGCTTGGAACTCTTTTTGAAAAATTAATTTATTATTTATTTGGTTGCATTGGGTGTTCATTGCTTTGTGTGGCTTTCTCTAGTTACAGCTAGTGGGGGCTATGCTTCATTGCTGTGAGTGGGCTTCTCATTGTGGTGGCTTCTCTTGTTGCAGGCACAGGCTCTAGGGTGATTGGGCTTTAGTAGTTGTGGCACATGGGTTTATCTACTCCGGGGCACGTGGAATCTTCCCAGACCAGGGATTGAACCTGTGTCCCCTGCATTGGCTGGTGGATTCTTATCCACTGCACCGCCAGGAATGTCCTGCTTAGAACTCTTTTAAGGAGTCTTATTAATAGGAGGAATGACCCTAATCCTCGCTCTACCCTGCAAAGACTTGGTTATCCGGCCTTTGCCTTCAGGTTTGGGGCTTTCCCTGGTCGACAGTCTCCTTTTCAGTTCTTTCTGCCCCAGGGCCCTTCTTTTGCTGTGCCTCCTCCTCCAGCAGGGCTTCCTGCTCCTCCTGCCTCCTCATTAACTTTCATTCATCCTTTGGGTCCCTCTTCAGTGAGCTCCACCCCCATTCCCTACCCCACCTACCCATTTTGCTCCCATGGCCCTCAAGTCCTCCTTTTTGTTACTTATATACTTGCTGCTGGGCATCCCAAGTGGCACTAGTGGTAAAGAATCTGCCTGCCAATGCAGGAGACCCAGGAGATGAAGGTTCGAACCCTGGGTTGGGAAGATCCCCTGGAGGAGGGGACAGCATCCACTCCAGTATTCTTGCCTGGAGAATCAGGGACAGAGGAGCCTGGCGGGCTATGGTCCATGGAGTTGCAAAGGGGCACGACTGAATCGATGCAGCCTGCGTGCATACTTGTCGCCACACCCCTCTCTAGGTGGGGGTTCCACAGCAGGGACGTGGCAGCCCTGTATCCTGCCGAGTCCCCCTCTCTCTGCCCCAGTGGAGAACGAGCCCCAGGAGGGTGTTTGTTGACTTCCCAGCTGAAGCCCTTGGACGAGGCCCAGAGCAGGGGCTGACGGTAGCCTGCTCTTTCCCAGGCCTGCTGTCCCTCCTGTACCTGCCCACTGGCTTCTTCTCCCTGGCCCGGGCTGGCTGCCCCTCCTTGTCCACAGAGCTGCTGCTCCTGCTGCAGCCATTGTCGGTGCTCACCTTCCACCTGGACCTGCTCTTTGAACACCACCACCACCTGCCCCTGGGGCCGCCTCAGGCCCCACCGCCCCCAGGCTCACCTCCGGCCCTGCAGCAGACTGTGCAAGCTGTGCTGCACTGGGGGGGTCGGCTGGCCCAGAGCCTCCGGGGGGCTTCTGGGGAGGCCCCTCCGGGCCCTTCAGCCCCCTCAAGCTCTCCCAGCCCCTGCAGCTGGTGGGAGCAGCTGACCCAGGCCTCCCGGGTCTATGCGTCTGGTGGTGCCGAGGGCTTGCCTCTTCCCCGGTGGGGGTCCAAGCGCACCCAGACTGCAGCTGAGGCCGCACCGGAGAGGTCCCTGCACACAGAGGAAGCAGCACCAGGCAGAGGCATATGGCTGGGGAGACTGTTCGGAGTGCCTGGGGGCCTTGCAGAAACTGAGAGCGGAGCCCCAAAGTCCAGGTAATGGGGTCCCTGGCCCCCTCCATGACCTCTGACCCCCTCTCAGAGCCCTCAGTCAGCCCAATTTGTTTTTGGTGCACTGGGTGCTGGCAGGATCCTGACCAGGGATTGCGCTCAGGCCCTGGCAGTGAAAGCAGAGTCCTAACCTTTGGACCACCAGGGAACTCCCTCAGTCACTCTTAATTTGAAACTCGGTAGGGATCCTTTAGGTCCGAGGTTGACAGCCTGGCTTTTCTACAGCCATGATGGTTATATTCTTAAGTCATGAACTTTTAACAGTTATTAAATACCTGCATGATATTGTCCACTTTTCCTCTTGGCTCTCAAAGCCAAAAATACTTTCTGGCTCTTTAGAAAAAAAGGAAATATTTGCGGACTCCTGCTCCAGGGTTTGACCATTGGTGGCTCAGTGGCTCAGGTACTCGTTAGTGACCCTCTGGAGCTAAGCCTGCTGGTTCCGTGGTCCCTTTGTGGCTTTTGGTGTGGTAGGCCTTCACTGTCACCTCCCTAATCACCTTAAAGGCAACTGTGTCCCATGACTGCCACTCTGCCCTCAGCAGTGACCAGCTCCTGACCTCTTGAACCACAGTTGGGTCCCTCAGCCTCTCCCTCCCTCCAAAGTCCCAGATCCTTGGCTCTTTTTGTGGAGGTGGGCTGACCTCTGTGACCCTGCATCCTTTCCTCCAGGAGACCATCCAGCTGGTTGCCCCCGACAGTGAGTGTGTTGGCTCTGGTGAAGCGGGCGGCACCTCCTGAGGCTCCCTCGTCTCCTAAGGAGCTTGAGGTCTCAGAACCTAGCACGGCGCAGACCCACAGGTAAGGAGGGTCAGGGAGAAGCACTGGTGTGCATGTGTTATGTTACATGTGTGGGTTTTTCT
Source organism: Capricornis sumatraensis (assembly GCF_032405125.1). NCBI lineage: Eukaryota > Metazoa > Chordata > Mammalia > Artiodactyla > Bovidae > Capricornis > Capricornis sumatraensis. Next base: position 116,695,952 of record NC_091070.1, on the reverse strand, counting down.
GACTTCACAGTGTGGGTGGGAGGTGATGTAGTCAGACAGTGCTTGGTTCGCATTGCATCTTTGCTGTTTATTATTAGTGTGATACTAGTTTCTCTGAACCTTTAGTTTCTTTTTCTGTAAAAAGAGGATACTTTATATTTTTTTAATGGTTGTTATGAAGACTAAACGTGATTTTATAAAAGTATGAACATGCCCAGTTACTGGTCAATTTTATTACTGTATGAGTGTACGATGAATGCGTGTGTGTCCCCTGGGGGACTGGGCTTCCCTTTAGTGGGGCCTTCTAATTTGGCACCAGGGGCTGTGTCATCTTTAGGGTCTGGCTTCTTTTAGGTTCTCAATCCACTGAATTTGGCTTCTTTTCTGGGGGAGCTGTTCTGGGTCTTTGTCGCTGCTCGAGCTCCTCTCTAGTTGTGGCTCTGGCTTCTCTTGTGGAGCAGGGCTCTAGGGTGCAACAGCTTCAGTAGTTGTGACTCCTGGGCTCTAGAGCACAGGCTCAGTAGTTGTGGTGTGTGGGCTTAGCTGCACTGTGGCATGAGGGATCTTCCTGGATCAGGGATGGAATGCATCAGGGATGCATTGCAGGTGGACTCTACTACTGAGTCATCAGGGACACCCCTGAATCAGGTTTCTTGATTTTCCATTCAAGTACTTTTCAAGCACATACTATGCACTTAGCATTATACTGGAGGAGGGAATGCAAAGGGAAACCTGTTGGAATCTCTGCCCTCAAGGAGCTTGTACTCCAGTGGGGATACCAGTTAATAAATCAGCACTTACCATTCTGTGTGCTAAAGACTCTGGGGAAGGAAGATAGCCCTTTGAGCCATACAGACAGGGCTTCTTCCCGAGGTCTGGGGACTCAGAGAAGCCTAGTGATGGTGTGGGCTACGCATCTTGCAGAAGGGACAGGATGCCAAGGTGGAGAAGGCAAAGTGCGGTAAGTGAGGAACTATGAGTACATGGCTGGAGTGGAGGATCCTGGCAGTGGTGATAGGGAGGTCAGAGGTGTCAGCAGACCAGTGAAGGAAGCTGGGTATCACTCCGAGGCAGTGGGAGGCAATTAAAGGGTCTTAAGCCCAGGGATGATAAGTTTTAGAAGGATCTCTACTGCTGTGTGGAGAATGGAGAGGGTGGTCAGGATTCAGGCAGACCAGTTAGATATATGCCAGTGGTCCAGAGAGTATAGAGGCCTAAACTAAGATAATGGCAGTGAAGCTGAAGATAAATAGAGTGGTGGGAGAAACCAACATCAAACAGGTTTCGGTGATTGATTGGATGTAGAGACTGAGATCCCTTTTTACCAGGAATAACTGTATAGGTGATGCCATTTACCACTATAGGGGACCTAAGAGGAGGGACTAGTTTGGAGGGTTAAGATGAGTCATTTAGTTTGCATATGTTGAATATGAAGCACCAGAGAAGTGCAAATTACATTAAATAACGAGCTAAAGAGTGGGTCTGGAGCTTAGGAGAGGGCTGGGGCCCCAAACAAATCAACATGTTCAAAAGACTTGGTCCCCATGAGCCCAACTGATGTTTACTGAGCTGAACCAACAGGGACATACGTACCGTGGAGGTGGGGAGGTGAGGCTGGCGACAGGCACCCCCACCTCACTTCATTCCAGCGTCTCCCTCTGGCTCCTCACAGGGCAGTCCGGGCTCTCTGTGACCACACTGCTGCAGGACCTGACCAGCTGAGCTTCCAGCGAGGGGAAGTGCTGCGTGTCATCGCCACTGTGGACGAGGACTGGCTCCGCTGTGGGAGGGATGGAGCGGAGGGGCTGGTACCCGTGGGGTACACCTCCCTTGTTCTCTAGGCCTAGCACCTTTTCCTTTCCTGCACCTCTCTCTCCCTTCTGTCACCTGGGAATGGAATGGCCTGTGAATACTCACCCATGTATACTGACTGTCCCCAAAGTACCTTCCCTGTCTGTAAAATGACACTTTCCTCTCATAGCCATTTCTGCTAATATCTAAAATAAACTTTTCCTTCCCTCCCATACCCATCTATAAGGTGAAATCTGCTCTTTGAAAATATATAAAAAGGAATTTCCCTCCATGCCATCTCTTTCCTCTTTCCAATCTGTATTCTGCAAAATGGAAATCTAGCCCCCCTCTATCTTCTTCCTCCGTAAGTGGACTGCACCTCTATATATGCCTCGGTTCCCAAGACTTGAAGGGCCTGTGTAGTCTTCCTGTGTATGGAACCTTCCCCCACCTCACCCATCCCATGTTGCCTGTATTTATGATGTACTCATGCTGGACTAGGTGCTGAAGTCTGGACACCCCTGGTGGGTGGGCCTGTGGTGTTGGTCTGTCCCTTTCCTCCTTTGTCCCAATAAAGAGTGGGAGTTGAATGTGTCGTCACTGTGGGTTTCAGGACATAGGCTATGGGGGAGGGGTGGGAGGCTGTGTCTTGGGGAGCCCAAGGGAGATGCTTCCTTCCTAGCTGGGTCTAGTTCTGTTCCTTGAAAGGTAGCCCCTGATTGGTGCTGACTCACTGAAGTGCATCTCTAGTCTGAGACTTGATTGCTTTGCTTAGACTGATAAGTAGGAGCCTGAGTAGATACGGGAGAGCTGGGAAGACTTAGTCCATGAAATTGTACTTACAAGCTTCATAGCTGAGGTGATGGGAAAGGATTAAAAGGTGTTAAAAAGGGACACATTTTTTTTTTCTATTTAATATCACCATTCCGTGGTGATATAATTTTAGGAAGCATAATAACTTGACATCTATTACTTTGTTAGGAATTAATGAGTTTCCTTTCAGTCTGTTGAAATGAGAATAGCTAAACGCTCTAGAGCCTGGAGGATGGGGGTAGAAATCACTACAGATGATTGCCTACAGGAGAATTACTAAAAGATTAGAAGACTAGAAAGCTATAATCAGCTAATAGGAAAGTTAGGGGGCAGCTGAAAACTGTGAGGTGAAAGAGAAGAAAAATATTTTAAATTTTCCTTCATCTTTGGAAACTTGGTTAAGAGCACAACGGGCTGCTGTTGGGAGAAAGGACTTGAGAAAGTAAGAGCTGACGCCTTGGAAATACTCAGGGGTAGGGTTGGTTAGACTCAACTGTCTCATACTTTTGCCATTTTCTAAGATTTAATGTTTCCATTCCTGGCCAATTTATGATATTCATCTGCTCCTTGCTTTAATTTTGCTTTTTGTGTTTGGTGGTCCTCTCAGCTTTAGACCTCAGTTTGCATTTCAGGTATTTTCTAGGGTGATGTTTTTCAAACTGGATTTTGACTGCCTCTGAGAATTCCTAGTCATTCAATATATTCTTAAGAGTGGGAGTACTCAAGATTATGAAGCTTCTTCAATTGCAAACTACTACTGCAAAAGAAGTTTTATTTTTATGTTTTAAGTTATAAAACAGTAGATATGGAAGACTATGCTTTGGGACCAATATTTCTTAAAGTGAGATCTTTGGTGTATGTGGGAGGTGGGCATGATTCTAAAGTTTCAGAAATCCTTTACTTGTACACAGCTTTCATTTCCTATGATTCAACCTGCCCTCTCCTTTTTTCTGACTCTTATTCCTATGTGCTTGGTTTTATACTGGGTAATCCTCAAAAGTGGGAGGAGTCCTAGAACAATATTGTCAGAGCATCAATGAGACCTGGTGATATTGGCAGCTGGAGCCTAATGGTTATCAGGTAACAGAACATCTTGAGATAGGACAAAGATTGATATAAAATTAGCTCTGTGCTATTACCATTATATATTATCCAAACAGAATAGGTATAAGTAGATGTTAAAGTGATATTAAAGGTTAAATAAAGATTAAAGAAACCTTAAATTAAGTACTAAGGTATTGTTTTTGCAGCCATGGATAGACTGTTATGTAATAGTGGGATAAACCCTAAGTTCTTGCAGGAGTAGACATTGAGCTCTTGTAAGTCAACTGTCTTGAGGCTTCTGAGCAACTGTATTCTAGCTGAACTCAAAGATTAAATGTCTGACTCCTGTCTAGGACTAGAGTTTGTTAGGTCTTTCAGTTGGCAGGAATGGATTTATCTTCCTTAGTAGGGTCAGGGTTTGGCTATTTCTGACACTTTCCTATTTGCGTATGAACTTAAACGATTTTGGAGTTCTGGCTCCAACACTAGTTACTAGATGATCTGGCAAGTTTACTTAATCTTCCCGAGGTTCAGTTTTTACTTCTACGAAAACGGGAATAACTACAGGGGACTATTATGAGGATTAACTAGGTACAAGATCTTGGGTGATTTATTTAACCTCTCTGTTGCTTCAGTTTCCTCATCTGTAAAATTTGGTTTTGGTACCTACCAAAAGGGCTATTATGAAGGTGAAATAAATGAATATATGTACACTGCTTACAATGGAAACAGTCTAACATAGTGGCCTAGAAAATGTAGCCTCAACTTACTGCCAACCTTAGAGGCTGTTAATGAGTACTGCCTGTGTGCTCAAGGGGCACAGATGTAGATGATTATTATGCTGATTGGTTAGGCTTGGCCCAGACCAAAAAGGCTGCAGTGCTGAGGAAAAGCTTTATCCAACAGTCAACAGTGGTCAGCATGCCCATGTGGGGCCTAGGATGCTGATGTGGTTTTAAGCACATCTCTTTGGAAACAGGATGGAGAAGATCCTGGGAATATAAATGGAGGATAGGAAAGAGGAAAAAAAATAGCAAGCTCACCACTCTGTAGTTAGGAAAAGTTTTTTCCATTTAATACTAGACTTTCAAGGATTGAGATGCAAGCTTTTTATGCAATTACATCCAATGTTAAAATTGGTAATACATAATTTACAAAGATTAACATCAAAACAATCATCTATTTAGATATGCTTTTGTAAAAAGGAAATATATTAGCAGCATTTATATTTTCCGCAATCACACAGCCTACAGACATGCAGACTAACTCTGTATCTATTTGCAGTGATGTAGTGCTTTGCCCCGCATTTCAAACACCAAAACCCGCCTGGCAGCTAGGGGGTTCTTTTGTTATTATAAAATAACCGAAAAATAAAAAAAGGCATTAATTTCTACACCAGTAAGAAAAAACAAGTTTTTGCACTTACCTAACATTTGATTGTCTAAAAAACATTTCAGTTTTTAGTCTTTCAACAAAAGAAAGATAAAATGACAGAGCGTAGTGTCTTTTGCTTCTGTTCTCTCATTTTACAAAGTTTTTTTTTTCTTTTTAATTTTTTTGAGACTTTTTTAAAATTTTAGTGTTTAACACTATTAAAGGAAATATTGACTTTTAATCTCTTTCTTGTCATTTTCCTGCTTTGACTAAAAGGAGACCCCCAAAGTGCCCCTATTCCCACCTCCCTCCCACCCGGCTCCCTGCAATGAAAACCAAAAGAAACCACTCAATCGGGCTTGGACATGCGATTTTCCCAGCTCCACACGTGAGTATCTTATACCCAGGTCTCTTAGTAATGTACAGTGCTTCTCTACAGTAAGAAAATACTCCAAACTATTTTCTTAATTCTCTTTTTTCTTTAATAAAATATTTATTCTGCTTTTTCTCTGTTCAAGGGGATCTTGGGTATCCCCTGTCTCTTTTACTTTTTTTTTTTTTTCCCTCAAGATTGACACAGAAAGGAGAAAAAGAAAGATTCAATGGAATGGAAGGTGGTCAATGTTTCTACCTAAACAAGTCAGAGCGTCGTCATCCTAAGAGGAAATGTACAATTAGGACAGCATTGGTCCAATATTAGAAAAAAGTAATGGGGAAATGTTTAACTATTGTATTGCTTACTAATCACGCAGCAGATATATATATATATATATACATACATATATATATACAACACACAACTTGGCACATTTAAAAACCATCTTTTCTCTTATAAGAACATCTAAAACATATATGCATATGTATGTCTGAGAAGACAACAAAGCAAAGCTTTTTAAGTTTTATTTTTAAAGAGACAATTTATCTGGTTAACTCCTGGTCAAGTGAATGGGAAGGAAGGTGACACCCTGGATATCCTCCTGAAGATGAAGTCATCAGGAAGGTGAAGGAAGATGGGACTGGGGGCAGGGAGAACACACTGTCTCTTTAAGAGATGGACACTGAAAACTGTACAAGTAAAACAAGAAGTAGTGTTTTCCGTTGATAACCTACACTCGCAGCAAATACTCTGATAGGTGAATACTGCTCGACAGCTTATGTAGTGACTTTCGTTGGGGGGTGGTTAGAGTTCATTTTTATGCAGGTTTTAAAATGACTTTTCTTTGAAAGGAATCTCCATTCGCAGAGCACAGCAGACGCACAAGAACCACAGCGCATAAGCAGCACATGTGCTGGCGGGGGCCTGGCCTTCTCTTAGAAAAAACAATATGGTCGGCAGGTTATGAAGGTGAAAACCAAAATAATTACAATAAGGACTGTGCCCTTCTGACCCCATGGGGGCCTTCCCTATTCCATGATTCCATTTGGGATAGCAGAGGTAGGGAGAGGGGCAGCAGTTACAAGTGCTTTGGAGTTGTCAACTCACATTTAACTTTGACCTGGTTGGGGAAAAGAGGCAAGAGAAACTTTTCCTAGTCAGGGATCTGGAACAAGGCCCAGTTACTGTTTGTGTTTTAGGTCTCTAGGGGTAGCTCTTGGAGCCTATAGAGAACAGACAGGGTAGGGGTGGGGATCCTGTCCCTGTCCCTTTGGAGTCTGAGTTATACCTGGGTATAGGAAGCAGCTTCTTAGCAGTGCCTGCAAGATCAGAGGATGACACAGAGAAACCCAAGCTGAGGGGAGGGGCAAGTGCTATAAAGTACCAAAAGATTCTGGTCATCCCCAATGTGCTCTGCCCTCCACCCTACATTATTAACCCTCAGGGTGAAGCAATGGAGAGGAAAACAAGTTAAGCTGAACTGTCTGGACAGATCCCCTTCCTCTTCCTCTCCACTAGCTCCAAGGTTTACTAAGTACCTAATGTCAACGACGTGGCCCCATTCCCCTTGCTGGACGGACCCTTCCCACCCCTGTCTGCACTCAGAGAACAGGAGGCAGGACTGTAGGCTCCACTGGATCCCAGATGCTTGATGTTCTCATTCTTTGAGCTTCACTTCCGAAAGCTGTTTTCTGGGATAAACAAAGTACGCCTTCGAAGTTTTCTGCCTGATCCTTCTTCCAGCAAGTAGGTCACATCGATGGCTGAAAACAGAACCAAGGAGGCTCATGAAACTCTACCCTCCCACTCCTTACTCCAGATTTGAACTCTCAGGGAATCACAGGAGTTCAATGGGTCCTTTGCCAACCCACCAGCAATTTAGGCCTTCCTCCAGGCCAAGCGGAGAAGGCAATGGCAACTCACTCCAGTACTCTTGCCTGGAAAACCCCATGGACGGAGGAGCCTGGTAGGCTGCAGTCCATGGACTGAGCAGCTTCACTTTCACTTTTCACTTTCATGCACTGGAGGAGGAAATGGCAACCCACTCTAGTGTTCTTGCCTGGAGAATCCCAGGGATGGGGGAGCCTGGTGAGCTGCTGTCTATGGGGTTGCAGAGTCGGACACGACTGAAGCGACTTAGCAGCAGCAGCAGCCAGGCCAAACTGAAATAAGCTGCCCTCCAGTGAGGAGATCCTCTCACCTCCCAGTTTCATTCCCAAGAGGAATTTAAGAACAGGCCCATGAAAAAACTGTGCCATTTAAAGAATATTTTCCATTCTAGGCAAATAATCAGAAGTTGCTCTTTTTCATTCCCTCTCTGCTAATATTGCATTTATCTTAGGAGCCTGATTTTCCTTACCATTTTTCCCAGGGATTTTTTCAAGGAGATTGAGCAAGATCTGGTTGAGTCGTTCTCGTTGATTATGCCGTCGCTCCTCAGGGGTACAGGCTACTTGGGGTTCTTGACTACTTTCCTCTGTTTTTTTTTCACTCTCACTGTTTTCAGCAGTGGCTCCCTCCCGTTCTGGCTCCTCCAGGCTGGGCATCTCATTGGCTGCTTGCTCCTGACTGGCCAGAACCTCTTCAATCAAGGGCAGAGCATCATCCTCCTGGCCCAGGTCTTTCAGGGGTGGCTTTGAGCGCTCAGACTTCCAGGATGATCTGCCAGAAGGATATATGAAGTTAGAGAGGAAGGCTAAGCAGGGCACTTGGGGATGGAAGGGGGATGAAAGGAAAAGACCTGTGGATCCTGTAGGCTAGCTGTTAGAACCTTGACTCAAGATGTAAGAAACTTGGCTATGGTCTTCATTTTATTATTTTTTAAATGTTTATTTTCATTTATTTATTTGGCTGCATGGGGTCTTAGTTGTGGCACACAGGATCTTCATTGTGGCATGTGGAGTCTAGTTCCCTGACAAGGGATTGAATCTGGGCTACATGTATTGTGAGCTCAGAGTCTTAGCCACTGGGCCAGCAGAGAAGTCCCTATGGTCTTCATTTTATTATTTTTTGAAAAAAAATCACCACCCTTCTCTGAAATTTAATTTCTATTTATAAAATTCAATTTTTCTTCTTTCTTTCAGGAATCCATAACATAGACCAGAGCTGGTAAAATGCTGAGCTAGTTCTGATTGCTTCATGAGTACACAGAAGTATGGCACAACCTTTGTGATACCAATAGTCCAACTACAATGAGCATTTAAATAGTTTTTACTTTTCTTAAATTTCTTCTCTCATCTATATCTGGTATTTTTTTTTTAAAGAAATATATTTTATTTCCTAAAAAAAAAAAAAAAGCTATTGATATAGGTAAAGTAACTGTTACACTACCATTCAATAGAAAAGGAAACTGAAAAAAACCTTCAGTACTTTCTGTAACAATATCCCCCTCGGAACTTCCCTGGTGATCCAGTGGTTAAGACTCTGCGCTTCTAACAGCAGGGGGCATGGGTTCGATCCCTGGTTGGGGAACTAAGATCCCACATGCTACAGGGTGTGGTCCTCCCTCCACCAGAATATCCCACTTGTGTACAAATCAAGCACAAATAAAAACTATGAGTCCAAACTGCTCAGCTAAAACCATGCACTTCTAGCTACTTCTGTTCCTTGAAGACCTAAGAGTTGATACACCTTGAGGTATTAGGGAAAGCTTTCAGAAACCTGAGAGAGATTTTTCCAAATATGTCAAGAGTTCTGTTCCAAATCATTTTCTTTCTCTGATCTTACAAATTTCCCTCCCTGCCCCAAATAAGGCTCCATAATGAGTCCAGTACTACTGAAGTGCAGTTCTTCCATATTATTCTTGGCACTATTTTGGGCTACTCTGTCAGAGACTTTTCAATCCTAGGGGTGGGACTGAATGGGTAAGTGGCTATTCTCTTACTCCATTCAAGCTACTGGTTAATCACATCCCCCCAGTGGGACTCACCGCCCTCCGTTCCTCTTGTAGTTGTCTGGGACATAATGAGGCTGCAGAGAAGACATTGAAGTGGTAAGTTGGTAAGTGTACTGCAAATGCTGGCAAAGCTGAATCAGATGATCTGGGGCTAACTCAGGATAAAGGAGGTGGGGAGGCAAGGAAGTAAAGAAAAAAAGGCACTACTGGGCTAAAACCTTTACATGTTGGAGGACTGTTTTAAGGTCAGTAGTTCAGTCCTTCTAGTAATCTGTAGGCCACAATGGTTTTTTTTTTTTTTTTTTTTTTTTAGCATTTTATAAGCTTAGAATGACAGCAGAAGGGAAAGGGTCACAATTCCTTTTGTCTCATCCCAACTTTTGAGAAGTTAAGGTTGGAGTTTCAAAGCTGACAGTGAGCAAGCAAGACCAAAGAATGAGAGGCAGGGCCTGGTGGTGGGCAGAGAGAATATAAAAGAAATATGATTCACAGAAATCCAAAAATAATACTAGGAAAAATAGGGACATAAAGGTTTGTGTTCTGGTTAGACTATTTCTAAGCATTCTAGGATGAAAACTCTGAATTCTGACAGGCCCACTGAAAAAAAAACTCATGGATGAGGAGTTTAGTCCAGGGTTTCATTATAGCAAATAGATGGATAACCAGAACCTTTATGAAATGATAACAAATGGCACAAAATAACTGGAGGAATATGTTCACAACAATTTGAAAAAAACAAAACAAACACACAGGAAAAAGGTTGAAAATGAAAACAGCAGTTACTTTCTGTGTAGTAGGATAATAAACAATTTTTTCTTCTTAATAGTGATAACAATGTCTTATACTTTAAATCCAAGGATAAAAAGCACTAAATTATTTTCACCAAAGGTTTCTCAATGTTATTTTCTTTATGTTTCTCAAAATTATGCATGTGAGAAACCAAAAAACTACAAAATGGGGCTCAAGGGCAAAGATGGTAAAGAGGTGTAAGAAAGAAAAAAAAGAGGAAAACCTATCTAAAATATGATAACAATTCCCTGAGGCACAGCCCATGCCAAGAAATACAGAATAAATGTATTTTTGCTGTTCAAACATCCACAGAGAGGGTGTTTTCCAGTTTGGGATGGAGACGGGGTGAAGAAGCAGAGAGCCATGTGAAAATTCTCACTGTGAATTCCATGCATGAACTAGATTGTCCTGACACATACAGTGAAGGGAGGAAGGAGACTTACTGAGAAATCTCTTTTTGGAGTGAGCTTCTTGGGGAAGTGATCAAAGGCATAGGGTTTGGTGCAGACAGGATAGCGGTTCCGGTGGATCTTGTAAAACAGGTGCGCTGACTTGTCTAGCCGATAATCACAGATGTACACATCTTGCTCCTTCACTCCTTTGGGTCTCCCTATGAGGCCAAACACTGTTAAAGAACACTCCCTCTATTTTCCCTTCCCTCACCCTGAGCTGCCCATCACATACCAGTGGGAGAGAAGCGAGACTTCCTAACAGGGAAACATGGTAGCTGTTTTGAGAGGGGGAATAAGTAAGCATTTGGTGATTGCAGAAGAAAGGAGACACTAGTGTCAAAGAAAGGGGAAAGGGAGTCAAAAAGAGTGAAAGGGCATTCTACAGGATGGAAAGAAACCGGAAACACAGACTGAGTGCTGCAGAAATTTTTGAGAGAGCATTTCAGGGGAAAAACAGAGCATATCATGGGGAAGTTATAAGAAAAGAATGACACTTCAAATGAGGGAAGCACGTTTGGTAATGAACACTTTATAGAAAGTAGGGGATGGAGGAGTCATCAGTAGCATGGAGCTTTAAGCACTTAGCTTTTGGAAGGAATTCTTCTGGACTATTTTGCTGTGATGCTAAGAGAAAGACCTAGGAAACTAAGCTCTGCTTCTAATGATAACTAACTTATAGTGAGTTTTACTGTGAGCCATAAACTGGGCTTAGTGATTTTGTAGATTATTTCATTTAATCCTTAGAAAACTCTCTAAAATAGATATGAATCCCTATTTTCAGTAGGTTAAATAACTTGCCTAAGGGCATACAGGTAAAAACTGTTGGAATTGGAATCTGAAATTAGATTGATTCTACTGTTAGCCACAAACCTCATGAAACTGTTGTCCTTTTTTGTGTTCGTTTAATGTAGCGAGTTGATGATGGCCGTAAGGATTTTGGAATCGGGGGGGAAAGAGTATTAGGGTGGGTGCAAAAGTAACTGCAGTTTTTACATTGCTGAACTTTGATACTGAAATACATTCTGAAATATGGTTATGTTATACATCATTTTACTTCACATTTCTTGTTTTATGTTTTTTGGTTTTTTTTTGCTAATGCTATTACTTGCTGTTTATATTTATTTTACACTAGTGAAGTGATGTTACACAAAAAAGGAAATTAAAGCAATTTTCTTATTCAAATTCAAAATGGGTCATAAAACAGTGGAGACAACTTGCAACAGCAACAACCTATTTGGCCCAGGAGTTGCTAGCAAATGTACAGTGCAGTGGTGGTTCTGAAGTTTTGTAAAGGAGATGAGAGCTCTGAAGATGAGGAATGCAGTGGCCAGCCATTGGAAGTTGACAACAACCAAGTCAGAGGAATCATTGAAGCTGATCCTCTTAGAACTACATGAGAAGCTGTCAAAGAACTCAACGTCAACCATTCTATGGTTGTTGGGCATTTGAAGCTAATTGGAAAGGTGAAAAAGCTGGATAAGTGGGTGCCTCATAAGCTCACCGCAAATCAAAACAATTGCTGTTCTGGAGTGCTGTCTTCTCTTATTCTGTGCAACAACAAAACATTTCTTTGTCAGATTATGATGTTGTGATGAAAAGTGGACTTTATATGTCAATTGGAGACAACCAACTAAGTGGCTGGATCAAGGAAAAGCTCCAAAGCACTTCCCAAAGCCAAACTTGCACCCAAATAAGGTCACAGTCACTTGTCTGGTGGTCTGCTGCTGGTCTGATCCATGAGAGCCTTCTGAATCCTGGTGAAACCATTACATCTGAGAAGTATGCTCAACAAATTGATAAGATGCACCAAAAACTGCAATGCCCAAAGCTAGCATTGGTCAACAGAAAGGGCCCAATTCTCCACAATGCTGGACTGCACTTTGCATAGCCAAGGCTTCAAAAGTTGAACAAACTGGGCTATGAAGTTTTGCCTCATCTACCATATTCACCTGACCTCTAGCCAACCAACTATACTTCTTTGAGCATCTCAACAATTTTTTGCAGGGAAAATGCTTCCACAACCAGCAAGAGGCAGAAAATGCTTTCCAAGAGTTTGTTGACCCAAAGCATGGATTTTTATGCTATAGGAATAAACAAACTTACTTCTTGTTGGCAAAAATGTATTGATTGTTATGGCTCCTATTTTGTGAACCTAGTTATAATGATTTAAAAGTCAAAGTTCGAAACCAAAATTATGTTTGCACTACCCTAATAACTTATCTTCCCACAAGTATTAATAGAGTACTAAATACACACTATGAAAAAAATAAATTAAAAGGAGAATTAACATTTATTGAGTACCAAGCACTAGGTAAAAGCACTAGCTCTCTGAAGCTTCAAAGCCAGCCTTGGACAATCTTTTATCAGAGAGAGACTATATGTATGGAGTGGGCAGCAGTAGATCAATGAACGGCAGCCAGGTCGTCATTTTTTAGGTAGTGCAAATCACTTACCTTTGCAATATGTATAAAGATCCAGTACACAGCAGGTCCCCACTACAGCCTCCAAGGGAATGATCTCATAAAGTGGCACTCGAAATAGTTCATTGTGGTAAAACCGACGGGATGGAGAGTGGTGGGTTTCATGGGGACGAAAGTAATGGTGACCAAAGGCAAACCGTTCCTCTCTTTAAAAAAAAAAAGAAGGGAGAAGTTTAATTATCAAGATTGTAGTGAATATCCAGCACTACTCTAGTAGGGTACAGCTTGAAGAAAAGAGATAGAATCTCAACACATACTTTTCATTTTTCCAAAGCTTCTCAATGCGGAATATGTCAAGTTTATCTCGATTAATGTGAGATAACAGTCGATAGGACTGACGGACAGGGTGGCCATCAGGGGTGCGCCGACTATCCCTCATCAGATATACACAGTCACCTAGGAAGGCACAGGAGATTAAAGACGCAGAAGGCACAGAACACAGGAGAAGGTTAAAGTGATTCCTGTATAAGTTACGCTAGGTATTCACTAGTGTCACCCAAGGTCTACATACAAAGAACTGAAAATCTAAAACAAGAAATATGTAACTACAACCAGCAGTCTAATGGTGATGAAAATCAATTCAAGACCATGAGCATGACACGAGGGAGGTCTTCTACCTCTTGGAATGCTATGTGTCTTTCTTAGTCCTAAAACTAGCTTTGTAACACTCTGGTCTCTCCAATTTATTTTTAGCATAATGTTTTTCAGTTTGTAAAACATTACCTTAAATATTATTTGGTGAAGATAAATGTATTAAGCCTAAGTAACTTGAGGATATTAAAAAACCTATATTCTATTGCTATTAAAAGTCATATGGAGACAAGGACTATTATGCAGACAGCAGATACTCCCTACTGTTCAGAAAGGTCAGCTTTGACAAGTAGAGCCAGCTTCTGTGTATGCACCTTGACGAAGCAGCAGGTCATCTCGGAGCAAACAGATGAAGTAGACACAACCAGGTTGCGTGTAGTGGGGCCGAGGGATCATGGGTACCTCCTGGTAAGAGCAGAGAGCCAAGAGATAAGGGCTGTGACTACTATTTCCAGCCTCTCTATTCAAGAGAAAAAGAACTAAAACCTAGAATCTCCAAGCAATTAAGACTTCCTGCTTAGTCATTTCAATACAGCATAGATATTAAACAGGTGACTGCAATCATGAGTTCTTAAACTTGAAAAAGTAAACATAGAGGACAAACTTGACAGACGAAATATCCCAAACTATACCCTGTGGAGCACTAATTCTGTAGTTGCTCCGTGCCATCTAAAGGGCATCTGAAAATGTGTGAAGGGGAACTCTGTCACAATGACTGGAGGAAGCTATACTAGGACTTAGTGCCCAAGGGCCAAGAAAGCCTAACATTCTGCAATGTAAACCTTACAACATTGAAGAGAGGTCCACTCAAAATGACAACAGCACCACTGTTAAGAAGTATTGCCTAAATATCTCCTTTTATAGACGATCACACATATAAATATGGCAGAGCTAAGAAAAAAACCCATTTAATAACTGGGCAAGTTACCCAACCTACCAACTCTCTTAAAAAATGGGCTTAAGGACTCCCCTGGTGGTCCAGTGGCTAAGAATCCTCCTGCCAGAGCAGGGAACATGGGTTTGTTCCCTGCTCTAGGAAGATTCCACATGTGGAACAACTGAGCCTGAGCTCTACAACTGTTAAGCCTGCACTCTAGAGTCAGAACGGTGCAGCTACTGAATCCTGCATGCCCTAGAGCCAGACAAGAGAAGCCAACAAGAGAAGCTACTGCAGTGAGAAGTCTGCACACCTCAATGAAAGAGGAGCCCCCGCTTGCTGCAACTAGAGAAAGCCTGTATGTAGCAACAACGAGCCAGCATGGCCAAAACAAAACAAAACAAAACATGGGGCTGAGACTAATTTTTTGCTGACTCTGAGTCCAGAGCTCTTTTCCTTAAACACTGCTTAAAATAAGTGATTAAGCTACTTCTTTTATGGATAGTAGATAGTGTTTATTAAAAACAGGGATTTTATACAGTATCATTTCTTCCATAGATTTCTTAAGTATTCTTCCTTTTGTCCCACTCCTGAGAAAAGGAAGGGTAGAATTATTACCCTCAATGTAAAGTGTAAGAAATTGTAAGAAACAGGCCTAGAGAGGCTGAATAACTTATCAAAGGAAATTCAGTACATTAGGAGGAGGGTAGATAAAATACCATGTGCCATATCTCCTACTTTTAGATTGGGGTATTATCAGAAGGCAACTTACTCTGTCCACAGGCCTTGGGTCACATTGCTCACAGAGGTAGTGCTCCACATCTGAGTTCACTCCCATACAGTCACAGTGCTGCCACACCTCCAAAAAAAAAAAAAAGAAGTGTGTGTGTATGTAGGGAGTTAGACTCACTCAGAGAAGTCTTGGGGACTAAGAATAAAAAATATCTGTGGGAGTTCCCTGGCAGTCCAGTGGTTAGGAGTTGGCACTTTCACTGCCATGGCCTGGGTTCAATCCTTGGTTGGAAAACTAAGATCTTGCAAGCTGAAGCAAAACAAAAAAAACAAAGAAAAGCAACAGGACAGGGTAAAGTAAAACAGCAACAAGGGGTTAAGAAGGGAAATTAGAGATAAATGGTAAAGTAGGAGGAAAGAAGAATGAGGACTTATCTGAACATAAGTATATAGACCGTTTATAATACATGGATCTGGGCAGACAAAATAAGGAGATGGCTAGAGAACAGAAGGATGAACGAATACAGTACCAAGCTATCACACAAAGTAACAGGCATCAACAATATGGCCACTATGGAAAGCTTCATAGTTACAAAATGTTTTTACTTAACCTTATCGAATTATATTCTCCTAACAATCCTATGTATTACTCATAGTTCCATTTTATATAAGGTAATGAGTTCAGATGTATCAAATGGGGATACTAGGGCTCAAATCCAGGCCTTGACTCCTTCATCAGGAGCTCTATATATTGAATTCCATCTACATTAATGCTATGTTGAGTGTAGTACCCCTAGTGTTTTTCCGGTAAAGCACTGCCTTATATATTATCATTCTTCTTGATCCAGATTACATCAGAAGTGTGCAATGGAAAGTAGGCACAAAGAACAGGAGGTAGAAAAAAGAAGGGGAGGAAAAAATGAAAGAGAGAGATAAAAAAGGAGAAGGACAATATGGTGAGCAGTAAGGGATAACAGAAACGGAGGCAAAGTTAAAGTTCATAAACAGCTTGTCAAGCAAAATCAAAAGAGGCAGGGGCTGATACTTTGAATACAGTCACCACACTCATCAGGACTAGGCCTCTGCTTCACCTCTTGACTCTCACCATGCACTTGTCACACTGGATCATGAGGCCTTCATCCTTGTAGAGGCCACAGATACAGCGGATAACATCATCATCCTTCTCATGCCCATTCTCCTTCTCAGAGACTGAGGTCTCACTGCTGTCTGCCTCACTTGCTGTCTCTCCCACAATCTCATCAATTTGGGCTGATGCCTCATGCCGGGCATTGTAATAGGCCTTTCGTAGGCGGCAAACATCTCTTCCAACTGGGGATTTACGCCCGTAGTACTTCTGAAGAAAGCAGGAGAAAGAAATCATGTTTGGCTTAAAAATATACCTGAAGAGGTGGCAGGATTTTCTTTATCTTCCCATTTGGTTAATACATTTCTAATACCATCAAATATAGGGGCCAGACAATTGAAAACAACTTAAATTCAACTAAAATGAATTAAAATGAGAATCTGCATGGTAATTTTCCCATTTGCTCTATTACTCTGACATTCAACTCTTGTCACAGACTTTACTGTCCACAAGGATCAAAAACACAGAGACCATGGAACATGATTAAGTACCACAAGAATAATGTGGAGAATCTCTCCATTTACCTTTGTTTTACAGATACCAGGGACACAAAGCTACAAGTCTAAATATATTTGGAAGCTGGGTTCAGGAGAAAGCACGTAACGATTCAAGACTGCTCCAATTCTTCTCCCATCTGTCTGTTTTTCTCTCATTTCTTGTCTTCAGTCTCAATTCCTCTGTCATCTAGTAGTCTCTTTTGACCTTCAAACACCTCTCCAAGGTATTTGAAAATCACTGAAAAATATCCTCTATGTATCATACAATATTTTACATCTTTGTATCAATTCAAGCCCACCTCTCCTCCAATGAGCTTCACCTATTCTGCAATATATTAGTGTACTATATGCTGATTCATCCTTAAGATATATATTTATTTGCTTATACATGTTTCTGTGTATTTCACATATACTTATTGAGTAGAGCCTACAGATATGACTTAAATGTAGCAAAATGTCTACTACGTAAATGTAAAGGTTCAACATGAAAGTAAGTTTCTACAAAAATTGTTTTGGGAGTATGATTTAACCTTTCATTCTAGTCGTATTATTATCTCCATTTATTATATCTCCAATATTTAGAAAATTATAACCCTATGGCAACCCACTCCAGTATTCTTGCCTAGAGAATCCCGTGGACGGAGAAGCCTGGTAGGCTACAGTTCATGGGGTTGCAAAGAGTCAGACAAGACTGAAGTGACTTAGCAGGCACACAGCAAGGCACTTAAAGTAAGCAGAATTTACCCT
Source organism: Capricornis sumatraensis (assembly GCF_032405125.1). Classification (NCBI taxonomy): domain Eukaryota; kingdom Metazoa; phylum Chordata; class Mammalia; order Artiodactyla; family Bovidae; genus Capricornis; species Capricornis sumatraensis. Next base: position 116,678,371 of record NC_091070.1, on the reverse strand, counting down.
AGTGTACTCAATAAAAATTGCTGCCTTTCTTAATCAGAAATATGAAGGATTTTAGGAGAAGAAGGTAAAAATCTTAAACTTCTACAACAGACCTCTTCAGAACAAACTTCTTAAATCTGTGTTTGAAGTCAGTGAAAAATACCTCTGCATTCCGAAAGACCTTGAGCATGTCAGCATCAAAAGCCTCCACTGTCTTATAATAACCAATGAGGATCTGCTTCTCTATGGTGGAAAGATCTAGGGGATCAGAGATCTTCTCATAATAATCAGCATTCCTGAAACATAAAGTCAGGGTGTCAATCTGGTACACTTAGGACTTTACTAAAACTCAGATGATTCCCACATATGTAAACTTACTTTTTCTTTGGGGGTAGGTTCAAAAGTGGTGCTGCCAGTGATTGTCGGGAAGAATCTGCAAAAAAATGCAAGGTTTAGTAGACAGACTAACTCTACAGGGAGGCAAGTATTAACTCCTAACTGAAAAAGTAGAATCCCCAAAATTTAAAGTTAGGAAAAAAAAAATCTAAGTTTTTTTTTTTGAGATCAGTGAAAAATGAAAAGACTTTTCAGAAATGTGGGTAATTAAAGGCAGGGTTCAGAAGATACATCCAGGATTACCTGAAATATGAAAGATACAGTTTGTGTGTGTGTGTGTATATATATATATACTTGAAATGTAAAACAGCATTAGCTGGGTAATGAAAACTTTCTACGAAAAATGAGATATGGGAACTTAACATAGCAGCTAGTATGCTTAAGGCAAATTCCTACTCAACTACATTAAAAACATGTTTTCCAGTTCTTACTATTTGCCCACAGTTAATAGTACTCTGTTGGTTTGGATTCAACTTGATTCCAGATAATGAATAATTCAGTACTGTAAATATTTTCTGGAATCCATCTTCTTGTGACAGTTGATCTGTATTACAAAAATAAAATTCATGTTGTGGGGCTGCTTCTCACTTGCTCTCTTACTTTCTAATAACTCACTACACAGAGAGAAAAAGCCTACTCTTTCATGCCTAGAATATAATGACATACAGATACATCTACTGCAATTTCATATTAGATCAGATAGGGCTGGTTGAGAACACAGAGTGTGATCTTTAGGGAGTGTAAAGGGAACAGGTGTCACAAAACTTTACATATTAGGATAGGTTGGTCTGCCCTTTCCTCTATGCTGAGGTTAACAAATGGCAAAAACAACAACAACAAAAAAAAACACTAAAATATGAAGATAAATAGTAGATAGAGAAAGAAAAGAGGAAGAAAACCAAATTCTTCAGAATTTAGGGAAAGGAAGGAAGCAAAAGTTGACGGCTGATTTTAACAAGGACAACAACAAAAGACTCAGAATATAGAGAACAAATTAGTGATTACCAGTAGGGAGAGGGAATGGGGGAGGGGTAATAGAGGGGTAGCAGATTAAGAACGTACAAAATATTATGTATAAAGCAAGCAACGAGGATATATTGTACAACACAAGAATATAGCCAATATTCTATAACTATAAATGGATTATAACCTCTAAAATTATGAATCTCTATACTGTGCATCTGTAAATAACATAATATTGTACATCAGTTATACTTCAATTATTAAAAAAAAACCAGAAAAAAAGTTGAAGGCAAAAGCAGCAATTATTTGTTAAAATTTCTAATTTTAAATATCTATGAAAAAAAAAAATCTACAAATTTCATGGTTAGAAAAAGTTATGTGCATTACCAAACTACAGACTTAAATTAAAAAACTCTCCCCTTCTCTACCCTTAATCCAACACAAATCCAAAATATGTATTTTAGAAAAGGAAAAGAGTGGGGTAAATGTTTACATGAAAATGCTTCAAAGGTAATTTGCTTGTAACTTTATATCCTTTTCCTTAATGTAGAAAGGGCCTGTGAACCCTCCAAAATATATGCAAAATTAGGTATATAATATTTTTCTGGGGTAAGAGTCCACAACTTTATTCTCAAAGATATCTGTCAATCGACAGATAAGAACCACTGATGTCATACATTTTTAATACTTTTTTCTTAAATTGCTAATTCACTGCCTCATTCAGGAAAATTATGTTCAAGACAAAGACCTACTTCTATCCTACAGCTAATAAATGTGATTTTTAAATATAGTGCTTAACTATGATAATATTCCAATAAATACAAAAATTAACCTAAACAGCCAAGGATTCAGAGACAACAATCCCTGAAGACTGTAATTAGTCCTATAATTCTATACTCTGACAAATGAAGAACTAAGTAAACCACCAAAAATCACAGTCCTAAATTGTTATGCGTTCCTGGCCTTGGATATCTTGATATGATTTTTTTAAAAAGCTAAGGAGAAGGAATTTGGGGTACCTTTATAAGAGATTATGCCATCACAGATCTCTTTGAAGATCTGGGCTAGGCGAGCTGCCCGAGCTACTTCAATGTTTTCCTCTGCTGCTGCTAACCGTCTTGTTCGAACAGATCGAGCAGTCTGCAGGGCAGAGAACTGGGTCATGAAGACATCTGGAAGGATAGAGTAAAAATTAGTTTCAGGAAAAGAGGAGCTCTATGTGGCTTTCTCTTCTGTAATGGATTCCTGCTATTTTCTCTATTTTCCTTGAAGTGACTAAGCAGATTAGTAGTTTTGGAGTTTTCTCTTTCCTCCTTAAAAAAAAATAAGAAAACACTGGGTTTATTAGAGAGACAAATCCTACAATTTAGAGGGACCTTACTAATGGCCAGTTGCAACAGAGTATAGTAGTTCCAAGTCTGGGTTTCAGATATGTGTGTCTGCTTTTGGATTCTGGTCTTACTACTAACTGTCTGATTTGGGGAAAGATAATTAAACTCTGTGTCTTAGCTTCTCAACTCTAAAATGCGAATAGTGGTAGTACAGGCACTTCAGAGATACTGTAGATTTGGCTACAGAACACTACAGTAATGTAAATACTGCAAAAAAGAGAGTCACACAGAGATTGTGGTTTCCCTATGCATGTGAAAAAAATTTTATACTATAGTCTATTAAGTGTGCAATAGCATTATGTCTAAAAAACCAACATATATACCTCAATTAAAAAATACTTTATTGCCAAAAAATGCTAAACATTATCTGAGTCTTCAGCAAGTTATCATCTTTTTGCTGGTGGAGGTTCTTGACTTGATATTGATAGCTGCTGACTGATGAGGGTGGTGGCTACTGAAGGATGGGTTGGCTGAGGCAATTTCTGAAGACAAGACAGCAATGTAGTTTGCACATCTTTGACTCTTTTATAAACGATTTCTCTGCACCATGCAATACTCTTTTTTCTTCATGCAATGCTCTTTGTTATCATTTTATCCATAGAACTTACTTCAAAATTGGAGTCAACCTTTTCAAACCCTGTTGCTGCCCCTGCCTTAGTAACTAAGTTTATGTAATCTTCTAAATCCTTTGTGCCATTTCAGCAAAATTTTCACAGCATCTTTACCAGGATTCCATCTCAAGAAGTCACTTTCTTTGCTCATCCATAAGAAGGAACTTCTCATCCATGAAGATTTTACCACAATATTGCAGCAGTTCAGTCACACCTTCAGGTCCCCCTTCTAATTTTAGTTCTCTTGCTTTTTCTACCACATCTGCAGTTTACTTCCTACACTGAAGTCTTGATCCCCTCAAAATCATCCATGAGGTTTGGACATGACTTCCAAACTCCTATTAATGTTGATATTTTGACCTCCTCCTGTGAACCATGAATATTCTTAATGGGCTCTAGAATCTTTTCCAGGTTTTCAATTTTCTTTGCCCAGATCCACCAGAGGTTCAGTATCTGTGCAGCTGTAGCCTTATGAAATGTATTTCTCGGAGGATAAAAGTTGAATAGGGAAATTACTGCTCAATCCACAGGTTGCAGAGTGGATGTTGCACCAGAAGGCATAAAAACAGTATTAATCTCATTGCACACCTCCATCAGAGCTCTTGGGTGATTAGGTACATTGTCAATGAGCAGTGGTATTTTGAAAGGAAATAATTTTTCTTGAGTACTAGGTCTCAACTGAGGGCTTAAAATATTCAGTAAACCACTTTGTAAGAGATGTGCTATTGTCTAGATTCTGTTGTGGCTCAGCTGGTAAAGAATCTACCTGCAATGTGGGAGACCTGGGTTTGATTCCTGGGTTGGGAAGATCCCCTGGAGAAGGGAAAGGCTACCCACTCTAGTATTCTGGCCTAGAGAATTCCAGACTATAGTCTGTGGGGTTGCAAAGAGTTGGACATGACTAAGCAACTCTCACTTCATTTCTTTAAAACAGCAAAGGCAAAGTAGAAGGCATCTTTCAGTATTAGGCTATACAGAAAACCTGTTTAGTGTGGCCACCTTCGGTACTGATCTCATTTTCTGGATAACTTTCTGTAGCTTCTGCGTCAGAATTGGACGCTTCACCTTGTACTTTGATGTTACAGTCTTCCCTAAACCTCATGAACTGACCTCTGCCAGCTGCAGTCTTCTCTTCTGCGGCTCTGTCACATCTCTAGGCCTTCATAGAACCGAAGACAGTTCTGGATTAGGCTTTGGCTTAAGAAGATGTAGTGGCTGGTTTGACTTTCTATCCAGACCACTCAAACTTTCTCCATATCAACAATAGACCACAAAATATCAGTCAATAAAAAAATAAAAAGAAAAGACCAAAAAAACCACAGCAAACAACCCAAAATAGGGCAGTTTAACTTTCTTATCATTTGTGTGTTCACTGCAGTGGCACTTTTTAAATTTCCTTTAAGAACTCTTCCTTTGTATTTGCAACTTGGCTAACTGTTTAGTGCAAGAGACCTAGCTTTTAGCATGTCTTGGCTTAGGCATGCCTTCCTCACTAAGCTTAATCATTTCCAGCTTTTTTTTTTTTTAATTTCTAGCTTTTGATTAAAGTGAGATACGTGCAACTCTTCCTCTCCCTTGAACACTTAGGGCCCGCTGAGTGACTTCACTTTCACTTTTCACTTTCATGCATTGGAGAAGGAAATGGCAACCCACTCCAGTGTTCTTGCCTGGAGAATCCCAGGGATGGCAGAGCCTTGGTGGGCTGCCGTCTATGGGGTCGCAGAGTCGGACACGACTGAAGCAACTTAGCAGCAGCAGCAGGGTTATTAGTTGGCCTAATTTCAATACTATTGTATTTTAGGTGTTCAGTTCAGTTCAGTCGCTCAGTCGTGTCTGACTCTTTGCGACCCCATGAATCGCAGCACAGCAGGCCTCACTGTCCGGGAGTTGGTGATGGACAGGGAGCCCTGGCGTGCTGCGATTTTGGCGTGATGCGATTCATGGGGTCACAAAGAGTCGGACACGAATGAGCGACTGAACTGAACTGAACTGAACACCTAAAATACAATAGTATTGAAATTAGGCCAACTAATAACCCTGCAGTGGGCCCTAAGTGTTCAAGTGAGAGGAAGAGTTGCAGGTATCTCACTTTAAATCAAAAGCTAGAAATTGAAAAAAAAAAAGCTGGAAATGATTACGCTTAGGAAGCCCAAAAATAGGGAGAGAGCCAGGAGATGGGGTGTGGTCGGGTGGAGGGTAGCAGAGAAAGGCTAGCCAGCTGGAGCGGTCAGAACACACACAACATTTATTAAATTCACGGTTTGAGGTGCCACCAAACCATCACAATAGTAACATCAATGATCACTAATCACAAATTACTGTAACAAATATTGAAAAAATTTGAAATATTGTGAGGATACAAAGGGACAGAATGCTCTTGGAAAAATGGCACTGTAGATTGCTCCAAACAGGGTTGCCACAAAATGGCAGAAAACCGTTATCTGCAAAGTGCAGTAAAGTAAGCACAATGTCTATACTTCCCTCAAGAGGTAATCTGTGTAGATTAAATGGAATAACCCTTGTTATATGTTTTAGCTCAGTGCCTGACCTATAATAAATACTCAGGAAATAACTGCTGTTATTTTCAGAAGACTTGAACTAATTGGAAAGTAAGTTCACAGAAATTATGCCAATCAAATCACTGAGAAGATACAAGATTTTGGGCAAATTTCTAGATCAATCTAGTCCCTACTCAAAATGTTGCCTTATACACCATGCAGACTGCTTATACTTTTTTTCTCCTGCTATCCTGTGCTGCTTGCAGGATTTTAGTTCTCTGAACTTGGATTAAACCTGGGCCCTGGCAGTGAAAACACCAAGTCCTAACCATTGGACCACTAGGGAATTTCTTGCTTCTTTATGAGGGAAAGAAAGAGTAAATGAACAGTATGAGGGGAATTCCCTTGTGATCCAGTGGTTGGGACTCTGTGCTTTCACTGAGGAAGGCATGAAGTTTGATCCCTGTTCGGTTGGGGAACTAAGACCCCTCAAGCCGAAGGGTGGTGTGGAAGAAAAAAAAAAAAAGCACGAGCTTTTAATACTTAATTTTCAGTTATAAAGGATGCTTGGTTGTGTAAAATTTTCTGCTTAAGGTCTGTTCTGGATACCAGATTTGAACTCTGGAGTACTGGTACATTATTCACTCATGAAAGTCAGAAAAAGAAAATCTGAACATCTCTGTATAACACTGGTCTCAATGTGGAGGAGAACAAAGTACTGAAATTAACACTAATGTCATTTTCTCCTACATTTGGCATCACTGTTTATCCTGTCTGCAAGTTATTTTCTAGGCAGGAAAGGATCCTAAACACAAAAGATCCTCTATATATAGTAATTATAAGAGTGTATGTGGTGTCTGGAAGGCTGGTGGAAGGGAGTTTCTTCCTATTCCTTAGAGTAGAGACAAAGAAGTTTAGTGCTGGGATGGATAGGTTATGGTGGACTGATACCTGTAAACTAACAAGAATGTCTCCTGGTCCTTACCAGACTTGATGTTCCCATCATCTCGGCAGATGCCATTCCAACGGGTATATAACGAGGCTGAATGAATATTATCACTGGTGTGCTTTACTTCCTCCTGTTTCTGCCGAATCTTCTCCCAGTTTCGGACCAGGAACACATGATGCTTTAATACAAAGTTTCTATAAGGAAGGAAAAAAGGAGCTCCTTTATTCATCCATCCAATGAACATTAACTACATGTTTACTCTATGTAAGCCACTGGTATGATGATATAAATGAATACTTAACAGTGAAATCAGCTATTTTAAAGAGAACTACATATGGAAATACATTATTCAGTTTTGCATCTTGATTTTTTTCACATAACACAAAACATTTCTCTATAATATTTACAAATATCTGACAAATACCACCTAAAAGCTGCAACAATTTTGGCAACTGAAGCATGTTGACTTGAAGGTACAGCTTTATGCACTATTTGTAGAATTCTAAAGAAATTTGCCAAGATGAAGTATAGGCTTAGGGTCAGCTGTAACAAAGAGAACTGGACTGTTAGATGTAGGTAAAGATATTTAAGATGGATATGCACTGGGCAAACCATGTTAGGTGCAGTGCTACCGCATGGACCTCTAAACTTAAATGAGTTATAGGCATCTTGATTAACCCTACACAATTCTGATGATTCTATAATTTGATTTTCACTCTGACAGACATGTAAACAGACGGGACCTTAAGTCTCAAACTATGGGCGTTGGTAAAGGGAGGTTAGACTAATTTTATAGTTCGTGACTTTAGCTGCACATTGAGATCACTTGGGGAGTTGTACAAACTATTGATACCTGGGTTCTACTTCTGAAAATTCTGATGTAAGTGGTTTGAAGTGTGGCCTGGGTATAAGGAGTTTTAAAAAGCAGCCTAAGCTGCTATGCAGCCAAAGAAGAGACCACTGGACTTCTTTCTTTTACTGAAATGTAAAATTTCTATGATTCAAAGTGAAATAGGATGAAAGGGGCTAAAATTATAGTAAAGTTACAGATAAGGATGAACTTGCTAAGATATTGGAATACATAGTCAGGGAAGATGCAGGAAATGTCCCAAGACAATTTGAAAAATAGGACATACATATTTATTTCTCTTACTTCAGACATGGACAAATATCTCAATATAGGAAAAAGCAAAGATGACTACTAAAGATCCTTTTTATTGCTCTGTTAATTTATCAACAAAACAGGGATTCTTAATCTCTTCTGTGCCATGCATTCCTTTGGCAGGCTGGTGAAGCATATGTAATCCTCCTCTCATCAATGTTAACTACAAGTATTTAAAATTTTAAGTAATTTTTAGTATACAGGATTAAAACCAAACTGAATAAACTGAGATACAGCTTGCAGAATATTAAACAAAAACCCTGAAGTTGTGATATAGAAATGAACATTAATTTTTAACACAAGACAAGATCTAGTGGTGGGTTTAATAACCACAGTAATTTTAAGGTAGAGATGAGTATGAATGATATTTTGAGATATCTGTTATGCCTATAACATAGGAAACTGTAAATATTGGTGACAAACTCATAGAAACAGCAACTACTAGATACACACACACGCATTTTTTTTCCTTTGGCCTACAGTCACATTTTAATAAAAAGTTAAATTTCAGTTAGAAATTAGTTTCTTCCTCCAGCCAAGTTCACCCCTGAATGCTTGTTTAAAGTCTTCCTGCAAAAAACAAATGTCTCAACTATATACATGTTTAATAATTTTTAAACTATCAAGCAAGTCACATAATTTAAAAAGCGCAGATAAGAAAATTTTCTTTTTACCTCTCCCGATTGGACATTGGCTTCATTTGTAATTGAGGGGTCAACCTTGTTGGAGTGTTGATGTTTTCACTGGGTTCCTCAGAGAGGTGGCCTCTCTAAAAAACAGATGGATTAGATTGCAAGAAAAACAAGATAAATCATAAATCACCTCAAAGAATACGAAAACCACTCTAAAGATGCCACCCTGTGGTACATCCCTTATTTCAGTAATTGCCTATATGCAGATATTTGGAGAAAATCATGAGATAATTATTTACCCTTTTCTTCAGCTTGTGCTTAGACTTCCTTTTCTCTTTTGACCGTCCAGACTTTTTATGTGAGGTCACTGGTTGGCTACTTTTGTTGCTGGTGAGTCCATTCATGCGTTGACTCTTGCCTCCAATGATTCCTCGACATTTCTCAAAGCCGCACTTACACAGTTGCTTTGAAGGGGAAGAGAATATAACGCTTTTAGTCTGAAGTCTAATCTAAAAGTTTAAACAGAATGCCTGAGTATCTGGACACCCAATAATAAGTTTGAATCAAGAAATTTTCATACAGAGGAACATAACTCATTGTGAGTAAAATAAATATAAATGGTTTCCACTGTAGTAGAAAGGAAAGATTAAATTTTGGAAAAACTTCACGAGAAAAATTAAGAATTGACTGGAGACAAAAAATAATTGAACAGTCTCTTCTACAGAGTTCTGAAAGAATGACTGTGACATATGTATCCTAGATAAGCGGAACAAAGAGTGAATCTTCTCCAATGTATTTCTTAGTAGCTACAAATCAATAATGTTCACTGAAGGCTCATGTTATATAGAGTACTATCATAAAGTTCAAACTCCCTCTTGAATTTATCATTCTTACCTGTTTTTCAACATTGAAGGAATGAAAGTTGTAATCATAAGTGAGTTCAGTACCAGCTGGCATATCTTTAAGAGCATATAGTCCAATCCGGTACACTCCATTAACAGACCTATAGAGAAAGCAATAAGAGTTAAAGGCAGAGATTCATAATACCATGCCTGAGAACCAGAAAGGTTGGTATACTGATTTCAAATTTGCCTCTGTTTCTGTATCCAGTCATTCAAGTTTCCTGGCCAGTCACTCCATCTTTAATCTCTTTTTTCTTCTATCCAGTGTGTATAATACTGACAGATTAATAGTCCTAAACCAGTTTTCTGGAAAACATGCTTTCTGCCGTCGAAGGTCAAACTTTTCTTGTTTGGTATTCGAAGTCCTTTTAACATAGGGCATTAGTTTACTTACTAAACAAATTACAATTATTTCCTATGGATAAAAATCTTCTAATTTCTACTGATCTCCACCTTTTTAACCTGTACACAAGTGTCTCTTGTTCTATTTTATCTACTTTATTAATAAGGTATCATGTACTGTTCTAGATGCTTTACAGAGTAACACATAATTTTAGCTAACATTTACTGAGTGCTTTTTTCACATTCTTTTCCATTATAGTTTATCACAGGATACGGAATATAGTTCCTTGTACTATACAGTAGGATTTTATTGCTTATCTAATTATTTCTGGCTCTGCTGGGTCTTTGTTGCTGCATAGGCTTTTTTCTAGTTGTGGTGAGCAGAGGCTGTGGCGCGAGGGCTTCTCATTACAGTGGCATATCTTATTGTGGAGCACGGGTCTAGGGTGTGTGGGCTTCAGCAATTGTGTTTCTCAGGCTTAGCTGCTCCATGGCAAGTGGGATCTTCCTGAATCAGAAATGAAACCCATACCTCCTACACTGGCAGGCAGATTCTTTACCAGTGAGCCACCAGGGAAGCCCTGTTTATCTATTTTATATATAGTAGTTTATATCTGCAAATCCTTAAATCCTAATTTATCCTTCCCCACCCCATCCTTTTTGAAAATTGTAAGATTCTCTATGCCTGTGGGTCTGTTTCTGTTTTATAAATAAGTTAATTTGTACATTTTAGATGCCACATATGAAAGTGAAGGTGTAAGTTGCTCAGTAGTGTCCGACACTGTGACTCCATGGACTGTAACCTGCCAGGCTCCTCTGTCCATGGAATTCTCCAGACAAGATTACTAGAGTGGGTTGCCATTCCCTTCACTAGGGGATCTTCCTGACCCAGGGATCAAACCCAGTCTCCTGCATTGCAGGCAGATTCTTTACCATCTAAGCCATCAGGGAAGTCCAGATTCCACATATAAGTGATATCATGTGGTATTTTTCCTTCTCTGACTTACTTCACTTAGTATTATAATCTCTAAGTCCATCTATGTTGCTGCAAATGGCATTATTTCATTCTTTTTTATGTCCGAGTAGCATACACACACACACACACACATACAGCATATATACAGACACATCTTTATTCATTCATCTTTAAATGTCCCCTCCCTCTTGAACCTCCCTCCTACCCCATCCAACACCTCTAGGTTGTCACAGCACTGGTTTGAGCTCCATGAGTCATACAGCATATTCCCACTAGCTATCTATCTTACATATGGTGGTGTATATATTTCCATGCCACTTTCTCCATTCGTCCTACCCTCTCCTTCCCCTGTGGGGTCCACAGACGTTTTCTCTGTATCTGCGTCTCCACTGCCACCCTGCAAATTCCACTGATCTCTTAATGGACACTTAGATGGCTCCCATGTCTTAGTTGCTGTAAATAATGCTGTTATGAACATTAAGGTGCATAAATTTTTGAATTAAGTGTTTTCTCTAGGTATATGTCCAGGAGTGGGACTGCTGGATCATATGGTAACTCTACTTTTAGTTTATTAAGGAATCTCCATATTGTTTTCCATAGTGGCTGCATCAATTTACATTTCTACCAACAGTATAAGAGGCGTTCCTTTTCTCCACACCCTCTCCAGCATTTGATACTGGTAAACCTTTTAATGATGGCCATTCTGACCAGTGTGAGGTGATACCTTGTTGTAGTTGTGATTTGCATTTTTCAATAATTAGCAATGTTGAGCATCTTTTCAAATGCTTGGTCATCTGTACATCTTCTTTGGAGTAATGTCTATTTAGTTCTTCTGCCCAACTGATTTTTTTTTTTTTTTTTTTTGTAATTGAGTTATAAGAGCTGTGTGTATATTTTGGAAATGAAGCCCTTGTTGGTTGCATCATTTGCAAATATTTTCTCTCAGTTCCTAGGTTGTCTTTTTGTTTTGTTTATGGTTTCCTTTGCTGTGCAAGAGCTTGTAAGTTTGATTAGGTCCCATTTATTTTAGTCTATACCCGTGGTTGGGAAACTATGGAGGCAGACAAACTCCCCCCAGGTCTTCCTAAATTTTTACTGGCACACAGCCACATTCCAAGATTGCTGACCCTTTTTCCATATCATAACATTCAAAATTTGATCCTATACTAAAATATATTGTATTAAAAACATGGGGGGAGGCATAACTTACAAGAATACAAAATTTTAAATGTATAGTTTGTTGAATTTTATGTATCTCTACACTTGTGTAACCTCTTTCCCAGTCAGTACCCTCCCCCAAAGAATTGCCACCATTCTAATTTCTATCCACATAGAGATTATAGTTTCATCTGTTTTAAACTTAAATTAAATGGAATCATACAGAATATACAGTATTATGTACAATTATATGCCTACCTTCTTTGACTCAATGTTGCACTCTATTATAGTGTACCTTTATACTGCTGTGTACTATTCCATTATATGAATTTAGCAAAATTTGCCGATCTATTTTATTGCTGATAAACAATGGACTATATTCAGTTTTCAGCTATTATTAAAAAAAAAAAAAATTTCTGGGAAAGTCCCTGGTTGCCTAGCAGTTAGGATTCTGGGCTTTCACTGCTATGACCTGGGTTGAATCTCTGGTCAGGGAACTGAGATCCCACAAGCTGCGTGGCACAGCCTTAAAAAAAAATTTCTGTGGATATTCTTGCACATGTCTTTTTTATTTTTTTGCATCTGTCTTTTGAATATAAACACTCATTTATGTTGGGGATATACTTATGAGTAGGGTTGCTAGTTTACTAGATGTGTTTATTAGCTTTGGTAGGTACAAACATCTTTTATAAGTTGTCATACCAATTTACAGTTCCACCAGCAGTAACACAACAGACCATTCACGTTGTGTTATACCCTTGTTAACACCCTGAATGTTAATATGGGTTAATTAACATTTTTCTCTGATGACTAAAATATTAAGCACCTTTTGATTACTGACCACTTTTATATTCTGACATGTCTATTACCTTTTTTAAAAATTGGATTGTCTTTTTCTTACTGATTCACAGATTCTAAACTTCATCCATAAGTAAGTTCTTTGTCAGATAAACACATTGTAAATACCCCTTTTGCAGTGTATGGCGTGCTTTTACACTCAAAAGTTTCCTTTGGATGAATAGAAATTGTTAATTTTATCAGTTCTTTTATCTTTAGTGCTATTTATATCCTGTTTAAGATAATTTTATCTATCCCAAGTATATGAAAATATTCTCCCATGTGAAAAGGGAACCCTCCTACACTGTTGGTGGGAATGAAAGTTGGTGAAGCCACTGTGGAAAACAGTATGGAGGTTCCTCTGAAAACTAAAAATAGAATTACCATATGATTAAGCAATCCCACTCCTGGGCATATATCCAGACAAAGCTATAATTCAAAAAGATACATATACCCCTATGTTCATAGCACCACTATCCACAATAACCAAAACACGGAAGCAACTTAAATGTCCACGGATAGATAAATGGATAAAGAAGATGTAGTGTATAAACACACACACACACACACACACACACACACACACACACGGGAATACTATTCAGCCCTAAAAAAGAATGAAATGCCATTTGCAGAAACATGGATGCAACCAGAGGTTATCATACTAAGTGAAAGAAGTCAGAAAGACAAATACCGTATGATATCACCTATATATGGAATCTAAACTACAACACAAATGAATCTATCTATGCAACAGAAACAGAATCAGGGACTCAGAGAACAGACTGGCGGTTGCCAAGGGAGAGGGGAGTAAAAAGGACTGGATTGAGAGTCTGGGCTTAGGAGATACAAACTGATATATATAGAATGGATAAACAACAAGGTCCTAACTATATAGCACAGGGAACTATATTTGATATCCTGTGATAAACCCTAATGGAAAAGCAAAAAAATATATAACTGTAATATATGTATGTATAGTCATGTCTCTTTGTATAACGTAAATATATATATACAAAATATATATGTATATGTATACATATGTATGCTGCTGCTGCTGCTGCCAAGTTGCTTCAGTCGTGTCCAACTCTGTGCGACCCCATAGATGGCAGCCCACCAGGCTTCCCCGTCCCTGGGATTCTCCAGGCAAGAATACTGGAGTGGGTTGCCATTTCCTTCTCCAATGCATGAAAGTAAAAAGTGAAAGTGAAGTTGCTCAGTCGTGTCTGACTCTTGGCAACCCCATGGACTGCAGCCTACCAGGCTCCTCCATCCATGGATTTTCCAGGCAAGAGTACTGTATATGTATAAGAAAAAATATATATGTATAAAAAATATATGTATACATATATAAAAATATATGTATATATATGTAATAATAAAAAGACAAAGAAAAAATATATGTATATATGTATAATAATATATATGTGTATAATATATATATGTTAACTGAGTCACCAGGCTGTACAGCAGTAATTAACATAACATTGTAATTCAATTATACTTCAATAAAAAGTAAATTTAATAAATATTGTCTCATGTTGCCTATAGAAACATGATTGCTTCAATGGTAATATTTAGGTCTAAGAGTCATCTTAATTTTTATGTGTGTATTCACGCAGAAGCCTATGACTCAAAACCACTTAATTAAAAGCCATCCTTTCCTAACTGACTTGCAGTGGAACCTAAGTCATAAAATCAGGTGACAGTACATTTATGTGTCTTTTATCTGGACTCCTGCTGCTGCTGTGTGTACTCAGTCATGTCTGACTCTTTGTGATCCTATGGATTGTAGCCCACCAAGCTCCTCTGTTTATGGGATTTTCCAGGCAAGAATACTGGAATGAGTTGCCATTTCTTCCTCCAGGGGATCTTCCTGACCCAGGGATCAAACGCATGTCTCTTGCATCTCCTGCATTGGCAGACGAATTCTTTACCACTAAGCCACCTAGGAAGCCCCTTCTGCTATTCCATTTGTCTATTAATCTAGCCCAAGCAAACACCTGCTCTTTTACTGTACCTCTACAGTAAGTCTTGAAATTAGTAGTTCAAGTCCTTAAATTTTTTTCTTCAAGATCATCTTACCTTTTTAAGGTCCTTAGATCTGGTAAGAACTGATATCTCAAAAATATTGAGATTTATAATCCATAAACATGGTGTATTTCTCCATTAATTTAGGTGGTCTTTTTTCCCAATAATGTTTGGTGGTCTTCAGTACTGATGTCCTACAAACTTTCATTCAGTTTATTCTAATGTTTTATGAAGTGGAAGAGAAGTGGTGACAGTGGACGCTCTTATAGAATGTTGTTCATACGAGCCTATTTTTCTTCAACTGTGTTAAAACACATGTAACAAAGTCTATAACCTTAACCACTTAAAAATGTACAGTTCAGTGGTATTAAGAACATCCACACTGGACTTCCTTAGTGGTCTAGTGGGCAAGACTACATGCTTCCACTGCAGGGGGCACATGTTCAATTCCTGATCGGCTAACTAAGATCTCACATACTGTGAGGTGTGGCCAAAAGAAGAAGAAAAAGGAAACAAAAAAGAAAATTCATGTTGTGTAGTCAGCTCCACCATGCAAGTCCCTTTCTTTCTGTCCTATAAAATGGACTCTGTCCCTATGAAACAATAACTTTCAAACTCTCCTTCCTCCAGCCTCAGACAACCACTCCTCTATGGTCTCTACGATTCTAACTACTTTTAAACATCTCATGTAAGCGGAATCACATAGTAGTATCTGTCTTTTTGTGACTGGATTATTTCACCTAGCATAATGTCCTCAAGGTCTATCGATGTTGTAGTACATCGCAAAACTTCCTTCTTTTTAAAGGCTGAATTTTATTCTATGTAAAAACCAGATTTTCCTTATCCCTTCATCCATTATGGACACCTGGGTTCTTCCACATTTAAGCTACTCTGAATAATGTTACTAAAATATGGGGGTGCAGATATCTCTTTGAGAACCTCCTTTCAATTCTTTTGGATATACACTCAGAAGTATATATACACTCTGCTGGATTATACAGAAATTTTATTTTTAATTTGTTGAGGAACGTCCCTACCCTTTTCCACTGTGGATATATCATTTTTATATTTCCAATAGAGTACAAGGGTTCCTATTTCTTAACATCCTTGTCAATACTTATTGTTTCCTGTCATTTCCACAGTAGCTATTCTGAGGGTGTGAGGTAGTATCTTATGGTTTTGAATTGTATATCCTTAATGATCAGTCATTTTGAATATATTTTTATTTGTTTACTGGCCATCTGCATATTTTCTTTGGAGAAATATATTAATATGTTAAAGTTCTCTGTCCATTCTGAATTGGGTTTTTTTGTTGTTGTTGAGTTTCAGGGGTTCTCTATATATTCCTGATGCTAATACCTTATCAGATATATGACTTGCAAATATTTTCTCCCATTCTGTGGGCAGCCTTTTGATTCTGCGTATAGTATCTTTTAATTTTTTTATGAAGTTCAATTTATTTTTTCTTTGGTTACCTGTGCCTTTGGTGTCATACCCCAAAAATTATTTCCAAGTCCAGTGTTGTGAAACTTTTGTTCTATGTCTTCAAGTTTTATTGTTTTAGGTCTTATATTTAGGTTCTTGATTGGTTTCAATTAATTTTTGTGCAGTGTTTTGTAGGGGGCCAACTTCATACTTCTGCAGGTGGATACTGAGTTTTCCTAGCATCTTTTACTGAAAAGAGTATCCCCTTCTCACTAAACGGTTTTGGCACACTTGTAAAAGATTCAGTTCAGTTCAGTTGCTCAGTCTGGCCGACTCTTTGCGACCCCATGAACTGCAGCACGCCAGGACTCCCTGTCCATCACCATCTCCCGGAGTTCACTCAGACTCACGTCCATCGAGTCAGTGATGCCATCCAGCCATCTCATCCTCTGTTGTCCCCTTCTCCTGCCCTCAATCCCTCCCAGCATCAGAGTCTTTTCCAATGAGTCAACTCTTCTCATGAGGTGGCCAAAGTACTGGAATTTCAGCTTTAGCATCATTCCTTCCAAAGAAATCCCAGGGCTGATCTCCTTCAGAATGGACTGGTTGGATCTCCTTGAAGTCCAAGGGACTCTCAAGAGTCTTCTCCAACACCACAGTTCAAAAGCATCAATTCTTTGGTGCTCAGCCTTCTTCACAGTCTAACTTTCACATCCATACATGACCACAGGAAAAACCATAGCCTTGACTAGGTGGACCTTAGTCGGCAAAGTAATGTCTCTGCTTTTGAATATACTATCTAGGTTGGTGATAACTTTTCTTCCAAGGAGTAATATGTAGGGGTTTGTTTCAAGGTTCTTTATTCTATTTAATGGGTCTATATGCCTGTCTTTATGCCTATACCATACATACTGCTTTGATTACTCTAACTTTGTAGTAACTTTTCAAATTAAGTGTGACTCCTTCACTTCTGCTCTTTTTTAGGATTATTTTGGTTATTTGGGGGTCCTTTGAGATTCCATATGAATTTTCAGATAGGTTTTATCTCTGAAAAAAAAAATGTCATGGGGATTTTGATAGGAATTACACTGACTCTGTAGATCACTTTGGGTAATAGTGCCATTTTAATAAAATCAAATCTTATCTATGAACATGAGATGTGTTACCACTCATTCATGTCTTTAACAATGTTTTATAGCTTTCATGTACAATTCTTTCACCTCATTAAGTTAATTTTAAGTACTTCCTTCTTTTTCATGATACTACAAATGGAACTGTTTTTATAATTTCCTTTTCAAAATGCTCAATGTTTGCATATACAAATGCAACTACAGAAGACCATACAATATGCAAACAAAGATAATTTTATTCTTCATTTCCAATTTGGATGCCTTTTATATCTGTCTGATTTTCTTCTGGTTTGAGCTTCCAATATTATTTTGCATAAAATGGTGAATGTGGGCATCCTTGTCCTGTTCTTGATCTTAGAGGGAAAGCTTTCAGTCTTTCACTACTGAGAGTTTTCATATATGGCTTTTATTATGTTAAGGCAGTCTTTCTATTTCTATTTTGTTGAGTATCTTTATCATGAAGAGGGAGTTGAATTTTGTCAAATGCTTTTTTCCTCCATCAATTGAAATGACCATGTGACTTCTTTTCTCCTTTACTTCCCTGATGTAGTGTATCACACTGGTCAATTTTCCTATGCTGAACAATCCTTGCCTTCCAGGATGAAATTCCACAGTCACTGTGCACAATTCTTTTAATATGCTGGTGAATTGCTTGCTAGTATTTTGCTGAGGATTTTTGCATCAATGTTCATAACAGGTATTGGTCTGTAGTTTTCTTGGGGAGTCTTTGCTAAGCTTTGGTATCAGGGTTATGTTTGCTTCATAGGGTAAATGAGGTGTTTCCTTCAATTTTTCTGAAAAATTTGAATTGGTACTAACTTGATAGAATTCACCAGTAAAACCATCAAGTCAAGGGCTTTTCTTTGTTGGGAGATTTTTGATTACTGATTCAATACATTTGTTAGTTACAGGTTTATTCAGATTTTTTATTTCTTCATGATTTAGTCATAGTAGGTTTTGTGGTTCTAGAAACTTGTCCATCTCAACTAGGTTACCTGATTTTTTGGTGTACATCTGTTCATAGTATTCTCTTTTAATCTTTTTCATTTCTGTAGAATTGGCAGTAATGTCCCCACTTTCATTTCATTTCTGAGTTTAGTAATTTGAGTCCTTTCTTCTTCATCCCTGTAGCTAAAGGTTTGTTATCTTTTTGAAGAACCAACTTTTGGTTTCACTGATTTTCTCTATTGTTTTTCCATTTTAGATTTTATTTATCTCTGTTCTCATTCTCATCTTTATTACTTCCTTCCTTTTGCTAACTTTAGATTTGTGTTGTGTGGTGTTAAGTTGCTTCAGTAGTGTCCAGCTCTTTGTGATCCTACAGATTGTAGCCTGCCAGGTTTCTCTGTCCATGGGGTTCTCCAGCCCTAACTTTAGATTCAGTTTGCTCTTTTTCTAGGTCATTAAGTTGTAAAGTAGGCTTCCCTGGTGGTTCAGATGGTAAAGAATCTGCCTGTTATGCAGGGGATCCAGGTTCAATCCCTGGGTTGGGAAGATCCCCTGGAGAAGGGAATGGATCCCACTCTAGTATTCTTGCCTGGAGAATTTCATGGACAGAGGAGCCTGGCATCCACGGGGTCACAAAGAGTCTGACACAAATGAGCGCCTAACACTTCTACTCTAAGTTGTAAAGTTAGCTTGTTAATTTGAGCCCTTTCTTGTTTTTTAATGTAAGCATTTATAGCTATAAAATTCCCACATAGTGCTGCTGCTGCTGCATCCCATAGGTTTTGGTACCTTATACTATTTTCATCCATCTCTAAGTATTTAATAATTTCCCTTGTGATTTCTTCTCTGACCAACTATGTTACTGGTTTTCTAACTTCCATCTCTTGTGGTTAGAGAAGATACCTTCTATAATATCTATCTTTTAAAATCTACTGGGGACTTCCCTGGTAGCTCAGTGGTAAAGAATCCACCTGCCGATGCAGGAGACATGGGTTTAATTTCTCATCCACGGAGATCCCACATGATGTGGAGCAACTAACCCCATGAGCCATAACTACTGGGCCTGTGCTCTAGAGCCCATGAACCACAACTACTGAAGCCTGCACAGCCTAGAGCCCACGTTCCACAAGTGAAGCCACCACAATGAGAAGCCTGCTACTAGAGAGTAGCTCCTGTGCACCAAAACTAGAGAAAAGCCTGTGTAGCAATGAAGACCCACCAGAACCAAAAATATAAATAAAAACCTATCGACCTGGTTGGGGAGTTAAGATCCCACAAACCATGCAGTGTGGCCTAAAAAACAGAAATCAGTGTCTCAGTGTGCCAGTTTTGGTTCAGTGGTTAAGATGCTGCACTGCTAATGCAGGGGACGTGGGTTCAATTCCTGGTCTGGGAACTAAGATGCCACACGCTATGTGGCATGGCCAAAAAATAAAAAAATCTACTGAGACTTAATTTCTGCCTAACAAAATGTCCCATGTGCACCTGAGAAGAATGTAAATGCTGTTGTTGGGTGGGGTCTTCGTATTTTTTTTAGATCTAGTTGGTTTATTATGTAAGTTCTCTATTCCTTACTTACCTCTCTGGTTGTTCTTTTCATTATCAAGGTGGGGAGTTGAAGTCTCCCAATTATTACTGCAGAATTATTTCTCCCTTCAACTGTCAGTTTTTGCTTCATATATTTTGAAGTTCTCTCATGTGTGTAAATGTTTACAACTGTTATATCTTCTTGCTGAATCTTTTTAAGAAACATATGGCCTTCTTTGTCTCTTTTAACCTTTTTGGGTTTAAAGTCTATTTTAGCCACTCCCACTCTCTTTTGGCTACTATTTACTGACATGTAATATCTTCTTCCATCCTTTCACTTTCAACCTGGTTGTGTCTTTGGATCTTCAGTGAGTCTCTTATACACAGTATACAGGTGGATGATGTATTTTTGAACTAATTAATTAGGCTGCATCGGGTCTTTGTTGTAGCACATGGGATCTTTTGTTGTGGCACGCGAGCCCACTAGTTGCACTGAGTGGGCTTCGTTGCCCAGAAGCATATGGGATCTTAGTTCCCTGATCAGGGATCAAACCTGCATCCCCTGTACTACAAGGTGAGTTCTTAACCACTGGACCACCAGGGAAGCCCCAGGATCATGTGCTTGTAATCTATTCTGCCAATCTTTCAAAAAAAAAAATTAAGACATAATTGACATAAAATATTATATTAGTTTTAGGTGTAACATTATGATTTATTATATGTATATACCGCAAAATGATCACTACAATGACTCTAGTTAACATCCATCACCATGCATAGTATCAAATTATTTTCTTGTGATAAGATTTTAAAGATTCATTCTCTAAGCAAGTTTCAAATATACAATGTAGTATTATTAACTACAGTCACCAGGCTGTACATTACATCCTCAGTTGTTATTTATTTGGACCACCTTCACCTATTTTTCCAAGCTTGCAAACCCTTACCTCTGGCAACTACCAATTTGTATCTGAGTTTGCTTTTTTTTCAAAAGATCCTATACAAGTGAGGTCATATGGAACTAGTCTCTCTTATCTCATTTAGCGTAACAAGGCCATTCATTTTGTTACAAATGGCTGTATTTCCTGCATTTTTGTGGCTATATTCCATTGTAGACACAGAACACATTTTATCCACTGATGAATACTTAGGTTGTTTCCATGCCTCAGCTACTATGAGTAACGCCATAATGAACATGGGATACAGATAATCATTTTGAGTTAGTGTTTTTCTTTTCCTTCAGATAAATACTGAGAAATGGCACTGCTGGGTTGTATGGCACTTCTATTTTTAATTTTCCTAGGAACCTCCATATGATTTTTGACAATGGCTGTACCAATTTAAATTCCCACCAACAGTGCACAAGGCCCCCCCCCGCCACCCGGCCCGGCTTTTTTTACATTCTCACTAACATTTATTACTTCTTATCTGTTTGAGAATAGCCATTCTAATAGGTGTGAGGTGGTTATCTCATTGTGGTTTTGACTTGCATTTCCCTGATAGTTAGTGTCACATTCAGTTCAGTTCAGTCGCTCAGTTGTGTCCAACTCTTTGTGACCACGTGAATCGCAGCATGCCAGGCCTCCCTGTCCATCAACTCCCAGAGTTCATTCAAATTCACATCCATTAAGTCGGTGATGTCATCCAGCCATCTTATCCTCTGTCGTCCCCTTCTCCTCCTGCCCCCAATCCCTCCCAGCATCAGAGTCCTTTCCAATGAGTTAACTCTTTGCATGAGGTGGCCAAAGTACTGGAGTTTCAGCTTTAGCATCATTCCTTCCAAAGAAATCCCAGGGCTGATCTCCTTTAGAATGGACTGGTTGGATTTCCTTGCACTCCAAGGGACTCTCAAGAGTCTTCTCCAACACCACAGTTCAAAAGTATCAATTCTTCGGCGCTCAGCTTTCTTCACAGTCCAACTCTCACATCCATACATGACCACTGGAAAAACCATAGCCTTAACTAGACAGACCTTTGTTGGCAAAGTAATGTCTCTGCTTTTGAATATGCTATCTAGGTTGGTCATAACTTTTCTTCCAAGGAGTAAGTGTCTTTTAATTTCATGGCTGCAGTCACCATCTGCAGTGATTTTGGAGCCCCCCAAAATAAAGTCTGACACTGTTTCCCCATCTATTTCCCATGAAGTGATGGGACCAGATGCCATGATCTTTGTTTTCTGAATGTTGAGCTTTAAGAGAGTTCCAGAAAAACATCTATTTCTGCTTTAGTGACTATGCCAAAGCCTTTGACTGTGTGGATCACAATAAACTGTGGAAAATTCTGAAAGAGATGGGCATACCAGACCACCTGACCTGCCTATTGAGAAACCTGTATGCAGGTCAGGAAGCAACAGTTAGAACTGGACATGGAACAACAGACTGGTTCCAAATAGGAAAAGGAGTACGTCAAGGCTGTATATTGTCACCCTGCTTATTTAACTTGTATGCAGAGTACATCATGAGAAATGCTGGGCTGGAAGAAGCACAAGCTAGAATCAAGATTGCCGGAAGAAATATCAATAACCTCAGATATGCAGATGACACCACCCTTATGGCAGAAAGTGAAGAGTGTGACATTAAGCACCTTTTAATGTACCTGTTGGTCATCTGTATGTCTGCTTTAAAAGTATATTCAGATTTTCCAACTATATTTAATTGGATTTTCTATTTTGCTATTGACTTGTATGCTTTCCTTATATATTTTGAATATTAACACCTCACTAGATTTGCTAATATTTTCTCCCATTCTGTAGGCTGCTTTTTCATTTTGTTTATGGTTTCCATTGTTGTACAGAAACATTTTAGTTTGACCAGTCTCACTTGTTCATTTCTGCTTTTAATGCCCTACTTCTGGTGTTAAAACAAACAAAAATATCATTGTCAAAACTGATGACAAGGAGCTTATCCTGTTTTTTTCTAGGAATTTCATGGTTTTAGGTTTAAGTCTTTAAATTGATTTCTGTTTATGTTGAAAGACAGTGATCCAATTTCATTCTTTTGCATGTGGCTGTGCAGTTTTCCCACACACCCTTTATTGAAGAGACTGCCCTTTCCCTATTGTATATTCTTGGCTCCTCTGCCATAAATCAATTTGCCATACATGCATGGGTTTATTTCTGGGCTCTCTATTCTATTCCATTCATCTATGTATCTGTTTTGTTTTGATTACTATAGCTTTGTAATATAGTTTGAAATCAGGACGTATGTTGCCTTCAGCTTTGTTCTTTGTCAAGACTGTTTTGACTATTTGAGATTTTTTTGTGGTTCCACCTAAGTT
This sequence comes from Capricornis sumatraensis, assembly GCF_032405125.1. Classification (NCBI taxonomy): domain Eukaryota; kingdom Metazoa; phylum Chordata; class Mammalia; order Artiodactyla; family Bovidae; genus Capricornis; species Capricornis sumatraensis. Next base: position 116,655,238 of record NC_091070.1, on the reverse strand, counting down.
TTAGGATTATTCTACTTCTGAGGAAAATGCCATTGGAATTTTATCTTTATTGTACTGAATTTGTAGGATGCTTTGTGTAGTACAGACATTTAAGCAGTAATAACTCTTCAAATCCATGAGCACAGGGTATCTTTTCATTTATTTATGTCTCCTGTAAGCTCTCATCACTAGCTTACAGTTTTCAGTGTACAGGTCTTTTATTTCCTTGGCTAAATTTATTCCTAGGTATTTTATTCTTTTTGATGCTATTGCAAAAAGATTGTTTTTTAATTTCTGACATTTACTTGTGTATGAAAATGCAACTGATTTTTATAGTTTGATTTTGCCTCCTGAAACTTCAATAAATTTTCAGTTCTAAAATGTTTTCTGATGGGAGTTTTTAGGGTTTTCTACATGTAATTCTGTTTGCAAACAATATTTTTTCTATATGTAATTTTCTAAATTTCTATATTATACATATAATATATATAGTATTTTTCCATATGTAATACTATTTGCAAATAGTCATTTGCAAATAGACAGTTTTACTTGTTCCTTTTCAACTGGATGCCTTTTACTTAATTTTTTTCTTGCCTACCTCATCCCACTCAAGTACTCTTGCCTGGAAAATCCCATGGACGGAAGAGCCTGGTAGGCTGCAGTCTATGGGGTCGTGAAGAGTCAGACATGATTGAGCAAACTCACTTTCACTTTTCACTTTCATGCACTGGAGAATGAAATGGCAACCCACTCCAGTGTTCTTGCCTGGAGAATCCCAGGGACGGCGGAGCCCGGTAGGCTGCCATCTATGGGGTTGCACAGAGTCGGACACAACTGACATGACTTAGCAGCAGCAGTAGCAGCTACCTCATCTGGGTAAAACTTGGAGTATTATGTTGAATAGAAGTGGTAGGAGTAGACATCCTTATTTTGGTTTTATTCTTGATTCCAGAGGAAAAGCTTTCAATTTTTCACCTGTTGGTTGTCACATTCACCTTTTATTATATTGAGATACATTCTTTTACCCAGTTTGTAGAGTTTTTTAAATCATAAATGATGCTGAATCCCATTCTCTTTTTAAGAGTTTAATCCATTTACCTTTAAATTAATTACTGATAAGGAGTTACTTATCACTGAACAATTTATTTTCTATATGCCCTAGAGGTTTCTGTCCCTCCTTGTCTGAATTCCTGCTTTTTAGTATGTTAATTTTTTGGAGTGAAATGTTTATATTCTTCCTGAATTTCTTTTTGTACATGTCTGTAGGTATTGCACTGTGGTTATCATGAGGATTACACTGAACATCCTTAAGTTATAAAACTATAATTTTATTTATAGTAGCTTAACTTGAATAACATAAAAAAACACTACTCCTTTACAGCCATTTCTCTTCCTTCCAGATGTCACAAAATTACATCTTTATATTATTGCACAAAAAAATTAGCTAACAATTCCACTAAGTGCATTAGTTTCCTAAACTGTATAGAAAAAAAAAGTATAGCTACAAAACACTGTAAAATTAATTCTAGCTTTTATAATTGCCCATGTATTTACCTTTATTGAGATCTTTATTTCTCCATATGGCATAGAAGTACTGTCTGGTGTCCTGTAAATTCACTTTGGAGGAGACCATTGAGTATTTCTGCAGGGTAGTTCTAGCACTCAAAAAGTCCCTCATCTTTTATTTGGGAATGTTTTTATTTCCTCCGCACTTCTGAAGGATAGCTTTGCTACAGATAGGAATCCTGGTTGACATGTTCTTTTAGCACACTACATATATGGGCCCACTATCTTCTGGCCTCCAAAATGTCACTGGATTGTAATGATTTGTTTGTCTTGGGCTGATTCCAAGACTTGCTCTTTATATTTTGAAAGTTTGATTTTAATATGTTTTGGTATGTGTCTCATTCTGAGTTCATCTTACTTGGAATTTGTTAAGTTCCCTGGGTATTTATATTCACATCATTCATGAAATTTGGTAAGTTTTCAACCATTATTTCTTCAAATATTTTCTCTTGCTTCTGTTTTCTCCCTCTGGGACATCCACAATACATATGGTTGTTCTGCTCGATGGTATCCCACAGGCCGCTTAGAGCTCTCTCCTCTTCAATCTTTATCCTTTTCCTCAGGCTTGATAATTTATATTGTCCTATGGGCTGCTCTGGTAGCTCAGCTGGTAAAGAATTCGCCTACAATTCAGGAGACCCCAGTTCAATTCCTGGGTTGGGAAGATCTGCTGGAGAAGGGATAGGCCACCTATTCCAGGATTCTTGGGCTTCCCTGGTGGCTCAGCAGGTAAAGAATTTGCCTGCAGTGTGGAAGACCTGGGTTCGGTCTCAGGGTTGGGGATCCCTGAAGAAGGGAACGGCTACCCTCTTCAGTATTCTGGCCTAGAGAATTTCATGGACTGCATAGTCCATGGGGTTGCAAAGATCCAGACATGACTGAGTGATTTTTACTTTGAGTGATTTTCATCTTTGAGTTCACTGATTCTTTCTCTTGCCTGACCAAACCTGCCTCTGAATCCATCTAGTAAATTTCTCATTTCAATTACTGTACATCTTCAGTTCCAGACTTCCTTTCTGGTTTCTTTTTTAGGTTTTCTATCTCTTTATTGATATTTCCATTTTTTTCATATCAGTTTCATGACTTTCTCATGAAAGACTTTTTCATGACAATTTCCTTTAGTTCTTTGAGCGTCATCAGGGCAATTGTTTAAAAGTTCTGTCTTATGTGTCTGCCATTAGCCCATTTTAGGGACAGATTCTACTCAATTACTATTTTTTTTTCCTCTGAATGGGCCATATTTTCTAATGTCTTTATATTCCTCATGATTTTTCTGAACACTGGACATCTGAATCGAGTAATGTGGTAACTTGGGAATTAGATTTTCCCCTTTCCTATTCGCTGTTTTTTGTTATTATTATTTTCCTGTTTCAAGGATCAGCCTCAAGTGTAAACCTAGTGTCTTATGTCTTTTCTGATCCTTCCCTTGGATATGTGAGTGACTATATTTCCCAACATATGTAATTGTTCTAGCATGTGTTAAGTCTTTAATTTCTGTCCTAAAAGACGGAAAATGAAAAATGAAGGTGGGCAAAAGAGGGTACCTTAAAATCTCCTGAAAGTCACTGCAGCTGGAGGGAGAGGGACTTGCAACAGTGGGAGGTACAACAGTGGCTGCCTGCTTCTTTGTGTGCACCTCTGTGATCAGAATCAGCAATCAGAGCACAGAGATTCAGTATTTGGAGAAAGGGGCCCCTTTTATCCACCCTAGCATCTGCAAGCTGTATGCAAGCTATTCCAGGAGTACTTGCACAGCTGCCTGCCTGGGGGTAGGGATGAGTAGCTACTACTGAGTTAAGAGTTTGAATTGATTGAAATGAACCACAACTGACCATCTAAAACATCTCCTGGACGTTACAAGCCTTCAACAGACTCCAGACTTCCAAACAGTTTTATCAGACAGATTCTGCTAGTGCAATTGTCTAAATGGAGACAGATTCTTGTTGCTTCCTACTCTCTCATTTTCTTAGAATCCTCCCCTATCACGTTATCTTTTCTGAATTATTCTTTTTTTTTTAATTTTATATTTTAAATACTATGGACAGAGGAGCCTGGCGGGCTACAGTCCATTGGGTTGCCAAGGAGTTGGACACAACTTAGCAACTAAACACCAACAACAACAACACACTCTACAGACAGAGTGTGGGCCATTTCAAAAGGTGAGATTATTTTTTAGATGTATTTTTTTCATTCTAAATTAGATTCTAATCTATCTCACTTATTTTTACTTATCATTGTGACAAATCCAGTGAGGATGTGATAAACATGCTAAATGCATGGATTTAAGAACCATGTAGCAGTGCTTGGTATATAGTAAGCAGTCAATAAACAGTAGGTATTATCATATATGTACACACACACACACACACACACACACACACACACAAATAAATATTACATTCTTCTGGGAGTAGTTAGGTTGAAGTGTGAAGAAACAATACGAGCTTACTCTCTACCTGGGAGGATCTGTCATAACAGAGAATTGCCTGAGCTGCTCTGTATAAGCTGATTATTAAGATCAATCTCAGGATGTCCTCAATACTTTCTGCTCTGCTGGGTTTACCTTCCCTTGTTTTCTTACCACTTCTGCATTTCACAATTTGGGTCACAGCTGTGATTGATGAATCGGGCTTCATTTCCCATACGGTAACTGTCAATCACCATCCCACTATCCAAGTTCAGACAATAGTGGTCACTGTGATTATGATACTGCTCAATCATCCTGTTCCTAAAGAGGAGAGAAATGATTAAAACCCAGTTAATGATTAAGTTGAAAGTAAACTTAAAATATTTCATTTTCCATTCTAATCTGGTACCTCTGCCATTTTCCTGGAGTATGATTTACCACTGTACCTGAACTCCTGCTCGCTGACAACCTCTCCTAGGTATTCAATGATGAACTGCCCAGCTTTTAGGGGTTCTTTGGTTCTGATTCCCCAACCTTTTTCTTCAGCTCGAAATCGTTCTAGACATTGCACCCACTCATGCCGCTGTATCCTCTGGTTACAGCACTGCTCACCACAGGGGCAAGTGTTGGGGGAACACTCAGCAAAGATCATTCTAGAAAAAAAAGGAATAATTATATGTCAATTAACACTACATATCATCTATATGAACCCATTTTTTAAAATAGGAATTTAAAAAATGAATTCAAAGGGACTTCTCTACTGGTCTAGAGACTAACACTCTGCGCTCCCAATGAAGGGGGCCTGGGATTGATCCCTGGTCAGGGAACTAGGTCCCACATGCTGCAAATGAGTTTTCTCATGGTGCAACTAAAAAGATTCCACATCCTGCAACTAAGATCCTATGCGTTACAACTAAAAGATCCCATATGCTGCAACTAAGACCCAGTGCAGCCAAAAAAATGCATAAAATTAATTTTTATTTTAATAAGGTTAGATTGGTTAACAAAGTTATTAACAAGGTAATAATGTCTAAATTCAAAAGTTAATAATACTGAAAATATCCAAGTCAAGTTGCAAACACTGATGCTTCTTTTAAATTAATAATTTAATTGTCCACTCAGCATCCTGGGCAAACACTAACATATTTATTTCTGTACTGAGAATATATGAGGGGTTCCATGGTGGCTTGGTGGTAAAGAATCCTGCCAATTCAGGAGACTCTGGTTCCATCCCTGGGTTGGGAAGGACCCAACCCCTGGAGAAGGAAAGGGAAACCTACTCCAGTATTCTTACCTGGGAAATCCCAGGGACACATGAGCCTGGTGGCCTACAGTCCATGGGATCACAAAAGAGTCAGACACAACTAAGCAATTAAACAACAACAACTTCCTGAACTATCAAAAGAAAGAAAGGAAATAAGCAATGAGGCAGCTATATTAATTTCACAGACAATAAATAAAATATCATACAAAAAGCACAGAAATGTTAGCATCTAAAGAGATGCACATTTAAACAACTTTAAGGACATATGATACTCTCAAATAGTAAACCAATGAAATACTAAAGCACTAGAAATAAAGTTAGATGTCAGTAACTAAAGGAGGTGGAACTAAGAGGAAATAAATATATATTGGTGGTGATACCAAAAATTACCTAAGTATTTTACAAGAGCTATTAGAAAGTATAGAGTAAGAATTACATATATATATGTATACATGTATATGTAAGTTACACAGTTTCATAGTAGTATAATTTTTAATAGCAAAATATTAAAAGTAACTTGAATAATGAACAACAGAAGAATGGCAAGCTGTGACATCTAAAAAGGATGAGCTTAAGGATTACAATGTTACATAAAAGCACATATATAAAATACTTGAGAGTGAAAATAATCTGCATAAGACATCGACTACCTAAATCACCAAGCTACTACTACTACTATGTACAATTCTATGTATGTACAATGACAAGATGAAAAGTTACAGTGATGTAGGTAAGGTAGAATTTCCCAACTGGCACATTAAAGCAAAAAACACTGATTCCCTCAGCCCACACGACAGCTGACTAAAGATCAAAATTGGAGAAGCAGCTATCTGTCTAGAAAAGCTATCTAGAACAAGGAACACTGATGGGAAGTTCATTAATTCTCCTTTGCTATCTATCTGCTTAGGTTAATAGAGATAGAATCCTTTATCTCAATTAGACATTTTCATTTTGAAATCTCAATCTCACTAAGAACTCACACTTCCTATCTCTGACAACAGCCTTACTATCTCTCATTAGCATCACTGACTCAGTCATCATGTGTATTAACATACCTTCTATATCCTAATGTCTTATCAACTTAGTTTCCCCCCAAATGTATCATGACCTTCTACTAGTATTATTTTTATTAGAGAGGTTAAAGAACTTTCCTTAGGTCTCACAACAGTAAGAGGATTTAAACCTGAGTACATAAGACTCTACATGACATTGCTTCCTATGACTCTATTTAGCCCATGTTTTGGGCTAAATATGTCCCTTCAAAATTCAGTTGAAGACCTAGCCTTCAGTGTGATGCTATTTGGAAGTAGGGGCTTTGGGAGGTGAATAGGTTTTATTAGCTGATGAAGGTGGGAACCTTGTAATGGGATTATTGTTGTTTAATCTCTCAGTCCTGTCTGACTCTTTTGCAACCCCACAGCCCATCAGTCTCCTCTGTTCATGGGATTTTCCAGGCAAGAATACTGGCTGCTGCTGCTAAGTTGCTTTAGTCGTGTCCGACTCTGTGCCACCCCACAGACGGCAGCCCACCAGGCTCCCCCGTCCCTGGGATTCTCCAGGCAAGAACACTGGAGTGGGCTGCCATTGCCTTTTTCAGGGGATCTACTGGGGCTTCCCTGGTGGCTCAGTGGTTAAAGCGCCTGCCTGCAATGCGGGAGACCTGGGTTCGATCCCTGGGTCAGGAAGATCCCCTGGAGAAGGAAATGGCAACCTACTCCAGTGTTCTTGCCTGGAGAATCCCATGGACGGAGGAGCCTGGTGGGCTACAGTCCACGGGGTTGCAGAGTTGGACACGACTGAGCAACTTCACTTCACCTGACCAAGGGATCAAATTCGCCTCTCCTGTAGCTCCTGAATTGATAGGTGGGTTCTTTACCACCGGGCCACCAGAGAAGCCCTCATAATTGGATTAGTGGCCTTCTAAGAAGAGGAAGAGAGAGAAGTATCTTTCTACCATGAGCATGCTCTGAGGAGAGGCCATGTGAGTATTCAGGGAGAAGGCAGCTGTCTATAAGCTAGGAAGTGGGCCCTCACCAGACACTGAATCTGCTGACAATTTCACCATGGACTTCCCAGCCTCCAGAATTGTAAGAAATATATTTCTATTATTTAAGTCTATGATAGTTTGTTATAGCAGCCCAAGCAGACCGAGACAGTCTATCAGTTAAGTTTCATATATCCTTTTTGATTTCTTGAGAGGAAATCAAAGAGTCTACTTAACCTTTTCCTTTAAATGAAGTCTTTTTTTTTTCTGGCCACACCACGTGGCTTGCGGAATCTCAGTTCCCCAACTAGGGATTGAACTCAGGCCCCTGACAGTGAAAACACCGAGTTTTACACACTGTACCACCAGGGAATTCCCTTAAATGAAGTGTCTTACAGATCTTAAAGCCTGTGCTTATAGAATTAGTTTAGTACAGTACCTATTGAGGCAGTCATCCACACAGCCCTTTTTGGTGTCATCATCTGGCTTCTTACAGTTACAAGTGGTAGCCTCATAACCAGAAAGGGGTTTGACATCAACGTAGACATCTTGAGAGAAGAGAGCAAAGAATAGTTTGTGAACATATAGAGTAATTTTTAAGAGCCAGGCTGAGAAAACTGATGGTATGGAGGCAGAAAAAACAGCTCCCATTTTACTCACTTGAACGAATTTTTTTATATAGTGGGACATCTGGTTTCTTGTATAGCTAGAAGAAAAAACAGAAAAATCCCGATATAGCATTCAACTTCAAATGCCAGAAAACAGTATAAATCACTAAAAATAAAGAAATTATCCATGTACTCTGCCCATATGGAAACACTTACTTTCTGGGTTGGATACATTTGAGGTGTGATCACTTTTTACCCTGGAATAAAAGGTGACTTACCAGATCAGGGTAAAAGAACTATATTCAACAGAAGCAATCATAAGTAGATTAAAGAAAATGCATTTTTTGTTAGATGTTTCTTCAGCAAGTTATTGGACAGATTTAAATGATTATCACACTGCAGATTAAAGCTATTCATTTGGATAAATTAAGATTTTATTTCCCTCTATGAAAAGAAAGGAAAACTTGCACAGGGCTTGTTCAGATGGGTAGGGCAAGTATATGATATGAAAAAGATAAGTATCCCGGCCTTTTCAGGGTGAGTGTTGTAGGAAAACACATTTTACATTTTAATTAAGGCAATTAATTCAGTGAACAAAGGGAAGATGGCAGGCAGGATAATGGTGTTCTCATATTGCAATAAAGAATGCATTAGGAAAAAAAATGTATTAGTCAGTCTGTGAGTGTTTTACTATAGAAGACAGTACCAAAAAACAAACAAAGAAACAAACAGGAGCTTGGTTTAAGCTGTTTAAGCTAGAGTGTATTAATCTATAAGAATAATCCCACCATCATTTTTCAGTGGGTACAGTGAGTCAAAACACTATCTCCTTTATTGTTATGACTCTGAGACAAATATCTAACATACTGACCCTCTTAAAATTCAGGAGAGACCATCAAAGAAGAGAATGCAGATGGGAATGTTCACTGCTTTTGGCTTTCCAAGATTAAACTTTGGTGGAATTTTGGCAAAACTCAGGAGCCTATTTACCTCATTTGCATGACTATTTCTATTTCCCAATGGTAGTTCCCAATATGGATTCTGGGGGCTTTTGCTAAATATAAAAATTACTGGGGGAAACTTTTCAATTAGGTAAGTAAGAGAGAAAAGCAGCACCTTTCCAGTTTTAGTTCCCAATATATTTAAAAGTACAAGAGTATTAAATATTTTCCCTGTTTCCTTTGGTAGAAGACTCTCTTTTGTATGTGAAAAATAAATTCCAAACTGATGGGAAGGAGCCAACAAAAATAAAGCCTGAAATTTCTTAATGCTGCTGGCAGTACATCTAAATTCTCTTGAGACCTGCATCAAACAGGATTCTTACAGAACAGTATCTTTGCTACCAAAATAAAAGCCCAGAATAATAACTGAAGGTTTCCTAAGGAAGCAGGAACTTACTGCTATTTTGAAGTTATGAGTAAAGGCAAATAGGTCATATTAAATATGGATGCAAATTCATTTTTCTTAGTCTCTGACCTTCACAGGGACACTTCTCTGTATTTCCTAAGATGAGAGCATAATAAGGAGGCAGAGAAAAAGACCTGCATCTCCCTCTCCCCCACTGAGCACTTAAGAATGAAATATCTGGGGAGGGAGGTGGGAGGGGGGGTTCAGGATGGGGAACACATGTACACCCATGGCGGATTCATGTCAACGTATGGCAAAACCAATACAATACTGTAAAGTAAAAAATAACTAAACAAATAAAACTGAAAAAAAAAAGGAATGAAATATGGTAAGATAAATTCATACCTGATTATGTTTCCACTGCCAAAGAATGTCATAGGGAAGCTGAAAATCAATTCTCTTTTGCCTTAGATATTTTCCTGAAATAAAACAATACTATCCATTTCAATATTTATTTATACAAAGGGTCAAACAGCTACAAGCTTTAACATGCAGAGTAAATTTCATGTTAAATTTTATGAATTTTCCATCACCAATTTTTAATTTTTGCTATTCTTTTCCACTGTGCTCCATGTGGTATATGCTAAAGATGTTTTAATTTTAGCTTATATAAAACAACTAGCATAGCAAACTTACTGCAAAGTCAGTCATCATTATGAAGCACACTAAATACTAAGAATTGGTCAATCATTAAAGTCACTAACCAGAGCATCTATTATCTTTTCTCCATTATTGTACATAATTTAAGGCTAACTACAAAAGAAGTATAAAATTTTTCCAAAATAGGAAACTCTGAATTTAAATAACTCAAGAGTATTTACATGTAAATTTATGATCTGTTAACATTTTTCTTCCTACCTATTGAAATACTTCTACTTTTTCTAGCCAGTTTCAAAGCCCCTTTCTACCATAAAGAGGCACCCTGCCCCACAATTTCTTTACTCTATATGATCTTTTTGTTCATGAAGCACTATGATGCTCGACTCACTTCTTGCAGGATTTAGACGTTTCCTTGTTATCTGGATGTGTTTTATCATGGTCTCCAGACCAGCAGTTCTCAAAGTGTGCTCTGCTTACCCCATGGGATCTGAGAGGTCAAAACTATTTTGGTAACACAACTAAGATATTATATGCATTTTCATTATGCTGACATTTGTACTAATGGGGTAAAAGGAATAGTGGGTAAAGCTGTAGTTTTAGTATGAATCAAGGCATGTGGCACAAATCTCTATTAGAACGAAACCAGTAGAAATGAACTATATGGCATTATCTAAGAATGCTCTTGATAAAGTAATAAAAATATTAAATCTTGACCCACAAACCAAAATCTTTATTCTGCATGACACAATGCAAGTATGCATAAAACACTTCTGCTATATACTAAGGTATGATGGTTATCTTAAGGAAATGCACTTGTACAAATATTTGAATGGTGGGCTGAACTAGTTGGCTTTTTTCATAGAACGACATGTTAAAAGAACTGACAGACAATGGTTATTCTAACCTAGGAACTGAAAATAAATCCAGTGAACTTCAAGAACTCCAACTGAAAATATGTTTCCAATGATAAAATTTTAGTTTGAAGTGAACACTGAAATTTTGCAAAACTTGTGTCTACTAATTATCATGAGATTCTGTTTTCCAATACTTAAGTTTTTCTCATGAAATAAGTGGCAAATCACAAATATGAACTGTTAGGGATACATACAGGAAATGGAAGAGCAATATAATTTAGTGAATTAATATTTTCCAATGTCTAATGCATGAAGTGATAAAATCATACATGGATAAAAATCTATTTAACTTAGAAGAGAGGCAACAATACAAAAAATCCATTGATTTCATACTCCAGCATTAGAATGTTAAGGAACATTTTAAATTTTTGCTATAATATCAAAGAATATCTACAATTATGTGAAATTATTAAATCTTCCTCTCTTTGACAACTTTTTACCCATGTGAGGGCAGATTTCTTCATATATTTAAAGCATAATAACATCACAACAAACAGAATGCAAAAACAGATTAGAAAATCCAACTGTCCTATATTAGTCAGACATCAAAGAGATTTGCAAAAATGTAAAATAAAGTCACTTTTCTCATTAAAAGTTTTTGGGGAAAGTTACTACCACATTCAGACTAAGATGAAAACATAATAAATTTGCCCTCAAAAAAATAGGGAGGAGTTATCTGGAATCAAGATTGCTGGGAGAAATATCAATAACCTCAGATATGCAAATGACACCACCCTTATGGCAGAAAGTGAAGAAGAATTAAAGAGCCTCTTGATAAAAGTGAAAGAGGAGAGTGAAAAAGTTGGCTTAAAGCTCAACATTCAGAAAATGAAGATCATAGCATCCGGTCCCATCACTGCATGGCAAATAAGACGGGGAAACAGTGGAAACAGTGGCTGACTTTATTTTTTGGGGCTCCAAAATCACTGCAGATGGTGATTATAGCCATGAAATTAAAAGACGCTTATTCCTTGGAAGGAAAGTTACGACCAACCGAGACAGCATATTAAAAAGCAGAGACTTTAGTTTGTCAACAAAGGTCCATTTAGTTAAGGCTATGGTTTTTCCAGTAGTCATGTATGGATATGAGTTGGACCATAAAGAAAGCTGAGCACCGAAGAATTGATGCTTTTGAATCAAGGTGTTGGAAAAGACTCTTGAGAGTCCCTTGGACTGCAAGGAGATCCAACCAGTCCATCCTAAAGGAGATCAGTCCTGGGGGTTCACTGGAAGGACTGATGTTGAAACTGAAAGTCCAATACTTTGGCCACCTGATGTGAAGAGGTGACTCATTGACCCTGATGCTGGGAAAGATTGAGGGCAGGAGGAGAAGGGGACGACAGAGATGGGATGGTTGGATGGCAACACCGACTCAATGGACATGGGTTTGGGTGGACTCTGGGAGTTGGTATGGACAGGGAGGCCTGGCGTGCTGTGATTCATGGGGTCGCAAAGAGTCAGACACGACTGAGCCACTGAACTGAACTGATTTTCCATAAAAATGTTATTTGTTAACATGTAATTTCATGTTAGCATGTAATACAGTGAGTTTATTCATTTGATAAATCTGATGACAGAGCAATATGGATTATAGTTATATCTAAGTGAAATAACTTATGGAGGTGAATATAACAAGCTGCTGTCTGAGGTTACAGTTGGTAGAAGATTGGAGTCCACCTCTTGACAGGGAACCAAAGCTGAATGTGTAACTACAAAGTCTGTAATGAAGAAGTACAACAAGGAAGTAGACTTTGGTATATTTAAATAATGAATGTGCAGCTGTTAAATGAAGTGAGGTATACATTTACTCATGTGAAAACTTATTTTCCAAGTTGCAGAATAATATTAGAGCAAGGGCTGACTTTTTAAAAAAAATATCCATTAAATGGCTAAATATGGTGGGGACTGTCTAGGAAAGGGCACAAAGGAGCTTTCTGGAATGATGATAATGTTCTTGAGAAAGGTCTGGATTATAGAGGAGTATGAAAAAATTTAAAAATTGAGCAAAAGTACATTTAAGATTTGTGGATTTTATCAAGGGTAAATTCAAATCAAAAGAAAAACCCTACAAACAAATACTGAGATCTTGATTCTGACATTATGATGAAATATTTAGCTGGAAGTATATCAATCTCTGCAGTTTACTTTGCAGTGCATCCAAAAACATGATGGAACAACAGATGGATAAATACATGATAAATCAGGCAAATATCAATGACAAAACCTAGGTGATGGGATTTTTTTTTTGTGATGGAATATTTTGTGTTCAGTTTCTTCAAATTTCTGTATGCTGAAAAATTTGGTAACAAAGTATCAGGAAAAACAGCTCTCTCTCTCTCTCTATATATATATGAAAGAGTTTGAAAGGGTATATGCTAAACTAGTATGTTTCTGGGAAGGGGAAATTTATCTTTCAATTCACATCTTTCTACATTAGGAATTTTTATGAGTATGTACTGTTTCTAACAACAATCAAATAAATGTAATTTTTCAGCAAGTCAAAATTGGCTCTCAGAAGACAGGACAAATCCCTTGATGTAAAGGGTTAACTCTTAGTGTGTTTTCTGTAAAGAGGCTGTAAAAGTATGAAGGAGTAGAGTGTAAGTTCTGAACGTTTAAAAATAATACTTTTCTCTTTCTAGAAAGAAAGGCATCCATTATTCACGTCAGCTTTTTTTTGGCCACACAGCATGCGGGGGTCTTAGTTCTCCAATGAGGGATCAAACCCACGCCCTCTACAGTGGAAGCATAGGGTCTTAACAGGCAGGGAAGTGCCATACTTCAACTAACTTTAAAAACACAATTTTCCCCACTGTCCAACATTTTGAGCTTTCCTAGAAACAGCTCCACAGATGTTATATGTTGCCTTTCTTGGTATTAATTGTATTTCTCTTCAATCCCTGGGTTGGAAAGATCCCTTGGAGAAGGGAAAGGCTATCCACTCCAGTATTCTGGCCTAGTAAATTCCATGGACTGTATAGTCCATAGGGTTGCAAGGAGTCAGACACGACTGATTGACTTTCACCTTCACTTTTCTCTAATCCATATACTAAGAGTTGGGGAAAAAAATGATGAGACAGTCTTTCCCTTCCTCTAATATGTCTGAAACCAGAGCCAGGTAATTCATTTTTAATATGTGAGACTCACCTAAAAAGATCCTTGTCAAATTCTGCTGGAGATGATACCTTAGAAGAAGGTATTCAGGAGTTCCTTGTTTGGAAAAAATACTGTTTTAGCTAATCCTCATTTTTAAAATGGAAAAAAAATCACTTTCACCTGAAAATTAGATGAAATCATATCTTTTGTGGATTTTTCTTATTGTATACTGGAACCTTGAGATCTCAAATCCTGCCACTGACTATTAGGAAAGGAGCAAAGAAATCCTTTACTTTTCCCCTTTGAAATAAAACTCATTTTGTGGGCCAAAAAAGTCATTTCAAGGAAGAGACGACAGGAGATTGTGTTGACCTTGAAATCTAAAAGGGAAAGGTCCATGATGATTTCGTTTATAAAACCAATTCTAATATGAAAAAGATATGAACAATAGGAGGCAGAATATTTCACAAAAGCATTCTATTGTTAATCAAGTAGCTAAGAAGCAAATGAGGGAACCAAAGGAGAGGGAGCTATTCAACAAAAAGGAGAGAGGTAATAACGGCTCTACCTCTTTTCAAGATACCTTAAAGTCTGACAAAAACTTGGCCTTTTTTGTCCCCTAAATAAGGTGACTGACCTTCAGAAAAAGTTCAGCTCATTTATATATAATCTGAGTATTGGGTTATAATATCGCTCTATAAATAGATTAGAATTATTCATTTTCCTTTGTTATTCTATGAAAATGGTCCCAATACCATCCAAAGAAAAGTTGCAGTGGTAGTGTTTGAGTGAAATGTGTGCCATCGAAGGGGTTATAAGCAATGATAAAAGATACAAGATGAAACTGTTTAAATTTCACTAAGGAAAATATGATAAGGGTTCAAGTTTTTGGTTTTATCAGCCTGAGGAAAAACAGGTGAGATTCAGAAAGACAGGAATATTGTGATTTCTATCTCCCCTTTGGAAGAATGTCAGCTCCACAGAGGCAAGGATCTTTACTATTTTGTTTGTTGATGTATAACAAGCATCTAGAAAACTGCCTGATCAAAGAGCAGGTCTTAAATTTTTGAATGAAATGAAAAGATATATTCCATGGCTTAAGTTTTGAGGTCCTCCACTAATTGTTTCCTTTTAAGGGAGGGATTGGGGGCAGGAGGAAAAGGGGAAGACAGAGGATGAGATGGCTGGATGGCATCACTGACTCGATGGACGTGAGTCTGAGTGAACTTCGGGAGATGGTGATGGACAGGGAGGCCTGGCGTGCTGTGATTCATGGGGTCGCAAAGAGTCGGACACGACTGAGCGACTGAACTGAACTGAAGGAATATCTACTAAGCAATATTATAATCTTTCCTCAGTTTCCTGAATTCTCTTCTTCCTAAACACAATCCTTTTTTTTGGCTTGGTTTATTAATTAATATTCCTCCTGTTTCACTTGAGATATAATTGAGATGTATCACTGTAAAAGTTTAAGGTGTATAGCATAATGGTTTGAGTTACATATGTTGTGAAATGACTACAGCTATATGTTAGCATCATCATCTCTTACAAAGAAAATAACCAGAGAAAGAAAAAAAAAAAGGAAAACATTTTTTCCTTGCAATGAGAACTCAGCATTTACTCTCTTAACAATTTCATATATACAGCAGTGTTAACTGTAGTTATCATGTTGATTATATCCCTAGTTCTTACTTATTTTGTAACTAGGAGTTTGTACCTTTTGACCACTTACTCACACTCCTCTTCCCACAACCCTTCAACTCTGGTAACCACACATAATGTGATCCCCTTTTCTAACACACACGCACACACACAAATACTTTTAGATTTCACATATATGTGAGATCATACAGTATCTGTCTGACTTATTTCACTTAGCACAATGCCTTCAAGGTCCACCATGTTGTTGCAAACTGCAAGATTTCCTCATTTTTATGGCTGAATAATATTCCACTGTGTTTATGTGTGCACATGTGTGTATTATAATATGATATACATACAACAACTCTTTTATCCATTCCTGCTTTGATGGACACTTAGGCTGTTTTCATATCTTGGCTCCTGTAAATAACGCTGCTATGAACATGTGTGTGCATGCATCTTTCTGAGTTACTGTTTTCATTTTCTTTGCATATATTCCCAGACATGAAATTGCTGGATTACATGGCAGTTCTATTTTTTTTTTTTTTTTTTCTGCACTACTTGGGAGGCAGGCTCTTAGTTCTCTGACAGGGATGGGACCTGTGTCCCCTGCAGTGGAAGCATGGATTCTTAACCAATGGATTTTCAGGAAAGTCTTTCAATTCAAAAGAAGAAGGAAAGAAAGCCTATTGTAAATGCCCATATTTTTGCTGACTGGATTCTTTCTGCCTTACTGATGTTCCAAGGTTGTTTCTTTCTTTCCGTTTAGAGAACCTCCTTTATTCATAGGGTAAGTTTGCTGGCAACAAACTGTCTTAATTAACCTTCACCTAAGAAGCCTTTGCTTCTCTCAATTCTTGGAGGGATATTTTCAGTGGGTATAGGATTCTGGTTTGACAGTTTTTCTTTCCATACTTGAAAAATGTGCCGTTTACATGAATTCAGATAAGAAATCCACTGTCATTTGATCTGATTTACACCTATGTATACAGAGTCATTTCTCTCATTATTTTAAAACTGTTTTGTCTTTAGCATGCTGAAGTTCGATAAATGTTGTCTTAGCCTGGATTTCTTTTGCATATATTCTGTTTGGGGTTTGCTCAACTTCTGGAATCAGAAGGTTTATGTCTTTTGCCAAATTTGGGAAGCTTTCAAGCCCTTTATTTACTAAAGGACTTTTTCATCTCTATCTTCTTTCTTATCTCCTCCCAGGACACCAAGAATATAAATATAAGCTCTTTTGTTATGGTCCCACAGCCTATCTCTCCTAATGTCTATTTTTTCTTTTGTTCATACTGGGTAATATTACATCATCTAGTTCACTGATTGTCCCCTGTATATCTTTCATTTTGTTGCTGAATCTATCCCTGAGCATTGTATTTCAGCTACTGCATATTTTTGTTCTAAAATTTCTACTTGTTTTTCCTATCTTTCATTTCTTTGTCAAGGCTCTATCTTTTTATGTTTTAAGTATGTTTATAATTGTTTGTTGAAGTGTTTTCCACAAATTATAACTACTGTAAAATCTTTATCACATTATTCTATTATCTTGGTATTGGCATACATTGATGTCTTTTAAAATTCAGTTTGCAGTCTCCCTGGTTCTTGGAACGCCATGATTTTCAATTCAAACCTAGACATGGGATTTTATATGGCATATGTCTCAGAACTAAATTTTTTTGTTATTGTCCAACAGTATTACATTGTGAGGCTACATCACATATTGCCTATGTGCGTGGGACCCCAGTTCGCAGACCAGGGATGGAACCTGAGTCCCCTGTAGTAGAAGCACAGAGTCCCAACCCCTGGACTGCCAGGGAGGTCTCTGGACATATATCTTCAATTTTTGGGGTACTTACCTAAGCAACAGAATTGCTAGGTCTTGTATTAAATCTGTCATTAACTTGATTAATTATTAAAATGTTTTCCAAAGAGGTTATACCATTTCATGTTCTCACAGCAATGTGTGAGGGTTTCAGTTTCTTCACATTCTCATAAATCTTTTAATTAAAGCCATTTCAGTGACTGTGAAGTGATATATTATGATTTTCAATTCCATTTTCCTAATGATTAATGATGTTTAACATCTTTTCATATGCTTATTGACCATTTCTATCTTTTTTTGGGGGAAATATCAACTCAAATAATTTATTCACTTAAAAATTGTATTGTTTGTCTTTTCATTATTGAGTTGTAACAGTTCTTTATATATATGGGGTTTTGGATACAAGCCTCTTATTTGAAAATGTTTCTCCCTTTTTGTGGGTTGTTTTAGTTTCTTGGTGGTGTTATTTGAAGTACAAAATTTTAAATATTAATGCAGTCTAATTTGTCTTTTTTTTCCCTTTTATTGTACATGATTTTGGTGTCAGACATTTAAGAAAATTATTACCTAATGCAAGGTCACAAAAATTTACCCCTATGTTTTATAATTTTAGCTCTTGTATTTAGGTTGATGATCCGTTTTGAGCTATTTTATCCTTTCATATGGGTATATCAGGCTATCATAGAAACCATGTGCTGAAAAGATCATGCTTGCCTCATTGAACTCATTGTAGAACTGTTATAAAAAATGAATTGACTAAATATGTAAAGGTAAAATATATATTTTGATAAATGAGTATTTATCATAAAATGTAAAATTTCTTTGAAACTCATTTCTCTGAGGAGATAAGGAAACATGATTTCATTAAATTTTTTAAAAAAATATTATTTTCTACCTACTCCACTGATGACAGGATGCATTATTGTTTTACTTGTTTAACTATTCTAGTCACGTAACTAATGGCAAAGGCAGAGCTGAATGTAGGCCTGGCTGACTTAAAGCCATGCTCTTTGTTTACATGATGCTAGAAGTGGCCTGTTCCAAACAGCTGACAGGCCTCACTCTGTACCCCAATCATAAATTATCTGAACAACAAATTAACACTGTCCGCAAAAAAAAATTCAGTCCTGTAACAGCCTGATGTTAAATCTTGTTTCACAGGAAAAAAGCCCACTACTTAGTTAGGTTTTTCCATTATTTACTTAATTTATAGACCACTGAGTACAGATTAGTCTTAGCAAGAAACTAAAGTGGGGATTTAGAGTGAAAATCTTTATTTAAATTAAGGGATTTCCATTCTGGACCTCTTAAACACTATTCATGCCAGATAGCTAACATAAATATTGGCCTATCCATCATTCATCTCATCTCCCTTGGAGTTAACTGACTCTATCACCCCCCTGAAAAGTTAGAACTTCTTCCAAAAATGTGAGTTATCAGTTAGCCAACTTCCCATCCAGAGGAAAACCAGTGAGACCAAAATAGTCATGTTTCCCTTTACATGGAACTTTTTAAATTACCTCTATTTTCAAAGCCTGTTTATCACTAGCAGAGTCTACGAAATAGCTAAATCTGTTGAGAATCTTCTTCCACTGTCATGATTTCACTACTAAAAGTAAAAGGCTCTTTCAAAAGAACTTTGGTAGTAAGCCCAAAGAATATGGAACTTACTCTTACCTTTCTTAAGTAACCAACAGTACAGTTATCTAGCTGAGAATTAAATCTTGTAATGTTGTGTGTGCTGTGCTCAGTCACTCAGTCATGTCCGATTCTTTGTGATCCCACGGACTCCTCTGTCTATGGAATTTTCCAGGCAAGAACACTGGAGTGGGTAGTCATTTTCTACTCCAGAGGGTTTTCCTGATCCAGGTGCCCGAAAGGTAGAAAGGTATGCTTGTAACGCTATGTTGTAGTTAAACTATTCTCTAGCCACCCAATACAGAATAACTGAAGCAAACTAATCTTTATTGCATAACTTGTCTATCCTTGCTGCTTTAAATACATTGCTGGTGCTGGGCCTTCTGGGGAGAAAAAAGGAACTAAATAATCATAACACAGAGAAGAGCACCATAGTCAAGAGAGTCACCGGTGAAGAGGATGCTAAAAGTACAGGATCAACATCTTACTATACAAGTAAGTTGTTCTTGAAAAAAAAAAATTCTCTTCTTACATTCATAACTTATTCTGATTTCTCCTTCTTTTCTTTCATTTATATATCCAATATTTATTAACCTTCTATTAGGCACCAAGCCCTGGAAAATCAAAGGAGAAAAAGAAAAACAAATGATCCTGTTCTCCTGAAGCTTATAATCTAGTGAAGGAGACAGATTAGTAAATGAGTAAATAAATACAGCAATTAAAGATGATAGAAAAATAAACAGGGTGCTATGATATAGAATTGATATAGAGCAAAGAATCCTATTCAGTAGGACAATCAGGAAAATAATTTTAAAGAAAACAGTATTTAAGCTGGTACTGACATTTAGCCTGTACTCATAGGATAAGAAGAAATCCACTGTGGGAAGATCTTTTTGGGTAAAGGTAATAATAAGCAAAATGCTCTTTTGGCTATAAAGAGCCTGGAATGGTCTAGAATCTGAAAGACCAGCATGACATAATACAGTGAATAAAGGAAATCTGGGAAACAGCAGAGGCAGAATAATGAGGTAGTCAGGAACCAGATCATTCCCAAGTGTTGGGATAAGGACTTTATAGTTTAATGGTGAGCCACTGGAAGGTTTTAAATATGATTTAAATTATAAAATGACTCTTCTTTTTACTGTGTAGAGAGTGGATTGGAAAAGAGTAAGAATGAAAGTAGACAGATCTATTAGAAGGCTACTGCAATGGTAACAGTGGCAAAAGATAATAGTGGTATGGACCTGAAAAACAGCAATGGGATTTGAAGAGAAGCAGGATATATTCAAGGATGAAAATAACAGAACTTGGAGATGGAATGGGTGAGGAGTTGAAAGAATGAAAGAAATCCAGGATGACTTCCAGGTATACTTTACTTATCTGATTAAGATTCTGGAAGGTATTATTATTGGAATGCTAAACAAAGACTTGACATTTGCTCCAAAAATAAACAGAAAGATAAAAACTTGATCAATTTTCAAGAATATAAATGATCAAAAAAGCAGTGGGTCTTTCCCTTTTGATTATTACATATCCACAAATCATCTCCCTTTGAACACAGAAAACATTAGAAACTGAAGTAATGAAGTAGTTGGGTTTTCCTAGAGGACTCACTTAGAGGATCAAATGTTACACATGGAGTGTTGTTTATTGACACTTCAGTGAATAAGACTTATGTTATTTTGACCCCTAGAAAGCAAAAGAGTTTGCAAAATTCTTCAGAGTGACTATAAATTAAATGGTAAAGACCTGACCTCCTGGAGATATAGAAATAATGAGAACACAAAGACATTAATTACACTTCACCTAAACTCAAGAAATACCATTTCTTTTCGGCAATATATTGTGTATACTGAGTACTCACCAACATGAATGGGAGCTGGGAATAATCCATATTCATGTTCTCCTGGAGTGTATTCCAGCTTCTCTTTCTTTAATTGGATTAGTCGGCTCTTTGGGCTGTGATTAGAAAAGAATGGAAAACAGTCAAAGGCAAGAGAATTTCCTCTTGTAAAATACAGAAAAAAAAAATCACTCTATCAAGCATTTGTTTTAGTGGTAATCATTTGTAGAAACGTTGAATCACTATGTTGCACAGCTGCAACTAACAGAGGGTTGTAGGTCAATCATACTCTATTTAAGAAAATGCAATACTGGGCTTCCCTGGTGGCTCAGTGGTAAAAAATTCACCGGCCAATGTAGGTTTGATCCCTGATCCAGGAAGATCCTACATGTCGTGAAGCAACTAAGCCCATATGCTACAACTGTTGAGCCTGCACTCTAAAGCCTAGGGACCTAAACTACAGGGCCCACACACCAAAACTACTGAGGCCCGCATGTCCCACACTCTGTGCTCTGTGAAAGAGAAGCCACTGCAACGAGAAGCCTGTGCACTGGAACAAGAGTAGTCCCTACTTGTTGCAACTAGAGAAAAGCCCTCACAGCAATGAAAACCCAGCACAACCAAAGATAAATAATAAAATTTAAATGAGAGAGGAAAAAAAAAAGAATGTAATGCTGTTTTGAGTTAAAAATCACCTTTATAAATATAATAAAGAATGCACTTGGCTTCACAGTAATTTATGCAAAAATATTAGTTAACAAAATGTTGTTGACACTGTTCAGTCACAAAGTCATGTCTGACTTTGAGACCCCATGAACTGCAGCATGCCAGTTCTCCCTGTCTCTCACCATCTCCTGGAGTTTGCCTAAGTTTATGTCCATTGAATTTCATAAAGCAGCAAAAATTCCAAATTCACAATTCAGAGTGATAATTTTTAAAAGTCTATCTACAAAACAAATGTATTTCCTTTTTCTATAATTTCAAACCCAAACTAGTCATTTCATGTGACTCTCCTAATTAGGGACAAAGAAAATAAGCAGTAACAAATGGTTTATATGCAAGAAACTATTCTGATTTGTTCTACATGTCAAAAATAGATAATTTATATACATACCTGGTTGGTAAATAAAATTGGGGGGGGGGGAGGAGTATTTGTTTTAACAGTGACTTACTTTCATATATTTTTAAAATCTAAATTTTTGGAATTGCCTTATATTAATTATACTTAAGAAAGAACCTCATTAGCATTCTCCAACAGTTTTGCAGAAGGAACCTAAATTTCAGATATGATCATGACTGCTGTATATTTGCTTAATGGTTTATAAAAAGTACTTTCAGATATTATCATTTATGTCAATCCCATGAAATAGGCAAGAAATGTTTGATAGATTTGAAAACTGATGCTCTACAAAGCTGATTTACTGCCTAACTGGTAAAGAGATTCAAGATAAAAACCTCAGTTTCTTGCTAAATTCCTATTCAATTCCTATTCTTCTTCTTCTTCTTCTTCTTATTTTTTCCTATTCTTATTGTTTTATTCTATCATGTTTCATCATCTTTTACTTCTTCCACTCATCTTATTGGGTCCGTGTTCCTAATGATTGTTGTGAGATAAAAATCTCAAGCAGATATATAAAAAGGAAAG
Organism: Capricornis sumatraensis; assembly: GCF_032405125.1. Lineage (NCBI taxonomy): Eukaryota > Metazoa > Chordata > Mammalia > Artiodactyla > Bovidae > Capricornis > Capricornis sumatraensis. Next base: position 116,632,821 of record NC_091070.1, on the reverse strand, counting down.
GAAGAAAAGAAGGGAGAAAAAAGAAAATGAGATAAAGAAGAGGGACTCATTCAGTCGACTCTGATTTTATTTAGGCTTAAAGTTCTAGTAAATAAGGCAAGGTAAATATATTTCTTTCATGAATTATGACGTACTACCTTTCTCCAAACAAGTCTAGTCTATTGTATCTTGTAACAATTAGGTATGTGTATATACACATTTTGCAGATGAGAAAACTGAGGGCCAAAAATTAAGTTATTTGAAGAACCCAAAGTTCTTATTAGAAGACTGGTTCTTTCTAGTGAATCCATCATTTATTTATTCAACAATTACTGAACACTCATTAAGTCCAGGCCTTGTTCCAAGTGCTGAGAAACAATGGGGAATAAGACAGTTTACCTGGGTAGGCATACAAAAAGGAAACAAGAAAAACTAATAAAACTAGGAAAAAAAAAACCAGAAAATAATAAATGCTAGGCAAATAATTAAAATGTGAAGAATAGCAAGTTATTTGGGAAGGCTTTTCTGAGGAAGTAACATTAAGCTAAAATGTAAATGTTACACTCAGGAGAGGATCTGGAAAATAGAGAAAAATCAGGCAGAGGATATAGCTGGAATAAGACGAAAGTTTAAATGAGATTGGAGAATTAGAAGAAATAAAAGGAGACTGAAGCAGTCCAGGTGAAGTTAGAAACTATGAAGTTTAAAGGCAGTGGTAAAAAGTTTGGGGGACAGTTACAAAGAAGGAAAGCAAAGATACTAGACTGTTCTACTTACATCTAAATATCACTTTTCTCATTTAAAAAAATGACCCAGAAAGTGTTTTGTGACCAGAAATATGAATATTTTAACCAATCAAAATCTGTATTTCTTTACTGTGAAAGTCAAGAAGATCAGGAAAACAACTGTGTCTAGAACCAAGCACTCTGTATGAAAGAAAATTTGGTTTATACTTTATTAGATTTAAGATTTAACCAAACTAATTAAACAGATAACATAAAAGCTTTCATTTAGCTAACACAGGAATGGAAGCAAAACTAGTATTTTACCCTGGTGCCAAAAGGGTCAGCAAGCATACAAGGGGCAGTAGTTGTGAAAAAGTATACTTGGCACCCTGAAGTTAACAAACAAAACCACACACACACACACACACACTCCTGCAGGGTCACCTTCAATGTTTTACTCCTTCAAATAAATGAAACCTTGAATGGAAAAAAAAAAAAGTGATACTGTTAGTGGATCAGCTGCGTAAGACTCTTTGTGACCCCATGGACCGTAGCCAGCTATGCTCCTGTCCAGGCAAGAACACTGGAGTGGGTAGCCACTCCCTTCTCCAGGGAATCTTCCCAACCCAGCGACAGAACCTGGGTCTCCTGGACTGCAGGCAGATTCTTTACCATCTGAGCCACCAGGAAGATCCCAACCAAAACCCTGAATACATCCCATCAATTACAGTCTCCCTAAAAGAATCAAAGTTGATTCCCTGATTTTGCAATGCTGATATCTAAGATGAATGACATCATCATGGATAAGATAATCATGTGAGAAACTGTTTTCCTAGTTCTTAGTTAAGTCTGATTTTGGTTCTAAATTAGACATAATCATTTATTTCCCTGTTGGTTACAACACGGAAGGAGCTCTGTTTTAAATACTCTGCTCCATGATATTAACAGAGAGAGTTTAGTCATTTCTGTCCATTTGTCTTAGAGATTCTGAACACTCCTGGCATCTTCTGTGGTATTCATTTCTGTGCCACTATCAGTTTAAAGTAATGCTCAAAATTCTCCAAGCTAGGCTTCAACAGTACGTGAACCGTGAAATTCCAGATGTTCAAGCTGGTTTCACAAAAGGCAGAGGAATTAGAGATCAAATTGCCAACATCCACTGGATTATCGAAAAAGCAAGAGTTCCAGAAAAATGTCTACTTCTGCTTTATTGGCTATGCCAAAGCCTTTGACTGTGTGGATCACAACAAACTGTGGAAAATTCTTCAAGAGATGGGAATACCAGACCACCTGACCTGCCTGCTGAAAAATCTGTATGCAGGTCAAGAAGCAGCAGTTAGAACAGGACATGGAACAACAGACTGGTTCCAAACAGCAAAAGGAGTACATCAAGGCTGTATACTGTCACTGTGCTTATTTAACTTCTATGCAGAGTACATCATGAGAAACACTGGGCTGGATGAAGCACAAGCTGGAATCAAGATTGCTGGGAGAAATATCAATAACCTCAGATATGCAGATGACACCACTCTGATAGCAGAAAGTGAAGAGGAACTGAAGAGCCTCTTGATGAAAGTGAAAGAGGAGAGTGAAAAAGCTGGCTTAAAGCTCAACATTCAGAAAACAAAGATCACAGAATCCGGTCCCATTGCTTCATGGCAAATAGATGGGGAAACGGTGGAAACAGTGGCTGACTTTATTTTTTTGGGCTCCAAAATCACTGCAGATGGTGACTGCAGCCATGAAATTAAAAGACGCTTACTCCATGGAAGAAAAGTTATGACCAACCTAGACAGCATATTAAAAAGCAGAGACATTACTTTGCCAACAAAGGCCATCTAGTTAAAGCTGTTTTTCCCAGTAGACATGTATGGATGTGAGAGTTGGACTATAAGGAAAGCTGAGCACCGAAGAATTGATGCTTCTGAACTGTGGTGTTGGAAAAGACTCTTGAGAGTCCCTTGGACTGCAAGGAGATCCAATCAGTCCATCCTAAAGGAGATCAGTCCTGAATATTCATTAGAAGGAGTGATGCTGAAGCTGAAACTCCAGTACTTTGGCCACCTGATGTGAAGAACTGACTCATTGGAAAAGACCCAGATGATGGAAAAGACTGAGGGTGGGAGGAGAAGGGGACGACAGAGAATGAGATGGTTGGATGGCATCACTGACTCAATGGACATGAGTCTGAGTAAACTCTGGGAGTTGGTGATGGACAGTGAGGCCTGGTATGCTGCAGTCCATGGGGTTGCAAAGAGTCGGACACAACTGAGCAACTGAACTGAACTGAACCCAAGAGCTCTGACAGAGATATACAATGAGATTGTTATTTTCATGCCTGCTAGTGTAATATCCCATGGATATTGGGATCAATGAGAGATTTCCCACTAATCAAGGAGAGATTTCCACATTCAAGTCTTATCATTTAAGAAATGCATTTCATAAGGCTACAACTGCACAGACAGTGATCCTCTGATGGAACCAGGCAAAGGAAACTGAAAACCTTCTGTAAAGATTCCAGATCCCATTAAAAACATTCATGGTTCACAGGAGGAGGTCAAAATGTCAACATTAATATAAGTTTGGAAGATACAGCCAACCCTCACGGATGACTCTGAGGGGTTCAAGACTTCATTGTAGGTAGTGTACTACAGATGTGGTGGAAGCAGCAAGAGAACTAGAATTAGAAGGGGGACCTGAAGCTGTGACTGAACCGCAATCTTACACGATTTTCACAGATGAGGAGTTGCTTCTCACAGATGAGAAAAGAAAAGTGGCTTCTTGAGATGGAATCTACTCCTGGTGAATATGCTGTGAAGATTTGGCTGAAATTAGAATATTACATAAACTTAGTTACTAAGGCAGCAGCAGGATTTGAGAGGATTGATTCCTATTTCAAAAGAAGTTCTGTGGGTAAAATGTCATTGCATGAAAAAAAAAAAGAGTACTGCATGCTGCAGAGAAATCATTCGTAAAAGGAACAAAGATATAGCAAACTGCATTGCTGCTCTGTCTTCAGAAATTGCCTCAACTGCTCCAAACTTCAGCAGCCAACACCCTGATCAGTCAGCAGCTGTCAACATAAAGGCAAGACTCTTTGACAGCAAAAAGATTACAACCTGTTGAAGACTCAGATGATGGTTGGGATTTTTTTGACAATATAATACTTTTAATTCAGGTATGTACATTTAAAAAAGACATAATGCTACTGCACACTTAACAGACTACATTACAGTGTAAACGTAACTTTTATCTGCACTGGGAAACAAAGCCTCCGTGTGACTCCCTTTACTGCAACAGTCACTTTATTGCAGTGGTTTGGAACCAGACCTGGAGTATCTCTGTTACATGCCTGTATATATAATGTCAAGTGCTTTTTATGCTCTTCAGAAAAAGAACCTATTTTCCTTTTATGTGGGAAAAACCCAGTGCTTCCTTGCTATTTCTTTCCTGTGTGCCTCCTTTTACACAGAACATGACTGCTGACGCCTCTAGTCATCATATGTGTGGAAGTTTTTCACCACACCAACAAATTCTCTTTATACCAGCTTGGTGTCCTAAAATTAACTTAATTCTAACACTATCCACCTGGAGACACTGTTAAATCCCACAGGTTAAGGGCTCAGTCCCAAAAGACTGCCATCACTCAATTTCAGATGACAGCTGAAAACAGTAAGTTCCCAGGTTACCCACAAGTTATGTCCTACAAACTGGAGGTCCCCATTACCTCTTCTCTCAGGTTGGATTAATTTGCGACAGCCCTAACCTCTCTGGGTGTATCACTGTCCTTGTACTTTCAATTGCTCAGCAACCTGGAAGCTCTCTGAACTCTATACTATTAGGATTTTATGGAGGCTTTATCTTTTTTTTCCCTTTCTTCCTATTTTTATTGGAAGATAACTGCTTTACAAAAGCAAAAGATATTAAGAGGTTGCAAGAATATACAGAAGAACTGCACAAAAAAGGTCTTAACCCAGATAACCATAACAGTGTGGTCACTCACCTACAGCTAGAAATCCTGGAGTGTAAAGTCAAGTGGGCCTTAGGAATTACTATGAACAAAGCTACTGGAAGTGATGGCATTCTAGCTGAGTTATTTCAAATCCTAAAAGATGATACTGTTACAGTGCTGCACTCAACATGCCAGCAAATTTGGAAAGCTCAGTAATGGCCACAGAACTGGAAAAGGTCAGTTTTCATTACAATCTCAAAGAAGGGCAATGCCAAAGGATGTGCAAACTGTCATATAATTACACTCATTTCACATGCTAGCAAGGTAATGCTTAAAATCCTCCAAACAAGGTTTCAACAGAACGCGAATCATGAACTTTCCAATATAGAAGCTTTTACCTCCAGATGTAGAAAGCAGAAGAATAAGAGATCAAATATCCGACATCTGTTGGGTCATAGAAAAAGTAAGAGAATTCCAGAAAAACATCTACTTCTGCTTCACTGACTATACAATAGCATTTGACTGTGTAGATCATAACAATCCATGGAAAATTCTTCAAGAGATGGGACTACTAGGCTACCTTACCTACCTCCTGAGAAACCTGTATGCAGGTCAAGAAGCAACAGTTAGGACTGGACATGGAACAACAGACTGGTTCCAAATAGTGAAAGGAGTATGTCAAAGCTGTATACTGTCAGCCTGCTTGTTTAACTTATACCCAGAGTACATCATGCGAAATGCTAGGCTGGAGGAATCACAACCTGGAATCCAGACTGCTGGGAGAAATATCAATAACCTCAGAAATGCAGATGATACCATCCTAATGGCAGAAAGTGAAGAGGAACTAAAGAGAAAACCTATAATGTAAAGGGAGTTAAGTAATCTCTCGGCAGGTCAGGAACATTGAGAAATACGAGGGTTTTAGAGTAAGAGGTTTTTCCAACAGTTATAGGTCCTTCATGTGAAATTTGATAGAGGAGAGTTGGAAGGCTTTTGATTCCTCACCTTGGTAGGTGAGTTTATAAGGACAATAAAACACTTTTGACACAAAAGTAAAGCATGTTGCTCAAGCTGCTGTAATCATATTACAAGAGGTTTTTGCATTGTATATTAATCAACATATGTAAATAAAACTGGTCTTAAAGGCCATTACATCAAAGTAATGAGATTTAATCCAATAACACATAAAAAAGATTATACAACAAGATCAACCTGGATTCATTCCAAAGTCACAAGGATGGTACAACATAATCAATGTGATATATCACATCATCTCTAAAAGACAAAAACCACATGATCACTGCTAAGACGCAGAAAAAGCATTCAGTAAAATTAAACATCCATTCACGATAAAAACTCTTACCAAAGTGGGCACAGAGGGAAAATATCAACATAATGAAAGTTATTTATGACAAGCCTACATTCACTATAATGTTTGACACTGAAAAGCTGAAAGCCTCGCCACTAAAATTTGTAACAAGACAAAGTTGCCCACTGTTACCACTTTTCTTCAACATAGTATTGGAAATCTCAGCAACATCAATCAGATAAGAGAAAGAAAAGGTATTCAAATTGGTAGGGAAGAGGTAAAATTGTCATGAGATGCAGATGACATGATATATCTATATATAAAGACTCCATACAAAAACTACTAGAACTGGTAAGTGAATTCATTTAAGGTAGCATGATACAAAACTCTCCAAAATATGCAGAGAGCTCATACAACTCAATAACAAAAAACCAAACAATCTAATCAAAAAATGAGCAGATGATCTAAATAGACATTTCTCCAAAGAAGAAATAAAAGATGACACAAACAGATATACCATGTCCTTGGACTGGAAGAATCAATATTGTGAAAATGTCTTCCCAGAGAAATTGAGATTCAATGCAATCCCTATCAAATTACCAGTGGCATGTTTCACACAATTAGAACAAAAAATTTTACAGTCTGAATGGAAACAAATGAATAGCCAAAGCATTATTGAGAAAGAAATACAGAGGTGGAGAAATCAGGCTTCATACTATACTACAGACTTCAGGCTATACTACAAAGCCATAGTCATCATAACAGTATGGTACTGGCACAAGAATATTTTAATACCTGGATCCCACTTGCAAAACTTTTAATGGAATTATATATATGTGTGTGTGTGTATTTACATATATATATGTGTGTGTATTTTTTGTCTCTAGTCTTCCTATAACAAAGATAAGCTTCATTAATCTTGTTTTTGTTATTGTTGCTGGTTGATTATAGAAATGACTCAGAACAAGTTTTAAATGCTAATGGATTATCAGACATTGTTCATAGTAAATGGTGGAGAAACAACTTGGGAATTCATAGATTAGAACATGCACTAGTTTTAAGTCATTTGGTGACAAAGGTATCTTCCACAGTGTAGTTGGAATTCAAAAAGCAAATGAAAGCCGCACCTAGCAACCTGCACTATACTTTCAGTGAATAGACAGCAACTAAAATTCTGAATAGGATTCTACAACCTTTGTTACATTAGCTAAAGATAACATTACTAAGATGTTAAAACACAAACCAAAGTCAAGCTGAGTAGACTGTTCATCAAAGACAAAATGGAAAAAGATTAAAAATGGGAAATCAACTATATATTCCTAAATAGAACACTGAAAAGCTAAGAAATCAAAAGCTATACCTGTCATAATGTGTGTGTGCTCAGTTGCAGTCGTGTCCCACTCTTTGAGACTCTCTGGACTGCAAACCATCAGGCTCCTCTGTCCATGGGATTTTTCCAGGCAAGAATACTAAGTGTGTTGTCATTTCCTACTTTAGGAGATCTTCCTGGCTCAGGAACTGAACCAGCGTCTCTTGCATCTTCTGCATTGGTAGGTGGAGTCTTTACCACCGTGCCACCTGGGAAGCCCCACTTGTCATAATACTGTTTACAAATTTAGCTACCCATGTGAATGGTCATTTATATATGAAAATTGTGAACCTATCACTTATATAAGAGAACTATGAACAAAAGGCAACAAAAGAGTTGTGAGGCAAAAAATTATCTGGATTTATAGATGATCTTTAAGAAATAAAATACTGTCATTGTAAATTTTTTCACTTGGATTCAAGGCAGAAAAGAAACTTAGCATACCACAAAATCAGTATACATGTTTTTTGCCCCATCCCCAGCACACTTTTTAAATTAATGTATTATTTACAAACAGTAAAAAAAGAAAAAAAAATCACCCTCTTTAGTGAGTTCCACAAGTTTTGACTAATGTACAAGTCATGTTATATTCAAGATATAAAAGTTTCATCATTCCACAAAATTTCTTTACGTCTCTTTATAGCCAAACCCATCTCCCAACTCCAGGCCCTGTTCTTTAGTCCCATGGTCTTTCCTTCTCAAGAGTATCATATAAATGGAATTACACTGTAGGTGGCCTTCTTCCCTTTAGCGTACTGCATTTGAGAGTCACCCATGCTGTTGAGTCTATCAGTAGTTCTTCCCTTTATAGTGCTGTGTAATATTCCAGCATGAACGTGTTAGTTGCTCAGTTGTGTCTGACTCTTTGCAATTCTGTTGACTGTAGCCCGTCACTCTCCTCTGTCCATGAAATTCTCCAGGTAAGAATACTGGAATGGGTTGCCATTCCCTTCTCCAGAGGATCTTCCCAATCCAGGAATCGAACCCAGGTCTCTCGCACTGCAGGCAGATTCTTTACCATTTTCACCACCAGGGAAGCCCATTATATGATATACCAGTTTGTCTATCCATTTAGAAATTGAATTTCCAGTTTGTAGAGATTATGAACAAAGCTGCTATAACCATTAAAGTACAGGTTTTTGTGTGAACATGTATTTTTATTTAACATGGATAAATGAAATGGAGTGTGATTGCTGTGTCCTACGGTAAGATATATTTAAGAATGTAAGTCACCACTTGTTTTCCAAAGTGGTTGTACCATTTTGCACTCCCATCAGCAAGGTATAAAAGTTGAAGTTATTCTGAATCCTTATCAGTATCTGACATTAGTGATTAAATTTTTTTTAGTTATTCTGACGGATATGTAGTGGTATCTTACTGTGACTTTAATTTTCTCTTTCCTAATGATTAATGATGTTGAACTTCTTTTAGCGTGCTTATTGTTACCCATAAATCTTCTTTGGTGAGGTGCTATCTAAATCTTGCTCATTTTTAATTGATTGATTAAAAGTTTTTTTCTGCTTATCATTAAGTTTTGAGACCTTATAATATTTCTGTGTACAAGTCCTTTATCCTATAGGAGATGTGCAAGTACTTCTTCCCAGTCTGTGGCTTATCTTTTAATTCTTTTAACTGTTTTTTAAAGAGCCAAAATTGGTCTTCCCTGCGGGTCCCCTGCACACCAAAGATGGCGGCCGTGGCGGGAAGGTTGCTCTGGGCTTCGCTCTTCCGACGTGTGAGTGCCATTCCTTGGGGCATTTCTGCCTCTGCAGCCCTTAGGCCTGCTGCTTCTCGAAGAATGTGCTTGACAAATGCATTGTGGTCTGGTTCTGATCAAGCAAAATTCTCCTTTAGCACCAGTTTCTCATACCATGCCCCCGCCGTCACCCAGCACGCACCCTATTTTAAGGGTACAGCTGTTGTCAGCGGAGAGTTCAAAGAAATTAGCCTTGATGACTTTAAGGGGAAATATTTGGTGCTCTTCTTCTATCCTTTGGATTTCACCTTTGTGTGTCCTACAGAAATTATTGCTTTCAGTGACAAAGCCAATGAATTTCATGATGTGAACTGTGAAGTTGTTGCAGTGTCGGTGGACTCCCACTTCAGCCACTTGGCCTGGATAAACACGCCGAGGAAGAATGGTGGTTTGAGCCAAATGAACATCGCACTCTTGTCAGATTTGACCAAACAGATTGCCCGAGACTATGGTGTGCTGTTAGAAGGTCCCGGCCTTGCACTACGCGGTCTCTTCATAATTGACCCCAATGGAGTCATCAAGCATCTGAGCGTTAATGATTCCCAGTGGGCCGAAGCGTGGAAGAGACCCTCTGCTTGGTGAAGGCGTTCCAGTTTGTGGAAACCCATGGAGAAGTCTGCCCGGCCAACTGGACACCCGAGTCTCCTACAATCAAGTCCCATCCAACTGCTTCCAGAGAATATTTTGAGAAGGTAAATCAGTAGACCGTCCAGTGCACACCTGCAGCTTCCCACACCAGAAAAGAACCACAGTGGGAACTCACTTGTAGCTTTTCAAAGATTAGTATTTATAGCAGGCAAAAAAAAACCAAACCCAATGATGCTTATATTCATAAATAGTATTACTCTAAATGTTTTGTTTTTGTAATGTTGGCCAAGGCTTTTAAAATGTTTTCAGTTACTAACGTCATGAGTCCAAGGCAAGGTGTGGATGGATGGCTAGTTTCTACAGAGTGTGTATGTAGTTCAGCTGTTTCTTGGGTCATGTCTTCAATGGGAAAAGGAAACAACTTTTTCCTCAGCCTTACTTGAACCTTTGTGTATACTAGAGTAGTACGACAGGTATTGAAAACTTCTGATCAAGGGTCCTGAAATTTTCCTCTTGAATTTCTTTGTATTAAACTGAATTTTCTTTAAAGAACATAGTTTTAAGTTGTTAGTATCAGTGGCCTAATTTAACACTTGGCAATGAATGTATGGTTGAAGGAAATGTGAATCATGTTTTTTTAAAAAAAACACAGTGGCAAAGTGACTTAACTGATCATGCATGTTCCCCATTCCTGAGATTTATAGTTTATATAGTTATTTTGCTTACTTTGTTAGCTGACTTAGTGTCAGCATACATTTCTAATATTGATTGGGTATAATTAGAAAGGATATTTATTGAATCCAGGGATTGCAATATGAATTTGAATCATTCATGAATTTGAATTATTGTAATTATTTTCTTTCTTGAAGTGTTTCATGAAAAAAATATAATAAAAAATAAACATATTTTAAAATAAAGAGCCAAAATTCTTAATTTTTAAAATGTTCCATTTATCAGTCTTTTTCTTTAATGGACTGTGCTTTTTCTGTTGTAAGAAATCTTTGCCTAACTCAAGGTCATAAATATTTTCTCCTTTGTCTTATTTAAAACTTCTGTAGTTTTAAGTTTCACAATTAGGTCTAATTCATTTTGGGTTAATTTTTATATGTGGCAGAAGTGCAATGTGAAGTTTACATTTTTGCATGTGTGTGCACATGCATGCGCATGTCCAACTCTTTGTGGCTCCATGGACGGTAGCCTGCTAGGCTCCTCTGTCCATGGAATTTTCCAGGTAAGAATACTGGAGTGGGATGCCCTTTCCTAGAATACAGGTTAATTTGGCTATTTATCATTTCAGTCAAATATTATTTCCATACTAACTTGCAGCAAAACTGGTATAAACACAATGTTTCAGGCTCATCTTGTGCTTTCCCTGACCCATCCCTCAATCAGCCATTTCTCCATAGCTTAGTTTCTCTTAGTGGGAAATGGTATTTAGAAACCAAACTGTATACACTAAGTATGTTCATGACTGGTGGGATATCACTTTCTAGGTTCTTTCAGCTAATGGAGCTGGAGAAAAATGGAAATTTCATATGATTCAATAATAAACAGACAAGAAAACAAATAATGTATGTAGGGATATTGGTTCATGATGCAGATGAAGAAGACCCTGAACTTACCTCCCTCCAGATACACATGGAACCTACAGCTACATGAAGAAAAATTCCCTCTGCAAGAACCCCAAAAGTAGCTCAGCAACTCGTACATACTGGGCTAACAAGAAAAAAAATCACATCAAAATGAGGAGAGGTTGCACATTTTACAGCAAATCTCACTCAGGGAACAACCACCAACAATTAGGAGGGCACTCACAAATATAAGCTTCTTCCCAAGGAGAAGAGGATTCAAACCCCATACCTGGCTGCTGCTGCTGCTAAGTTGCTTCAGTCGTGTCTGACTCTGTGCGACCACATAGACGGCAGCCCAGCAGGCTCCTCCATCCGTGGGATTTTCCAGGCAAGAGTACTGGAGTGGGGTGCCATCGCCTTCTCCACCATACCTGGCTACCCAACTATTAAGACCTGGACCTGAGTGAGACATGGGCCCCCAAAACATCTAGTTCTGAAAGCTAATGGGGCTTTTGTCCATGAGACACAAACTGAGAAACATTTCTTAAATGTTGGCACGAATTCACTGAGGCTAATCTCCCAGGGCACATTCAAGTTCTTCTGTGTAGTTCAGTTCAGTCGCTCAGTTCTGTCTGACTCTTTGCAGCCCCGTGGACTGCAGCACGCGAGGCCTCCCTCCCAGAGTTTACTCAGGCTCATGTCCATCGAGTCGGTGATGCCATCCAACCATCTCATCCTCTTTCATCCCCTTCTCCTTCCGCCTTCAATCTTTTCCAGCACCGGGGTCTTCTCAAATGAGTCAGTTCTTTCCATCAGATAGCCAAACTAAAACTAAAGTACTGGAGTTTCAGCTTCAGCATCAGTCCTTTCAGTGAATATTCAGGACTGATTTTCTTTAGGATGGACCAGTTGGATCTCCTTGCAGTCCAAGGGAGTCTCAAGAGTCTTCTCCAACACCACAGTTCAAAAGCATCAATTTTCGGCGCTCAGCCTTCTTTATAGTCCAGCTCTCACATCCATACATGACTACTGGAAAAACCATAGCCTTGACTAGATGGTCTTTGTTGCAAAGTAATGTATCTGCTTTTTAACATGCTGTCTAGGTTGATCATAACTTTTCTTCCAAGGAGCAAGTGTCTTTTAATTTCATGGCTGCAGTCACCATCTGCAGTGATTTTGTAGACCCCCCCAAAATAAACTCTCTCACTGTTTCCACTGTTTCCCGATCTATTTGCCAAGAAGCGATGGGACCAGATGCAATGATCTTAGTTTTCTGAATGTTGAGCTTTAAGTCAACTTTTTCACTCTCCTCTTTCACTTTCATAAAGAGGCTCTTTAGTTTTTCTTCGCTTTCTGCCATAAGGGTGGTGTCATCTGCATTTTATCTGAGGTTACTGGTACTTCTCCCAGCAATCTTGATTCCAGCTTGTGCTACATCCAGCCCAGTGTTTCTCATGATGTACTCTGCATATAAGTTAAATAAGCAGGGGGACAATATACAGCCTTGACGTACTCCTTTCCCTATTTGGAACCCATCTGTTGTTCCATGTCCAGTTCTAACTGTTGCTTCCTGACCTGCATACAGATTTCTTAAAAGGTAGGTCAGATGGTCTGGTATTCCCATCTCTTGAAGAATTTTCCACAGTTTGTTGTGATCCACACAGTCAAAGGCTTTGGCATAGTCAATAAAACAGAAATAGATGTTTTTCTGGAACTCTCTTGCTTTTTCAATGATCCAACGGATGGTGGCAATTTGATCTCTGGTTCCTCTGCCTTTTCTAAATCCAGTTTTCTGTGTAAGGGGCCATTTAATTATCTTAAACCTCTGAACTGAGGGTCAGGCATCTAATGTAACACATGTCTTCAAGGGGAGGGGCAGACTAAAATACTCTCTAAAGACTGGAGACTGTTAAGTGCCTTCTTTGTATTATCTCTCTATTTTGCTCCAGGTCAACTGTATCCCTTGCAAAGGACCTTGTGCACATGACTGGAGCCCTGGTTTTGGCCACTGCCAACCAGGGAACATCCCTTAATCACCTAGCTCTCATGGGCGGCAGAGCCCCTGATCACAGGCCCCCTGAAATGAAAAAATGAAATGTTGATCGGTGAGTCATGTCTGACTCTTTGTGACCCCATGGACTGTAGCCCACCAGGCTCTATCCATGGGATTCTCCAGGCAAGAATACTGGAGTGGGTTGCCATTCCTGTCTCCAGGGTATCCCTCCGACCCAGGGATCGAATCTGGGTCTGCTGCATTGCAGGCAGACTCCTCACCTTCTGAGCCACCAGGGAAGCCCTTCACAAGAAAAAACTCCTCCAAAAGAAAGTGAAGACATGGAGGGAAGGATGGAGGGATGCACCAGACAAAGCCTGGGAGGAGGATGTTCACAAGCACATCCTAGAAAGTCATGCCTGTCAAGGGAGAAGCCGGCCAGAGAAAGCCATGACTAAGAGGAAACTGAGGGGCTTCCCAGGTGGTGCAATGGTAAAGAATCTGCCTATCAATGCAGGAGACACAGGTTTGAATCCTGGGTCGGGAAGTGTTACAAACCGAGAAACAGTTTTTACTTAGCTACCCCTCTTCCTCCCCAAGGGCAGAGAGAAGAGGCAGCAGACAGAAATGTCCAGTCCTTCCAAGAAAAAGGCCTATTATCTGATTATCATCATAGCTGTAGCCTCAAGGGGTTGGGTTGTTTTTTTTGTTTTGGCATTCAGAACATATTTTGTAAACTTTTACATAGATACCAAAGACAGGTAAAAAGACACTACAAGAAAATTACAAATATCCTTTACAAATACTGACATAGAAATCTTGAACAAAATACAAGCAAACCAAAGTAGTACATTAAAAGGGTTATACACTATGACCAAGTGGGATTTATTCCTGGAATTTTAGAATGGGTCAATAGACAAAAATTAATCAATGTGGTATGTCACCTTAATAGAATGAAGGAAAAAAACTCCAAATCAATTCAATTGATGCAATAAAAGAATAACAAAATTCCACATCTTTTTATAATAAAAACACTTAATGAACAAGAAATAGAAGGAAACTATGATAAAAGCCATATATGAAAACCCCACAACTAACAACATATTTCATGGTGAAAGACTAAAAGTTTTTCCTCGAGAATTACAAATAGTGTCCACTTCTGACACTTCTAGTAAATATTATACTAGAGGTTCTAGGCAGAGCAAGTAGGCAAGAAAAAGAAATAGACATTCAAATTAGGAAGAAGTAAAGTTATCCCTCTTCACTGACAACATGATTTTACATGTAGAAAATCCTAAAGATTACACACATGAAGAAGAAGTGAAGTCGCTCAGCTGTGTCCAACTCTGCGACCCCATGGACTGTAACCTGCCAGGTTCCTCTGTCTATGGGATTTTCTATACAAGAATACTGGAGTGGGTGCCATTCCCTTTTGCAGGCAAGGGGTGGACTTCTGATTAAACACCTAAGGTGGACCTAGGGCTTCCCTCATGGCTCAGATGGAAAAGGAATCCACCTGTATTATGGGAGACCAGGGTTCGATCCCTGGATTTGGAAGATTCCCGGGAGGAGGGCATGGCAACGCACTCTAGTATTTTTGCCTGGAGAATCCCTATGGACAGAGGATCCTGGTGGGCTAGAGTCCAAAGGGGAACAGAGAGTCAGACACTACTGAGCGACTGAGCACAGCACAAGGTGGACTTAACATATACACAAAATATTCCACCCCAAAGCAACAAGATATTCTCAAGTGTACATGGAATATTCTCCAGGACAGATCATATGTTAGGCCACAAAAGTCTTAAAAAAATTTACGAAGACTGAAGTAATATCAAGCATCTTTCCCACCATAACAGTACTGAAGTACAAGTTAATCAGAAGAAGAAAACTAGAAAATTTACAAATATGTGGAGACTGAACAACAGTGCTAATGAACAACCAAAGGGTCAATAAAGAAATCAAAGAGAGATGTAAAACAAATCTTGAAGGATTTCTTGGGTAGTCCAGAGGCTAAGCCTCTGCGCTGCCAAAGCAGCAGGTCCATGTTCAATCCCTGGTTGGGAAACTAGACCCCACAGGCCACAACTAAAGGTCTGTACGCCACAACTAAGACCCAGTGCAGCCAAATAAATACATAATAAATATTAAAGAAAAACACAACTCTTGAAACAAATCAAAAAGCAACATACCAAAACTTACGGGATGCCACAAAAGCAGTTCTAAGAGGGCTGTTCAGAGCAATTAAATGCCTACATTAACAAACCAAGAAAAATCTCAAATAAATACCCCAACTTTAAAACTGAAGGAATTAAATAAATTCTAAGGCCAAAGAAGGAAAAAAGTAACAAAGATAAGATTGGAAATAAATGAAATACACACTAAAATGACAAAAGAAAAGGCCAATGAAACTAAGAATGGATTTTTAAAAATATAAACAGAACAAAGCTTTAGCTAGACTCAACCAAAAAAGAGAAAAATAAAATAAAATTAAAAAGGAGACATTACAAAGATACCTCAGAAACACAAAAGATCGTATGATACTACTGCAAACAATTATATTCCAATAAATAGGACAACTTAAAAGAAACAGATGAATTCCTGGAAACACATATCCTACTACCAAGACTGAATCGTGAAAAAACAGAAAATCTGAACAGCCTGATTACTAGTAAGAAGACTGAATCAGTTAAATCCTCCTAACAACAGCAACAAAACACACAGAAACAGTTGGCTTCACTGGTGAATTCTACCAAACAACATAGAAGAACTAATACAAATCCTTCTGAAACACTTCCAAAAAACAGAAGAGAAGGAAAGTACTCAACACATTTTATGAGGTCAGTATTACCTTGATACCCTTACAAAATGATGTAAGGACACTACAAGAAAAGAATATTACAGGCTAATAACTCTGATGAGAAGAGATGTAACTATCCTTAAGAAAACATTAACAAACTAAATTCAATAATACACTAAAAGGACTGTATTTTATGATCAAGTAGAATTTATTCCAGGGATGCAAGAACGGTCTAACATGTGTAAAATCAATGTGATATACCAGAACAACTATATAAAGGATAAAAGCCTAAGATCATCTCTTCAGATGAAGAAAAATCATTTGAAAAAGTTCAACATCTATTTACAATAAAAACACTCAATAAAGTGGGCAAAGGAAAGTACCTCAATATAATAAAGAACACTGACAACAAGTCCACAACTAGCATCATATTCAATTATGAAAGAATGAAACAGCTTTTCCTCTAAGATCAGGAACAAGACAAAAATGCCTTCACTCACTGTTTTCATTCAACATAACACTTGAGGTTATAGTCAGAGTAGTTAGGCAAGAAAAAGAAATAAAAGCCATCCAAATATAAAAAGGAAGAAATAGAACTGTCTCTATTTACAGATGATATATAGTAAACCCCAAAGATTTCATCAAAAAAAGCCAGAAATGATAGATTTAGTAAAATCAAAATTCTGCAATCAGCTGTGCATCTATATATTAATAACTATCAGAAAGAGAAATTAAGAAAACCATTGTATTTGTAGTAGCATTCAGTTCAGTTCAGTCGCTCAGCCGTGTCCAACTCTTTGCGACCCCATGAATTGCAGCACGCCAGGCTTCCCTGTCCATCACCAACTCCCGGAGTTCACTCAGACTCACGTCCATCGAGTCCGTGATGCCATCCAGCCATCTCATCCTCTGTTGTCCCCTTCTCCTCCTGCCCCCAATCCCTCCCAGCATCAGAGTCTTTTCCAATGAGTCAACTCTTCGCATGAGGTGGCCAAAGTACTGGAGTTTCAGCTTCAGCATCATTCCTTCCAAAGAAATCCCAGGACTGATCTCCTTCAGAATGGACTGGTTGGATCTCCTTGCAGTCCAACGGACTGTCAAGAGTCTTCTCCAACACCACAGTTCAAAAGCATCAATTTTTTGGCGCTCAGCCTTCTTCACAGTCCAACTCTCACATCCATACATGACCACTGGAAAAACCATAGCCTTGACTAGACGGACCTTAGTCGGCAAAGTAATGTCTCTGCTTTTCAATATGCTCTCTAGGTTGGTCATAACTTTTCTTCCAAGGAGTAAGCGTCTTTTAATTTCATGGCTGCAATCACCATCTGCAGTGATTTTGGAGCCCAAAAAAATAAAGTCTGACACTGTTTCCACTGTTTCCCCATCTATTTCCCATGAAGTGATGGGACCAGATGCCATGATCTTCGTTTTATGAACGTTGAGCTTTAAGCCAACTTTTTCACTCTCCTCTTTCACTTTCATCAAGAGGCTTTTGAGTTCTTCACTTTCTGCCATAAGGGTGGTGTCATCTGCATATCTGAGGTTATTGATATTTCTCCTGGCAATCTTGATTCCAGTTTGTGTTTCTTCCAGTCCAGTGTTTCTCATGATGTACTCTGCATACAAGTTAAATAAGCAGGGTGACAATATACAGCCTTGATGTACTTCTTTTCCTATTTGGAACCAGTCTGTTGTTCCATGTCCAGTTCTAACTGTTGCTTCCTGACCTGCATAACTATCAGAAAGAGAAATTAAGAAAACCACTGTATTTGTAGTAGCATTGAAAATAATGAAATACCTAGGAATAAATTTAACCAAGGAGGTGAAAGACCTGTATGCTGAAAACTATAAGATGCTGATGAAAGAAACAGAAAAAAAATACAAATAAATGAGAAGCTATTCATGCTCATGGACTGGAAGAATTAATATTGTTAAAATACCCATAACTACCCAAATACTACAGATTCAATGCAATAAAAATAAAAATTCCAATGGCAATTTTCATATAAATAGAACAATCCTATTTGCAGGATTTGTATCAAAAGATCCTGAACAGCTAAAATAATTCAGAGAAAGAAGAATAAAACTGAAGGCATCACACTTCCTGATTTCAAACTATATTACAAAGCTAAATTAACCAGAACAGTATGATACTAGCACAAAAAACAGACACATACATGAACAGAGTACTACTTAGTCATTAAAAAGAAGGAAATTCCGTCACTGAGACAACACAGATGCATCCTGAGGGCATTATACTTTATGAAATAAGTCAGAAAGACAAACATCACATGATCTCACTTACACATGGAATCTATCAAAAAAAAAAAAGAGACCAAAATAAAAACAACACAGAAACTATAGATACAGAGAACAGACTGCTGGTTGTTAGAAGTGTAGGATGGGGAAGGATGAAATGGTGAAGTTGGGCAAAAGGTACAAACTCCTAATTATAAAATAAATAATTCCTGTGGATGTGATGTAGTATGGTGACTATAGTTAATGATACTGTGTTGCATATTTGAATTTTGCTAAGAGTGGATCTTAAAAATTCTCATCACAAGGAAAAAAATCTGTAACTATGCGTGGTATAAGTATAGATGATAACTAGACTTATTATGATTATTTTACACTGTACACATAAATCATTATGGTGTACATCTGAAACTAATATAATGTTATATATCAACTATATCTCAATAAAAAAGTACTGGTATGTAAAATTTAGAAATATATAAATGTATACTATAATTCTAATCCAATGCCATATGGCTATTCTTCATCTTCCCTCATTCTATAGTTCTCATCTTTCTTAAAAGAGCTTCTACTGTTTCCAATAGCATCAATAGCATAATTACTCATTTGTTCAAATACACAAGACACATGATATAGTTCCTCCCAGTTCTATTGATTCCCTGCCAACTTTTTTTTGGTAAGCCTTTCCACACACAGATGGAGTTTAAAATAATTGTACCAAAAAAAAAAAAAAATCCTTATGTCCATCACCAAGAATCTAAAAGTAGAACTTTGCTTTCTCATGTCTCCATTCAAAACATTCTCTTCTTTTACCCACTCATCATTGTTTATCTGGTTTCTTGAAAGAGTGCCAGAGAGTTCAGTTCAGTTCAGTTGCTCAGCCGTGTCCGACTCTTTGTGACCCCATGAACCACAGCACGCCAGACCTCCCTGTCCAACTCCCAGAGTCCACTCAAACCCATGTCCATTGAGTTGGTGATACCATCCAACCATCTCATCCTCTGTCATCCCCTTCTCCTCCTGCCCTCAATCTTTCCCAGGATCAGGGTCTTTTCCAATGAATCAGCTCTTCGCATTAGGTGGCCAAAGTACTGGAGTTTCAGCTTCAGCATTAGTCCTTCCAATGAACACCCAGGACTGATCTCCTTTAGGATGGACTGGTTGGATCTCCTTGCAGTCCAAGGGACTCTCAAGAGTCTTCTCCAACACCGCAGTTTAAAAGCATCAATTCTTCGGTGCTCAGCTTTCTTTATAGTCCAACTCTCACATCCATACATGGATGTGAGAATGGAAAAATCACTGGAAAAACCATAGCCTTGACTAGACGGACCTTTTTTGGCAAAGTAATGTCTCTGCTTTTTAACATGCTGTCTAGGTTGGTCATATCTTTCCTTCCAAGGAGTAAGCGTCTTAATATCATGGTTGCAATCACCATTTGTAGTGATTCTGGAGCCCAGAAAAATAAAGTCAGCCACTGTTTCCCCATCTATTTGCCATGAAGTGGTGGGACTGGATGCCATGATCAGTATTTTATCAGTATGATAAAAGACAAAGGCTGGAGAAGTACTCCAAATTAAAGGAGAATAAAGAGACATGGCAAGTAAATGCTATGCACAATTATATACCGGATTCTGAATTACAACTGAAAACAACTGTTATGAAGGATGTAATTGACACAATTAGTAAAATGTGATTATGAACTATGTATTAGATAAAAGTATTGTAGTGATGTTAAGATTCTGAAGAAAATTTCCTGGTTCATAGGAACTATACATTCTGAAATATTTCTGAGTCACTGGTTAAAATGTAACTTTTTATCAAAAAACTGAGAAAAAATATCTCTGTGTGTATATAAGAGGGAAAGACAGGAGGCAGGGAGAGAGGCAGAGAAGGAAATGTGTCAGAAATCAACTTCTGATGAACATGGGTGAACCATATTAGTGCTTTTGTAAAATCTTGCAATCTTCTTTAAGTTATCACCTACCATGCATAAGATAAATAATAAATATATGTCCTGCCTTGGGAAATATTAAGCAATTTTTATAATAATCTACTTTGGTAGCAAAAACTTAATGTTTAATATGAATAAATTTCTTGAAACTAGGAATAAAACTATCATATGAACTGGCAATTCCATATACCCTGAGAAAATCGTAATTCAAAAACATACATGTACCCCAATGTTCACTGAAGCAATATTTGCAATAGTTAGGACATGGGAGGAGCCTACATGTCCGGTGACAGGTGAATGGATAAAGAAGCTGTGGTACATATATACAATGGAATATGACTCAACCATAAAAAGAACAAAATTGGTCAACAATGGTGATGTGGATGAAGCTAGAATCTGTCATACAGAATGAAGTCAGAAAAATAAGATCTGCAGGAGATCTTCCTGACCCAGGGATTGAACCCGGGTCTCCCGCTCTGTAGGCAGACACTTTGCCGTCTGAGCCACCAGGGAAGTCGCAGTGAGTGAGACCCAGGTTCAATCCCTGGGTTGGGAGGATCTGCTGGAGAAGGAAACAGCAACCCACTCCACTATTCTTGCCTGGGAAATTCCATGGACAGAGGAGCCAGGCGAGCTATAGTCCATGAGGTTGCAAAGAGTCAGACCTGACCTAGCAATGAAACAACAACATG
This sequence comes from Capricornis sumatraensis, assembly GCF_032405125.1. Classification (NCBI taxonomy): domain Eukaryota; kingdom Metazoa; phylum Chordata; class Mammalia; order Artiodactyla; family Bovidae; genus Capricornis; species Capricornis sumatraensis. Next base: position 116,611,880 of record NC_091070.1, on the reverse strand, counting down.
CCACTTACTAGCTGCTGCGTAACAGTAGAGAAATTATTTAATCTCTTTGAGGGTTAGCTTCTTTGATAACTGTATATGGTCTTTCACAAGGTAATTGAACAGATTAAAAAAGATAATATACTTAAAGTGCTTAGTACAGTGATTTGTATAAAGTGGGCACTTGGTAAGGATTAACTTTCTCAAAATAGCCAATGATTATAGCCTAGCTTAATATTGCATATCAGAAAAATTCTGAACAAAAAATGGAATTAGATGTGAAAATCGAAATTCAACAATTACTAGAAGAAAACAAGGCTGAATTTCTTACTGTGTTTAAAACCTGGATGTGGGAAAGCTTTTCTAATGATCCAAAACCAGAAGCACAATACAAACAAAAACAAAACAAAAATTTGACTATATGAAAATATGGACATTTGTATGAATGAAGTTGGGCTTCCCTGGTATCTTGGCTGGTAAAGAATGAGCCTGCAGTGCAGGAGACTTGGGTTTGATCCCTGGGTTGGGAAGATCCCCTGGAGGAAGGCATGGCAACCCATTCCAGTATTCTTGCCTGGAGAATTCCAAGAACAGAAGAGCCTGGCGGGCTACAGTCCATGGGGTTGCAGAGTCAGACACAACTGAGCGACTGAGCATAGTGCATAATAAAAGTCATCTTCATATGCAAAGTCCAGAGTCAAACTACAGAATCCATAAAAACACTATTAGGACTGTTAAACATCATATTCTAATGCATATACATGGAATCTAGAAAAATGGTACTGAAGAATTTATTTACAGGGCAGCAATGGAGAAATAGACATAGAGAATAGACTTATGGGCATGGGGAGAGGGGAGGAGAGGGTGAGATATACGGAAAGAGTAACATGGAAACTTACATTACCATATGTAAAATAGAGAGCCAACGGGAATTTGCTCTATGGGTCAGGGAACTCAAATAGGGGCCTGTATCAACTTAGAGGGGTGGGATGGGGAGGGAGACGGGAGGGAGTTTCAAAAGGGAAGGGATGTATGGATACCTATGGCTGATTCATGCTGAGGTTTGAGAGAAAACAACAAAATTCTGTAAAGCAATTATCCTTCAATTAAAAAATACATTTTAAAAAATGTGCAATGATATGAAAAGGCATCTCACAAAAAATACACACGCATACCTTGAAGATATTGCTGGTTCAGTTCAAACCACTGTAATAAAGATAATATTGTAATAAAAAAAAAAGATTATTAGGTTTACTGAGTTCAGTGAGACTTGCACCATATTAGATCAGTATACAAAAATCAAGTGTATTTCTATATACGAGCAATAAACATACATATATGGATTTTAAAATTCCATTTACAATAAAACTGAAAGAATAAAAATGCCTAGGAATATGTTTAACAGAAGAAATACAAGACTTACATATTGAAAACCATGGTTAAAAGAAATTTTAAAAGAACTGAATAACTAGAAAGGCATCCTGTGTTCATGGGTCAGAATCTTAATATTGTTAAGATATAACCCTCCCCTAGTTAATCTATATATATTTTTTCTTTTGGTCAAAATTCCAGTTGTCTTTTTTGCAGAAGTCAACAAGATAATCTTAAAATTCATATGGAAAAAGCAAGGAACTAAGAATTAGCCAAACAGTTGAAAGAAGCCAAAATAGCCAAACTTAGAGGCATTGTATTTCAGTGTTCAACACGGTATGCTACTGGGATAACAACAGACATAAAGTTAATAGGTATAAAAGAGAAATAACAAACTAACAAACCAATGAAAAATATTTGCAATTTGTAAATGGCAAATCTTCTTAATATATAAGGAACACTTAAAAATAAGGGGGGAAAAGACTAACAATCTGATAGAAAAATGGGGGAAAAGTATGGACACTTAACAGAAAAAGAAAATACACGTGAAAAGATGCTCAACAATTTTGCCTATGATGAAAATGGAAATGAAAACTCCCTGGTGAGTTTCACACCTATCAACCTGATAAAAAAAATTTACACGTTTGACAATATAATCAGCGCTGTGGGAAATGAGAACTCTCTGACATTTCTAAAAGGACTGCGAAAGGAATAACCACAACAGAAGGATAATTCAGCAATGTTTATAAAATTATATATTTACTTACTACTTTACTAAGTAACTCTACTATGAACTTACCCTCACAATCGTATCAAGCATCGTATGGCCAAGGTTTTGGATAAAGCATTATGTATGGTACAAAGCTTAGAAACAATTGAAATGCCCTTTCCCAAAGGAGGCTCGTTGGATAGACCATGATATATCTATATATTTAAATACTATAAAATTAAGAAAGACAATATGGATGTATACAAAATGTTCACAGAAGCATTAATCATGACAGGCAAAAGTGGAGATAACCCAAACATCTATCAATGATGAAAGGATAAATAAAATGTGGTATATGGTATATCCACAACTGAGTATTACCTGGAAAAATGTAAAAAAGGGGAAAGAAAAAGGCAAAAAAAAAAAAAGAAAAAAGGAATGATATATGGTATGGCATATGTAAACCTTGGAAATGATATGGTAAGTATAACTGTTCCAAAGGAACACACATAGCATGACTTCAACATGAAATGTCCAGAATAGGCAAATCTATAAGGGACAAAAAAATCTATGCTAAAGCCTTTCATTGTGTGGATCACAACAAACTGTGGAATATTTTTAATGAGATGGGAATACCAGACCACGTTACATGTCTCCTGAGAAACTGGTATGCAGGACAAGAAACAACAGTTAGAAGTAGACATGGAACAACGGACTGGTTCCAAATTGGGAAAGGAGTACATCAAGGTTGTCTATTGTCACCTTGCTTATTTAACTTATATGTACAGTACACCATGCAAAATGCTGGGCTGGATGAATCACAAGCTGGAATCAAGATTTCCGGGAGAACTATCAATATTCTCAGATATGCAGATGATACCACTGTAATGACAGAAAGTGAAAAGGAACTAAAGAGCTTCTCGATGAAGGTAAAAGAGGAGAGTGAAAAGTTAGCTTAAAACTCAGTCTTCAAAAAACTAAGATCATGGCAACTGGTCCTATCATTTCATGGCAAATAGATGGGGAAAATTAGAAACTATGTCAGATTGCATTTCTTGGGCTCCAAAATCAATGTGGATTGTGACTGTAGCCATGAAATTAAAAGACACTTGCTCCTTGGAAGAATGGCCAAGACAAATATCAAAAAAGCAGAGATATCACTTTGCCAACAAAGGTGTGTATCATCAAAGTTATGGTTTTTCCAGTATCATGTATGGATGTAAGAACTGGACCATAAAGAAAGCTGAGCACCAGAGAATTGATGTTTTTCAACTGTGGTATTGGAGAAGACTCTTGAGAGTCCTATGGGCTACAAGGAAATCAAACCAGTCAGTCCCAAAGGAAATCAGTCAGTCCTGAATAGTCCTTGGAAGGACTGATGCTGAAGCTGAAGCTCCAATACTTTGGCCGCCTTACGTGAAGAACTAACTCACTGAAAAAGACCCTGATCCTGGCAAAGACTGAGGGCAAGAGGAGAAGGGGGCGACAGAGGATAAGATGGTTGGATGGCATCACTATCTCAATGGACATGAGTTTGAGTAAACTCAGGGAGATAGTGAAGGTCAGAAAAGCCTGGCGTGCTGAAGTTGATAGGATGGCAAAGAGCAGAACATGACCTAGTGACTGAACAACAACAACAGGGACACGAAGAATAGTTGTTGCCTAAACCTGGGAGGAATGAGGAAATTAGGGATTAATTAACAAGGAATGTGGGGTTTCTTTCAGGGATAACAAAACTGCCCTGAAACTGACTGTGGTGATGGATGTACAACTCTGTGGATATACTAAAAGTTACTGAACAGATGCTGTAAATGGGTAAACTGTATGGTTAATGAAATATATCTCAATAAATGCTTAGCCTTTCCTAGAACTCAGAGACTTGAAGAAGCAGACTCTGTCTCTTTATTAGTAGCTTAAAAGAAGCAAACCACCACTGAATTCCACAAGCCCAATAAAAAAAAAGAGAGCCTGGATAAGAATCTCAAGTCTCAGATGAGATCAAAGATTTGGTTGCTGTCTTGACTCCCTTTGTCAGACAGAGCAGAAATGTCTAGACTCCTGAAATTCCAGGGAATCTGTGAGATAATAAATGGGTAATGTTCTGAGCTGCTAAGATTGTAGCAATTTGTTACATGGTAATAAAAAATTAATACATGTATATGTATACATTATATATATTTATTTCATGGTTCTGAACAAGCCTAAAAGCATTGTTGCACCTCAGTAACAATGACAAACTAGCAGCAAACAGCATGTCAAGTACCCAGATTTTGATTTCTAACTAATAATTCTCATTAAAAGAAACCAGAACTTCTTGAGTCAAATAACTGATGCAGAATCAGAGGCAAGGAAAGTACAAGGTAAACCTGAAAAACAGCTGCAAAGAAGTAAAAAACAAATACCAAAATAAACAAAAGGACCCAAGTGAATGATACCTTTCTGTCACAGAAAGTAGGGAAACGCTCAAAGATGAATGAGATTATGTTTAAAAGAAACAAGATCCAGCCAAAGTGTCTCCTGTGAAAAAATATGGGAAATTTCAGCATTCTTCCACAAAATGATGGCAATGGATTATGATAGCAATACATTAAAATTTTTATGAATCCATATGATATTCAAAAGGGAAGAAAAACAGAGAGCGTGCAAAGGGAGGAAAAGTAAAAGCTCATGTTCAGAGAAAAGTATCAGCTAATAAGTGTTGAAGAAATGACAGAGTTAGAAAATTACCAGTTAGCAACTAAAAATGAACTCACCACTTTAGGCAATGATCATAATGGATGCAAAAATATTAGATTAAAAAAAAAAGACTGCTAAAGAATAAGCCACAGCCTTAAATATCACGCATGGTTTACTTACTAATTTACAATAATAAAAATATATCTTTATGTTGGAGAGATCTGGTGGATACCACCTTCACCAAATGATCCAATATGGCAATACTAAGCATGTTACATTTGTAATATTCATACCAAGATTTAACCTAAATCTAATTATGAAGAAATAATTTAAAAATTGTGGAATGCAGTACATTCTATAAAATAAGCTCCTTAAAAAGCATCAAATAAATAAAAAACAAAAGATGGGAAACATTCTAGAATAAAATATTAGACATAGCAATCTCATGTAATAAATGTTAACTGTTTGGATTCTAGATTCAAAGAAAACAAAATAAACTGAAATAAAAGACTTTTAGGACAACTGGGAAAATACAAATATGGTTTGTATATTAATAATATTATTGATACACTGCTTATTTTCAACATATGATAATGGTATTGTGATCAGTCAGGAAAGTATCCTAGTTGAAGGGGTTAATTGCTAAAATGCAGAGGGCTGAACGTTTGCAACTTGCTTTCAGAATTTTCAAGGGACAAAAATTTTTTCCCCTGCAAAAATGTGTATGGGTGTATAGAGAGACATAAAGCAAATGTGGCAAAATGCTGATAAATCTGGGTAGGGTATACAGGTCTGGCTGCATGTCTGACAGAGCAGGAAGCCAAGCAGCTGAGGAACCAGACGTCAGACAAGCTGCAGACAGTGATCCTGGACGTCACCAAGACAGAGAGCGTCGCTGCAGCCACCGAGTCAGGGGTGGCAGCCGAGACGAGCTACCCCACATCCAAGGTCAGGGGTGGCGGCTGAGAGGAGCTACCCCATGTCTAAGGTCAGGGGCAGTGGCTGAGAGGAGCAAACCCACGTCCAAGGAGCGGTGGTTGCGTGGGCACAGGAGGGCCTACAGGAGCTACTCCATGTTAAAGTCAGGAGGGGCGACCTCATCCAAGGTAAGGAGCAGCAGCTGTGCTTTGCTGGAACAGCTGTGAAGAGATACCCTACATCCAAGGTGAGAGAAACCCAAGTAAGATGGTAAGTGTTGCGAGAGGGCATCAGAGGGCAGACACACTAAACCATAATCACAGAAAACTAGTCAATCTGATCAAACGAACCACAGCCTTGTCTAACTCAATGAAACTAAGCCATGCCGTGTGGGGCCACCCAAGACGGACGGGTCATGGTGGAGAGGTCTGACAGAATGTGGTCCACTGGAGAAGGGAAAGGCAAACCACTTTAGCATTCTTGCCTTGAGAACCCCATGAACAGTATGAAAAGGCAAAATGATAGGATACTGAAAGAGGAAATCCCCAGGTCAGTAGGTGCCCAATATGCTACTGTAGATCAGTGGAGAAATAACTCCAGAAAGAATGAAGGGATGGAGCCAAAGCAAAAACAATACCCAGTTGTGGATTTGACTGGTGATAGAAGCAAGGTCCGATGCTGTAAAGAGCAACATTGCATAGGAACCTGGAATGTTAGGGCCACGAATCAACGCAAATTGGAAGCGGTCACACAGGAGACAGCAAGAGTGAACGTCGACATTCTAGGAATCAGCGAACTAAAATGGACTGGAATGGGTGAATTTAACTCAGATGACCATTATATCTACTACTGTGGGCAGGAATCCCTTAGAAGAAACAGAGTAGCCATCATGGTCAACAAAAGAATCCGAATGCAGCACTTGGATACTTGGATGCAATCTCAAAAACGACAGAATGATCTCTGTTTCCAAGGCAAACCATTCAATACCACAGTAATCCAAGCCTATGCCCCAACCAGTAACGCTGAAGAAGCTGAAGTTGAACGGTTCTATGAAGACCTACAAGACCTTTTAGAATTAACACCCCAAAAAGATGTCCTTTTCATTACAGATATCCTTTTCATGGCAAAAGTAGGAAGCCAAGAAACACCTGGAGTAACAGGCAAATTTGGCCTTGGAGTACGGAATGAAGCAGGGCAAAGGCTAATAGGGTTTTGCCAAGAGAACGCACTGCTCATAGCAACACTCTCTTCCAACACCACAAGAGAAGACTCCACACATGGACATCACCAGATGGTTGACACCAAAATCAGACTGATTATATTCTTTGCAGCCAAAGATGGAGAAGCTCTATACAATCAGCAAAAACAAGACCAGGAGCTGACTGTGGCTCAGGTCATGAACTCCTTATTGCCAAATTCAGACTTAAATTGAAGAAAGTAGGGAAAACCACTAGACCATTCAGGTATGACCTAAATCAAATCCCTTATGACTATACAGCAGAAGAGAGAAATAGATTTAAGGGACTAGATCTGATAGATAGAGTGCCTGATGAACTATGGATGGAGGTTTGTGACATTGTACAGGAGACAGGGATCAAGACCATCCCCATGGAAAAGAAATGCAAAAAAGCAAAATGGCTGTCTGAGGAGGCCTTACAAATAGCTGTGAAAAGAAGAGAAGGGAAAAGCAAAGGAGAAAAGGAAAGATATAAGCATCTGAATGCAGAGTTTCAAATAGCAAGGAGAGATAAGAGAGCCTTCTTCAGCAATCAATGCAAAGAAATAGAGGAAAACAACAGAATGGGAAAGACTAGAGATCTCTTCAAGAAAATCAGAGATACCAAGGGAACATTTCATGCAAAGATGGGCTCGATAAAGGACAGAAATGGTCTGGACCTAACAGAAGCAGAAGATATTAAGAAGAGGCGGCAAGAATACACAGAAGAACTGTACAAAAAAGATTTTCACGACCTGGATAATCACGATGGTGTGATCACTCACCTAGAGCCAGACATCCTGGAATGAGAAGTCAAGGGGGCCTTAGAAAGCATCACTATGAACAGAGCTAGTGGAGGTGATGGCATTCCAGTTGAGCTATTTCAAATCCTGAAAGATGATGCTGTGAAAGTGCTGCAATCAATATGCCAGCAAATTTGGAGAACTCAGCAGTGGCCACAGGACTGGAAAAAGTCAGTTTTCATTCCAATCCCAAAGAAAGGCGATGCCAAAGAATGCTCAAACTACCACACGATTGCACTCATCTCACATACTAGCAACGTAATGCTGAAAATTCTCCAAGCCAGGCTTCAGCAATACATGAACCGTGAACTTCCAGATGTTCAAGCTGGTTTAGAAAAGGCAGAGGAACCAGAGATCAAATTGCCAACATCTGCTGGATCATCGAAAAAGCTAGAGAGTTCCTGAAAAACATCTATTTCTGCTTTATTGACTATGCCAAAGCCTTTGACTGTGTGGATCACAATAAACTGTGGAAAATTCTGAAAGAGATGGGAATACCAGACCACCTGACCTGCCTCTTGAGAAATCTATATGCAGGTCAGGAAGCACCAGTTAGAACTGGACATGGAACAACAGACTGGTTCCAAATAGGAAAAGGAGTACGTCAAGGCTGTATATTGTCACCCTGCTTATTTAACTTCTATGCAGAGTACATCGTGAGAAACGCTGCGCTGGAAGAAGCACAAGCTGGAATCAAGATTGCTGGGGGGAAAAAAAGATTGCTGGGAGAAATATCAATAACCTCAGATATGCAGATGACACCACCTTTATTGCAGAAAGTGAAGAGGAACTAAAGAGCCTCTTGATGAAAGTGAAAGAGGAGAGTGCAAAAGTCGGCTTAAAGCTCAACATTCAGAAAACAAAGATCATGGCATCTGGTCCCATCACTTCATGGGAAATAAACAGACGGGGAAACAGTGGAAACAGTGTCAGAGTTTACTTTTTGGAGGCCCAAAATCACTGCAGATGGTGACTGCAGCCATGAAATTACTCTTTGGAAGGAAAGTTATAACCAACCTAGATAGCATATAACAAGCAGAGACATTACTTTGCTAATGAAGGTCCGTCTAGTCAAGGCTATGGTTTTTCCAGTGGTCATGTATGGATGTGAGAGTTGGACTGTGAAGAAAGCTGAGCACCGAAGAATTGATGCTTTTGAACTGTGGTGTTGGAAAAGATTCTTGAGAGTTCCTTGGACTGCAAGAAGATCCAACCATTCCATCCTAAAGGAGATCAGTCCTGGGTGTTCATTTGAAGGACTTATGCTGAAGCTGAAATTCCAATACTTTGGATATGCAGACATCTGCATATCTGAGGTTATTGAGATTTCTCCCGGCAATCTTGATTCCAGCTTGTGCTTCTTCCAGCCCAGCGTTTCTCATGATGTACTCTGCATAGAAGTTAAATAAGCAGGGTGACAATATACAGCCTTTACGTACTCCTTTTCCTATTTGGAACCAGTCCGTTGTTCCATGTCCAGTTCTAACTGTTGCTTCCTGACCTGCATATAGGTTTCTCAAGAGGCAGGTCAGGTGGTCTGATATTCCCATCTCTTTCAGAATTTTCCACAGTTTATTGTGATCCACACAGTCAAAGACTTTGGCATAGTCAATAAAGCAGAAATAGATGTTTTTCAGGAACTCTCTTGCTTTTTCGATGATCCAGCGGATGGTGGCAATTTGATCTCTGGTTTCTCTCCCTTTTCTAAAACCAGCTTGAACACCTGGAAGTTCACGGTTCATGTATTGCTGAAGCCTGGCTTGGAGAATTTTGAGCATTACTTTACTAGTGTGTGTAATTTCTAAGACATGCTCAGGTTGGAAAATACTATTATTGTGTTTTTACAGAGAAAAAAATAACTACATGTGTATTAAAAAGTATTACTTCACTTTCCAAATTTCTAGTTTATAATATATCATTGCTATAGCAATGATGATGTAATTTGTAATTTCTACACTTTAAGACATGTTAATTTCCAATTTTCATCACAAAATTATGTTTTCCTATCTCTCCCATGAATTCTGATGGCATTTAGAGCTTGAGACACACATTTCCTAAGGGAAGGCTATATAATTTTCTAGTCTAAAGAACTGACTGGAGGAGTATCTCACAAGTTCAGGTAATGGATTTCTTGCAAAGTTTTCCTGGTAAAATATATATAATGTAAAATTTCCCATTTTAACAAATCTTAAGTGTGTAGCTCAGGGTATTAAGTACATTCACAGTTATACTTTATACAACCATCACTGCATCTATCTAGGGAACACTCCATCTTGTACAACTGAATCTATGTACCCACTGAATAATAACTGCCACCAGCCCCTGGTAACCACCACTCTCCATTCTGTTTCCATGCATCTGACTACTCTAGGTACCTATCATAAGTGGAATGACAGGTACCTAGAATACTCAAATATATCTGGCTCTTCACTTGAAATAATACTTTAAAAATTCATCCATATTGTAGGAGGTGTCAAAATTCCTTCTTTTTTAAGGCTACATAATATTCCATTGTATGAACGGGATATAATTTTTGAAGTATCTTAAATCTTATTTTTTATTAGAATACAGTAAATCATGTTATTAAAAGTCCATCAGGAATATGTTATCACTAGAGGGAGCTAGAACAACAGCTCTTGCCTATTCAATGCCAGATACAAACATATTTGTACATAACCAGGTGGCTTAAGTGGTAAAGATTCCATCTGCCAGTGCAAGATATACAGGATTTCGAGGTTGATCCCTGGGGTGGGAAGAACCTCTAGAGCAGGAAATGGCAATCCACTCTAGTATTCTTGCCTAGGAAATTCCATGGACAGAGGAGCCTGATGGCTTCAGTTCATGGGATTACAAAGAGTTGGGACACGACTGAGCACATAAACACACGCAAGCTTCTATAAAAAATAGAACAGAATGTAAATGTGGTTATGGACTCCTTTCCAATGCTTCTCCATTTCTACGTGGCAGACTGAACTTTCATAAATCATCATAATTCCTGAGACTAAACAGTGATGATCTGATATGTTCTACCCTACATTAGGAGCTAAATCAATCACATGTGGAGAGTTCTTTATCAGTTCTGTTAATGCAATCCGTATTTATTATTAGTATTATTATCATAAAATGACTTTTGGGGGACTTCCCTGGTGCTACAGTGGTTAAGAAACTGCCTGCCAATGCAGGAGACATGAGTTCCATCCCTACTCTAGAAGGATCCCACATCCCAGGGAGCAATGCAGCCTGTATGCCACAACTACCGTGTGCTCTAGACTGTACTGCGTGCACAACTACTGTGTGCACCATACAGCCTGTGTGCTCCAGAGCCATGCTCTGCAACCAAGCCTGAGCACCGCAGCAAAGAGCAGCCCCTGACTGGAGAAAGTCCACACGCAGCAACCGAGACCAGTGCAGCCAAGGAAAAAAGACTCTGAGGACTTCCCTGATGGTGCAGTGGTTAAGACTCTGCACTTCCAATGCAGAGGGCACAAGTTCAATCCCTGGTGGGGGAACTAAGATACCACATGCTGTGGCACACACAAAAAAAAGAAAAAAGATTTTTTCTAGGACAAAAGAGGCTAGAGGCTCTTCTTATAGTTTAATCATGATGGGTGACTGCAGAGAAACAGAGTATAGAAAACAGGATTTAAAAGATAAATGCATAAAAAGTAATTATAAATGTGTTTTAGGGCACAAAATGAATAAAGATGTAATCTGTAATGTCAATAATAAAAATGAGGCATGAGCTTTATAGGAATAGTATTTTTGCATGTGACTGAAGTTGGTATCAATCCAAATTACAGGTTTATATCTTTAGGAAGTTATATGTAATCTCCATGGTAACCAAAGACAAAATAGTGATAAGTGACGTGTTAGTCGCTCAGTCGTGTACGACTCTTTGAGACCTCATGGACTCACCAGGTTCCTCTGTCCATGGAATTCTCCAGGCAAGAATACTGGCGTGGGTTGCCATTCCCTTCTCCAGGGGGTCTTCTCAACCCAGGGACTGAACCTGGGTCACCTGCATTGTAGGCAGATTCTTTGCCATCTGAGCCACCAGGGAAGCCCAAAACAGCTATAGAATATACACAAAACAGATTGAGAAGGGAATCAAACAGGTAACTACAAGATCAGCTAAGTACAAAAGAAGGCAGTAATGGAGGAAATGAGGGATGAAAAGCTATAAGACATATGGAAAACAAAATAATAAGCATAAAACTTTCCTTATTAATAACTACTTTAAATGTAAATAGATGAGACTTTCCAATCAAAGGTATAGAGGAACAAAATGGATAGAAAGCATGATCCAACTACATACAAGCTATATGTAAGTGATTCACTTTAGATCCAAAGATAGGAACAAAAAATAGAGACTTTAAGTAAAAAAAGTTACAAAGGACAAAGAACATCAAATATTGACAAGAGGGCCCATTGACCACAAAGTAATAAAAATTATATATAAAAAAAATCCACCAAACATTGGAGGATCCAAAATATATGATGGAAACATGGACAGAATTTGAGAGAAATGGACACTTGTACAGTAACAGTTGGCAAATTTCAACTTACCAATTTCAATAAATGTTAGAACAACCACATATAAGACCAATAAATATTAGATCTAACGAAAAATGAAACAAGATTCCACCTAACAACAGAAGATTACATAGTTTTCTCAAGTGCACACTGAAGATTCTTCAGGAAGACCATGTTAGGCTACAAAAGAACTCAATAAATCAAAAATTATTAAAACCTTAAGGAATATCTTTTCTGATCACAAAGGAATGAAACTAGATATGAAATGAAACTGAAAAATTCACTTACATGAGAAACTAAACAACATACTTGTAAGCAACTGGATCAAATAAAAAATCTAAAGGGAAATTGGAAAATATTTTGAAATGAATGAAACAAAAATAGGATAAAACAAAACTTATGTGGTGCAGTAAAAGCAGTGCTAAGAGGAAAATTTATATGTGAAAACAAATTAACAGAGTAGAAAGATTGCAAATCAGTAAATTAACTGTATGATGAACACTCAATGGTGCAATGCAGCCACTGTGGAAAAGTTTGGTGGTTTTTTAAAAAGCTAAATGTAAAATCACCATATGATCTAGCAATTTTACCCCTAAGTTTATACATGAAGGACTGAAAACAGGAACCTGAACAGATAAACGTATGTCAATGTTCACTGCAGCATTGTTCACGATATCCAAAAGACAGAAATAACCCAAGTGCTCATCAACAGATGAATAAACAAAATGTGGTATGTATGTACAATGGAGTATTAACCATAAAAAGGAATGAAGTTCTGATATATGCTACGACATAAATGAAAGGTAGAGACATTATCAGCAGCAGCAGCAGAGACATTATGTTAAATAAAATAATCCAGACCCCAAAACACAAATATTGTGTATGTTTCCACTAACATGGGGCACCCAGATGAGGGAAATTATAGAGACTGAAAGTACATGAGACATTATGGTGGGCTGAGGAGAGTTTTAGTAGGAGTGGAAGTTTTTGCTTAACTATTAAAGAGTTTCTATTTAGGGTAATGAAAAAATTCTGGAAATAGTGGTTATGTTATATTACACTGTGAATTAATGCCACTGAAATATAACCTTAAGAAGGGCTAAAATGCCAAATTTTTAAGTATTTCAGAATTAAAATATTAATAATGTAATATACCAAAAACTGATGACTTGTACCATTGAAATAGGTTACTGTATACATGAATTACATCTCAGTAAAACTGTTTACTCAAAAAAAAGAGGATAGAAAACATACTCTAGGAGATATGAAACAACTGTTTGGAAGAGTGAGATGCAGAAGCAACAGCTAAGATTTACTCTTGAGTGTCTACTGTATGCCAGTCATTTTGCATATATCGTCAGACTTAGGTACTCCACAGAATCTTTTGGACGGAGTGCTTGAACCTGCATCTCCTGTGGCTCCTGCATCGGCAGGCGGATTCTTTACCACTGAGCCATCTGGAAAACCATAACTAGTTTCATATTTTAGAAATAAAACAATTCAGTTTGAGATGATGAAAAAGTTCTGCAGGTGGACAGTGGTGATGTTTGCATAACAAGGTAATGTACTTAATGGTAGTGAATGGTGCACTTAAAATGATTAAAATAGTAAATTTTATGATGTATATTTAACCACAATATAGTTAATTAAAAATTTTAAAACATGAAGCTACGTTTGTTTTAAAAACTTCTACTTGGAACATTTCCTGATTATGATTTTTTTTTTGGATTTGATACCTAAAGCAAAGGCTTCTTCAAAAGCAAAGATAAACTGAAAAGCTTCTGTACAGCACAGGAAACCATAAGCAAAATTAAAAGTCAAACTATTTAATGGTAGAAAATATTTGCAAATTATATCTGATAAGGGGTTAATACACAAATTTTATAAAGAACTCATACAACTCAAGAGCAAAAACAAATAAACAAACAATCTTATTTAAAAATGGGCAGATGATCTGAATAGACATTCTTCCAACTAAGACATACAGAAGACCAACAGGTACATTAAAGTATATTCACTGGCTGGGAAGTGCGAATCAAAACAACAACGAGCCATCACCTTCAAACTGTCAGGATGGTTATTATCAAAAAGACAAGAAATAGCAATTGTTAGTGAGGATGTGAAGAAAAGGGAATCCTTGTGTACTGCTGGTCAGAATGTAAACTGGCAAAGCCACTATGGAAAGCAGTAAGGATGTTCTTCAAAAAATTAAGACTAGAACTACCAATGACCTAACAATTCTACTTCTGGGTATTAATCCGAAGCAAGCAAAAAAAAAAACTATCTTAAAAAGATCACCGTACCTTCATGTTCACAACAGTGTTATATACAATAGCAAAGATAAGGAAACAGCCTAAGTGTCTCCTGAGAGATGAATGTGATATGTATATATAGACACATACAAATAAATAATGGACTATTATTCAGTCTGCAAGGATATTAAACCAGTCAATCCTAAAATAAATCAGTCCTGAATATTCATTGGAAGGACAGTTGCTGAAGCTGAAGATTCAATACTCTGGCTACCTGATGTGAAGAACTGACTAATTAGAAAAGACCCTGAGGCTGGGAAAGACTGAAGGCAAGAGGAGAAGGGAATGAAGAGGATGAGAGGCTGGATGGCATCACTAACTTGATGGACGTGAGTCTGAGCAAGCTCTGGGAGTTGGTGATGGACGAGGAAGCCTGGTGTGCTATAGTCCATGGGGTCGAAAAGAGTTGGACACAACAATGGTGACAGATGTTTAACTACACTTATGTGATTATTTTGCAGATTCACAAACACCTAACATGTTGTACAGCTGAAGCCAATATAATTTTGTGGTTCAATTATACCTCAATAAATAAACACCCATTATTTTTGCTTTCTTAGTTATTAAGATAAAATCAGATAAACTGAAATTTTTACCTTGTTTTGTTAAAATGATCTGTGGGACTCCAGCAAGTCATTTAACCTTTTATTAGCTTCGGTTTTTGCATCTGTCAAATGAAGGATCAGGGCTAGCTGAAATGAGGGAAGTTGAGTGTGGATGGGGCCAAGGGATATATGGGAATCTTTGTACTCTCTGCTCTGTTTTGCCTAAAACTGCTCTAAAAAAGTTTATTAATTAACAATAAAAATTCAAAACTATTGCTACTCCATGGCTTCCCAGGTGTCTCCGTGGGTATTTGCCTGCCAATGCAGGAGTCACAGGTTTGATCCCTGGGTCGGGAAGATCCCCTGGAGGAGAAAATGGCAACCCACTCCAGTACTGCTGGTTGGAAAATTCCATGGACAGAGGAGCCTGGTGGGCCACAATCCATGAGGTAGCAAAAAAGTCAGACACGACTAAGCACGCAGGCACGCCTTTCTATTGATACTAAATAGGAATGGCGTGAGGTCTGCATTCATCCAGTCTGCATTCCTATTTAAGCTGAATTTAGACCTACAATGTTCCTAAAGAATTTCAGGGGAAAATGAACCATATTCTGGTATTTAATCCAACCGTAACCATGAGATTATCTATAACAAAGAAATTCTAAGGCAGTACCCCTTGAACCTCAGTTTCTGAAAAGCAGCATGATTTACTGGTGAAATAAGAGTGGTGGAACCTCTAGGCATTAAAAACCTCAATAATTATTTTGATGATAAATTTTGTAAACTTAAGTTCTTTAACTTTTCTGTGTCAGTTTCTTAAACAGTAGATAGTAACCATCTACTTTACTGTTTCCCACAGATTTAATATGAAAGCATTCTAAAAATTTAAATAATATATCAAATGTAAAATGGTACCATGCTTTCATTTTATTTCCAAAGATAAACATTTTATTTTGAGGAAATGACAGCTAAGTGTAAACATTATGTATTATACACATAATATAAATATTATAGTATTAATATATAATAAATATATCTAAATTTTACACATATATTAATTCCCATGCAAACAAGCAATGTTCTGTAAGCCTGAAAGTTATAGTTATCCTATTTCCTATAACAGATTTAGTACTCAAAAGGAGCCTATAAATCAAAGAAAGCATGTGTTTTATTTTTATAAAACATAGAAGTCACAATTTTTGAGTCAGGATAGTCTTAAGATATGAAGTATGTAGTTCAATCAGTTCAGTTCAGTTGCTCAGTCATGTCTGACTCTTTGTGACCCCATGAATCGCATGTAGTTCAATAGCTTCACTTTGTATTAACAAGTTTCATTTTTACCATTTCCAGGGAAACTAAGCAGTCTGCCCAAAACATTATGTGACAGTGACTGAACTAAAACCAGAATCCTCCCCCAACAAAAGAACCAAAAGCTCCCTTTCAAAGTAGTGTTAATATTTGATATCATGCTATTTTACCATAATGTACACTTTAAAGTTCACTCTCCAATTCACCTGAAGTGTATCTGGTATTTCATATTCTTTAAAATCCCTATTAGATAAAATTTAAATTCCAAAAGTAATACAGCATTTTTAAAACTACCAGATATATAAAAGACACATAAAAAATAAGAAGTCAATACCTCTTGCTGCTGCTGCTGCTGCTGCTGCTGCTGAGTTGCTTCAGTCGTGTCCGACTCTGTGCGACCCCAGAGACAGCAGCCCACCAGGCTCCCCCGTCCCTGGGATTCTCCAGGCAAGATATCTCATTCCAAATCCTATAAGCTAGACATGTATGCTGCTGCTAAGTCACTTCAGTTGTGTCCGACTCTGTGCGACCCCATAGACGGCAGCCCACCAGGCTCCCCAGTCCCTGGGATTCTCCAAGCAAGAACACTGGAGTAGGTTGCCATTTCCTTCTCCAATGCATCAAAGTGCAAAGTGAAAGTGAAGTCGCTCAGTCGTATCCAACCCTTAGCGACCCCATGGACTGCAGCCTACCAGGCTCCTCCGTCCATGGGATTTTCCAGGCAAGAGTACTGGAGTGGGGTGCCACTGCCTTCTCCAGAGACGTGTATAGCAGGCACAAAAATATACAACCTCCTCCTCAAATAAAACTTCCCAGAAGCTGGAATATGTAGATGTAATTAAGGTTTCTCATCTGTTGACTTTAAAATAGGGAGATTATTCTGGATTATCTGGGTAGGCCCAACTTAACCACAAGGGTCCTTATAAATGAAAGAGGAATATAAATGAGGCAAAGTCAGTGGAAACAAAAAAAACAAAAAGTAAAAACAGAACTAAGGTTGAAGTGATTCAATGTGAGGACTCAGCCTCAATGATCTCAATGTCTTTATTACTGGTTCTGAACAGAGAAGTGGCCCCAAGCCAAGGAACTCGAGTAGCCTCCTGATTCTGCAAAGGGAAGAGAAAGAATTCTACCCTAGAGCCGATAAAAGAAACACAGTTGTGCTAAAACCTTGACTAGCCTAGAGAGATTCAATTCAGACTTCTGACCTCAAGGACTATAAAATAAATTTGACTTGCTTTAGGCAAAGACATTTTTTGGTGCCTATACATGTACATATTCATATTCATGGTAATAGAGGCTCACTTAATCTAAGCAATATTGGCCATACCACTTTTATCCAGTGTATTAGTTAATGACATCATCACACACCCAGGAATACAAAACAAAACACTGGGATCATCATTGACTCTAGCCCAGTCCTTTACTCCCTACCAACCAATCAGTGTTTAATTCATTTCAATTTTAATGTCAAAAAACTTCAAGAGTCCACCTTTTCCAATATCTAGCCACTGCTATCACATTAGATCTATCTTGGAAAACCACAGAGTATAACCTTCCTAATAGCCTTCTTACATCCTAATAGTCTTCTTACTTCTAATATTTGCTCATCTAATTCATCTTCCATACTGATAGTGTGGTCTTATCTTGATTCAATTTTAATTGATTCACACTCTCCCCTCACAACTTTTTAAAACCTATAATGATTTATATAAAAAAGAATAAACTTGGAATTGTCTTGTACCATTCTGTGACCAAAAAAACCAAATTTCTCAAGCATGGAGGACTTTTAGGGCAGCAAAACTATTTTGTGCTACTACAATGGTAGATACCTGTCATTATACATTTACCCAAATCCACAGAATGTACAACACCAAAAGCAAATCCAAATGTCTATTACAAACTTTGAGTGATACTGTGTCAATACAGGTTCACTGACTGTCAAAAAGGTACCACTGTGGTATATAAGGACAGGGAATATATGCAATATCTCTGTACTTTCCAACAATTCTGTTGTGAACCTAAAACTGTTCTAAATAATTATTTTTTTCAAAACAAACAACCTACACCCTAACTGCTATCAATAAAAAGCAGCCAGCCCACAAAAATATATTGGCTTTGTAGCTTTTAAGAATGCACACATGTATTTGATAAATGTTTTAAGAAGAATCCGCAATAAACCATTTTCTTACTATTTATTTATGTGAGATGAAGAACGAGTTCTAGCATAAACGAGGTCCTTCTCAGAGTGAAAGACTTTTGCCTGACTAGAGACATTTTAAAACACTGATGTAGTTGATGATACTGGTCTTTTGAGGCACAGACTGATTTTATGATTAATCTCCCATTTTTCAGAATTCAATCCAGGAAAAGCACATTAGCAAAAAAGTATGACTTAAATTTTAGCAAAAAGTTTCACACATATCTGCTTTTCTATTCAGCAAAAACACTGCTTTAAAATCATCACTATGAAAGATCTTCCCAAAATATATATTCATTTTCTTATTTGTAATGACAGAATGCTAATTTTTTTTCTGCACTGTCATCTGAAACAATGACCATTACTTTTCGGCCTTCCCTGTGGCTGAAGCATGCTTACATGTCTGTATTTTGGTCAGTAGCTATGAGGTTTTGTAGTTTCCTTTCTTAGATTAGTAGCTATATCGAATTACCAATAGACTTGCTGGTCTAAATAACAAAATGTTATTTCCACTGTTCTGGAGGATGGGAAGTCCAAGATCAGGGTTCAGTTCTAAGTGAGAGCCTTCTTCCTGGCTTGCAGATACTGCTTTCTTGTTGTACTCTCACATAGTAGAGAAAGAAATCATCTCTCTCAGTATCTCTCTTTATAAGGGTGTTAATCTCATTCAGGAGGACTCCACCACATGATCTGATTACTTCCCAAAGCTGTCATCTCCAAATATCACCACACTAGGGATTAGGGCTTCAATATATGAAATTTGAGGCAGACACATTCAGTTCACAATGCTTCCTTACAAAGAAGGTACATGTTTTTTACTCCCTTTCCTCTTTTATACTTTCTGCAATGAAGACTTTATGATAGTTATCCTGGAACAAAGTGTAACCATAGGAACACAAGCTTGGTGCTGAAATGGAAGAACAGAATAAAAGGAGTCTAGGTCCCTGAAGATACTGTGAAGATGGCATGTTAACTCTGAACTGTGTACTTCACAACTTCTTATAAATTAAAGGAAAATAAGTGTTTGTCTTTAAACAATCTTGATTATTTATGAGGATTTCTAATCATTAGCTGCTGAAACTAAGCTTAACTAATAAAACATTTCACAACATAAGCAGCAGAAATGGACTCAAAGAGTTTATGTGATATGTATCTTGATGACAAATTAATGAAAGGTCATTTCAATGCAAAATAAAGTGCTATGGTTTTCATGTTGATTACTTTAACCACATCAGGTCAGATGCATCTCTAAAACATAACTGTTCCTCTTTCAATTTCATTCCTTTCTTGACTAAACTCAGACCTCATGACCTTTGACGATAATTGTCAATTTCTGCCATTATTAACTCCCTCATTCATTTTTCTACTCTGTAGCCAGAGTTATCATCTTAAAACACAAAGCTGCACTTTTTACTTCCTTTTTTAAAAAAAATAGCATTTTAAATTTCATGTAGCTTAGTGGCATAAGTATCTTGAGTCAGTAAAGTCCATGTTTTTGTAGTCCCTATCACACAATGCTTACTTTCCACACCATTACATTTCAGAAAAAGTGAACTTCTAAGTTGTTCTAATATATGAAAAATTTCTGTATCCTAGTATGTGCCTTGGTACATGATATTCTATCTAACTGGAATGCCCTATTCCATCTTGCAGACTACTGTGAACCTCCAAAACCAAACTCTGCTATACTCCTGTGAATCACTTCTTACTCAATGATATAGTTAGTTGATAGCTCTTTGGGTTTTTAAAAATTCTCTATCAGAGGACTTATTAAGCTGTACTTTCCCAAGAGAATATGAAATTCTTAAAAGTAACGAGTACTTTACTCCTCTGGCAAATAGTTTGGAACACAGAAAGCATTTAACAAGTGAGGAATCAAATGAGGAGTGAATGTAGAAAATCATCAAGATTATTTTTAGATACATGCACGGTGCTCCCTTTCTTATTTTCAGTTAACAAAAAAGGCACCATTAGAATACAAACTATAGAAATATAATCTAGAAAGGCAGAGAGAGGATAAAAGATCAGGGAAAATAATTAGCCCCCCAGAACATATCATGAGTACAGTGAACACTGAGGTACTTGTGATGAGATTTGTATTTGTGTATATTACATTTGTATTGGGTCTTTTTTCCTTGATATTCAAAGTATTATTTAAACATAGAAGAATAACAGGTCTTTAAAGGATGTCAGCTGACAGGTACCACTACTTACTCTGTAGTTTTGTATACATCAGAATACAGCCCTGCTTTCTGATACTTCTTCTTTGGGGGACGTGGGGCCTTCTTTTCTCTTGGGATGAGAGAAAGCACAGGCTGCAAGGTACTTTCAGGTTCGGGAGGTTTGGCTGGGGTTTCAGGAGGACTGGGAATCTCAACTGCTGCTTCAGTAAAGCTAGAAAGAGAAGTTTAAAGATAATTTTATGGTGAATTTTTTTTTCCCTACAAATGATTACCTATTAAAAATAACATCACAGAAATTAAAAAAAAAGAGAGATATGGGGACTTTCTTATCTGGTCATGGAGGAGTAACAGATACCAGATTTGTCCTCCTGATAGAAACTAACAGAAACACAGCAAACTACTATAAACCTGGAGAAAGTCAAACAATTATCAGACATTTTGTTCTGCAGCACTGTGATTCCTGAGAAAATTGGGGGAAAAAAAAAAAGAAAAAGAAAGAAAGAGATAACCTGCTTTTATAAGAACAACTGAGGTAGAGGGAGTAGACCCAAAGCAGAGAATGGCCAACCGAATGGGCTAAGAGAGATCAGACTATGGAGGGACTGAGACAGTTAGAATTCATGAGGCAGAGTACTGGAGTGGAGAGAGTAAAGGAGAAAAACAACTTCAGAAATCTGTGTAAGGGTCTTCTTTAGTACACTATCTATCAGTACTAGGTTTGTATATGTGCAAGGTGAAATTCCATAAGGCTAGACAAAGAACCACCAGAATATTACAACCGAAACAATTTCCAGAGCTCACACATGATGACAGATACTCAGAATCCACTAGGGAGAGTGTAAGACATTGCCCAACACTGTGGGCATTCAATAGAGATCCCAGAAGGTAACATTCTCCATCTTTGTATGACAACTATCTCTGGAGTAAAAGCCTGTCCTAATAAAGCTTAAAAATTATCTTCAAAAGAATCTAAAGCTATCCACGAGTAGTTTACCTGACGACCAAAATAAAATCAAACCTATAAAAAAGAACAAAAACAGACACACAATAATGTGATATTTATAATATTCAAAAATTCAAAAAAAAAAAAAAAAAGCGATGACCAAAATTTTCTAAATTTGATAAAAAGAGCCCAAAGTTCCAAGAAGTTAAACAAACCATAAGCAATATAGGCTAAAACAAGTATGGTGTATCATAATAAACTTGTCGGAAAGTATTGACGAAGAAAATAAAAGGAGTAAGAGAAAAAATACACAGTCTATATACAGGAGTACAAAAATAAGAATGAATGCAGATTTCATGTCTCAAATAATGCAAGCTAGAAGGGAATGAAAAAACATCTTTAATTGCTGAAAGGAGGGGAAGGGGGGAGCCTGTCAAAAGAGAATTTTAAATCAGTCAAAAACACCTCTAAAAATTAAGGTGAATACAGTTCGAGGCAAGGATGATTAGACATTTCTACCTATCCTCCCATTAAGCAAAACGAAAATCCTTGGAAATTAAAAAATAAACATAAGCATACAGACTGGCTGGGCCTCTTGGGACCAAAGCAATGACACATCAGGGAATTTTCTAGATTTTCTCTTTGCCTCTCACTTAGTGCAAGGCTTAATAGTTTCCATAATATAAAGGGTAAGACAAATGTCTGCTCTCATCACTTAAATATAACATCAGAGTTAAAGGTCCTAGATGATGAAAATGGACAATAAAAAGAAAAACATCTAGAAGTATGAGTCCTCCAACATTGTTCTTTTCTTTAAGATTGTTTTGGCTATTTGGACTCCCTTGAGATTCCTCATGAATTTTAGGATGGATTTTTCTATTTCACACAAAACATTATTGGGATTTTGACAGAGACTGCACTGAATCTGTAGATCGCTTTGGGTAGCACTGATATCTTGTCTTTCAACCCCCAAACACAGGCTGACTTTTCTTTTTCTTGCCTAACTGCTCTGGCTAGGAATTTCAACACAATGTTGAAGTGGGCCTCCTTTCTTTGGGGGCTTCCAACATAGTTCAGTTGGTAAAGAATCCACCTGCAATGCAGGAGACCCCAGTTCCATTCCTGGGTTGAGAAGGAATAGGCTACCCACTCCAGTATTCTTGGGTTTCCCTTGTGGCTCAGCTGGTAAAGAGGCTACCTGCAATGGAGGAGACCTGGGTTTGATCCCTGGGTTGCAAAGATCCCCTGGAGAAGGGAAAGGCTATCCACTCCACTATTCTGGCCTGGAGAATTCCATGGACTGTATAGTCCATGCGATGGCAAAGAGTCGGACATGACTGAGTGACTTTTACTTCACTTCCTTTCCTAGTTATCAGTAACAGTGGAAAAGCTCTGTCTTTTACCACCAAAGTTGTCAGCTTTGGGTTTTTTACATACAGCTTTTATTAGGTTGAGGTAGTTTCTTTTTATTCCTAGATTTCTAGGTTTATAATCATGAACACAATAGATTTTTGTAAAAAAAACTTTATGCATTTATTGCTATGACCATGTGATGTTTCTTTTTATTCATTAATGTAACGAATCACATTAATTGATTTTTGAATGTTGAACAAGTTCTATATATCTGGGAGAAATCTTACTTGGTCATGAGACAGACGGACAGATTTCATATTTTATTATTTATGTCTTCCTATTCTCCTTATCAGACAGATTCATTTTTACTTCTTTCATCTGACCTTATGCTTCTTCCTTCATTCAAAAATGTTATCTGCTTCCTTGCTTACATGTGTCTACATACGTTCTGCTGCTGCTGCTAAGTCGCTTCAGTCGTGTCCGACTCTATGCAATCCCATAGACGGCAGCCCACCAGGCTCTGCTCTCCCTGGATTCTCCAGGCAAGAACACTGGAGTGGGTTGCTGTTTCCGTCTCCAATGCATGTGAAAGTGAAGTCGCTCAGTCGTGTCCGACTCTTCGCGACCCCATGGATAGCAGCCTACCAGGCTCCTCCATCCATGGGATTTTCCAGGCAAGAGTACTGGAGTGGGGTGCCATTGCCTTCTCCGATATACATTCTACATATATGAATTCTTCAAGTGCCATGTTTCTCCAAGTTCTATCTACAGACCAAATATATCAGAATCACTTTGGGGGGCTTATGATGGAAATGAAAATACATACTAATAGACTTTTAAAAATTCTTAGTAAGGAGTTCTAGGATGAACACCTCCTAACCTTACTGGTCCCTAGTACCCCATACTGGGCACTCTCATTAGTGCCCTTCTCATTCCATGAGGGCTTTGACAAATTAGGTTGGGTTGATATTCTCTTTCCCTCATCCCATAACCCAAGTCTTCACATCATTAAGGCTCCAACATCCAGCTCAGGATCATCATGGTTTCCACATCCCAGATGGATACTTACTTAATGGCTTTAAGATTGAATTCTTCAGGAAAGAGAAGAGAAAGAAGATAGGTAAGGTATTTGAAAATATGGCTTTATGGGAATTCCTTGGCAGTCCAGTGAGGCTCTGGACTTGGCACTGAGGCTCCCTTGGTCTGGTTAAGGTTTAATCCTTGATGGGGAAACTAAGATCACACAAGCAGCATAGCATGGCCAAAAAATTAAAATAAAATAAAATAAATATGGTTTTATGATATATTTATCTACAGTAACACA
This sequence comes from Capricornis sumatraensis, assembly GCF_032405125.1. Taxonomy (NCBI): domain Eukaryota; kingdom Metazoa; phylum Chordata; class Mammalia; order Artiodactyla; family Bovidae; genus Capricornis; species Capricornis sumatraensis. The sequence goes on along the minus strand of NC_091070.1, from coordinate 116,587,510 downwards.
ATATGTTATTTATTTTTCATGGTTTTTTTTGCTTTATAAAAACAGTATCAGTTAGTATATAATTTTCAGGGTCTTGTTTCACTTAAAATCTTGTTTCTAAGACTCATTCATTATCATTACACTTCAGTTATAATTCATTAATTTTTATTACCACATCATAGTCCATTGCATAAAAAACTACTATATACTTATTCCTTTTTCTGTCAACCAGGGATATTTCCAGTTTCTATATATTATAATAAATCCTGCTACACCTTTACAAAAAATGCATTCTGGTGATAGCTGGGCAAGAGTTTTTCTAAATTATATAAAAGGTAATTGCTAGATTATACTGGGTTGATTTGAAACACTCTTTTCGTTACATATTCTGGATTCCAAAACTTATTTCCTCTCCAAGTCTGTAGAAAGTATTCATACATTAATGTGGATGATGTCCGATAAACAAATTCTTAATTTTAATATAATACAGTATTATAAGTGTTTACCTGTATGCTTACTGCTTTTGATATCTTGTTTATGAAATCCTTTCAAACAAAGGTCATTAAGTTTTCTTCATTCTGTATTAGAAGGTTTATCTTTTATGCTATGTATTTATTTAACCAACTGGGAACTGATTTTTACACATGGATTAAGACAGAATCCAGGATTTCCTGGTGGTCCAGTTGTTGAGAATCCGCCTGCCAATGCAGGGGACATGGGTTCAATCCCTGATCCAGGAAGATTTCACACGTCCCAGGACAACTTAAGTCCATGCAACACAACTACTGAGCACGCGGTCTAGAGCCCACACGCTTCAACTACTGAAGCCTGCACGCCCGCAAGCCTGTGCTCTGTAACCAGAGAAGCCAATGGAGTGAGAAGCCTGCACACTGCACTGGAGAGTAGCTGCCGCTCATCACGACGACAGAAAACCCACGTGCAGCAACATCCAAAATTAAACAATTACCTAAAAAAAAGGGCAGAATCCAATTTCATTCCCATTCTTATGCAATATAAAATCTGGGGGCACACAACATTGTCAAGCAACTATACTTCAATAAAAAAGTATAAATAATAAAAATAAAAACTTTTGGGGCACCATTTATTGAATATTGTTTTCTTTATTTATTGATATGTAGGGTTACCTCTGTCATATGAGCAAGCTTGCATGCATGGATCTTGTTTCTCTTACCTAGTTCTATACTCAGTTCCATGCTAGCTCAACACTATTGTTTAGTTGCTAAGCTGTGTCCGACTCTTTGTGACCCCACGGATGTAGCCCACCAGGCTCCTCTGTCCTTGGGATTTCCCAGTCAAGAATATTGGAGTGGGTTGGCATTTCCTTCTCCAGTGGATCTTCTCAACTCAAAGACTGAACCAGAGTTACCTGCATCTCCTGCTTTGCAGGCAGATTCTTTACCACTGAGCAACCAGGGATGCCCCTGGCTCAATGAACCATAGCTTAAAATTAAGACTTAGGGAAAATCAGGTGTTTTATTTCACTCCTAGGTATATACCCTAGAGAAATTAGTATCCTATCCAGCAGCGAACATTAGAGGAATGTTAAGAGCAATATTTTTGGATAATAGTGTCAAGCTGAAAATAACTCAACAGTAAAACAGAAAACTCTACCTTTTGTTTTGCATCAACATGGATAGATCTAGAGATTATCATACTCAATGAAGTAAGTCATAAAGAGAAAGACAAATACCATGATATCACTTATACATGGAGTCTAAAATATGACACAAATGAACCTATCTACGAAATAGAAAGATCCACAGACATAGAGAACACATTTGCGGTTGCCAAGAGGGAGGAGGGGTGGAAAAGGGAAGGACTGGGAGTCTGGGATTAGCAAATACAAACTAGTATATATAGCATGGATAAATAACAAGGTCCTACTGTATACCACAGGGAACTATATTCAATATCCTGTGATAAAACAATATGGAAAAGAAGATGAGAAAGAATACATATATATACACACACATATATATATATATACCCACATACACATATATATGTATAACTGAGTCACTTTGCTGTACAGCAGAAATTGATGGATCATCTATATTTTAATAATTTAAAGAAAACATGTATTACACACAAACAATGGATAACACATAACAACAAAAAAGAGGTAACTACAACTACATGCAAAAACAGAGATGTTTTTACATTTATATGTTGAGCAAAAAAGGTGTGGCACAAAAGCATATATTCTATGCAATTCCATTTCAGTGAAGTTCAGGGAGGATAAACTAAACTATCAATGTATTGTCTAGCATTGAATACTTAAATGGTATAAAAAAAGGTATAAATCAGGAGACTGATTATAGCAAGGAAGTGGTGTATGACTGGGAAAGAACATGAAATATTACCAATGTTCTTCCTATATATTCACCCATTCTATATCTAAAACTGAGTTTTATAATTTTCTAGGTATAAAGTTCTTACAGTAGTCATATTTTAATCTCTCATATATAGTTTAACTCCTTTTTACTTCCTAATTTTATTATTCCCTTTTTTCTTTCCTTAGTGATCAACCTTACCAGAAGTTTATATATTTTATTATCATTAGTATTACTAATGTTGGTCTTCAGTGATTCACTCTACTATAACTTAGTTTTATTTTGTTAATTTAATGTATATGTTTTATCTCTGTCCATCACATTTTGGGAATTATTCTCATTTTTCTGATTTCTTAACTGGACTCTTTGTAATCAAGCAGGAGCTTGTGGGCTTTCCCAGAACAGACCGCTCCCTTGTATCCTCTGCTTTAGTTTTCTCTAAACTTAACATCGAAAATAGCATCTGATGCACATTTCCTAAAGTTGTTTTACAGATGGTAAAATGACCAGCAAATGAAAATTAACTACTTGATGATCCTGAACACCACAGACCTAAGGACTGATGATGTAACCTCTGTGACATCACCCTGTTACCTCATCATCAACCATTCAGAGATCTGTGCATGAGCCGATCATATATCTGGGGTGCTCTTCCCTCACCTTGTCTTTAAAAATCTTCTCCTAAAACCCATCAGGGAGTTCAGGCTTTTTAAGCACTAGTTGTCCTAACTTCTTGCTTGGCACCCTATAATAAATACTACACTTTCCTTCACCACAACCCACTGTCAGTAGTTTGGCTTTACTGTGTAAAGGCAATCAGACACCAGTTTTGTTCATAATATCTTCATTCATAAATCTTTAGCATTCTTGAAAATAACTAAGCATTACTGGCTATAAATATCCCTCTAGGTACCTCTTTTGCTACATTTCAAAGTTTCAATATGTAGCACAGTATTTATTCATTTCTAAATATTTTTAATATTTTAATTAAAAAAACTACAAAAATCCACTGGGAATATAACTTATAGAAACTACATATTGTATGCAGTCTTGATAAATAACTGGTAATAAACACAGCACTAACTCATACCTTATACAAGAGTAAATTTCAACTGATTTAAGACTTGTATGTAAAAAAGTAATATATAATCCTTTGAAGGAGAATAATTAAATTATTATATATTCTTAGCATGCAGTAACATACTATATATATTAAATTACAAGATCTTCAAGATATATAAATAGTTATCATTTACACAGAACAGCCTTGTATATGTACATATTTGTAAATGCATCAAGAAGAGTAAAAAAATACACAATATACTGTTAATAGTCTATCGATGAAAAGAACAGGATTTGAGAAGAAATGAGATTATGTGAAAAGATAATTTAAACTCTTGAATCAGTATACTTCTAGTTTCACAGATTTATTTATAACTATATATTCTCTCAGGAAAAAAATTCAAATCTCTATAAAGAAAGTATTTTTTATAGATATATGCATAGAGAGCTACAAAAAAACCCTCTGTAAACAGTGGTCCCCTGGTTAAAACTCTGCACTTTCACTGCAGGGGGCACAGGTTTGATAACATACGCTACATGCTGCTGCTGCTGCTGCTGCTAAGTCGCGTCAGTCATGTCCGACTCTGTGCGACCCCACAGACGGCAGCCCATGAGGCTCCCCCGTCCCTGGGATTCTCCAGGCAAGAACACTGGAGTGGGTTGCCATTTCCTTCTCCAATGCATGAAAGCGAAAAGTGAAAGTGAAGTCGCTCAGTCGTGTCCGACTCTTAGCGACCCCATGGACTGTGGCCCACCAGACTCCTCCGTCTATGGGATTTTCCAGACAAGAGTGCTGGACTTGGGTGCCACTGCCTTCTCCGATACGCTACATGGCAAGACCAAAAAACAAAACAAATAATCTTTAGGGAAAGAATCTGATTGGATATATAACAAAAGGATTAAATGATCTTTCCAGGGGGTGATTCTGACTTTCTGCCCTATACCTTTTGGGAAAAAATAAAATATAAAAAAGAAACCATTAAAAAACAATCTAACATGCACGAAGACTTAAAAAATGTATTTGATGACAGGGACGACAAGTTTAGAGCACAGAGGAGATAAGATAGTTTGACAGTAAAAATAATTCCGCTCACATAGTTATACAACATAATGTTTCTGGGTCTTGATTTCCTCATCTGTATAGTGAGGGCCTTGGCTAGACTGTTACATTTCCCCTTTCTTATTAATTATTCATAATTTTGACAACCAGAAGAACGAACACTTAGAACAGAACAGGTCTTACGTAGTGAAAGGTTACTAGGTCAACTGAACAATTTAGCTGCAAAGATATGTTACATTTGCACATAAGCTAGTTTCCTCGACACAAATAAAACGTTAAATGAGGAATTACCTTTTAGCATTCTCCTCCTCTTCTTCCTCTGGGAATGGCTTCTGCTTTTTCTTGGTCTGTTCTTCCAATAGCCAACTTTTCCTCTTCAATCCCTTTTTATGGTCTGGATTCAGGTTTACACTCTGAACAACAGCTTCAATAACATCCGTAACTGTATCAGGACCAAGGTGCAGTGCTGTTCCTTCTTCGCCTTCATTTAATTCTGAACCAACAAATTGGGCAGCTTGGAATGCTTGCATTGATACCACAGCCTGGAGAGGACATTTCCGAGGTCGACCTGGTCTGCGTTTAACAAAGTTATTCCCTGTCCTGGCCTGTCTTTGAAGTTTTTTGGCTTTTAAAATTTTATTGACATGGTCCAGGTTTTTCTTGGTGGCCAAGATTTTGTCATAATTGCACATTTTCCGAGCTTGGCGCTGCATAGCTTCTACTACACTTCTCTTAATATGATGGGGGGAATGGCTGCTTGGCAACTTTTCAGAAAGGAGTGAGATGCTACTACTGCAAGAGTCACTGGGGACTGCAGGCACTAGGAGGCTGTCTGGTTTTCCTAGGGTTCGCTCCTTGCTGAGGCTGCGAACTGGACTGGAGGAAGGTGGCACAGAAGCAGATGCAATCACAGCATCAATATTTTTCTCCAGGGGCTCTTGGTCCTCATGTTGTACCATTCGCTGCAGCAGACTATCCACAGAGTCATCCCCAGAAGAAACCAATCTTGGACTTCGAGAGGGAACTCCATTCACTAAATAAGACAACAAATCACACGTGATAAAAACTGAACACAACTAGTTACTCAAAAAGATAAAAGGTAAGGAATACCACCGTATTATTCACAGCAAGATTAAGAATCATAATATCATATGCATTTGTCTTTCACGGGCAAATTGTTTCCTGAATAAGGAACATTACAATAACCACAGTAGATTCAAAGTTGGCCCATGGTTCCCTAATAATACACGGGTAAAAAAACAATTCTTACTCTGAGATGAGGAGCAGAGATTCTTTCTTTATTACTACTACTTTGGCTGCACCGAGTCTTTAATGCGGTACTCAGGCATTTCACTAGTTGTGGTACACAGGTTTAGTTAGCTCTCCATGGCATGTGGGATCTTAGTTCCCCAACCAGGGATTGAACCCAGGTCCCCTGCATTGGAAGGTGGATTCCTAACCTCTGGACTACCAGGGAAGTCCCTAGAATTTATTCTTTAAAAATAAGAGTTCAGTTAAGAGATTTGACAGCTAAATATTAAATAAAGAACTAAACTTTAAATACACATGATGTTTCTATAATATAACAGTGTGTGCTCAATTGTGTCTAAACTCTTTGCAACCCCATAGACTATAACCCGTCAGGCTCCTCTGTCCATGGGATTTTCCAGGCAAGAATACTGGAGTGGGTTGCCAATATCCCATCGACAGGATGGATCTTCTTGACCCAGGGATTGAACATGAGACTCTTGTGCCTCTTGCATTGGCAGGTGGATTCTTTACCATTAGCGCCACCTAGGTAGTTCAGTGCTTTTTCTGACAATGTTTTAAAAGTGCAAAGGAATAAAAGAAATTGTCTTCTTGGGAAAAGTTTTAAAATTACGATAGAAAACACCTTTATAAACTATTTCAGAAAGAATCCATGTTGATGGTAAGATTTGAAAACAAGTTGTCTTACCTATAAAATAAGCTTATGGTTACCAAAGTAGGGAGGAGGAATAAATTAGGAGTTTGGGATTACCAGATTAACTAAATCACTTTGTTGTACATCTGAAACTAATGGAACATGGTAAATCAAATATACTTCAATAAAAAGCAAAACCAAAAAACAAGTGGTGTTAGATAAACCTTACCTTAATGACCCCAATGATTTGGTGGTATTTGTTTGGTGCCTATAGTAACTTTTTAAGACTATAAATAATGTGGGACATTTTCAACTTCCTCTGGCAAGCTATATTAGTTTTATAATGTTATAAAAATAATAGGTCACTTCCCAAGATGCCTTGTTTACTATAAATGATCACTGGTTATACTTCTTCAAAGTTAATCAATGGATTCCTAATCTATATGACTTTAAAATGTGATACCATTTGTTATTCCTTTACAAATTCTAGCCATTCTAGATTACAATCTCATCAGACTACAAGGAACTTTTTCTCAAATTACCAACATCTTCCTTCAAATATATCCAATTGTCTTGTTTAAATTCAGTATTTTTAAAATTTCAAACTTTTAGCTGTATTTTTTCTTTCTTAGAAAACTTTTTATTTTCTATTGGGTTACAGCCGATTAACATTAGTTTTAGCTAAACGGTAAAGGGACACAGTCATACATATATGCGTATCCATTCTCCCCCAAACTCCCCACCCATCCACACACCCACAAAACTTTAAGCAGAGTTAGTTCCATGTGCTATACGGGCCTCCCTCATGGCTCAGATGATAAAGAATCTGCTTGTAAAACAGGAGACCCAAGTTTGATCCCTGGGTTGGGAAGATTCCTTGGAGAAAGACATGGCAACTCATTCCAGTATTCTTGCCTGGAGAATGCCATGGACAGAGAAGCCTGGCAAGCAAGTCCATGGGGTTGCAAAGAGCTGGACACAACTGAGCAACTAACACTCACTGATTCACTCATTTGTTCACTATACAGTAGGTCCTTGTTGGTCATCCATTTAAAATACAGCCGTGTGTGTCCATTCTAAACTCCCAAATTATCTCCTTCCCCAGTAGTAAGCCCCCCAACCATAAGTTCCTTCTCTATGTCTGTGAGTTCTGTTAATTTCTTACAATCATTTCTTTTAAGATTTCATATATAAAGAATGTCATATGATAATTCTCCTTCTGACCTAACTTCTCTCTGTACGACAACCTCTAGGTTCATCCATGTTGCTGCAAACGACATTATTTCATTCTCTGTAATGGCTGAGTGTTATTCCATTGTATATAAGTACATCTTCTTCATCCACTTCTCTGTTGGTGGACATTTAGATTGCTTCCATGTCTTGGTTACTGTAAACAGTGCTGCAATGAACACTGGAGTGTGTGTATCCTTCTGGACAATGTTTTTCTCTGGGTATATGACCAGAAGAGGGATTCCAGGGTCACAGTGTAGTTTTATTTCTAGTTTCTTAAGGAACCTCCATACCATTCTCCACAGTGGCTGTACCAATTTTCATTTCTAGCAACATTACAGGTGGGTTCCCTTCTCTCCAGACTGTCTCCAGCATTTGTTTATAGATTTTTTTGATGATGGTCATTCTGACTGCTGTAGTTTTGATTTGTATTTCTCTAATACTTAGGGATGTTGAGCACCTTTCCATGTGCCTCTTGGCCATGTGTATGTCTTCTTTAAAAAAATGTCTATTTACGTCTCTTTAAATATTTTCTTGGGTCCTTTCTCTCTTCTCCTTCAAGGACCCCTATAATGCAAATGTTGGTGAACTTAATTTTGTCACAGAGGTCTCTTAGGCTATCTTCATTTCTCTTTATTCCTTTTCTTATATTCTGTTTTGTGGCACTGATTTCTACCATTCTGTCTTTCAGGTCACTTATTTGTTCTTCTGCTTCAATTATTCTGTTATTGATTCCTTCCTGTGTATTATTCATCTCTGTTTGTTTGTTCTATAGTTCTTCCAGGTCTTGGTTAAACATTTCTTCTACTTTTTTCCCTCCAAGGTCCTGGATCATCTCCATTATCATTATTCTGACTCCTTTTCTGGAAGGGTTGCCTATCTTCACTTCATTTAGCTGTTTTTCTAGGGTTTTATCTTGGTCCTTTGTCTGGGACAAAATTCTCTGCCTTTTCATTTTAACTTTCTGTAACTGTGGTTTTTGTTTTGGAGGTTGCTGGATTCAGTTCTTCTTGCTTCGTCTGACTGCACTCTATCTGGTGGATGAGACGATCTAAGAGCTTTGGGGAAGCTTCCTACTTTCAGCTGTATTTTATATCACCACTCTTTAAAACTGTTTTTATGATAATATACTTTGATTACCTTCCAATTACTTGTGACTGAATTAACTTTAGAGACCCTCAATCCCTAATACTTGTCATTTACCTTTTAGACATACTTTCCCGGAAAATGCTTATTCTTATAGCTTCAAAGTAATCCTCCTGATCACTTTTCTCAGTAAATGATACCATAAAGCCAACTATTCAAGATTATATATACTGAGAACCAATCATGTGGCTGGAATCATTTGATCTACACTCACACAAAATCATCTAATTTATTCTCCCCACAAGCCATAAACTTTTGTCTTATGTTAGTTTGATTTCTTGGCCCTATCTACTTTTCTTAATACTACTACAACTCAAGACCAAGCTAATCTTATCTCCCTGCCCTAAACTGCTTGCAGGGCTAATTAAAATATGTATACAACTCCTCTGAGGCTTCTCATACCAAGTGAGAGTATCTAATTCCCCTCCCATGAATATGAGCTACCCTTAGTGAGTTGCTTCTAGCAAAAAGAATCTGATGGAAATATGAATGTGGTGATTTCTAAGGTTATGCTAGAAAAGGAAACACAGCTTTCACCTGGGTTTCTCTCAGGACACATGGCTTTGTAACCCAGCTTCCACACTGCAAGAAAGTGTAAGAATAAATCCTAGGTTTAAAATCCTGAAAATTATTTTTGTCTCCTCTTTCCTATCCTCAACTGCCCAGAAATACCAAAGGTTTTTAATTCTTAAGAATAAATTTAAAACAGAATCTTAAAATGGGTATACTGTTTGAATTTCATTCCTCAGCCACTCACCTAGTGCTACCTCACACCTTACTTTCTAAACTGATTCTATCTTACCAAATTCTAGTCTGCCAAATCTCTGTTGTTGTTTTTTTCCCTTAATTTTTCTTAATTTATTTTTGGTTGTGCTGAGTCTTAGTTACTTTTCAAGGGCTTTCTCTAGTTGTGGCAAGGGGGAGCTACTCTTCGTTACAGTGCTCAGCCTTCTCATTGCCGTGGTTTCTCTTATTGCAAGACACAACCTTTAGAAGCTGGGCTTCAGAAGTTGCAGCATGTGAACTCAGTACTTGTGACTTGTGGGTTCCAGAGCATGAGTCCAGTAGTAGTGGTGCATGGGTTTAAATACTTTGTGAAATGTGGAATCTTCCTAGCTCAGGAATTGAACCTTTGATTCCTGCATTTGCAGATGGATTCAGGGAAATCCTTTTTGTTTGTTTCTTCGTTTTTGCAGTCTGCTCCATCTAGGACATTATGCTGGGCATGCTACATTTTACTTCTGGCCACACTGTATGACATGCAGAATCATAGTTCTACAACAAGGGTGGTTGTAGACCATCATGGTTAACTGGGTCATAAGGATCTTTATCTTTCTGATCCCATGGACTGTAGCCCACTAGGCGCCTCTGTCCATGGAATTCTCCAGGCAAGAATACTGGAGTGGGTTGCCATTCCCTTCTCCAGGGGTCTTGCCAACCTTGGGATCGAACCTGGGTCTCCTGTACTGCAGGCAGATTCATTACTAACTGAGGTACCAGGGAAGCTTCTTTTAACTTTAGTCAATCTATTATGAATGGGTTGCCATGCCCTGCTCCAGGTGATCTTCCCAACCCAGGGATCAAACCCAGATCTCCCACGTTGCAGGTGGATTCTTTACCATCTGAGTCACAAGCAGAGCCTTCTGGCTCATGAAGTATTTTCATGTACTTCACTGCAACTCATAAGCAGTCTTTTGAAATGATGCTATTCAAAAAATTTCCCCATTATTTTTATAGGGTACCTTCACTGGTTTGTTCTTTTTTATTTATTAAAAAATTTTACTGAGATATAATTGACATAGGACATATATTAGTTCTACATGTACAACAATAATAATGATTTGGTATTTGTATATACTGCAAAATGATCACCATTACCATGCATAGTTACAAATTCTTTTTACTTCTGTGTTTTTTCATTTTCTTAATGTCTTTAGGAGAGCAAAAGTTTAAAAAGTTGATGAAGCTCAATTTTTTTTTTTTCTTTAACAGTTCGTGCTTTTTATCCTACTTAAGAAATCTTTGAATATCCCAAGGTCATAAAGATTTCCTACTAAGTGTACTTCTGAAAGTTCTATAGTTGGGGAAACTACATACAGGTATATATTCTATTTCAAGTTAAATTCTACATATGGTATAAGGTCAATGATCTTTTTTTTCCGTAAGTATATCCAGCAGTTCCAACACCATTTGGTACAAAAGATGATCCCTGCTCCACAAAAATATAGTATATGTGCAGAAAATCAACTTAAAAAAATCTAAGGGAATGTCTATTTTTCTAGTGTCTATTCTTTTGCACTGAAAGATCTATATATCCTTTCACCAAAAACAGTCTTGCATAATTTATAGTACGTCTTTATAACAGTTAGTAGAAGTCTTCTAATTTTGTTCTCAAAAAGAGCATACATGTTTTACTTTTTAAGATATTTTATGTATCTATATAAATTATAGAGTTTGGAACTTTATATTTTAAAAAGCCAGCTGGAATTCTGATTGAGATCCCATTAAATCTATCAATTAATTTTGACAGAAGCGACATTTTAACAATACTGATTCCTTCAAACAAATGATTAATCTAGAATATGTTTAATCTTTTAGCCATTGTCAATAATGCATCATACTTTTTATCACATAGATCTTGTATATTTATAACTTTTAATACAATTGTAAATGGTATTTTGCTTACATTTCAATTACTAATTAGTCATTGCTGGTATACAGAAATACATTTTATGTTCAGCTTATATATCTTTCTTAAACTCATTTTCTAGGTGCAGTAGCTTTTTTCTGATAGACTTCTTAGAAATTTTCCTGTGGATCAAATCATCTGTAAATAGAATTTTTTTCTTCTTCCTGTCTTACCTGTATGCCTTTTATTTCTAAGAATTGGGGTTTTTGGGGGGCATTTTTTAAAAATTTATTTTTAATTGGAGAATAATTGCTGTACAATGTTGTGTTGGTTTCTGCCATACTTCAACATGAATCAGCCATATGTATACACGTGTCCCTTCCCTCTTAAAACTCCCTCCTACCTTCCACCACATCCCACCTTACTAGATTGTCACAGAGCACCAGGATGATCTCCCGACACTATACTGCAACTTCCCATCAGCTATCTATTTTATATATGGTATTCTATATATTTCAGTGATACTCTTTTTCAATTTGTCCCACTCTCCTTCCCCCTGTGTCCATAAGTATGTTCTTTATGTCTAAGTCTCTATTCCTGTCCTGTAAATAGGCTCATCAGTACCATTTTTCTAGATTCCATATATCTGCATTAATAAACGATATTTATTTCTCTCTGAATACACTGTGTCTAAGGGCTCTCGGTTTATCCCCCTCACTAGAACTGACTCAAATTCACTGCTTTTTGTCTGAGTGATATCCACTGTATATATGTACCACATCTTTCTTATCCATTCATCTCTTGATGGGCATCTAGGTTGCTTCCATGTCCTGGTTATTGTAAACAGTGCTGAAATGGACATTGCGAGCATATCTGTCTTTTTCAATTATATATATATATAACCTGTTTCAGTGTATATGTCCAGTAGTTGGTCATATGGTAGTTTTGTTCCTAGTTTGTAAGAAATCTGCATAATGTTCTCCGTATTGTCTGTATCAATCTACATTTCCACCAACAGGGCAAGAGGGTTCCCTTTTTTCTATATCCTCTCTAGCATTTATCGTTCGTAGATTTTTTGATGATGGCCAGCCATTCTGACCGGTGTGAGGGGATACCTCATTGTAGTTTTGATTTACATTTCTCTAATGCAAGATGTTGAGTGTTTTTTCATGAGTTTATTAGCCATCTGAATGTCTTCTTTGGAGAAATGTCTGTTTAGGTCTTCTGTCCATTTTTTGATTGGGTTGTTTTCATGATGTTGAAATGCTTGTATACTCTGGAGATTAATTCTATGTCAGTTGCTTCATTCGCAATTATTTTCTCCCATTCTTACTGCTGTCTTTTCATCTTGTTTATGATTTTTTCTTAAAGTAATTATTGCCATATATGTCCCTACTGGCATTTTCTTAATTGTTTTGAGTTTGTTTTTGTAGGCTTTTTCCTTCTCTTGTGTTTCCTGTCTAGAGAAACATTTGTTGTACAGCTGGTTTGGTGGTGCTAAATTCTCCTTACTTTTGTTTGTCTGTAAAGCTTTTGATTTCTCCATCAGCTTTGAACGAGATCCTTGCTGGAACAGAGTAATCTTGGTTGTAGATTTTTCCTTTTCATTACTTTAAATATATCCTGCCATTCCCATCTGGCCTGTAGAGTTTCTGTTGAAAGATCAGCTATTAACTGTATGGGGTTTCCCCTGTATATCACTTGTTGCTTTTCCCTTGCTGCTTTTAATAGCTTTTCTTTGTGTTTAATTTTTGTTAGTTTGATTAATATGTGAAAGAATTGGTGCTTTTCTTTTAAAGTGGATGTCAGATTCTGTCAAATGTTTTTTCTTTAGGTACTTAGACAATTGTGATTTTATCACTTACTGTTAATTTCATAAGCGATTTTCTAATGTTAATCCAATCTTGTGTTTCTGGAATAAACTCACGTGGACGTGGTATGATATGCTAAACATTCAACATACTAGATTCAGTTTGATAACATTTTATATCATTTGCATTCATGCACAGGAACAATACTAGTCTGTAGTTTTCTGGTAATGTGTGTGTTGCTTGCTTTCAGAATCAGGGTACTGGTGGCCTCATAAAATGCACTGGAAAAATGTTTCTTCTTTCTGGAATAGTTTTTGTATAATTAGTATTCTTCTTTTCTTTGAATGTTCATGATTAAAACTATTTGGGTTCTGAATTTTCATTGTAGGAAAGTTTTAAACTATAGGTTGAATTTATTAAACAGATATGAGGCTATTTAGGCTATTTGTTCTTGAGTTTGTAAATGGTTTTTCTCTTTTTATCAAATTTATTGGCAAAAAAACTGTTCATCATGCTCCCTTATTATCCTCCTGTGGTATGTAGCAATTGCAGTGATATCCTTTCTTTCATTCTTGATACTATTAACTCAGTTTCTTTTTTCTTAATCTTTTTGGCTAGAGTTCACATCTTTAAAAAAAATTTTCAGATAAGGAATACACCTTCAGACACAGAAGTGCATGCAGAACACCAGCTACAAGAGTACCTGACCAAAGGAAAATATGCAGAACCATGCAAAACTCAGTAGGAGGAAGGAATGAGGGGGAATGTTAGTAGGACTGGAGGTGCCCTTGGTGTGTGGGGGAATTGAATCAGGGGTCTGATCCCCACATCAGGGCAACTGTCTGAGTCAGAGGAGAAACATTTAAGGCTGGGAGTGAATCAGCTGATCTGTGGCTGTTCTCATTCACACCTGTGGAATGAGACTCAGACAGTCCTTGCTGCAGCCATACATACCCTGGACAGGGAAGCAGGTCCCCTGGAAAGCGCAGCAGCTGGGAGCTAGAGTTTAGGGATTCTGGAGCAATCCCAGGGCGAGGGCTGCTGTTGACTGCGGAGAGACGGAGAGACGGTCGAGGGGATGTGAGCGGTCGAGGGGATGTGAGCGAGGAGACTGTGGTGGGAAATGCCTGTGGAGGAAAGCCGGCAGCCATGGAAGCAAGGCAATACTGCTGAGTCATGTGTAGGGGGTGGAGCCATCACCATAGCCTCTCTCTCCTCACAGGCCAGCATGTGGGGATGGGAGGGCGGTTCAAAAGGGAGTGGATATATGCATACCTATGGCTGATTCATGTTGAGGTTTGACAGAAAACAACAAAATTCTGTAAAGCAATTATCCTTCAATAAAAAAGTAAATTAAAAAAGAATTTTTTCAGGAAACCAGTATAAGCTTTCAGCAATTTTTCTATGCTGTTTTACTCTTGTATTTGTCAACTTTTCTTCTGCTTAATTTGGGTTTAACTTGCTGTACTGACTTTAGCTTCCTACAGGTGAGAGTTTGGGCTACTGCCTTAGACCTTTATTATTTTATAATGTAACTCTATAAAGCTAAGAACACAGACTTAGTTATACCCCATAAATTTTTATGTATTATCATTTTAATTCAATTTAAAAGATATTTCTGGACTTCCCTGTTGGTACAGTAGATAAGAATCTGCCTCTGAATGCAGGAGACACAGGTTTGATCCTTGGTCTGGAAAGATTCCACATGGTGAGGGGTAACTAAGCCTATGAACCGAACTACTGAAACTTACCCACCTACAGCCTGTGCTCTACAAGAGAAGTCACCACAAGGAGAAGCCCATGCAGCACAATGAAGAGTGGTCCCTGCTCACTAAAACTAGAGAAACCTCTGTGCAGCAGCAAAGACCAATCATAGTCAAACAAACAAAATATTTAAACAAATTTTAAAAAATTCTGTGATTTCCTCTTTGACTTATGCGGTATTTAGAAGTGTGTTGTTGGGCTTCCCTGGTGGCTCACTGGTAAATAATCCACCTGACAATGCAAGAGACATGGGTTTGATCCCCAGTCCAGGGGATCCCCAGTCCCACAGGATGCAGAGTATGTGTCACAAACACCGAGCTTATGAACCACAGCTACCAAAGCCTGTGCTCCTAGAACCCATTCTCCACAAGAGAAGCGATGAAAAACCTGTGCACTGCAACGAGAGAGTAGCTCCAGGTGACGCAACTATAGAAAAAGCTCACGAAGCAACAAAGACACAGCACAGTCATAAATAAATAAATAATTTTTTTAAAAAAGAGGTGTGTTGCTAAATTTTCACTTTTTTGGGGGAATGTTAAGATACTTTGTGTTACTGAATTCTAATTCAATTTCACTGTGTTCTTAAAATATATTCTATATGATTTCAATATTTTAAAGTTTATTAAGAAGTTTTACAGCCCAGAATATGATTATATCTTGGTATAATTTCACATGAACGTCAAAAGAACATGAGAAAAGGGTGTTGTCTATTTACTTATTTAAAATTCCTGGAATGCTTCAATTCTTTGGTAAAGCCATGTTTCCAACTAGCATGATTTCTCTGTGTGAAGAACATATCTAGTACTGTAAACCTGCTGACAACAAATCCTTTGTTTTTCTGATTATGTTTATTTTGCCTTCATCTGTGAAGGGCATTTTTCTGGTTCAAGAATTTTAAACTAATACTTTTTTTTCCTCTGTTAGCATTTTAAAGACATCATTTCACTGTCTTCCTGTTTAGGATTTGTGGAACTTCATGGACCTATGGATTTATAAAATTCATTAAACTATTAATTAACTACGGAAAATCATTTTTCAGATGTTTTTTATTCCTAACTCCCTCCTTGTAAGACTCAGATCCTATGGATGTTGGCCTTCCTGATACTGTACCACAAGTTAATAAAACCGCATTCATTTTATATCAGTCTTCTTACCCCACATTTACACTTCATTTTTATTATTTAAAAATATTTTTTGGCTGTGCTGGGTCTTTGTCATGGCATGTGGGCTTTCTCTAATTGTAATGTGTGGGCTTAGTTGCCACAAGGCATGTGACATCTTAGTTCCCCGACCAGGGATCCAACCTGTGTCCCCTGCATTGGGAGGGTGTGTTCTTAACTACTGGACAACCAGGGAAGTCCCTACACTTCATTTTAGATAGATTTTAATAGTATTGCTGCAAGTTCAAAGAATTTTTCTTCTGGAGTGTCTAATCTACTGTTGTCCCATTCAGTGAAATTTTCATTTCAGATATTTATCATCTAAAGACGTTAACCTTGGATTTTAAAAATAGTTTCCATTTTCACTATTCACTATATTCATGTTTTCCTTTAAATCCTCAAAGATAGCTATTTTAATGTACTTGTCTGTTAATTCCATCACATACTATTTCTGTGCCAGTTCCCACTATTATTCCATATTCCATTTAGTCATATTTTCTTGCTTCTTGGCATGTCTATTAATTTTTGATGCCAAATGCTGTAATGATACATTGTTAAGTATTTCGATTTTGCTGTCTTCCTTTTTAAAGTGTTAAGTTGGACAAACTGAATATACATAGTTCTGGTTGATTCATCTGCCTTTCAATTGCAAGATAAAGGCTGGCATTCCTGTGTTGCTAGAGTAAATGTGAATGCCAGGTAAACCAAGATCAAGGATACCCTAATCAAAAAAGAAACTCAGCTTTACAATGAAGAGAAATTAAACTTTCCTTTGGCTCTGCAAGGCAACCGGAGGCACTACCAATATACAACAAAATTTTATTCATCTTTTTCTTTGTCTCACAGGCAATATACATCTGCATGAGACACAGAAGGTGAGTGTGAGCTTGTCTTCAGGAACTCTTTTTTCTGCTTCACCCAAAGCTAAAACTGAAATAAGGATCCAGCTTCTGTGATAGATTTGTTTCTGTCTGCTCTTACACTGGAGTCACCATTAGGGTGTTACACATTCATGAAGGGAAATCTGATGGAAACCTCTGTCTGCTAGAGTCCTAGGCGTTGTACTTTGTCTCTTATTAATTGAATGTGTTCCAATAAGCAGGCTCAATATCATCAGGACTCAGGTGTCAAAGACCTCTAACACTTACTTGTTTTCGTTGAACCAAGTTCTCTGGACATTTCTGGTTTTCTATTTACTTATGTCAAAGTTCAGCAAGGTATTCAGAAATGTTTCCCACATTGTACTTAGTTTCAGGCATCAAGAAGATTGTTTACTTTGCACATCTAATCTACCACACTGGTGGAAATAAAGAGCTCTAATTTATTTCAGTGTAACCTGAATTCTAATAGTCTCCTTTCCTCACCTAAAGCCCCCAAACTGCTCTAACTTTACACCTGTTTTTCAAAAAATCTTTTCCCCAATCACTTTACACTTTTTGTCTACACCTTTCTTGACTTCCGTATAACATCTGACATTAAGAGGCTTCTATGACATGTACTCTTTACTTTTTATATTAAAAAAAACTATTTAAAATTTTATGGCATTCACTGACATCTTTTAATCCACTTTCTTCTCAAATCTAACGTATCTTAAATCTCCAACTCTGTCATCTTTTCAAATTATACTTTCTCTCTGGGCAACCTCATTCACTGCCAGATTCAAGTTTATATAGACACTGCTAGATCTGTTTCTTTACCACAGGCATTATTAACTATAAACCACACCTTCCAAATGGCTAACATTTCTATCTCAATAACCCAAAGACAGTTTAATATATCTAAACCTAAAGCCATTATCTGCTATCTGTACACATTTCTCATGCAACAGTCCATTCTCCATACTGTAATGTTATGCATTTTTCTAAAATGCACATGTGGCACACTACATTATTATTCATAAATATCTGCTTGCTCCTCCCTTGGTAGGATTATAGTTCCCATACTTCTTTGACATAAGACTTAATCATGTGACTTGCTTTGGCACTAAAATGTGAGAAGTAATGTATATTACCTCTGGACAGAACTTTTAAGAGCTAGTTAGTGCATTACTATGGTCCTTCGCTCTCTTTCATAAGACAAGTAACACTCCAGATAGATAGAAGCTGCTCCATCAGACTCGATACTAAAGAGAAGATAACATGGAGCAGAACCATCATGGTCATATAGCATGAACAAAAAATGTCTTTCTTGTTTTAAGTCACTGAAATTTTGGGATTTTTTTTTTTTAGCACCGCAAAAGTTAGCTTATTTTGGTTGATACAATACATCAAATACTTTTCATCTTCCTTGTTCAAAATCCTTTGATAGCTCCCAACTGCATCTATAATAAAATCTCAATTCTGTCAAAAAAGAAAATACACCTAATCTAATAAAATTCATTATTACTTTCACAACTTCATGTCCTTGTCCCACTCGTCTACTCAAATTATAGTAGCATATAGGTCACATTTTCAGTACGTCACTGGTTAGTAGTTGAGTAGCTCTGTCTGTCATAACATTTTGTATACTGGCCTGTTCTAAAATTTAACACTTTTTAATTGGTGAATATGTCTGAATCTTTGAGGGCAGGAACCTTATTTTATTCATGCTTGTACCCCCCACTGCTCTGTACATACAGTAACCCTAAACAAGTATTATTTACTAAAATAAAACATTTTGGTAATTTTCTTTATAGGCGTGGCTCATTGAAATCTGATTCATTTTTCTTTGGGAGTTGGCAAACCTCTTCTTTAAAAAGAGAGTAAATATTTTAAGACTTTTGAGGACACATACAGTCTCTCGCACATATTATACTTCTTTCTTTCCCTTTAAGAAAACAAACTAAAAAATCCTTTAAAAATGTAAAATCAATTCTTAGCTTGAAGACTGAACAATAAAGATTCTTTGGACAACACTTGTCCATAGGCTGTGGTTTGCTGAACCCTGATCTAGGCTGATACCATCAAAAGTAGTCACTCATTGTGAAAGAGTTTAAAAGTCTCCCCAAAGTAGTATAAACCACAAAGTACTATGAGACAAAGCTATCATTGCTATTTCAGCTCCACTGTATCTTTGGCACTATGGTACTAATAAAAACTTCAAATACGGTGAAGATAATAATCAAATAAAAATTAAATACCATATTGATATAATTTGACCGTGAGGCCTTATGCTGATGAAGAAATGAAATTTTCTGATGTTGGCGCTAGTGGTAAAGAATCTGCCTGCCAGTGCAAGAGACAGAGGAGATGCAGGTTCAATCCCTGGGTTGGGAAGATCCCTGGAGAAGGAAATGGCAACCGACTCTAGTATTCCTCCCTGGAGAGTCCCATGGACAGAAAAGCCTGGCGGGCAACAGTCCACAGGGTCGTAAAGAGTTGGACACGACCATGCACCACAACCATACATCATTAAATGATCTGCTAAGCAAAACCACATAGACAGAAAGCTAAGAAATAATATGTCACTTCCTTGCTAAAACTTTCAAAGGCTTCTAAGTGTTATCAATAAGACTCTACATGACTCGTCCTCACATACCTTTCCAGCTTCATATTGAGTTGTTGTCTTTACTCCAACCACACTGCCTCCTTAATTTTTTAAACTTACTGCTCTCCCCTTTACATATATAACTTCCATTGCTGGGAATGAAACTATCACTCCCTATTTTGCCTGATAATACTGAGAAATCAAAAATGATTTGCTACTAATAGAGATGCAAATGTAGAGAATGGACTTGTGGACAGAGCTGGTGCCAGAAAGTGGGACAGACTGAGAGAGAAGCATTGTTGTATATGTACTATCACGTGTAAAGGAGTGGGAAGCTGCTGTATGGCACAGGGAGCTCAGCATGGTGCTCGAGATGGCCTAAAGTGGGGGGGATGGGGGATGGGTAGGAGGGAAGCTCAACAGAGAGGGGATATATGTATACTTACAGTTGATTCATGTCACTGTACAGCAGAAACTAACACGACATAGTAAGGCAATTATCATCCGACTTAAAAATTAATTTAAAAAAACACTCCACAATTTCCTACTCTCTAATCCTCTAAGAAGGTAGAAGACATATATCATTCTCTATTTTTTTTTGTAAACACACATACCATCACTAAGAAGAAAACTGAGAGCACAATCTGTATACTGTATAAAGTATACAGATAGGTCATACTGTATGAAGAGGTTAGTGTAGTGTTAGTTGCTCAGTCATGTCCGACTCTCTGAGATTCCACAGACTACAGCCTGCCAGGCTCCTCTGTCTGTGGAATTCTCCAGTCAAGAATACTGGAGTGGGCTGCCATGCCCTTCTCCAGGGTATCTTCCTAACCCAGGGACTGAACTCGGGTCTCCCACATTACAGGCAGATTCTTCACCGTCTGAGCCACTAACCCATGAAGAGGTTATATATATATTAAAATACATAAATGACAACTTTTAACAGTTGATTTGAAATAAACATTAACAGACGTTCTTCTTACAACCTCAAATTGCTTCACAAATCTCAAAGATGTGTAAAAGCTACTGGAAACTATCACTTTACTAAACAACTTTATATATATCTAAGTCTTTATTAGATAGCTCCAATATACTGTCCCCATTGCATTACATACTCCATTATCTCAATTCAGCTTTCAAAATCTCTATTTTTGTGCCTGCCTATCTTTATAACCATTCACTTTGAATTATCCCTTCTAAACTACATCAAAATCATTATACTTCTACAAGCTTTCAGTTAAATACTAAGGATGCAATATACAACATAAGTAAAATTAGCACTGCTGTATGTTATATATTAAAGTTGTTAAGAGAGTAAATCCTAAGAGTTATCATCACAAGGAAAAAATGTGTCTCTTATTTTGTATCTGTATGAGATGATAGATGTTCACTAAACTTACTGCGGTGACTCTTTCATGATATAAGTAAGTAAAATCATTAGGTTGTACACCTTATACAGTGCATATTATATTTCAGTAAAACTGAAAGAAAAAAATAAAATCACTATACCTCATGGAGTAGGCTTAATTGCTCATAAAAGGGGTAAAAGGGACTACTGTTTTATTGTTTCAACGTGTGGGTGCTAAGTCGCTCAGCTGTATCTGACTCTTTGTGGTCCCATGGACTAGCCAGACAGGCTCCCTCTCATGGGATTCTTCAGGCAAGAATAGTGGACTGGGTAACCATTCCCTTCTCAAAGGGATCTTCCCAACCAAGGGATCGCACATGGGTCTCCTGCATTGCAGGCAGATTCTTTACCATCTGAGCCATCAGAGAAGCCCTATTTTTTCATTATACATTACTATTCTCATATTGCAGGACCATTTACTTGTTTTATTCTATAGTATTATCCTGCAAGCCATTTTAAATTGTAGTCTATAGTGTAAATCTATTGAAAGGGAGTTCCCTGGTGGTCTAGCGGTTATGATTTGGCTTAGAAGTTCAATCCCTGGTCAGGAAACTGAGATCTCTCAAGCTACACAGCAAGGTGAGGCCAAAAAGAAAAAAAAAAAAAAAAAAAAAAAAAAAAAAATATATATATATATATATATATATATATATTTTGCAAGTTTGTTCACAAGTAACGGATGGGAAATTATCTTAAGAGTCTATTAAAACAACAGCCCTTACCTGTTGAAGAAGTACTCTCAGATGAAGACCTCTTTCGTGTAGGGCTACAGTTTGTGCTCTCTGATGGTCGCTGGGAAGACTTATCTGAGGCTGGCTGGGAACCTGGAGAGACAGGAAAAGACAGAAATCATAGGAAAATCCAAGTCCAGAAATAATGTGAAAACATTCTGTGTTAGAACTGTAATATTTTAGCTGTTGCCACTGCAATTCTCTGTAATAATATGACTTTCAAGCTGGCAGTAAGAGTACATTACTCGAAGGAGAAATCACACTGGATGTTGCGCAGAGAATTTCACAGGTCTCATATACATAATTTACATTAACAGAGGAAAAACTAGTTATAGTGGAAGAATGAAAAAATATATGATTTAGTTTTTATGTATTACCACTATCAAACATATTATTAAGATATCTATCGATAAAAATCACTAGCAATAATCTGATCAACTCTGTTCCTGATTATTGATTTAAATTCATCATATAAACTGACAAAACTACAATGCAATTAATTAGGAACAACTGATGCGAGAAAAGCAGGTCCAACCTGAGCATTTTACTTAAGAGAATCAGAGATGAAAATTAAAAGCTGAACCTCAAATCCACACATGCCATATAATCCACAGAAATCATTCAGAAGGAATTTGTGATTACCTATGCAACAGACTACACCTCCTTTATCACTTACACTTAAGGTTCCTTGGTTATACACATACAAGTTCATGAAGATAAGAAACTCCATTTCCTTAAAAAAAAAAAAGTCTCATACTCTTCTCAAAAATCTCAAATGCAGCATAATTTACAAAACTCTTACTTAAGAGAAAGTATGTCATTCAGGAAAGATTATTTTCCTGAATAAAATATACCTGGTTCTGATACTGGACTTCTTATACCCTAAAAAAGCCACCTGTTGAGAATACATAATGACCAACTGTCAAAAAACTAGTAGCAGTCTGAAATGTTTTAACTTGAACTTTAAATGTTCAACTTTTAACTTGAAAAAAAAGAGTCTTACACATAACTGGAGGCTCAAAATGTACAAGAAATTAAATATCTTAAGATGAGATTTTTTTTTTAAAGATCTGTTTCTAAATCAGAGTTAACTTTACTGACATGACTAAATAACTGACTGACAAACAGGACAACTTGGGAACAGAAGAACTCAATGGACCTAAGTTTCTAATATTTCTGTTTCTGGAAGAAAAACAGTAAACCATGAACTTTGTTTTAATCACTCAGTGTCTTAAATCACATCACTATAAATATTCTTTCAAGCAGGCTTTTTTAGCATTGCTCTGGTGAGATATGTGCTGCCATTCAAGAATAACAAGTTACATTTGGGGAAAATTGATGTTATGATAGAATATCCCACTTTGGAAACACAGTGATGACTACTGTAAGCTATAATTCAGGAGCAAGACTGTTTATTGTTGAATCTAAAAAACAGATACAAAGGGATTTTTAAAAACCAACAATACAATAAATCCCCCTAGAGTGTGGTTCAGGTAAGATTTCCTTTAAAGAGCTAAACTATCACAATAAAATATCTAAGAAGTAAAAGCCCAGGCATCAGCAAAGATATAAGTTTAAGCAATAATACTGAAAAATTCCTATACTGGACAGGACAGATAAATATTTCCTACTCAGACACACAGCCAAGACAGAAGACAACAGTGGCCAAGAAGCTTGAGACATCACTGAACTCTCTTTATCATTATTCTCCTGATGAATGGGCAATCTTAGATTAAGCACTAGGGAAAGAAGGGATTGGAGAGCACTTTTTATAAAGTCTTCTCTCTCAGTTATAAACTTAAATTTATTGAGTATAGTTTATATGTTTGGCACTATGCTAGACATTGTGGAGGTGGGTGAGGGAGAGATAGTAAAAACAGTGTAATAGTTTCTGCCCTCTAGGAGCTTACTTAGGGTCTTGTATGTTATCATGTATTACACTTCAGGTGGCATTTGAGCCATCCATTCTTGAGCTCCGTCTTCAGTTTCTAGGCTATTTGGCAACGTTTCCCAAATTTCTTGGTCATCTTCAAGAAAGTCTTGATGAAGGCTTCAACTATACCTTTGATCATCAGGATATCCTGAGAATCACCCTGCCTGGCCTCACCCACCTCAGGGTAAAAGAGGGTACAGGCACTTTCTTCAAAGCTCCTTCTTTTGGTGGCATCTGGAGCTGCAGAGGAGGCAGTGGGAGGTGGAATGGGGGTCAGATCCCCGGAGACCGTTATTGGCAGCTTTGTACAGCAATTCCTGAGAAACTGAAACAATTGAGAGAGAGATGGCTTAGCTCACTTAGCTTCGGAGCCATTTTTCATTTCCTGAAAGTAATGGAGGCCAGCAGCCTATTCTTAAGATGTAATAGGAAACGAATAAAACTTCATTCAGGAAGATCCTCATTTTTCATTTTAAAAAGTCTGAATTCCCTCTTCATACAGAGTAGAGCTGTTCTTCACAATTTTTCATATTTAAGGGGGAATAAAGTTGTATCCCTGAAGATACAGATCTCTAGGGCTTGATAATCAGCTGATCTAGACCTTTATCTCACTTAAAAAGATTGCTTACAGGAGGAGTAAGAGGAGGAGGGTATGGATACCTGAGGGGAAAAACAGTAACTAATCATGTAAAGCAATCAAATTTAAGACTAGAAAATGATGATATAAACTTATATGAAAGAGCTAAATAACCTGTTAAAAATTTTCAAAAGCATGTTAAAACTGGCCTAATAACAGAAATCATAAAACATGGTCTCTAATACTACCAGAAACACATTGTTTTATAAGTGCCATTATGCAATTGGGTGGATAGGGGAGAACAAGACAATGCCCAGAGAATGAGTATGCTCATTTCAAGAGACCAACATATTTACGTTTCAGAATGCAATGCAGAGTGTTGCAGTGTTAAGTACATGAACTATGGAGCACAGTATCCTGAGTTGGCCTCCTGGCACCGCTATGAATTGAAAAATAAGATCTAGACAAGTAAACATACTGGAATGTGCATTTAATAAAGCATTCTTAACTGACATGGTTGTTGTGAGTTCCAAAATGAGATAATGTAAAAAATTCAGAAGGCTTTGACAGATGTTATATTAATTGGCTCCTTCAGTTTATCATAGAACTTTTAGACTCTAAATACTTAATAATGTCATTGATATGTATAGACAACCACTCAATATTAAAATTAAAGAGGGACAGAGCCTTGCATCCAATTAGGAACCAGAACTATTCCAGAATATCAAGCATCTGTCTTAAACATAAAGAAGTACTTGTAAAATAAGTACCTCTAATTAAGAAGTACTATTAAGATAGGTAACTCCAGGGCTGGTAGGTAATCGTAAGGTTGGAAAAAGCTCCTCTGAAGTGTATCTCCTAATTCACTGACTCTTCATCATAGCTTCTCCAGGTTTGGGATTATATCAATAAAATACGAAGTGATCAAAAGATGAGTCAGAACCAGAAAGTGTTTGGTTCTCTGTTCAGCTCTGTACCAGTGGAGAAAGTAGTTTTCTGCTTCTATTGTTTGGCTCTTTGGTTCTTCTAAATCATGGCTGATTCCTTAAAGGAGTTACTGCTCTGTTATCACCTCCACCCTGTGATGAATATTTGTTCATGTGTCATCAGTGGTCATCTTATGATGAGACGAGATTGGGCACATTCAGGGTGGTATGGCCATAGCATCAGCGGTCATTTTAGATCTGCCTGGAGGGTTAAGTGAAGACTTTCCACTCCTCACAAGACAGGAGGTACGTTTGTACTCCAATTCATGAAAATCTGATACTTGCTCAAAGAATATACACGGAGAACACATATACTTCCAAATATTGGAGAATTCTCATGGAAATGAGTTCTCATTTCTTATTACTTCAGACGCAAGCAGAGAATATTAATGGGAATTATTCAATTCACTATTTGGTAGAAACCATACTGAGTGTCTCATCACTCAGATAACAGCTTCAGAAATATACTTAGGAATTCTATACATATAAATGAAGGAAAGAAAAATTAAAGATAAATAACAAAAGCAGTATGTAAATAAAACTGGAATTTAACAAAAATGTAAGGTGAAAACTACAAGTAAATTATTTTCCTTCAGTTGAGACATTCATGTAAAAAAGAAGGTGGACTACTACTAAGGAGGGAAACTGAAGAGAGACAATATTATTAATTGGGAAAATAATAAGGAAATTAAGAATTTTTTAAAAAACCTGGAAATGTGAGGGAGCCTTGCAAGTGGTTTTGACTATGGAATCTCTGGGTTTTTATTTGACCACTATTGGATGAACTTTTAAAGACAAAGACAGGTTTGGGGGAAACATCTGTGCCAAATTAGACAAAAAAAGAGAAGAGATGGTACTTTTATAGCAAAGTCATAAGATGAAAGCATGGATAAGAATGTCAAAACTTAAGAAAGCAAAAAAGAACATACCTACATTTAAAAGGGATTAAGAATCTGGAAATCTTTATATTATACACAAAAACACGTGGAAACCAAAAAGCTGTTCTCAAGTTCACTGGTCACAAGAGATCTTGACTGATGTCTACAGAGGAGAAACAGAAACAAATCTAAGATAAAAAAGACATAACTACATTTACAGATGCCTGGGTGTGAGGATAGAGTCATACAGGCAAAGATACCTGCATAAATAGAAAAAATTCCTACTGATAAGAGTGTGCAGGAGAGGTGGAAGGCATCACAAAACACTGGAATAAAGATTCAACGAAATTACTTCACTGAAGCCTTGAGTGTCCTAGGCTAAAAAACAAGGAACTTCTAAATGGAAGCTAGCAAAAGAACACAGTGAATGAAACTGGCAGCTGGTTGGACAAAACAGGCATTTCTTCAGTCTAAATCTACTATTAAAACTTTAACAACAACATAGTATGAGTTTTGGTTATACTCTGTTGAGAGTTCAACACTAAAATCCCAAGTAACTAGGGAATGGTTTGAATGAGCAAACTGTTTCAGGTTTCTAATGCTATACTTATCTTTGGGTAAACTATGGAAAAATAGATTAACGATGCTAGATTTGGACACTGTGCAGTGATCAGTTCATAGATACTATAAATTTATTTTAAAATGACACATTTAAAAGTAATTTTTAAAATTTAAATTGCTCCTTCCCACCAAATATAAAGCATGTCCCCAAATTCTAATTTTAAGAAATTCCTCTTCTTCTATTACTTATAAGTCAAGACTATTGGTAATGTTCGTTAAACGGTGACTGAATCAAAACTGGTTATAACTAAAATGGACGCCATAGGAGAATATGACATAAAATGTCAACTATGTGGAAATCTCTGATCAAATCTTCTTGTTTCCAGATTCAAGTTCTGAATCCTTCGCTATGGTTCACAGACCATAAGAATCCCGGAAGCTTCTTCTGAATGAGCTGAATGCTGAGATAAGAACTGGTTCAACAATAAAAACAGCTGTTTCCAATTGTGGGAAATTTATTTACTGAAAGCAATACATTTCATCTGACTCACCAATTAAACACAGTACAAGAATGATTCAGAGTCTGTGCTGGCGATTTTTATGCTAAAAAGTCCATGTTTTTCTCCTTCCAATTAGGTTATTTCTCAGGGTCCAAATCAGATAATTCACTGAAATGGAATTCCTCTGGAAATTCCCAGAACTGTACTAATCACCACAATAAATTTTCTGATTTCATCGCCACATGTTCACACTCACTTATGAGTGTATCTTATATATTACCCTAGAGAAACTGTCAGAAATCAGAAAATTCTGATCAACGTCACATTCAGTTAAAAAGAAAATAAGACTCAATATACTGTGTTTCAACCATTATGCTTCTACTATAGTAAATAAGCTTTTTCCAAACCAAAAGAAGATTTGAAAAGACCCTGATGTTGGGAAGGATTGAAGGCAGGAGGAGAAGGGGACGACAGAGGATGAGATGGCTGGATGGCATCACTGACTCAATGGACGTGAGTCTGGGTGAACTCTGGGAGTTGGTGATGGACAGGGAGGCCTGGCGTGCTGTGGTTCATGGGGTCGCAGAGTCGGACACGACTGAGCGACTGAACTGAACTGAATAGGCTGCAGGTTCTAGCATGTGCAGTTAGCTCTGAATTGAAAATACTGAAAAGCAGTGATTGTGTCTGACACGCCAGTCAGAAACTCTTCCTCACCAGTCCTATTTCATGTCTACTTAACACAGATACTTATCTACAGAATTAGTTATCAAGAACTGGGT
Source organism: Capricornis sumatraensis (assembly GCF_032405125.1). Taxonomy (NCBI): domain Eukaryota; kingdom Metazoa; phylum Chordata; class Mammalia; order Artiodactyla; family Bovidae; genus Capricornis; species Capricornis sumatraensis. The sequence goes on along the minus strand of NC_091070.1, from coordinate 116,559,588 downwards.
GAAATCAGAAACCTGGCCACATTTAAGAGTATAATTTTACTACAAGTTTATTTGCATCAAGCTCATTTTAGACTTTTAATATATAACTGTATTAACAGTATAAAATTAAAAAATAAGATATCATTTATAAAATAACATTTTCTTTTCAAAGCTTTCTGAGATTTGTTTAGTTCAAAACTGCTGAAGTGATTAAATCTGTTTGATTTCCTACAATGAAAACAAGGAGAGAAAGGTTAAATGCCTTATTCCAGACTGTATCTGTCATTTCTGCCTGTGCCCTGATCTGATTTATTCAACATAAATGGTCAAATATGCCTGTTTTATTTTAATTAACCCTTATGATAAATCTATTCAACACAAATGGTAAAGAATATTTTTTATTTTTTCCTTCATCAGTTAGAGATTGGTTTCATTTGACAATCAGTACTTAAAAAAAAAACTAAACTGATTGTTTTGGAATAAATTTAAGCTTACAGAAAATTTATAAAGTCAGTTATCATAAGTCTTTTACATTCAACTTTCCTTAATGTTTTACTTAATTATGGCATATTTGTCAGAACTATGAAATTGACATTGGCATAATTTTTCCACTTATGTTCTTTTCATGTTCCAGATTTTAATCTGGATATCACTGTATTTAGTTACCAAGTCTCCTTAATTTTCTCTGATCTGTGACGGCTGCCTCAATCTTTCCTTGTTTTTCCAGGTCTTTGATACTCTTGAGAAGTACTGGCCAAGTATTTTGTACAAGGTCCTCCACTGCTGTCCCTGCTCGTTTTTTTCATGTTTTTGTATGTTTACACTGGGATTGCTACAATGTTTAAAGCTGTAAGAATTTTAACTGCCCACATTTCCCTATTATTTCCCACTCATTCCTTAACCTCCAGAAATCTAACAATTGCCACTATGGAAACTGCTCTTAGATTACAGAAGATAATCTGCTAAAGCAAACTGTCTTTCAGTCCTTATCTGAACAATCAGCATCTGACACTGCTGAGCACAGAACTCCCTTAGGAAGCCCAGTGTGTTCACCCTAAACATTATCATTCCTGCTCTTAATTCCTTTAAACAACCACTGATCTAAAACTTTACCTTCAGGTTTGATTTCTCTTTTGAGCTACAGATTGATATATCCCACTGAACAGCATGAAAGTCAAATCCATTTTCCATCTCCAGTTTCCTTTTGCATACCACCGTTTATTTAATTAGGCTTCCCTGGTGGCTCAGATGGTAAAGAATCTGCCTGTAACGCAGGAAACCTAGGGGATACCTGGAAGATCCTGGAGAAGGGAATGGCTACCCACTCCAGTATTCTTGCCTGGAGAATTCCATGGACAGAAGAGCCTGGACAGCTACACTAATATTTTCTTTTAATCACATCACCATTCAATCAACTGCCTGAGAGAGGTATCTTAGAGACGTTCTAAAATCTTTCCGCTTTCTTTTCTTTATGACTTTCGGTCCAGTGGTTGGACATTCACCTGCCAATGCAGGGGACATGGATTTGACCTCTGGCTGGGGAGTATTCCACATGCTGAGGGGAACTAAGTTCATGCAGCACAACTACAGAGCCTGTGCTCTAGAGCCCATGCTCTGCAACGAGAAGCCACCACAATGAGATGCCACCACAATGAGATGCCACCACAATGAGATGCCACCATTCCACAACCTGAGAGTAGCTCTTGCTCGCCAATAGAGAAAGCCCACGTGCAGTAACAAAGATCCAGTCAAGTCAATAATAAACAAACAAAATTATAAAAATAAAACCTATTTCCTCTGAATATTGTTTTCGCTATCACTACCTTAGTTCAGGGCCCCATTATGTTTCACTGAGACAATATCCAAACTGGTCTACCTGATCTTTCTCTAATCCATCTATCAAAGTGCTATCCATATGATATCAGCAAATCATTCTACTTTTAGTTCAGTTCAGTTCAGTTCACTCGCTCAGTCGTGTCCGACTCTTTGCGACCCCATGAATCACAGCAAGCCATATCTCATCCTCGGTCGTCCCCTTCTCCTCCTGCCCCCAATCCCTCCCAGCATCACAGTCTTTTCCAGTGAGTCAACTCTTCACATGAGGTGGCCAAAGTACTGGAGTTTCAGCTTTAGCATCATTCTTCCAAAGAAATCCCAGGGCTGATCTCCTTCAGAATGAACTGGTTGGATTTCCTTGCAGTCCAAGGGACTCTCAAGAGTCTTCTCCAACACCACAGTTCAAAAGTATCAGTTCTTCAGCACTCAGCCTTCTTCACAGTCCAACTCTCGCATCCATGGATGACTACTGGAAAAACCATAGCCTTGACTAGACGGACCTTAGTTGGCAAAGTAATGTCTCTGCTTTTGAATATGCTATCTAAGTTGGTCATAACTTTTCTTCCAAGGAGTAAGCATCTTTTAATTTCATGGCTGCAATCACCATCTGCAGTGATTTTGGAGCCCCCCAAAATAAAGTCTGACACACTGTTTCCCCATCTATTTCCAGTGAAGTGATGGGACCAGATGCCATGATCTTCGTTTTCTGAATGTTGAGCTTTAAGCCAACTTTTTCACTCTCCTTTTTCACTTTCATCAAGAGGCTTTTTAGTTCCTCTTCACTTTCTGCCATAAGGGTGGTGTCATCTGCATATCTGAGGTTATTGATATTTCTCCTGGCAATCTTGATTCCAGCTTGTGCTTCTTCCAGCCCAGAGTTTCTCATGTACTCTGCATATAAGTTAAATAAGCAGGGTGACAGTATACAGCCTTGACGTACTCCACTCCCTATTTGGAACCAGTCTGTTGTTCCATGTCCAGTTCTAACTGGTGCTTCCTGACCTGCATATAGATTTCTCAAGAGGCAGGTCAGGTGGTCTGGTATTCCCATCTCTTTCAGAATTTTCCACAGTTTATTGTGATCCACAGTCAAAGGCTTTGGCATAGTCAATAAAGCAGAAATAGATGTTTTTCTGGAACTCTCTAGCTTTTTCGATGATCCAGCAGATGTTGGCAATTTGATCTCTGGTTCCTCTGCCTTTTCTAAAACCAGCTTGAACATCAGGGAGTTCACGGTTCATGTATTGTTGAAGCCTGGCTTGGAGAATTTTGAGCATTACTTTACTAGCATGTGAGATGAGTGCAATTGTGCAGTAGTTTGAGCATTCTTTGGCATCGCCTTTCTTTGGGATTGGAATGAAAACTGACCTTTTCCAGTCCTGTGGCCACTGCTGAGTTTTCCAAACTTGCTGGCATATTGATTGCAGCACTTTCACAGCATCATCTTTCAGGATTTGAAATAGCTCAACTGGAATGCCACCACCTCCACTAGCTTTGTTCGTAGTGATGCTTTCTAAGGCCCACTTGACTTCATATTCCAGGATGTCTGGCTCTAGATGAGTGATCACACCATCACGATTATCTGGGTCGTGAAGATCTTTTTTGTACAGTTCTTCTGTGTATTCTTGCCGCCTCTTCTTAATATCTTCTGCTTCTGTTAGGTCCATATCATTTCTGTCCTTTATCGAGCCCATCTTTGCATGAAATGTTCCCTTGGTATCTCTAATTTTCTTGAAGAGATCTCTAGTCTTTCCCATTCTGTTGTTTTCCTCTATTTCTTTGCACTGATCACTGAGGAAGGCTTTCTTATCTCTTCTTGCTATTCTTTGGAACTCTGCATTCAGATGCTTATATCTTTCCTTTTCTCCTTTGCTTTTCCCTTCTCTTCTTTTCACAGCTATTTGTAAGGCCTCCTCATACAGCCATTTTGCTTTTTTGCATTTCTTTTCCATGGGGATGGTCGTGATCCCTGTCTCCTGTACAATGTCACGAACCCCCATCCATAGTTCATCAGGCACTCTATCAGATCTAGTCCCTTAAATCTATTTCTCACTTCCACTGTATAATCATAAGGGATTTGATTTAGGTCATACCTGAATGGTCTAGCGGTTTTCCCTACTTTCTTCAATTTAAGTCTGAATTTGGTAATAAGGAGTTCATGATTAGAACCATAGTCAGCTCCTGGTCTTGTTTTTGTTGACTGTATAGAGCTTCTCCACCTTTGGCTGCAAAGAATATAATCAATCTGGTTTCGGTGTTGACCATCTGGTGATGTCCATGTGTAGAGTCTTCTCTTGTGTTGTTGGAAGAGGGTGTTTGCGATGACCAGTGCATTTTCTTGGCAAAACTCTATTAGTCTTTGCCCTGCTTCATTCCGCATTCTAAGGCCAAATTTGCCTGTTACTTCAGGTGTTTCTTGACTTCCTACTTTTGCATTCCAGTCCCCTATAATGAAAAGGACATCTTTTTTGGGTGTTAGTTCTAAAAGGTCTTGTAGGTCTTCATAAATCCGTTCAACTTCAGCTTCTTCAGCATTACTGGTTGGGGTATAGACTTTAAAACCCATAATTTCCCACTGCCTGTAAGGTAAACTCCAAACTCTTTAGTATGCTACATAAACAAGAGGCTCTATGATCTGTTCCCCATCTATCTTTCCAAACACATTTCCTGGTCCCATATCAGACTATTCACAGTTACCTAAGTACAGTATCATGTCTCCAAAATCCTCCAAAACTTACTTCTCTATGAAAAATAGTCTTTACCCTTTATTCTTTGCACAATAAACTCAAAATATCTTCCTGGCTCCTTTTAAGTGAGTTCTTCTCTGCTCCCTAAAATATGCTGTGAGTACCTCAATTTTAGGAGTTATCAATTACTATTTGTATACATGTTCATATACTCCAATGAACTATAAATTCTCTGAAGGCAGAAATTATATCTTATTCCTTTTGTTTGCATTCCTTGTATCTGGCAAACAATAGACACAAAATAACTGCTGAACGGACAGCTATAATAATAGTTAAGATTAAAAAACCAAGTTCTTAAGCTTTGCCTAATTAAAACAAAACTGACTTTCAGTGATCAAATTAGAAGATACGCCATGATTTAGCACTTTTTCCTTAACTAAAAATCTTTTTCTCAGCTGGTTTTCTGTGAATAGGTAAGCCAATTTTCATGTCTGTTAAGACTTTCATGTCTGTTAAAGCTGTAAGAATTTTAAGTGCCCACATTTCCCTATTATTTCCTATTCATTCTTTAACCTCCTGGGGAAAAAAAAAAAAAAAAAAAAAACCCTGTTAGTAAATCAAGACACATTTCTACCCAGTTAACTAAAGAGTAACTGTGAAGAAGAGAGATTCCAAGGTACAGATCAATTAACAAAAGAATTTAAATTAGACTTGTGATAGAATAAAGAATACACATGATCTCTGCCTCTGATTCCTGGCACATAACTTCAAAAAAATCTTGGAATTTCCTGATATTAGTGTCTTTGCTATGTCTAAGAGGCGACTTAAGGTGAACCCTAAGATTCCCTCAGGATGGAGGCTGGTCATTAGAGACCAACCACAAGATTAGACAGTTGAAACTTTGGGTGAGCCCAACCTACAGAGGATGGAGGTAGATTAGAGACTGAATACAAACATGTGGCCATTGATTTAATCAAGCATGCCTATATACTGAAACCCCACTCAAAATTCTGAACCCAGAGGCCTTGTGAAGCTTCTTGGTTGGTGAACATAGTGATCTACTGGGAGGATGACACACCCATATTCCAGAAAGAGGGCATGGGAACTCTGTGTCCCTTTCTCCACAACAGCTATTGCCCTATTCATCTCTTCAATTCCTGACCTGTATCCTTTATAATAAAACTGCAATTGTAATTACAGTGGTTTCAGTGAGTTCTGTGAGCCATTCCACCAAATTATCGAAACTGATGGCTTAGGACTTTCCTGGTGGTCCAGTGGTTAAGAATCTGTCCGCCAGTGCAGGGGACAAAGGTTCGATTCCAGATCCAGGCAGATCCCACATGCCATGGAGCAGCTAAGCCCCTGTGCCACAACCACTGAAGCCTAAGCACTCTAATGCCCGGGAGATGCAGCAAGAGAAGCCACTGCAATAAGAAGCCTGCGTACTGCAGCTAGAGAGTAGCCCCCAATCACTGCAGCTAGAGAAAGCCCACGTGCAGTAATGAAGACCTGATGTAGCCAAAAACAGAATAAATAACCCATTTCAGGCTTCCTTTTTTTTTTAAAATGAAGGGTTGTGGTAAGACCTAAACTTGTGGCAGGTTGGACAGAAGTGTGGGTGGATTGGTGGCACTGAAACTTGCAGCTAGCATCTTAAGCGGGGGAAGCCTTCAAAAAAAATCTTTGCTCTTAACTTGTAGGGTCTTCTCTAACTCAGGTGATTAGTATCAGAACTGATCTAAATTAGAGGAAACCCAGTTGGTGACAGAGAATTGATCAGAACAGGAACTTCAGTTGAGTTGCTCAGTCATGTCCGACTCTTTGCAACCCCATGCACTGCAGCACGCCAGGCTTCCCTGTCCATCACCAACTCCCGGAGGTTGCTCAAACTTATGTCCATCGAGTCAGTGGTGCTATTCAACCATCTCATCCTCTGTTGTCTCCTTCTCATCCTCTGTTGTCTCCTTCTCCTGCCTCCAATGTTTCCCAGCATCAGGGTCTTTTCCAAGCAGTCAGTTCTTCGTCTCAGGTGGCCAAAGTATTGGAGCTTCAACATCAGTCCTTCCAATGAATATTCAGGACTGATTTCCTTTAGGGTTGACTGATTTGATTTCCCTGCAGTCCAAGGGACTCCCAAGAGTCTTCTCCACCACCACAGTTTAAAAGCATCAATTCTTTGGAGCTCAGCTTTTTTTTTACAGTCCAACTCTCACAGCCATACATGACTACTGAAAAGACCATAGCTTTGACTAGATGGACCTTTGTTGGCAAAGTAATGTCTCTGCTTTTTAATATGCTATCTAGGTTGGTCATAGCATTTCTTCCAGTTAGCAAGTGTTTTCTAATTTTATGGCTGCAGTTGTTATCTGCAATGATTTTGGAGCCCAGAAAATATAATAAAGTTTCTCACTGTTTCCCCATCTACTTGCCATGAAGTGATGGGACCAGATAACATGATCTTAGTTTTCTGAATGTTGAGTTTTAGGACAGCTTTTTCACTCTTCACAGAGGTCTTACTATGTTTTTATTTATTTTTTTAAAGGAAGGAAATAAGACAGCTTCTTATTCATTAAGCAGGTATTTCTGCATATGTTAGATTTCCCTGCTATCTCAGTCCCTAAGGTCCCTGAAGCCAGATGTGGATCCATCCTTTCCACTCTAACCCCAATAAATGGCCTCTTGGGTGACTTTATTGCCCATGAAGATGACATACTTGATATATTCAACAAACTAACCTGTCATTTCACTTTACCTTCACCTCAATTTCCCCACTTGTTATAAGCTTCTCACAACTCTTAAATTAGGGGCCACAGCTTTAATATTCCTTGGAGCCAGATGAACCACTTAAATACTTAAACTGGGTTAGGTATAACACACATCAGGAAACTGTGAAGACTGAGGCAAATGGAAGACTGCATGTCCTGACTAAAGACCTGGGGAGTGGGGAGGGGGTGCCATTATTGAGACCCAACCTTGATGTCATCCAGGAAATAGGAATTAAATGCTGTCATTTAATGTCTTTTCAAAGGAAAGTAAGTAGAACTCTGAACAGTTATGTGAGATCTCCAGATTTTAAAATTTCAGCATTACAACAACAACAACAACAACAATACTATAGAAATCACCACAATGGGTAATATACAAACCAAAGGTTGATGGTTTTTAACCACTACTTTAAATAATGAAATTGTTCAAAGCTACCGAAGGCTCTCTTTTTTCCTCACTCTGTATTCTTTGTAGGGAAATCTTTCTCTCATGATGACATGCAGATAAACAGATAAGAGGATTCAGATATATAGTCTGTCTCACAGTGCTTCTACAGTGTGAAACAGCTCCAGAATGACAAAGAAGTTGTGTGAATACATACATGATTTTTCAAAGTACACTAATGTTTTGAAACACAAGATTAGCAGCTAAACAAAGACTACATAAACACAAACTAAATGCAGTAAACCGTTGAGCAATGTAGTTTTGTCCAGAATGCCTATGCATCCTTTCAGGAACAACTGGTCACAGATATCCCTACAAATGCTTATGTGTTTCCCCCAATATTAATGCAAAAGAAACAAATAAGGACAATAAACCAGAACCAACTATATCTGGCATCAATTTATATTTATGATATACACTGGGCTTCCCTGGTGGCTCAGACCGTAAAGAATCTGTCTGCAATGTGGGAGACTTGGGTTCAATCCCTGGGTAGGGAAGATCCCCTGGAAGAGGGCATGGCAACCCACTCCAGTATTCTTGCCTGGAGAATTCCATGGACAGACGAGCCTGGTGGGCTACAATCCATGGGGTCACAAATAGGTGGACATGACTGAGTGACTAACATGTTAACTACACTGAGCAGCTTTAACCTTTCTTTGTATCTGCTTCTATAAGGCTACTTTCATCTTTCTTAAAAGTCCTATGTTTACTGTAGTATTTTATTACTTACTGAACAATTTGCTGGTATTTTCCAGAATTATTGCTTTTCTTGGTGTTTACAAAGTTTAATAGGTTTTGAGAGTCTGTTCCTAACTGTATTGTTTCCAGACACCCTTTTATCTTTAGTGAATAATATCACCAAAGTTTTTTGAAACCTCAGAGTGAAATGCCCGTATCTCTAGCCCAAACATCTCTCTTGAGCTCCACAACTAGATACCCAAATGCCCACTCAACATCACCATTTGAATTTTATAAAGGCATTTCAAGGTTTATAAATATTAAAAAGCAAACCTGTGCTCTCCCAAAATCCCTCCTCTTCCAGTCTATTCTATATCAGGACAATGCACGAACCTCTCAAATATTCATGAAGGAGTCTGCCAACACCTTTGTCTAAGTATCATTTTATGTAGGCTACTGCAATTGTCCACTGATTGGTTTTCCTGTAACTATTTTTACATTTACAATTCAGTGTTCACACAGAGCTAGAATGATCTTTGAAAATGCAAATCTAAAATCAAAACTTGTTTTTTTTTGCTTTGGTTTTTATAAAATCAATATCTTTAACATACACTCTGGCTTTTTTCTTTCACAACTTCTCACTATTCTGTTTTGTATTCTCTATCCCACCACAATGAACCTTCTGACCTCTCCCCTACTTTTCCTAATGTCTAAGCTCCTGAACATTTTAAGATCTTCAAATGTGCTCCTCACCTAATCCTCAGCTTGAAAAGCTTGGTGGTTTCATATCCCTAACAGTAAATTTTCATCCCTGGGCTATAACTAATTACTCCATCTAAAATAGGTACCCCCCCTCCCCTTATTTACTCTAATGCTGTTACATTAATTGACAGTACTTTTAAAATTACGCCATTATTTGTTTGCTTACCACTCTACAGTTTGTCCTCTCTCACCAAGCTGAAAGTTAATGAGGCAAGGTATCAAGTCTTTACTCTCTACTATATAAAAGTGACTGGAAGAATGGTAGATGTTTTGCAATTCAATAAATAAATGAATGAATGAATAGATGAATAAGGGGAAATTCTGTTCACCTAGATAACTGCTGTTCATCCTTCATTCAAGTAACAGTCTAGGGTCACTTTCTCAGGGAAGGCTTCCTGAGTTAGGCCCCCATTTCATACTTACAAAGAACCCTGGACTTTCTTAAAAAAAAATTATATATATATGTATACATATACATATATATGTATGTATGTCTTTGTGTATATTTATAAACTGCTTGTCAAAATTTTTATGACATTGAATTTGTAGCTTTTATTGTTTATTACCTATCTCCTCCAATATTAAGTTCAATGAGAACAATGAACCTGTGTGCCCTATTCTCTATTACATTACAAGGGTCCACAAAGTAAAATTTCTGGCAGACAGCAGATATTCATTTTTATCAAAAAATATGTTGAATGAACCTAGAGTTTATGATTTTTTTTCCTCGTTATTACACTATTAAAAACTAAAGAACACTCAGCTTCTCTATCAAGATAGCTTCTATTGTTCAAAAGTTCACAAATAATTAAAATCAGGAACAAAAACTCTTTTCTTTGAGGGGTTTATAATTTCCTCTAATGCACAAGCTTTTAATCTTTTGGAGGAATAATATTAATTAACATCCGTGTGTTTACTTGGAGAAGGTGATGGCACCCCACTCCAGTACTCTTGCCTGGAAAATCCCATGGACGGAGGAGCCTGGTGGGCTGCAGTCCATGGGGTCGTGAAGAGTCGGACACGACTGAGCGACTTCACTTTCACTGTTCACTTTCATGCATTGGAGAAGGAAATGGCAACCCACTCCAGTGTTCTTGCCTGGAGAATCCCAGGGACGGGGGAGCCTGGTGGGCTGCCGTCTATGGGGTCGCACAGAATCGGACACAACTGAAATGACTTAGCAGCAGCAGCAGCAGCAGCAGTGTGTTTACTATGTGCAAATCATTTTAATAAACACTATAATCACACTTACTGCTTCTAATAATAACCCTACTAATTCCATTTTATAGAAGAGATATTAAAGCTTAGAGAGTTTACCTGGAGAATCTGATCAAATGCATGGATTTTTTTCCTGAAAAATACACACAAGCATACATATACATAGGGCTTCCCTGGTGGCTCAGATGGTAAAGAATAGCCTGCAATGCAGGAGACCTGGGTTCAATCCCTGGGCTGGGAAGATCCCCTGGAGAAGGGAATGGCTATCCACTCCAGCATTCTTGCCTGGAGAATCCCCTAGACAGAGGAGCCTGGCAGGCTACAGTCCACGGGGTTGCAAAGAGTAAGACATGACTGAGCAACTAAGCACAGCACACACAGCAGCACATACACATAATTTTACTTACAACATCACAGGTTTCATGAACTTTCTAGAGTTAATTTATCAGCTGGCAAATTTGAGATCTTTGATAAAGAACTCCTGACTTAAGAGATATCTTATACATAAATAGGCAATGCTTCCTTTTTCTTGTTTTCTATATTCTTTCCAATTCTCAAGAAACTTTTGAGACATTACAAATGCATTATCTAAATTTGTGTCACGTCATTTTATTCAACTAAAGCAGCTTTTATGAAAATACCTAAAGCTACTCTGAAAAATGAAGTCCTGCTAAATATTCTGTTAAATTTTACAAACTTGATTATTTGTTTTCGGCCACACTGCATGGCTTGTTAGTTCCCCAACCAGGGATTGAACCTGGGTCCACAGTGTGAAAGCATAGAGTCCTAACCACTGGATCCCAGGGAATGCCCGAAAATTCACAGTTTTGAATGCTTAGATTTTTATTATGAGACGTACAGACTTAACAACATATTCTTCGTGTAACATAAAAACACTTATAAAGTGAATTATCATATATTAAAAATCCTGCAAAGTTATTAACAGATAGCCACAACACTATAAATCAATTATACTTTAAAAACCCACAAAAACCAAACAACAGTATATATATTAAAAATCCTGCAAAGCTGTTAATGGAGAGCCACAACATTGTAAAGCTGTATCTCCCTAAAGAAACTGTAATGGCCTTTTTGCATAAGAAAGTAATTTTTCCTGATTTCCAGAAGTTGAGTATTATCTCTTGTTTTGATAATGATCTCTCTTCTCAAAACTAAAAATTAACTCAAAGACATGCCTTATCTTACTTCTCACATCTACTGAAAACAAAACAGTGGAAGATAACATTTCAAAATACATTTATAAAAACAAAATCAAAAAACATTAGAGCTATTCAAAGCTCATGTACATGTACCAGGCAACCAGTAGGCAAAATGCACCATTTCTCTAACACAAACAACAGGCAACAAAATAAACCTCTTACCTGTTAAGGTCTGTACTGCCCTTTCACTGGAAGGCAGTGGTTCCTTTCTGTGAGGCCGATTTAGTGAAGTGTCCTGTGCAGAAAACAGTCCAGGGCTGTCAGTTAATTTCTTCCGGCCACTGGAGTTAGGGTTTGAAACTCTGCAGCTCCCTATTGCACTTGTGAAAAGGTTTGTGTGTTCATCACTGCTGGCTGGATCAGAGTTGGGAGTGAATCCTCCAAGGGATAAACTTGGAGAACTTTCTGAACAGTCAATCTGTAAAGGTGTCTGCAATCCCAAGGCCAATGGACTAGATTCTGAAGGCTCTCGGTGGACCCACTGTTCTTCTCTGTTTATTAAACTTTTTGAAGGAGAGAGATGAGGGCAGGACATATGACACCGGTGCTTTTCCTTATGTTTATATCGCTCTCCAACAGTGTCCTTTCCAAATCGATAGCGCTTCAAAGATTCTAGGACGGATCTGGAAGAGCCAGCGTCCATGGAAACCTGCGGCTGCTCAGAAGAACGATGTTCTCTGTGTTTGTGCCGGTGCCTGTGTTTGTGCTCAACCATCCAACCATAGGCCATCTCAGGAGGGACGCTAGGGTAAGTACTCATGGAAAGAAGGGGAGTCCTGCTGGTTGTAAGAAAGGCCTCCTGTCGAAGTAACTTATGCTTTTTCTTATGGTATTTGGTGGGATTGAGAAGTAAATGACCAGCATGCATATAGGAAGGAGGTGGAAGTGGAGTGGTGAAAGAAGGAGATGGAGGAGGTGGATAAAGAGTGGGGGGATACCTTCCATAGTAACCTAATCCTATGGGAGCAGCTGTAAGGGGTGAGGGAGAGTAAGGCATGCCGTAAGAAGGATAGAATCCAGTACTAGAGAGAGGAAAACTAAGGCTGTGCATAAAAGGCATTTCAGCCATTGCCTCCCTCATCTTAGGGGGTCTCCCTCTCTTCTTTTTTAAGTCAGGTTTTCGAATGTAGTGCAAAGGGTCTAAGGGGAAAGAAGGATGTGTATAGAAACTATTAAAGTTGATCCGAAAAATAGTTGGAAGAAGGTCTCGGGGAATAAAATGATGACTTCGATGAGTGATTCGAATTTCACTTAGGCGACTTATTAATTCCTCCAGATCTGCAATGAAGTCTGGATCCTGTCTATTTCGGAGTTGGGGGTATTTCTTTTTCCGTTTTCGTTTTTGCCTTTTCATCTTGTCATAGCTGAGGTAATCATGATTCCTGCGCTTACATTTATGTTTATGTTTTTCTTTAAGACTGCTTAGGACTGTAGAGGTTTCAGGGGGAATCAAAGAAACATGCTCAAAAGAATGCCTCCTCTTTTTTTGCCCACAAAATTTCTCTGCCCGGTCTGATGTACTGTTATTATCCGTTCCAATTCCACTATCACTGGGAATGGTCTCATCACTATGAGACTCACTAATAGGCGAAGGAGTAGCTTCTTTCAGAGATGTGAGTTCACTCAAGTGTGAAGGAGAATTTGGCAACAAAGTAGGAGGAGATAATCGCCTCCTCCCCTTTGAGGCCTTCTTCATTGCAAGAGTCTGAATCATACTGCCCTGTCTGGAGTGTAAATGCAAATATGGCACTGAACTGGGTTCAACAAAGCCTGCATCACTACTTACAGGGCTCTGACCTCCACTAGTCCCAGAAGACTGAGAGCAAATAGGTGATGGAAGAATCTCAGAACTACTAGCAGATGAAGGCAGCAAAGGGGGAAGAATCTGTCCTAATGCCGATCCAGCTGCCTGCTGAGCTGTTTGTTCAAGAACAGCAAGGCTGGTAGGGCTACCAGAAAGAATGCCATTTAAGACAGTTTTTGGTTTTCGACCTCTCCTCTTTCCTATGTAAATGGTTCCTTTCTTGCTGACATTTATCTGTTGGCCCAATTTAGAGCCAAATGTAGCGGCAAGACTTGACACTGTATTATGGAGTTTGGATTGCACTTTCCCTTTATTAGTTGATTCTACAGAGCTTGAAAGAATTTGATTCAACAGTTTCTTTCTCTTTAAAGTCTTCATTTTATTTATTTTGCGGATAATTGTTTTCATTAATTGTCCATTGTTTCTCTTGGTAATTTTTTTATCTGGTTCCATCTCAAGGTCACTCATACTACAGACAGATGGCCTGTGACTGTCATCTAGATCATCTGGATCTTGAAGTTGATCCTCACTCTCAAAGAAATCACTACTACTTCTATGGTTATCACTTTCAGATTCAAGCTTGCTTGGACTTTCAGTGGCAACAAATGGAGCCACCGATAGTACAGGTGGCTTCATCTTGACTGGTGACCTCATTTGCCTCTTGGGTCTGCCTCTCTTTTTTGGAAAAGGAGACACAGACAGACTTTGTTTAAAAGAAGGAATTTCAATTTCTGGCTGTAAAATTGGGGGTTCTTGTTCTTCCTTAGACTGCAAAGAAAAGACTTTGGAAGCAGGAATTTTTAAAGTCCTTTTAGGTGGGCCCTCCAGTTGAGGCATCTCCTTAGACTTAGGTCTTCCTCTTTTGGGCTTATAAATATCAGACAAAAGGTCACTAGAGACACACATACTGGAGGATAGTTTGTGAGTAGCAAAAGACTTATGAGATGGTTTTTCACTATCAGTTAAGAGAGCAAGAGAAGGAGTTGTAGATTTGCTCAACTTTGGCAATCGGCGTTTAAGGAAGTCATGATCTACAAATGAAGATGGTCCAATGTTTTTCATAAACTTTGCTGGCTCGGAATTACTATTTGATAGTGAACTACATGTAACGTTTTTAAAAAGCTCTGTTCTTTCTAATTCTAGCCCTTTTGGAGACCGGCATGTGCTTCTTGCCACCACTTTAGTCCACCGAGGTTTTCTTCCTTTTCTTTTTTTTAAGGGTTTGGACTGCAAAGTAGTGCTTAGGCTTTCAGCAACTTGGCAGTGTTTGTCAGATGCAGATACTGCACCAAGTTTTAGAAAGGGCTTGTTACTAAATAAACTAGTGAAGTTAACAACTGAAGGGGTAATTGTATGAATACTGGATTCAGAAGTCAAACTTGGCTTTTTTCCCAGAGAAGAGTTTATTCTTGAAATATCTATATGTGTAGTTTTAGAATCATTTAGCTCTTTATCAATCCCTTTACATTCAATATTCATGCTATGACCCAAAGACCTATGACCAATGTTCAAATGTGTACTTTCAGAAGTAAATTGGTTCTTTCCAACAGATTCAGAAATTTCTTCCATTAGCTCTGTGGTAGGACTTAAAAGTAATGGATTAGGAGTCATCTGTGAAGAAGTTTCAGGGGGACTTCTGGTTAAAGGATTAACAGATACAGTAGGTGATGGGGAAGGGAGATTGCTTTCTCCTACTGCGCTAAAAGGGGATTTTGCTGTAGATGCATCAGAAGCAACTCCCATTTGAAAGTCTGGAGAAGTGCAATATACAGGAGGTTGCTTTTCATGCTTTGAGGTTTCATAAGACCCCCTTTCACTGGATGAGAAACTGTCTTGCTGAATACATGTTCCTTCATTAAACATTTCTTTCTCCAAATTAATGATTTCCTTTCGAACTGAGAACTTTTCCAATATGCTTTCTTTACTCTGCCGTGTGACATTCTTCTCAAAAGTTTTGCTGGTGGCACTGTCTTTCAGGGATTCAGAAAGTTCCTGACTTTCGTGACTAATGATGTTTGTACTACAAGAAGCCTTAAGTGGTTCCTGAGTGGGGAGCAGTGCTTCCGCTTTAAGGTTTATGGCATCTTTATTGACCAATCCTGTCATAGGACAACTCACTAGTTTCTTTCCAATGTCCTTATTAACTAATCCCATTGTTGAATTTGCTACAATCTTCTTTGCACAGTCCTTGGCTACTAGGCCAACAGTTGAACCCAATTTCTTTCCCAAGTCTTTATTAACTAGTCCAACCACAGTGCCGAGTCCTAGTTTCTTCCCAGGTTCCTTATTCACTAAACCTGGAACAATGCCAATTCCTAGCTTCTTTCCTGCATCTTTGCTCAGCAGTCCTACTGTAGTGATAGCCCCCGGCTTTTTGCCTAAGTCTTTATTAATGAATACCGCTGTAGTGCCAGTTCCTAGTTTTTTCATGGAGTCCTTATTGACCAATCCTACTGCTGCATTAAACACTGGCTTTTTCCCAGGATCTTTAGTTACCAACCCAACCGCTGTGCTGATAGTTGGTTTTTTTATTAAGTCTTTATGTATTATTCCAGCTACAGAGCCAACACCTGCTTTCCTGATCAAATCCTTGCTAACCAGTCCTGCAGGAGTGCCAGTTCCTAACTTCTTCGGTTTTGTCTTGGAAGACTTGGAGGGAGGACAAGTTGCAATGAGCTGTGCCAACTTTTCCGTTACGCTTGTTCCTCCATTAAGTAATGCCCTGTCCTTTAAATCAGGATCCCGGCTACCAACAAGAGTAGATGATGTTGCATTAATGTAATCTGTCATTTCTGAGTGTACTGGAGAAAGCTTCTTAGACAAAGGATTGTTTTCTCCCTGTGAATGAAGATGGATGGTTTCTTCAGACTGGCATTCAATGGCTGCAACATCACCTGATTTCTTGTACAACTTTGAAGGATCCTAAAATTTGAATAAGAAAAGGGTTTCAGAGAGAGTAAACCTTATATACCATTTTATTTTAGCATTACAATATAACTAGATGATCACATATCAGATATAAGATAGGCAGTAGTGCTTTTAAAAAAAAAAAAAACCTACTTAACTAATGTTACACTAATATCACAGTAGGTTAGTTCCCCTACTACTGTATCAGAGGCTATTAAGATGCAGTCTTTCTTGACTTTCAACCACATGAATGAACATATATACTACCAGAAATATCCCTGATATTTTTTTACATTATTTTAAAAAGGCAAATTCACAGTCTACTTTCACCTAACTTCAGATGGACTAAATATACATTACCATATTAATTAATTTTTGAAAAGATAAATATTGTTAGCTACAATATCCCATGGTCCTCATTCAAAACAATGGTTCACTGCTTATCCCTTTAATTGATTTAAATTATTTCAAACCAATACAGGTCAATCTCTGACTTAACTTTTACTCCTTTAACACATTCTTTATTATAATCTTGAACAAACAGTCAAGTTTTCTCTTCATATGAGAAGAAAAGACAATATATTCATATTTTCTTTAGAATGTGTTTTTATATAAAATCTTAAGAACTGGAAGCAACTTTTAAGTCATAATATAAACTGCTATAAAAGTCATGAATCCTCACTATATACTTTACAAATGAATTTATCATTTCACACAACAGTATGCTTTACTTTTGGATGACAAAGATTATGTTCTTCATGTTTCAGCAAGATTTTTTTAGAATTGAGGTATAACTGACAAATGAAAGACTTGAACAAAGGTAAAGACATACTGTGCGTGTGGATAGGAAGACATAAAGATGACAATTTTCCCTAAGCAAATTTATAGATTTAATATGATCCTCATAAAAACACCAACAAGAGTCTCTCAGGAATAAGAAAAGTTACTAACATTCATTAGGAAAAATATAAAAGCAAGAATACTAGCAAAATCTAAAAAGAACGGGATAACTGTATCAAATGTTAACTTTTAAAGCCTCTATCACAAAAATAGTATAGTGCACAAAAAGACAAAAGATCCAATGGACCAGGATAGAAAATTAAAAACTAAATCCACGCATACATGGAAAAGTGCTGTATATAAAATGGTATAATCCCTACAAAATAGAAATTGGCAATAGCTAGAAAAGTACCACACATGCATTAACTCCTTTGCCCACTTTTAGGTCAGAAGACACACTGGCAAAAATCTAATGTTTGCAAAAGGCTAAACATGTAACACTATTTTAATAGCAAAATCTGAAAATAAATGTAAATAATTACCTATAGGGGACTGGCTAAATAAATCAAAATATATTATACAATGGAGTGTCAAACAACTGGGGGAAAAAAAGAAATATCGATACACCACTATGGAATGATCTAGAATATGTATTATTAAAGGGAAAAACAACAATTTCAACAGTTGTTATAACAATACCTTCTGTATAAGACAGGGATAAAGGAATATGGCTATATTAATATGTACATATCTGGTTAAAAATGGAAGAATAAACTAAAATGTAATGAAAATAGTAATCTATGAGGGAAGAAACAAAATATGACCAATATTTGACTGATTCAGAATTAAGAGAACTATCTCTTGTTTTGGACTGGACTTTCATAATTTTGTCCAAAAGGAAACGGGCTTTGTTGACAGTCTCATATATAACTGAATTATATTAAGCTTATAATTAAAGAAGCACATTTTATTTCCATCTTATTAAAAAAACAATATTCCCATTTTGTACTTTTACAGTTACTTTTCAAAACTTAAAAATTAACAGCTTAAACAAAAGGCTTTACTAAGTATTTTAAAATATATTTATATCTGAAAATGTTATAACTTACCTTTAAAAATCTGTTATGAACAAACTATGACTATGTACCATAGCATAGATAATGTTCACAAACAAGACTGAAAGGATACAGAATAAGAATAAAACTATGTACTGTATAACTCTATTTATACTGAATATTAAGTTCACAAAGAGGTACAACTAATTATGATAATGAAAGTTAGGAAAATGATTACCCTTCCTGTGGGGTAGTAATGAGAAAGAAGCATAAGATCTTAGTGGGTGCTGGTAAAGTTTTGTTAAACTGAATATTGGTTACAAGGGGTGGCTGAATTTGTGAAAATTCACTGAGTTGTTACACTAATATTTATGTTACACTTCAACAAGATATTTTTAAAATTCTGTCTAAAAGAAAAGTAAAAAAATCTGGTCCCCGTAAACTGCTAAAAGACTATATTGAAATCTGGTTTTTCACCTTTGTGAAGAATAAATGTCTCAGATTAATTAAAATCATCCTAAACTATTTAGTATTCCACAGTAACTATTAGTAAATGGTCTATGACTAAAGAAGGGAAAAATAAAAATAAAACAGAAAACACAGATAATTTGGTTTCAAAGAGTTTTTTCTTCCAAATACTGACACTGAATAAACTGAGTGAAAAAGAATAATATGTTGAAAACTACATTTGGTACTGGTGGTACTACTCTCTTACAATTCTAAGAATCTCTTAAAATGACAACTATAGGTAAGAGGTATCAATTTTAAGAGTATATTATTTTCCAATGAAAAGGATACTGTATCAAAACATCATTTCCAGCATATTTTTTTCAACTTGAAAACAAAACAAAAGTATTCTCACTAGAAAAGAGAAAGTATGAGTACTATCATCCATAGATAAACAGTTTCACATTTCAGATACTTCATGACATACTAAAATAAACACATGTACATTCTTTCTTAAAAATGGGACCAAAAATGATTGTGGTTTCATATCCCACTGGAATAATACAAGGAAGACGCCTTTTTATGCAAATCAATCAAGAGTCGGTCAATCAATTTAATGGTTTCATAATAGCTCAAAATTAATAAAATCAAACACACTGGCTACTTTTAAAACAATTTTTGGCTATTTATTAATTTAAATTCTTTTCCTAACACTTTTTTCCCCCAAAAAAGATTTACTTATTTATGGCTGCACTGGGTCTTCGTTGCTTCATGTGGGCACTCTCTAGTTGCAGTAAGCAAGGCCTACTCTTTACTGCAGTGTACAGGCTTCTCACTGAGGTCAGTTCTCTTGCTGTGGAGCACAGGCTTTAGGAGCTCAGGCTCAGCAGTTGTGGCTCGCAGGCGATACACTGGCTCAACAGTTGTGGCACAAGGGCTTAGCTGCTACACAGCATGGGGGAATCTTTCCAGATGAGGGAAAGAACCTTTGTCTGTTGCATCGGCAAGCAGATTCTCAACCACTAGACTACCAGGAAAGTCCCTTGCCTATTTGTTATTGTAAGTAATATGATGATGAACATCTAATTATATAAATCTCTGCCTATTCATCCAATTATTTCCTTCAGATTAACTTCTAAAAGTGGAACTGCTTGGTCGAAGCGTGTATCTGTTGTTGCTGTTCAGTTGTTCAGTTGTCTCCAACTCTGCAACCCCATGGACTGCAGCACACCAGGCTTCCCTGTCCTTCACCACCTACCAGAGCTTGCTCAAACTCATGTCCATTGAGCTGGTGATGTCATCCAACCATTTTGTCCTGTGTTGTCCCCTTCTCCTCCTGCCTTCAATCTTTCCCAGCATCAGGGTCTATTCTAATGAGTCCGCTCTTCACATCAGGTGGCCAAAGTATTGGGAGCTTCAGCATCAGTCCCTCCAATGAATATTCAGAACTGATTTCCTTTAGAATGGACTGTTTGGATCTCCTTGCAGTCCAAGGGACTCTCAAGAGTCTTCTCCAACACCACAGTTCAAAAGCATCAATTCTTTGGTGCTCAGCCTTCTTTATGGTCCATCTCTCACATCTATACAAGACTACTGGAAAAACCATAGCTTTGACTAGATGGGCTTTGTCGGCAAAGTAATGTCTCTGCTTTTTAATATGCTGTCTAGGTGTCATAGCAAAAGATATATACAATAATTATAAAAATAGGACAGCTCTGTATCAAGATTTTTTAATGGAAAAAAGTTCATTATAAAAATTCAGAGTATTATAAACACTACATCTGTAACCCAGGATAATATCTTATGACTTACGATACTCTCTATGGCAGAAGCAGTAACAACTAACAACCTTGCTTCTGACAATTCTGAAATTAAACCTCAGACTAACAGTATTCATGTCAATCTTAATGTTCCCAAACCTTGACAATTGGGTGATTTGGTTATATCTATCTCCAGAAAACAATATTCTCTCATTTACTGTTCCAATAAACTCACTGAGTTTTCATTTCAAATGTCATTACAGTAATTACTATTTGGTTCATTTCAAATCCACTTCTTATTGTCCTGTTTTTATCAAATGGTTATCTTTTTGCCCAAAAACCATTTCAAAATCTTTCAGATGGTTTCAATATTTCCACCTCTTTGGTTGTGAGGCCTACACTCATCTACTGACTCGTTCCTTTTTTTTTTTTCCTACTTTTGGTTTGTATTCTTATATGGCTTGTAATATTTTCACATTAAGCTATGTGAGTTTTCTTTTTGTGAAATGTCAATGTGCTAAATGTAAAGAAAATATTTTTTACTCCCATTATCAGTGTTTAAGGTTTCACAACCTGTTTAAGATACACTTTTGAGGCACTTCTATTTACATTTCACTTACTGCCTGGTATTCTGAACAAGACATTTTTTGGTATGTGATTTTGCAGTCCTTGTATATTTTTTCAGCAGTGTAATAGCTGTTGAAGGTCCTGACCTATGTCATTTTTCTAAACTGTGGAGTGTATAATTTCTTATTTAGAAGAGCTGGAGAAGAAAATGGTAACCCACTCCAGTATTTTTGCCTGGAGAATCCCATGGACAGAGGAGCCTGGTGGGCTGCAGTCCTTGGGGTCACAGAGAGTTGGACATGACTGAGCAACTAAGCACAGCACATTTAGAAGAGCCTTTAATATTCTTGAAATAGTAGTTGTTTCTCTGATGTTGCACATTTCTCTCTCAGTTACTGGCTGTCTTTCTACTTCCTATTATTTTTCTGAAAAAGAAGTTCAATGCATTCAAAAACATGAAAAACTGTAGCACCACACAATCTGTCGTTTGATCCAAACAACCACCGTATGATGTGGTTAATGTAATTATCCTCATTAAATTTATTTACTTTTAAACAAGGGAATATAGTTTAGAAACTAGGTCACCTGACCAAAGTCACTTAATCATTAAGTGATTAAAATATGCTTTAAACATAGTCTGATTTCAGAGCTCAAGCTCTTAACCATTGTACTGGATAAAATAGTCTCTTTAGCTTTATAGTTTGGTTTTCATAGCATAACTGAAACAATCACATCCTCCTACTGATGACAATCTTCACCACATTTTCAATGAATGTTTTTATGGTCTCATTCTTACTTTTAAATTACTTATCTATTTTGGATTTTTAAAACATAATCTATGGTAGGGAAACAACTTTTACCTGAAAAGGTTTTGTCTAATGTTCTAACAGTTTTTCCATTTCTCATTTCACATTCACTGGCTTAAAATACATTTATCACATATTGTTATTTATAGTTAGGTCTAAGCTCTCGATTTTGCTTCTTTTACATTTATGTTCTGGAGAAGGAAATGGCAACTCACTTCAGTACTCTTACCTGGAAAATCCCATGGACGGAGGATCCTAGTAGGCTATAGCCCATGGGGTTGCAAAGAGTCAGACACGACTGAGTGACTTCACTTTCACATTAATGTTTATTGCTGAGCCATTAATACAATAATATGTTGCTACTATAACTTTACAATATGTTTTAATACTTAAAAAAATATTTGACTTTTTGTAATCCTATAGGAATTCCTTGGTTATTTATAACATTATTAAGATATAATTCACATAACGTAAAACTTACCCTTTCTGAGCACAAATGCAAGTTTTTGGTATATTCACAGAATTGTACAGCCATAACCATTACTTTCTAGAATATTTTCATAAGTCTTCCTGGTTATTTCTGCATATGTATACTTCTAGATGACCTTGAAGTTAATATAAAATATTGAAAAACTCCAAGTAGCATTAATTTTATATATTAAAATAGGAAAAAAGATATCTCAACATTAACTTTGGCTCTACAATAACTAAAGTAAATTTATCTATTTAGTCAAGCTTATTGGTGTTACTAGATATCGATAATTTTATTTGTACAGCTCCTAAACACTTGCTCTCACATTTATTTCTGAATATTTTATAAACAATGTTATTTCTGTGAATACATTTTTTATTACATTTTTTAACTCTAAACTGATGGTATTCAAAAACACTACTGATTTTATCTACTTTATAATCTTGAACTCTTGCTTCATCAGTAATTCATTTTTTCAACAAATAGTTTTAAAGTACCTTCTGTTTAAATGCTAGGAATAACAGCAACGAAAAATTTCCCTTCAACACAGAAATTTCATTATAATGCATGAGAATGGCAAGAGGCAATAAAAAGGTAAAACACTGAGAATATCAGATAGTGAAATGTGCTATGGAGAAAATCAGAGGATAAAAGAAGATGAAAGACTAAGGTTGGAAAGAATCTGCAATATTAAACCAGTTGTTCCATGTAAGGTCTGAACTGTTGTTTCCTGACCTGCATACGGGTTTCGCAGGAGACAGAATAAGGTGGTCTGGTATTCCTATGTCTTTTAAGAATATTCCACAGTTTGTTGTGATCCACATGGTCAAAGGCTTTGGCGTAGTCAATGAAGCAGAAGTAGATGCTTTTTTGGAATTCTCTTGCTTTTTCCATGATCCAATGGATGTTGGTAATATGATCTCTGGTTCCTCTGCCTTTTCTAAATCCAGCCTATACATCTGGAAGTTCTCGGTTCACATACTGTTGAAGCCTAGCTTGAAAGACTTTGAGCATTACCTTGCTAGTTAGCATGTGAAATGAGTGCAATTGTGCAGTAGTTTGAACATTCTTTGGCTTTGCCCTTTTTTGGGGCCTGGAATGAAAACTGACCTTTTCCAGTTCTGTGGCCCCTGCTGAGTTTTTCCAAATTTGCTGGCATATTGAGTGCAGCACTTTAACAGCATCAGCTTTTAGGATTATTTTGAAATAGCTCAGCTAAAATTTCATCACTTCCACTACCTTAGTCAGAGTTGCTTCCTTCCCCACTTGACTTCACACTCCAGGATGCCTGGCTCTAGTTGAGTGATCACACCATCATGGTTATCTGGATCATTAAGATCTTTTTTGTATAGTTCTTCTATGTATTCTTGCCACCTCTTCATAATATCTTCTGCTTCTGTTAGGTCCTTACCGTTTCTGTCCTTTATCGTGGACCCTTGCATGAAATGTTCCCTTGGTATTGCTAACTTTCTTAAAGAGATCTCCAGTCTTCCCCATTCTATTGGTTTCCTCCGTTTCTCGCCATTGATCACTCAGGAAGGCTTATCTATCCTTGTTCTTCTTTGAACTCTGCATTCAGATGAGTATATCTTTCCTTTTCTCCTTTGCCTTTCGCTTCTCTTCTCTTTTCCGCTATTTGTAAGGCCTCCTCAGACAACCATTTTGCCTTATTGCATTTCTTTTTCTTGGGGCTGGTTTTGATCACAGCCTCCTGTACAGTGTTACAAACCTCCCTCCATAGTTCTTCAGGCACTCTGTCTATCAGATCTAATCCTTTGAATCTATTTGTCACTTCCACTGTATAATCGTTGAGGGATTTGATTTAGGTCATACCTGAATGGACTAGCGGTTTTCCCTACTTTCTTCAATTTAAGTCTCAATTTTGTAATAAGGAGTTCATGATCTGAGCCACAGTCAGCTCCCGGCCTTGACAATCTTTAGGATTAATTTTATGCTCACATTCCTCCCTTTTTTATGCTCTGAAATGTTTAACTTAATTTTGAAACTATCTTTTCCTAAAGATTTTATAGAATTAAACCAAAGTCATCTAAGACCAGCATTTTTTAACAAGGGTAGTAGCCTTTTGAGGGTCTTCTCTATTATATTTATGGTGATTGGTTAGTTAACATGTTCTGATTTCTGAACTCAGGTATCTTTTTTTCCAAAGATCACTTTTCCTTTTCACACTTACTTGCATATATAATTAAGCGGATATATTTTTTACAGTTTTAATTTCTACTGTATCTGGAATTATTAAGACTTTTACCACTACATGTTTTATATATTGTTTTCCCTAATTTTTCTTTATTTCTGGGTTAGACTTACTAAGTATGTTTAATTTCCTCCCAAAGGAACCACCATTTGGATAGTTACTGCCTTCATCTACTAGTTCACTTATGCCTTCAGGTTTCTCAAACAGTCTTCTTTTCTTAGGATGATTCTGTTCTCTTGGTAACTATAGAGTGGGATGATTTATTCCATTTATTTTTATTATTTTCTTTCAATATTTAAAGGTATTGCTCCTTTAACTACAGCTTTCCGTGAAAATTAAGTTATTTTGTTGGACTTCCCTGGTGGCTCAGTGGTAGAGAGTCTGCCTGACACAAGCAGGAGGGGTTTGATCCCTGCTCCAGGAAGATTCCACATGCCACGAAGCAACTAAGCCCAGGTGCCACAACTACTGAGCCTGTGCTCTAGAGCCAAGGAGCCGAAGCCACCGAAGCCCAAGCGCCCTAAAGCCTATGCTCTGCAACAAGAGAAGCCACGGCAACAAGGAGCCTGCACACTACAACTGAAGAGCCCCCACTTGCCCCAAGGAGAGAAAAGCCTGTGTAGCACAGCCAAAAACACATAAGTAAAATATTAATAAAAACATAAAATAAATAAAAAATTTAAGAAAGTTATTTTGTTAATTTTCTTGAAATTCTGAGATCTAGTAAGTTCGAGACCATAAAATTTTTCACTATCTGGTTTTACTAGTTTTTCTGCATTATCATTAGAAGATATTATTCTTTACTTCCTGTGGTAGTTTACCACATGTTCAATTTTTGGGAGTGTCCATCTGTTATAGACTGAATTGTATAACCCTGAATTCAAATGTCACAGTCCTGATGCTCATGTGACTGAACTTAGAGATAGGGCCTTTAAGGAGGACCTTACTTAAGGTTAAATGAGGTCATAAAGTTGGGGCTCTAATCCAATAAAAATGATACCCTTTTACAAGCAATAGAGCCCAGATATCTCTTTCGTTGCACTTGGCCAGTGGTCCGCAACCATTCTGGCACCAGGGACCAATTTTAAGGAAGACAGTTTTTCCACGGACCAGGAGTCAGGGGCGGAGGCGGGGGGTGGGGGGATGATTTCTGGATGATTCCTACGCATTCCGTTTTTTGTGCGCTTTATTTCTAATCTAATGCTGCCAATGAGACAGGAGGTAACAGGTCTGTGGCCTGAAGGTTGCAGACACCTGCACTTGGCCATGGGAGGACACAGTGAAGCCAGGAAAAAAGCCTTCATCAGAAACTAACAGACAGTAAATGATAAAATAAATTAATGATTTTAAACTACTTGGCCTGTGATATTTTGTTATGACAACCTTGATAGACTAATAGCACACTATCATATACTGTTACTTTTAAAAAAATTCTTTATAGGAGTACAGCTGATTTACAATGCTGTGTTAGTTTCTATAAAGTGAATTAGTTATACTGTATTTTTTACTCTGACCTTTCATAGACTGACATTTTGTTTAAACGGCACATAATGTGCTTATTTTTCTGTTCCATTAAAAAGTCTGAGACATGTATACTTGTGCTCCAGAGAAGTATAAAAGAGTAACTTATAGTATACTTAGCCTTCAATATTTGCTGACATTATTAGCAGTGATTAAATCAGCATTCTCTTCCCGTTGCTGCCTCATTATTCAATTAGACATACATATATAATTTTTTTACTACACCAGCTTTTTACAGTATCAGTTTTAACAACTGACACTGACTCCTACTATATTAAATGAAGAGATCAGTATATACTTAAATGACTTTCATTTTCTCTCTCATTTCTACATTGTTTGTGCTTCCCTGGTGACTCAGCTGGTAAAGAATTTATCTGCAATGTGGAAGACCTCGGTTCAATCCCTGGGTTGGGAAGATTCCCTGGAGGAGGGCATGGCAACCCACTGCAATATTCTTGCCTGGAGAATCTCCATGGACAGAAGAACCTGGCAGACTACAGTCCATGGGGTCGCAAAGACTTGGACACAACTGAGCAACTAAGAATGTTACATTCCTTTGTGGCTAACAAAAAGACTGAAGGTTGCTTTCTAAAATTTCCTGAAGAATGAGGTTTTCAAAAATGTCTGTCATTATCATTTTGGTATAGATGAAACTGTCCAGTTTGAGGACATTATGGATTTTGTCCCACTGTTCTTTGGTTCTGGATTTTGATGTTTGAGAACATCTTGAATTTTATCCTCAGGAGGTAATTCGATCCTTTCACCTGGTTCACAAAGAGGTTCTTTGCTCTACTGATAAGTTTAAAATTTCTGCCTTCTTCTTTAAAGATATCAGTTATGCATATATTGTATTTCTTTTTTTCATATATATCACACTCCCAACCTTTTGAATCTTGCTCATTTCCATCTTATTCTTCCTTTCTCACTGTTTCACATGTGATGCTTCTATTTTCACTTTTACACAACTGATATTTTTCTTCTTCTGTTTGTTTCTGTTTCCCAAGCTCGTGTACTGTTGTTTCACCCTTCATCCTTTTCATGAGGTGACTGATGGTGGTTGTTTACTTGCTAAGTTGTGTCTGACTCTGCAACCCCATGAATCGTAGCTGGAGTCCATCAGGCTCTTCTGTACATGGGATCTCCCAGGTAAGAATACTGGGTTACCATTTCCTTCTCTAGGGGATCTTTCCAACCCAGGGATCAAATCTGTGTCCCCTGCTTGGTAGGCGGATTCTTTACCACTGAGCCATTTCAGAAGCCCACAGTGGTGTTTTCTCAATGTTATTTTCTGGTTTACTATTCTCTCCACAGCTGTCTAAATTAGATGCTTAAATTATTCACTGAGTTTTAAATGTCAATGAATGCATTTTTCATCAAGAAAATACAGTTTTTCATATCTAGAAAATATAGGACATTGGCTGCTTTTTGAAAATCTGCCTGGCTTATTCTTCTTTAAGTCTTTAATCTTTTCAAATAAACTTACTTTATATTCTTTATTCAACAAATATATTATTTGAAGTTCCTGCAAAATTTAATCCTGCTGTTAGTTGTGTCTACCTCATGTTGCTTTTCATGATCAATAACTTTCTTGTTTTTTCATTTCCAATTCTGAGCCCTTCTTAAGAGCTGGGTCACTGAGGGTACAGACCTTGAAGAATTCCAGTCCCAACTTCCCACCTTGAAGGGGCTTAGAATAAATTGTAGGTAAACTTTTAGTTCTTCTCTATCTTGAGGTAATCTTTCTGGGAGAAAGGCATTAATAACAAGATATATATATGAAGGAAAAGACTCAGATGTAGTTTAAAAAATAAAAAAATCCTCCAATATCTCAAAATAAAACACAAGCAAATATATGGAAAGACAATTCAAAGAGAACTGATTAGTAGAACAAGAAAAAAACGTTCAAAATCACTAGTAAAAGAAAGTGTATGTGTTTTTTAAATCAGGGATTTCATATTTTGCCATTATTATGAGTGACTGCCAAGAAGTACAAGAGAATTAAGAAAAATAAATGAGACCTCTATAAATATATTCACAGAATCTAATTAAAGGGTAACCTACAAACAGGGAGACATGAAAAAAATTATAAAAATAATTTAAACTATCTCCTTTTAAAAGATATCATGGGGACTTCCCTGGTGTTCCAGGGGTTAAGACTTCACTCTTCCAGCACTGTAGGGGGCATGGGGCTGATCTTTGGTCCAGGAGCTAAGATCCCATATGCCACATGGTTTAGTCAATAAATAAATAAATAAAAGATCATGAATTAATACTTAAATAATCATATAAGAGAATAAGAATTGCATTTATGTCATAATTCTAATCTTCCTAAAATTTTAGTACACTAAGCTAAACAACATTAAATATATTACTACTAGCCTTTAAGTGAAATATTTAACTCTTAGCAATCCTTGAATCTTTCAAGAAAATTCCTCTTTGGGAACTCTTGACATTGTGTGAAAATTAATTAAAGAAAAATGTTTATTTAGCTCAAAATTTCATGAGAGAAACTCCAAAATAAGTCACCTTTATTCATTATAATTCAACTTTAATCTGGACATAGTAAATAGTATAAAAAAGAAGAAAATGTTAGAGAACAAAATATCTAAAACAAGGGTTATTCTCATTCCATTAAAAAAAAAAAAAAGGCCTTACAATGTCTTTATGGGGATTTCACTGGTGGTTGGCAACGCAGGGGCCTGGGTTCCATCACCAGTCAGGGAACTATCCCATATGCCTCAACTAGAAAAAAAATCCTGCATGCTGCAATTAAAGACCCTGCATGCTGCAGTGAAGAAGACCCAGTGCAGCCAATAAATATTTTTTTTAACCTTAAAAAAATTGTATTTATGGAGAAGATTCATGAGTCCTAATATCTGACTTCCCTGGTGGCTCAGACGGTAAAGCGTCTGCCTACAATGTGGGAGACATGGGTTCAATCCCTGGGTCAGGAAGATCCTCTGGAGAAGGAAATGGCAACCCACTCCAGTACTCCTGCCTGGAGAATCCCATGGATGGAGGAGCCTGGTAGGCTCCTACAGTCCATGGGGTCGAAAGAGTCGGACAAAACTGAGCAACTTCACTCACTCACTCATATTTGAATAAGCTTTCTGAAGTACTTCTACAAATTGCCGATAACCTCTAAGTTGACGACAAAAAATTTTTAGAGATTTGCTCAATTCCTTTTGAGAAAACATTTTCTTGAAAAACTTGTTCCTAAAATCTCACTCTGCTCAGAGCAAAATGTTAATGACATAATTAAATATGCTACTTCTGTATCTCACACATCAGACATACATACTTGACAGCACAGGATGACAAAATTAAAATTCTGTTTTGATTATTGAATGAAAGATATCTGCAATGCACAAACCATAACAACAGAATCTCAAAAAAAATTTGTACAAAATTCTATAGATTATAAACTGGGACTTCTCTGGTGGTTCAGGGGACTTCACGGGGATGTCAAAAAAAAAGGAAAAGATAGTTTATATTATTATTTAATTGGTACTGACAACAAACAAACATAGTGAAGGTTATGTGCTCATAACTTAAGATTTTGGAACCAAAAATAGGATGTTTTGTTCAAATCCTCAAGTTGTGTGTTTAGAGAATTACAGCACAGAATTTCAGTTACAGAACTACTCTGTCAACAGAAATACAGTAGGCTATTTTCATCATTCTTACTATACTAAGAGATTCTGAAATTAACTTGTCATGTACTTAATGAAACAGGAAAGGATAGCGTTATTACATGTTAAAAAAAAGAGCACTTGAACAAAGGAAAGCTTTAAAGTTACACTCTATAGATAACAATATCAACACAGAAAGTTATTCAAAGTAGCTTACTGGAATCTACTAAAACAGTAATGTGCCTTAGTAGTTTATATATTCATTTTTTACATGATATGTGCCAGAAAGATCCTCCTATCATCCTAGTACATGACAGATTTTGAAACTACTCTGCTTGTAACAAAAGCTGAGATATAAATGGAAATTCACAATTTTATCTTCTTACAAACCAATTATACACACTTCTGGGCTTTCCAGGTGGCTCAGTGGGTGAAGAATCTGCCTTCAATGCAGGAGATACAGGTTCACTGCCCAGGCCAGGAAGATCCCCTGGAGGAGGGCACAAAAACCCACTCCAGTATTCTGCTTGGAGAATCCCATGGACACAGGACCCTGGTGGGATACAGTCCATGTGGTCGCAAAGCGTTAGACATGACTGAATCAACTGAACACGCATGCATACACACTCCTATTACAATGTTTGTTGATCAAGGGACTTCCCGGGTAGTCTGGGCTTCCCTGATAGCTCGGTTGATAAAGAACCTGCCTGCAATGCAGGAGATCTCAGTTTGATTCCTGGGTGGGGAAGATCCACTGGAGAAGGGCTAGGCTACCCACTCCAGTATTCTTGGGCTTCCCTTGTGCTCAGCTGGTAAAGAATCCAGCAATGTGTGGGACCTGGGTTCAATCCCTGGGGTGTCAAGAGCCCCTGGAGGAGAGAACGGCTACTCATTCCAGTATTCTGGCCTCAAGAATTCCATGGACTGTATAGTCCACGGGGTAGCAAAGAATCAGAAACAACTGAGCGACTTTCACTTTTCCCTGGTAGTCCAGTGGATAAGACCCTGTGTTCTTAATGTAGGGGGTCCAGGTTTGATCCCTGGTCAGGGAACTAGACCCCACATGCCACAACTAAGACCTGGAGCAGCTTAAATAAATAAAGGAAATATAGATATTTTAAAAAATTGAATAGGGTTTAAAAAAAAGATTTATGGAGAAGTATGGAGGTTAACATTCTATCCTAACAACAGGTGAAAAGTTAAATGGAAAGAATAAACAATTATATCCATAATAGACACGAGGTCAGAGAGTAAACTACAGGCCCCAAAACTGAAGTGACTGCTGGGGAATCA
Organism: Capricornis sumatraensis; assembly: GCF_032405125.1. Lineage (NCBI taxonomy): Eukaryota > Metazoa > Chordata > Mammalia > Artiodactyla > Bovidae > Capricornis > Capricornis sumatraensis. The sequence goes on along the minus strand of NC_091070.1, from coordinate 116,528,742 downwards.
TTTACCAGAGCAGAAACCCTGGTGGAACGACTGAGTGCTAGGGTAGGGAAACCTCAACTCTAAAGTGATAAACTGCTGAAGCTCAATGTAGACTAGTTTGACAGTTGAAAACTCCAGGAGAACTCAATTACTGTGATTCCCACAAACTTTTATGAGTTTTATCTTCTGGATCTCCACTAGGTTGGCACAACGAGAAAAATTCCCTCTTAATTCCTGCAGAGGGGGAAAGGAACCATTTTGAAATATGCCAGATCATTCTGTTTCTAACAAGGTCTGCCCTCAGGAGAAACTTAACCTGCTTAACCTGCTGGGATTTATCAAAAGCCTAATCAATCTGGTGGGAGGAAATACCCAACTCTAGTCCACTCTAGCCATCCTGTTCTACCTAAGAGGGGAGGGGGCACCCAGAAGTATTTGGGTTTTTTGTTTTAAATATTTGTCTGCATTGGGTCTTAGCTGCAGCATGAGGGGTCTTCACTGTGTCAGGCAGGATCTTCCATTGCTTCGCACAGATTCTCCAGTTGTGGCACTCAGGTTCCAGAGGTTGTAGGCTCTCCAGTTGCTCTGCAGCATGTGCGTTCTTAGTTCCCCAGCCAAGGACTGAAGCCATGTCCCCTCTACTGCAGGGTGGTTTCTTAACCACTGACCCGCCAGGGAAGTCTCAGTTTACAATCTAGAGGTACAGGCTAACCAAAATATAAAAAACTGTCCTCTTAACTACAGATGAGCAAAAATAAAAATTATATCCAACTTCTCCTCAGACACTGTGCAAGCAAGAAGAGAGTGGAGTAAAATATTGAAAGGGTTAGAAGGGAAAAAAAAAAAAAAACAGCTGGAATTCTGTAACCTGTGAAATTATTCTTTAAAAATGAAGAAGAAACAGACTTTCCCTGACAGAAATTTGAGGGAATTTGTTTTCAGTAGACATGTCTTGCAAATTAAATGAAGTTCTTTAGAGAGAAGGAAAATGCTAATAGGTCAGAAACTTGAATCTATATAAAGAATAAAAGACCACTAGAGAAGAAGTGAAGGTAAAATAAAAACTTTTATTTTTCTTATTCTTCTTTTTTTTTTAGCGGCACTGAGAGGAATGGGGGAATCTTAGTTCCCCTATCAGGGATGTGTTCCCTGCAGTGGAAGTGCAGGATCCTGATCATAGGACCACCAGTGAATTCCTTAGTTTTCTTATTTTTATCTAATCTAACAGATAAGCTTATTTAAAATAATAATAGCAACAATGCATTCAATAAAGTATGATGATGTGAATGTGTATCTTTATTTACAATGAAATGAATGACTGTAATGATACAAGAGACAAGGAAAGGAAGGAGGAATTTGTGCTATTTTATTATTACAAGGTATCTGTAAAGCAAAACAGTGTTACTTCAAGGTTAATTAAATTAGTTGTAAATGTATATTGCAAACTCTAGGACAACCATTAAAAAAGGCAAAGAAAAATGTTTACGGGCAGTTTTTCCCAAGTGACTGTTTGGAATGTAAATTACTTGCAAAATTATGTTAAAAATAAGAACTGTAAGGGAAGAATCTTAAGTCCACTTATGAAAATATTCAGAAAACATCTTCAATAAATGTGCAAAGGTTCAGTTTGTGACATACAATCAAAGAGAGAACCAGAACATCCGAGAATGGGGGTTGGGGGAAAAGTCTCAAAAAAAAATTAAAGAAAATTTAACATACAGATAATTATATCAAGTATTTTAATATAAAATCACACAAGTTTTTCTTTTCAAAAGCAGACCACTATGGGTTTTTCTTAAATTACATAACCATTAATTAGGTGGCTGCACCTGCTCATTTTTTTTATACTATATTGACCCCATTAAAGAGTCAACCAACATATATTACTAGAGGAAGTTTAATTCCTTCAGAGAATACTATAATAAATGAATATTAATAATGATATGGAGAGGCTCTTCCTGCTATTGAATATAACTTAAGCAACAAACATAAGACACCAATCTTTCTTAGGTATTAACAGTAGAGGAAAAGTCTTTAGATTCTTTATACCCAGTTTATTTCTGAAGTGTAAAATCACTACCACAGCACACGTATAAATTAATCTATACTTTCTCTCAAGATTTCTCCCCATAAATCCCTATGTAACTAATTGGCAAAGAAGAACAATTTAGAAAAATGCCTTCAGTGGTTTAGATTCCCTAAATGAGGTCAAAGGAAAAAAATATACATTTTTTCCATCATGTATTCAACCTTTTGTCCCTATTCATGAAGTTTCATAAAAGCTCCAGGTTTGTTATCTCATCATACAGGACCATTAATTCTGATGTAATCCAAAAATCTGCACTTCTAAGCAGCTGTACCTCAGAATTTACTAGCAACGTGTACTTATGGAGCAGTCTGTATGTAAACACCTCTGGCATGATATACAGTCACTAAAATGAAATAAAGATATGAACAGACAACCATAAAAAGCAGTATGTGAATTAGTGAGTCAGCATGATGATATTTGGGCTTAATTCTCTGGGACTAAGCAAGTTATGCCTTCTACCAATTTGTTTCAATAATGACTTTTTCCATTAGCAAAATCAACAATGAAATGAGAAATATTTTTCACATTTAGCATATCTTATTACGTACTCCATTAAAACAAACTACAATACATACTCAAGCAGATATCCCTAACATGCTACACTTTAAAAGAAAGTAAACTGCTCAATCAGCCAAAAGCAACGCTGATTTAGAGAAGTTGCAACTACAAAATGAAAGCACAAACTGAAGCTGAGCCTGAGGAAACTAATTATGGTAGTTTTAATCTTCTTGGTACATTTATAGCAGAGGCTGCACTGTGCAATAGAAAGGATCTGCTTTTCCCCTCCATTTATGGGAGCATCTACAATTGATGGTATTTTGGGAAAAGAGTGGCACCGACCTTATTTTGTCTTCAAGGCTTAGAGCAGATCTTGGCAGATCTAAGACTGCCCCCTTAACAGTCTGTTTTCTGTGTGTTAAAGGGAGAAAAGAAAGCTTTATTGAAATGTGAAGATCTGGGGAAATTTGCATACTAGCCTCTGCCCTGGAGAAGCTGGGATCTATGCCAACCATTCTCTTCTCTGCTACAAAGTAATTCTAGCTCTAGCAGCTTTCAAAGCAAACAATCAGTATGAAGGTAAAACAGAATTCCATTCAACCCAGAACCTGGAGATACCTATATACCATCAGGTATTCCTGCTTGAATAACCTTTACAAAAAGAACATGGCAATGGAAAAGTAACAGGGGGATAATGTGGACTTGTGTTCTGAACCTTCCCATAAGTTGATATGAGAAAGACTACACTCATAGATGGCACTCAGCTCACAAGTTACAAGTAAGAAGAATGTGATGGTCTTCTATTTAGCAAGTCTTGAACTCACTGATAACAACTAAGGAGCTTAAACACAAAAAAAATTGGTATTAAAAAAAAAGCACTGGGTAAACATAAACCAGATAGCAGTAAGAATAAAAGTTTCACCTGGGATTCGTCTGGAGACAAACTCTCCCTAAAACCAACTTCATATAGGGTTTATGACTAACATCTTTATCCAAAGCTTTATTTCCTTTCTTGTCCTGCCCCTGTTACCCTCAGGACTGAGGAGTATCAAAGAAAAGAGGATACTGAGACCAACCAGGACCCTGTGGAGAGTTCCTGGGTACAAAAGCACCTCTGTGTTCCCGATACTTCAAAAAGCAGAACAAAACAAAACAATCTTCTAGGCCTTCAAGGAGCTCCAAACAGTAGGCTCAAGCAGTTAACCATTAGGGCAGTAGTGTCACAGGGATCTCAAGGTTTCTCCTGAGGGACATGAATAACAATCTGGTGTATATCTGTGAGTGTTCTGTAGAAACTAAGACTCCTACCCAGGTGGAAGAGGGTGACTACATGCTGGGCACAAGCACACAGACCCCAGGCTGATTATAACCAGATGGTGGGCATTCCCGAAACATCCCCCTGTTACCTTAGCACCAAACAACCAGAAGCAGGTTCATGAGCTGCTCATTCTCCTTGCTTGGTGCCCTGCAAATAAATTCTTACTCTGATGCTAACACCCCTGCCAGAGTTTGACTTGCTGCCTGGGCACAAGAGCCCTTGGTTGATAAGAATCTGGTACCACCTTTCAGTGGGTGAGTCACTAAGATATGTCAGATGCATTAAAAGGTATTTGACTACTAAAAATATTTTCTTAAACTAAGAGCCTAATGTGGGGAGTTGTTTTTAAATGGAGATAACATAGATAACTTAGCTCACCTCTCTGTGTTGTGACAAAACAAAGGAAAGTTTTTGTTTGACCTATTAGAAGAGTAGTTACCAAAGTTGTGCCTTACCAGGAAATTCATGAAACAGCCACAGTTGCAAGCACTACTACCAATAATACTAACTTCTTAAAATTAATGACCTACTGACTGTATTAATCACAATAGAACCTAATAAGTTTTAATATGTACATACTATAAGTAAATGAAAGAAAATATTTATGAGTAGTTCACTTATGAAAGTTACATGAATAAGCACTATCTTAGGGATAGGCAAACACATTCTCTTATCCCCAAGCTGTATATTAAGGGCAGTATTTTTGGTGGCAGTATTTATGCTTTTGGATAAACCCACAGTCTATAATTTTATTGAACTGTTTTTAAAGCATGTTCTGTGTTGATCATGAAATGCAAAAACTAAAAAGGTCACCTTGACAATTAAAGAGCATTCACTAGTAAAAGACAAATTAATAATTACAATATAATGTGATTTATGTTAAAAACAGAGAAATATATGCAATGGAAGCACAGAAGTTAGAGTAATTAACTCTGCCTGGGAAGGTTCAGGTAACATTTCAAAGAGTTGGGTGACATTTGTGCTGAGTCTTTCCACTCCATCATCCTACCTCTTCTCTCTATTGTATACTGAAACTTTTTTTCTTTTTATTTAGGAACTTAGTAATCTTAAACTTACTTTTCTAATTTCTCATCTTTATCTTAGACAATTTACTTCAAGGCTGAAAGAGAAGAAAAACATGTCACCAAGAATGCCTAGGAGATTTTCCACTTCTCTGAGAATTCCTAACAGTCATAATTAACAAACAGTTTAAAAAGAAAAGTTACCAAGCTCCCCTGCCTTTGGCTCTTAATTTTCAGAATCTGTGATTTCTTCAGCAGTCTTCTGTAGCTCCCTACCCATGCAATCAAGGACTAGACAAGGAACTACAGGATAATCATACTTAGCAATTAAGCCAAAAAATGAAAAGGTGGGGTTCAGGCCTATCTTCTTCGTTTTTACTGTGAAAGTTACTACTGAACTCTGGGATTGTCTTTTTACTTTCACATACCTACTCAGATGTTAGTAATTCTATGTAGCTTGGCTAAAAACAGTTAAAATATCCTAATGTATATATTTACCATCTGTGAATTTTTGTCAAAATGCTTTTGGACACCTCCTAAACTCCAACTTCCTAATAGAGGAGTGGAACTTTATTACAAGTTCTTGACTTGCACATCAACTTTGAAATGTTTTCCAAAAATGAAGGTAAAATACACATAGTAGACCAGAACTTGACTGTTAAAGAATAAAGAGGAAAAAAAGATCGAATTGAATAGTTCGGAACCTATTCTGTTTAAAGAGTGTGGGCTCTCATTACTATTTCACTTTAACACTACTTATTTCTGACATCTTTGAGACATTATCTTCTTTTGCTAGTATGTATTCCCTCTTTAGAAAATAGATTTTGGAGAAACCAAAGCCTTAGGAACACCATAAATCCAGTTTGAAGAAAGACTCATATTTATATCCAAGGAAGCCACAGTTAATATACAAACTACTGCCCCTTTTCCCAGGTAAATCTTTACCCAGTCAGATATACCACTCTTAACATCTAATATTAGGTACTTGGTGCAAAGTGATACTTAGTTAAAATAAAGAAGCTAAGGCTATTAAATAGATCCTGTATGCCACCTTCATATTTTTCTACCTTTTTTTTTAGTTGGGAGAGAAGGAGTTATTAGACATACAACAAAAATTTCCTTATCTTCTTGGGAGAGAATTCTTAATTTCTAGATTTTTTAAATAGTTGGTTTTAAAGAAAACTACAGATAAACCTTTAAACAGACCAGCAACACCCAAGGGTCATATTGAACTTTGCCAGCTATACTCTGAATCCCCAATTCACCTAATTTCCCTTCCCCCCTTAACAGTTAAATCCTTGCAACTCATCCTTAAACCTGATCTCTAATGCCATCTGCTGTTGTAGTTCTGTGTTCTCAATAAATTCTATAAACCTGCCCCAGTATTTCTCCTGCATGAGACCAAGTGCTAATGGTAAAGAACTCGCCTTCCAATGCAGAAGACATGAGACACAGGTTTGATCCCTGGATCAGGAAGATGCCCTGAAGGGCATGGCAACCCACCCCAGTATTCTTGCCTGGAGAATTCCATGGACAAAGGAACCTGGTGGGCTACAGTCCACAGGGTCACAAAAAGTTGGACACGACTAAAGCGACTAAGTATGCATGAAGACCAAAGCAGTCAGCTATTAACAGATTTAGAAAATAAAATTCAGGTACTATGACCTTGGTAAGATTTAATATCATAGTTACAAATGATAGGGTTCTTACTACAAGGAATCCTAAATTTTTCAAATAGAAAAACTTTTCAAGAAAGCAATTTTAATTTTAGAGTACAATACAAAGAGTTGTTAAGTTCCCCACTTGTCCTCCATTCTTTATTATTTTCTTAGTGCCCACCTACACTAAAGTGCTGTCAAACTGTTTGACAGCACAATTCACAAACATCTAGGAAACATGCTAAAGTCACCTTTGCCCTTTACTATTTACTTTGTCCTCAAATCAGAATTTGTCTAGCAAATGCTAACAAAAATGTCAACATCTAATTTTAAATATAAGTTCCACTGTAAACCTTTCCATGCATACTCTCCTGCTCACTACCTTCTCCAAACAGTCCTATAAACACTTCATATATATTTCTATTATGGAAGTTATCATTTGTTGTTGATAAGTCACTAAGTTATGCCTGACACTTTGTGACTCCATGGACTGCCGTATACCAGGCTTCCTCATACTTCACTCTCCACAGGAGTTTGCTCAACTTCATGTCCAGTAAGTCAGTGATACTATCTAACCATCTTACCTTCTACTGCCCCTTTCTCTTGCCCTCAATCTCTCCCAACATCAGGGTCTTTTCCAGTGAGTTGGCTTTTCGCATCAGGTGGCCAAAGCACTGAAGCTTCAGCATCAGTCTTTCCAATGAATATTCAGGACTGATTTCCTGTAGAATTGACTGGTTTGATCTCCTTGCAGTCCAAGGGACTCTCAAGAGTTTTCTCCAACACCACAGATCAAAAGTATCTATTCTCTGGCACTCAGCCTTCTCTGTGGTCCAACTTTCACATCCATACATGACTACCGGAAAAACTACAGTATTTGGACCTTTGATGGCAAAGTGATGTCTTTGTTTTCAATACACTGTCCAAGTTTGTCATCACTTTCCTTCCAAGGAGCAAGCGTATTTTAATTTCATGACTGTAGTCACTGTCAACAGTGATTCTGGAACCCAAGAAAATAAAATCTGTCATGGTTTCCACTTTTTCCCCATCTTTTTGCCATGAAGTGATGGGACCGGATTCCATGATTTTAGTTTTTTTAATGCTGAGTTTTAAGCCAGTTTTTTCACTCTCCTCTTTCACCTTCATCAAGAGGCTCTTTTTTCCTTTCAGTTTCTGCCATTAGAGTGGTATCATCTGCATATCTGAGGTTGTTGATAATTCTCCCAACAACTGTGATTCTAGCTTATGATTCACCCAGCCCAGCATTTGGCATGATGTACTCTATACAAAAGTAAGCAGAGTGCCATACACAGCCTTGTCATACTCCTTTCCCAATTTCGAACCAAAGAGTTGTTCTATGTAAGATTCTAACTCTGTTTCTTGCCCCACATACAGGTTTCTCAGGAGACAGGTAAGGTGGTCTGATACTCTCATCTCTTTAAGAATTTTCCACAGTTTGTTGTGATCCACAGTCAAAGGCTTTAGTGTAGTCAATAAAACAGAAGTAGATGTGTTTCTGGAGTTCCTTCGCTTTCTCCATGATCCAGTGAATGTTGGCAATTTGATCTCTGATTCCTGTGCCTTTTTTAAACCCAGCTTGTACATCTGGAAGTTCTTGAATCACATACTGCCGAAGCCTAGCTTCAAGGATTTTGAGCATAACCTTACTAGCATGTGATATGAATGTAACTGTACAGTAGTCTGAACATTCTTTGGTGTTGCTCTTCTTTGGAATTGGAATGAAAACTGATCTTTTCCAGTCCTGTGGCCACTGCTAAGTTTTCCAAATTTGCTGACATATTGAGTGCAGCACTTTTTAATAGCATCATCTTTTAAAAGGATTTCAATATCTCAGCTGGAATTTCATCACCTCTGCTAGCTTTGTTGTAAGTTATCATTCTATATCACAATTACTCATTTACTGCACAGGACAGGCAATCAAATATTTTATAGAGAAATAAATAAAACATTGCTACAAGCCCACATTAGAGATTATGCTCAAAATTAAGAGATACAAAATTTGACCCTCTTTTGCGAAGTAGAAAGTAAAAACATTAGCCCTGTGATCAGTTTTCTAAAATGTAATAGCCAAATTAAAACATATATTTAAGGTAATGAAAATATTCTGAAATTAGTGGTGATGGTTGCACACCTTTGTATGTAGCTAATATATGAGGAGATATACTAAAAACCACTGAACTACACACTTTAAAAGAGGAAATTTTATGATGTTAGAATTGTATATCAATTAAAAATATATACATTTTATCCAAAACCAAGCTAATCTAATAGATGGCATAATTTAAAGAAACTCCTGGATTTCTCTGGAGGTCCAGTGGCTAAGACTCCCTGCTCCCCACACAGGGGACCCTGGTCAGGCAACTAGATCCTATATGCACCATTAAGAGTTCACATGCTGCAACTAAAGATCCTGCATGCCCCAACTAATGATCCTGTGTGCTGCAACTAAGACCTGGAACAGCCAAACACATAAACAATTGGAATCTGTGTGAAACAATTTTAAGACTACTAGGCAAATTAACCAAGAACAGAGCAAGAATAGAGATAACTGTCATTATTATCTGCATATTTTCTTACTAAAGAAACGACATCAATCAGTTATATAATTTAATAAAAATCTTAGGCCAACAGGCCCTAATTAGAATACCTGGATGCAATGAGGGTTTTAATGTGTCTCCATAAAAATTACATCAGTGAAATTCAAAATTACATCTACAATGTACTGTTTCTTAAATAATCTATTAAGTCAACATAGTCATTTCTTTTCCAAGCAAAAAAGTATCTTTTGGCAGGGAAATTATAATTACAGCTGTAAATGTTGTTTGTAATTCACTTTGCTCATTCAATTCACTCAACTATGGTAAAATGACATCAAATAAACTATTCAATAACAAAAACTTAACACCAAATCTCAATCTTATTTGACCTAATTTATAATGGGGGCTTCCCCAGTGGCTCAGCAGTAAAGAATTCACCTACAATGCAGGAGACTCGGGTTCAATCCCTGGCTCTGAAGATCCCCTGGAGGAGGAAATGGCAACCCACTCCAGTACTGGTAACAGGAAAATCCCATGGACAAAGGAGCATGGTGGGCTACAGTTGATCAGGTCACAAAGAATCAGACATGACTGAGTGCACGTGTGCACACACACACATAAAATCAGTATACAGTGGTATGAAATATCCCCCAATCCCTTTTCTCTCACACAAGTTTCAGTTTTAATCACTTGCTACAGGAAATAAGCATTTTAGTTATTTTTCATTTGTTACAAAAGAGCATGTTTCAATTTAGTACCCTAAGTAAACTAAGATCACATATAACTAGCTATGCTGCACAATTCCAAAGCTGGAATTCTGTTTAAATACTAAAAAGGAAAGTACCATTGCCTCTTTTCCTTTTAAGTTAGTGTGTGATAAATACAAGTAAATATTATGACTTCCACCTCTACTTTCACTTTCTAAAATACTGCAACAGAAGAATGACTATACCATTCTGACAACTTATGAAATGACACAGACACTACATAAAGTAACAAGACAGCCAGACCCAAACTTTTATATGAAATTCAAAAGAAAACATTTCTTTCCACTACAAACAAAAATGAGATAGGAAGATCTATTATACATTTAATAATGTATTTCTTATAAAACAATCAGGTGATTTCCACTCTAGCCATATGGCAGGCTAAACACCATAAATATCCGTTTACTACAACAAAATAATTCATTCCAGCAATAAGATACCATGGTTGTTGCACTGTGGCCTCTTAGGAGGTAAGAAAAATCTTCAAAGGTCCAAAAAAAAAAAAGTGTTAGAGTGTGTGTGTGTGTGTGTGTTGCTTGACGAAAAGGTGTTACAGTGTGAGTGTGTGTGAGTGTGTGTGAGAGAGAGAGTGTGTGTTGCTCGGCGACTCTGTCCACCAGGCTCCTCTGTCCGAGGGATTCTCCAGGCAAGAGTACTGGAGTGGGTTGCCATTTCTTTCTCCAAGGGATCTTCCCGACTCAGGGATCGAACCCAGGTTTCCTGCATTGCAGGCGGATTCTTTACTGTCTGAGCCACCAGGGAAGTCCCCTCAGTTTTCAGATATTTTAAAAATTCAGTTGTTGTTGGGGAGGAAACTCTGGCACACTGACCACCCCCGCCAGGCGTCTATTTGCCAGTCCAAGGTCTAGCGTACACCCTCCAGCTCTCCACCCACAGCACGCAGGCGGCCTTTTGCTGGGGAGAGGGTCTCAGGAGCCCATCTGAACACTCTAAATCTTGGCAAAGCCAATTCAGAGTTTCTCAAAGAAGTGAAGTGAAGTGGAAGTTGCTCAGTTGTGTCCGACTCTTTGTGACTCCATGGACAATATAGTCCATGGAATTCTCCAGGCTGGAATACTGGAGTGGGCAGTTTTTCCCTTCTCCAGGGGATCTTCCCAACCCAGGAATTGAACCAGGGTCTCCTGCACTGCAGGCTGATTCTTTACCAGCTGAGCTACTCATCTACCAAATAGGTTCCAAGTTTAACCACAGATTAAAAAAAAAAAAAAAAAAGAACGAAATATGAACTTTGCAATCAACTGAACAAGTTCTAGAAAAAAATCTGTTTTTATTAAAATCACATAAAGTTTATAAACTAATATGCAATAATGCATATTAGGAACACTAATTTAGGAACACTCTAAAACATGAATAATGAGGAAGGATTAGCCCTACCAGATATAAAACATAATAACTAAAACTACCATGCTGGCAAATAGAGAACAATGAATGACACAAAGTGCGAAATCAGACCAGACCCAAGTACACACAGAAATTCAGTGTACAATAAAGGTAGTGTTTCAATTCTGAGGACTAAAAATATTCTTAAAGTATTAGGACAACTTGCAGCTATTTGGAAAAAAATATAGTTCAATCCACAACTCATATATCATAGTAAACTTCAAATGGATCAAATATTTATATATTTAAAATGAAACATTAGGGAACTGCCCAATGGTTCAGTGGTTACAACTTAAGCATTCACTGCTATGGATCCTGGTCTGATCCCTGGTTGGGAAACGAAGGTCCTGCAAGCTCTGTGCCATGGCCAAAATTAATAATAATGAAATATGAAACATGAAAATATATAAGAACTTTAATAAACTTGAAGTGAAGGCCTTTTTAGCGACATGTCAAATTCTCAAAGCCATAAAAGGAAAGATTAATTAATTAAATTTTTTTTAAAAAAAACTAAAGATTTCTGCATGGCAAAATAAACAATAAGCAAAATCTAAAGACAAATGACAAACTGGAAAAAAACACTTATTAACCATATTTCAAAAGGCTAAAGAAGCTCTCTTAGTTTTTGTATAGGAAAATCCTCCAGAATATACTAACATGCTATATAAGTGGAAAAATGAATGATGAAGAAAAGTGTGTACAGTATGGTACCATTTATATTTTTAAGTGGGGAGGGTGGGATTACATGTATTTGCTTGTATACATATATATATTTGTGCTGGGTTAGTTGCTTAGTCGTGTCCAACTCTTTGTGACCCCACGAACTGTAGCCCGCCAGGCTCCTCTATCCGTGGGGTTCTCCAGTCAAGAATACTGGAGTGGATTGCCAGTCCCTTCTCCAGAGGATCTTCCTGACCCAGGGATCGAACCCAGGTCTCCTGTATTGCAGGCAGATTCTTTACCATCTGAGCTATAGGGGAGCTATCAAAGGCTCTGATGTTGGAGTTAGAAACGCCTAGAAATTTCTTTGCACCAATTTTGGTTCCAAACAACTTGTTTTTTTTTTTCCAAGTAAGATAACTTCATTATACAGAATAGTTTTCTTCATTTTGATTAAGAAATGTTGTTCTGCTTAGTTGTCATATGGGGTTATCACATGATTGTCTAAAAAGAAGGGAGAGAAGTATATTGATGGTAACAATGTTTGTTTCCTTTCTTGTCTTTTAAAGTGAATCACAGGAGTGTAATACTGATCAAAGCTGCTAGTCCAGTATCCATACTCTTAGACATTAAGTTTGTAGCAGTTTTCTGTGTCCAAAGTATTCCTTGCTATAGTAATCAGTTGAGAGCAAGTTCAGGGTGAGAGGTGTACCTGAAAATCTCTCAAAGACTGAAATGTATGAGATAGGACTGTAAACCTTTTAGAAGACAACATAGGGGAAAATCCTTATGATGCTAGATTTGGAAGAGATATCTTGGCTATGACACCAAAGCACAGGCAATAGCAGAAAAAATAGACGAATTAGAGTTCATCAGAAGTGAAAACGGTTGTGCATCAGATGACACTATCAAGATAGTGAAAAAGACAACTCACAGCACAGGAAAAAAATATTAGCAAGTCATATACAGAATATATCTAGAACCCTGAAAACTCAGCAACAACAAAACAAATCCACAATTCAAACATACTCAAAAGATTTAAACAGACATTTCTCCAAAGAAGATATACAAATCAAATAAGCTCAGGAAAGGATGTTCAACATTATTAGTCATCAGGGAAAAGGGAAGGAAAACCACAGTGAGATACAGCGAGACACAGCTTCATATTCTTTAGAGTGGCTATTATTTAAAATACACATACATACACACGAACACACACACACAGAAAATAACAAGTACTGATGAGGATTTGGAGTAACTGAAACCTAACTGAAACCTCCATGTGCTGCTGATTGGACTATGAAATGGTATAGTTGCTATGGAAAACAGTTTGGCAGTTCCTCAAAGAATCACAGGATCCAACAATTCTGCTCCTAAGTAGAGTACCCAAAGAAATGGAACACAGGAATTCAAACAGATGTTGTACACCAGTGTTCACTGCAGCATGTTTTCCCATAGCCAAAACGTGGAAGCAAACCAAGTATCCACAGATGACGAATTTGAAACAAAATGTGGCGTAAATGTACATGGAATATTATTCAACCACAAAAATGAAGTTCTCGTACATGCTACAAACGGATGAACTTGAAGACATTATGCCAGTGAAATAAGCCAGAGACAAAAGGACAAATACTGCATGATTCCATTTATACGAGGCACCCAGAATAGACAATTTCATAGAGGCAGAAGTAGATTATAAATCACCAGAGATTGGAGGAGGGGGCTCTGTAACAATACAGATTTATTATTTACTGGTTACAGAGTTTCTATTTGGTATGATGAGATGGTTTTGGAAACAGATAGTGAGGATGGTTGCACAACACTGTGAATGGAATTAGTGACACCGAATTTACACTTAAAAATGATCAAAATGGCAAATTCTATATTAACGTATTTTATAACTTTTAAAAATTAATAATGTTATGTATCAATAAAAAAACCACAAACTGTACAGTTTAAATGGGTGGATGGTATGATACATGAATTATACCTCAATAAAGATATTTTTAAAAATACCCAGACATATTGAGTCAGAACCAATAAGAAGGTATCAGGAATCTATACTTCTAATAAATATTTTACAAGTATTCTTACAAGTATTCTATAAGTATATATGTATACTAATATATATAAGTATATATATATATAAGATATAAAGTAAATATCTTGCAAGTATTCTATAAGATAGTTTCTTAGAAGTAATACTGTGGAATCAAGAAATTGTCCATTTTAAATTGTCACAGATATAAGCAAACTGCTCTTAAAAAGTACAGTATCAATACCACTCTCCACCAACAGTGCATGAGAGTGTTTGTTTCCCCTATATTCTTGCCAACACTGAACATTATAAAATTTTTTAATTTTGCCAAAATGTAATATAGAAAGGTAAATCTCAAAAGTAATAAAAAATAAACCAAATACATATTAAACTGTACACTGTGCTGTATGTCAAATCTTATCACAATAAAACTGGGGGAAAATACATTTTAAAAAATAGGACCCTGAAAATCTATAACTTCTACAACTTTAACTAAAAGATACAAAAAGTACCTAATACTTCTCAAAGGAATGAACTAAACTTCAAACTTTAGTTATTAATGTGACAACTCCTAAATTTTGAATTAAAATTTTTTAAAAAATAAATGACATATTTGGACTGCTCTAAATAATAGGGTCCATGAGTCAACTACTGTAAATTTAACAATATGTCACATAATTTGAGAAAGGGAAAATTTCACTTGAGGAACTGAACCATTATATTTTGCTGTTATATGAACTGGGCTTCTCTGGTGGTCAACGGTAAAGAATCTGCCTGTCAATGCTGGCCATCAAGAGTTCCATCCCTGTTCCCGGAGGATCCTAGATGTCATGGGGCAACTAAGGCCAAGTGCCATAGCTACTGAGCCTGTGCTCTAGAAGCCCAGGAGCCACACTACTGGCTGTTGAAGCCCGTGTGCCCTAGGGCCCTAGCTCTGCAACAAGAGAAGCCACCACAACGAGAAGCCCGTGTGCAGCAATGAAAAACCAGCACAGCCAAACAAAAACTTACATAAACAGCAATCATTCTAGCAAAATATTTTTTCACAGGGCAATTATTTTTGCCCTCTGAACACTGCCGAAAGAAAACTTCTATTAAGAAATAAAATATATAATGTACGTTTCTATGTTTTTACTAGAAATCTAAGACCTAATCTTGCTTTAAAATCAGCACTAACAAAAACCCAACTACTTTTGAAGAATCGGGGGGAAATGTTTTGGTTGTTTTGGCAAAGCCTTGCTTTAAAATAAATAAAACAACTCCCTCTCCCTCCACTTCTGCTCCACAACTTTCTTAGACTACCAATATGCCTCCTAACAGTCTAGTTTCTCTCCTGAGCCACCGATGCTCAGTCTTTTTGGAGTGATGAAACCCTTAGTAAAGCTGCTAAGAGCTATGTAAAAATGCATCAAAATGAACACAAAATTCTTCACAGATTATCATAGTCCGAGAGCAATCATAAAAAACTAAACCTTTCCAGAGATCCCAGGTTATAAAGCCATATCTTAGGCTGTAAAAAGGGAGAAGAGAACACTTACAAGAATTTATCTCATACTAAATACTATACACAAATTTAATTATTTTTTTAAAACTGAAGTAAAGCTGACTTACAATATTGTGTTCATTTGAGATGTACAGCAAAGGGATTCAGCATCTTTTTCAGATTATATTCCATTATAGGTTATCATAACATACTGAACATAATTTCCTGCTCTATACAGTAAATCCATACTGCATATCTACTTCACGTACAATTGTTGATTATATTCCTAATTTGACTTTCCATCCCTTTCTCCCCTTTGATAACCATAAATGTGTTTTCTGTCTATAGGTCTGTTTCTGTTTTCTACGAAGATTCATTTATATTATTTTTAGATTCCACATGTAAGTAATGTCATATAATATTTGTCTTTCTCTGACTTACTTTACTAATTATAATATTCTCTAAGTCTATCCATGTTGCTACAAATGGCAATATTTCATTCTTTTATGGCTAATATTCCATATATACACATATATGCACATATATACACACACCACATCTTCTTAAGTCAACTGTTTGTTGATGGGCACTTGGGTTGTTTCCAAGTCTTGTTTATCGAAATTTAATTCTTTATATATCCATTTAATGTAGGCATAAACAGTTCCATGTTATAAATGAGAAAAACACAGCTCAGTAAGATAAACCAAATAACCTGTGTGTAGTAATTAAGTCAGGATTTGAATTTGCTTCTGATTCTGTAATTCATGCTCTTCCCATTAATTATGAAGAACTAATTTAGAGGGTAGTAATATAGTCAACATCCTACGTTAAAGTAACTGTTGGAAGAATAAGCACCTACTCATTACCAACAATTTTGTGAGTATACAGATAGCTTTCCTCAGAAACCAAAAACTATATTCTGCTACAAACAATATAAGTAGGATATGAACTACTTAAACATTAAAAATAAGTACATATTGTGGGTGCAATCTTTTTAGTACAAAACCTCATTATTAGCACTGTTTTTAAAAATACTACAGAAAGATTACTAAAGACAATCATCTTGAAGCCCTTTAAAAATCAGCTGTGCAAAACAAGCTCTAACATTGTTTCAAATAAAAAGGTCCAGATAAAAAACTTTTTGAATTCATCTTTAGAAAATTCTTGAGGTCAGCAAGAATAGAACCTTCCTGAAAGGTAGGTGGTATAATCATTTAACATCTTTGAGTGTCAGTTTCTTCTCTGTTATTAACAATTTGTCTATCATCATATTGTTAGTAAGTATGAAGGCAAGATTCAACTATAGGTTTTCTAACTAAAAATTCAATATTCCATCCACTTGGCCATGTAGGAGCAGCAATCTGGATATACCCCATTTAAAATATTTGCCATAATTTTACAAATTCAAATACATGCATAGTTATACTACCACCCGCCTCTCTTACAAGCCTCAAAATCTGCTTGAGGCTCCCAAAATAGACTATTTAGAAATAACATAAAGATTAAAATAAAAATTCCTGAAATATGTACATAGGTTTGATAAAAATTAGCATTAGTCCAAATAGTGTTAATGATCATATATTGTCAGGACTTCTACTTACCCGTTTTGAAGGGCAGTGTTCATTCTTTTCATCTGTCATCTTCCCACTTTTAAGTGCTTTCCTTGGGTGCTTGATAGTTGTTTTTATGGCAGGTCGACATACATAGTTCTCCAAGTTCTTTGGAGGTTTTTTAGTTCTCTTAGCCTGAAGGCCAATTTTCAATTTTAAATTTCCTTCTGTAAAGTTTGTTTCTTTCACTGAAAACTGTTGCTGTGCATCAGTCAAACCATTATCTTTCCCTGCTTCAATGTTTCTTTCCCGATTCCACTTGCGAAGGTCGTCTTCTTCCTTTGTGCTGTTCTCTAGCTCTACTTCTCTCTTGCTGACCAGTGTGCCCGTATTGATGGCAGAGGGACTCTTTCTTGAAAATCCTTCGGAATCAGAACCCAATCCTAACATAGCAGTATTTCTAGGGTCCATCACAAGTGTATGTTATTGCCAAGGAATCTTTTGAAAATTTTATAGAATTGAGTTCCATAAAAAACAGGGTTCTCCAAAACTTGCAACCAGCATCTCTTTCTCTGCAGGATAGACCATAACAAAAATTTATCAGAACAGAGGCAATTATTGATTAACATAAGAAATGGGTATAGAGAGGGGATAAGAACGTCAGGAAGAACCCAAAATTACAGTTAAAATGGATCAAAATGCAGTTGAAAATGGTTAAATTCCCTTAGTTACAAATAAATTTATATTTCAGAATACATCTATTATTCTCCAGATATTATAAACAAGCTGCAAAGGTATGGCGCAAATCAATGTTTAAGAACCACTGTTGAAATCCAACCAACAAGCTTCTGCAACTGGCAGTCAAGCAAACACAGTCTAAGATAAAAATAATATGTGTTTCAACATTCCTCAGTTTCAAAGGAATATACTTCTCACATTTTAGTTAAAGAAAATCAATTTCATTCAAGGTAAAGAATCATATTTTGGGCTAGTTTCAGCATTTATTAAGAGCTGGTAGGTTTTCCTTCCAGGTTAAGACTCTTGGGCTGGAATTATCTCTAATGCTGGTTTAAGATTCAACTCCAAATCCATATACTCATGAATTCATTCCTTAAAAAATATTTCTAAACAACCATCATGTGCTAGGCACTGGGCAACACCCTGGAAATTACAGTACTGAACAAAACAAATCCAGTTCCTAAATTTATAAGCATTATACCTAGTGAGAAAGACAAACATTAAGTAGCTATATAAATTATTTAGAACAATTGCTATAAAAATTCTAAACACCAAAAGTATATTTTCAAAAGTTTTCCCAATAGCAAACAGTTGTCACAATTCAATCTCCCAAATCCATAAAATATTTTAAAACCAGAATGCAAAAAAACAAAAAACCCAGAATGTAGATTTATTGTTTTACAATAGCTGGTACACCTTACCAGAGAATCTGAATAATCTACACAAGGCAAACCCTTTTCATAAAAAAAAGATTCTCAAGAAACCATATTACTATACAATCTAATGACTATTGAATATAAAACCAAAGTAATTCACTAATCTTGAGGACTGACAAACTAGTTTTTCTTTCAAGCATATATCTGAATATATGATCCAAGACTTGCATCTGGGGGAAAAAAAGAACATCCTATCCCCAAGAAGGGGCTTCCCTGGTGGCTCAGATGGTAAAAAATCAACCTGCAATGAGGGAGACCTGGGTTCGATCCCTGGTATGGGAAGATCCCCTGGAGAAGGCAACGGCTACCCACTCCAGTGTTCTATCCTGGAGAATTCCATGGACAGAGGAGCCTAGCAGGCTACAGTCCATGGGGTCACTAGGAGTCAGACATGAGTGAGTGACTTTCACTTCACATCCCTTAGAAAGTTCTATTTATGAAGTAGAATGGGCTCCCCAAGTGGCACTAGTGGTAAAGAACCTGCCTGCCAATGCAGGAAAAGTAAGAGACCCAGGCTAGATCCCAGGGTTCGGAAGATCCCCAGGAGGAGGGCATGGCAACCCATTCCAGTATTCTTGCCTGGAAAATCCCATCAACAGTGGAGCCTGGCGGGCTACAGTCCATAGAGTCACAAAGAGTTGGACACGACTGAAGCGATTTAGCACATGAAGTAGAATATTTTATAGTTTAAACTATGTGCCTTAAGACTTTTCTTTCCAATGAGATTGTAGGACTTTCAAAGCAAATATATAACTTTTAAAACCCATACAAGAACTGTAAACAAAATGCAGAGCCCAATGACTGGGCTATCATAGCAAAGCTCAACAGAAGGGGCCAGCAATTTTACTAGTAGGACTTAGCAGCAGCAGCATTTTAAGTAGTTACTTAACAAATACTGGCAACTGACTGAAGTGTGTTCCTATTCTATTCATTCACACAAACAGCTGAAAGAGTAATTTTCAAGTCATTTACATATGACAATTCTTGCTGTCTACCATTTCATATATTAACACTTCACAATGGCATTCAAGGCTCTTCATAGTCTGGCTCTAACTATTTAAACTTGTCCATCCCTACTTCCTAAAACACACCCTCTATGACGTAGTCAGTTCTGCTCTGTTTTGTTTTTTCTGCCCCTAACAAATTGTGTCCATTTCTCTTCAGTGTCATGTGCTTTCTGTTTTTTTCCATGATGTGTTTAGTTCCGTTCAGTCGCTCAGTCGTGTCCAACTCTTTGCGACCCCATGGACCGCAGCACGCCAGGCCTCCCTGTCCATCACCAACTCCTGGAGTCTACTCAAACTCATCTCCACTGAGTTGGTGATGCCATCCAAGCATCTCATCCTCTGTCGTCCCCTTCTCCTCCTGTCCCCAATCCCTCCCAGCACCAGGGTCTTTTCAAATGGGTAGACTCTTCGCATGAGGTGGCCAAAATATTGGGAGTCTCAGCTTCAACATCAGTTCTTCCAATGAACACCCAGGACTGATCTCCTTTAGGATGGACTGGTTGGATCTCCTTGCAGTCCAAGGGACTCTCAAGAGTGTTCTCCAACACCACAGTTCAAAATCATCAATTCTTTGGCGCTTAGCTTTCCTTATAGTTCAACTCTCACATTCATACATGACTACTGGAAAAACCATAGCCTTGACGAGACAGATCTTTGTTGGCAAAGTAATGTCTCTGCTTTTTAATATGTTGTATAGATTGGTCATAACTTTTCTTCCAAGGAGTAAGCGTCTTTTAATTTCATGGCTGCAGTACCCATCTGCAGTGATTTTGGAGACCAAAAACATAGTCAGCCACTGTTTCCCCATCTATTTCCCATGAAGTGATGGGACCGGATGCCATGATCTTCGTTTTCTGAATGTTGAGCTTTAAGCCAACTTTTTCATTCTCCTCTTTCACTTTCATTAAGAGGCTCTTTAGTTCTTCTTCACTTTCTGCCATAAGGGTGGTGTCGTCTGCATATCTGAGGTTACTGATATTTCTCCCAGCAATCTGATTACAGCTTGTGCTTCATCTAGCCCAGCGTTTCTCATGATGTACTCTGCATATAAGTTAAAAAAGTTGGGTGACAATATACAGCCTTGACATACTCCTTTTCCTATTTGGAACCAGTCTGTTGTTCCATGTCCAGTTCTAACTGTTGCTTCCTGACCTCCATACAGATTTTTCAAGAGGCAGGTCAGGTGGTCTGGCATTTCCATCTCTATCAGAATTTTCCACAGTTTATTGTAATCCACACAAAGGCTCTGGCATAGTCAATAAAGCAGAAATAGCTGTTTTTCTGGAACTCTCTTGCTTTTAAGATAATCCAGCATGTGTTGGAAATTTGATCTCTGGCTCCTCTGCCTTTTCTGAAACCAGCCTGAACATCTGGAAATTCATGGTTCACATACTGTTGAAGCCTGGCTTGGAGAATTTTGAGCATTACTTTACTAGCGTGAGATGAATGCAACTGTGTGGTAGTTTGAGCATTCTTTGGCATTGCCTTTCTTTGGGATTGGAATGAAAACTGACCTTTTTCAGTCCTGTGGCCACTGCTGAGTTTTTCAAATTTGCTGGCATATTGAGAGCAGCCTTTCACAGCATCATCTTTTAGGATTTGCAATAGCTCAACTGGAATTCATCACCTCTACTAGCTTTGCTCGTAGTGATGCTTCCTAAGGCCCACTTGACTTCACATTCCGGATGTCTGGCTCTAGGTGAGTGATCACACCATCGTGATTATCTGGGTTGTGCAGATCTTTTTTGTATAGTTCTTCGGTGTATTCTTGCCACCTCCTCTTAACATCTGTGTTAATGATGTGTTCACATCCTGAAATTCAAAACTCTGAAAAAATTAAAAGTTTTTTCATAATACTCTAAATGACAAAATGTGACCTGACCTGATCTGAATCCATTTTGGTCTTAATTACCACAGTTTCTGTGAAGAGGAATATACTTTAATGCAGAATTATTAAAGTGTGTGATTAAGGAGTCTTTGTTGCCAGTTCTTCCTTTTCTCACTTAACTCTAAACACTGCAGTGCCCCAGGGTATGCCTTTTCCTTTTCTATTTACATTCACTTCCTAAATCACCAGATTCAGTCTACAGAATTTGGTGGCGGTGGTTTAGTCAGTAAGTCATGCCTGACTCTTGCCATCTGATGGACTGTAGCCTGCCAGGCTTCTCTGTCCATGGAATTCTCCAGCCAAGAATACTGGAGTGGGTTGCCATTTCCTTTTCCAAGGGATCTTCCTGACTCAGGGATTGAATCTGTGTCTCCTGTGTTGTAGAGGGATTCTTTATCATTGAGGCACCAGGGAAACCCAGTCTTTTGAATTTAAATTCCATCTAACATGGATGATTCAAAAATTTCTATCTCTAGATACAGACCAGCTGAGACTCCTCCTGGAACTCTAAATGCATATTATCTAAATGCTACTTGACACACTGACAATATAATTAATAACTAGGCACTTCAAGCTTAACATGTCCAAAGTCAATTTGCCTTTTCTGAGTCCCTCAAATCTGTTCTTCCCACAGGCTTACTCATCTCAATAAATGCAACTTCAACCAGAAATATTAAGACCAAAAAATTTTAATCATCTGTGATTCCTTCCTTTTTTAAATGCCCCATATGTCCACCTGGTCAGAAAAGCCTACTTTACCTTCAGAATCCTTGGAGAAGGAAATGGCAACACACTTCAGTATTCTTGCCTGGAGAAACCCCATGGACAGAGGAGCCTGGCAGGCTACAGTCCATGGGGTTGCAAGAGTCGGACACGGCTTAGTGACTAAATCACCACCACCACCACCACCACCTTCAAAAGATATGCAGAACCTATTTCTCACTAATTCGACAGCTACGTATCAAATCCAACTGATAATATCTGACCTGAACTATTCAATAACATCCTAACTGGCTCCTTGCTTCAGACTTTGTATCTCTTTAGAGCCTTTTCAACAGCATGGTAATCCCTTTAAAGGCTGTATCATATTATGTCACTCCTCCACTCAAAAATCCTTTCAATGACTTCCCATCTCACTCTAAGTAAAAACTAAAGTCCTCACAATGGTCTAAATGCCCTACAACCTCCTCTACTTCTCTTCCTCTACTCCCTCTTCTCCTACCAGTTTTCCTGCTTAATTCCAAGAAGGTGGGGACACAAGTATTCTTCTGTTTTTCAAACACAAAATACTTCTACTTCAGGGTCTTTGCACTTATTCTACTTGACAAGAAAACCCTTTCCCCAGATCACTGCATGATTTGCACTGTCATTTCTATTATGTCTTTGCCTATAAAACAGCAAACACCCAGCCCACATCTTCTCACACTCTATCCTGTTTTATTTCTCCTGAGCTTTTCTCACCATCTGGTGTACAATATATTTATTTATTGTCTACACCCTTCCATTGGAATGTAAAGTCCACATGGAAATGGATTTTTGTCAGTTTAGTTCAACGGAGTATTCCAGCATCTACAACAGTACCTGGCACACAGGTAGTGTTCAACAAATATTTCAATTAATTCCATGCCTTGTGGGTTACAGCTTATTGGCTTCAACTTGTTCCTTTTCTATTCTTTTCCCTCCTCTTTCTTTTTTGTTTCTTAAATTCTAATGCCAATCCAGGGTTTCGTGTTACTAATGGTGAACTGATGGGCCTGCCAAATATCTTACTGGTTAGTTATAAAAAGAAATTCTTTTAGGAATAAAAACAAATCACAAGTTATTCAAAAACAACTGCTTTTACACTCACTACTCAAAAGTATACACATTTTAAAATTTCTCAACATTTTAAAATTTTCATAATGAAAGAATACCAGAAGTGTTAATGTACATTTACAAATCTAAAGTAGAATTTCTGTATTTCTTCCAAAAAGTCAAAGCATTTTTTACCAGCACGTATTTCCAAAACATTCCAGAGAAGAGTTTGGAGAACATGACTCTCTTCATTTTAAAAATGGAAAAAACTGCAACCAAGTAACACAAATTATTAACAGAACATCAATAAATGGAAAAGAAATTTAATTTGAAAATATTGACCACTACCCTAGAAATATATGTAAGAATAGAGAATTATTATGTTTCCTTAACTTCATCAAGGAGGAAAAAAGAAAATCCTATGGGCATATTTTGTGAATCCATTTAGGAAGACTGGAAAATCATGACTGGCAAACTCCACATACCAAATTTAAGTGTGTCTAGTAAAAACAAACCCAAGTTCTGAAGATACTTCACAACAAAGAGTGCTTTTTATCTGCTAAATGTAAACTGCTTGAAAAGCAGTCCCTACAACAGATGCCAGAATGTTGTTTTTGAACTTTTAAAACACTGTTCTTTGTGAATGATATTCTTTCAGCTTTTGGAAAGATGTATCTATACAACCTAGGTTTTCCATCTCAGGGCAAGGATTCCATATTGTTACACAATTTATTTTGTTTCTTACTATAATATACTCAATTTAAAACACAGTTTCAAGGAGAAACTCAGAACTAAGAATGCTAGAATGTCTTCATTCATGCTCAAAGAGGCAAATTCAACATTCATCTAATATGCAACGTTGGGGTTTATATTTTCATACCATTGAAACAATCCAAAAACGTCTAGCCCAAATTCTAGAGGAAACAACATTAAATATATACATGAAGTCCCTTTTCCCAGATCATTTTATCTGTGAACAAAGTTTTTAGAAAATTATTAATTACAAGTGACCCTTGAAAAAGAGTTTGAACAGGTCTACTTAAAGATTTTTTTTCAATAGTGTATACTACAATACTATGTGATTTACAGTTGGCTGAATCCACAGATGTGGAAGAACTGCATATACAAAGAGCCAACTACGTGGATTTCTGACTACTTGGAGCGCAGGCCCCTAATATCCATTTTGTTCAAGGGTCAGCTATATATATTTTCTAAGTACTACAAATATTGAGTCCTTACAGTGGGCTTAGCATTAGCAATTTAAAAATAATAAAAATACCTAAATTTCACCAAGCTCTTAATACGCGCAAAGTGCTATGCTAAAAGTTTTACATAGATTATTTAAGCATCACAATCAACCATGAAGCAGTTACTATTATTACCCTCTTTCTAGAGATGAAAAAATAGGCGTGCCTGTCTGCGTGCTAAGTCACTTCAGTTGTATGCGACTCTTTGTTAACAGCCATTAAAAGGTAGAGTCTAGGTCTGTCTGGCTCATCTTAAACACTATGTTACACTGCCTCTCAAAGATCATGTTTAATGTTAAGTCACTTAGTCGTGTCTGACTCTTGGCGACCGCATGAACCGCAGCCCGTCAGGCTCCTCTGTCCACAGAATTCTCCAGGCAGGAATACTGGAGTGGGTTGCCATTTCCTTCTTCAGAGGTCATGTTTAGTCCTGATCTTATCACTCCTCTCTGCTACATTTGCTACTTGAAACTCTCACCTGGCTGTTATGATCACACATTCTACTGGCTCTCCAACTACCTCTCTAACCATTCTATCATTTCCTTTAAGGATTCATCATTCTTAATTTCAATAAATCCTTCATCCATTCAATAAATATTTTCAGAGGCTCTAAGCATGTTTTGAGAATCGTGACATCTACAGTAGATAGTCGTAAGTAATACAAATGTGGTCCTTGGTGTCATGAAACTTAAATTTTAGAGGTGAAGACCGATCAATGACTAATCATATAAATGTATTTAACTTCTAATAAATGTGAAGGTACTACTATTTAAGGTAGTATATCAAGGAAACTTGGAAGGATGGGAGATACATCTTAGAAAAACATATAACTATAAACTGAGACCCAGTATGAGCAGGGATTAGCCAGGCAAAATATGGAGGTGAAAATAATCCAAAAATAGGGGAATGGTGTGTGTAAAACCTCCGATATTGTAAAGGTAAACCAAAGGGAGAACAGTACAAAACAAAAAAGGAAAGATAAGTAAAAATAGTGTGCAGAAGGCCTTTTTAGTCTGCGTGAAAGATATGGAATGCAAAGAAAGGCTCTGAGTAGGGAGTAACAAGATACAATTTACATTTTAAGAAAACACCTCTGGTTGCTATGGAAGAATAATTAGAAAGACAGCAAGAGTTGATTATGAAATAACAATCATAAAATTGACATATTAAGGCAGTAGCACTGGAAATTTTTTAAAAATTGATGAGTTAAGAGATATTTTAGAGGTATAACTGATATAATTTGTCAGTAAGGAGGAAGAGAAGAAGGAAAGAAAATATGAAGACTTGAGCAACTAGAGAATTCTATGGTGGTATACCATTTAGACACTCCTTCAACAAATATTTACTAAGTGTTCATTCTGTAACAAAACTTGTATAGCACTGGAAAAAACCCACAAAAATCCTGCCCTCATGGGGCTAACACTCTATAAACTGTTTGCCAGGATGAGAAACGTGAGATCAAGAGTTCAGTAGTAAATATCTTAAATCTTAGATGCCTGTGAAATATTTACATAAAAGATCAAGCAGACAGATAAAAATATGTACATGATATATACAGTAGTAGTGGTTTGGTCACTAAGTCACGTCCAACTCTTGTGACCCTTTGGACAGTAGTCTGCCAGGCTCCTCTGTCCATGGGATTTCCCAGGCAAGAATACTGGAGTGGATTGCCATTTCCTTCTCCAGGGGATCTTCCTGATCCAGGGATCGAACCGCAGTCTCCTGTATTACACGCAGACTCTTTACGAAGTGAGCCATCAGGGAAGCTACTATATAATATATGAATATAAAGTAAAAGGCATTTTGTCAGTTTTTGTTTTAACTTGGTAAGAAAAGTAATTTATCTTATTAACTTTCCTTAATATGTAAAAACAATATTTTTTTCCCTTTTTAAATATGTACACATTTATAATCACCACAGTGTATACTAAACAATGTTTCCAGATTTTTAGCTTAAAGTAAGTAAAATCTTGCTTGACTCATCTATAATAAATTTTCATGTTTCTCTGTGGTCTTTACTAAACACAGTTAAGAGACTGTAATCATTATTTTATATCTCAACATTCAAAACCAGATAAAAATTAACTATATGAGGCTTTTACAAATTTATAGTTCATTATGCATTTTAATTTGTCTTGGGTTTCATGCTTTTAAAAATTCTTATAGATGACCGTAATATTTCTTAGAATACATCATGTTAGCTAAGTCATCACAGTACCACCAGAAATGTGGAGATCATCTTTGACTCCTCAATCTAACAACTAAAACTTGTGAAAACCATATAAAAATTTTTTGATTAAATATACTTCTAATTCCACTGCCACTGACTTGTCAAAAAAAAAAAATTCTGACCCCAAATATAATATTGGCTTTCTAACTTCTTTGTACACTCATCTTGCTCTTTATCAGTCTTTCTCCCAAAATACAATCAGCAAGATGGTTTCTAAAAATAACCTAATTATGTCATTTCTCAGCTTAAAATCTTTTAAGTTTTCATGTTGACCTTTGGATATATAAGTCTCTAACCCTAAACATAATTTAGATTCTCAGTACGGTACAGCATTTCAGGACACAACTGGATCCGGAATGCACAGGCTCGGATCCCAGGTTCTGGGAGATTAATTGTGGGCAAGGCACTCCATGCCTTGTCTCATCTCTGAACAGAAACCATTTTTGGGGTTCAATGAACTAGTCCATGAGAAGTACTTACAAAAGTACTACACACACACACACACACACACAAAGTGTTTACTTTTTTGTTATTATTATCTTCCTCTACCTAACTCTAGCCACATCATTTCTCATTCTTCTGTGAGCAGAGCAGGAGCAAATAAAACCCTTCAAAAGCAGTAATATATGTATGACACAGAAACAGTTCTAAGTGTTCTAAGAACTTTTCAGTTTCCCAAATGTCTTTCTCTTCCTCCCTCCAGAAGGACACATAGTTCTCTCTGCCTAGAACTCTCTTCCATTCCCTTCTAGGTCGACTACCACTCATCCTTTCCATCTCAGCTTAAAGGTCAGTTCATCAGGCAGACACTTCCTAACCCCCTAGACCAGGGGAGATCTCCCTTTTAGAGGCTCATATAGCATACTGTAAGTCCTGAGGCAACTTATACTAGTAAGCTACATGCTTAATACCCATATTCTACATGAGACCATTTGCTTCATAATAATAAGAATCCTGTCTGCCTTATCACTGCTTTATCCTTAGTAAAGTGCCTGGACCATAAGAGATATTCAATAAATACCTAGTGACTGAATAAGCAAACGTGCATATTACTATATTTTAATCATGTATACAGAGAATAGATAAAATGAAAATCAAAATACTAAAGAACTGGTATTTTAATTGTCTTTAGACACTATTCAATCTTCTCACACTGTTTTAACAACTAAAATTAAGCACTATGTATATTACCAGTAAAAGCATAAGCAGTGTCCTAATTGGTTTAAGATATTTTACATTAAACCACTGAATCACAAACGTTACATAAATCACTGAAATCACAAAGAGCTAAAATATCTTCATGAAGATACCAACAAAATTTGAACTGTGTTCCTAAATGATTTACACAACATAAACTACAAAGCTGGACAAATTAAGCTTTTTTACTCAACTACAAAACAACCCTTCATTTAAAAGATAGGAACAATCACCAACAATTTCTAACACCATACTAATCAGCAATAAATCTAGCTATTTTTATATTTATATACTGTACATATTTCTTAAATTCCAAGATGCTACTGATTCTAAGAGGTTTCACGAATCAATGACCACATTTCCAGGGGAAAATTTTTTATTAACTACTACCACATTAAATGTAATTATCAGCTGTGTTATTTCCTAATTTCAGAAACATTAAACAGGGAGGAAAGAATGTCTCTCATGACCAAAGAAATACTATATTATACCAACAAATTATTGCAGAAATTTAGAACAGGAAAGTGAAATAGCAGACATAAATTATAATTAGTAAGCCACAAAAGTAAAATACACACAGAAAGAATTCCCAAAGCTAATCCTGAGGAAAAAATTATACTCATCAACTGTCTGTCAGTAAGATAATCTAATCAAAGCTTACTTTAGTTCTTCCTAATAAAGTTAACAAAGATCAAATATATATAACTCCTGTTTTTGAGAAAGGAGGGATGGGTCCATGATTGCAAGGAATGTGCAGGGACAGTGACCTCTATCCCTAGGGAATTCTAGAATGGCAACAGGAGGGAAGTACAAGTTAACATCAGAAAGATTTGCTCATTAACGAATTATTACACTTTGACCAGGATTAAAGGCTGTCAATTCAGGGCCAATCCACTTGGTTATACACTAAACAAGAGTCACTTCCAAGAGGGCACCATTTACTTTGTAAATATCTTACATTTGTTTTTCATAAAACTTTTCTGTGGAAAAATTCGTGTTGGAATGTAAAATGGTGCAGCTGCTTTGGAAAACAGTCTGGCAGTTACTCAAAAGGCTAAACAGAGTTACCACATAACCTTGCAATTTCACTCTGAGGTGTGTGTATATGTATGTATGTGTGTGTGTGTGTGTGTGTGTGTGTGTGTGTATACCCAAGAGAAATGAAAATATTTATCTACACAAAAGCTTGTACATAACTGTTCACAGCAACATTATCCATACAATGAAATGTTATTCATCTAAAAAACAGCATACAGTCATCCCTCAGTATAGACAGGGGATTGGCTTCAAAACCCCCTCAGATACCAAGTTCCAAACATACTGATGCCCTTTATATAAAATGGCAAAGTATTTTCATATAACCTACATGCATTTAAATCACCTCTAAATTGCTTCTCATTCCTTACACAAAGTAAATGCTACATAAATAGTTATAAATATATTGTGAATGCCGTGTAAATAGTTGCATGCAGAAAATTCAAATTCTGCTTTTTGGAACTTTCCGGAATTTTTTCCACCCATTTTCAATCCACAGTTAACTAAATGAGAGGATGTGAAACCCAAGGATACTGAAGGCCAGATGTACTGATACCTGCTATAACATAGATGGACTTTGAAAACACTATGTTAAATGAAGGAAGCCAGCAACAGAAAACACTGTAACATTCCATTTGTATGAAATGTCCAAAAACAGCAAATCCATACAGAAAGAAAGTAGATTAGTGGGCTGACAGCCCTGGTAATTAGGGTAAAAGGGGAATACCTGCACTGGAAAGTGACTGCTAGTGGGTATCAAGATGAATGTTCTTAAATAGATAGTGGAGATGGGTGTAGAACTATGTGAGTATACTAAAATCACTGAATTGTATGTTTCAAATTAGTGAATTGGACAGTACCTCAATAAAGCTATTTAACATTTTTCTGGCAGATCAAAATAAAGGGTCTTGTGGAAGGGATTCCCTTCCTACTTTGCATAAGAACAGAATACACTAGTGGCCATCCTGTAAAAACTTAAAAAAATATATTTATAGGCTCATATAGAACATTTATTTTTTGGTTGCACTGGACCTTAGCAATTTTTGTTGCAGCATATAGGTTCTTTAGTTGTGACCTGTGCCATCTAATTCCTTGACCAGTGATCGAATCTGGGCCCCCTGCATTGGGAGTATGGAGTCTTAGCCACTGGACCACCAGAGATGTCCCTGTAAAAAATCTTTCCAAGTTAACATTTCAATATGGCAAGAAGCTAATTTATTTGACATACGTTTGCTGCATGTTGAGTTAATTAACTATCCATTTGAAGAAAACAAAGATCCATTCTTCACTTTAAACACAAGAATAATTTCCTCATATATTTAAAAGCTATATATAAAAATAAAAGCACTTGAAGAGTATCTGTGACTATTTCTGTAGCCTGTGGTTGAGAAACCTTAAAGCAAATCAGGAAACTAGAAACCACAAAGGAAAGTATGGACAGATTTGATTATATAAAACATATACCTGTAACATAAGATGTAAATAAAATCAAAGACAAACAATAAGTTGGGAGAAGATATAATAAATATGAAAATGGATTAATATTTAATATTTCTAACACACAGTTATTTCTATAAACTAGAACAAAAGAAAAGATATACAGGAGATATGCATACACAATTGACATGAAAAGATGACCTGTCTCATTGGTAGTCAGGCAGATGTGATCTAAGGCAAGGCATTTTTCACTCATTACTTTGGTTGACATTTAAGACTGATATCAACCAATACCAGCAAGGTGGGAAAGGGACACTAGTGGCCACCATCATTTTGGAAAGTAGCATTTTCTACCACAGAAAAACAAAAGCACTAATAGGCTATTACAGCAGTCCTTGATGTGCCACACACAGAAAGTTAAATATATATACATATACACATATACACAAATATACAGCCATATATGCTATTTTTAAGTAAAAATGCAAGCATGATCTTATATTTGTAAAGGGTAGAAAAAAATACGTATTTGTATGCACACAGAAATAAATATGAATGGATTATACACCAATTGATAGCACTGATTACCTTTAGGGGAAAAGATTTGGAAGTAAACAGGGGAAAAAATTACTTATAAATATTTTTTCCTTGACCTATTACAGAGTTTATTAGTTTTATAACTAAGCACAAATCCAACAAAAACGTATTTTTAAAACATTTAAAATATACTGAATATACATAGCTCCATATACAGTATTCTTGCCTGGAAAAACTTATGGACAGAGAAGCCTGGCAGGCTACAGTCCACAGGGCTGCCAAGAGTCGGACACAACTTAGCGACTAAACCACCACCATCGTTGCCACATGCACACACCTCTCAAGTCTTGTTCATATATACATAAAATCGAGAAATCTAACCCAACAGCTTCTGGATGTACTTTCTAGCTCTATTATCTTAATACTGACTAGCTATCTTCTTTTTTGGCTCCGTCACAAGGCATGTGAGATCCTAGTTCCCAACCAGGGATTGAATCTGCACCCCGTGCACTGGAAGCACAGAGTCTTAACCACTGGACCTTCAAGGAAATTCCTGAAGTGCTATTTTCTTAACACAATCCTCTCCTTTTTGTTTTCATTCAAGACTACCACCTAGAACACACCTCTTTATCTTTTATTTTGTCTTATTGTGTTAAGAACACACTATGAGATCAACCAAGTTTTTAAGTGTACACTATTGTTGACTCTATGTACAATCAGTACAATAAATCTCTAGAGCTTATTCATCTTGCTTGACTGAAACTTTATGCCTATTAAGTAATTCTCCATTTCCTTCTACATGCAACTATATGCTTCTTCAATCTAGATGAGAAAAAGAAAACAAGTTGGACTTTGCGAAAAATAACAACTTTTGTTCATTAAGACACCACCAAGAGGGTGAAAACGGAAGCCACACATGGTATGATATTTACAATGCACGTATCTGAGAAAGGAACTGCATTCAGAATATATATTAACAGCAGGACTCCACAAGAGGATGCCCAAATGTCCAACACACACATGAAAAGATGCTCAACCTCACCAGCGAAATGTAAATCAATACCAATGAAATACTATTACCCACCAAAATGGCTAAAATTAAAAAGAATGGCAACACTAAAAATTGGGGAAGATGTCAAGCCTGATAAAGTCATAAAGTCATACAATAAAACTTGGAAAACTGTTGACTGTATTTACTAAAGATAAAAATATGCTTACCCTGTGGCCCAGCAATTCCACTCCTAGGTATATGCCAAAGAGAAATGAGTGCATACTGTTCACCAAAAGAGGGGAGATGGCCAGGTAAAGCTTCACAGCATCAACTTGAACTTTGTCTCAGAAGTTGGGTAGGTGTTCTCTAAGCAGCCAGGCACTGGGAGGAACATGAAAGTCACCGAGACATAAACGCATTGTGTGTGGGAATGACTGACAGTTCCAAACAGCTGAGGCACAAGGGTAAGAGGCCCAATGGGACACTAAACTAAAGAAGTAGGCAGGACCTAACGGTGCTAGAGTATGTCCTGCCAAGGCACATGGTCAGATTTGGATGCAGAAATTGCATGCATTTCAGAGTGTGTGGGGTATAGCTAGGGAACCTAGCTGGAAGCCATCCAGGGTCGGGCACAGATGATTATCACTTTGCTGCCATTTTACCAATTTTGGACACTCACTTTTCTTAAATCCAGCCTGCCATTCTAACACTGGTATGTTGTTTTAACTAGTCATTCTCCAGAAATTATTGCATTACCAAAATGGTGAAGAGAAAAGGAAGGTAGACAGATAACAGACAGTCTGGCAAAGATTTACTTAAACTACCATCCAACCATGATACCATGAGTTTATTTCCATTTTTGCATGCAATCCCTATTGAAGAACAGGCAAATAATGCAACTATTGTTATATAACAATTCATAATTAAGATTCTTATGAAACAAAGTATAATGGCCTACAATCAAAACTGCACAAGAACCCCTCCCAAAATTACATGCCAAAAATCTTATGGGCATATGTGCACCTTTGGGGAATGGTTAGAAAGGTTTCATTATGCTCTAAATGGGGTCCATGACCTCGAGCACCACCACCACCAAAAGAGTTATGGTCCTCTGTTTTTAAGGCCGCTTCTCAGGTAAGGTACAAAATGGATGCCCATCAAACTTGGAGGTCGTCACTTTTAATCACCTAGTTCAAAATCACCATAAACATAGTTTCTGGATTTGCGTGGAACGGACACACCTAGAAATGTCTTTTGAGGTGTATCTGAATCCCAAATCATACTACTTTTAAAAACATCTCAGTTCTACTTAATAAGAATGCCTCTAACTATCTGGAAATTTTTGGTAATGTTTCTTAAGGATGTCATTTATATGAAAGAGAATTGGGTCTCAAATACATACAAATGATGTTTCTGACTTAGGAAAAATCATACATGATATGGATCCTTAATTCTTAGGTGCTTTCTATAAAACAGCCAACAAGCAATCAAATAAACCCTAGCAAATATGTTGTTACTAGGAAAGTTTCCCCTCAATGTTCTGGAATTAATACCTTTTCTTGAACTGACAAAGTCCAACACTAGCAGCCTTTTGGGCATAGTGCCAATTCAACAGATGGGCCCTTCATTTTCCTAATGGTAGAGGTAGATTGGCAAGTGTGAAGTCATATGCTCAAGCAAGAGAATACGTTTCATGCATTAGCTAAGAAGAGGATTTCTGATAGGTTTTCAAATTATCAACAACAAAATCTATAGACTGTGATTGCTTTTATCACCTGTTATTTCTATTCGTTCCAATTTCTGACACCTCAAATACATTTAAATAGATCCTTACCCACATCCAGAAAAACCTGCAAAATGCAGTAAGTCAACCTATACAGTATTAAGCCCCTAATAGTTACATATATGTATTCTAGGATGTCGACTAAGTCCACAGATGAAAAACCAGCTTCTTATAAGGAAGGTCTAACAATGCCCAATGAC
This sequence comes from Capricornis sumatraensis, assembly GCF_032405125.1. NCBI lineage: Eukaryota > Metazoa > Chordata > Mammalia > Artiodactyla > Bovidae > Capricornis > Capricornis sumatraensis. The sequence continues at coordinate 116,494,921 of NC_091070.1, read as the reverse complement.
AAGTAAATAAGAAATTAGGAGACCGCTTGATCTCACTCTAACTCTGTAAGTTTTCAAAGCTAGAAAGGGGTATCATATTAATGAGTAACTAGCTTAACATCTTTTGATACTTCATTCATTATTTTATAAACTTGAGCTTGTTTGTTTAACCTTATGTTGCCTCTCACAATGGACATCTAGGAAACTAATGACCATTCTGGCTATCTTTTCAGAGTAATCAAGTACAAATAGACACTCTTGCTCTTAATTTCACATAAAATGAGTGTTCTGAGCTCTGCGACACAAAGAGCTATTTAACAGGTAAAAGAATGACAATCTGTTTCTCAAACATTTTATTTTTGTCTCTATGTCTTGACTAGTTACTACTTGCTAGGTTTTCTTAGTTAGGAAAGTATTATTCCTAATATTATAATATCAAAATATTCTTTCAACCCTGGCAATTTTACTAAGTGTCAAGAATACGCCACAACTCAGTCCAAGAGCATCTCTTCTCTATTTGCACTCACTATCCAGGTAATCTCATGAAGTCCCATGGCTGTAAATATGCATTTCTACACTGATGAACTCCCAAATTTACACTTATCCCAATCTCAAGATTTATACGTCCAACTGCCTACTCAATGTATCTCCACCGGAAACATTTAATAGATAACTCAAAGTCAATATATCCAAACCAAACTCTTAACATCTGCACTCTTGTAGCTTCCTTCTGCCAGCGTTCCTCGTCTCAGTAAATGGTATCCAGCTGTTAAGGCCATCTTTGGAGTCATTCTTGACTTACTCTTTTACTCAGACCACACATCCAATACAGGTTATCATCACTACTATTTGCAAAATATATCTTAAACCCATCTTCTTGATCAGACTTTAGGTTCAACTCCAAACCATCTCTTGACTCAAATACTGTAACTGCCATATAACTTGCCACTCTGTTGCAACACTCTTGCCTTTCAAAGTGTACATATTAGATCAAGTCATCTCCCCACTCAAAACCTTTCAATAGCTTCCAATCAAATCCAGAATAAAACCTAAACACTTAGTCAAGTCTTAAAAGACCCTACATTATCTAGGCCCTGGCTACCTCCTTCTCCTTATTTTTCATTATTCTTCCCCACACTGTTCACTCTGTTCTATCTCATTCCTATCTCTTAAAACACACCAAACACACTACTGCCTCAGCACTTATGCCTCAGACAGATTCACGGGGTCCTTCATATCATTCAGATTTCTGTTCAAACACTATTAGCTCAAAGGACTTCTCTAAACTATCTAACATTCACCCTTACCCTCTTTACATTTCTCTTACAATACTTATCACAAAATGCCGTAACATCACATCTACTTCTACATTATCTTACTACTCACTAGAAAGTGAGCACCATGAGGGCGGTGATTTTTGACTATTGTTCACTGCTATAACCCCTGGGCTTACGTATGTGCTAAGTTGCTTCATTCATGTCCAACTCTGTGCAACCCTACAGCCAGGCTCCTCTATCCATGGATTCTCCAGGCAAGGACACTAGAATGGGTGGCTTAATACAGTATTGGCATAAAGTTTAGTCCTCTCTTGGTACCTGCCAGTGGCTGGTTGCAAGACCCCTCAGAGATACCAAAACCCAAGGGATACTCAACTCCCTTATATGAAACGGCATAGTATTTGCATAGAGCCTGAGCACTTTAAAACGTCTCTAGATTACTTACGATACATTCACAATACAATGTGAATGCTATACAAATAGATATAAATACTACAATATAATCACTATATAAACAGCTGATGGCATGAGGCAAATTCATGTTTGCTTTTTGGAACTTTCTGGAATTTCTTTTCCCCCAAATATTGCTGATCTGTGATTGGTTAAAACTGCAGATGCACAACCCGTGAATACAGAGGGCCAAATGTATACAATCAATACTTGTTGAATGCCTTCTGTTGGAAGGCACTGGAAGCAGAAAGCTGTTTTTTATTTGACTCTGAGCAGAGGACTTGACTAACTGCCCAACAGACTCCCTGTATAAAACATAAGAAACAATAAAGATTCCTCAAGTTAAGACATTTTTTTCCTAGAATTGATTTGCTCTGGCATAAAATATCACATCCCAAGACATTTCTTCAGAAATCTCTATTCTACCTTAAGAACAAGTTTTGCTTGAACCACGTGTAATATGATGGTAGCAATATGTTACATCAATACTGAAAAATTATGTCCTAGAAAATGAAAAGAAAAATGCCCAAGAACCTTATTTGTTTATCACTGAATCCTAGTGCCTGGCACATAACAATCACTCAATGACTATATGTTGGCCTTTTTTCTCAATCAAATGAGGTAGTTTAATAAAACAGATGGGTTCTGCTTTAGAAGACTACAAAGCTTTAGAAGACTTTTATTCCTAAAAAATGAAAGGAAATACTGATCAGCTTTAAAAGGAGAACTGTCATAACTAAAGCCAACACTGTACAAAGACAAGGTTCTCCAACCCAAAATATTCACACAATAATATATATTCTTGTTCACTTTAGAAACAAATCCTTGAAGAAGGTAAGATGAAGCCAAGCAGGAGACTTTCCTGGTGGTCCAGTGGTTAAGACTCCATGCTCCCAACGCAGGGGGCCTGGGTTCCATCCCTGGTCAGGGAACTATCAATAGATCCCACATGCCGCAGCTAAAGATTCTGCATGCCGCAACTGAAAAAAACAAAAGATCCCACATGCCACAACTAAAGATCCTGCATGCCACAATGAAGATTGACCATTTCGCACGCCACAACTAAGATACAAGGCAGCCAAATAAATAAAGCCAAACGCAAAAGCCTAGCCTGAAATTAATACAAAAGTGGAGTTCACATGTGAGGAAAATAAGATAAACCAAGAATTAAGAAAGAATATATATACATGTAAATAAGTTGTTTATATATACACTTTCACAAATCTATTTTTCATATTCTTACCTCCTATAGAAAATACGTATAAGGAAAGTCACTTGTTTCTCTTTTCAGGAAATGAAGAAGAGAAATTAACAGCAAATGTGTTTTGCACCTGCTATATGACATAAATCATGCTAAGCATTTATACATACTATCTCATACAATCCTCCAACAACCTTTAGCAGTAAGTATTATTACCATTTTGAGGTTCCCTGGTGGCTCATGGGTCAAGAATCTAAATGCAATGCAGGAGTCGTGGGTTCAATCCCTAGATTGGGAAGATCCCCTGGAGAAGGAAATACCCACTCCAGTATTCTGCCTGGGAACTCCCTTGGACAGAGGAGCCTGGGGGGCTACTGTCCATGGGGTCAAAAAAGAATCAGACACGACTTACCGACTAAACAACAATTATCATAATTTTACAGTCAAGGAAACCAAAGACCATAATTATTTTGTGAAGTTACAAATAAGTTTTTTGTCAGCGCCGCGTGGCTGCAGCATTTTAGTTCCCTGACCAAGGGTCCAACCCACGCCACCTGCAGTGGAGGCACACAGTCTGAACCACTGGACCATAGGGAGATCCCTCATCTGATTTTAAAAGGCAACAATCTTAATCACTATTTGAGATTTTCAACAAATGAAGGAGAAATATACCAGTGTGGAAACTGGCAGATTTGTTCATTATTATGAAAAGCAATTACTTATTATTTTACTTGGCTGGATACCTGTTATAGACAAGGCTTGATTAACTCAAATGCTGGAGCAATGGGGTATATGGTAGTAAGTCAAAAAGAGAAAAACCAACATACATATACAATATACACATATATATTGTTATATACAATATATAATATTGTATATTAATATATATATATACAGAATCTAGAAAACTGATACTAGAACCTATTGACAGGGCAAGAATAGAAGAGCAGACATGAAGAAGAGAACTGTGGACAAAGAGAGTGAAAGGAGGGGTGACGAATTGAGACAGTAGTATTAACATATCCACTACCATGTGTAAAGCAGATAGCTAGCAGGAAGCTGCCTTTTAACACAGGGAACTCAGCTTTGTGTTCTCTGATGTCCCAGAGGGGTGGGATGAGGAGGTGGGAGGGAGGTTCAAGAGGGAAGGGATATATGTATACATATGGCTGATTCATGTTCCTAACAGAACATTGTAAAGCAATTATATTCCAATAAAAAAATTCTAACTAAAACAGAATCATTTTCTTGATTTTAATCTTTGTTAAAATTACCTTGAAGTATAACAATACACTATTTTCTCTAAGTAGAGTATATTGAACATAGTTTCATCTTTATTTTTTTTATGATCTCTAAGCACAAAGGCCAACCATATATAGTACTGAAGTCACTGGAAATCATAGGAGAATGGTAGAAAGTACTGCTGCTGCTGCTGCTAAGGCGCTTCAGTTGTGTCTGACTCTGTGCGACCCCATAGACGGCAGCCCACCAGGCTCCCCCGTCCCTGGGATTCTCCAGGCAAGAACACTGGAGTGGGTTGCCATTTCCTTCTCCAATGCATGAAAGTGAAAAGTGAAAGTGAAGTCCCTCAGTTGTATCCAACTCTTCGCGACCCCATGGACTGCAGCCTACCAGGCTCCTCCATCCATGGGATTTTCCAGGCAAGAGTACTGGAGTGGGGGTGCCACTGCCTTCTCCGGTAGAAAGTACTACACTGATTCAAATTACAGTCTCCTGAACTCATTCTGTTGTTATATTCACTTCATATCCTTGAAGATTATCTTTCTCTACCTAGAATGCCCTCACTATATCCTTCTGAATAACTCATATTTATCCTTTAAAACATGTCTCTTTTCCCACTGGTCAGAAGCCATCCCTAGCCTTTCCTTTCTCCCCAAAGACTTGAAAATGCTCCACTCTCTACCTTGGAGAAAGAAATGTATTACATCATATAATATGTTTGTTAACATGATGTTCCTGTTACTAGATTCACAACTCTCTTCAAAGAAAACCCAAACCAAAAAAAAAAAATTCCTAGTTTTTTTCCCAACACCTAAGCACAGAAATAGGAATGAAGTACTGGAAAAAATGTTAATTGGCTGAATGAAGAATGAATGAATGAACAGAAAAAATACTACTCAGAAAAAATTAAACTCTGATCTTGTTCTACATTTATTTGACGGTTTTTTCCCCCTTAAACACACACAGAAAAATAAAATTAACTTAAACCTCTAACTAATTTCAGTTTCAAGATGATTCCTCTTCTTTCTTCTTGAGTCTGCATCTTTATATGCTTCTTCATCTAAACTTTAACTTTCCAACCTGGGTTATCATTTAGTTATCAATTGTATACATAGAATCTCTACTTACTTGAAATTCTTATCTCCCTATCTTTGTATCCTCAAATATATACATATAAAACATTGTTCATCCAATAATGATTATACATGATTAATTCACTTCCCCATTTTCTCAAATGTCAGAATTGGCAGTTTTTCTTTCAAAGACAATCTTTTAAGTTTTCTCCATTAAATCCCGTTAGGCTTCACATGTTAGTCCTTAAACTCTAGGGCTTTCATTTTCATCAATGCTGAATTTAAGAAACTTTTATCATAAGGAATGTCTCCATCACATTCTCAATATCATTTACACCAAGAAGCCATGATATAGCTACTTTATAATCGGACAGTGTCCACTTGTGATCTTAGGACAAATAAAACTGAATGAGAGGAGTGGTTTGGTATCAAGTGTGGAAAACATAGAAAAAAAAAAAAAAGTAAAACAAGAAGTTTAAGTCAAATATTAATGACTTATTTACTGTAGAATTAGAAGGTAAGTTAACTAAACTTTCATTAATGATGGAATTCACATTCATCTGTCAGCCTTTTCTGGAAAAAAAAGGATATACGCCTATATTGTACTTAACTAGCAACAGAGAAGGCAATGGCACCCCACTCCAGTACTCTTGCCTAGAGAATCCCAGGGACAGAGGAGCCTGTTGGGCTGCCATCTATGGGGTCGCACAGAGTCGGACACAACTGAAGCGACTTAGCAGCAGCAGCAGCAGCAATCACTTCAAACCTCTATTCTCTGTTTCTTCTTCACAGCTCAACAGGAATATTTACCTTCTTTTTCTATGGTATTTCTACTCATCATGCTCTGTAGCATGGTTTATTTTTAGCAGTTTAAGCAATGACATGTATTTTCAAATGTCCACAAAAGGAATTTCAAAACTCAAAACAAGGTATATTTCATTCTCTTTAAAAAGCATGTTGATTTTAGACCAATTTCAGCTCCTGTTCAACATCATCAGTATCATCTGATTTCTTTGTGATAACTGGGTCCAGTATTCTTTGGAAGGACTGATACTTTGGCCACCTCATGCGAAGAGTTGACTCACTGGCAAAGATTCTGATGCTGGGAGGGATTGGGGGCAGGAGGAGGAGGGGACAACAGAGGATGAGATGGCTGGATGGCATCACCGACTCGATGGACATGAGTTTGGGTGAACCCCAGGAGTTGGTGATGGACAGGGAGGCCTGGCGTGCTGCAGTTCATGGGGTCGCAAAGAGTCAGACATGACTGAGCGACTGAACTGAACTGAAAAGGATCTAGAAAATGTTTTTAGCAATTTATAACTATGACTAAAAAAACAATGAAAAAACAGAGACATGACTTCTCACTGTGTGTTTGAAAAAAAAAGCTGATACACTTTTCTAGGAAGCACAGGAACCAATTGCATTTTACAATGCAAACATCTAAAGGCCATTAAGTAAAGTTCTATTCAGTTCATTTCTTCTTATGTTGCAGAGGAATCCCTACTGACAGTATTCAGTATGAAAAGTTTAATTCCAACTATCATCAGACAGTTTATTTTAAAAATTATATAAACCTAACTAAAGGAAAATAATTCCCCATTTAAAAGTGGAAATAATGTATACACTGTACTTATGAATCAAATTGATATAATATCTTAAAGATTTGTTTCAAAATATACAAAGGGAGGATGAAGAGAGGTTAGCTGATAGGGATATAGTGTGATAACTGGGTTTGGATAACTTTTGAAACTGGGTGTTGAATGCATGAGAACTTTGTTATTTACTTCACTGCTCTCCAGGTTAGAAATTTTCCACACTTCAAAAAAGGAACAAAATTAAATGGAAAAAAATATAAACTCTTGTCATCAACTTGCAAATGCCTGAAAGCAAATGATTAAAAACTATGGAAAGCAAAAACAATTAATGCTAAAAATAAAATTTTATATATTCTTCAAACATAAAAGTTAGATATTCAATGAAGGAAATATAACTCTGAAATAGCAATAAGATTATTAGCTAAATTTCATTACTGCTTGAAGCCATAATTTATTATGTTGTGTCAACATCACACGGCCATCAACACCCCTAATCAGATAGTCACTAAGAAAGTGATTTCTAAAATATGAAATGACAGTTATTAACTCAGATAACAAGTCATAAGCATGAAAATCTAACCTTTCCAAATGAAAGAATATAAACCAAATAAATTACAAGTAGTTTAAAGACAGACATTAAAAAAAAAAAAGACTAACAACATAGTTTAAAAACTACTTTCATTTCCCTCTCTTATGATAGCCGGGGTTAAGCTAGCTCATGCTTCTGGAAAGGCTGGCACAAAGTAGACCTCACAGTGGATTACAATATAAGCTAATATAAGCGAATATATTATCTTTAAGAGACTCAAATCAACATGCGTAACTGAAAAAACAATATGAAATTATTTATTGGAGACTCACTACCTACACACACAGTAAAACTTTCCCACTATGTGCAGGCAGATTATTTTAGGCAGGACTGAATGTGTCCAAATTCTTTATTCATAAGGCATGGACGACTTAGAATAAAACCTCAAGTGGTACTGCTAATACTATAAAGACACAGTACTGAGCAAGACACAGGGAAGTTGTGCTAGAATACAACCCAAGAACAGGACATGAAATAACTCTATTCCTGATCCTTAAAGATCCTGTGTATTTTTTGTAATTATTGCAATAGTTGTTTTTTTTAATTGTGAAGTATCTCATACATAGAGGAGACTATATACATATGTTATCCATATGCAAAGATATAGACACATTACACACGCACATATAAATGACGTTATTTTTTTTAATGTAGGAACCTACTATCCAAGTTAAAAATTAGAGAAAATAAAACTTTTCACAAATTTACATGACTTTTCTTACCCAGAGAACATGACAATAGAGACAATCAGACCATTTTTCTTAAGATCTTTCCATTATCTTACTGAATCCTGTAATCTGTACCATTAAAACACCTTTCTGAGTTTCTTTTCTTTAAAAAATTCAGTAATTATTTTTAATTTTCAGTACTAGATTCAGCGGTAGTCTTTCAAGTCACCCCAGAGTGTTTTCTAGATACCTGTATATTTAAAAATGACATTAAGACCTTTTTATGTAAACCCACTACAGAAATACATCCAAAACAAGATAAAAAATGCCACCAACATTTGCATCCTTTTCAAGCCAGAGATCCTTCATCTCAAAACATCAAATGATACCAAAACACATTTTTTAAGCTGCAAAGTTGCATACAGAATGTGAAGACTTTGTAACTTCCTAAGAATAACAGCAAAACCTCTCAGGCAACTAAGTCATGAAATCTCAACTTCTAGAAATATGCTTCCTTCCACCTTGCCCTTTTAAAGGCGCCCACTAACATGCAATTCATAACTTCAACTGAATTAGAATAGCTTCAACGACAAAGGCTATGTATTATTCATCTTTGTGTCCCCTGCATAAAAACAACTCAATAACATTTGTTATAACTAAGATAAATTCCAAGAAATGAACTTTAAAACTCCTCAGTCCCAATGCAAAACTGGAAAACAATCAGTTTGAGAATATGAATAATTATGAGAAAGAATAAATCTATAAACATTTGTGTTATATCACATTCTCTGATCACCTAGTTAGAATCATGTTTTAACACTGTAGAAATCAATCTGCAAAGAACAGAAAACAAAATAAACAGAATAAAAAAGATCTTAAAGTTCTCCTTACTGTCAGCATGCTCACTGTCAAAAAACCTTTCATCTTAAACTCATACCAACATCTCCACTCCCAAACAAAACTATTTTTTAAAAAAGACTTTTAAATGAGACTTAAATATAAATTGGCTCTACTTCATTACAATTTAAGTTTCTAAAAATTGTATGCATAATTTGTGTGATTGTGCTCATGCCCATCATTTTCTACAGTGAGGGTTTTTTCATCACATTCTCAGAAGAATAAGTGGACCCCCAAAAAAACTTCTAAGAACCACTAATACAGCAAATCAAGAACGCTCTGTTTTCCAGAGAAATACAGTTAAGTTGCCTTAATTCAAGTATACTTCTCTCATGTTCAGAGAAGGGGATCCTTACTACAAAATTAGTCTTTCGAAGAATTTCTTCAGCGCAGCCAAAAAGTTCCAATATTCACAGGCACATATATTGACAATTCCAGATCCCCAAAACAGTTTACTGGGAAATGCCCAAAGAAAATGCAAAAAGCAGCACACTCTACCACAAACTGGGCACCCTATTAGATGCTTAAATACACTTGTATGCTTCTACAGTAAAACATCTGGAAGATCTAAATTCCCTCCAAACTGAGTACACTTTTGAGGAAGGTTTTCGAGTTTCAACTCCACACTGACCTGTCTGCCTCACTTGACTCAATATGTATCACTGTCTCAGTATTTACCACTGTCAAGACAAATGTACCCGAGCTGCTTCAACAGGGTCACCTTGATTTTTCTCACCCCAAGGCAGGGACCATTTATTGAGTAGTTACGCAGTAAATATTTGTTGAATGAATCAAAGAAGATCCTTTATCCCTTAAAGTTAAGCTGTCAGCCCCCACCCTGCTTCTATGTTACCAGTTAAATATCCCTCCCTCAAATACACAAACTCAAGTGTTAGAAATGCTCTGCTTCCTCCATAAACAAAAAGTAATATCCTCATGGAATACCCATCTCTCACAGGCCAACCTGGCAAAGACAACCTATGTTCTGTCTGACACAACTGATCTCTACCAAATACCATTCAATATGCCCCTATCTTTCCAAAAAACTCAGATTTGCCTGACAAAGATCTCCTGAGATGTCATGATATGATGACTATACTACTGGACTAGGAGTCAAAAGTATCTATTACAGTCCCAAATTTGTCACCAATTTAACAAATGACCTTGAAAAAATGATGTCCTTATGCCTCAATTTCCTAATTTGTAAATGGGAGAAAACATTCATCCCACCATTTCCACAGAGATTTATTTATGATTACAAACAGAAAGAGCATTCTGAACAATATAAAAACTTTATTCTATTACGAAGTGTTAATACAAACTCAGGTCAACAAAAACTCCATCCATTCTTTATACACTCACAATACATTGTTCAAGTAAAGATGTTGTGGGCCTTCACATCTACACAATTCACCCTATTCTGAGCAACAAACTATTCTTAAGAATAGCTGACTATGATAAGTTTCTCCTATTCTGGACCCCACCACTTACATGCTATATTTCCAAAATACTACCATGACTTCTCTTTCCAAGTAAGTATTAAGGCAATCCCAAACCCTAAAATACACAAACACATCAACCAGCAAGGAACATCCCAAGCTTTATTTTAAAAATAAGCTAGTTTTATAAGGGGAACTCCATTACACTTGTAAAAATACAAGCAAACTCTTCCGGAACACTTTCCTTCCTTGTATACTCACACAAACACAGCCGCTATACACCAACAGACCATCTGTCTTCTAGACCAAAAACATGTCTTTCAATGCCCAAAGCCACGAGTAACATTTATTAAACTTGCGGAACTGAGATCATTCTGTCGTCCCTACATACAGTTCAGCATGTCAGAGACACCACAGATCTGGCCGTACGGAAAATCTTCCCTCCTGCCACTTTTATCCCTTAAACGAAACAAGCGGGACTATGGGGGATGCTCCAATCCTTCCTCCACAAGACACAAACTAACCTGTCAGGGGCACAGCCGACTCCGCCTCCACTCGCTTACTTTCCCGCCCCCTCCCCCAGCAGGAGCCCGCCTGTCAGGGACACCCCTGCACCCCCGCCAGGAGGGACTTCCCGGTAAGCGCAGGATCCCCTGCCCTCCCCTCCCCTCCCCCATCCTTACCACCGCTCTCCCGGAGGTCCAGGTCCGGGAGATGACAGTAGCTCCCAGGAAGCCAGGGGCTGGGTCGCTGAGGAAGTACTTAGGCCCAAAGGCCTCCCCAGACGGTTCTACTCACCGTGTCAGAGGCCGAGGCCGAGGGAGATGAGAGTGCAGGGAAGTGGGGAAGAGGGGGCGGCCGCCACCAGGCTCCTCCGCTTCCCTTGGTCCAGAGCGGATCCCTCCCGCTTGTCAGGAGGCGGCCAGCGGGTGAGCGGACTGGCGGAAATGCGAGAGAGGAGAGGGGAAAGGCGTGGGGCTAAGCGGGGGAAACTGAGGGGAGGCGGGTCCCGCAACCGAGACGGGGATCTTCTCCCCCTCCGCAAAGCGAACCCAAAATGGCGGCGGGAGCGGCGGCGGCAGAGCGGCGGCGGCGGCAGCTCCTTGGGAGGGAGGGAGCGAAGGGCGCCTCGTGCCCCCCCACCTCCCACTCCTCCCTCCTCGCGTTTTCCCCCTTCGTCCTCCCCCCTCAGCCGACTCGGGCGGCGGAGCGCGCACGCCCGCCCGCACGCGCCAGAGTGTATCTGGGCTCGTCGCTCGCTGCTCCCACCAACCACCGCCTTCGGCCGCCTCGCGCGCCCGCCAGCCAGCACGCACTCCCTCTGGGGCGCCTTGTGGCACAGTCCTCCCCTTCCCCTCGGCCCCTGTCAAGCCAGCTCTGGCGCGGGCCCTCACGCGTACCTTCAGCAGCGCGAGCCCAAGCCTCCTCCTCCACCTCCTCTCCTCTCCTCCCCCCCTTCCCCGCCCCCACTGCCACCAACCGCCGCCACGGCCGCCGCGGCCTCCTCCTCCTCCGGCCCCCCCGACATACCCTCCACCCCTCACGCGTGCGCCTCCCACAATCCCCCCCGCGGGACTGTTCCATTCCCGTCGGCCGCAGAAGCGGGGGAGAAAGCGACAGGCGAAGTGGGCAGAGCTTGCCGTCAGGACACGAATGACCGCGAGTGACGGAGAGAAACCTGTGGCTATTTACCTCGCTGGCCGCGGCGCCCTGGCGCCGCAGCTTCCTTTCCTGGCCTCGCCCTGGCCGCGGCGAGCGGGTCGAGGGCGGCCTAGCGCCCCTCCGCTGGCGGGTGGTTGGAGGCCGCGGCGGCTGCGCATTGAGCAGCTTCCTGCCTTACGACCCGAGCTTGCTTCTCCGCTGCGGGACGCGCGGCGTGGAGACAGCGCTTGACAGTGTCTGCCGTTTGCCGGGCGGGGAGAGCTGGTTTGTGACTCGGTGAGGAAATGGACCGGCACGGGGGTTGTACCCATGAGGGAAAGGAGCGGGACTCCGAACCTCCATGAGGTAGGGAGTGAGACCAGTAGGGCCGGCGACCCTCCTTAGGGGGCTTCCCTTTGGGCTCTGTGTTGCGGACCTAGGACTCAGGAAAGAACCCACTCAGTGGTCGACTTTTTCCTTTTCTTTTTTTTAAAACCCAGCTTAAATTTCTCGAATTTCACACTACTGTTTATATGCGATGATGTTTTTGTGCATTTTTACTCATTCTTCGTGGATGGATGATGAATGGATGATACATTTTCAACCTCATTAGGCAGCCTGGCTAGGGAATAAAGATACCATATATATCAAGCTCAGGTCTGGACTCCATCTGCCGTGTCTTGTGTGTCCTTCAGAAAGTTATTTTTCTTAGTTCTTTATCAACAAGAGACGAAAAATTGAACATAGAAATTAGTGAGCCCCTAATCTGCCTTCAGGGTTGATGTGCGATGTACCTGTAGAGTCAAATGAACTCCTAGGTACAGGGGAAGTGCAGTGTTATGTTATCGTTCACGGTGATGTTGATAAGGTTTGTGGATGTAATTGGTAGTTTGTGTCCTATTCTTCCAAATCGTAAATAAAACAATGCAAATCTAGGTCTATCAGATTTCCATAGTTACTGATACTTATGTCTCAAAACTCTGCATGAACATTTACTTTTTCTTGATTGAATTCAAAAGAATTACGGACTATTAAAAGCCACAGATAATTCCAAAGCTGTCTTCTAGTAATCTATTGTTTCACCTTGTAGGCAAAGCCGAATAAATGAGGCAAGGGATCCACTTAGGTTTCCCTTTTACTTCACATCTGTGGACTTCTAGGCAATAGTTTGAAAATCACTATACTAGATTAATCTCAAAGGCCATTCAAGGTCTAAAATTAGACACTCCTAAATTTCCTCCTTACCATATTTCAATATGTGAGTCTGGTTTTGTTTGCTTGCCTTTTTTTTTTTTTTTTAAATTAAAGGGAAATTCGCCTCAGTTACCTCACTCTCTGTTTGCTTTTCCTAACCTTAAGTCCAAACTTTTTCAAGGAGCTGTTTAGGAGCTGTTGATCTTTTTTAATTGTGCCATGTACGCAAGTGTATTTCTCTACTAAAAGCATTTTAAATTTGTTGTCAGGGACTATTCTAACATTTCTTTTATACTCTTTGGTAGTTTAGTGTAAAGCAAATCATGGAAATTTTGAAATGAATTTTAGATACTTAAAATATTAGAAGGGAAAGAAAATTAACATTTGTGAAATACTATGCCAGGAGAACTTGCGTTCCTATTAATCCTTAAAATAAACAACACTTTGAAATAGATCATATTATCCCCATTTTACAGATTTAATCCTTAAAATAAACAACACTTTGAAGTAGATCATATTATCCCCATTTTACAGATGAGAAGAAGCCTGAGGCTCAAAAAAAGTCAGATAACTATCTTTAGATTTTAGTTTGCCTGGCTCTTAAAAATGTAACTTTTTTCACTGTATCACATTGTCTTCATAGTAAATTTCCTTTTAGTGACATAATTGCATATGCTACAAAGAAAAAACACTTCTAATACAATTCCGCTACACTTGTATATAAAGAGAGTTACTTATAGTCTCTGCCTTTAACTTCTGGTAACTGCACTTCATGAATTGCCGGTTAAGTATAGACAGATAAGATAGTATTCAATTCTTTTATGTATGCCCCGGGTGCCTACCAGAGACTAAAATATATTAAGTGCTCAATAAAATGACCTTATTGAATGAATGAACCTTGAATTATTTAAACCAGAGAAAGTATGGAAAACAGAATAATGGTTCGCCCAAAGATGTCTGTGTTGTAATCCCTGGAACCAGTAAATGTGTTATGTTCCATGGCAAAAGAAAATTAAGGATACTAATCACTAACCTGAAAATAGGGAGATTACCTTGAATTATCTGGTAACCCTGCTGCAATTACAAGAGTTCTTGAAAGATGGAAGAGGAAGACCAAAGAATCAGTGTCAGAGTGATGCAGGAGGGCATAGACCTGACCAGCTGCTGCCGGCAGGCTTTGAAGATGAAGGGCAACCTCTGAAACCTAGAGAACCCAAGAAAACAGATTCTCTGCTAGAGCACCCAGAAAGAACACAGTCCTGCTGACACTTTGATTTTGGACTTCTAAACCACAGAACTCTAGATGACAAATTTATGTTGTTTTATTATTATTACCAGGTTTGTGGTAATTTGTTACAGCAGCAATAGGAAACACAGCAAGGGGCCCAAATCACAACTACCTCCAGAGTACTTTGCCTCGGATGATGGTTTTGTACTTTAATTTAAAAAAGGGTAAGATTTAACTGAAACTTTTCTTTAAGCACAGTGAGAGGCCCTCAGCAAAACTGCCTACATTTCCAGTGTTTCCCTACTGCTCTGCTTCTGGCATCAGTCCTCAAGCTGTAAACAGACAGTTGGGCTCTATGCTATTGCTGTACAGCAGCAGTCTTAGCTAAGCTGAGCTCAGATTTCCCCACTAGAATAGAAGTAATTAAACATTTATCTCATAATGCTTCCTTGCCGGGATGTTGCAGCAGGGAACGGTGGAATGCAGATTAGCAAGAAAAGCGTTTCAGTGTACACTTTTTAAAAAATATTTATTTATTTGGCTTCATCTGGTCTTAATTGTGGCACGTCGGCTCTCTAGTTTTGGCTCACAGGCTACCCCAAGATGTGTGGGATCATAGTTCCCTGACCAGGGATCGAATCCAAATTCCCCACATCCCAAGGCAGATTCTCAACCACTGGACCACCAGGGAAATCCTGATGTATACTTTTAAAATAAAGTTTCAAACATCTAAAGATACAACCTACTGGAGCATCATCAGGGTTAACTTTACACTTGACAAGTTATGGTAAATACTATAAAAATATAGAGCTTCAAACTCTTATATGATTAGTAAAATATATATATGTATGTATACATATATATATAATAGTCCATAAATAATTTTCTATTTACCACGGGAAGAACTCTGTAATTTTTGTTTGGGTACCATGATTTTTAACTCATGTTTCAGGTAATTGCCTTTTAGCAAAGTAGAAATGTACACTCCCCACTGCCTGGGTTCAAAGCCTAACTGTTTTACTTGGTAACTGTGCAAACTTGGGTAGAAACTAGTTGGTCATAGTAATAACCCATTTTTTAAAAGTAATTTAATCCTTTTAGGAATCCTGTATGGAAATCCTACCATTTTCTCCATTTTAGAAATGAGGAAACAGACAACACAAACTTGTTAAGGTCACACAACTATTAAGTAGGAGAGCCCCATTTCAAATTCTAGAAGTTAGATTCTTTTTTTTTAAGAAGTTATTCTTGAGTCCATGTTTTTAACTATTCTGCCATACTTGCCACTTTATCTTTGTAAGTTGGAGATAATAATATTTATGTCATAGAATTGTTTTGAAAATATAGAGTTAATTTACATAAAGCACTCAGACCAGTGCCTGATCTACAGAAAATGTTTAGTAAATGTTAGCTGTTGCTATTGTGGTTGCTCTAGGTTGTTTTGGTTTGTTTTTTGAACCCTAGATGTTTTCCTCTGTACTTTAGTAGCTGGAAGAAAGTGAACATCAAAGCAGATATTCCTTATTTCTTTTTTTCCCAGTACAGCCCTTGTATATTTGTTATATGTTGGTATTTTAAATTGCTCTTAGCTTGGTAAATGTTATATTACCAAAGGAAGGAAAAATGTCTGGAAAACACTACTATAGTCCTTGCCCTTGTTTTACAGATAGGAAACTTGGGCTCACAGAGTAAAGAAAAAAAAAAAAAAGATGTTTTTACAAGCTTGAAACAATGTTATTTTTCCTGTGAAGAATGTTACATGAAAAGTACCCCTGTGAGAAACCTGAGGGTTTACCAAACCCTGCCAGGGTAGATTTAGATGTGTTGTTGGGATGGGGCCCCACTGTTTATTTTCTTTACCCTCAGCCTAACACAATTGGATGCAGCAGGATTTTTCTAAACAGAGTAATATAATTCATACAGAAAAGCTGTTTGTTAGCTTTAAAGGATTCATTAGGAGTTTGTTGATTTAATTTTTTAAAAATTACTTTCTCCTTGGGTGATAGCAATATGGCTCAGAGGTCAAAAAGTATAAAAGACACTACTCTCTCTCTTCTTGCCCCCACAAGAACCCATTTCCTTTCCCTGAAGGCAAACAGGATTATCAATTTTTGTATATCCTTCCAAATATTTACCTTTTTACAAACAAATTGGATAGATTTTCCCCTTTTTTACATAAATGATAGCTTGCTGTATACATTGTTCTGCATTTTGTTTTTGTTTTGTTCTTCACTTAATGTATATTAGAGATTTTTCCTCATTAATATGGAGAGAACTTTTGGGATTGTTTCATTTCTAAGCAGCTGCATGGTATTCCATTGTATGGATATGCTGAATTAGGCTCTTTCCATTCTTGCAATATTAGAAACAGTGTTGGAATGAATAATCTCCAAGAACCAAATTTTTCCTATAGGACTCAAGATTTAAAACACTCTCAACCTTGGCACTGCTGAAATTTGGGGCTGGATAATTCTTTGTTGTGGGAGCCTCTCCTATGCATTGCAGAATGTTTAACAGAAACCCTGGCCTCTCTATTCACTAGATGCCAGGAGCACCTCTCCCCCAAGTTGTGACAACCAAACTCCTACCAGACATTGCCAGATGTTTCATAGGGGGCAAAGTTGCTGGTTTAGAGAAAAAGATTCCTAGGACTTCTGCAGTGGTGCAGAGGTTAGGACTCCACATTCTTAATGCAGGGGTCATGGATTGAATCCCTATCCCTGGTCAGGGAAGTAAGATTCCACATGCTACATGACATGGCCAAAAAATAATAAATAAATGAATGAAAAAGAATTACTGATCATTGGGAAATCAGTCTAGTTTCAATAGAGAAAAAGTTATGGCAGATTAATGTATCATCTTTTGTCAGAATTCCAATAATGGTAAACCAAAAGACTGCCATTTTATATGTATAATATCTTCATTAATATAAGACATTTGATAATCTCATGGCTTTTTGGAGAAATATGTCCTGAATGCTGAATTGGTTACATAACCATACCCAGAGACTACCTGTTCTTAAATGGGTTGAATTTCCCTTAACCATTGACATCTATGCAGTGGTTCTCACTCTTAGCTGCACATTGAAATCAGTGAGGTTACTCTAGTACCTATGAAATACCTATGTCTGAATCTCACTAATAGACATTGTGGTTTGATTGGGCTGAGATGCAATCTGAATAGCGGAGTTTTAGTTATACGCAGGTGATTCTAATGTGCAGCCAACATTGGAATCCAGTGATCTAGGCTATGCTACAAAACTCTGTAAAAAACTGTATCGTATTAAATTGTTACTTGAATGAAATAGCTGAGGATATATTTTTCAAATTTATAATTTTCACACAGTTTTTAAAGGATAGGTAATATGTTGGTGATAGATTTCAGAAAAACATTCAGATCTCCATATGGAGGATCCTGAATTGGAACTTATAACAGAAAGAGTACATTATCAAAAAAGTTTGCAAAATCCAAATAAAGTCCACGGTTTAGTTAATAATATTGTAGCAATATTAATTTCTTAATTTTGATAATTGTGCTATGGGCATGTAAGATGTTAACATTAGGATGGATGAAGTTGGATGAAGGGTGTAGGAAACTCTTTCTACTATCTTTGCTGTTCTTTTGGCCTAAAGTTTTTAAAAATGAAAATTGAAAAACTATTACAAATGTTTATCCCTTGCAACTACCTGTGTGACTCAAGATTTCTTATATTATGCATACAAAATAAAGTCAAATTTCATCTGATGCTGAAACTGACATGAAAACTGCAACTCTATTCAATAATTTCTGGTTTGGAATTTTATCAAAACAATTTTGGGCTTCCCAGGTGATTAGTGGTAAAGAATCTGCCTGCCAAGCAGGAGACACAGGTCAGGAAGATCCCCTGGAGAAGGAAAGGGCAACCCACTCCAGTATTCTTGCCTGGGAAATCCCACAGACAGAGGAGCCTTGGCAGACTACTGTCCAGGGTTACAAAAGAGTCAGACATGACTTAGTGACTAAACAACTACAAAACAACTTTTAGTTCTCATTGATTAACTTTATAACTAAATTTTTTAAATTGTGAAGTTTCAAAAACTTTTATTAATATAGATAATATTGACAAAAAAGTTTCAAAACAAACAATTGAATTTTAACAATTCAGTTATTCTTAGAAAGTGAAACTGAAGTCACTCAGTCGTGTCCAACTCTTTGCGACCCCATGGACACAAGGCTCCTCTGTCCATGGGATTTTCTAGGCAAGAGTACTGGAGTGGGTTGCCATTTCCTTCTCCAGGGAATCTTCCTGACCCAGGGATCGAACCCAGGTCTTCCACATTGTAGAGAGACGCTTTGCTGTCCAAGCCACCAGGGAAGTCCAGTTATTCTTAACTAAGGTCAAAATCAACAAATAGCTGCACAAATAAAGTGTTGAGGCTACCTAGGAAGAAAAATGATATAGTGATGAGGAATATTTACTCTCAATTCCAATAACCATGTTTAGATCCAAGCCTCTCCATTTTTTAACAGTACAGTGGTTTCTACTTGTTAGAAAAATTGTAATTTTGCAGCAAAAGTGAAAATGAAAGTCATTCCGTTGTGTCCGACTCTTTGCAACCCTGTGGTCTAACTTCACAGATCCTCCCTTAAAGTGGTAAAGTCTCCTTCCTACCATTTGAACCCAACCTGGACTACATGCGCATGCTCAGTTGCTCAGTCGTGTCCGACTCTTTGCGGCCCCATGGACTGTAAAAACACAGGACACCGTACCTGTGACTTACACAACTGTCCGTGTGCACTCAGTCGTGCCCGACTCTTTGCGGCCCCACAGACTGTAAAAACACAGGACACCGTACCTGTAACTTACACAACTGTCCGTGTGCACGCAGTCGAGTCCGACCCTTTGCAGTCCTATCAACTGTAGCCTGGCAGGTTCTTCTGCCCATGGAATTTTCCAGGCAAGAATATGGGAGTGGGGTGCCATTTCCTACTTCAGGTGATCTCCCCAACCCTGGTCTAGTTGGCCTATCATGGTCTGCAATAGAATGCAACAGTCTTTATTGGTCTGAGCCAGTTTTGAAGGGATCTTAAGTGTTTTAGTTCTCTTGGACCTTTGCTACTGCTGTGACAAGTCCAGGCCACTCTGCAAAGAAGCTGAGAGACAGTGTACAGTAGAATCAATCATCCTAGTTGAGACTAACCTCAGATGCATGAGAAAATACTTCAAAGATAGCCAGATCTGGTCCAGAGCAAGGGAAGTAACCAGCTTGTAGCTATAGACGTCTGAGTGATAATAGTTATTGTTTTAAACCACTGAGTTTTAGGGTAGTTTGTTCAGCAGCAGTCTTCCCTGGTGGCTCAGATGGTAAAGCATCTGCCTGCAATGCAGGAGACCTGGGTTCAATCCCTGGGTTGGGAAGATCTCCTGGAGAAGGAAATGGCAACCCACTCTAGTACTCTTGCCTGAAGAATCCCATGGGCAGAGGAGCCCGGTAGGCTACAGTCCACGGGGTCGCAAAGAGTCGGACACGACTGAGCGACTGAGCGACTTCACTCTTTCACTTTGTTCAGCAGCAGCAACTGATAAAATGCTTCAGAGGCTGCTGTGATGCTAAAATAACATAAAGCATATAATATATATTAGTGCATTGTCTGGCATATAGTAATCACTGCATATTAGCTTCCGTTTTGGTTATTTTAATATGGCTAAAACAATATTTTTTAATAACAGCTTTATTGAGGTTGACATACTATAATTCATGTACAGTTAAACTCAGTGTCTTTAAAGTGTACAGTTCAGTCAGTTTTTAGTATATTCACAAAGTTGCATAAACATTACTATCTAATTTTAGAACATTTTTATTACCCCAAAAGTACCATCAGTAGTCAGTCTCCATTCTCCCCTCTCCCAGCTCTGGCCACCAGTAATCAAATTTTTTGTCTCAGTAGATTTGCCTATTGTGAACATTTCATATCATTAGAAGTACACTACATGTGATCTTTCGTGACAGACTTCATTCCTTTTGTTTAAAGTTTCATCCATATTGTAACATGTATCAGAGCTTCATTGCTTTTTATTTACTGAATAATGTTCCACTGAATGACTGCACCACATCTGTTTATCCGTTAATGGACATTTGGATTGTTTCTAGATTTTGGCTATTAGGAATGATGCAGCTGTGAGCATTTCCACACAAATGGTAACGTGTGCAAATGTTTTCATTTCTCTTGGGTATATAACTAGGGGAAGCGTTGCTAGGTCATTTGGTAAATCCATGTTAAAACTTTTGAGGAAATGACTAACAGTTTGCCAAAGTGATGAAGCCATTTTACAATCCTAGCAGCAATGTATGAGAATTCTGGTTTTTCTGCATCCTCCTCAATGCTTGTTATTGTCTGTTCTTTTTGATTTTAGCTATCTTCGTGAGTATGAAGTGGTATCACATTGTATTTTTTTTAATTAATTTATTTGAAGTTAAAAGACGCTGGCTCCTTGGAAGAAAAGCTATGACAACCTAGACAGTGTATTAAAGAGCAGACATTACTTTGTCAACAAAGGTCCATATAGTCAAAACTACAGTTTCTCCAGTCGTCATGTATGGATATGAGAGTTGGACCATAAAGAAGGCTGAGCACTGAAGAATTGATACTTTTGAAACATGGTGCTGGAGGAGACTCTTGAGAGTCCCTTGCACTGCAAGATCAAACCAGTCAATCCTAAAGGAAATCAGCCCTGATATTCATTGGAAGGACTGATGCTAAAGCGCCAATATTTTGGCCATCTGATGCAAAGAACTGACTCTTTGGAAAAGAGTCTGATGCTAGGAAAGATTGAGGGCAGGAGGAGAAAGGGGCAAGAGAGGATGAGATGTTTGCATGGCATCATCAACTCAAGGGACATGAATTTGAGCAGATTCCGGGAGATAGTGAAGGACAGGGTAGCCTGGTGTGCTACAGGGGTTGCAAAGAGTCCAACACAACTGAGCGACTGAATGACAACAAAATTTATTTGGCTGCATTGGTTCTTGTCACATGGGATCTTTTGTTGTAGCACATGGACTCTCGAGTAGTGGCGCACAGGCTTAGTTGCTCCGAGCCATGTAGGATTTTAGTGCCCTGACCAGGGGTAGAACCCATGCTCCCTGCATTGCAAGGTGGATTTTTAACCACTGGACCAGGGAAGTCCTATATCACGTTGTGTTTCTGATTTGTATTTTCCTAGTGGTGTTGAGAAGGCAGTGGCACCCCACTCCAGTACTCCTGCCTGGAAAATTCCATGGACGGAGGAGCCTGGTGGGCTGCAGTCCATGGGATAGCTAAGACTCAGACACGACTGAGCGACTTCACTTACACTTTTCACTTTCATGCATTGGAGAAGGAAATGGCAACCCACTCCAGTGTTCTTGCCTGGAGAATCCCAGGGACAGGGGAGCCTGGTGGGCTGCCGCCTATGGGGTCGCGCAGAGTCGGAAACGACTGAAGCAACTTAGTAGCAACAGCAGTGGTGTTGAGAGTCCTTTCATGTGCTTAATGGTCATTGTATATCATCTTTGGAGAAACATCTGTTTAAGTTCTTAGACATTTTTGAGTTGTGTTTTCTTTTTATTGCTCAGTTCTTTGTATAGGGATATACAGATATATAATCAGATATGTCTTTATCAGATACATAATTTGCAAATCTTTTCTGACGTTCTGTGGGTTTTTTACTTCCTTTGTTTTGTTGTGTTTTGTTTGTTTCTTTACTTTTCTTTTTTTGGGGGGGGGCTGATTTTTATTTGCTGATTCCCCCACCAGAGCTCAAACCTGGCTCTGGCTATGAAAGCACTTATTCCTAACCACTGAACTGCCGAGGAATTATCTGTCTTGATAGTATCCTTTGAAGCAGAACTTTTTAATTTTGATGAACTCTAAGTACCTATTTTTATTTTTGTTATTTGAGCTTTTGGCATCATTAAGAAACCATTGCATAATCCAAAGTCCCAGAGATTTACTCTTGTATTCTTAGAAGAAAATAGTTTTATAGTTTTAGCACTTCCATTTAGGTCTGTAATCTATTTTGAGTTAATTTTTGTATGTGATGTGAGGTAAGGGTCGTAATTTCATTATGTTACATGTGAATATTCTGCTGCCGCACCATTTCTTGACTGTTCTTGCTCCCATTGCATTTTCTTGGCACTCATGTTAAAAATCAGCTGACTGTGGTGTAAGAGTTTATTACTGAATTCTCCACTCTGTCCCATTTATCTGTGGGCATATAGGTGAGACATAAGACCTATAGGCATATGCTTATACCATAACTTTAGAAATCAGGAATGTAAGCCCTCCAACTTTTTTTTCCCAAGGTTTTATAGGCTATTCTGAGTTCATTGCATTTTCATATGAATTTTGAGAACAGCTTGACAATTTCCATTAAAAAGGCTGCTGGGATTTTGCTAGATAATAATATTTGTTTTATAACCACTGGTGGCTCAGATGGTAAAGAATCTGCCTGCAGTGCAGGAGACCCAGGTTCAATCCCTGGGTCAGGAAGATCCCCTGGAGAAAAAAATGGCAACCCTCGCCAGTATGCTTGCCTAGAAAATCCCACGGACAGAGGAACCTGGCAGGCTACAGTCCTGAGGGTCAGAAAGAGTGGGACATGACTGAGTGACTAACACTAGGACTTAGGAATATTTGTTTAAAAAAGAAAGAACTGATGATATTGGCGAGATGTGTTCTCAATGAAACAATGGTGTTACAGAATAACAAAGTAGTTACTCTTGAAAATATAAAATCTAGAAACAGTAGGTGATAGCTGAAGAGTATTGGTGAGGAATGTAAAGGCCTTCTATGATGATTGCTTTGAGAAACTGAAAACATTTACCCAGGAAAAGGTAAATAGGGGACATAACTACCTTTGATGTATTGTGTGAAAGGTGGCTTGTAAAACCAAATAGAAAGACTGGGATAGTGGATTGAAAGCTACAAGGAGACGTTTTACCTCGGATTGTGAAAGAACTTTCCATAAAAGCTGAAAACCATATGGACAGCTTACTGCATTCCCCATCAGTGGAAATGTTCAGGCACTTGATAATTGACAACACAGTATGTGCAGTGGCTAATGGGAAAGAACGCAGATCACACATGGATTTGAATGCTAGAACTGTCACTTCTAGGCTGTATACCTTCAGGGAAGTTAGTCTATCCATCCTTGTTTTCATGTGTACTTAATAGTATCTACTTCATAGGATTGTGTTGTCAGACAGTGCCTATAAATTGCTTAATACAGTGCCTGTTTCTGGAAAAAAAGAAAAACTGATAATAAGATCATTGTAGTATTAATTCACTTCTGAATGAGCTCTGTATGAAGTAGATCACCTTAACCTTAAGAGTTTATGATTCTCTTTACACAAAAACCTGTAAACAAATGTTTAATTGCAGTTTATTCGTAATAGCCAAAACCTGGACCTTCAGTGGATGAATAAGCAGTTTATGAATAAACATTCATACCATGGAATAGTACTCAGGATTAAAAGAACAAACTGTTGGGGCATGAGTTTGATCCCTGGTCAGGAAGTTAAGATCCCAAATGCTGCACAAGATCCCACAAGCTGTGTAGCATGGCCAAAAAAAAGTTTTTTAAAATAGAAGAAGAAACTATTGATACATGTAACACACAGCCCAGATGAATCTCCAGAAAATTATGGTGACTGGAAAAAGCTGATAGTAAAAGGTTGCATATAGTATGATTTTATTTATGTAACAGTCTCAAAAGGACAAAATTATAGAAACGAAACAGATTCGTTGTTGTCATGGTTAAGGAATGGGAAGGTTGTGAAAGGAAAGTGCAGGAGGCTATAAAAGGGCTACCTGAGGGATCCTTAAAGTGATGGAAATGTTTTGTGTTTTGACTGTGTTAATGTCAGTATCTTGGTACTATATTGTACTATAGTTTTGCAAGATGTTACCATTGGAAGAAACTGGGTAAAGGATACATTGTTGTTGTGTTAGATGCTCAGTCCAGTGTGACTCTTTGGGACCTCCTGGACTGTAGCCTGCAGGGCTCTTCTGTCCATGGGATTTCCCAGGCAAGAATATTGGAGTGGGTTGCCATTCCTTTCTCCAGGGGATCTTCCTGATCCAGTGATCCAACCTGGGTCTACCGGATTACAGGCAGATTCTTTACCATCTGAGCCACAAGGATACATGGAACATGTGTTACTTATTTCAACTGCATGTGAATCTACGAATGTCTCAATGGTAAATGCTTAATTTTAAAAATTATTTTTGTGACCACTGAAGTGTTAGTACATAATCTTTGGGATAGCTTTGTAAGTTTGGTACAGGCTTTTTCTGATTTCATTTTCAGTATACATCCGACAGAACTTTCTTCAATACAGTAGTGAGTAAACGTTCCTTCCAAGTATACCTGAAAAAGCTCCAAGTGGTTTAAAGACTCTGGAATTATTTATCTCTGGGATTTGTTTGTTTTATCCACACCTTAAACAAAGAATGACTGGGGTTGGAAGGAGGACTCTTGCGCCTTAGAATAGTAGAAATAGACCATGGGTAGAGTCTCAGAATGATGGCAGTGGAGCAATATTAGATATTAATATGATATCATTGAGAAATTTTTCCATCATCTTTGCTTCCTAGAAAACTTGCGATAATTATTTATCTTTAATTTTAACCTTCAGTCTTCTTACGGTTTTTTTTTTTTTCTACTATTTATTGTGGTAAAATGTATATAAAGTAAAATTTACCATTATGACCGTTTATTTTTCATCATAACCATTTTTAAGTGTACAGTTCCATCCTATTTTACTTTCACATTATTGTGCAGCCGCCACACCCTTCATCTCCGTAACTCTTTTCATCGTATACCATGAGGAAACCGATCCTTTATCTGCTTTCCAATAACAATGTGATTAACTTGTGCACTGCAAATCAGCACTCAAAGAATATGAAAAAACTGAAAGGAGAAATCTTTACTCAATTTTTCCCTAGTATTAGTGGCTTTGAGCCTTTTTTTTTGAAGTGCCCTGATTTGTATAAATCTTGGAATATAGATGCAAGGGATTAGATCTGATAGAGTGCCTGAAGAACTATGGACAGAGGTTTGTAACATTGCATAGGAAGCAGTGATCAAAACCATCCCCAAGAGAAAGAAATGCAAAAAGGCAAAATAGTTGTCTGAGGAGGCCTTACAAATAGCTGAGAAAAGAAGAGAAGCTAAAAGCAAAGGAGAAAAGGAGAGATATACCCATTTGAATGCAGAGTTTCAAAGAATAGCAAGGAGAGATAAGAAGGCCTTAATAAGTAATCAGTACAAAGAAATTAATGGGAAAGACCTCTTCAAGAAAATTAGAGATAACAAAGGAACATTTCATGCAAAGATGGGCACAATAAAGGACAGATACGGTATGGATCTAACAGAAGCAGAAGATATTAAGTAGAGGTGGCAAGAATACACAGAACTATATAAAAAAAAAGATCTCAATGACCCAGATAACCACCATGGTGTGATCACTAGAGCCAGACATCCTGGAATGTGAAGTCAAGTGGGCCTTAGGAAGCATCACTATGAACAAAGCTAGTGGAGGTGATGGAATTCCAGCTGAGCTAATTCAAATCCTAAAGGCTGTTGAAGTGCCGCACTCAATATGCCAACAAATTTGGAAAACTCAGCAGTAGCCACAGGACTGAAAAAGGTCAATTTTCATTCCAGTCCCACAGAAGGGCAATGCCAAAGGATGTTCATACTATTGCACAATTGCAGTCATCTCACGTGGAGAAGGCAATGGCAACCCACTCCAGTACTCTTGCCTGGAAAGTCCCATGGACAGAGGAGCCTAGTGGGCTGCCATCTATGGTGTCGCAAAGAGTCGGACACGACTGAGCGACTTCCCTTTCACTGTTCACTTTCATGCATTGGAGAAGGAAATGGCAACCCACTCCAGTGTTCTTGCCTGGAGAATCCCAGGGACGGGGGAGCCTGGTGGGCTGCCATCTATGGGGTCACACAGAGTCGGACACGACTGAAGTAACTTAGCAGCAGCAGCGGCAGCACTTGCTAGCAAAGTAATGCTCAAAATTCTCCAAGGTTGGCTTCAGAAATATGTGAACCAAGAATTTCCAGATATTCAAGCTGGATTTAGAAAAGGCAGAAGAACCAGAGATCAAAGAGAAAAGGCAAGAGAATTCCAGAAAAATATCCATTTCTTATTCATTGACTACACTAAAGCCTTTGACTGTGTGGATCACAACAAACTGTGGAAAATTCTTAAAGAGATGGGAATACCACAGCACCATACCTGCCTCCTGGGAAACCTGTATGCAGGTCAAGAAGCAACAGTTAGAACAAGACATGGAACAACGGTCCAGTTCCATATTGGGAAAGGAGTATGTTAAGGCTGTGTATTGTCACGCTGCTTATTTAACTTGTATGCCAGTACATCATGTGAAATGCTGGGCTGGATAAAGCACAAGCTGAAATCAAGATTGCCAGGAGAAGTATCAATAACCTCAGATATACAGATGACACCACCCTTACGGCAGAAAGTGAAGAGGAACTAAAGAGCATATTGTTAGAAGTGAAAGAGGAAAGTGAAATAGTTGGCTTAAAACTCAACATTCAAAAAATGAAGATCATGGCATCTGGCCCCATCCCTTCATGGCAAATAGATGGGAAAACAGTGGAAACAGTGAGAGACTTTATTTTCTTGAGCTCCAGAATCACTGCAGATGGTAACTGCAGCCATGAAATTAAAAGACACTTGCTCCTTGGAAGAAAAGGTATGACCAAGCTAGAGAGCATATTAAAAAGCAGAGACATTACCTTGCCAACAAAGGTCCGTCTAGTCAAGGCTATGGTTTTTCCAGTGGTCATGTATGGATGTGGGAGTTAGACTATAAAGAAAGCTGAGCACCAAAGAATTGATGCTTTTGAACTGTGGTGTTGGAGAAGACTCTTGAGAGTCCCTTGGACTGCAAGGAGATCCAACCAGTCAATCTTACAGGAAATCAGTCAGGATGAAAGAGAATGAGATGGTTGGATGGCATCACCAACTCGATAGACATGAGTTTGAGCAAGCTCTGGGAGTTGGTGATGGACAGCGAAGCCTGGTGTGCTGCAGTCCAGGGAGTCGCAGAGTCAGACACAAACGAATGTCTGAACTGAACTGGAATGTAGAATGAGCACATATTCTGTTCTTTCTGCTTTCAGTCGGCCTGTCAATTTGATTTTTGTTTGTTTGTTTGTTTTTATTTAAAGGTATTTTGTAGGACTTGTAAAGTGTGGTTTAGTCTGGATTGTCTGCTTTGAGATTATACTTTTGAGATTCACCTTCCTTTTTTCCTTAAAATATCTTCTCTCATTCTCATATAAGCCCTGTGTGTGTGTGTCCTTTACCTTTAAAAGCAGTAGAAAAATAGTGAAGGGTTTTAAGAGCAAGACTTCAGTGGAAAGGATGGATTGGAGAAGTTCAAGGATGGAGGCTGGTAAGATATAAGATGACTGGGTACAAAATGGAAAGCTGGTCACATTTTCCTGACCAGCATTTCTCATAATTTCTAAAACATAGCCAGAGTAATGGCCTCAGTGACCACAGGCATACATGGAGAAAGTACTACCCTCAGGATTATGTCACCACTCTTTGTAGGACCCGGCCTCCCTGCAGAGCTGCTGCCCACAGATGTCTCACATTAGTGGTGGTACCAGGGCACATTGAGAAGATACAGGGAGCAAGGCTGAGTAGGCTAGATACTCTTGGAGTGGCACTGGGTCATAAGTAGTTTGGGAATTGGAAAAGCTGAGGTTGGCTGGAGGGCTTAGGGTTGGAAATCAGCTGACATGGAGGGTTAGAATTTGTATGGAGGTTGGTTGTCACAGATGGAGGCAGGGAGTTGAGGTAATTGAAATAGGAATGGAATGAGAACTGAAGTTAAGAAAATTGAGCTGGTCAGAGGTGGTGTTGGGTGCCAGGTGATGGTTGTATCAGGTGGAAATCGACGCTGGGTGGTTTTGGGCACTGGGTTGTTGTGTTGGTGGTTGCCGGAAGTACCCCCAAGTTCTGTGATTCCTTAGAAGAACTCAGAGGTCAGCATATAGTTGTACTTACAGCTATGACTTATTACAGCAAAAAGATACAGAGCAAAATCAGTACAGGAAAAAAGGCACATTGGGCAAAATCTGGAGGAAACCAGGTATAAATTTCCAGAAGTCCTTTCCTTTCCCAGGAGAATTGTGTAAGACACGCTTGATTCCTTCAGCAAAAAGTCGACAATAAATGAAATGTTGCCACCGAGGGAAACTATCAACAGTCTCAGTGCCCAGGGTTTTTAATTGGGGCAGGTCATGTATTCATTTGCTGCCTAGCATGGACTAAAATTCCATATTCCAGAAGGAAAGCAAGTGTTTCATATAAACCATGTTGTTTGGGTAAATAGTTTAGGCACAGTGAGTCACTCTTACCCATTCTAGGAGTGATGGGAACTCTCCCCAAATCGAATCTCAGAGACACCAGCTAAGGGGCAACCTTGCCAGCAGGATCCCAGTGTTAGCCTTGCTCTTTGAGTTCTTTCCTGCACAGTTGGACTAGATAGCATGTGCTGCTGGTGGTGGTGGTGAGCGGCGATGGAAGCACTGAAGGCAGCACTAAGGAGAAGGGGGAGCAGAGGCTCCCGCGACTCTGCCTGCAGCCCAGCAGAATTCACCCTCAGGCTGGGCGTATGCTTATTCCACAGCAGCAACCCTTCCACTCACACCCAGGAGAAGGTAATTAATCATATTTTGTGGAGTTCCAAGTGTTCTAAGACCAAGTAAATTTGTATTAAAAAGATTCTGGGGACATCCCTGGTGACCCAAAGGTTAAGAGTCCACCCTCCAATGCCGGGGATGCAGGTTTGATCCTTGGTTGAGGAACTAGGGTCTTGGGATGACTAAGTGCACAGGCTGCAGCTGTCGAGCCCACACACTCCTGTGCTCCACATCAAGAGAGCCCCCTTGGGCTGCAAACAGAGAAAGCCTGCACACCACAACGAAGACCCAGGGCACCTCAGGGGAAAAAACATTCTGCTATTTTGTTTTGTTTTGTTTTAGTCACTGAGTCATATCCAACTCTTTGCAGCCTTGTGACTGTAGCTCACCAGGTTCCTCTGTCCATGGAATTCTCCAGGCAAGAATACTGGAGTGGGTTGCCATTTCCTTATACATGGGACCTTTCCAACCCAGGAATCCAAACCACATCTCCTGCATTGCCAGGCAGGTTCTCTACCACTGAACCACCACAGAAGCCCCTCCTCTTTACTATAGTTTTCCCCAAAGCTTTTAAGTATGCACATATATAGATATGTTGCAATTATTCAAGAAATGAATGAATATATAGCATTCTCAAGTTTCTTTGGCCAGAGAACATTGATGCATTTTATGAGTAGTTTCACCAAACTCATTTTGTGAACCTGCTGCTCTAGAACTTTCGGTTTTGAAACACAGCAAAGGAGCCTGGAATCCCACATGTGAACAGGAGGCAGGCCAGTAGAGACCATGCCAGTCTTGTTCACCACTGAATGCTCTGTATGATGTGGGCATGTAGAAGTGCATCACACATTTTGGAATGACTGAATTAAGGCCTGCTTTGGCATCTTTACTGAAAAGTTCGCTTTTCTACGCTGCCCAGACAAGGATCCATACAGCAGTGTTCGGGATTCCCATTTTAATTTAAAGGAAAGCTTTCACAATGTCTAGAGTCCTTTATGTCCTGCAGATGAAAGGGGTGGGTGTCCTTAAATTTCTTGCAGCTGGAACCCACTCTTGACTTCCAAATGAAACGGTACATCTACAAAAGGAAAAATGGTGGCATCTACATCATAAATCTAAAACCCTGGGAGGAGCTTCTGTTGGCAGGTCATGCCATTGTTGCCGTTGAAAGTCCAGCTGATGTGAGTGTCCCATCCTCCAGGAAGCTGTGCGGAAGTTTGTTGCTGCTCCTGGAGCCACTCCTATTGCTGGCTGCTTCTCTCCTGGACCCTCACTAGCCAGATCCGGGCAGCCTTCCAGGAGCCACAATTTCTGGTGGTTACAGCTGCTCACAGAGACCTCTTACGTTCACCTGCCCACCATTGCTCTGTGTAACACAGACTCTGCAGAGAGGAGAAGAGAGTGGACGTTGTCATCCCATGCAACAAGAAAGCTGACTTGGTGGGTCTGATGTGGTGGATACTCACCTGGGGAAGTTCTGTGCATGCATGGCGCCATCTCCTGTGAACGCCGATGGGAGGTCATGGCTGATCTCTACTTCTACAGAGACCCTGAAGAGATTGAAAAAGAAGAGCGGGCAGCAGCTGAGAAGGTTGTGACCAAGGAGGAATTTTACGGTGACTAGACCCATTCGGCTCCTAAGTTCTTTGCTGCTTGACCTGAGGCGGCAGACTGGTCTGCAGGCGTGCAGGTGCCATCAGTGCGTATTCGGCAGTTCCCTGTTGCCGCCTGGAGTGCTGAGCCTGCCACTGAAGACCGCTGTGCAGCTCCAAATGCTCAGCCCCTGAAGATGAGGGAGCGACCCCTGAGGAGTCTTAAGCTGTTCTTCCACAAGCTAAAATGGAAAGAGGTTGATGGAAAATAAACTGTTTCTAAAAGAGAAAAAGTAAACTTGAAAACTAAAAGGAAATAAAACTCATAGGAGTTTATGTCATCTCTTAACTGTGCTATAAGCTCTTTTCGGTCAGAGACCATGACAGCTTTGTTCACCATCTTATTCACAGGCCCTGGCATATAACAGGTGCTGTGTAGCTGTTGAATAAATGAGTGCAACTTTATTATCTACTAGTGAATATTGAAAGTTACATTTAAGTATTTTAAACAGTTTTTTACTTCACATGATTAAGATTTTTCTGTTAAATACTTCCAGCATACAAAAATGGATAAACATAACACATATGGCATAAAAATAAAGCAAATGCTCATATATTCATTATCCATCATTTGAAGTAGATCATTATAATTTTCTTTGTGTCAGTCAGTCAGTTCCGTCGCTCAGTCGTATCCAACTCTTTGCGAGCCCATGAACCACAGCACACCAGGCCTCCTTGTCCATCACCAACTCCCAGAGTCCACCCAAACCCATGTCCATCGAGTCGGTGATGCCATCCAACCATCTCATCCTCTGTCGTCCCCTTCTCCTCCTGCCCCCAATCCCTCCCAGCATCAGGGTCTTTTCCAATGAGTCAACTCTTCCCATGAGGTGGCCAAAGTATTGGAGCTTTAGCATCAGTCCTTCCAATGAACACCCAGGACTGGTCTCCTTTAGGATGGACTGATTAGATCTCTGTGCCCTTCCCCAATCTTGTCCCTTTATCTCTTCCCTAAGAGTAAAGACTATTCCAAATATGTGTTTATCATGCTCCTTCTTTCAGTTTTACTACATATATGTGTATTCCCCAAATAGGATTTATGTTTTTGAGCTTCATATGAATTATATCATGTTATATGTTACAGTTCACCCTCAGTATTAGTTTTGAGGTCCATCTATGCCATACATGTAACTGCAGTTTATTTTTGTATGGTATTCCATTGTATGACGGTATCTCTGTTTATATACTCTGTTGTATCAGTGGACATTTGTGCTTTTTTACAGTTTTTGATCATTCATATTCTACTACTATAAACATTGTAATACATATTTTTCAGTGTACCTGTATATGTGTTTTTCTAAAATAAATACAGAGTAGAATACCTGGGCCATAGTCATGTACATTCTCAGCTTTACAGATAATTTCAAATTTGTTTTCTAAGATATTTGTATTTATAGCCCCATTGACAGTATAGGAAAGTTCCCAGTGTTCCCAGTGCTCTCGCATTTGCTGTTGTCTTTTTTGTTTTTCTCATATGATGATTGTGGAAATCTCTTTGTCATGGTTTTAATTTCTATTTCCCTGATTTGTCATCAGGGTGAAACTTTTCATGGATTTACTAGCCATTTGTATTCCCTTTTCTGTGAAATGTCTGTTCATGTCCTCTGTTCATTTTTAAATCCATGTCTAGGCATTCTTTAGCCTAGATACTAACCCAGTGTGCAGATATCTTTTTCCCAGTTGTGGCTTACCTTTTCACTTTCTTTTTTTTTAAGCACAGGGATAATGCTGAAAGGAATGACAAGGCTTGTCTCCAGGGTCCATAAGGTGAGTCCTAACTGACCTAAGTGCTTTGTGCAAACTGTCTTTAGGTGAATTTCCTTTCTAAATTGATTATATCCAGAATAAAATGCTCTGGTGAACTTGAGCTGACTGACCACTCAAAAAAAAGCATTCACAACTCCTTTTGTCTGCCATACACATCACTCCTAACTGCCCTAAAAATCCAGTAACAGGTCTTAGTAGAATAGTTGTCCTTGGAATTTTACCCTGTCATAGGAGAATTAACATTTTTTAGTAGATAAATAAGCTTAAGCAAAGTTATCTTTATTCACTTTTATTATTCTCTAGTTGAGTTCTCATCCCTTAATGAAGTACTGAAAAAAAAAGTTGCTAATTTCTGATAGTTGATTAACAGTCATATGTAAGAAAGACAATTCTGTTACTTTACTTCATTCTCTCATCTAATCAGCAAATAATTTTTCAGCACATTCCATAAGGCAGATGCTGGGGATTCTAAGATGACTCATCTCACTAATAACGGTTTCTGTTTGTTGGGCATTCATTATGTGCCAGACACTGTACTAAGTGCTTTGTTTCTCTTAATCTTCATGATCAACCCATAAGGTAGACAATATCTTTGTTTCACAGATGCAGAAATTGAGGATTAGAAAGGTAAGTAACTTGCCTGAGTAACATGGTGTGAAGTTGTCGAGCCCAGACTAGGTAGCGAGTCTGTCTGACTTAAAAGGCTATGACCTTACCCACTCTGCTGTATTGCATTTTATGGCCCATGTTTTCCTTTCAGACCTCAAAATCCAGTAGCAGAATCATGATTAAATGACTTTGTCCTAGTATGGTGAAGGCATCTCACTGGATTAGTAGGGTCCAGAGGAAATCCTAAAGAGCTAAATCCTGAAGGAGGAGCACTGAGCAGAAGGCCTTAGTCACTCCCATCTGACCATTTAATTGCAGATTAGATTTCCTTAGAAAGGAGTCCTTCCTCTCATGGGGGTCATCTTTTCCCCCAAGATTCATGACAGACCTGTGTGCATAAAATAACCCATTTTTATAAAACAAAATGAAAATGAAAGGAAATATCAACAAATGGATGGACTCTGGCCCCAACTAATTATATTAAAAGGCTACAATTTCTTCTTCCTAATAGCAGACAAGAAAGTCTTGAGTCCAAACTGCAGAGGAATGTCAGTGAGAAAATAGTATGCTTTCTGTAGATGGGGTTAGAGGGACCTTTATGGGTTCATGAATGGTGCTCTTTCAAGAACTGCATGATTTTCATTCTGGAACAATGCAGAGGCAGCTGTACATATGATTGTTTGCCCTGGAAACGAGAGACTAGCTGGGTGATGCCATGTATCACACTAAGGAAGGAGTCCATTTTGTTAGCTTTTAATTTTGCTGCAAAAAAACACTTAACTAAAATGTCATAGGTTTCTTGTAGAAATGGCACCACCTAGTGGTCTTTGAGTATAATTTCCCATTTGAATGCTACTTTATTTGGAGACGTGCTTTCTCTGCAGTAGGGACTTCCCTGCTGGCTGAGACGGTAACGTGTCTGTCTACAATGCGGGAGACCAGGGTTCCTGGTTTGGGAAGACCAGACCTGGTTTGGGAAGATCCCCTGGAGAAGGAAATGGCAATCTACTCCAGGACTATTGCCTGGAAAATCCCATGGACAGAGGAGCCTGGTAGGATACAGTCCATGGGGTCACAAAGTAGAACTGAAAAAATTTTATCAGTAGTAAGGTGCATTGTTCAGATGCTGTGTTGAGGTAACAGGCCTTGAATTCTCATTGGCTTAACTCAGCACATGATATTGGTTTTTGTGTATTTTTTGTGTTTTGTGTCTGTGCTTTGTTCTGCTATTGCTGTATTTCCGAAATGATTAACAGGCAGGGAATTCCCTGGCTGTCCAGTGGTTAGGGCTCCGAACTTCCACTGCAGGAGGCACAGGTTCAATCCCTGGTCGGGGAACTAAGATTCCACATGTTCTGTGCTGCAGCCAAAAAATAAAAATTGGTTTATAAGCAGATATGGGGGCTTCCCTCATGGCTCAGATGGTAAAGAATCTGTTCTCAATGTGGGAGACCTGGGTTCAGTCCCTGGGTCGGGAAGCTCCCCTGGAGTAGGAAATGGCAACCCACTCCAATATGCTTGCCTGGAAAATCCCAGAGCCTGGCAGGCTACGTTAATGAGATTGCAGTCGGACATGACTGAGCGACTGAACAGAACTGATCTCACATTTAAGTTTGCCGCAGCAGAAGAAAAATGGAATTTTTACCCATTCTTAGCTGCCTGGCTAGAAGTGACCGAAGTTATTTCCATTTAGAGCTTATTAGCAGAACTAATAATGTGGCCCCAATCTATCTGCAAAGGAGGCTGGGAGATTAGCGTATTTAGATATGTGATAAACATTGCTGTCTCTGCATCCTCAAAGTTGCAGCAACTGTATTCCTTTCCCTATTACTTTATATGTGGTTGGCCAAAAAATTTCCGTAAGATGTTATGGAAAAACCTGAATGAACCTTTTGGCCAGCTCATGTATGCGGATTCTGGTTTGGAGGTTTCTGTGTGCAGTTCACCAGGTTGCAGTGCAGTGCAGTTTACGCTCACGTAGCTTGATGCTTCATGTACTCCCCCATCACGTCTCTGAGAAAGATTTTTTATTCCAGGGCGTGAGCATGAAGCATTTGTGGTGCATTAGGTGCTCGGAGAAGTAGATACAAAGATGTACAATACCTGATCCCTTCTCTTCCAGGTGTGTGTGGCCTAAAATGGGAGACAAACTTACATGTAAGATAGCATGATAAAGATAAAGATTTTGGAGTCAGACAGACTTGGATTTGGATTCTGGTTTCAATACCTACCAACTCAATGACGTTAGACAAAATTATCTAACTTCCCTGAACCATAATAAAAACTTCCCTCATAATAAAATAGTGTAATACTCTACCTATCTTCTAGGATTCTTGGCTCAAAAATAATGTGTATACATGTTGCCTAGCATTTTTAGGTACTCAGTTAATGAAAACCATGAATGTCGTTCCAGGCAGAGTAAAAATGCCTGCAGTACACAGTGCCATCAATAGAGAGGGAACGGTAATTGCCTCTGCCTGGAGGTGTCTGGCAAGTCTTCACAAAGGATGTGACATTTGAGATGAGTCTTCAAGGATGAGAAAGATTTACATAAGGAGAGAGGGAAGTTGAAGTAGAATGAGCAGAATTGTAAAGGCATAAACGTGAATAACATGTTTTAGCATAGTTGGCAGGCTAGAGTATAGACTTTATAAAGGGGTGAGACTAGAAAGGTAGGTTGAACTTAGAGCAGTTGCCTTAATTATCATGTTAAGGCCTTTGAGACTTATTTTAACATAAATAAAGAATCATGCCAACTTTTTGATTAGCTTAAGGTAAAACCTGTTTGGGAGGACAAATCTTTAGGAGTGTGAAAGATTCAAAGATACTAGTTAAAAAGCTGTTATGGAGTTAAAGGTCTTATAAATGGATAAAAGTGTTACAAAAGGTAGCATAAAAATAATATACATTTTCTACACTCATGCAGCTGCTTAGTGAGACTGAATATAAATACAGGCAGCTTTCATATTGCCTGTTGACCTAGCAAGCAACTCCCTTACTATAACCATCTCTCACACCCCTGTCCTCCTGACTCCGCTGGATTCATACTCTAATCTTTCTCTTGTAACTGGCATCTCTTTACTTAAAAACAAGGCCTGTTATCCTAACTCAGCTTAGGAGTTCTCCAGTTAGCTTTTTCTTCGATTTATCTCCTGAAATCGCATCCTCTTCCCCAGCCTTCCCCCAGTTTTGAGGTTTCCATGTGCAGTTCACCAACTTGCCTGTTTAGAGCAGTTTATTTTCACTTAGCTGGATGCTTTACGCACTCCCTCATTACTCGTCCTTAATGAAAGATTCTTTATTTCAGGGCAGAGCTAGCCAGCATATTGTTGCAGGAAGTGTAATTATACCTGACAAATAGGAACATGGCACTAATCCCCTAATAACTGAGGTGACTAGGATTACTAGACAGCTGGGAATTGTACAGTACTGGCCACCATTCATCACTTTGGGCAAGAGCATTAAAAGAAGCTTCCTGAGTCTAGTTGTTAATGGCTGAGCTACACTCCTGAACAGTCTCTAATGGAATTGTTTCCATGTGGGACAGCGCCCAGACAAAGCAACACCACCTGGAACAGATTCAGAGTATGAATAATATGATTGGACTTAGAGAATTATAAATAATAACAAGGTTCTGTTTTACATAAAACTAAAATGCATGTTAGTAATATTTTCCCCTGTTGCACATCTGGCTTTAAACCTCAGTGTTGTAGCAAGCACAAAAAGGCTAATAATTTAAAACTAAAATGGTTTCTTTTATAGTTGGACCCTGGACGTTTTTTGCACTCAGGGACCCAGGCACCCCAGTGCCTTGTTGCTCACTTGGATAACCAGGTTCCAACTGAGAGTCCCAGAGCTATTTCCCGCACTCTTGAGAACGATCCGGTGAGTTGCTAATGTGTATATGGATTTTTTTCAGGGCTTATAATTTGTTTGCCATTGTTTTATGTATCAGGAAAACTGAAACCAAAGGAAGGGAAGCAGATTTACATACAGTCAGACAATGTACCTGAGACAGCATTCTGGAACCTTCATCTTCCCCAACCCTATCTGATACTCTAGTAACATAACTCAGGCAGATCAGTCTGTATCTGTTCTGATTTAATGCCTGCCATTGAACTCACTTCATGCTATCAGTTTTGTTATATATAGAGTGGGTACCTAGTAAACACTTAAATACTCAATATCTTAGAAGTTAAATTTAGTAGTTATTATTGATCTTACTGTATGATGGGTTCGCAAACTTTTCCTTCAGGGACCAGATAACAAATATTTTAGACATACGAGCCAAAGTGATCTCTGTTATAGCTGCTTAGCTCTGCCATAAACAAATGGCTGTGCTCCAGTAGAACTTTGTTTATGAAAATGGATAGCCCGTCATAGTCTCCCAACCCTGGTTTGGAGAATCCTAAGAAATCGACTTACAGGCCCAGGATTACATACCAGGGTAGTAACCAATCTGGTTGCATTTTCTACTTCAGGTCCCATTAGGCTAAATACTTATTTCTCATTCCTCAGTATTATTGTTGCCTCTTATAAATGAAATTAGTTGTGTGATCTGTGCCTAAATGTGAAGGGAACCAGTAGTTTCTCTCTCCCTTTTTGTCCCTACCCTTGGCCTCTGAGTTGCCCCATCTTAACATATGCTGCACATGTGGAATGAAAAAAAATAACTCATTACCCCAAGACACCATCTCAGCAGGGTGTGTTGTATTTATGTCTCCAGCGTTCATCTACTTTCACAAGCACAAAATGAAACAGGGTAAGTGAATGAAGTCATTGAAGTGTCTTTCAGCTTTCCCCTGTAATTGTAGTCCCTTTATCTGCCAGTTCCTCTGGGGTTTCCATGGCAACAGTGGCATGCAGATGATCTTGTCACATGATTGGAGCGTCTCTATACACAGCACAGAAGAATCCAGATGGCAAGAATTGTCTCTGCTGCCTCCACATCTAGGGTTTATGTTGCTGAGCAACTGGCTGCATCATTCAGGCCAATACAAGCTTTATGTTCAATATATGCACTGTGGATCTGGGGACAACAGTGAACATTTTTGTCTAAGATAAGAAAGAATAGAATATCTTTTCCAGCTCTGAGAACTGTTTCCTCAGTAGCGTCTAGAGAGCCCTTGATGCTTTTTCAAAGTCTTGGTCACTCTCCATTATACTTGTTTGCATTTTTATTTCCTAGGCCAAGCATGGGGAGCAGCATGTGGGTCAGCACTACAACATATCCATCCAAGAACTGAAGACTGTGTTCCCCCATGGCCTGCCTCCTCGCTTCGTGATGCAGGTGCTCAAGACGGGAGGGCTTTGGAGGGAGCTTGTAACACAAGGTGTTGATAGCAGAGGTGTAGAATTAAGTGAGTAGAAAACTGAAAGATTTAATTTGAATCTTCAAAAAGGTAAATTCAGCTATTGATTATCTTTTGTGAATAATGCTGTTACTATTATCACTTTAAGCAGATCTGAAGTTAACCAATTTAAATCCTTTTTGAAGCCAGGCAAAATATTCTTAAGTAAATAAATAATACCCCACTCTTTTTTCTTGTGTTACCCAACAGATTTCTAGAAACTTCAGCCTTCAAAAATTGTTAAAAATTAATTTAATATTGGCTTTAGCAAAATATCCTGAAAATAGTTAATATGTGTAGAAAAACAAAAACGTATTCATGAGTCAGAAACAACATATGGATTAGATGCATCACTCATTGTTCTTTAGTCTCATGGGTTTTCAGAAAATACAGTTTTGTAGTCATAACATCAACCCAAAGAATGTGATCTTGGGTTGCCTTAATAGCCAGTGAAAGAATTCAGTTAACTGGAAGCAGGGTTTATTGGCAAAACTGGTTCTTTGGCTAATTCCTGCTCAATTATTTTCAGTCTCAGAAATTATTCCTTCTTACTGAAATATCAAACTTGGCTGTGCGGGTGACATTTAGCTTAGAAGCCAGAGGATGTCGTTTCTTCAGTGTGCTTATTTCAAGAAATCAGATGAGACGCCAGTAAAGGAGCTAACTCTCGACATAGACGCTAATCGAAAATTTTGTTGTTTGGAAATAGGACACAATTAGAAGAAATCATTACTTTAAACTGTTCCAGGACATTCGTAGTGCAATCTCTAACGTGGTTCTGAGGGTCTAACTTTATCCCAGGTTGCTCTCAGACTGGCTTACCCACCAGTGCTTTGGAGGGAATTACTCGTTCTTTCCATGGCTTCCATTTACGTAAAAAGCCAACCCCTGACTATTGTCTGTGTATTTAGTACTGTCATATTGCCTAATAACAGCATTTCTGTTTTAATATCTGTATCATGTTTTTGAAGTTTTCACTTTCTGTTAAGTTTGAACTTACCTGTCAAAGTCCTCTTCCAATCCAGTTGTTTGGTTAGGATTAAAAAATAATAATAATAACATTATTTTAACCCTTATCTAACATACCTGTGAGTAGTATTTGTTAGATATTTACCTTTATCAATCAGTTCAGTTCAGTTCAGTTGCTCAGTCGTGTCCGACTCTTTGCAACCCCATGAATCGCAGCACACCAGGCCTCCCTGTCCATCACCAGCTCCCGGAGTTCACTCAGACTCACGTCTATCGAGTCGGTGATGCCATCCAGCCATCTCATCCTCTGTTGTCCCCTTTTCCTCCTGCCCCCAATCCCTCCCAGTATCAGAGTCTTTTCCAATGAGTCAACTCAATACACATTATTAAATACTTCATTTGCAAACCATTTTCACACATATCACTGCTTCCCAAATTTTTCTACCAAACTTCCTGGTGGCTAAAAGGAGATTAATTTTTTTAAAAAAGGAATTAATTTTTTGTGTTAGTTCTCTGATATATCCATATGCTGGTATTGTCAAGTATGGCCTCATAGCTGAGGCAACTGGTCACACCTGCTCTTGAGCTGGTACATATATAGTTCAGAGAAAAGTGTAGGTGGTTACAGTAAGAACTAGCTAAAAATAAATTTTAAAGAATAAACAGGCTTTATGCCATCAGCTAATTTGATGATTAGCATGTATCAAATACCTTGTTCAGCATTTTACACACTTGTAATATTTGTATCAACCTTAAGTAGTATGCATAATTATGTTATGAGACATCAGAATTATTTGTAGATTTCAATTAACTAATCTTCATTTACAGAAATAATCAAAAGCTGACTGTTATGTGCTTGGTGTGGGATGATGTGTTTTAATTTTTAGCTAAATTACATGGTTAAATTTTCAAATTCAATACCAACATCCTTTAACTGAATAAATGAACAGTAGGCAGTTTGATTCTATGGTTGCTGTATTAGGCTCGGTGTATATTACCAGAACTGGCTAGAAGTTCCAGCCCCACCCTTTCCTCCCTCTTTTCCCGTCTTGTTAGGTGAAGACATTCAGTGAAGCATGCCTGATGGTAAGGAAACCAGCCCTCGAGCTTCTGCATTACCTGAAAAACACCAATTTTGCTCACCCAGCCGTACGATATGTTCTCTGTATCCTTTCCTGCTTGCCTGGGCTGTCTGAGCCAGTGCTTTCCTCCCTCAAATGTGGGAAAAAGAAATTCTTTATTTCTTGACAGTGGAAGTGTCCCTTTTGGTAGTGTTTTCTTTAACAGCAAGTGCTTTAGATGGCGAGAAGGGAACAGGAAAAACCCTCAGTCTTTGCCATATTATTCATTTCTGTGCAAAACAAGACTGGCTGATACTGCATATTCCAGATGGTAAGAACTTCCTCCCCTCACTCTGTTGGGGTTGTTCTGTTACTGTGGTGGCACTGTGACCTCAGTTTTCTGGCAGGGCTCTGCTCCAGAGGCAGATTGGTGCGAGCTAGTTCGGGAGCCTTTTGACAACAGGAATGAAGTATTTTGGCCCTGCAGTCCTCTGGGAGGCACAGTCCTCTGGTGGTTGCCTCACGCCCATGAGCATGAACTCCCACCTCTGCGTTCACCACAGACTGTGCCATCAGCTAACAACCGTGAGACCCACAGAGCCTTTGCCATGGCACTGCTTGCCAGCATTCTGGGTTGTCGGCATGAAGTTTAAAAATTAAACTCTCACACTTCATACATATCCCTCCCTGTTTTGTTTCTTTAGTACGTGATTTTACTTATTTTTGATTGCCCTGGGTCTTCGTCGCTATCTGTGGGCTTTCTCTAGTTGCAGTGAGCAGAGGCTACTTTTCGTTACAGTGCATGGGCTTCTCATTGCAGTGGCCTCTCTTGTTGCAGTGTGCGGACTCTAGTTACAGAGGATGAGGTCAGTTGCTCTGCGGCACATGGAATCTTGCCAGACCAGGGGTTAAACCCATGTCCCCTGTATTGGCAGGTGGATTCTTAACCACTGGACCATCAGGGAAGTCCCTGTCTCTCCTTGTTTTGTTCAGTGTTGTTTGCATCGACATATTCTAACTAAAACTGTGAAGAAGCTACTGCTACAGCTAAGTCGCTTCAGTCATGTCTGACTCTGTGCGGCCCCATAGACGGCAGCCCACCAGGCTCCCCTGTCCCTGGGATTCTCCACGCAAGAACACTGGAGTGGGTTGCCATTTCCTTCTCCAATGCATGAAAGTGAAAAGTGAAAGGGAAAGGTGACCTTTAATCCATTTGTTTGTGTATTGTGTACAGTGATAATATTTACGATGGACTAGACCAAAAAATAAACCTCTGAAGCAGGGAGGCTTTAAGAAATATATATGGGAATCTAAAGTCATCTCCCATAACAGAAAGGGGCATGGAGTATTTTGAGTTGAATACAGTCAGTTCCTACCTAGTTTGTTTTCTTTTGCCTTTTGATTAGCTCATCTTTGGGTGAAAAACTGCCGGGATCTTCTGCAGTCCACCTACAACAAACAGCGCTTTGATCAACCTTTAGAAGCTTCAGTCTGGCTGAAGAATTTCAAAACTGCAAATGAGCGTTTCTTGAGTCAGGTGACTAGACTCCCAGAAGTTTGGTGCTGGACAGTCCTTAAGATTTTATCTTCTTTGTGCCCTAAGTACCAGTAGACTATGGAGAACTAATATTGTAGTTGGGATAACTATACCATTTTTTATTTCTTTCATACATTTATTCACAGTGAGTTCATACCCTAAAGCTCATTTATGCATGGGAAACAGGCAGCAGTAAGCTGTCTGCACCTGGTGTGGAGCAAAAGGAAGTCCAGACAGATTCATTGACTTTTCCAAGGTGACAGCCTAAAATCCTCTAACGAACATTTCAACTACGTAATTATTTCCAGATTGGATCTTTTAGGAACCAGAAACAGATTTGTAAAATTATTTTCAAGTGATTCTTGTTCACAGTCTCTAGGCTAGGGGTTTTCAACTCTGGATATAAGTCAGAATCACCTAGGAGCTTGTTAAAAATTCAGATAGCAAGGCTTCATCCTGGGCCTTTTTAATCAGAATCCCTTATGTTTTTTCTTGTGTTTCTTTATGCTCCAGGCAAAAATGGGCTACAAAGCATTCACTTTCTGCTGAGGTCTCTTACTCGGCTTGAAAAATAGATTAAAGCTGACTGCTAATAACCTTAACCTCCTACCCTACCTTCCTAGCTAGGGATGGGTTCATTCTCAGGCTAAGTGGCCTTTTTTGGTCTTTGTTTTATTTTTAGATAAAAGTTCAAGACAAGTATGTCTGGAATAAGCGAGA
Organism: Capricornis sumatraensis; assembly: GCF_032405125.1. Lineage (NCBI taxonomy): Eukaryota > Metazoa > Chordata > Mammalia > Artiodactyla > Bovidae > Capricornis > Capricornis sumatraensis. Next base: position 116,452,063 of record NC_091070.1, on the reverse strand, counting down.
AAGCACTGAGAAAGGCAGTCCTCTGGCAGAAGTAGTTGAACAGGTATTAAAAAAAGATAGAACTTGTACCCTGTCATAACCAGAGACAGCCCCTTGTAGAACTGCAGTCCACTGTCTCTCTTCCCCTACAGGGCATAATGCGAGTGAGGAATGCCACAGATGCAGTTGGGATTGTGCTTAAAGAGCTAAAGAGGCAAAGTTCTCTGGGTATTTTTCGCCTCCTGGTGGCAGTGGATGGAGTCAATGCTCTCTGGGGAAGGACCACACTGAAAAGAGAAGATAAAAGCCTGGTAGGAAAACTAAGTTTCTCTATTTTGGTTTCCCTGATTTCAGGAATCATCTATGTAGGTTGGGACATAGCCTTTTAAACCAGGCAATATATTTTCTTGCTTTTGGAATATATGAAATAAGACGTATAGTGAAAATAGTATCAGAAGGACTGATACTATTATCCACTGAACACCAAGAGCATGACAGCAAAAGCTGTGTTTCCTTTTCACGATTTTTTCTATTCTCTTTTCAAAATGATGTTCCCTATTCTAAGCAGAGACAATCAGAAGCATCAAGGAAATCAGTGGTTTAGGGCAGTGGTTATTTTTCCCACTGGTTTTAATCTCCAGAAGTATGGCAGTTTGAGGACCAGTGGCCACGTAGCTTATCCCAGAGTTGTACCTCCAGGTACATGGCTCTGTAGTTTGTTGTTTTATGGCCACGCAGCCAAAGTACTTGTGAGATCTTAGTTCCCCGATCAAGGACTGAAGTTGGACCCTTGGCAGTGTGAGCACGGAGTCCTAACCACTGGGCCACCAGAGAAATCCCGGTTGAGGATTTTTTGAATGTTGTCAGTGCAACTATCTCAGGAGAGCATCCAGGGAAAGCAAGTAATGTTCTCTTCTCTCCCTCTCTCCTCCCTCTCACACGTTGACCAATATGCAGATTGCCCCAGAAGAACTAGCCCTTATTTACAACCTGAGGAAAATGGTGAAAAATGATTGGGTGAGTACATACAATGCCTAACACATTTCAGAAAAAAATGTATTTTCATTTTAAAGATGTTTGATTGCTTCATTGCTAATACTTACCAGTCTCTAAGTACATGGACAGAAAGTTCTTATATCTTACTTAATGTCTGTAATTTGGCTTATCTCTCCACTTGACTATAATACACTTATTCAAAACCTTTTTTTAAAAAAATATTGGCATAATTTCACTTTACTGCATTTGTTCAAGATGTTTTTATTTCTTACCAACTTTGGAGAGGATTTTGATAAATTTAAGATCATGTAGCAATTTATTGTCAGAATCAAATCACAAATTAATAATTTAGTTGCCATTTAACTGTTCTATATGGCAAAAAAAAAAATCTGCAGATGCTTAAAATGCATTTTTCTGTCTTGCTGAAATTCAGCTTTTTCTTCTTTCTTTCAGCAAGGAGGTGCCATTGTGTTGACTGTGAGCCAGACTGGGTCTCTCTTTAAGCCCCGGAAAGCCTATCTGCCTCAAGAGTTGCTGGGAAAGGTCCGATCACAAAGTTTGTTTACTTTAGTCATTCTGTCTGAAGATGCACACACACACACATATATAGGGACGTAATTTCAGACTTGGAGAAAAATCATATTCCTCTGCACTTTAACTAGTGTTAACTAAAGTGTTAGTTAACTAGTGTTAACAGTGTTAGTGTTATCACTTGTTAACTAAAATGTTAACACTTTACCATGTTTGCTTTACTCTTTCTCTCCATCTTTTTTTTTTTTTTTTTTTTTCTGTTTTCTGAATTATGTGATAGTAACCTGAGATACTCTTGCGAGTCCCTTGGACTGCAAGGAGATCCAACCAGTCCATCCTAAAGGAGATCAGTCCTGGGTGTTCATTGGAAGGACTGATGCTGAGGCTGAAACTCCAGTACTTTGGCCACCTCATGAGAAGAGTTTACTCATTGGAAAAGACCCTGATGCTGGGAGGGATTGGGGGCAGGAGGAGAAGGGGACGACAGAGGATGAGATGGCCTGATGGCATCACTGACTCGATGGACGTGAGTTTGAGTGAACACCAGGAGTTGGTGATGGACAGGGAGGCCTGGCGTGCTGTGGTTCATGGAGTCGCAAAGAGTCGGACATGACTGAGCAACTGAACTGAACTGAACCTGAGACATGATGCCTTCTTTTATATCTTGAAAGTGAAAGTCGCTCAGTTCAGTTCAGTTCAGTTCAGTCGCTCAGTCGTGTCCGAGTCTTTGCGACCCCAGGAATTGCTGCACGCCAGGCCTCCCTGTCCATCACCATCTCCCAGAGTTCACTCAGACTCACGTCCATCGAGTCCGTGATGCCATCCAGCCATCTCATCCTCGGTCATCCCCTTCTCCTCCTGCCCCCAATCCCTCCCAGCATCAGAGTCTTTTCCAATGAGTCAACTCTTCGCATGAGGTGTCCAAAGTACTGGAGTTTCAGCTTTAGCATCATTCCTTCCAAAGAAATCCCAGGGTTGATCTCCTTCAGAAAGGACTGGTTGGATCTCCTTGCAGTCCAAGGGACTCTCAAGAGTCTTCTCCAACACCGCAGTTCAAAAGCATCAATTCTTCAGCGCTCAGCCTTCTTCACAGTCCAACCCTCACATCCATACATGACCACTGGAAAAACCATAGCCTTGACTAGATGGAAAGTCGCTCAGTCATGTCTATGCAACTCCGTGGACTACACAGTCCATGAAATTCTCCAGGCCAGAATACTGGAGTGGGTAGCCATTCCCTTCTCCATGGGATCTTCCCAACCCAGGGATCGAACCTGGGTCTCCTGCATTGCAAGTGGATTCTTTACTAGCTGAGCCACAAGGGAAGTCCCAGAATACTGGAGTGGGTAGCCTAGCCTTTCTCCAGGGCATCTTCCTAACCCAGGAATCGAACTAGGGTTTCCTGCATTGCAGGTGGATTCTTTACCAACTAAACTATCAGGGAAGCACTCGTTATATGCATATTTTCTAAAATCAAAGATACTCTAATGTATAACCACATCCCAATGACCAAAATCAGAAAATTAACATTGACGGTTATCTGTGTAATATATTCTGATTTTGCCAGTTTTCCTTACAGGGAAAGAAAGTCCTGGATAATGCACCACACTTACCGTCATGTCTTCAGCCTCCTCTAATCTGGTCCAGATCCTCAGTCTTTTATAACCTTCATATTTATCTCTCTGTTTTTGAAGAGTATATGCTAGTTATCTTATGTTGGGTTACTTTTATGGGTTTGTCTGATGTGTTTTTCTTGAGTATATGGGATGTTAGAGGTTATACTGTGTCTTCTCAGTACATAACATCTGAAAGCACGTAAAGCTTGTTTCTCCTCTTGCTGGCAGTATAAACTTGGAACACTTGGTTAAGGTGATGTCCACTTTGTCTCCTTAACAAAGTTACTCTTTTCCTTTCATAATGAATAAATATCTCATGAAGATATACTTTGAGACTTTATTTCTCAAGCTTCCCCTTAGCAGTTTTAGTTTTCATTAGTGATTCTGCCCTAAATCACATGACAATTACAAGATGGATATTTTCTAGCTCCATCATTACTAAATGTATCAGTTCACCCTCTCTTATATTTAAGAATTTTCCTTTCTGCATTATATATTTATATATTTGTTGCTACACATAAGAATGTGGGTTCTTATTTAATGGATTCTAAAAGTGGCATAGTGGTAAAGAATCTGCCTGCCAATGCAGGAGACACAAGAGACAAATGTTCAATTCCTGGATCAGGAAGATCCCCTGGAGGAGAAAATGGTAACTCAGTTCAGTATTCTTGCCTGTGAAATTCCATGGACAGAGGATCCTCACAGGCTACAGTCCATGGGGTCGCAAAGAGTCGGACGCGACTGAACACGCACGCACAAACCTTGACTGTCATTCTTTAATTGGTGCTTAAGTTATCCCAGACTTGGCCAGTAGTACCCTTGAAGCTGGCTTCTATGTCCCTTTAACATGTCGCCGTCATTTTTCTCCATACCTTTCCTCCTCTGTCCCCATCTTTTGTAAGCACTTCTTTACCTTAGGCACAAGAACGTGTTCCAGATTCATCTTGTATTTTCCATACCCCAGCGCTAAAGTCAGCCATTTCTTCAAGGAGCTTTGGTTCATTTTGGAGGAGGATGGTATTTAGAAACCAAGACCTGAGTGCTAGGTATACTTCATACTACTAGGATGTGGGTGTCACTTCTTCTAGGCCCTCTAGCAGAGTGAGCAGGTAGATATATGCACTGTTCATATATACATACATACATATATATGTATATGTTCTGTATACACATGTGTTTCTATATACATAAGCACACACATCTGTATCTGTTTCTCTATATTAAAAAAAAGCAGAAGTCTGATACTTCTAATTCCAGGCTAGCATCACAGCATTCATTATATCCTGTCTGCTTTCTATATTTGAAAACCTCATCTCCAATAATAAGAACTCTGCTCTCATTCACAGTGTATTTACATATTAGCTCAATCTTAGATTACAGTAAAAGTAATTTCAGAACTGCTAACCCTTGCCTCTCTAAAAGTAAGAAGTGGGTTTGTTTTTTTGCCGCCAGAATGTATTAGGTTTGGTTCTTATTGTACAGCACACATATCAGGGCAGAGTGCTGCACACACAACTACAAAGCATTTTGGGGTGAAGAAAGCTGTTAATAAAAAAAAGTGCAACTGGTTTAGTTACGCAGTCCCGACTTGAGGAACCTACACTGGCAGAGGAGTTCTGCCCAGCTTTCTGCAGCCGTCTCTTAGGATCAGCCTGGGGACCGGGAGGGCCTCTGCTCGCAGCAAGCCTGGGTCTTGGCCCTTTCCTTGCCAGACGTTAGAACACAAATTTTTTTTCCCTTTTATTTAGTTTCACTATGTTTTAGAGCAGTTTTCATCTTAAGCCTAAGGGTCTCTGGGCTCCCGATAGCTCAGTTGGTAAAGAATTCGCCCGCAATGCAGGAGACAGCGGTTTGATTCCTGGGTCAGGAAGATCCGCTGGAGAAGGGATAGACTACCACTCCAGTGTTCCTGGGCTTCCCTCGTGGCTCAGCTGGTGAAGAATCTGCTTGCAATGGGGGAGACCCAGGTTTGATCGTAGGAAGATCACCTGGAGAAGGGAAAGGCTACCCACTCCAGTATTCTGGCCTGGAGAATTCCAGGGACTGTATAGCCCATGGGGTTGGAAGGAGTCAGACAGGAGCCAGAGTCTTTAGTTCAAATACTCTATTCACAAGCTGGTTTCTGCTAGCTTCCCTTCTCCCTTCAGTGTTACCTTTGAACTTTAAAGGACAATTTGATTCATTTGTTTCGGTTTATATGCCATTCAGGGTCTTTTCCCCCAGTCCTTGTCATTTTGTTTATTTTTTGTTTTGGAGTATATGAACTATCAAAACTATTGCTGACTGTTGAAGTTAGAACTGCAAAAAGTTGAAGATGTATACGTTTATGCGGGTATACTCTCAGATAAGTGGCACCCCGTCGCCCCTGTGTCTCAAGCATTATCTCTTTTTGAAATATACTGTGTGGCCATGTAGAACAACAGTAACCAGCCCCAGAGAATGTGAAATCAGGTAGAACAGAACAAAAGCAAAGCCCTTACCCTCAGGTGTTTGAATAAATACCAATTTGTCACTTAACAAATACTATTTCTTTATCCTTTTTCTTCTCCAGGAAGGATTTGATACCCTGGATCCCTTTATTCCCATCCTGGTTTCCAATTATAACCCAAAGGAATTTGAAGCTTGTATTCAGTATTATTTGGAGAACAATTGGCTTCAGCATGAGAAAGGTCAGTTGCTTAATTTTTCCTCTCACAGAAGAACCCCACTGAGTCAGACCCTTGATCTCTTCTTCCCTCAGGAGCAGCCTGTAATTTGTTTTTCATCTTTTTTCCCTTTTATCTTGATCTCTTCCTGGCTGATTAGATGGTAAAGAAAATGTGAGATTGGAGGGTGGTTAAAGTCTAATTTATATGAGACATGTCTCTCCCAAAACTCTTGCATTATTCTAGAATAAGGTGCTCATGCTAATAGAGGGGCCACTGGCAGAGCTTCCAGGTGCTTGCTTGCTGCCACACTCTCGCTGCTGCACTTACTCAGCACTCAGCAAACCTGGATTCAGAGACCTAGATGCTGGGACACCCACAGAATAACTGAAGCCGTGTGAGAAGTTACTCCAGCACCAAACCAAATTCTTGCTAGACCTGTCCTAATATTTGCATATCAAAGTGTTCCAGCTGCTCATTTTACCCTTGCCCTTAGTTCTGGGGGTGTGTGGGATGGGGGGTAGAGGAAAAATAAAGGTTGTTCTGTCACTAGATAATAGAGAATTAGCTGCAAATTGGGATGGGTTTTAGAGGAATAAGGGGGAGTTGTATAAAGTCACTGCAGCATGATGAGTTAGGAGGCACAATGGTGAGATTTCACAAGAGCCCTTCAAGTCCAGAGTATAGTCTTGGAACAGAGGGAGGGTTAGATGCTGGTTGGAGGAACAGACAGAAAAGAAAATTATGCATAGAAAAAATAATACTGGGGGGGGGGGCAGAATAAAGGGTCTAGAAGTGAGGTCTTGGGAGTATTAATTACATTAGAATATAACTTGGATAATGTGGCCTCTGGCTGAGGATTTTGCTGAGTGACAGTGCTGCAGGAGAAATCTTCCAGTTATCTGTTTGGTTCTATTTTAGCTCATACAGAAGAAGGGAAGAAGGAGCTGCTGTTCTTAAGTAACAGGAATCCCGGGCTGCTGGAGCGGCTCTGTGCCTACCTCTAAGCCCTGGTCACAAAGTGCGTGGAAGACGATGGATGTTTCTTTAATGGACCAGTCAGATGGGAAGCCCCACAGTATACAAGAGCAGCCCGGCGCTGCACGCGGGCGCCAACAGGACTGCAGTCAGCTCCCAGCCTTTGTTGCAGTGGGTTCCTTGTAAGGGGCCCGTGCTGGCAACAGGATGTCCTAAAAGCAACGCCGGTTTATTAGCTGTGGGTTTCACATTTTAAATAATCATGTAGCTTTTCCTTAAAAATTAAATTATGATTCTTAAAGTGTTGTGTTATAAGATGGAAAGAGCCTATTTGCAATTGGTCAAACTGAATTTCTTTGGCATTCTGCTTGTTGAGGCTCTGAAGAGACTCAATTCTACAGAAATTTTCCAGTCTTTATTCAGTTTATGAGATTGGGACTCACAGCTTGACTTATCTCTCCCAGACCATTCACTTCTTTACTTTTATCATGGTCCCTAAGAAGTTTCCTCAAACTCCAGCTGAGTCTGGCAGCTTTGTATGGTACAGCCCCTTTCTACAGCTTCCTGAAAGAAGTAAGTTCTAAACCCCCAGAGTAGGGGTCCCCAACTGTAAGGATCTAATGCCTGACGATCTGAGGTGGAGCTGATGTGATACGAATAGAAATAAAGTGCACAGCAGGGCTTTCCTGGAGGTCCAGGGGGTAAGAATCTGCCTTGTAGTTTGCGGGACACCGGTTCAATCTCTTGTCTGGATCCAGCATGCCCCTGGGCGACAAAGCCTGGACGTCACAACTACTGAGCCCGCACTCAAGAGCCCAGAGCCACAGCTGCTGAGGCCGAAGCACCTGGAGCCTGTTCTCTGCAGCGAGAAGCCCTCGCGCCCCAGTGAAGAGCAGCCCGCACTGACCGCAGCTAGCGAACGCCGTGCACAGCCGTGAATGAAGGGCACAGTAAAGCACAGTGTGCCTGAATATGCCCAGATCTATCCTGCCTCCCCTTCCGCCGTGGAAAACACTGTCTTCCGTGACACTGGCCCCTGGTGCCAGCAAGGTTGGGGCCACTGCCCCATGGCACACACTGCGTGGAATAAGTAACACCTTAATCCATACAGTAATAGAATAGCAGTGTCCGTTACCAGCTTTCCGAGATTCGAGAAAACAGAGGCTCACATCAGTTTCAGGAGAGTCTGATTCTCTCACCAGGTCCACGTGGCTGGTAATACAGTCAGAAGTTTGAGTCCCATTTTTGGGGCTTTCCCAGGTGGCGCTAGTGGTAAATGCAGGTTTACCATGAAACCTTGCCACCTGCCAATGCGGGTTAGATGTAAGACACGCCAGTTCGATCCTTGGGTCGAGAAGATCCCCTGGAGAAGAGAGTGGCAACCCACTCCGGTATTCTTGCCTGGAGAATCCCGTGGACAGAGGAGCCTGAAGGGCTACCGTCCATGGAGTCGCACAGAGTCGATCACGACCAAAGTACCTTAGCACAGCCACTTACTAGCTCTCTGTCTTACCCTATTTCCTTCTCTAATTTTACCTTATCTCTGTTTCACCTTATGTAAAGGTAATAATGCTAAACTTTCAGGGATTTTGTGAGAATTAAATCACATGATATATGTCAAGTGCCTCACACATAGTGGGTCTGCATTAAATGAGAGGTAGCTACCGTTTATAACTTGGATTTTATTAATGCTTTATTTGAAAAATTACTATGATAGAGTCTGAATGTATATCAGCATTTTTCACTAGAGAGCCAGCTGTCCCTACCCAAAACCACCTCTTAAAGGATTCCGTATCAAAAATGAAACTCCATCCCTGACCAACCCCCAGGTTAGCTAGACTGATGGTATAGCATCAGACAGCACCTTTACAGAGACTGTTTAACCAGCTGCCACAACTGGAAAGCTTGAACCCATTAACAAATCCTTTTTATTTATGGTTCTGCTTCTCTGACTGATGCACCTCCCAAGCCTTGAGATGTGCCTTTTCAACAGCTCAAACGCACTTCCTCCTCTCCATCCTTATTACATAACCCACCACTTCTTGTTTGAGTTGCTGTTATCATTTGCTGATTTGTTTCTCTGCTCCTAAATACTCCTGGCCTCTCCCTCCAGCCCATCTTTCACCAGGCTGTCTCAGTGAGCTTCCTAAACAGCACACCATGAGGTTCCCCTAATGCCATTCAGCAGCTTTACTGTGTCTTTATTTTTGCCAAAGACCCTAATCCTGGGAAAGATTAAGGCCAACAGGAGAAGGGGGCGGCAGAGGATGAGATGATTACACAGCATCACTGACTCAGTGAACATGAGTTTCAACAAACTCGGGGAGGTGAAGTGAAGGACAAGGAAGTCTGGCATGTTGCAGTCCATGGAGTCGCAAAGAGTTGGGCATGACATAGTAACTGAACAACAACAATGGGTTACAGAGTTCAAACCATACAGAAACATTTCCTCTCAGCTCCCTACAAGCAACCAAATTCTAGAGAAAAAAATTCTAAAAAAAGAAAAATTTTAACACAATAGTGTACTTACTCTTTTATACCTTGATGTTTCTGCATATCTTAGAAATTGTCGATTTTTCTAGTAAATTGAATGCCTGCTCTAAGGAATTTTAAAAGAAAAGGAAGGAATCCCCTGGTGGCCTGGTGGTTGTTAAGAATCCGCCTGCCAATGCAGAGGGCACAGGGTCCGTCCCTGGTCCAGGAAGATTATACATGTGAGGGGCAGCTAAACCTGTGCATCACGACCACTGGGCCCACGGTCTAGAGCCCCTGCTCTGCAGCAGAAGCTCACGCGCTGCAGCTAGAGGACTGCACAGCAATGAAGCCCTGGCACAGCCAATACAGAGCAAAAGAAAAGGAAGCAGGCAGCTCACACAACCTCCAAGAGGCACACTGGCACAAGGTCAGCAGCCGCTGACAACATCCTAACCACACCAGGAGAGGGGCTGCTGCGATACAGTCAGCAGGGCGACTAGAGCATTGACACTGCAGCCTAGCCTGACAATGGCAGCTAGCCCCTAAAAACTCCAGGGCTGTCACTTCCCTCCCAAAGAAGCAAGATGTCACTACACTTACCCTTAGCAGATGGTTACTGGTCAGATTGCAAGCCTGATCCTTCACTGCACATGAGGCTGGGAAATACTTTAATCTTTGGAAGGCTGAGCTCAGAGTCAATACGAGGCTTCCCTGGTGGCTCAGAGGTTAAAGCGTCTGCCTGGAATGCGGGAGACCCGGGTTCGATCCCTGGGTTGGGAAGATCCCCTGGAGAAGGAAATGGCAACCCACTCCAGTACTCTTGCCTGGAGAATCCCATGGAGGGAGGAGCCTGGTAGGCTACAGTCCATGGGGTCACAAAGAGTCGGACACCACTGAGCGACTTTACTTACTCATTCCCTTTAATGAGTGTGGAATGGTATACTATCATTTATGTACAAAATCCTTATGGAAGAATTGCATCATTACTTTTGCAATTTGTTAAATACGAATTCATCTTTTTCCAAATACTCTATCACCTACCCTATCCAGTTCCCTTTGCTTCTTCAGATCCTTCAGACCTGATCTTCATGCCCCAAGTTTTACTGTCTCCATGCTAAGCCTGCTGCACAGCTGGTCTCTTGGGGCTTTTCTTCATCACTCAAGGGGACTGAATTAGAATCAAAAGAAAGAAGCAAAACTATCTTTACTTTCAGGTAACATACTGCTAGAACTAACATCTGCTAGAACTAAAAACAAGTTCAGCAAAGTCACAATACCACAAGATTACAAAAACCAATTGTATTTCTCTATACTAGCAATGAAAAATCCAAAAATGAAATTAATAAAGTAATTCTGTTCTAAAAATACAGGAAAATAAAGTACTTAGCAACCTGAACAAAAGAAGTGCAAGACATACACCAGAAACTATAAAATATTACTGAGGAAATTTTTAAAAATCTAAATTGATGAAAAGACAGTCTATGGTCATAGATTGCAAGTCTCTGTAGTGTTAAGATATTAATTCTCCCCCAAAGGGAACCATAAATTCAATACAATCAATATTAAAATTTCAGTAGGCTTTTCTGCAAAAATTGACAACCAATCTAAAGCTGATATGGAAATAAAACCAAAGTGATTTTTTATTTATTTATTTATTTCCAAAGTGATTTTTTAAATGACCAAAGCAGGAGGACTTTTCCTATTTTCAGAATGTGATCTAAAACATTATAAAGTAATTGTCCTCCCGTTAAAAATAAAAAAAAAAGAAAAGCTACAGTAATTAAAGGACATTCCTGGTGGTCCAGTAGTTGAGAATCTACTTTCCAATGCAGAGGACATGAGTTTGATGCCTGGTTGAGGAACTAGGATCCCACATGCCATCCTAACCTCACATGCAGCAACTACTGAGAAGCAGCAACTACCCATACACCACAGCTAGAAGGAAGCCCACAGGCTGCAACTGACACCTGATGCAGCCAAATAAACTTTTAAAGAGGTATAGTAATTCAGATGAAGTGGCACTAGCATCAGTCCAGTTCAGTTGCTCAGTCGTGTCCGACTCTGTGACCCCATCAACCGCAGCTCACCAGGCCTCCCTGTCCATCACCAACTCCCGGAGTCCACTCAAACTCATGTCCACCGAGTCGGTGATGCCATCCAGCCATCTCATCTCTGTCGTCCCCTTCTCCTGCCCCCAATCCCTCCCAACATCAGGGTCTTTTCAAATGAGTCAGCTCTTCACATCAGGCAGTCAAAGTACTGGAGTTTCAGCTTCAGCATCAGTCCTTCCAAAGAATACCCAGGACTGATTTCCTTTAGGATGGACTGGTTGGATCTCCTTGCAATCCAAGGGACTCTCAAGAGTCTCCTCCAACACCACAGTTCAAAAGCATCAATTCTTCGGTGCTCAGCTTTCTTCACAGTCCAACTCTCACATCCATACATGACCACTGGAAAAACCATAGCCTTGACTAGACGGACCTTTTTGACAAAGTTATATCTCTGCTTAATAAGCTGTCTAGGTTGGTCCTAACTTTCCTTCCAAGGAGTAAGGGTCTTTTAATTTCATGGCCGTAATCACCATCTGCAGTGATTCTCAAGCCCCCCAAAATAAAAGTCAGCCATTGTTTCCACTGTTTCCCCATCTATTTGCCATGAAGTGATGGGACCGGATGCCATGATCTTCGTTTTCTGAATGTTGAGCTTTAAGCCAACTTTTCCACTCTCCTCTTTCACTTTCATCAAGAGGCTCTTTAGTTCTTCACTTTCTGCCATAAGGGTGGTGTCATCTGCATATCTGAGGTTATTGGTATTTCTCCCGGCAATCTCGATTCCAGCTTGTGTTTCTTCCAGCCCAGCATTTCTCATGATGTATTCTGCATAGAAGTTAAATAAGCAGGGTGACAATATACAGCCTTGACGTACTCCTTTTCCTATTTGGAACCAGTCTGTTGTTCCATATCCAGCTCTAACTGTTGCTTCCCAACCTGCATACAAGTCTCTCAAGAGGAAGGTCAGGTGGTCTGGTATTTCCATCTCTTTCAAAATTTTCCAGTTTATTGTGATCCACACAGTCAATGGCAGTAGCATAAAGGAAGACAATGGAACAAAATTGAGAGTCCAGAAACAAACCCTTATATGTATGGTCAATTGATTTTCAACAAAGACATCAAGCCATAATTGGATATGTACATGCAAAAAAATGAATTTTGACTGTTACCTCACATCAGACATCCAAAATAGATTATAGACCTAATGTAAAAAGTAAAATATAAAACATTTAAAAGAAAACATGAAGAAATCTTTATGACTTTGAATTAGGCACATATTTCTTTCATATGAAGCTGTGATCTATATAAAAATTAGGCAAATATCTCTTCCACAAGAAGACGTGAGCTGTACAAATCCAATTTGATAAATTGGATTTTATCAAGATTTTAAAACTTATTTTCACTGGGAAAATGAAAAGACAAGCCACAGATGGAGCCAATATCTGTAAATTCTATTTCTGATAAAGGACTTTACCCAGAATATATACTGGGTAAATTCCCTCATTAATAAGAAGATAAATAATTTGAATAGACATTTCTCTACAGAAGACATATTCAGTAGCTGACAAGATAATGAAAAAATGCTCAACATCACTAGTGATTTAGGAGCAAATTAAAACCACAATAAAATACTACACACCCACTAGAATGTCTACAAATTCAAAACAACAACTAAGTGGTGGGAAGGATGTGAAGAAAAAGGAACCCTTGATCAGAATTCGCTGACAGTCCAGTGGTTAGGACTCCACGCTCTCACTGCTGCAGGCCTAGGTTCAACCCCTGGTCAGGGAACTAAGATCCCACAAACTGTACCACACAGGAGGGAAAAAAAAAGAACCTCTAACATTTCAAGTGCCAATATAAAATGGAAATATCACTTTGGAAAATACTTTGGCAGTTCCTAAAACTGTTAAGCATGAAGTTATCCCATGATCCAGCTATTTCACCCCTAAATATTTACCCTAAAGAAATCAAAATATGTCCACACAAGAGTTGTGTTCAAGCAGCATGAAATTATTCATAGCAACATTATTCATAACAGCTAAAAAGTGAAAATAATCCAACTATTCATCAACTTAAAAATGGATTACCAAAAATGAGCAAAATACTAACACATGCTACAACATAGGAACTTGAAAACCTTACACTGAGACTCCAAACACAAAAGACCACCTTTGTATAATTACATGAAATGTCCAGAAATGGCAAATTTATAAAAGCAAAAGTAGAGTAGTGGTTACCTGGTATTAGGGGTAGGAACAGAGTTTACATGTAATTACACAGGAAAAATCTTTGGGGGATGATGTAAAACTGAATTATGGTAATAACTGCACAGCTCTGTATTTACAAAATCAAACACTTAAAACGGATATAAATGACATCTCAAATCATTTAATGTAGATAAATAACACCTCAATAAGGGTTAAAAAAACAAACGAACTGCAGACTTCTTCCTTCCCTCTACTGTTCACTAGGTTCATACCTTCCTCAAGGTCCGAGACTCCCAGCCTCCTCTGGTTCCCTGTGATGTTTCCACACGGGCATTTCCCTGACAAAGCACATATATGTATACTCCCATCTTGGTGTTTGCTTCTGGCCTATACTGTCTTCAAAATACAAATTAAAGTTACAAGTGAAAAAAAAGAAATTATACCATGTAAACACTAATCAAAAGAAAGCTGGTTCATCTATATTGCTATCAAGACAGGTATTAAGGTAAACAGCATTATTTGAGAAAAAGAGGAATAGTTTGTAATGGTGGAAGTTTCAGTCCATCAGGAAATGTAAAGTAGTATGTATCAATAACATAGCCTAAGAAAACAAAAACTGACATGATATTAACTGAGTTAATATCATTCAGTGGGAGAAGATATTTTCAACACATATAACTGACAAAGGTCTTGTATTCAGAATCAAATACCCTACCAACAGATGAGACAACCCAAAAGAAGCATGAGCAAGAGACCTGAACACGCTCTACACCTCACAAAAGTGACTGTTCTAAAGGTGACGAACATCCAAAAAGATGCTCTCAATCTCACCGATAATCAAGAAAATAAAATCAATGATAATGACAAAAAAATTTTAATGTTGGCAAGGTTGAGCATCACCTGAAAACTCTCTATACTGCTGGTGAAACTGTAAATTGGAAAATTTAGAGACGTTTACCATTTACCATATCCAAACATATCCATCCTCATGACCCAACAATTACACTCTTAGGTATATACGCAACAGAAATACGTACATGTCCACATGCACAAGAATGTTAACCGTTGCACCTAATAGTTCCAAATTGGAAACAACTTCCAAGTCTATTATCCGCGGTGAAATCATTTGAGGTATAATCATAAGATGGAATTGTGAAGCAATGAAAATGAACTATTCTAGGTATATGTAAGAACAGGGAAGAATTTAACAATACTGAGCAAAAGGCAGATGCGAAAGAATACGTACTCCGATTACATAACAGATAGACAGACAGACAGAGCGAGCGAGTCAGTCCGCAGGGTCAGAAGTCAGGAAGGCTATGACTTTTGGACAGAAAAAGAAAACGCATGTGAAGCTTTAAGTAAGCGTCTATTTCCTGTGCTGGGCTCTGTCATGCCGCACTCTTTGTGACCCTTTGCACTGTAACCCGCCAGGATCCTCTCTTCATGGGGTTTCCCAGGGGAAAGAATACTGGAGTGCGTTACCATTTCGTCCTCCAGGAGTCTATTTTCTGGCAAGGTTTTATTTTTGCCTGAGGCGCTATTAGCCAGCATTAAGCATCCTCTGAAAGAAGAAACAACAGCTGCAAGAGCCGCAAGGAGTATGTATGAGAATCTTCAGTGAGCAACGCCAGGGAACCCACATGAGACGCAGAGAACTCCGAACCAAAAACGCTTCAGCGTGGCGCTTGAGCACGCGTGCCTACAACTTCCGGCAAGCGCCGCGGGGCCCCGCCCCTGGACGACAACTGGTAAGCAGGACTGGTCCACGCTAGGAAGAGGCGGGGTATAATAAGCGGAGTCTTTAAAGCCAACGAATCTTTCATCCTATGGGAAAAGATGTGTTTATGGACCAATAGGACGCCGAGGATGAGGCCACACCCATATCCCGCTGAGCCAATCCGCAAGGAGCAACGGTGGGCAGGGAGCGGCCGCTCTACTCAGCGGAGCAGCGCGGCATGGCGGGCGGGGCTCGGGAGGTGCTCACTTTGCAGTTGGGACATTTTGCGGGTTTCGTGGGTGCGCACTGGTGGAACCAGCAGGTAAGGTCTTTTGGCCGCCTCAGCTGAGTTTTCCGGGTCTCCAGAAGTCCTCGCTTCTGGCCTGTTCCTCTCGCCGCCCGAGTCCAGTCCTTTCTCTGTGCCTCCCCAGGATGCTGCGTTGTGCAGGCCGACCGATGCCAAGGAGCCGCCGGGAGAGCTGTGCCCCGACGTCCTGTACCGGACCGGCCGGACATTACACGGCCAAGAGACCTACACGCCGAGACTCATCCTCATGGATCTGAAGGGTTAGGTGGTGGCCCGGGTCAGCCAGTTACGTGTTCCCCTTCGCGTGTGGAGTTTCTAGCAGCGGTTCGCGTCAAGATCCTCCTACTATACTGGCCTGTGGGACTAGAGATGAGGAGCCACAGGGAGAGCTAACCACAGTATGCCGACACCTGAGGGGACGCAAGAAAAGAAACTATTCCGTTCAAGAGCTGTCTCTCGAATGGGCTGCTTGTCCCTGGGGAGTGTGATGCTCAGCGCTGTGGCGCTCCTCTAGAACCGCTGGTTGTGGTCTTTGCCCAGGTTCCACAGCTAATAACTAAGCTGGGAAATGAAGGATGGAATCCAGATTTTCCTAGGCAAGGGTGTTTTCTAGCCCATGTATATTACAAGAAGGCCTGGAAAGGCCCAGTGCTGGAGTGAGGGTGTCAGCAGGTTATCAGGTGATGGGAGGAAGGTTAGCTGCAGGATGGGAAGGGCTGGGATTTACCTAACATTGCTTATTATTTCTGTACAGGTAGCCTGAGCTCTCTAAAGCAAGAAGGTGGACTCTACAGGGACAAACAGCTAGATGCTGCCATAGCATGGTATTTGTGATTTGGGAGAGGAGCTGGGAAGGAGCGCAGGAAACTGGAGAACTCAAGGAAGCTGACACTATGCCCAATTTCCACTTTCTTTCAGGCAAGGGAAGCTCACCACACACAAAGAGGAACTCTATCCCAAGAACCCTTATCTCCAGGACTTTCTGAGTGCAGAGGTGAGGACCTCTGTCCTGAACTTGTAAGCCCAGTGCTACAACCAGAGTGCCTCCACTTGGGCAGAGAAAAAGAGAATTTTGGTCACCTTCAGTGCCCTCAAATGGTATTTTAAGAAAAAGCACTTTTTCCTCCTAAAGGACTGTGACTACTAGAACAGGAAGGCGGTTACAGGGTGTGGCCAGCCAAAAAAAAAAAAAAAGAAGGAGGGGAGAATAAATCAGTGTTTGCCTCTAGACTGCCTGGACCTAAATGTAGATTTTCTCATCCCTCCCAGGGAGTGCTGAGTAGTGATGGTACCTGGAGGGTCAAATCGATTCCCAATGGCAAAGGTGAGACTTCTCCAGGGACTGCAGAATGGGGAACTGGGCAGTGCAGGAACACAGAGAAAGGCACACTGCCTCTGTTTTTTCTTCAGGTCTCCCACCATTCACCAACGGTAGGACTCCAAAACCAGTTATGCCCACAGAGGGCAGTATCAGAGTCTGGTCAGACTTCCTCAGAGTCCATCTCCACCCCCGGAGCATCTGTATGATTCACAAGTACAACCATGATGGGTATGAGCTGTGGTGGTGGTGGGGTGGGGAGCTAGAAGCTGTAAGGCAAGAATTTGGGTCCCCACCAGTGTCGGATGAGGCTCTTGAGGCCATCTTCCTTGCCTCCTCCAAAACAAGAGACCTTAGGCAGAAATACCAAAGTGGGGGAGTCCTGTTAAGTCCCAGACTGTGGTTTTGTGCGGCAGGGAGGCAGGCCGCCTGGAGGCTTTCGGCCAAGGGGAGAGCATCCTAAAGGAACCCAAGTACCTGGAAGAGCTGGAGGACAGGCTGCATTTCTATGTGGAGGAGTGTGACTACCTGCAGGTAGCTGAGGGGCACGGCGGGCAATAGGGGAGAAACCACCCTCATCCTGCCCACCTCCACCTTTCACCTCTCTCCAGGGCTTCCAGATTCTGTGTGACCTGCATGATGGCTTCTCGGGGCTGGGTGCCAAGGCTGCGGAGTTGCTACAAGACGAGTATTCAGGGCGGGGAATAATCACCTGGGGCCTGCTCCCTGGTCCATACCGCCTTGGGGTGAGTAGTTCTTCTGGGGTGTGGGGGGAAGAGCCCCAGGGAGAAATGAAGGAATTTAGTGAGAACATTGGTTAAAACAAACTGCTGTCACTTCTTTCACCAGGAGCTGCAGAAAAACATCTACCGTCTGTTAAACACAGCTTTCGGGCTGGTGCACCTGTCTGCTCACAGCTCTCTGGTCTGCCCCTTATCCTTGGGTGGGAGCCTGGGGCTGCGACCCGAGCCGCCCGTCAGCTTCCCTCTCCTGCAGTATGATGTAAGACCCGATGCTCTTGTTCTGACTTATAGCTAATGAAAGGGCACCACACACACAGACACACACGCTCCCAAATTTACCTGCTGCTGGATCTGTTTTGAAGCCTCATCTTGAACTCGGCCCTGATGTGGCCTCTTAGATGACACTGTCCTATGCTAGTCCAGCCCGGGACCAAACACACGCCTGCTCTGTCCCAGGGCACACAGACCCCTCTGCCATTACTACTCTGCTGACACAGCCTCTTTTCTACACCCAAAGGCCAGGTGCTTTTCTTCATATCCTCTTTACAGGCCACTCTGCCCTTCCACTGTGGTGCCATCCTGGCTACAGCCCTGGACACAGTCACTGTTCCTTATCGCCTACGCTCCTCACCAGTTTCCATGGTCCATCTGGCTGATATGCTGAACTTCTCTGGGAAAAAGGTATGAAGCTTTGTAAAGAGCTGGGTCAGAGCTGAGAAAGGCTCTATACCTTGATTTCTTCCTTACCTTTAGGTGGTGACCGCAGGAGCAACTATCCCCTTCCCCTTAGTTCCAAGCCAGTCCCTCCCTGACGCCCTGATGCAGCTGGGAGAGGCCACCCCGTGGACCCCACTGTCTGCATGTGGGGACCCTTCTGGAACATGCTGCTTTGCCCAGTCGGTGGTGCTGAGGGGTTTAGACAGAGCACGCCACACCAGGTAAGGACTGGCGGTCCTCAGGAGCCCTTGTCAGGCTTCTGGTCCACATCCTTTTCTCCCTGGTACCTCCGGACGGCCTAATGGCACTGCCCTGCTCACCTTCCCTCTGACACACTTATTAGTAAATCAGACTCTGAGCATCCTATCAAGCTGACCGCCTGAGAATGTAAGTCCTGGTTTCTCATTCACGCTGCCCCAGAGTAAAGGCGGCTTTGGCTTTGTTCTGGCAGCCAGCTCACCCCCGGGACGCCTCTGCCCTCCCCACTCCACGCATGCACCACTGGGGAAGAAGTCTTGGCCCAGTATTTGCAGCAGCAGCAGCCTAGAGTCAGGAGGTCAGTAGAATGCTTGCCCCTCTCCTCCCAGACCTCAGACCTCCCTTGACTTTCTCTCACTCGCTGCTGTTCTCTCGCCCCCAGCTCTTCTCATCTGCTGCTGACTCCCTGCAAGGTGGTCCCTCCTTATCCCTCCCTCTTCTCCTCAAGCCTCAGCCAGCACGGTTCAGTTCTGGACGGTCTCCCAACAGGGACAGGTATGTAGCAGGTGAAGAAAACCCAGAGGTTTTCAAGCATGAGACTTTTCCAGTATCCCTTCATGGATGAAGGTCCTGGGGAAGTGCTCAGGTTACACTCCTTATTCACTCTGTGGTTCCCTGTATGCAAGGCAGACAGGACACTGTATAGCTTACTATACAGTCAAGCCTGCCAGAGCCCAGAGAAGGACAGCTGCCATCCTCTCTCCCCGCAGCGGTGGAGAGCATCCCAGTGCTCGGGGCCCTCTGCTCCTCTTCCTCCTTGAACCGGGCCCTGGGGGATTTGGCCAAAGATCTCTCCAAACTCGACCTGCGGCGCTGGGCCAGCTTCATGGACGCTGGGGTGGAACAGGATGACCTAGAAGAGACGCTGCAGGAACTGCGCAGCCTGGCCCAGTGCTACGAGAGCGGCGGCGGCAGACTCGTGGACTAAAGCTCCGAGAAAAGGAGACTAGTTTACAATGAAAACTGCTGGGTGCAGGAGCTCAGTGTCTTGGGACTGGCTACACCAACACACACATTTATTACATTTAGAAACACTGTGATCAGATCACACAACAATAAATATGTACCATCAGACAGAAAAATACAACACAGGAAAGGAACTGCGCCCACTCTCCCTCAATGCTCTTCACAACTATTTCTAAGGTCTTCATAAAAAATGCACAGGGTGGCAGGACCGTGCGGCCCCCAGCCTGCCCGTCACTGTCCCTGGCCCCTGCCCCTCCAGCTCTGCAGACTGAACTCAAAAACTGCAGGAGCGAAGCGCAGCGCCCCACCCTCTCCCTGACCACCAGGGTGCTCGGCGGGCTCCATCCTCGGAGGGCGCCCTCACACTCCGGGTCTCACTCGTCCAGCTCTTCCTCAGACAGAAGGTCCCCGTGGTCAGACAGCTGGTCTGTGTTGCTGGTACTGGTCGCGTCGTCCTCGTCCTCAGAGCTGGCCTCACAGGCTGTGTGGAAGAGCTGCATGAGTTCTCGGAAACGGTGGGAAACCTAGGAGGAGAGTGAGGGCCTTGACGACACCCTTCTTAAGTTAGTGACACGTTAACATTTACCACCCACCCGCGAATGCAGGAGACACAGGTTTGATCCCTGGGCCAGGAAGATGCCTGGAGAAGGGGATGGCAACCCACTCATTGCCTGCAAAATCACACAGAGGAGCCTGGGAGGCTACAGTCCATGGGGTCGTGAAGTGTCAGATACGGCTGAAGCTCAAGTGAGCTATATGATACACCAGCATGAACCATCTGGTTTGTTGCACACAGGCTGTGAGAGCTGAGTCCTCCTTACAGATAAGGAAACTCAGGTCAAGAGGCTAAACACTGCCCAAAAGTCACATTCCTTCTAAAAATTAAAATGCACTCTGGGGCTCCTTCCCCAAAAATGCCCTTTGTCTTCCAGAGCCACTGCTATCCGTGCTGACAAGCCCAGGTCTTACTCAGAGCAGAACTTTACAATCCCCAATCATATCTTAGTTGGCCAAGCCGCCCTCCTGCCAAACCCTTCCTTGGTTCCTCTAGGGCTTGAAGCTCTAGCAGGGCCCACCCTGCTTACCTCAGCAGGGGTCTTATTTCCCAGCTGCTGGGAGATGACACTGAAAGTCTGCGGCTGTGCTCCCTGCTCCTGGCACATAGTCAGGATCACGCGGTCGGCTTCCCTGGAACCCACACGTGGCGATCAGTCTCAGGAAGCGGGCGTGCCCCACGCGCTTTCCAAACGCACACGTCCCCCATCCATACCTACCTCGTCCACAGCACCACCTTTTCCCCAGTGGAGCTGACCTTGCTGTTGTTGGCACAGACTGTAGCTTCTGTGGCTTTCGCCTGCAGCTCCCCCGCTGGGCCCTTGCCCTGTAGTCCACTGTCTTTGGCCAAACCTCCTCTAGGGGCTTTAGGCGAAGTCTCTGCGGTGTCAATTCCTGCTGAAGAAACTCCACGGAGAGGGGACACCCTGTCTGCTGTGGTCACCCCAGCTCTGCTGGAAGGCAGCCAGCTCTCCTGTGTGTCTGCGTTCCCAGGCACCTGTCTTCTCCCAAAGTCTCCAGTCCTTGAGGAAACAGGACTCAGGAAGGAGGCAGGGGGTTCGACAGTTCCAGGCAATTTCTCAGTTTCAGAAGCATCCCAGGGCATGGATGGTTCCAACTCAGCCCCTGGCTTATGGCCCTCCCCTTCATACTGGGGTCTGGGGGATGCCCTGGCGCCGGAGAGAACTGCAGGCCCAGCCTGGTTACTCCTGACAGCGCACAGCACAGTTCCAGCTGTGGAGGGAAGCTGAGGAGTCTCTGGTGAGCAGGGTGGTGGCGGGCCATCAAGGAGCTGGTCTGTGAAAGTCACTTCTTGAGGGGACGGCAAAGTGCTCCCCGCTGCCAATCCTGTTTAGGAGGAAAATAAGGACCTAAGGGTCACACTGCATCTAAGGACTACAAATTACCATGGGGTCACTCTGGCAAACTACTGTGCTAAAGTTCTGATGTACAAGAGTGAGGCGAGGGTAGGGGCTAGAGTTGTTTATATCAAGTCCGCTGCCAAAGCTGAGAATGGCTGAGTCTTTAGAATACAGATCGTAGAGGATCTGCAGATAAGCAGAAGGGGTCCAGGGATGGGAACACAAGAAGAAAAGGCTGGATCATGCGGATGTTAAGCACTCTTAATTCTACAAGAGGACTGAGGCCACAGGAGAGAAAGTTAAGGCTAGACAGAAGAGTTTCCTACTGGTTTATTAGTAAAAGAGGTGGTAGTCTATCCCTGAAAAGCCCAATATTTCCCAGGCTCAAAGACGTTCCTGCGTGAAGTATGTGAGAATGAGACAGAAATAAAGGGAGAAAGGCTGGGCTGGCAGTCGGATCACTCACCTGCAACAGGCATCTCTCCCTTCCTGGTACTCCTGCCAGTCCTGCTCTGGGTTGCCTCAATGCTTTCTCGCTCCTCTGGGGCTTCCTCCTCCATCACGTCCTTGCCCTGCCCAGCTTCCTTAGCACCAGGCATAAGACTGGCCTCTCGGTGGGGGCTGCTGCCCACCAACTCATGGGGCTCCTTGCTCTTGTAGGATTTGCTGTCACAGACCTGCAGGGATGGCCTTCTGGGTCAAGGGTCTCCTGACCTCTTTTGTCATGGGGGCTGACCACAGAAAGAAGCCCTGCCATGATGCTCAGCAAGTCAAGCAACATGCATGCCTGCTCCAAAGATTTTCAAGGGCCCAAAATAGAGTGCTGCATTCTACCACTCCTCCTCCAACCAAGGACTGTATTTTTGCTGGCAACCAAGCCTAGAGAACCAGCATTACCTTTCGACCATTTTCCTCACACACGTTAGTTTCATTTAAAAAAAGAAAATCTTAGAGGGAAATATATGAACTGGTTGGTATTCTTCCCTATTTCAAAACTTTACCTAAAAGATTCCCCTTAAAAAGAAAAATCTGTTACATATATTTTTAAAGATTCTGTTTATTTGCATACACACACTAATGAGTATGTATACAGCGTATTATTTATTCACGTGTCATCTTTCTAGGAATTCACTAATGCACAGATCTGGGGTAACAATACCACACACAGCAGAGCCACCTGGGGCTTGCCGCAGCGGCTCTGGTGCCCCCGGGCGCGAGTTCTCTCCTCACCTTGCTGCTGCAGCGGCTACAACTTCTCCTTTTGCTCTTCTTCATCTTGGAGTCAGGACCCCCCTCATGACAGGAGCAGGCACAGTCCTTGGCCCCATCTGGCCACTCGGCCTCCTAGGAGACACCTGGGCTTGGTTAGCTGGCAAACATTTTTGGCACCAAGAGGGAGCCGAGTTGTGAGCCATCGGAACAAGCCCGCCCCCGGACCCCTCCCCTGCTTCCTTTCTCCTTTATTATATGCCATTCCTTCACACTGCCTGGGGAGATGAAAGGCCAAACTCAATTAAAGCCTACTGTGCATCCCTGAAACAATCCTTAAGTGACCCAGAGGCTGACGGATCCCAATTGCCCGGAAGCTTCAGGAGATGTTTAGGTGGACTGGAGAGCTCCGGAGTGAGGTGTGACCTACTCACTCGGCTGCCTCTGTTTCCGTCTCCCTGTGCCTGGAGCTCTCCCCTCTCTTCCAATCCCCTTGAGAGAGGGCTTTGTACATATGGAAGGCTCACTCAATGATACTCTCTGTTCAATAAACCCAAGACAGAAGTACCGTTATTATCCCCATTAACAATGAGAAAGTGAAACAAAGATTAAATAAATTGCCCAAGGTCATGAAGGTACTAAGAAGTGGTTTTCCCCAAGAAAGAGTACAAGGCGTGTAGTAAAGGGACAGGGACCAGAAAAAAACTACTTCCTGAAGAGAACAGAGAGCAACGAGTACAAGTGGGCTCTGGAGCCAGACGACCCGTCCCTGATCAAACATGAGACCCTGGGAACGGCCCCTCTTGGCACTTCAGTGTCCTCTTCTGTAAAATGCAAAAAAAAAAATCTTTTCACAGGGTAACTGTGAGAATTAACTGAATAATCCATGTAAAATACAGGAGATACATGATGCTTTGGGATACGGCTAGGTATCAGTCATTGTCATTTCTAAAATGAGGAATCCTGGTTCTATTTTTTCACAAGAACAGAAAGGAAGACCCAAGGGCAAGAGAAGTATCTCTGAGCCAGAGAAACAGATCCTTCTAATGGTTAATCATGGCGGGACCTCTTCAGCCACTGCACTGTTCTTCCCATGGGCCCGGGGCGTGCTGCACAGCAGCCTGACCTGACCTGAGCTTCCTGCTCCACGGCCGCCTCAGCTCACAGCGGCTTGGCACCACCCTGTGCCAGAGAACCACTCAGACAGAAAATGCAAGGCTTGACTCAGGATAATCCCCAACAACCGGGCGTACCTTATCGTGATTCTGGACCCCAATCTCTTTCCTTCTTTTGTTCTTTGAGGCTGTGGGTATCTTGGGAGGTTCCTCTTCCTCTTCCACATCAGGCAGTGCCACTTCTTCAAAGCCATCAAACTGGGCAGGAGTTGGTGCAACTCAACAAAGACTCTGGGCAGAGTCCCTCCCACGTATCAGATGTCCCTCCCACATATGACCTGACCTTCCCCCTTGACACCCCCGCTGCAGCCGCAGGGCCTATACCTCATACTCCTTCTCCTCGGTCCAATTGATCTCTTCAAAGTCACCCATCCGGCTAGCTGCTGGGCGCAGATGGTCAAAGAAGACGGAGAACTCATCCTGTAGGTGGTCATGGCCCTTGAGGAGCTGCCACATCTGTGTCTTGAGCTGGGGAGAGTTGCAGAAGGAAAGATGCAGTCTCCAGAGCCTCTCCAGACCACCATTCCAAATCAATCCCATATACTTCTGAGGTCTACTTTCCTTATCAACTGGGAGACACACAGGAGATGCTCTTTGATTAAGAACTCCTAAACTCCCTTTCCCTCCTTGCTTGTCTACACAGGAGTATAGGCATACCTCGATTTAGTGTCTTTGCTTCACTGCACCTCAGATACAGCATTTTGGTTTTTCTTTTCTTTTTTTTTTTTTTTAAAAACTGAAGGTTCATTGCAACCCTGGGTCAAGAAAGTCTATCAGCACCGATTTTCCAACATCATCTGTTCATTTTGTGTCTCTGTGTCCCATTCTGATACTTCTCACAATATTACAAACTTGTTTATTATGCCTATAATGGCGATCTGTGATCAACGACCTTTGATGTTACTATTTTAATTGCTTGAAGGCACCATGCATCTCACCCAAAAGAGACAGTGGACTTGTTCTGTTCTGATTGTACGGGTTCTGATTACTCCACTGACCCAACAGGTTCGCCATCTGTCTCCCTCTCCTTGGGCCTCTCTCCCTGAAACACACCAATATTGAAATTAGGCCAATTTCACTTGAATACTTAGGGCCAATCAGCCCTGGGATTTCTTTGGAAGGAATGATGCTAAAGCTGAAACTCCAGGACTTTGGCTACCTCATGGGAAGAGTTGACTCATTGGAAAGGACTCTGATGCTGGGAGGGATTGAGGGCAGGAGGAGAAGGGGACGACAGAGGATGAGATGGCTGGATGGCATCACTGACTCGATGGACGTGAGTCTGAGTGAACTCCGGGAGTTGGTGATGGACAGGGAGGCCTGGCGTGCCGCAATTCATGGGGTCGCAAAGAGTTGGACACGACTGAGTGACTGAACTGAACTGAAAAGGCCTCTAAGTGTTCAATGGAAAGGTACAGACGCACACCTCTCCCTTTAAGTCAAAAGCAACAAATGATTAAGCTTAGTAAGGAAGGCACGCCTAAAGCCAAGACAGATTGAAAACTAGGCCTCTTGTGCCAAACAGCCATGAACGTGAAGGAAAAGTTCTTGAAGCAAATTAAGTGATAAAAAAGCAGAACAGCTTTCTTGCTGATATGGAGAAAGTTTTGTGGTCTAAGATCAAACCAGAAGATCAACACTCCATTAAGTCAAAGCCTATTGCAGAAAAGGCCTTGTTGTTGCTTAGCTGCTGAGTCCATGTCCAGCTCGCTGCCACCCCAGGGACTGACTGTAGCCGCCAGGCTCCTCTGTCCATGGAGTTTCCCAGGCAAGAAGACAGCAGTGGGTTGCCATCTGTTTCTCCAGAAGACCCTCCTGACACAAAGGTGGAAACAGAGTCGCCTGCAACTCTCATGCTTGACAGGTGGATTCTTTACCACAGAGCCACCTGGGAAGCCCCCAAACCCTAATTCTCTTCAATTTTATGAAGGCTGAGACAGGTGAAGAAACCTGCAGAAGCAAATTTTGAAGCTAGAAAAAGTGGTTCATAGAGTTTAAAGAAAGAAGCCATCTCTACAACATGAAAGTGTAAGATGAAATAGCAAGTGCTAATGTAAAAGGTACAGCAAGTTATCCAGAAGGTCTAAGATAATTAACAAAGATGGCTACACTAACAACAGATTTTCGGCGTAGAAAAAGACTTTTCTTGGAAGAAGATAACATCTATGTCTTTCATAACTGACAGGAAAAGTCATGCCTGACTTCTAAGCTTCAAAGGACAGGCTGACTCTTTGATTAGGGGCTAATATAGCTGGTGACTTTAACTTGAAACCAATGCTCATTTACCATTCCAAAATTCCCACGGTGCTTCCAAATTATGCTGAATCTACTCTGCTTCTGCTAGTTTAAATGGAACAACAAAGCCTGGATAGCAGCACATCTGTGGACAACATGGTGTGCCGAACATCTGAAGCCCACTGTTGAGACCTACTACTCGGGAAACAATCCTTTGAGAACGTTATTGCTCACCGACCATACGCCTGGTCACCCAAGAGCTCTGATGGAGATGGACAAAGAGATCAATGTTTTCGTGCCTGCTAGCAAAAGAACCATCATGCAGCCCATGGATCAAGGAGCAATTTCTAATTTCAAGTCTCAGTACTTCAGAAATGCATTTCATAAGGCTACAGCTGACACAGATAGGGATTCCTCCAATGGATCTGGGGAGAGAAAACCGAAAACCTTCTGGAAAAGATTCACCATTCTAGATACCATTAAGAACATTTGTGGTTCACAGAAAGAGGTCCGAATAATCAACACTAACAGGAGTTTGGAAGAAGTTGATTTCAACACTCACAGATGACTCTGAGGGGGTTCAAGATTTCAGTGGAGGAAGGAGCGGCAGATGTGACAGGAGCAGCCTGAGGACTGAAAACAGATGCGGAGCCTGAGGACGGGACTGAACTGCCGCAGTCCCACACAAGACCCGAACGGATGAGAAGTCACTTCTTGCAGAGGAACAAAAAGAGGTTTCCTGAAATGGAATCTACTCCTGGTGGAGCTGCCGCTATGAAGACTGTTGAAATGGCAACAAAGGATTGAGAACATCACATAAACTCAGTTGGTGAGGCAACAGCAAGGTTTGAGAGGGTTGACTCCAATTCTGAAAGTTTTACTATAAGTAAAATGCTACAGAGAAATCATTCATGAAAGGAAGAGTCCATCAATGGGGCAAACTTCATTGTTTCAGGAAATTGTGGGGGCTTCCCTGGTTGTCCAGTGGCTTAGACTCCACACTCCCAACGCAAGGGGTCCAGGTTTGATGGGTGGTCAGGAAAGCAGATCCCACATGCTGCAACAAAAGATCCCGCATGCCACAACTAAGACCAGGTGCAGGCAAACAGATATTTTTTAAAGAAAGAAAGAAAAAAAAATTGCCACATCCACTCCAATCTTCAGCAACCACTACCTGATCAGTCAGCACCAACAATACTGAGGCAAGACCCTCCAGCAACAAAAAGATGACAACTTGCTAAAGACTTGGAGGCTGATTAGCATTTTTTTTGGCTGTTCTGTGCAGAATTCAAGATCATAGTTCCCTGACCAGGGATTGAACCTGTGCCCTGTGAAATGGAAGCTTGAGTCTTAACCACTGGACCACCAGGGAATTCTTTAGCATTTTTTAAAAGCTGAAATATACTTGATTTACAAATTGTGAGCATTTTTAATTAACGTATGTACATTTTTTAAAGCATAATGCTGCTGCATGCTTAATAAACTATGGTTGGGCTTCCCTGGTGGCACTGCGGGTAAAGAATCCACCTACCAGTGCAGGAGACACAAGAGACATGGGTTCAATCCCTGGGTTGGGAAGACCCCCTGGAGTAGGAAATGGCATCCCATTCTAGTATTCTTGCCTGGAAAATTCCATGGAGAGAGGAGCACGGTGGGCTACAGTCCATGGGATCGCAGAGAGTCAGACACACGTGCTTCACTGAGCACACACGCACTTCACTTCACCGTGTACACCTAACTGTTACATGCACTGTTACATGCACTGGGCAACCAAAGAATTCATGTGACTCACTTTACCGCAATATTTACTGTATTATGATGCCCTGGAAGTGAACCTGCAATGTCTCTGAGGTATGTCTGAATTACTACTTTTTTAACTGATGTATATAGTTGATTCACAATACCGTCAACATTGTGTTAGTTTCAGGTGTACAGCACAGTGATTCAGTATGTGTGCAGACACACACACATATATACACATAGATATATATACTTTTGCATATTCTTTTCTCTTACAAGCTAATACAAAATACTGAATATCATTTTCTGTGCTATACAGTAGGTCCCCGTTGGTTACCTATTTTATACACAGTACTGTGAATATGTTAATCGCAAACTCCTAACTTATCACCACACCCAACCTTTCCCCTTTGGTAACCGTAGGTTTTCTATATTATAAACCAAATGTTTTCTATACTTAGTATGATAAGTATGCTTATCAAGTGAATTAAATCAAACTTCAATTAGTATGATGATTAACTGGAGAAGGGAAGAGCTACCCAATCTCGTATTCTGGCCTGGAGAATTCCATGGACTGTACAGAATGGGACAAAAAGAGTGGGACACGACTAAGCGACTTTCATTTCACTTCAAATAGGTCTTCATTCATTCCTCCATCAATGCATGTTTAGGGAGCTCCCACGTCTTCGTTAGACATGCCTGCATTAACAGGTCTGATTCCCAGTGACACTCACTACTCAATAGCCCTGCCTTACTGGTCCCCAGCTCAGGCACCAACTCAAGGCTGAGAAAGGAGGGAAAACAACCCTCCACCCAGAACATCACCTCTTTCCTTGAACTTCCCTTCCAGGGTATTTACAGCATTCTTGAGCCTGTGAGTAGCAGTCAGGCTCTGGTTTCAGATGATAACCACCTCACCCAAGTGTTTTATGACTTAGGTAAGCCTAAAAATTCCTTGCCATTTTAATTCCCTCCAGGAAGTCCATTGCTCAGAAGCAAGAGGATTGCTTAGGGAAAGGAGAATGAAAGGCCAAAAGCGAAGATGACAATGGAAGGGAAGCAGGACAGGACGGAATACCTCAGTGATCTCCTGGGGCAAGCAGTCTGCACAGCTCTGAAGGACCTTGATGATCTTCTGGTGGTGTGACGGGTTCTCTGCAAAGCAAATTTCCAGCTGCCGAAGAAACTTGCGACTCTTCTCAAAAGCCTGCTGCTCTTCAAACTACCAGAGTGGAAAGAGGGCAAAAGAGTCATCATCTATGCAGCCTGAGAAGGACTTGAGAGCACTACACATAAAAACCAAGAAAAAATGTGCTGGAGGCAAGGGGATGACAAGGCTCTGGTTTACAACAGCGAGATCTTTTCTTTTTGGCCTCACCACAAGGTTTGCGGATCTTAGTTCTCCAATCAGGGATTGAACCTGGGCCCCAGCAGTGAAAGTGCCAAGCCCTAACCACTGGACTGCCAGGGAATTCCCTGTAAGATTTTTTTTTTTAAGGCCCTAGCATCTATCTACCTTGGGTTACTGGGGTCTACCAACTCAAGAAAACTAAGATGTAAATGAAAGATTTAAGAGTTATGTATCTCAAGTTGCTTCCAGTTTTCAAAGATTGTGAGATCAGACACATGCCAGTTTACAAAGTATTTTCATGTATGTATTCATTTGATCCTCATAATGATAAAGCTGCCTTCCCAGACCACTGTGCATAAAACTGCAACATTATCACTATAAAGCATTAAATATATTTTACTGTTTATATATTTTATCACTTTTATAACATATATATTTACAACATACAATATACTATTTCACATCTGACTTTCCCCATGAGAATATAGGCTCCATGAAGGCAAAGGATTTTAGTCTTTTATAATTATTACATTTCTAATACCTAGAACTCTGCCTGAAACAGCAGGTACTCAATAAACATTTGTTGAACGAAAGCCTATTTTGCAACAGTGAGGAGCAAAGGGTTATGATGTACTTAAGGGCTCCACTCAATGGTCAACCCTTTCACTCCACATGGAAAGAAAAGGAGAGAACAGGAGCTGGGAAGACCATCCCTTGAAAAGGAGGTGGCTCTTGTGACCCTGGTCTAGGGGAAAGCTATCTACAGGAACAGCCAGGAGTCTGGAACAGTCCTGATCAACATTACCCAAGCCTAGTCTTGCTGTGACCCAGGGATCCTAGTGTGTGGTCTTTGCCCCCGTCTCTACTTACTAATCCACAGGCCAGTGCTTGCTCAGGCAACAGGAAAGCAGCGAAGTCCTTCAACAGCTGAGGCCAGTCTTGGAGCAGAATTTGCAGACTCTTGTAGAGATCCACAGCTGTCTGCCTCTGAGTACTTGACTCAAACTCATAGATGACCTGAAGAAAGTCTTCATACTTGCCAGGGATATGCTGCAGGGCTTCTCGGACCTATATGAGAGGACTTTCAATCATCCAATCCCCTTTCATTGGGCCCCAAGAAACCATGGGACAGAGGAAGGAGGAAGAGTTACTGTTAAAGAGCTCCAGATTATCCGTCAGAGGCTACTCCTCTGACAGGTCCTAAGATTTGATGATTAATGGAAGCCACAGGGCCATGAGCAAGGCAGAGCTCTTTTTCTGACAGTGAGGAATGGGAACATTTATATTTTCCAGGGACCACAGTGCTACCCACAAAATCAGGTAAACCTTTCTCTAGTTCACAGCCTGGGCCTCCCCTTCCTGGTTTCACCTCCATGTTGAAATAGATAAGGAGTGCTTGGTACATATATTTCAGCATGGTATCATCTGAGGGTAAATAATACGTAAATTAGGAATGTTAGTAAAATAGCAGGAAAAAGAAAACCCATGATTATTATTGCTAGAATCCCACTTGCTGGGGGTATAAAGAATCAGGTGGTTACCAAAAGAATGAGATAGGGACCACCGTGAAAAACAGGCAGGTTCATGACTCTGAAGATCACTGAGGTTCCTCTGAAGCCAAGGGCTCAGGTAAGGTCCTTATTAGTCTACTCTCTCAGGGATGATGGTGCAATCATCTTTCCCCAGTTTCAGGGCAACAGAGGGGTAGTATGACGGGCAGGAATAATAAATCGGCTGAAGACTGAACTCGGTGTCCTTGTGGTTTCACTCACACAGTTCTTTTGGTATTACCAGGAAAACAAAGGTAGAGGAATAGAAGGCTACTGTGCAGCCAGAAAGGCAGACTTCATTTTAAAACCAGAGGGGCTCGTAGGAACAAGAAGCAGCATTTGCCTACCCTGGTCAGATAAGCCTGAGCAAAGGCCAAATCCTTCTGCTCCCGAAGTGGGTCCCGCTCGAGGATGTCCTCATCATACAGCAACAGTAGCTTGGAGGTGTCCTTGCTGGCCCGGGCCCGACTGCCCCGCTTGCTGCGGGCTCGGTGATTACTCCGGCCCTTCCCAGCAGCTTTGATGCTCTCTCCTTAGGATACACATGAAAACACCTGTTTCTCTGTCCTTGCAACCTCTGCTCTTCCCAACTCATCAAATGCACCCTCCCCATCAACTGACCTAATCAACATTACATAGTAATTTGGGAGAAAAGCTGCTGGAAAAATGCTATGAAAGGTACGTCTCTTCCTGTAAAGTCAGCTCTGTGCAGAGTCAACAACATGACTGCACCAACTGGGATGATAATGAGCTGCTTAGCTACTGCATATTGAACACAGAAGTCTAAAGAGTGGGTATGGTCTGATGCTGGGCTCTCAGGGATTATATCCTGGTGAGGAACAAGCAGCACTTTCTGAAATAAACATAGCTCTTGACCTAATACATGACATGTGAATTAAGAACCAGTATAAAAACCTGCATAAACAGAGTACAAATCTAGCAGCTGATGGAGAGTCAAATTTTTAATTTCTGAGCATCTCTTCTCTACAACAGCAGCAGGTTAAACATCTATTTGGGAGAAGGGTGACTGGCAGGCAGGATCCAGAGGATTTCTCCTGGGAACTGGCACCTGTTTTATAAGCCCACTCTGCACATGTCCCTGCATCAGTGAGGTCTCCTGAGACCCGCCCCCACTCAGGCCTGTCCTACTCACCTGGTGGGGTCCTGCTGGTCTCCACTTCTGGAGCAGCCTTTGGGGAGTCCAAGGTGGCAGGAGGCTTCTCGGCGGGGTCTCCGATGGCTTCGTCCATCATCTCATCCTCCTTCTGCAGGTTTTCCATTCCTTCCGCTTCTTCTTCCTCTTCTTCCTCAGGCTCAGAATTCTCTTCCTGGGAGTTCTCCTCCTCAGACTCACCCTCCTGACTCATGCGCCTTTCAGATGCAAGCCAAGTCAGTTTCTCCATTGTTTCCTGCAAACCCCCCCAAAGAGTGTGCGTGAGGGCTGTAATAGCTCACCAAGGGCTGACTGCACGGAGTTTTTCAGAAGGAGCTGCGGCTGATCAACTGGTGAGGGAGGGTGAGAAGCGGATGGTAAAGGGGGTGACTGGGGATTTTTGGTTTTGTTTTTTGGCCTCACTGTACAGCTTGAGGGATGTTAGTTCTGTGAAATGAAATATTTCTTGCCTTATCGGAGGACAAAAAATGTCACAGCTATCAGTGATTCATGGCCTCCTAATGTGAATGAGGGCTCTCAAAAGGGAACACAAGGCCTACGATCCAGAAGACGCCAACGCCCAGTGACGGGTGAGGAACTGGAGGGGAGTGGGTGTCATGCAAGAGCAGCCAACCACCAGCCTCGCCACCCTTTAAGGTGACAGGAAACAGGATTTGGCCCCAGACAGCTCAGGTGCATATGAAAGGAATGAATTCAGTGAGCCCAGAGGCTCCATCTTGCCACACATAGAAGACTAAATTCTTTAACTTGACTTGATATCTGGTTCTCCTTACTACTTAATAATAGTCTTTGATGTTCAGACTTCCTACCTTCTCTGTTGCAAACTGTATAGCCTGACTCCCTCTCCTGCTTCCTCAGAGCAGTTTTCTCAGAGAACTGAGATGCTGCCTCCCAAGTTCAGAATCCTTAACATTCCTACCAAATAAAATAACTCTCTACTTTGAGGTTGTGATTAACTTTTTAGTCAACAGTTTCCTGACCAGAAATCGAACCCAGTTCTGAGCAGTGAAAGCACCAAGTCCTAACCCCCGGACCACCAGGGAGTCCCTGAGCAGATGAGCTTTGAAAGGTTTCCCCTGAAGGTAATTTTCCTTTCCCAGGGTCCATACTAATGACCCTTTTTCTTTTTTTAGTTATTTAAATTATGCTCAGGAAATTCTATTTAATGTTTAAATGAGTTTAAATCAAATATAATATGTAACACCGAACTCTTTCCCTCTTCTCTTACTTCAACTCCCAAACTATGCTCCGTAATACATTCAAAAGTCAAACATGATTTTACGACTATCTCTACTGGAAAAAGCAAGCAGGTGACCTATCAATAAATCTATTACTGAATACACAAAATATTGGAGAAGAGTGCCCAACTCTCACCTGGAGTTCTGGGACAGAAAGTACAGATTCCTCAGAAGCTGATGACATCTCATCTTCCTCATCCTGGGTAAGGTCATCAAAGTCCTCTTCTTCCTCTTCCTCTGGCCCATCCTTCTCTCCTGCAGCTTCTGGTCCTGCTGGGGTCCCCACTGACTGACCATCAACGCTGGATAAGTCTTCAGGCTTCCCCAGGGGGCTGCTAAGCACCATTTCAGGGTCAGTGGAAAAGGAAGCGTCCCTCGGGGACCCTTTGCTCACATCGCCTGAGTTTCCTTCACCAGGAGGCTCTTGAGAAGCCGAAAGGGTCTGAGCTGCTTGACTCCTCTCCTCCTCCTGCTGTAGGCCTGTCTGTTTCTTCCCCTCTCTAGGCCTGCCTGGCTCCTCACTTGGGAAGCCAGTGTCCAACTCCACAGAGCGTTCCTCCTTGATTTCACCATGGCTGTCCTGCTCCAGGGATCCACCACAGGTGTCCTCCCCAGGGTCTTTAGGCTCCATCTTAACGATTTCCTCTAAATCCTCAGGGCAGGTGTTCAGAGATTCTTGGAAGCCCTGAGGGAATGGTTCAGGGGCCTGTCTCCCCTCCTCTGTTTTCATAACAGTCCAGCCATAGGCACTGCTCTCCGACAACTGTTCCTGGCACACTCTGTCTGTAGCTGGAGGCCCTGGGCTGTGCTCCTCTTTGGGGAAGACAGCAGCACAGAGAGGAGAGGGTTCCCGAGGTTCTAATTTGGGTTCGAGGCCTTGAAAGGCATTTTTCCCCTCAGTCAAGGGACAACCTATGTCTACATTCACTGGGGCTTTATCTTCAGGGGTAGATGGTACAGAAAGATTCACAGAGGTGCCAGAGACAATTAAGGGAGGGATGGAGGAGGCCACAAGGGGCTGGCTCAACGAACAGGGGAAGGGAGCAGGGTTGACCAACAGGGTGGTGATGGGGATGGTCTGCGGACTTTGGGCCACAGCTGCACTGACAGGCTGCACCATGCTGCAGCCACCGCCGAGGCTCACAACCTTGACCGTGGTGGCAGGAACAGTGAAGAAAACAGGCGCAGGGCGGATGAGAGGGGCAGGCTTCAGACAGAGAGAGGCCTTGGGTCCCTTTCTCTTGGAGGCTCTCCGTTTCACACATGGCTTTCGAAACTTCGAAGGAGCAAGTGAGGGCAGCATTAGCTTAGGCACAGGGGCAGAGGAGAGCAAGGTCTGTGGCTCAGGCAGAGGGAAGCTGGTCCTGGCCTCAGCAGCTGTAGCTGGCAGCGCTGCTGGAGACTCAAAACTATCCCCCCCAGGGACCCCCAGAGGAGGGCCACCTGGCACTGCCTGTAAGACTGTGGCTGGCTGGATCAGGGGAGGAATCCGGACCACCATTTTGCTTGGAGGGGCTTCTGAGTGAGCTGACCTAGCTGGTGTCTTCCCAGAGCTGGAGCTAGGCTGGAGAGAGGGGCTGGGTCCAAAAAAGAAGGGCTTCAGGGTTGAGGACCGCTTCTGTCTCCAAGCCTTCCTAGAAAAACGGTTGGCAACTGGCTTTAGCTTCAGGACTACACCCTTAGGCAGTAGCAGTGGATACCGAGTTTCACTCTCCAGTTCTGAGCTGCCTTTTCCTAGGCCTGGGTCTGAGTTGATCTCAGTGGTTCCGGTCACATTTCCAACCTCTCTGGCACCATCAGCTATGTGCCGCATTTCCTCTTGGATGGACGGCAGACTGGCCTAATGGGAATAAGAACACTCAGATATACCCCATGCTAGAATCAGGGAAAAATAATTGGGCTTTCTAGATATTAGGTGCCTTTACAAGACAGTCTTAAGACATCTTTTAAAAAGGATTTTTCTGCAGAATGGCAGATATTTCTAAGAAGACTACATCCCGATTTTATACTCTAGAAAGTCCCTGAATTTCATTTAAGAAACTATCATGTTAACCACTATTTTTAAAAGGTTAGAGAATCACCGGTGGGGGAGGGAGGGAGGGAGGTGGAGAAATAGGAGAGGAAAGGTGACTGAAGATTTCTTAAGTCCTAATTTTACAGCTAAAGCAGCAGAGGTGTAAAGCAGGCCTTGAACATCCTGCCAGGTTCGTAGTGACCTTCTGCTCCTGACACACTGAGGAGGAGCGCTGTACCTTTAACCAGAACGGAAGCCGGTGTTCTTCCCTCTCTACAGGCGGCTTCCACTGATGCGGCTGGATCTCTTCACAGCACTTCATTAAGACGGGCAGCTGTTTGGTCTTCTTATAAAACTGAGTGTGAAAAAATAAAGCAAGAGTCACATTCCTTCTAGAAACTGCTCTCGTCAGGTTGAGGAGTATGTTGGGCAGCGGTCTGAGAAACACACACACACACATATATACACACACACACAAAAAGCATATACTGACTGCTCTGTATTCCAAATTAAGTTAATCTCCAATTAATAAATATTTTACCATTACTTAGTATCTTCTGATAAGCTCTATTCTGGTCACCAGAAAAGCTTAGGTCACAGAGAAAAGGAAGCGGATGGTTAGAGTCATCTTATCGAAAATTTGCTCCTGCTCAGCAGCCGCAATGGGAGTGCCTTATTAATCCTTATCCTGACCACAGGGAAGCTTCCTTTTAAGCAAATAACGGTGCAAGGAATATTGGAAGGGAAGGAAAGAAGAACGGAAAGACTGAGACAGTTCAGTTTCCAGGGTAAACGAAGAGGGGAATGAGCTTACGCTGACAATAAGCACTGGGCACTGTGTTACAAGCCGAGCATACAAATAAGGAGGCAATCCCTGCTCTCAAGGAGCTTACAGACAGTGGAAAGACAGTCAAGTACAAATCAGTGATAAGGGACTTCCCTGGTGGTCAAGTGGTGAAGGATCTACCGTCCAGTGCAGGGGACAAGGTTCAATCCCTGCTCAGGAAATTAAGATCCCACATGACTCAAGGCAACTAAGGCCATCGCCACAACTATTCACCCTGTGCTCTAGAGGCCAGTGGCAGCAAGTACTGAAGCCTGCATGCCCCAGAGCCTGTGCTCCACAAGAGAAGCCACCGCAACGAGAAGCCTGTGTACAGCAGCTAGAGTAGCCCCCACTCACCACCACCTAGAGAAAAGCTCACACAGCAGCAGAGACCTAGCACAGAAAAACACACAAATAAACAATAAAAGAAAGCAAACAAACAAACAAATCAGGTGGATTAAACACACCCATTTGTCTCTATTCCCTGTGAAACCCCATGAAAACAACAGATGGGAAATTTTTAAAGATAAAAGGAGAGATGAAATAAAAGGTAAAAGTAACAAAATCTTCAAAGCTAAAGAGCCGACAGATAAGTGGCAAGTGACACAGGACAATGAAGAAAGCCAAATACCATGTGGAGAAAAGGTAAGGGCCAACTAAACTGATGTCAGAGACAGGCAAAAGGTTAAGACAACAGATACCTCCAGAAGTGGAAGAACTAAAAACAGGTCAAGATAAGGAAGACAGGTTTTAAATCTGTTGAAGGGGCAGTGAGACCCTGAATGCTCCCTCTTGTTTGATGTAGCCCTACCCTGGCAGAAGCCACGGAGGAAAGGACGTTCTCTCAGCTGAGGCTGTCAGGCATACTAGGACAGGTGTACAATGCTGGCCAAGTACACTTGAGAAAACTCTAGCCTCCTTCCTCTACTGCTTTCCCACAAGCCTCTGCCACCAGCTATTAAAGAACAGTCAATAAACAACAACAAAAGCTATTAGCTATTATGACAGAAGAAGTAACAACTCACCTCAGCAGAAGGGTTAGAAAAAAAAGATGAAATAATATCCCAGAAAATACAAGAAGAAGACAGAGTGAGGGGAGAAAAGAAGAAAGGCAAGACAAGAGGGCTAGCCTGAGAGGTCTGCCCTCTGACCACTGAGCACCACAGGAGACAGCAACCAAAAGAAGGGGAGGAGACCAGCAATGCAAGACTCAAGTCCATTTCCCATACTGGGACCTGTGAGTTTCCAAAGTGAAGTTTATCAAGTACCTGGCATAACTGGTAAAACCAGACACATAGTAAGGTATATTATCATGAATTTCAAAATACTGGAGAAAAAAGAAAACCCTATGTACTCCTAGAGGAAGAGAAAAAAACACGTGTCATATAAAGGTTCAAGAGTCAAAAGAACACCAACGTTCAAAAGAGCCAGTGCTAGAAACTAGTAGAAAATGGAGTCATTAAATTGTTCTGACTAAAGTGATCATCAACCTAGAATGTTAAACCCACTAAAGTGGGAGAAAAGAACACAGACATATTTCAAACTTTTAATTTTGAATAATTATAGTTTTGTAAACAGGTCTTATGTACATTTGTTACAAAGTAACAACAGTTATATATAAAAAGTAGGTAGACAGCACAATAGCAAAACTAGGAAACTGCATTGGTCAAGTCATGTCATGATACACCATGAACACAAGCAATATCAATCTAAAAATTTTTTTCTCAAATATAGGATGTGCTCCACTAAAACAAGGCCAAAAAGTTGTGGGATTCAGAAATAAGAGGATCCGGACTTCCCTAGTGGTCCAGAGGCGAAGAATCCACGTGACAGTGCAAGGGACACGGGTTCAATCCCTGCTCCTAGAATATTCCCCACGCCTCAGGGCAACTAGTCCCCCGCGACACCTCCGAGCCCACGCACTGAAACTACTGAAGCCCGCATGGCCTGCAGTTTGTGACCTAGAACAAGAAAAGCCACTGCAATGAGAAGCCCACACACCTCAGCTGGAAGGGAGCCCCACTCTGCACACCCAGAGAGCAGCCTGTGAAGCCACGGAGAGCCAGCACAGCCAAAAGAGATGTAAAGATACTCCTAAAGAGAGGGAGAGGAGGGCCCAGCCCAAGCAAGAGGCGAAACGGAACCCCAGGAGAAGCGCGAAGAGAAAGCCAGAGAAGACATCCGTGCGCAAGCCAAGAGAGCAGCGTGGGTCGAGCGGAGCGGCATCAGAGCGCCCTGCGGAGGACTTCTCAGGACAACAAGGGTGACGGCGGGGCACCTAAAATACCAGAGCACGCTGAGAAGAGAGTTATGAAATGTAAGCAGACCGCAATGAGCTGGTAATAAGTACATAGTAAACCAAGTCCCACTCACCCTCCAAAAATGCAATCATCAACCCAGGAGAAACAAAATACTCAGCAGGAAAAGCAAAGTAATCATGATACACCACCTGGCTCAGCTGTGAGGGGTTTTTATACACTGCTTAAAATGTAAACTCTGGAAAAAATCCAGCTTACACTGAGATAGAACTGAGGTGAAGCAATGAGAGTGTGGCGAGAACTGTCTTCATCTTCCATGGTTTCAGTTTAACAGAGAAGGCCTAAATCCAAAAAATCAACTGGCAGCAATTCTAAGCATGCTACCTAGGTCCTAGACATAGAGGTGAATGGACTATCCCTGCAGAAACCTTGCTTAGCAGGAAATGGGGAGAAGAATGATTGTTTTTCATGACAAGATTCACAGAGGTATTTTACTCTTTAGAGCAGTGGTCCCTGACCTTTCTGGCACCAGAGACCAATTCTGTGGAAGGCAATTTTTCCACAGGATGGGGTGGGGGACCCATGGATGGTTTTAGGATGATTTTCATAAGAAGCTGGCAACTAAGACCCTCCTGCGCACGCAGTTCACAGTGGGGTTTGTGCTCCTTTGAGAATCTACGACCAGCGCTGATGTGACGGGAGGTGGAGCTCAGGCGGAGTGTGAGCAACTGAGAACAGCTGTGAAATCAGTCTGTGGCCTGGGGACCCCCACTTCAAAGTATACTTCATAAGCTTGATATAAATATCCAAGTATAAAGAATTAAGGAGGATATAAGTGGACTGTTGCCTACTCTGTGAAGAAGGTTTAGAGTGGGGAAAAAAAATGAACAGCTAGAGGAAAACAAATTTGGTAAGTATTTTTACATTTGAACAATTTAGCAGAAATATCCATAACAGGGGAAGAAGATGGTACTCCATAGGAAAATAATAGATCAATGTCCTTGGAAAGGAAAGAGGGCTAGTGAGCAATTAGGAGAGACTAGCATTAGATAACGGAGAAGGCAATGGCACCCCACTCCACTACTCTTGCCTGGAAAATCCCATGGACGGAGGAGCCTGGTGGGCTGCAGTCCATGGGGTCGCGAAGAGTCAGATATGACTGAGCGACTTCATTTCACTTTTCACTTTCATGCATTGGAGAAGGAAATGGCAACCCACTCCAGTGTTCTTGCCTGGAGAATCCCATGGATGGGGGAGCCTGGTGGGCTGCCGTCTATGGGGTCGCACAGAGTCGGACACGACTGAAGCGACTTAGCAGCAGCAGCAGCAGTGTTAGATAAAAGGTTGTTCACTGAGACTGAGAAAAAGAAAAGGAAAGGCTGCACTCAGCCAAGGTGCCCAGTGGAGCGTGCAGAGAGCACTTACTTTAATGATGTTGTCAGGAGCTCTGTTCATGTTGAGGTTCTTGATTCTCACTGTCAGCTGGTGGGCAGTCTTGCAAGTGAGAAGGTACTTGCTGATCAGAGGCTTGGGAAACTCCGTCCCTTCAAAGTGCTTCAGTCCTAAAGCTAACAAACTGAGAAGCGGGCAGTGACACTCAATCTCGCTTGACAGTCCATCCTGCTGAAAAGCCTCCCAGACGAACTCCACATTCTGCAACCTACTTCTCCTACATCTAAGTCTTGTACACATTAACGGAAACTCAACAGAAAATTTCAGATAATTACTGGGAACTAAGAAGGACTATGAGAGTAAGACTCAATGAGGAGTTCGCATCAAGTGAGAAGAGGGAAAACCAAGCATAAATCACTAATAAATGTCACAACAATTTACAATAATAATACGAACAAAGTTTGAGGGAAGAAGAATGGCCCTAAAAACACAAATATAAAATGAATATTGGGCACCATATTAGACGTATTAAATCCACACCAACACCATCTCACAACATAACATACTCAGTTAGTTACCTGTATACATATTCGCTGACGGCACTGGGGAAACACATCAAGAGCCAGGAAAGTGTTCATAACTGTTATCAAATAATCTCACTCTTGAGAATTTACCCAAAGAGATAAAAACTCAAAGAGTTTCAAAAGCCCTGTGCACAAAGATCCTTGGTGAAGCCTCATTTAGAACAGCTAAACAAGAAAGGGAGGGAAAAGTGGCAAATAAAAGGACTATGATAGGGCCGTTAATACTGGCTGAAAGGACAATATACAGAGACCAAAAAAAAAAAAAAAAGACAATGCTACAGCATGGAATGCAGAAAAGAAAGGTCAAGAATATCTTAAGTGGACACGACTAAGCGACTTCACTTAAATGACACAAACTTAAAAAAAGCAAAACAAAATTATACTTAAACTGCCAATAGTTACATAAATACAGAGAGAAAAATTATTGTGTAAGGGTTGTCAGGATAACGGATAAAAATGTTTTCCTTGAAAATTATCCACTAACAGCATTATGAGGTTAGTTTTTACTATAAAAGACAAAAAACAACTTAAAATGTTTCCAAAACGTGTATGCCATCCCCTGAAAAGAGCTGTATTTGGCACTGCTGGAACACACACATACCGTAGCCCTCTGTCCATCTACACTGCTCTCCTTTGTGTCCAGTCCTCATTATACAGTATAATCGTATTATCTCAGTATATTTTGTGCTTTTCTCCCCACCCAGTAAATCCTTACTTGTCTTCCGCCTTGGTGAAAAAAATCTTATCCTGGGGATTCTTGGCCTTCAGAGAACACACTGGAAGTAACTCTGGATACATGAAAACCTTGTTTGTGGCTAGGATCCAAGCCACTTGTTTCGGCAAACAGGGCAATTTACAGGCTATAAGGAAAAAAAATCATGATAAATGAAACTCCAGAACAAAAGAGGGCTTCACAAAAGCTTCTGAATGCATCTTGGCATTTAGAGAGAGCCAACCCTACCTAACGTGATGCCCTTCCATAACATACCCCTCTCCCAAAAGTCTCCACAATCATTCTCAGCCTAACATGTATCAAAAAATAAAGTTAAAAATTGATTGTCTTTTTGCTTCCTGTGTGGAACACTTAACACACTAAGTAACATAAACACTTATAAAGTACCAAGTAATACCTGGCAACCCGCTCCAGTACTCTTGCCTGGAGAATCCCATGGATGGAGGAGCCTGGTGGGCTACAGTCCACGGGGTCGCAAAGAGTCGGACACGACTGAGCGACTTCACTTCACTTCAGTGTATGCTCAAAAAATTTTTACCTCCTTCCCCCTTTAAATCCTTGAAAGAAAAGTGACCTTCAACAATGCTTCCTTCCAGGATAAGATTCCAACTTTTTTAATCTCCCTCACAAATCTGGTATTCCAAATTTCTATTTGATTCTTACTTAACTTTCATTAAATTCTCCCAGATTCCTCCTGAGGTTGGGAACAAAAAAACCATAAAGAGGATGAGACAATTCAGTCTCATTCATTTCTATCTTGCTGTCTAAACCTCTCAGTTTCCAGGCATTTCTGTCTTTCCAGAGATGAATACCTCTAGAGCTATATTTCTGCTTGCAAAAACGTTATTTTTATATCCCCAGAAGAAAAACACAGGACCCTATACATGTAACTTATAACTGTGCATGCACGCACAGCTGCATCCAACTCTTTGCAATCCTATCACTGTAGCCCAACAGGCTTCTCTGATCAAGGGATTCTCCAACACAAGAAAACTGGAATGGGTTGCCACTTCCCACTCTAGGAGATCTTCTCGACCCAGGGACTGAACCCGCGTCTCCACTGGCAGGCTGATTCTACACCATAGACCCACCTTCAAAGCCCAAGTTATAACTGTAGTCTGGTGTTAAATTTTCATTACCAAAATATAACTAAAAAAGTTGTCTGTGTCTATCATATAATGCCCTTAAATTCAACTATATTCTATTGAATTGTAAGAGTCAGGGATTTAAAATCAAATCCAAAGACAAATCTGAATCCAGATCAAGCCACAACTAATTTGCTAAGCCAGGAACAAATCAGAAACAAATATTTGATTTAAGGGAATGGCAAATATTTACTTAAAACTACAGACCAATGAACGGTAGAAATCAAACCTGGAAATTTCTTTGAAATACTGAACAGGCAAATGTACAACATTTTTACTTTGTTCCTAACTCCCAAATGAACATAATTGGAGATACTATTATAATCATGGGAAATAAAATGATCCTAATGAAGAGAGTAAAAACCTAATAAATACAACCTGACTTTACCACTTGACTTCCACCTTTATCTTGATACCAGTTTGTCTTGCCCTAACTCCTAATACTTCCCCTCATGTCTATTTAAGTCCAATTATTAGCAATGAGTCCCACATCTCTACCTCCCACATCCCTGTCCTGTTCACTGACTGCATCCTCTACTTAAACCCAAGTATTATTACCTAGTTGTCCAAGTTAGGTAATGAACACAAAGGAAGGATAAAAGAGAGAGGAAAGAAATTACAAATACCCGTCTCCTCCAACCCTAGGAAATTATTAGTGGTCTGTGGGATAAGACGGCCACCTCGCACTGCAAGAAAACACTTAGAGCAGACCATCTGTTCCCTACCAGTCTTCTTCACAGTCTTTCGAGGACTCCAGTCAACGCTGACATGTGTGCTGAAGTCTTCAATAAGCTTCATGGCTCCCATCAGGTTACAGGGTTGGAACAAGGTCTGAAACTTGGAGTTGAACTGATGATGGAGGGCGATGGAGCTTTGAGCAAAGGTTCCCAGCTCTTTCTGGGAAAATAGGACACAAAGGACATCTAAGTTCCAGACAATTAATACCAGTAGCCCTTAGCCTCTGAGAGAAAACCAGTCTTTCCTACAACAAAATAAAAACAGATAAAAATCATCCTAAGGACTTTCATAATTAACGTTTTTCCATTTAGACTGCTCTTTTGCTGAGTCCTCAGATGTTTAGGCATCTGTGATACGTTAATTTGTTCCTGTTTTATTCTCAGTTTCAGGGTTCCTCAGCCTTTTGGATGTATGACCTAGCTCTCCAGCTGGAATTAAAATTCTTAACAGTGAGAGCCATTACTTAAAAAAGTAATAATAATAATTCTTTGTTTGTTTCTCTGAATAACACCTAGAACAAGATATTTCTCATGATCCCCTGGACACAGTAAGAGGGAAACATAATCTACTGCCTATCCAAGGAAGTTCTGACTATGAGGCACCTCAGATTCCAGAGAGAATTACCTGAGAGGCAAAGAATATCGCTATTATCGCCCCCAAAGTTCACATTTTAAAATGTGAATTTTTTGCCCATTCCCTGCTGCTCACAGGATCTTATTTAGCTCCCCACTTAGGGAATGAACCTGGGCCCCAACAGTGAAAGCAACGAATCCTACACCAGTGGACCACCAAGGAATTCCCCAAAATTTTAAATTAAAAGCCCTTCCTCCAAAATATTTCAAAATGCCATGAGCAAAATTAATTTTATACATAAAACACTGATATCAAGCTTAATAAATAAGGAATTCAATAAAAAGAGAAGTACAAAAGCCTAAGATGGGAGGATCTTCAGGTGAGGAAGAGCACCCAATAAAAAGGTAAGAGAAACAGTCACAGACAATTGAATACACTCTCTGTCCTTTCATGGGAAGCAGTAACTTATGTTTTTACAGCAAACACAGGAAGCCATCCGAACATCTACCAATACAAACGGGAGAGAAGAATAAATGTCGCTTATGATGAGCCAACATCTGTGAGAAATGACTTCCTAACTAACTGCACATACAATTCTTTAGATTAAGGATATTTGAAACCTTACAAGAAATATCCTGGTGGTACTGGCCTCCGAACTAAGACTGGGGTTGCAACTGGCGAGAAGGTGAATTTGCGTCAAGAGCTGAACATGCTGGGGAGGGAAAGAAAATAATACAGTGTGACATGTTATGATGTTGTCATCTCAGGAACCCAGAAGACCTTACCAAGATGTTCGTGACTTTATCCTACATGTTTTACTCTGTAGAGAGACTATGAGAACAACATAGCACCTTGGTGTAAATGTTTTTTCTCAGATGTGTTTTACCTGAACAAACTGACAGAACCAGGAGAAATGTAACTTCAAACTAGAGGGACTAAGATAATAAAAGAAAAAAAAAAACCTACTCTGGCAGTTAAGCTGTGAAATTCAGAAAGGATTTCTAGATTCTTAGAAATCTATCATTCTGAAAACTATCAGAGTCCTGGCATGCATTCTGACCTGAGCCATACAGACATGAACGCGGTGGCCTTTCAAGGTCCTGACTGACGTGAAGATGCTGTGGTCCTGTGGTTTCAATGGTTACCAAGACACCTATTTCTGACTTTCACAAGCTGCTAATTTTTGGCTTCATCTCAAAAGATGAAGGTGATCCAATATTAACATTACCAAGAAGAGCCTTACCTGCTGCATCTGCTGCTGCAGCCTCTTCCTCTGCGCTGGGTCTAGAATCAGAGTTTGATGAACCTTCTCCCTCTGGGGCTTAACCCTCTCTACTTCCTGCTGCTGTTTGGCTGAAGATTTCTTCATCTTCAGCTGTTCAAGTAGCTCCTTCACGGTGCGATGTTGCTCATTTAGTAAGTTGGCCAGTGGTTCCTCAAACCTATCCCCCACAGGGAGATGACTGAATTTGAATATTTTCATGGGTCCAAAACAACATCCAGTTCCTTCCTACCATGGGCTAAGCCAGTCTGAGCAACTTCCATCTACTGCTAATCCTCAAGTCTCACTTTAGCCAAGAGGCAAACTCCTAGCCTACCCAAATCTTCTCC
This sequence comes from Capricornis sumatraensis, assembly GCF_032405125.1. NCBI lineage: Eukaryota > Metazoa > Chordata > Mammalia > Artiodactyla > Bovidae > Capricornis > Capricornis sumatraensis. Next base: position 116,407,091 of record NC_091070.1, on the reverse strand, counting down.
CAGAGTTGTTAGCAAAGATTCAAATAAGATGGTTCTGAATCGTCCTCCACCTATTCTTCTACAATCAGTACTCTAAGTAATATATTAATAAAGGTGAAATTAAACTAAAATCTAAACATACAGTAATATCTGGATAACAAAGCAGCCAAGGAGCTAATAGGAACCCACGATTTTCACATCCCACTGAGAATTACATTAATCGGGGCTTATTCTTAATGGTGATACAGAATCTTCCCAAAGCACAACATCTGTTCTCTAAGCTAGCTGTTTGTTACTCCCACCCCAGGTCTAGCATTTCCTGTTCTCCAGCTCCTATTCATTCAGGCTGCCCTGACTTCCTTTCTTAAAAACTCAAAGATTTTCTAGCGTGGAGTAGAAAGGGCATAAACTAAAACATATGGTGCCTACACGCATGCTAAGTCACTTCAGTCCTGTCTGACTCTTTGCAACCCTATAGACTGTAGCCCACAAGGCTCCTCCATCCATGGGATTTCTCAGGCAAGCATACTGGAGTGGGCTGCCATTTCCTAACTCCAGGGGCTCTTCCTGAAACATGGATTGAACCCACGTTTCCTGCGTCTCCTGCACTGGCTGGCAGGTTCTTTGCCACTACCGCCACCTGGGAGGCCCTAAAGCACATGGCAGCTCAGATGAACAGTGAGAAGGTGGTTCAGGCATTACGCTACCAAGCATTAGCCTCAGAATAAATTCCTCCTCCAAGCTTTCTGTCGCTACCCTCCCACCTGCACCTCCTGAGAGACAGAGAGAGACTGTCAGGGGCTGAAGTGAGAATCCAAACGCTAGTTCTGAGGCAGACGCAGAAGAAGACACTCAAGTGATTAAGCAAAAGTTGCTACTCTATGAAATCAGCATACAACCTGTTCAAGCAGCTATGACCAACAGGTTATTGTAATTCAATAAATCCTCTAGACTGTAGCAATAGCTAAATGATAATTTTTTTTTTCAGTAGCCTCTGAGGATAAAAACTATGTTTCTTTTTACAGTATTTACTGCAAGAATGGACAGGCACAGGGTGAAAATCTAAAGAATGAGACTGTCCTCCATACAGTTTTACTGAGAACTGAAAACTCTGGATTTTCTGCATAACTAGCAGAGGAACAGAAGAACAGAAGCAGGAAAAAAGCTAGATAAGGAAAAGAGCCTGCACCTGATTTTAGGAAGAATTACTTGGATGGACAGGCAATAAGGGGAGCACAGTTAATGCACTTTCCATGTGATATTTTAATTATTCAAATATTAAGCTAGGTTAGCATTTCCAGCTGAAAAAAAAGCAGCAGCAGCCCAAGCAGAGCAACTGAATATCAGAAGGTAACCGAACTGGAATTAGAATTTTTAAGTAATTATGTAATTCCCAAATTTTTAAAGTTCATACACAGAGGTGCATAGTGGAAATGAAATATGTTTACTGATCAAATCCCATGATAAAAAGTGCTTAGGTTCTATTCGGCTACACTAGAATTTTTTTTCTATGAAATGTTGGGAGAAGTAGGTCAAAATACAGACTCTAAGATATCTTGAAAATGTTCTCCAAAAAAGAGAGGTAAATATGTAAGGTGACAGAAGTATTAATTAACTTCATTGGGGAAATCCTTCTGCAATTGATATGAATATTAAATCATCACACTGTGCATTTTCAATGCTTTCCAATCTTCTCTGCCAGTTATAACTCAACAAACCTGGGCAGGGGGGAAGAACTCTTGAGATTTCTTTTGTGATTATATTATGGTATTTAATGTAATGGAGAATGGCTGATGCTTCTGACTTTTACACATTGGTTAGTATACCTTGCCTTTTTCACTAAATTGCACGTTACCTGAAGGTCTAGCTTTCAGATGGATCCAGAGCTCTCCAGTTAAAGCACAAGACTAATTAAAGGCTATGAATCCTTGGGTTTTGCTTTGTTCCACCCAAGGCACAAACCATACCCTGACATCTAGCCAATACCTAATGACAGTATGCTGCTACTCCGAATGAATAACAACAAAGTACGGATGAACTCTGCAAACTCATCACAAATATAGGGGGAAAAATTAAAGCCTCTACCTTCTGGGTGGGACAACAGAAGTGCTAATTCATGTGAAGAGGACAGTAAACATATTTCAGACTCCAGGGCATTACCGCAGGTGCTTCATGGTTTGTTCAGCTAATGCCCTGGAGATTAACGAAGGTTCATTAACTTTTACTAGATGTTAACAGCAAACAGAAGAACAAAAGGGACATGGTGGCTATTAAACTTTGGGGTAGGTTCTGTGGCTGGCCACACAGAGGCCTACACACCTCTCCAGCACCACTCCCCTGGAGAAGCTGCTATGGATGCCAGCTACTGCTTTTTCTCCCTTCCCAAACAGATACAGCTTGGTCTAGAGCTGCACTGCCCCATAAGAAGGAGAATTATTCACTTTACACCCAATACCCCCATGGGGCTCAGCATCCTTATAACAGTAACAGCAGGTAGTCAGGGATGGGAAGTTGTTAACCAAAACTTCTCAAAACTCCTTCTCAGACATACACTTTTCCTCTACTCTAGGTCTCAAGGTCTTTGATTAGCCTACCGTAAGGCTTGAGGGGTGTTAAAGTTAGGCCGAGGCTCAGCCACACGTTCCTCCTCTTCTGGGCCGTCATCTTCCATGTTGGAGAATCCCATCTCATCTTGAAACTGAGGGCAAAGGAAAAGAAGGATTTTCCTGGGGAATGGGCATGTCAAAGTCACTTCAGCAGTGACAGGGGAAAATGAAGACTAGTTTACAGGACTTCAATAATGCTAGCACACAGAAAGAGCTTGCATTGGAATCTCTCTCACTTCTGGGCTTGCACAGTTCTGCACACGGAATAATCCTTATGCCAGAAAAAAAGTTTCTCAGTCTATCACCTTGTAGTAGTAAAGACACACCATAGATAACTCAAAATGATCAGATTATCTTTTAAGAGAGAAATGTACGAGAAAGGGAATTATCTGTGCTCAGAATAATCTAAAATTAGTTTGCAATCTTTAAGGATTATCATGTGATAGTTGAAGAGGCTATCTAAAAGCTTAAGGAAAACTTTACTACGATATGGATAATCAAAGTTTATTAGTTACCAAAATCTCCTGTCATTACATTCTCTCTTGGGTGGACTAAAAGGAGAATGGGTTGGTCAGACCACCGTTCTGGAGAGAGGGGCCCTGGGACTAAAGGACAGAGCTTGCTGAAGAATCCAAAGCTCTTTAGCATAGAATCCAGAGCTTTAGTATCCAGAGCTCTCATTCAAAGATCATTACTCACAGTTTCAAATAGCTCTTCCATCAGTTCATTTACTTCCTTTTCTGCAAAAAAGCCAAAGAGTATTTCGTTGCTACATGTTTATTTCATTTTGCAATACAGGAAATTTCAAGAAAACAAAGAAAGCTTTTTTCAGCAAGGCTTTTGACAAAATCTTCATATGTATTAGTATCCATCATTCACTCATTCATTTAAAAACATTTATTGAACAACTATATGCCTTAATCTCTGTTCTAGATGCTCAGATACATGACAGAAACTTACTCTCATGAAGCTTAAATTCTAGTGAGAAAACAAACAAAAACATAAGCTAGATGATTTTATGAGATAAATTCACAGTCTGTTGGCCTATCCTACTGAATGGAATCAAGACCGAAGTCTCCAGTAGTGTGTCAAAGGACTCTATCTTTGGGCCTGAACTATTCAGCAATCCCATCCACAACCTAAAACACCCAGAAAACACACTTATCAAATCTGCAAATAATATAAAGCTAAAAGGGATCACCAGACCAACAGATGACAGATTCAGAGTTCTAATTTTCTAAAATTAATTGGATGAAATATAATGGGGATAAATTTAAAGTCTTACATTTAGGATTTTGAAAAATAAGCTTCTTAAGTGCACAAAAAGATCAACAGGACACAATGGCTCCAAAACAGTGCTTGTGACCAAGAAGGCAAGCATATCACTGAATCACAACAGAGTGTGATCATCACTATAAAAGCCCTTCTCAAGAGGGCATTAAAGAAATAAAATCCAAATGTTGGTGAGGATGTGCAGCGACTGGAACTCTAAAAACAATGTGCAAGGAAAGACACTTTGAAAAAAGGTCTGGCCATTTCACAGAAAACCAAGTATAGATCTACTTTATGACCAATGATTCCTCCCCTAGAGAGAAAAAGATATGAAACATTTGTCTGCAAAACTTTTAAAGAAAGGTCAGAGCTATCTTTATTCAAGATAGCTAGAAATCAGAAAGAACCCAGGTGTCCATCAACACCTGGGGATTGATGACAAATAAACAAATTGGTATATTTATACACTGGACTCCTACTCAGCGATAAAAAGGAAGGAAATTAAGTAATACAAGCAATATTCATGAATCTCAGAAACATCATGCTAAGTGAAAGATGCTTACATAACAGAACACATACGATGATTCCATTTCCATAAAGTTTTAAAAGAGGCAAGTCTAATCTACGATATAAGAAAACAGAACAGTGGTTTCACCAGGGAGGATGATGTGGGGACTGATTTGGAGGGACAAGTAGGTGCTTTTGGAGTGATGAATCTCTATCTTCTTAGGGGTTGAGTACACCCCCCTAACAAAGAGGCACGACAAACCTCACTGAATGGTACACTAAAGATTTCTATACTACAGTACGTATACATTACCTAAAAAGAAAATCTATAAAGAATACGGAGTTCTAATTAATGATATGCATGCTAAAATGTTTAGATATCCACAACTCACTATGAAATGCTTTAAAAAAAAAAACAAGGATTAACAGATGGATAAACAGATGGAGAGCTGTATAATTAATATATGAAAACTTAACTGCAGAAGCTAGGTGGTGGGTATATGGGTGCGTGTGTGTGCGCTAAGTTGCTTCAGTTGTGTCCAACTCTTTGCGACCCTATGGACTGTAGCCCATCAGGCTCCTCTATCCATTGGATTCTCCAGGCAAGAGTATTATAGTGGGTTGCCATACCCTCTTCCAGGGGATCTTCCCAACCCAGGGACTGAACCCTATCTCCTGAAACACCTGTACTGCAGACAGATTCTCTACCACTGAGCTACCGGGGAAGCCCGGGTATATGGGTGTTCACATGTTTGAAAAGTTTCATAAAAACATGTAATGCAGGAGAAGTTTTCTTAAATATAAGGCTAATATCCAGAGGAAGGTAACTTGGGTGCTGAAGTGTGGAAAGTCTGACATTTAGAGAACTGAAGAAATTTGGTATGTTTAGCATAGTAAAGAAAAACATAGTAAAAAAACATACTATACTATGTACACTTGGTAGTAAGTTACAATTTTTAGGAACAAAGGAAAAACAGAGACATATAGAAGATTCAGGTTTAGTAAGGAAAATGTTAACTGAGGAGGTGTTCAAGAGCAGGACACAGCATTTGCAGAACTGAAGAACTCCCTGTCACCAGAGGTTCCCAAACAGATTGAAAGGTCACATTAGAGAAGCTACGACCAAATGCTTAAGTGGGAGAAAAACATACATAATCACGGAAGCATTCCAGACTCTGTGATTCTAAGCTTATTTTTAAATTTTTATCATCCACATAAGTCCTTTTAAAAGGACTGTAATTAAACATGATAATGTAAGACAACAAGGGGTAGAAACAAAATTAAAATTCTATCCCAGTTTTTACTTACAATCACAGAACATTATGACTAGAAAGGAGGACCCTCCACTCAGGCATCCCAGAAAAGTCTACTCTTCAGCAAATATTGTCAGCACCGTGAAAAACACTTGCTCAAAGGCAATAAACAATACAAAAATCATGAGAAACTCACAGTCTAGTGGAGGAGACAAGATATAAGTAAGCAATTATGAGAGAGATGAGCATTAAAAAGGACATATTAAATCACATGGAATACAAAGCAAGAAAGTCAATCAATGAGGAGGATCTCACCGAGAAATTACAGTTGATTCTTAAACAACATGGAATTGAACTACATGGGTCCACTTATATGCAGAGTTTTTTCAATAAATTTATTGGAAAAATGGAAGGGGATGTGCAACAATTCGAAAAAACTCTCAGACAAACCGCAGTCTAGAATACGAAACATTTAAGAGAAAGTGAGGTACGTCATGAACACACACACTGTATGTAGATACTAGTCTACTTTATCATTAACTATCGTTAAAATACACACAAATCGACTCTGAAAGTTAAAATTCATCAACACTTATGCAAATGCAGACTACACAAAGTGCCACTCAGAGAAACACAAATATAAAGATTCAGTAGGAAATCGTAACTGCATAAAGTTAACGGTGGCATATACTGTACTTCTGCAATAATTTCATAGTTACCTCCTGTTACTAGCTGAAGTCCAGAAGCACAGTCATGACATTACAAGAAAACGCTCAATTGCCTGATATGTACCAGAGACTATGGTCTAGTTTATGACCAGGACCATCCTTCTCTATAAAGCTGCTCACCCCCAAAGCCTTGAAAGAAAAGGATAAACAGGAGTTACCAGTCTTTGGATATATAAAAAAGAAGGCCCTTTCTCTGGATTGGTTTCATCAATGCTTTGTCCCTGAAGTCAGGGAATACCTTGTGTTTTAAGCTTCTTTTGATATTGGACAATGCCTCTGGCCACCCAGAGCCCAATGAATTCAACACTGAAGGTGTCTTAAGTGGTCAACTCGCCTCCAAACACATCTCTAATTCAGCCTTCAGATCAGCAGTTATAAGGATCTTTAAGCCTCATTATACATGATACTCTATGGAAAGGATTATCAATGCTACAAAAGAGTCCTCAATGAAGAGAATGTAAGTCTGGAAGAAGGATTACACTACTGAAGATGCCATCGCTGTTAAAGAAAAACCCAAGAAAGCCACCAAACCTGAAACAATAACTCCCCACTGGAGAAAACCGTGTTCAGATGTTATGCATGAATTCACAGGATTTACAACAGAGCCAATCAAGGAAATTATGAGATTGTGAATATAGCCCAAAAAACATGGGTGTAAAGATTCAACTTTTGGATCTTAGAGAAATTCAAGAGCTAACAGACACCACACCAGAGGAATTAACAGAAGATGACTTGACGGAATGCTTCCAGACCAGTGCCAGACCATGAGCAAGAAGACAAAGGGGAAGCTGTGTCAGAAAACAAACTGATACTAGACAATCTGGCAGAAGAGTTCTGATTATTCAAGACTCCTTTTGATTTCTTTTACATGAAGCCTTCATGATATATAGACTCTGAAACCAAAGCATATGGTGGGGAGAGGGATTGGACCATACAGAAACATATTTAGAGAAATGAAAAAGCAAAAAGTCAAAGAGAAATGATAATGTATTTCCATAAAGTTACACTCTCAGCCACCCTTTCCTCCTCCACCACCTCTGCTGCTTCTGCCACCCTTGGGAGAGCAAGACCAAGCCCCTTCTTTCTCCTCGTCCTCCCCAGCTGATTCAATGTGAAGACAAAGAGGACAAAGGCCTTTATGATGATCCACTATGACTTAATGAACAGTAAACAGTCATCATGCCTACAGTTAATAAACTTATCTGTGGTGGATGTGTTTGCCTTTGTGTGAAAATTCAATAACTCTATGGCAAGAAGGGTATGAGATGTTTTTGTGTCATCATCATTATCATTGCCCAAGTATTAGAAAATCCTGTGCAAGACTTGTAACCTATCCTTACATAGGCATAAAGTGAGTGATATAACATAAAATTAACTATGTGGTAGGGCTTCCCTGGTTGCTCAGACAGTAAAGAATCTGCCTGCAATGCAGGAGACCCAGGTTTGATCCCTGAGTTGGGAAGATCCCCTAGAGGAGGAAATGGCAACCCATTCCAGTATTCTTGCCTGGAGAATTCCATGGACAGAGCAGCCTGGCGGGCTACAGTCCATGGACTTGCAAAGAGTCAGACATGACTGAGCAACTAACACTTTCACTTTCAACTATGTGTTAGTTTTATTACTGATTCATAATTATGCTTTCAAAAAATTACATTATCTTGCAGTATGCCTCTCTCTTGTAATTAGAGAAACTCTGTATCAATCTATCACAATTCTAAAAAATTTAACAGTGTTTCCAATCCTGTTCATGAATATGACTGTAATGTTGTTCAGGTGCTAAGTCGTATCGAACTCTTTGCGACTCCAAGGACTGTACCACCTCTGGCTCCCCTGTCCTTCACTATCTCCAAGAGATCGCTCAAATTCATGTCCACTGAGTCAGTGATGCTATCTAATCATCTCATTCTCTGCTGCTCCTTTCTCCTCCTGCCCTCAATGTTTCCCAGTATCAGGGTCTTTTTCAATGAGTCAGCTCTTCACAGCAGGTGGCCAAAGTACTGGAGCTTCAGTTTCAGCATCAGTCCTTCCAATGAATATTCACGGTTGATTTCCTTTAGAATTGACTGGTTTGATCTCCATTCAGTCCCAACAGTTCAAAACCATCAATTCCTCGGCACTTGGTCTTCTTTATGGTCCAACTCTGACATCTATAGATGAATACTGGAAACACCAGAGCTTTGACTATATGGACCTTTGTTGGCAAAGTGATGTCTCTGCTTTTTAATATTTTGTCTTCCAAGGCAAATGTCTTTTAATTTTATGGCTGCAGTCACCATCTGCAGTGATTTTGAAGCCCCCCAAAAAATGTTACTGCTTCCACTGTTTACTCTTCTATTTGCCATGAAGTGACGGGAGTGAATGGCAGGATCTTAAGTTTTTTTTTAATGACTGTAATATTGTATGCCATAAAAATTTTATAACAATTCTTTCATCAGGGTATTGTGAAGCAATTTTATCAATTATACTACATCAAGCTATCATACTGCTGCTTCTTCATTAGCTTTAACTGTACGGACCTTTGTCAGCAAAGCGATGTCTCTGCTTTTTAATATGCTGTCCAGGTTTGTCATAGCTTTCCTTTCAAGGAGCAGACATCTTTTAACTTCATAGCTGCAGTCACTGTCCGCAGTGATTTTGGAGCCCAAGAAAATAAAGTCTGTCACTGCTTCTACTTTTCCCCCTTTTGTTTGCCAGGAAGTGATGGGACCTGATGCCATCATCTTAATTTTTTAATGACTGTAACACTGTATGCCATAACAATTCATTTATCTATAGGCAAGAGTACTGTGAAGCAATTCTATCAGCTACACTAGGCTATCATCAAGCCATCATAGTGTTGTTTCTTCATTATCAATACATGAATCCTTACACCAGTAAATAAACACGAATTTCTTTTTTACATTATCTTTTCATTTTTCATATCCAGTGCTTGTGACATGTATGTCTACAGTGTTCTGTGTCATATGAGATAATATTAATGTAGATACTGACAGATGATTCATCTTGTAAACAGATTAACACAAACTTACATTTGGCAATATGGATAAAACAGTAGTGTAAAAATGTATTTTGTCTTCCTTATGATTTCCTTTATAACATTTTCTTTTCTCTAGCTTACTTTATTGTAAGAATATAGTATATAAAGCACATTACATACAAAATACATGTTAATCAACTATTTACTGTATTGCTAAGCCTTCAACAGGAGGCTACTAGTAGTTAAGTTTAGGGACAGTCAAAACTTCCAGTCAGATTTTTCACTGCACACTGGTTTAGCACCCCTAGCCCCCAAGTCCTTGAGGTCAACTGAACAAAGTCACAGACAAACAAAAGGGGAAGGCAAATGTATTCCAGGATGAGAACTAAACTGGAATGCAATCTCCTACTTTTCTGCTTCAAGCAAATAATGTTTCATAACCACCAGCACAAGACACTGTGGACCAGTCACTCCTTCGTGATTCTTCCCTTGGTTTCTGAAACACAAGACTTTCTTGGTTTTTCTCATACTTTCCTAGACAATCCTTCACAGTTTTCTCAAAATCTAAATCCTCAAGCTGTTTTTTCTACACTTTCTCTTTGATTCTTGGTGTTTTCCTTTCAATGTTTCTTCTGACCTTAACTGTCATAAGATACCAAAATAAATGGAAGACCTTCATAAAGAAAATGACACTCTAATCTCAAAAACAATATGAAAGATGAACTAAAGCAACAAAACAGAACATTTAAAGGACTGTGCTTACATAATTCTCTCTGCACAAAGACCTACATTATTTAGGTACATAATAAATACTTTTGGACACTGATAAATCTTTCTTCATAACCTTGTCAAGAGCCAACATTTTACCTTCACTGTATGGTGTATATTATCCAAGCACAGAGACTTGCACACACTCAATACAAATCAACAGTTCCTGAAACATGTTATCCATTATCAGCAAACGAGCAAGGGAATAGTTTTTTTTCTTAATGACTCAAGCCAAGTTATTGTTTCCCATCCCTCCAATCTTGCTCTTTACCCACCAAAATCAATACATTAAGCTGGCATTAAATCAAAATAATATTTGTAAAATCCAAATCAGTTCCTATTGATTTCCTGCTTAAAACTTTTTGACCTTTCTTTTCTGACAGATTAAAAATCAAATCTAAGGTTCTCCATGAACTGAACATTGCTTAACTTTCTACCACAACTCAGATAACTAAATCAAACTACTTACTATTTTCAAAATACATGTATTGCTGTTTCATAATTTCATGGTCTGCAAAAACTCTATTTACAAAATCCCTCTCTGCCCCCATTCACCAAAACCTTCTTATTGCTCCTTCTAAACTAAGGTGAATCATTTTCTGAGTCATTTCCCAAGCCATAGTATACATAGGACACTATACCCTCTTTTAGGCCACCAATATATAAGCTATTATTATAGCACCTATGACTTTGTACTGTAACCTCCTGTCTGTATCCCCCTACTAAGCTGACATCCTACAGGCAGAGGCCATGTCTTACTCATTTTGGTACAATCACTGCCAAATACTGGACTCAATACATGACTGTGGGATGTTGACAGGATTCCTGAATATAGATGCAAATGTAAAGAATTATAGAAATAAATAGGCAGAGGAAGCTTAAATGTCTTAAGTGGGCTGCTTTACCCTCAAAACTCTGCAAAGTAAACAAAACTAGATGTGGAAAAGTCAAGAGCAGGGCTCATAACACACACAGACTCACTGGTGATTCTTACTGCCCGGTCAGTGCGGAAATCCTCGGTGTCTGGTTCGTCAAGGTCTTCCAGGAAATTATATTCCGGATCATCATCATCATCTGCTTCATCTAGGAAAAAAAAAAGTTTCAGACACTTATTCAACTGTAAACTCATATCTCTGAAGAATATTAAGATGTTCAGCACCACAGGAAATCTATTCCAATAAAGCACATTTATTCTGAAGTTTTAAATTTTTTTTTTTTTTGGCCACACCATGTGGCTTGCAGGATCTTAGTTCCCTGACCAGGAATTGAACCCAGACCCTTGACAGTGAAGGCAGAGTCCTAACCAGTGGACCACCAGGGAACTCCCTATTCTGAAGTTTTTAAACTACTTACTCTCCTTTTCCTCAGTGCCTGTGTATAGATCATTTCCCACAGCTGACTCATCTCACCTATTCTCCCCACTAAGCTAAGTTCCTTCCTTCCTCCAAACAAGACTTAAAGTTCTCAAAATGCAGCCAAAGTCAGAAAAGTGAACATATAATTTATCTCAGTAAACTCATTTAGAGTAGTGCATCTCATTAAAATAATATTTTTGCAAAATTCTTTATACAAAGGCATTGACAGTAAAAGAAAAAAAAAAATAACCCAATTCCCAATAATTAAGGAATGACTATACTTAAGATGCCTTAGTATAAGATAGAAGATACATGCAGAATTTAAGCATTATATACATGTTCAACATATACATGACAAAAGGACAACACAACACTCATATAACGCTCGTAAGCGTGAAGAAATTATATCCCTACAATAAGACTCAGAAACAACTAAAACTACACAAAATACTAAACATTTGTTATATAAGAATACAGAAATACAGATATTCTCCCTCATAATCTTCTCTAATGTTGATGCTATCATGTCTTTTAGATTCTGTCTCACTGTTCACACATTGTTGGCAAGGCACAAGCGGGGAAGCTGGAAGCAAACTCAAGGAGTCATAGGAACTGCAGACGTGTGTCTTCTCTCCAGGCTAGCACAGCGGCCACAGCAGCAGACACGCTATATTCTCTCGTGGTTGACCTGGTCAACACACAGCCATAACGCAGCCTCAAGGGCTTTTCAGGTGGAGCTTTCATATGTTTACAGAAAAAAAGTGGCCCATGACCAAGTGGGTACATCTGACATACATGCACAGTGCTATAAATGATCTCAGCTGCTACCTAATCGTGTGATTACAAAACGTGAGGCAAGTGAGAGAGGCCGTGGGGCAAGAAAGCCTGACCATCAGCGTCTTGGCTAATCTGCTCTTTCCTTACATTCCACCCGTTCAGAGTCTCCCCTCACAATCCATGTGCAGTCCATCTTCCACGATACCCCCTTGGTGAGTTAACACAGACCCTCGATCCCACATTCTACACAGCAGTAGATGCTATGACAGTTACATCCCCAATGCAGAGCAAAACCCAACGCCCGGTGTCACCTGGAACTCATGTTGCAGTCCTTGCCCTCGTGGGGCTAGAAGAGCCACCCACTGCATGCGGAGTGCCTTTATCTTCCATGGCCAGCCCACCATCTGCCCTTGTGAGATTGCAGGAAAGCCTCGACAGAGGCAACTCCACCCCTGCAGGGCTTTTTACTAAGGACCCGCAAAACCACCCACAGGCACCAGGCCCACCCATTCAAAGAGGGATTTCTGCAGCATTCACAGCCCACCCACATGATTCCTTCCAAATGCTTTCACACTTCTAAATCTGCAAGAGAGTCAGAAGTTAGTAACACATCATAGCACACATCCTTCACAGAACCCTGTTCTAAACCTAGGACACAGCCTTCAGAGTACACTGTTCTAAATCTGCAAGACAGGACACAGCTAGATCTAAAGACAGGACACAGCCAATACAGTATACCTTCACACAAATCAGCCCACATTTGCACCTGTGTAACCCCAAAGCAAACTCAATATGCCAGCAAACTTGGAAAAATCAGCAGTGGCCACAGGACTGGAAAAGGTCAGTTTTCATTCCAGTCCCAAAAAAAAGGCAATGCCAAAGAACGCTCAAACGACCGCACAATTACACTCATCTCACATGCTAGTGACTTCCCTCGTGGCTCAGACGGTAAAGCGTCTGTCCACAATGCGGGAGACCTGGGTTCGATCCCTGGGTCGGGAAGATCCACTGGAGAAGGAAATGGCAATCCACTCCAGTGCTATTGCCTGGAAAATCCCATGGACAGAGGAGCCTGATAGGTTACAGTCCATGGAGTCGCAGAGTCGGACACGACTGAGCGACTTCACTTTCTTTCTTTCACATGCTAGTAATGCTCAAAATTCTCCAAGCCAGGCTTCAGCAATATGTGAACCATGAACTTCCAGATGGTCAAGCTGGTTTTAGAAAAGGTAGAGGAACCAGAGATCAAACTGCCAACAACCGATGGATCATCGAAAAAGCAAGAGAGTTCTAGAAAAACATCTATTTCTGCTTTATTGACTATGCCAAAGCCTTTGACTGTGTGTATCACAATAAACTGTGGAAAATTCTGAAAGAGATGGGAATACCAGACCACCTGACCTGCCTCTTGAGAAACCTGTATGCAGGTCAGGAAGCAACAGTTAAAACTGGACATGGAACAAAAGACTGTTTCCAAATAGGAAAAAGAGTACGTTAAGGCTGTATATTGTCACGCTGGGCTGGAAGAAGCACAAGCTGGAATCAAGATTGCTGGGAGAAATATCAATAACCTCAGATATGCAGATGACACCACCCTTATGGCAGAAAGTGAAGAAGAACTAAAAAGCCTCTTAATGAAAGTGAAAAAGGAGAGTGAAAAAGTTGGCTTAAAGCTCAACATTCAGAAAATGAAGATCATGGCATCTGGTTCCATCACTTCATGGCAAATAGAGGGGGAAACAGTGGAAACAGTGTCAGACTTTATTTTTGGGGGCTCCAAAATCACTGCAGATGGTGATTGCAGCCATGAAATTAAAAAACGCTTACTCCTTGGAAGGAAAGTTATGACCAACCTAGACAGCATATTGAAAAACAGAGACATTATTTTGCCAACAAAGGTCCGTCTAGTCAAGGCTATGGTTTTTCCAGTGGTCATGTATGGATGTGAGAGTTGGACTGTGAAGAAAGCTGAGCCCCGAAGAATTGATGCTTTTGAACTGTGGTGTTGGAGAAGACTCTTGAGAGTTCCTTGGACTGCAAGGAGATCCAACCAGTCCATTCTGAAGGAGATCAACCCTGGGATTTCTTTGGAGGGAATGATGCTGAAGCTGAAACTCCAGTACTTTGGCCACCTCATGCGAAGAGTTGACTCATTGGAAAAGACTCTGATGCTGGGAGGGATTGGGGGCAGGAGGAGAAGGGGACGACAGAGGATGAGATGGCTGGATGGCATCACGGACTCGATGGACGTGAGTCTGAGTGAACTCCGGGAGTTGGTGATGGACAGGGAGGCCTGGCGTGCTGCAATTCATGGGGTCGCAAAGAGTCGGACACGACTGAGCGACTTAACTCAACTGAACCCCAAAGCAGCCCCGGCCAGCTAGGGCCCCCTTCAGGCTCTTCACACTTTCGAGATGGTGCCTTGCATGCTGTCCCTCTACTTCTCTCAGTTAGGACTCACAAAATCCTCCCACAGGAGGCAGCCCACCCCTACAAAGAGAGGATTTTTGTGTCGTTCACAGCTCAATCACGCATCTGTATCTTCAGGATCACAGCCCACATCACGAGTTCATGTAACTGCTTGTATCTCTTGCTCTGGGTGCTTCTCACACCTGGTAAACTGCTGCTCCAGCTGCAGTTGCCTCCATAGCTAGTGTCTGGGAGTTCTCCTGCATTCGTCCACATGGTGTGGATGGCGGCATTAATCCATTTCATGAGGGTGCGTGTTTGGTTAGGCACCCCCTGCATGAGTCGCCTAGCATTCTGCAACCTTTGTCTCAATGAGGGGTGAGTGGTTATACATGCCAACTGTTCTCTTTTGTCTCTGGAACAAAGGATACCAAACACTCCTGTGTCCCAGACTCACAAAAGCTGTGCTGCCAATGGTTCTCCTTGCTTTTGCTGAAACTGCTTACCCAAGTCGACCAACTCCACCTGAGTATATGGGCAATACAGCGTGAACTCAGTCACACTGGGGGCCCCTTGAGGATGCTCCCCCTGGGCCATAGGCTGCTCATGCTTCACCTTCTGCTGTAAATAGGGCCTTGCTGCCAAGCGGGGACCCAAGGTCTCACGATGTTCACCATCATCGTCCCTCACCTCATAGTCCAAGGCACTGGGTTCCTCCTCAAGGCCATGCATCTCTTGTTTCAGCATACACATGCAAGGTTCCAACTCTTCTTCTAGTCTTTGCAACTGGCACACTTGCGTGGCCTCACAGAGGGCACTATCTATATTCACCTTCAAGGCAGGTAGGAAATCCACCCCACAGTGCCAGCGGCAATCCATGCCACCATGTCAGGCAAACAGGAACTCACCACCTGTAATGCCTTTTCAATGCTATCTGGTGAACTACCCACCACTTCCCAGTCTTCCATCAGGGTCCACACCGAGAAAACTGCAGCCACCTGGTAACACAGGCTCCTCTACCTCCTGGGTATCCTGTCAACTATGCCAACTGTTTTGCTGTTCCTCACTGTGCACACTGTTCTCTGAACCCAGGATAGGCAAGGCGCAAGCAGGGAAGCTGGAAGGAAACTCAAGGAGTCACAGGAACTGCACTGTTTATTCTCTCCAGGCTGGCACAGCAGCCGAAGCAGCAGACACACTGTATTCTCTAGTGGCTGACGCAGCTGACACACAGCCATAATGTGGCCTCAAGGGCTTTTTAGGGGCAGCTTTCATGTGTTTACAGAACAAAAGTGGCTCGTGACCAAGAAGGTACATCGTGACGCGCAGTGTTTTGTGATTTCAGCTGTTACATAACCATATATTTATAAAACATGGGGCGAGAGCAAGAGGCTGTGGGGCAAGAGAGCCTGACCACCACCATCTTGGCCAATTTGCTCTTTCCCGACAGACTGCTAAATAAAAATGGTGAAGGAGTCAATAAAATACAGAAGTTATATTAAGGTGAAATTTTTCCCAAGACAACTTTAGATGACCATCATCTAACAGACCTTTCTGCAAGGGTGGAAATGTTCTAATTCATATGCATCGTACAACAGTAATCACATGAGGCAACTGAGAACTTGAAATGCAGCTAGCGCAACTGAGGAACTGAATTAAAACAAAAACACCTTACCACTGTACAGCCGTTAAACAGAAGAGGGAGATCTGTACACATCACAATAGAAAGATCTCTAAATTATATTAAGTGGAAGAAGCAAGTTGCAGATGAAGGATAACATGTATAGTATGATGCCTTTCATGGAAAAAAGATAAATATGTGCTTGACTGGATACAAAGAAAACAGTTAGAAAGAATTAATAAACACTGAAGAATGGAACTCTTCACTTTGTGCCCTTTAATAATGTTTTGATTTTTCACAACAAATGAGTATCTTTCATTAAAAATAAAAATATATACACACACATCTTTGATTCACCATCACTGAAAAATCTGTACTGATAAACCCCAATCTAACCTGATAATCTTTTTAAATTTTTATTGGAATATAATTAACATACAATGTTGTGTTAGCTAACCAGATATTCTTTACTCAACATTTATTCTGTTTACAATATATAAATCTGCATTGTTTGTATATAGTTATTTAAATGTGAAGTCTTTTTCACCCATCTATAGGTTATCTCCCCAATAAAAATGTTTTAAATCCTTGGGAATGGAATCCTGTCTTCCTAATCTCTACTTTCTATGTAAGCCTCTTTAGAGCAGATTCTTTACAAGTGTTGCGAATAATATAAGTTCCCGAGAAAGCCTATATCAAATGGATTCTGTACACACGTTTGGACCCCCATCTGTTTAGGTGCAAGATCTACAAAGAAGGCTTCTGCTTGTATCATACAAGTGGGCCAGCCAATATTCTCAGAGAATTCATTTGGTAAACATGCTGAAAAATCATTTGGGAAGGTTTCTTCTGAGTTCTGCTTGGCTTTTAGTACTTTGATTGTGGAACCTACCCTCTGGGTCTAATTACTTTGTTGACATATTAACACCCAGTGTCAGCATCTACCCAGCTGATCTCAATTTGGTGTACCCACTCCTTTAGTAGACCTCTTAAATTATTTTTTGCAAATGACACTCTTAATAATATGAAGAGCAGATGGTACTAGGAACATATGAAAATAACCACATAATACTACAAAAATAAACCAGCATATGGCTGAAGTTTGGTACTGTGATTTATATCCAGCATTATTTCCTACTTACCAGCACTCATTAAACTCAGCTGTTAGATGTGGTTTCTAAATCTACCCTAGTTACTGGCTTCATATTCTCTTTTTTAAAATAGATCCTACTAAGGAAACAAAACAATTCTGTTTCAAAGAAAAGATTTTCACCCTCCCCACTAACCATTATTCCATTTCCTCAACTGACCCTTATCATACTCTTCTATTCCTCCCTTGCCAGTAGTTTCTAACCTTTAGGACACACAAGAATTAGATCCCTAGATGATACCCTTTAGAGATTCTGATTCAGTAGGTACAGGGCAAGGCCCTGGAATGGAATTTACATCTTAACACCATCCAACAAAAACATCTTTACACACTCTGATTCTGATTCAAATTCTAGACACTAACTATGAGAAACGCTGTCCTCGTGCTGCTGCTGCTGCTAAGGCGCTTCAGTCGTGTCCGGCTCTGTGCGACCCCATGGATGGCAGCCCACCAGGCTCCCCCGTCCCTGGGATTTTCCAGGCAAGAGTACTGGAATGGGTTGCCATTGCCTTCTCCGTGAGAAACACTGTCCAAGCTCCCAAAATCCTGACAGCCAACCCAGTCTGACCTTTCCTCCTCAATAGCCAGTATGTCAGCTTTTTCAACCAAGGTGTTAACAATTAAGGCACCAAAGCTGCTGGACTAATAAAGCCACGAGACGTCACTAACGATATTTTGTCTTAGCTTAGGTCTAAGGATAAAATGCAGAGCTTGCTTATGAAGTATCATATGCATTTAAAAAATGCTTTCATGCCCCCTGAGACTTCTTTGAGACATGTTCCTAGAAAACTAAACTGGGTTCTAATTCTAGCAGTATAACACATGGATTCTGAAACACAAAGTAACACAATGAATTTCTGAGACTTTTATAAAATGGATAGAATTATCTTTGTCCCTGTTCATTCCCTTCTGTAGAGGTTTTTGAGCCTTGTGAGCCTTGGACTTTGAGATGGGTTGATAGAAAAAGGAAGTGTCAATAAATGAACTTCAAGAAAATTATAAATCTCCCCAAAGAAAGTGACATAAAAAAGCTTCATGTATGTAGATGTGGACATTTTTCTGGGGAGTGGCTGCATAGCTTTCAGCACATTCTCAAAGGGGTAAGGAATCATCTGGAAATCACTACAAACTAAGGCAATCTCTCATTTCCCCTACATTTACAGAAACACTGCACAAAATGATGAATGATACCCGATTTTCACTATAGTACACTTGCAAAAAAATCACCAAAAACAATTTTAACAATCTTTATTTCACTGTTTTAAAGAAAGAACTTTTACTTATATTCTAAAACAAATAAGGGTTGCAGCAGGATTCTTACACCACGTATGACTGTAGTCAACGTTGCTTGTGTCTGATCGATTCTCCTTCCCTACTTCTGGAAACACTATCACTTCTTCTGAGTAACTACTTATCCCAACCACACTGTTTATGAGGTGCTGCCAATCACAGACCTCCATGCTTCCTATCAAAGCCATGCAACACCAAGAGAGTGGGTATGTGATCAAACCAAACCAATCAGAGTTGCTCCTCTGGACTTTTCCAACTGGAGCCTGTAGGGGAGATTTCTTCTGATGTGGGAACAAAGCAAGAAGTGAATGGTGTGTTTATGATCATATTTCCAGCCTTGTAGAAAAAAAGGTTTAAGAATCGAGTTGACTGACAAAAAGAAGTAGAAATAACAGCTGTAGAGAGAGAAAGTGGGCCTAAACAGTGCCTCAATTCCACTGCAGGTTTTTCTGCCCTTTCCAAACTCTGGTTTCATTTGCCCTTCAGCAAGCTGAGAGTTAAGATTCTTTCACTTGCATCAGGAAGAATCTTAACTAACACGAGAGTCTTTGAGTAAAATGATGCACTCTCATGCAATCATATATAAAATTGTATGTACATTTATGTTTCAGAGGCAGAATCTTAGCAATCAAAAGATTCCCCAAAAGACTCTTTACCAGAAAAAAGGGAGGGGGGATTTAACTACTGATTTAGAGTATATTATTAAATACAAAATTAAATCAACTGAAAACACCCCTTTCGTTAAGATTTTAACTAATGAAAATTTACCATAGAGACCATGGACAGAGAGGACAGTAAATGCAAACAAAAGCAGTTACCTTCATTCCCCACATCATCATTCATAAGTCCTCCCAGCCACATCTTCCAGTCCTCATCGTCTGCTGTATTGGGGTCGTACATGTCTGGGGTGATATCTGGAGCTCGGAGCTCTGCCTCTAGCTGCCCCAGGGGAACATCTTTCAGTGGCATCTTAGAGCGAGTTCGGAAAGCAATGAGACTGTCATCCATGGGCTAGACGATGGAGAAGGAAACAAAAATCTATCACTGGATGCCTAATGCTTTCAGGTTCTCCAAACTTCATCATATCCTGTGCGCTTTTCTTCTTAGCTTAAACCACAAGGTCTCTTCTCTAAATCATTTGGGTTTATTATTCTTTTTTTTTTGGGGGGGGGGTTATTATTCTTTGAGAAACATAAAGGACGATGACATTAATTATTTTTATTTTTTCTTGTTGTTTTTTGTTGGTGGTGGTAGTACCAATCTCTCTTTATTAAAGGTTTTATTTCATTTATAGTTATTATAAAGTACTGGCTATATTCCCCATGTTGTACAATATATCCTTGTATCTTATAATGACATCAGTTTTAAAACCAAAATTTCAGCACCACCACCAACAAAAAAATGAACAAAAAACTTGATGTTGTCCTTAAATTAAGATAAAATTTACATACCATAAAACTCACTCTTTTAAAGTGCATAACTGTGTAGGTTTTACACTTGAGTGAGCACCACAACTATCTAATTCTAAAACATTTTCATCACCCCCCAAAAGAAACTCCATTTTTCCTAGCAGATGCCCCCCATTCTTCCCTGATCCCAGTCTCTAATAATCACTAATCTTTCTGACTCTATGATTTGCTTATGATGGCAATTTTACATAAAAGGAATCATACAATATGAGGCCTTTTGTCTCTGGCTGCTTTCATCTAGCATGTTTTCAAAGTTCATCCATCCTGTAGCATGTATCAGTACTTCATTCTTTTTTACTGAGAAAAAAGGAAGGGAATAGAGAAATTCTATTCATATATTTCCCCACTGTTTAACTGGGTTGTCTTTTTATTGTTGAGTTATAAGAGTTCATTACCTATTACAGTATTGTAATCAAAGGTCACAAAGATTTACTCTTGTTTTCTTGGAATAGTTGCATCGTTTCAACTCTTAAATGTAGGTGAGTTATCTATTTTAACTTCTGAGGGTGGTTTGAGGTAAAATCAAACTTCATCCTTTCATATATGAATTTTCAGTTGTTGCAGGACCAATTGCTTTTTGTTTATTTTCTATTGTTTTTCCAAATTCTTTTCTCATTTAGGTTATTACAGAATAGCAAGCAGAGTTCCCTGCTGCTATACAGTCGGTCCCTGTTAGTCACCTGTTTTAAATATAGCAGTCTGTACACATCGATCCCAAACTCCCAATCTAGCCCTCTCCCCTAGTCTTCCCCCTGGTAACCATTAGTTTGTTTCTAAGACTGTGAGTCTGTTTCTGTTTTGTAAATAAGATTCAAAAGGACATACACATCCCCATGTTCACTGCAGCACTGTTTACAACAGCCAGACATGGAAGCAACCTAAACGTCCACTGATCAATGAATGGATAAAGAAGATGTGGTACGTATATGCAAACGAAGGTTATTCAGCCATTAAAAAAAAAAAAATGGGGACTTCCCTGGCAGCCCAGTGCTTAAGACTCCAGGCTTCTACTGCAGGGTGCACAGGTTCAATCCCTGGCTGGGGAACTAAGATCCCACATGCTGCACAGTGCAGCCAAAAAATTCAAAAAATAAAACATTAGAAAAAAAAAAGAATGAAGTAATGGGGTCTTCCTCGGTGGTCCAGTAGTTAAAAATTTGCCTTACAATGCAGAGGAATCAAGTTCTATCCCTGGTCTGGGAACTAAGATCACCGTGGAGCAAATTAGCTCACACCCCACAACTCCTGAGCCTACGTGCCACAACTAGAGAGCTCGTGTGCCACAACAAAAGGTCCTGCATGACGCAACAAAGACCCCATGTCCTACAACTGGGATGCAGCCAAATAAATATATATTTTAAAAGATACTCAGAGTATATTTTTAGAAAGAATGAAATAATGCCATTTGCAACAACATGGATGGACATACTAAGTGCATCAAGTCAGGTGGAGAAAGACAAGTAATATATAATATTACTCGTATGTGGAATCTTAAAAAAAAAGACACAAATGAACTTATTTCCAGTTATTGTAGCACTATTTGTTGTAAGACTATTCTTTCCTCATTAATTGGTCTTGGCACACTTGCTAAAGATTAAACAGTTCAAAGTGAAGTCACTTAGTTGTGTCTGCCTCTTTGCAACCCCATGGACTGTAGCCCGCCAGGCTCCTCTGCTCATGGGATTTTCCAAGCTTCTCCAGGGGATCTTCCTGACCCAGGGATCGAACCCAGGTCTCCCGCATTGCAGGCAGACTCTTTACTGTTTGAGCCACCAGGGAAGTCCTAAAAGATTAACTGACCACAAATTAAAAGTTTATTTTTTTTTTAACTTTTAAAAAACTTTTCCTTTATTTTTGTCTGCACTGGGTCTTTGCTGCTGTACAAGGGCTTTCTCTAACTGCATAATCAGGGGCTACTCTCCAGCTGTGGTACGTGGGCTTCTCACTGCGATGGCGTCTGTTTTTGTGGAGGACAGGCTCGAAGGCATGAGGGCTTCAGCAGTTGCAACAAGCAGACTCTAGAGCATGTGGGCTTCAGGAGCTACAGCGCACGGGCTTAGCTGCCCTGCAGTGTATGGAATCTTCCCAGACCAGGGACTGAACCTGTGTTCCCTGCAATGGCAGGTGCACTCTTAACCGACTACCAGGGAAGTCCTAAGACTTAATTTTTATACACTATTCTGTTCCACTCAGTTCAGTTCAGTTGCTCAGTCGTGTACGACTCTTTGCGACCCCATGAATTGCAGCAAGCCAGGCTTCCCTGTTCATCACCGACTCCCGGAAGTCTATGTCTATTCTTATGCCAGTACAAAACTGTCTTGATTATAGTAACTTTGTAATAAGTTTTGAAGTCACTAAGTACAGACTTCCAACTATTCTCATTTTCAAGACTGTTTTGGCTATTCTAGGTCCCTTGCATTTCCATTTGAATTTTAGGATTAGCTTGTCAGTTTCTGCAAAATAAGCAGCTCACATTTGGAAAGGGGCTGTATGGAATTTGTAGATCTATTTAGGAAGTTCTCCCTAGACTACTGCAATAATGTCCCAACAGATTTCTGTTTCCTCTCTTGCTCTCCTGTAGTTCACTTCCCACATCTTAGCCAAAGGGACATTTTTAACATTAAATCAGAAAATATCACAAAAAAGCTTTTTTAAATGTTCTCAGATCGTTTAGATGCCTGCCTCCTGCTTATTCAGATCTCAGCTCAAATGTGCCCTCCTCAAGGAGGACTTTTTTGGTCATCCTACGTACAGCTCTACAATAGGCACTACCTTATTTCCTTGCTTTTATTTAGTTCATTTTTTACCCATCTCTGAAACAATTTATGCATTTATGGTCTATCTCTCCCCAACAGACTATAAGGTAGAAGAGGAAAGACCTTTTCTGTCTTGTACAGTTACTCCCCACCTTCAGTCGTTCAGTATGTTTATGAATAAATGATTACATAAAAGTTATTATATCCCAACACTATTACTCATTCACTCCAAAGCAGGGTGATCAAATTAAGTGATGCTTGGGACTCCCTGGCAGTCCAGTGATTGTAAAACTCTGCACTTTCACTGCAGGGGGCACAGGTTTAACCACTGGTTGGGGAACTAAGATCCTGCATGCCACTCAACTCAGCCAAAAAAATTTTAACTTTTAATAAAAATTTTAAAAATTAAATGGTCCTTTCAGAGCTGTTTTATTCAATATTCTATTTTTAAATTTTAAGACAGACATATTTTTCATTGACCAGCAAGACTACTGGGGAAAACCTAAACATTTAAAAGAACTATCTAGGGCACCTGAAGCTATCACATCATTGTTAATTGGCCATATTCCAATATAAAATAAAGTTTTATAAATAAATAAAATTCACGCTTAAACTTATCAAAAAATAGAACTAGCTAATGATGGTGATTTAGAAAGTCACCATTTGACAATAACCATAGTAATGATTGTTTCAATCAAGAATAAGGAATGGAGGCTAAAATAAGTGGGTGAAAAGATGTTTTACCTTAAAAAAAAGGATACATATTAATTGATTTTAAAATGGAAAAATAACATTTCTACAGCAAGGAGAAAAAAAGCCAACACAACCTTAACCATATGATCAAATATAACATGACAGAAGCCACGTGCCTCCTGATATGGTGCACTGAAAAGGACACATCACTTCTGGGATATCTGTGCCCAGGAGTACATCAGGTGAATCAAATCATGAAAAACTATTAGAAAAGTCAAAATAGAGGAATAGCCTGTTAAATAACTGCTTCATAAGGTTCAAAAACGTCAAGGTTATGAAAGACAAAGAAAGACTGAGAAACTGTTCCCGATTCAAAGTGTCTAAGAGACAAGACAACTAAATACAACATGGAATCCTAAACTGGATCCCGGATCACGGAAAAATTGTTCTTCTTTGGCTTTATACAAAAGACTATTGGGACAATTGGTAAAGTCCAAATAAGGACTTCAATGGATTTTATATACAATATTATATATTCTTATTTTCATAATCAACTGTCCTCATTTTTAGGAAATATACACTAAGGTGTTTAGGGGTAAAGGAGCATCACGACTGTAGCACACGCCAAAGTAACTCAGGAAAAAAAAAGTGTACAAAGAGAAAGAAGGAGAAGATGCTCAAGCAACTGTGGGAGAGCTTGATTTGGATGAGCCTGGCTGAAGGCTGCTTCTCTGCTCCACATTTAAAAATCCTCTCTAAAAAAATAAAAATAAAAAAATTTAAAAAATCCTCTCTGTGGGACTTCTTTGGTAGTCTCGTGGCTGAGAACCCACATTCCCAATGCCGGAGGCCAGGTTCACTCCCTGGTCAGGGAACCAGATCCCACATGCCACAACTAAGAGTTGGCATGCTGCATCTAAAGATTCCACATGCCACAACGAAGATACAGTGCAAACAGATATATAATTTTTTTTTAAATGCTCGCTCACATACCTTTATTCCTTCCTTAGGAAATGCCATTCTCACAATAAAATACTACAAACCAAGTAGTACCAAAGACCTACAATTTCATGACATGAACTTATTATATCAGAATGTAATATCTTCTGTTCTCCCTTCCCAGTCTGAGCAATAACTGATTACTCCATTTGCTTTTTCAGCAATTTAGAGTTATGTTCACCTGGAAAGAATCCATGCAGACCGGACTGGAAGCCAGCTCTTCATCTACTGCGTGCAACTTCTCCATGAAAGTACTATCCCTGGTCTGTTTGGGCTTTGGTGGGGGCGGAGGCCCCATGGGCACTACCTCAGCACTGATGTGCCTGATGGCAGGTGCGGTGACTTTCTCAGCCTAATTAAAAGAGGCAACTATGTTAAAAAATGAAAAGGGGGAGGGGAGGAAAAGTGGGAGAAAAAAAAAGAAGCAGGAAGAGAGAAGCACATCTCTCACATGCTGGTGACTTTTCTCTTCCCAGCCAGAGAGAGGTAAAAAAAAAAAAGCAAAGACACTGTCAAGTACATTAATCTAACAGGTTTCTTTCTATTTCTAATGAAGCCAACAGGATGCTACTCAGGTTACTGAAAATGGGAAATAAATTAAAATAGCTTTAGAATATTAGAAAACACATACAGAAAAGAGAAGGGTAGAAGAAAAGAAACCCTGCCAGTCACTCATATTTGGACCCTTAACAAAAACTCAAACATCTCTCTCCCTGTCACTGAGTTCCAATTTTCTCTTAACCCTTCACTGACTTAAGGGACTTGGAAATTCAGTTATAACTAGTCACAAATACACAGAAGATAATGGCATGGTTACTGATCTTGAATCATGTTTGGCAAAAGGTGACAGCTCAGAATCACCATGGATAAGCTATCTATTTATACAGTTAAATAATCTACTTATAAGGTCTTTCTAATTGATCTTATTAGCATGGTATGGATTTACCTCTGATAATATGCCACTCTCCTCATCTGTTTCAGTCATCTCAGAAGACTGCCTCAATCGGGATTTCTTTGCCCCACGTGGAGATGAAGCGGTGCTTTCCACATCACTTTCCAATAAACTCTACAAAACAAATCCAGTTCACTTTCATATTTATGCCCCTACCTCATTCTACTGAGTCTGAAGTATCTCAATAGAATGAATCATAAAATATCAATCACTGAATTAGTCAGAGTAAAAGAATAAAATTTAAATAGAAGCTTAATTTTCTGAAGTAGGAACAGGGATCTGATCACTATACTCATCAATGTTGTAACCTCTGCAAAACTGTAAGGTACTGATTAAAACTCCTTTAACAAACAAGTCAAAGAACACATTTAAAAATAGACTTGTTACATAGCTATAATGAAAATGAAAAAACTACAGCCACAAGCAAACATAAAATCTCAAATGACTTGTGTTGAACCAAATTTTGAAAAGGCCACACACATCCTAACATGTATACTATCATGTAAGAATCGAATCGCCAGTCTATGTCTGACGCAGGATACAGCATGCTTGGGGCTGGTGCATGGGGATGACCCACAGAGATGTTATGGGGAGGGAGGTGGGAGGGGGGTTCATGTTTGGGAACGCATGTAAGAATTAAAGATTTTAAAATTTAAAAAAATAAAAATAAAAATAAATAAATAAAAAGGCCACACAAAAGAATATATACACTACTGGTTCCATTTACATAAGTTTCAGAAACAATAAAAAACTGAACATAGTGTGTAGAGCTGTATATTTAGGTGATGTAACTAAAAAGATAAGCAAGGAAATTAAGTGAAAGTCGCTCAGTCCTGTCTGACTCTTTGTGACCCCATGGACTGTCACAAAGAGTCTTTGTGACTCCATGGAATTCTCCAGGCCAGAATACTGGAGTGGGTAGTCTTTCCCTTCTCCAGGGGATCTTCCCAACCCAGGGATCTAACCCAGGTCAAGCAAGGAAGTAACTACCAAAAAGTCAAGATAGTGGTTATCTGTAGGGGAAGAGAAGTCATTGTGGTAAGAGGTGTCTGGCAACATTACATTTAATGACTTTAAGGAAGTTTAATGAGGATTAGCTTTATAGTTATTCAAGCTGTATAGTTTTGTTTTATCCTATACACAGTTCTACATATTATATGTGTTATTATATTTCATAATACAAGACATGAAAAAAATCAAGGGAACATGAAAAGGAGTCATAGTCTTAGATTTATGTAAAGAAAAGAGTTGAAAAAAGTACTGTGTTTCAACCCTCTGTATAGAACAAGTGATATTACTCAGAAAGCAAAGTACAGTCTGCCTTGTGGAACCAAAAATTTTCTATATTACCGACTAACACTCACACAGGTAACCACTGACCTCTTCAGCAGTCTCATCTTCTTCTTCATCATCTGGCTGGTACTCTTCATCTGAGGAATCATCATCCTCAAGGTGGATATCCACAAACTGAGGAGGCTACATAACGTATAATTATAGAAATAAACAAATTGGTTAGAAAATATGAATCATATGTACTTGGAAAGTAAAGGGAAGAAAGCAGAGCGGTAAAAAGAAATCCTGAGAGCATAAGCAGCTAAAGCCAGCAATAAGAGTCAAGAGTTAAAAAAATTTCTACGAGCTTCCCTTGTGGCTCAGTGGTCAAGAATCCCCCTGCCAATGCAGGAGACACAGATTCGATCTCTGATCCAGGAAGAGCCCACACCCTGCAGCACAATGAAGCCTGTGTGCCACAACTATTGAGTCTGAGCTCTAGAACCTGGGCTCCTCAACGAGAGAAGCCACTGCAATGAGAAGCCTGCGCACCACAACTGGAGAGCAGCCCTCACTCTCCGCAACTAGAGAGAAGCCGTCGCAGCAAAGAACCAGCACAGCCAAAAATGAAATAATAAGTAAATAAACTTTAAAAAACAATTTTTAATTTCTAGCATGAGAGTCAAATCTAAGAGTAACAGAATGGA
Source organism: Capricornis sumatraensis (assembly GCF_032405125.1). Lineage (NCBI taxonomy): Eukaryota > Metazoa > Chordata > Mammalia > Artiodactyla > Bovidae > Capricornis > Capricornis sumatraensis. The sequence continues at coordinate 116,379,551 of NC_091070.1, read as the reverse complement.
AAAAACCAAAGCTGAAATTTAACTAAATATATAGGTCCAAAAAAAGTTAACAAATAAAAGCGTTTTGAGACTGATGAAGTCTTTCTTGAGAAAAATAGAATTACCTCTTCCAAATTTACCTTAATTTCATTGGCCTTCTTAATTGGTGAAATATTCCATGTTGGAATTACCTACCAACAAAGAATATAAATAGGTAAGTTCTCTTAACTAAACTGGACCGTTTTTCATTTTTACTTCTCTGCCATCACAAGGAGCCATGGGACTAACACGTAACTACAGTGATGTAGGGGTACTGATCTGCACGCTCAAATATCTGTCAAAGCTTGGCAGAAGAAAAGGAGAGACAAATCTCTTCCCACCATTAGTATTTCTGCCTTAAACCTAATAAATATCTGTATTACCCATAAATGGACCAAGTGTCTGTCTTGCCTACTTTATATTACAGCTTGGGCTCACACAGAATAACAAACGTGAGAACTATTTGTAAACAACCACAGTGCACAAATCTATGACATTATAGGCAATAGCAGCCATTTGTATCAATTAGTAATCAATCACACAAATTGTGATTTTTTTTTTTTTAATCAATAACATAAAGCTACCGTAAGTATGCCTCCAAAAAGCCAGCCATGGAAAGTTCTTAGGGAAGGACTTAGGGATGAAGCATCAATTTGTACACAACTTCTTTTCAAAATAGTATAGGGAAAAAAAGAAGATATATATACACATAAAGCAAATATGGCAAAATTTTACAACTGTTAAGTCTAGATGCAATCTAGATTCACTCTAAAATTCTTTTAACTTTTTCTTAATTTTTAAAAAATAGAGTTGGTAGGGGGAAAGTTTTTTAAAGAATCCTTTAAAATCTCTTACATAACTCCTGACAAAAAGCCATTAGAGTATGTAGCTGGAGTGTATAATTTCTTGACCATCTAATGGTGACCCAAACAAGATCATCAGGAACAAACTCCAGCAGGCCATTAGGTTTTGTCTCTACAAGAATCCTCAGGTCCTCCACATCTTCTCAGCCCTGCTATGTTGCAGCTATTCATCTAGCTCTGTGTAGCCAGGTCCAATATAGGGTAAAGGGAGTAATGCGATTCAGGTCCACAGTTCGTCTCATGTTTGTTTTTAAACCAACAGATTTCCCTACTGCCAAATCCATCAGGAAGGAGTCAGTCTATTAAGTATTAAAAAGCAAGAGAAATGGACTTTAAACCTTGCTCCTCATACAAACTACAGTCTTGGGATGTCCACCTTCTATGCAACTATATACATGGTTGGTAAACATAATCTAGAGCCTGATTTGGATCTCCTTGGGTTTTTTTTTCTCCCAAGTCAAATACGGAATTAATGTTAATTTTATTCTATGTCAGGCAGACTTCATATAACTTCTGTATCACTGACGGCTGCTTTCATCATAGCTACCACATATTCATTTGTAATTATTTTCCCGAAGATGAAATTTCACTTTATGCAACCAGAGTTAGTCAATTAGACAGATACGATGTGATTGTCAAAAAAAGCCAATGCATGGGATTTCCCTTTGTGGTCCACTGGTTAAGAATCCACCTTCCAATGCAGAGGCCTCAGGTTCGATCCCTGGTTAGGGAACTAAGATCCTATGTACTATGGAACTTGACTAAAAAAAAATTTTTTTTTAATTTGGGGGACATTTAGCAAGAAAAGAATGTTATGAGAAGATATACTAGCATTCTTCAACTAGAGGAAAGGTCATATGAAAGAGGAGCAGATATTTCCTCTACAGGGCTACAAGGAACAGAATCAGACAAACAGACAAAAACTATAATATGTATTTTGGGTCCAGGAGGCAAATCTTCCTTACTATCAGAGATAGAATGGACTCCCTCAGGACTATCTCCTGCCTTGTTACAAAAGGTCAGCACAAGTTGGACATGTGCTTGTTAAGCAGAAGAAAATACAGTCCCTAGCATCAAAGAGCTTGCTGTACTATATCAGAATGCTTCAAAAGTCTTCAAGTGGCTCTCATACCTTAGTATTCAACAATGCATATTCCTAGGCCCTACCCATGGGTCCCAATTCCTCAGTCTGAGGTGAGCCCCCAAATATGTATTTTTCAGTAAACACTCGTGAGGGACCCATACTAGGGTGATCGTGATAAAACTGTTCCCTGAAATACAATTTGAAATATACTACGTTAATCACTTTGCCACATATCTCACAACATGAACAGGAAAACTGTCCTCGCTCACTGCTTTCAAACATTCCGAAAGTTATCTACCTAGCACTTCCCAAAAAGCAACTAAAGTAAAAATAAACTATGACAGTAATTTCATATATTCCGTCTCCACATGTCTATTTGCCTTTTACAACTATTTCTTTAAGGAGGAAAACCTAGATCATAATCTTTCCTACAGTTTTCTGCCCTACAAATAACCTGGAATTAGATAATATTAACAAAGCTAACTATACAACAAAGAAAAAACAGAACACCCACCACTCCTTTTTCCACCACTTCCTTCAGTTTAGAGCGTGTCATTTTGGGCTCCTAAGAAGGAAAATGAGAAGAAAATAGTCAATAAAAATCATGGAGTGACTGACTTTGTCCCTAACTGTTACATTATTTACAGACTTCCAAATGACCTCCTTCCTGTACTTCGCCAGTTTACAGACAGCTCTGTCTCATGGCACTAGAAGAACAAGGACTACTCACAAACATTGGCATATCCTCCGTCTCACTGATGGCTGCTTTCATCATAGCCACCACATGTTCATTTGTGATTACTTCCTGGAGAAAGAGGAAATTTCACTTTATGACACAAAGATGTATTACCCAGGTAATACTCATCTCTATGTAACTCTGCTAGATATATGCAGAGGATAAACGAGAGTCAGATACTCCAATGGCTTCCGATTAGGGGAAAGCAAGGCAACTGAAAGCAAAGGAGCAAGTTTTGGAGAGAAGCACACAGCTTCCAACAATGTAGTAAGCAAATGGATCAACCTCACTAGCTGATACTAACAGGAATGGCGCGCATAAAAAAAAAAAATTCTCCAGTTCACTACCTGCTTAAGAGAAACAGTAATGAACAACAGCAGTCTTATAAATAGTTGTACTTCTACATGGCAAAGAAGAGAATTTGCTTATGTGCAAAGTACTGTAAACTGTTAACTGGGCATCTTTTCAGACATATCCACCCACAAGAGTAAGTCCACCTTGAACATTATCATCTCCCATTATCTTCCAACTGCTAAACAAGAAACAATCAAATCAGTGGAAGGAAGCTGAGGAACAGTTTATCTTCCCAGTCAAGTTCTTTCACATGTGTTCACATTTCAAACTTGTGCCAAATGCAAAGAGAGAGCTACCTTGAAATGAATATTTTACCACCAGGAATTCATAAAGTTAGTAATTCACATATCAAGACTGCAACGTTTCCTAATTATTTCCCTTTGCTTCCTGTGAAAGAGCTGTGCTCCCATTACACAACTGCCCCAGTCGCACTCACGTGAAGGATGTTCCGCACGTTGACTGCGGTCAGGTTGTGCTGCTTGGCGCCGTCCTCTAAGGTGCGGTCAAGCATGTCATCCAGCTTCAGGTCACAAGACAAAGTCCTTTCTTCTTGATCCCTTCCATCTCTTTTCCTCTTGGTACCTTTTTTCTTTTTTCGCCTTTTCTCATTTTCTTCACTGTCATGCTCTTCTGCAAATAAACCAAGAACATCACCAGAATACCAAAGCAACTGCTCCCAGAACACAACCCAAAAAGTCAACACTGAAAGAAAAACCACCCGCCGGCTGTCTGGTCCTGGAATCAAAGAAGGCTGTGATGGAAAAGCGGTGAGAGGGGCAGCTGTGGTAAGAACACAGTGGTAACACCCAACAGTCACTGAATACTCCTATTAGGTCAGGCATTCTTCCACACACTTTATACACACTACTTCACTTCTCATCCTCATCACAACCATACGAGGTAGGGACCGTTCTTTTCCCCATGGTACAGAGGAAGAGACTGAGGCAGAAAGATTAAGAAACTTTCCCAAGAGCTAATAATGACAAAGCCATGTTCTGAGGCCAAGCACTTTAGCTCTAGAACTGTCTTAATTATTACTCTATACTGCCCAGATAATACATCAGAAATCCAGGGCTTATATCTCAGATCTACAACTTAACTGGGTTACCTTGGCAACAGATTCTTAATTTTTTTCTTTTGTAAAATACAGATATCTTCCCACCAGTGAAACCATGCAGATTAAGTGAAATAATATCTATCAAAGTGCCTTATAACCCATGAAATATTATATAAACATAATTTATCATTATTATTATTATATTACTGAGTTTAGAAAAGAGAAAAACAAGCAGCAAACCAATAAAAACATCCACTCTGAATCATATTAAAAAGAGTGGAGAGGATGAAGTACCTCTGTTCTACAAGAAAGGAGCACATATATAACCAGATAAACGGAAAAGCTTCCTGATTATTCAGTCCAGTCACTCAGTCGTGTCCAACTCTTTGCAACCCCATGGACTGCAGCACGCCAGGCTTCCCTGTCCATCACCAACTCCCGGAGCTTGCTCAAACTCATGTCCATCAAGTTGGTGATGCCATCCAACCATCTTATCCTCTGTCATCCCCTTCTCCTCCTGCCCTCAATCCCTCCCAGCATCAGGGTCTTTTCCAATGAGTCAGTTCTTTGCATCAGGAGGCCAAAGTACTGGAGTTTCAGCTTCAGCATCAGTCCTTCCAATGAATATTCAGGACTGACTTTCTTCAGGGTTGACTGGTTTGATCTCCTTGCAGTCCAAGGGACTCTCAAGAGTCTTCTCCAACACCACCATCTGAAAGCATTAATTCTTCGGCGCTCAGCTTTCTTCATGGTCCAACTCTCACATCCATACATGACCACTGGAAAAACCATAGCTTTGACTAGACGGACCTTTGCTGGCAAAGTAATGTCTCTGCTTTTTAATGTGCTGTCGACGTTGGTCACAGCTTTTCTTCCAAAGAGAAGGTGTCTTTTTAATTTCATGGCTGCAGTCACTATCTGCAGTGATTTTGGAGCCCAAGAAAATAAAGCCTGTCACTGTTTCCATTGTTTCCCCAACTATTTGCCATGATGAAATGATGGGGCCAGATGCCATGATCTTCATTTTTTGAATGTTGATCTTCATTTTTTGAATGTTGAGCTTTAAGCCAACTTTTTCACGCTCCTCTTTCTTTCATCAAGAGGCTCTTTAGTTCTTCTTCGCTTTCTGCCAGAAGGGTGTGTCATCTGCATATTTGAGGTTAGTGATATTTCTCCAGCAATCTTGATTCCAGCTTGTGCTTCATCCAGCCCAGCCTTTCACATGATGTACTCTGCATATAAGTTAAACAAGCAAGGTGACAATATTTAGTCCTGACGTACTCCTTCCCCCATTTGGAACTAGTCTGTTGTTCCATGTCCAGTTCGAACTGTTGCTTCTTGACCTGCATACAAATTTCTCAAGAGGCACACAAATTTCTCTTTAAGAATTTTCCACAGTTTGTTGTTATCCATACAGTCAAAGGCTTTGGTGCAGTCGATAAAGCAAAAGTAAATGTTTTTCTAGAATTCTCTTGCTTTTTTATGATACAACGGATGTTGGCAATTTGATCTCTGGTTCCTCTGCCTTTTCCAAATCCAGCCTGAACATCTAAAAGTTCTTGGTTCACATACTGTTGAAGACTGGCTTGGAGAATTCCCGTAAATCTTGAGGTAGACTATCACACAATACCAAAATGAGGTCCTCATCTCTGAAACTTTTTGGTCTGCTACCGAATGAAAACAAGGGATTAGAGAAAATTAACATCAAGACAATCTTCTTGGTTTAAAAAGGTTTTATGATCTGCAAGCTGCACTCTGGCAATATTTATTCTGTGAAAATTAGTAACTTCAAACAACTGCTTTTTCACTTATGAATATATATGAAGAATTTGATAAATGCTCATAACTTTCAATCCAATAATTCTTCTTAAGGAAATAACTACATATGTAATTACTGATCAAACTCTGGGAGATGGTGAAGGACGGGGAAGCCTGGCATGCTGCAGTCCCTGGGGTCGCAAAGAGTTGGACACAACTGAGCAACTGAACAACAACACATGTAAAGACTAATCGAGTTCTTTATTTATCAACATCAATTACTTACGCAAAAGCATGGAAAACACCTAAATACCAACTAAAGAAAAGCACACAACCCGAAAGTTGCAAGTTATGTTTATTATCCTTACTGAGGACTACGGCCTTGAAGACAGCCTCTCAGATGGTTCTGAGGAGCTGCACCATAGAGGTAAAGGAGAACCCAGAATATACATAAGTTTTTGCTGCAAAAAAACAGATATGTAATTGAACATCAAAAGATTACTGCTAACTGCGAAAAATGACATCTCAAGTTAACGATTTCAGTGCTTTTCTATGTAAGGGAAGATGCAAGAGTTGTGGGTTCACTGGAGTTATTAGCAGTGCATCTCAACTATCGAGGCCCAGTATCCTTTTTTCTCTATCCTGAATTCCCCTCTGGGCACACCCTTGGGGTGAGGAGGGTGCTGGGGCTACAGTGGCTTGTGGGTTGAGAATAAGAACGTTCATTCTTTTTTTTTTTTTTTAATTCATTCTTTACTGAAAAGGCAGGTACCACTTTTTGTGTACACAGGCAATATGAAAAAAGAATGGTTAAGTGAAGTGGTACACCCATATACTGGACTGTAACTGAGTTATTAAAGAATGGACAGAATGGGCTTCATGCACGTATGCATGCCACCCACCTCCCCCTCATCTTTCAAGAGGCTTTTGGCTGCCTTGGCATGAAGGTCAGTTAGAACATCTCCCAAACACTAGGTTCAGTTCCTTTTATGTGAGCCTGGGGGGTGGCGTGGAGTGGAGAACAAGTTAAAACTGACTAGAGAATTTTTAATAATATAGAAAAAAACTGATAATGACTTCTAACAAACACAAGGTAGAATTCAAACATACACAACTAACATTTGTGTAGCAAACTAAAATGGACTATCCTGAGGTACATCCCAACACAGTGATAGATGCAAAAGAAATATAAAACTCTAGAATGCATCAGAAGTGATAAAGTGATGCAGCTCTTTACTGATGGTCATTTGAGAAAGCAGCAAAAGGGGAATCATGTAGCATAATACACAACAAAACTTTCTAAAACCTTTGTATTCATATCTTTTCCCAAAGTCTTTCTTCTCACCTCATTTACCTCTTTTCTCCATAAACTCCAAAACTCCTCTCTCTCACCACTCTGAAATCTCCTCTTTGCTCTTCCCGTCCCTCTGGCATCCTTTCTCATGCAAACCAATCTAGCCAGTTCCTGGTTTCTGTAATCCCACCTTTCCCTCCTCATTTCATCAGCACTTAAAGACCCAGTAGATGCAGAACAAGACGAGGATTTCTGACACCTGAGGAAGTTTTGATCAGTTTCATATTCATAACCTATCAAGTAGTTAGTAACACTGTCAACTGCAAAACTAATTCAGGAGAAAAAAGTCTGAAAGACACAAGTTAAAACTATTACTATTATACTAGAAATAATAAAGTATGTTATTAGCCAAAAAGTAACCTAATAACTAAAAATCTTCATTACAAAATTTAACCTACAAAATGTAAGCAAAATTCATAAAAGACCAAAAAAAGAAAATTTACAATGGAAGCAGATAAAAATTTATAAAATTACATATAGACAGCTGATGAGTAATCAAATTATCCTTTAAAACAGTGCTTCTCAAACTGTGGCGAATCCACTGTAGACTCACATTTTTATAAAATAAGAATATAGCCATACTGTCAATGTTTCAATTTTTACCATGTTACGAATGTCAGATTTTTAAAGTTTTACTCTCAGTTTCCACGAATTATTTGTTTCAAACCAGTAACAGTTCTCAACTAGCAATGGTTTTCAGACCGCATTTTGAGAAATACTGCTTTAAAATACACACTGAAAAACATTTATTAACCCCAATAAAAATACAATAAAGACAAAAAAAAATTAAAAGCACTGAGAAGAAAAGTTATCACAGGATTGAAATGGAAATAATAAAATTTACTACAGAAAATATTTTTTTAATGGAAAAAGCATTGGCGTTAACCATAACTCCCATTTAGAACAGTTATCTTACAAAAATCAAAGTAATGACTGTGGGGTAAGAACCACTCCAATTAACTACATCCTCCTAAATCACATCACACATATTTCTCCTCTGATTTTTGGTTTTAAGGCTGAGTTTAATAGGGAATGTAGGTCTATAAGGAAAATTTAATACATTCCAATACACTGCACAGACAATCCAAGAAAGAACAGATAATTCAATTACTTCTTACTCCGTTTTAGAACTAATCTCTTATTTTACTTTTAAAATACTGGGATACCACTGACTCAGAATTTTTATAAACTGAAATTAAAAAATTTTTAAAGGAAGCTGCTCTATAAAAATCAGACTAAAGAAGGAAATCTAGTTTTTCCTTTTATGAGAAAGGTGGGATATGGCTAAAAAACAAGGTATTTGCTAAGGAGCAGATTTAATGAAGTAAGCAATAAACTGAAAGTAAATTTGCACTGTATATGTACTGTAAAGTGGACGATGTCAATAAAAATATGGGTGGGTTCTATAATATCTGAATCATCAAAGCTGCTTTGGTGTATGAAAAAAGCCGCTTAACAGCCCTGTCACACACCCAGGACTTCTGATTCTGGCCACAACAATGTATTTTTTATCAGATGAAGCCTTCGTGCCAAAACAACTGTGGAATTATATAAAACTATAAAATTACATTAAAGCAGAATAAAATATATACAACAGTCTGAAGGCACTGGGTAACAACCCCTACAGACATGATTTAAGGAGTTGTCATCCTTCAGAGAAGGGAAGCATATAAGGAGAATCCAAGCTGAAAGCAGCATTCTTGCTAAACTAAGTGATGAAACCCCAGAGGAGTCACTCACTAGAAATACAGGCCACCATCTAGAAATAAGTAGAAAGTTCAAACAAAGAAGTCTTAATATAGCATAAAACAAACACTAGGCTGAATTTTATTCACCCTCCAAAATTATCTGCCTGCTTGAAGAAAACATAATCATCTCTGGAGGAAGATAACACCAAAGCCTCTAGAATTTTTCACCCACATTGTCCACTATCCAATCAAAAATTACAGCACAGTAAAAACAGAACCAGAAGGCCAAAACACCAGGGGGTGGAGGACGGTGACAGGCGACAGTAAAAACAAGAAAGAACTATGGGTGAGTCAGATACAGGAAAAGGGATTTTTAAATAATTATGATTAATACATTCAAGAAAATAAAGGAAAAGATGGAGAATTTCACCAGAAATACAAAATCCACAGTGTTAAATTGGCATGAAAAATAAAGTAGACACAGCAAAACAAAGAACTAGTGAACTAGACTGCAGAACCCCAGAAACAGATGCATGAAGGAGAAAAGAATGTGGAGAAAAATGAATATATACAGGAAAAAAATCTAACACACATGTAACTGGAATACCAGAAGAAAAGGAGGACAGAAATGATATTTTAAAATATTGACAAGGATTCTTTAAACTGAGAAAATATCAAATCTCAGATTCAAGTAACCCTACAATCCTAAAGAGATAAAAAGTGAAAACCCACTGGTGTTCAGAAGCTTCCCTGGTGACTCAGTGGCAGAGAATCTAACCGCCAGTGCAGGAGATCCAGGTTCCATCCCTGGTCCGGGACGATCCCACGTGTCTCAGAGCACCACAACTACTGAGCCTGTGCTCCAGAGTCCAGGAGCGCAACACCGAGCCCACGCGCTGCAGCTGCTGAAGCCTGAGGGCCTAGAGTCCATCTCTGCAGCAAGCCACCACAAGGAGAAACCCACTGTAACTAGAGAGTCGTCCCCACTCAGCACAACTAGAGAAAAGCCCACACAGCAACAAAGACCCGGCACACCCAGAAATAAATAAGGAGATAAACCTTTGACGAAAAAGAAAAAAATAAGTATCATGAGGTTTAAAAGAAATGAAGAAGTAAAATACAGTATCAACACAAAAGGCAGAAACAGATATATGGAATGAAATTGTTTACAGTTCTTATACTGTTTGACGTGGTAAAAGTACTAATTTAAGATAGACTATAGTAATTTCAAAGACTGTATATGTTAATCTATAGAGCAACATCTGAAAGAAAAATAAAAGAAGACAAAATTGGACTTCTCTCAGTAGATAAGAATCTGCCTCCCAACGCAATCCCACCCTTGGGCATATATGCACAGAAAAACATGGTCCAAAAGGATTCATGCACCCCAATTTCCATTGCAGCACTGTTTACAAGAGCCAAGACACGGAAGCAACCTAAATGTCCACCAAGAGACGAATGAATAAGGAAGAAGTGGAACATACATACAATGGAATATTACCCACCCATCACAAAGAATGAAATAATGCCATTTGCAGCAGTAAGGATGGAACTAGAGAGTGTCATACTGAGCGAAGCAAACCAGACAAAGGACAAACATCTTATGATATTGCTTGTATGTGCAATTAAAACAAAACAGAACAACAATGATGCAAATGAACATGAACTTATGGTTACCAGCAGGGAAAGGTGGAGGGGAGGTATAGTTAGGGAGTTTGGGACTAACATGTACACATTGCTCTATTTTAAATGGATGGGGACTTCCCTGGTAGTTCAATGACTAAGACTTCGCACTCTCCATGCAGGGGGCCCTGGTTCGATCCCTGGTCAGGGAACTGACCACAGGCCACATGCCACACTAAAAGATCCTGCATGCTGTAACAAAGATCAAAGATGCCCCAGGAGAATGGATACATGTGTATGTATGGCTGAGTTCCTTTGCTGTCCACTTGAAACTCCTACAACACTGCTAACTTGCTATGTTCCAATATAAAATTAAAACTTGAAAAAAGAAAGACTCCACATGTCACAACTAAGACCCAGTGCAGTCAAGGAAGCAAATAAAAAAACTTTTTACTGGATAGGGTCTTCCTTGGTGGTCCAGTAGTTAAGACTCCACACTTCCACTACAGCAGGCACAGGCTCAATCCCTGGTCAGGGTACAAAGATCCCACACACTACACAGTGTGACCAAAAAATAAAAAGATAACCAACAAGGACCTACTGCACAGCATAACAGACTGCTCAGTATTACATAAAACCTCAGTGGGAAAAGAATTCGGAAAAGAACAGATACTTGTACATGTATAAATGAATCAATTTGTTGTACACCTGAATTAACACTGTTAATCAACTATACTCCAATATGAAATAAAAATTTAAAAAGAAAGCCAAAAAATTGGTTCTTTAAAAAGACTGATAAACCGCTAGGCAAACTTATCAACAAAAAAATAAGACACAAAAAGAGGACCGTACTAAAATTAGAAATAAAAAGATGACCTCAATAAAAATCTTTAAAGACATTCCAAAATGAGTATTACAAACAACGTTATCAACATATTTGACAATTCAGAGAAAATGTACAAATTCCTTGAAAAACACAATTTACCAAAACTGAAACAAAAAGAAACAGGAAATCTAAATAATCCTATAATTATGAAAGAATTTAATCCAAAACTTAAAAGCCTTTTGACAAAACTCCAGGCCTAGCTAGCTTTCTTGGTTAATTCTTATAAAACATTTAAGAAAGAAATAACACCAGTCTTCTACAAACTCTTCCAGAGAATACATACTGATGAAAAATTTCCCAATTCATTTTATAAGGTCAGTATAATCCTAATACCAACACATGAAAAAGAAATTAAAGCCAATATCTTCCATAATCAAAGACACAAAAACCTCAGTATATTAGAAAATCTAATACATCATGACCAAACAGGTTTATCCATGAAATGCTAATTTGTTTTAACTTCAGAACCCAATCAATGTAGGGACTTTCCTGGTAGTCCATTGGCTAAGACTCTGTCCTCCCAATACAGGGAAAATGGGTTCAATGCCTGGTCAGGGAACTAGAACCCACAGCGCAGCAACGGAGAGTCTGCATGCCACAACTAAAGATCCTGCATAACGCAACTAAGACCTGGGTGCAGCCAAATAAATGCATACTAAAAAAAAACCCCAAACAATCAATGTATGTTATTAGGCATATGTACATGAAAAAACAGTTTTAAAATATGAAAGCTATATTGAATAGTAGTGGTGAGAGTGGGCACCCTTGTCTTGTTTCTAGTTTTAGAGGAAATGCTTTCAGTTTTTCTCCACTGAGGATGTTTGTTGTGAGTTTGTCAGATATGGCTTTTATTTGTTGAGGTATGCTCCTTCTATGCCTACTTTCTGGAGAGTTTTTAGCATAAATGGGTGTTGAACTTTGTCAAAGGCTTTCTCTGCATCTATTCAGTAATCATATGGTTTTTATCTTTCAATTTGTTAACATGGTGTATCACACTGATTGATTTGCAAATACTGAAGAATCCTTGCATCCCTGGAATAAAGGCCACTTGGGCATAATGTATGATCTTTTTAATACGTTGTTGGATTCTATTTGCCAGAATTTTGTTGAGGATTTTTGTATCTATGTTCATCAGTGATACTGGCTTGTAGTTTTCTTTATTTTGTGGCATCTCTGTCTGGTTTTGGTATCAGGGTATTGCTGGCCTCACAGAATGAGTTTGGGGATTTTCCTTCTTCTGCAATTTTTTGGAAGACTTTGAGTAGGACAGGTGTTAGCTCTTCTCTAAATTTTTGGTAGAGTTCCCCTGTGAAGCCATCTAGTCCTGGGCGTTTTGTTGGAGGTTTTTTGATTAGCCACAGCAGTCAGAGAAGAAATATAAATAAAAAGAACCCAGACTGCAAAAGAAGAAGTAAAACTCTCAGTTTGCAGATGACATCATTCTCTACAAAGAAAACCCTAAAGATGCCACCAGAAAATTACTAGAGTTAACCAATGAACACAGTAAAATTGCAGGATATAAAATTAATACACAGAAATCCAATGCATCCCTATACATTAACAATGAAAAATCAGAAAGAGAATTTAAGGAAACAATCCCATTCGCCATTGCAACAAAAAGGATAAGATATTTAGGAATAAATTCACCAAAAAGAACAAAAGACTTGTTTATAGAAAACTATAAAACACTGCTGAAAGAAATCAAAGATGACACAAATAGATGAAGAAATATACCATGTTCTTGGATTGGAAGAATCAATATAGTGAAAATGAGTATACTACCCAAAGCAATCTATAGATTCAACACAATCTCTATCAAACTACCAACAGTATTTTTCACAGAACTAGAATAAATAATTTCACAATTGTATGCAAACACAAAAGACTTCAAATAGCCAAAGCAATCTTGAGAAGAAAATGAATTGGAGGAATCAACCTTCCTGACTTCAGACTATACTACAAAGCTACAGTAATCAAGAAAATATGGTACTGGCACAAAGACAGAAATCTAGATCAATGGAACAAAACAGAAACTCCAGAGATAAATCCATGCACCTATGGACACCTTCGGAGAAGGCAATGGCACCCTACTCCAGTACTCTTGCCTGGAAAATCCCATGGATGGAGGAGCCTGGTAGGCTGCAGTCCACGGGGTCGCGCAGAGTCGGACACGACTGAGGGCCTTCACTTTCACTTTTCACTTTCATGCACTGGAGAAGGAAATGGCAACCCACTCCAGTGTTCTTGCCTGGAGAATCCCAGGGATGGGGGAGCCTGGTGGGCATCCGTCTAAAGGGTCGCACAGAGTCGGACACAGCTGAAGCGACTTAGCAGCAGCAGCAGCATGGACACCTTATCTTTGACAAATGAGGCAAAAATATACAATGGAGAAAAGACAGTCTCTTCAACAAGTGGTGCTGGGAAAACTGGTCAACTACATGTAAAAGAATGAAACTAGAACACTTTCTAACACCATATACAAAAATAAACTCAAAATGGATTAAAGACCTAAATGTAAGACCAGAAACTATAAAACTCTTAGGGGAAAACACAGGCAGAACACTCCCAGAAATAAATCACAGCAAGATCTTCTACGACCCACCTTGCAGAGTAATAAAATAAAAACAAGAATGAACAAACAGAACCTAATTAAACTTAAAAGCTTTTGCACAAGGAAGGAAACTATAAGCAAGGTGAAAAGACAACTTTCAGAATGAGAAAATAACAGCAAACAGAACAGACAAAGAAAGTGAAAATGAAAGTGAAATTGCTCAGTCGTGTCTGATTCTTTGCAACCCCACGGACTATAGCCAACCAGGTTCCTCCATTCATGGGATTTTCCAGGCAAAAATACTGCAGTGGGTTGCCATTTCCTTCTCCAGGAGATCTTCCCAACCCAGGGACTGAACCCAAGTCTCCCTCATTGTAGGCAGACGCTTTACCATCTGAGCAACCAGGAGAATTAATAATAATCCCCAAAATATACAAGCAGCTCATACAGCTCAATATCAGAAAAACAAACAACACAATAAAAAGGTGGGCAAAAGAACTACACAGACATTTCTCCAAAAGAGATCTTCAGATGGCTAATAAACACATGAAATGATGCTCAACTTCACTCATTATTAGAGAAATGCAAACCAAAACTACAATGAAGTATCAACTCATGCCAGTCAGAATCAGTTCAGTTCAGTCGCTCAGTCATGTCTAACTCTTTGCGACTCCATGAACCGCAGCATGCCGGGCCTCCCTGTACATCACCAAATCCTGGAGTCTACCCAAACCCATGTCCATTGAGTCGGTGATGCCATCCAACCATCTCATCCTCTGTTGTCCCCTTCTCCTCCTGCCCTCAATCTTTCCCAGCATCAGGGTCTTTTCCAATGAGTCAGTTCTTCACATCAGGTGGCCAAAGTATTGGAGTTTCAGCCTCAACATCAGTCCTTCCAATGAACACCCAGGACTGATCTCCTTTAGGATGGACAGGGTGGATCTCCTTGCTGTCCAAGGGATTCTCAAGAGTCTTCTCCAACACCACAGTTCAAAAGCATCAATTCTTCGGCGCTCAGCTTTCTTCACAGTCCAACTCTCACATCCATACATGACCCCTGGAAAAACCATAGCCTTGACTTGATGGACTTTTGTTGACAAAGTAATGTCTCTGTTTTTTAATATGCTGTCTAGGTTGGTCATAACTTTCCTTCCAAGGAGTAAGCATCTTTTAATTTCATGGCTGCAATCACCATCTGCAATAATTTTGGAGCCCCCAAAAATAAAGTTTGGCACTGTTTCCACTGTTTCCCTATCTATTTCCCATGAAGTGATGGGACCGGATGCCATGATCTTAGTTTCTGAATGATGAACTTTAAGCCAACTTTTTCACTCTCCTCTTTCACTTTCATCAAGAGGCTTTTGAGTTCTTCTTCACTTTCTGCCATAAGGATGGTGTCATCTGCATATCTGAGGTTATTGATATTTCTCCCAGCAATCCTGATTCCAGCTTATGCTTCTTCCAGCCCAGCGTTTCTCATGATGTACTCTGTATATGTTAAATAAGCAGGGTGACAATATACAGCTTTAACGTACTCCTTTTCCTATTTGGAACCAGTCTGTTGTTCCATGTCCATTTCTAACTGTTGCTTCCTGACCTGCATACAGGTTTCTCAAGAGGCAGGTCAGGTGGTCTGGTATTCCCATCTCTTTCAGAATTTTCCACAGTTTATTGTGATCCACATAGTCAAAGGCTTTGGCATAGTTAATAAAGCAGAAATAGATGTTTCTCTGGAACTTTCTTGTTTTTTCAATGATCCAACAGATGTTGGCAATTTGATCTCTGGTTCCTCTGCCTTTCCTAAAACCAGCTTGAACATCTGGAAGTTCATAGTTCACATATTGCTGAAGCCTAGCTTGGAGAATTTTGAGCATTACTTTACTAGCATGTGAGATGAGTGCAATTGTGCTGTAGTTTGAGCATTCTTTGGCATTGCCTTTCTTTGGGACTGGAATGAAAACTTTCCTTTTCCAGTCCTGTGGCCACTGCTGAGTTTTCCAAATTTGCTGACATATTGAGTGCAGTACTTTCATAGCATCATCTTTCAGGATTTGAAATAGCTCAGCTGGAATTCCATCACCTCCACTAGCTTTGTTCATAGTGATCCTTTCTAAGGCCCACTCGACTTCACATTCCAGGATGTCTGGCTCTAGGTGAGTGGTCACACCATCTCTTCTTGCTATTTTTTTGGAACTCTGCATTCAGATGCTTGTATCTTTCCTTTTCTCATTTGCTTTTCACTTCTCTTCTTTTCACAGCTATTTGTAAGGCCTCCTCATACAGCCATTTTGCTTTTTTGCACTTCTTTTTCTTGGGGATGGTCTTGATCACTGTCTCCTGAACAATGTCATGAGCCTCCACTCATAGTTCATCAGGCACTCTGTCTATCAGATCTATTCCCTTAAATCTATTTCTCACTTACACTGTATAATCATAAGGGATTTGATTTAAGTCATACCTGAATGGTCTAGTGGTTTCCCCACTTTTCTTCAATTTAAGTGTGAATCTGGCAATAAAGGGTTCATGATCTGAGCCACAGTCAGAATGGCCATCTTCAAAAAGTCTACAAACAATAAATGCTGGAGAGGGTGTAGAGAAAGGGAATCTTACACTGTTGGTGAGAATGCAAACTGGTACAGCCACTATAGAGAACAGTGTGGAAAGTTAAAGTCACTTGGTCATGTCCGACTCTTTGTGACCCCATGGAATTCTCCAGGCCAGAATACTGGAGTGGGTAGCCTTCCCCTTCAAAAGGGGATCTTCCCAACCCAGGGACTGAACCCAGGTCTCCTGCACTGCAGGCAGATTCTTTACCAAATGAGCCACAAAGGAAGTTCAAGAATACTGATGTGGGTATCCTATCCCTTCTCCAGCAGATCTTCCCAACCCAGGAATCCAACTGGTGCAGTGAAGGTACGTTCTTTACCAACTGAGCTATCAGGGAAGCCCTAAGGAATACAAGGAGCTGGGCCTGCAGGGCGTGGGGTGTAGAGCAACACACCCCATGTGGTGCTAGCAGAAACCCACAAGGTGAGGAAGGGGTCAGAAAGGCGATCACCAGGGGCCCACGGGACCTGCCCCACCCATGGCGAGGACGGCCGACTGCCCACGCTTGGTGCATGAGCTTGCAGTGAGCCACAGCGGGGGTGTGGAGGAACAAGGGGAGACCCCACCCTTCCCCACTAGGGGCCCTGGCACGTCCACCCAGCCAGGGGCAGGAGGCATTGTAGCCAGTCCAGATTCCTTAAAAAAAACTGGAAACAGAACTGCCATAAGACCCAGAAATCCCACTGCTGGGCATACACCCAGAGGAAACCAGAACTGAAAAAGACACTTGTACCCCAATGTTCACTGCAGTATCATTTACAATAGCCAGGACATGGAAGCAACCTAGATGTCCACTGGCAGATGAATGGAGAAGGAAGCTGTTGTACATACACACAGTGGAATATTAATCAGCTATAAAAAGGGATGCATTTGAGTCAGTCCTAATGAGGTGGATGAAACTGGAGCCTATTATATACAGTGAATGAAGTAAATCAGAAAGAGAAAGACAAATACTGTATATTAAAGCACATATATGGAACTTAGAAAAACAGTACGATCCTACAAGCAGGGCAGCAAAGGAGACAGATACAAAGAACAGACTTTTGGATTCAGTGGGAGAAGGTAAGGGTGGGATGATTTGAGAGAATAGCATTGAAACATGTATATTACCATATGTAAAACAGATGACCAGTGCAAGTTCAATGCATGAAGCAGGGCACCCAAAGCCAGTGCTCTGGGACAACCGAGAGGGATGGGGTGGGGAGGGAGGAGAGGGGGCGGTTTCAGAATGGGGGACACATGTAAAGTGTGACTGATTCATGTTGGTTGATGTACGTACAGCAAAAACCATCACAATATTGTGAAGTAATTATCCTCTAATTAAATTAATTAATTTTTAAAAAATAAACTATGAGAGCTAGGAACTTCCCTGGTGATCCAGTGGTTAAGACTGCACTTCCAGAGCAGGGGGCACAGGAACTAAGATCCTAAACGCCATGTGGTGTGGCCAAAACACGTTGAATAAGTAAAAAAAAAAAAAAAATTAATATAAATAAATAAAACATGTAGAGCTAAAACTGACAAGGCCGAAAGGAAATATAGATAAATATACAATTAAAGTTGGAGACTTCAATATGCCTTTTTCAATAACTGTCAGAATAGACCAAAAGAAAATCAGTAAAAATAGAGAAGACCTAACAATGCTATCAATCAACTTGACCTAACTGACACTTATAAAACAGTGTATCTCAAAACAAAAGAAAACATATTCTTCTCAAATACACAGGGAAGCGCTACCAATAAAGATTATATTGGGGCCACAAAATTAACCTCAATAAATATAAAAGTACTGAAATCATACAAAGTGTGACATGAACTCAAGGGAATTAAATTAGAAATCAGTAACAAAAAAATAACTGGAAAGTCTTCAAATATTTGGAAATGAAAGAACACATTTCTAAAAAGTTCCAGTGGATTTTTGTTTTACTATTATAGGCCTTATGGTACTCTATAACTATAAAAATTACATTTAAAAAATCAGGTTTAAAACAACAAAGAAGAGGACTCCAGTTCAGTTCAGTTCATTTCGCTCAGTCGTGTCCGACTCTTTGTAAGCTCATGGACTGCAGCATGCCAGGCTTCCCTGTCTCTAATCCTGTACAGAACTGCAATCCTGTACAGAAAATTCCAATGTGTGTGTCCCCCCAAAATTCATACTCTGAAAGCCTTACCCCAGTTTGGCTATATTTGGAAATGGGTCTTCTAAGGAAGTAATTAAAGTTAAATGAGTCCACAAGGTGAATCTTTGAGCCCAGAGGATAAGTGTCGTTATAAGAAGTGATATCAGAAAGCTCACTCCCTCGCTCACACACATGCAAGGTAAAGGTCGTGTGAAGTTATACCGAGAAGGCAGCTGTCTACAAGAAGAAAGTTCTCATGAAAACTGAATTTACCAGCACCTAATACTGGACTTCCCAGGCTCCAGAACTGTGAGAAAATAAATTTCTGTTGTTTAAAAGAAAACTGATACATCCTGTGGTATTATTAGAAAAATTTCAAATCAGTGACCTAAGAAACCTAATTTAAGAAACTAGAAATAGACCAAATTAAACCCAAAACAAACAAACAAAAAAAAAAACAGAATAAAATAGTAGACAAGAGCAAAAACCAGTGAAATAGAAAACAAAAAAGTAGAGAAATTAATGAAACCAAAACCTTGTTCTTTGAAGAAGTTCTAGCTAGAGTGATTAAGAGAAAGGTATAAATTAACAGCATCAGGAATAAAAGAACAGAAATCATTATAGATCCTGAAGACATTAAAAAGATGACAAAAGTGGTTAAGCATGTGCCTGCCAATGCAGGGGACACAAATTTGATCCCTGATCCAGGAAGATCCCACATGTCTCGGCAACAAGCCCATGAGCCACAACGACTGAGCCCGTGCTCTGGAGCCTGTGAGCTGCAGCTACCGAGCCCATGGGCTGCAACTCCTGAAGTCCATGCACCTGCCTAGAGCCCAGGTTCTGCAGCAAGAGAAGCCCCTGCAATAAGCAGCTCAGGCACCACAACTAAAGTAGCCCCTGCTCACTGCAACCTCAGAAAACTCGAAGCAGCAATGAAGACCCAGCACTGCCAAAAAATAAAGAAATAAATAAACCTGAAAAAAAATAAAGATGACAAAAAAATAGTATCAAAAGCTTTATACCAATAAATTCAACAACTTAGATGGAACAAACACCTTAAAAGACACCAACTGTCAAAGCTCATTCAAGAACAAATATATAATTAAATAGCCCTTTATCTGTTAAAGAAATTGAATTCATAATTTAAAACATCCTACAAAGAAAACTCCTGGCCCAGATGGCTTCATTGGTGCATTCAATAAAACATTTAAAGAAGAAACAAAACCAATTCACAAACTCTTCGAAAAACAAACAAAAACAAAAAAAACACACAGAAGAGGAAAGGAGGTCAGCATTACCCTAATACCAAAACCAAAGACATTACAAGAAAACTAGACCAGACACATAAATCCTTAACAAAATATTAGCAAATCAAATCCTGCAATTAAAAAAAAACAACACCTATATCATGATCAAGAGTTGATTTCTCCCTGCCATGCAAAAATGCTTTGAAATTTGAAAATCAATCAAGATAATTCATATCAACAGACTAAAACAAAATATAATCTCAAGAGATGTAGAAAAAACTTTTCACAAAATCCAACACCAAGTCATGATAAAAACTCTTCACAACCAGGAATAGTAGAGAACTTCCTCAGTCTGATGGAGAAGGCAATGGCACCCCACTCCAGTACTCTTGCCTGGAAAATCCTATGAACGAAGGAGCCTGGTAGGCTGCAGTCCATGGGGTCGCTAAGAGTCAGATACAACTAATCAACTTCCCTTTCACTTCTCACTTTCATGCATTGGAGAAGGAAATGGCAACCCACTCCAGTGTTCTTGCCTGGAGAATCCCAGAGACGGGGGAGCCTGGTGGGCTGCTGTCTATGGGGTCGCACAGAGTCGGACACAACTGAAGTGACTTAGCATCAATACCAGTCCTCAGTCTAATAAACAATAGCTATAGACCAACGTCCCACAGCTTAGTGGTGAAAACTGAGTGCATTTCCTGTAAGACATCAGGAACAAAGGAAAAGGTGCCCACTCTCACCACAGTTATATCTTATTCACGGATTAGTCGACTCAGTATTGTTAGGATGGCAACGTTCCTAGCACTTCCTGGTGGTCCAGTGATTAAGACTCTGTGCTCCCAGTGCAGACGGCACAGGTTCAATCCCTGATCGGGGAACTAAGATCCTGCATGGCCCACAGTATGGCCAAAAAAATGGCAATTTTCCCAAATGGATTCATAGATTCATTATCAATCAATAGCCTAGAAAATATTTTTGAAGAAAATGACAAGTCAATTCTAAAATTTATATGAAAATGCAAAGTACCTAGAATAGCCTAAAGTATTAAAAAAAAAAAAAAGTTGGAAGACTCATGACTACCTGATTTCAAGACTGTGTGACATTGGTGAAAGCTTAAATATTAATACATAGATTAACAGAACAGAACAGAGAGTCCAGGAAAGACCCACACAAAATTGCCAAATGACTTTTTGATATAGATGCAGAAATAATTTAATGGGGAAAGATATCTTTTCAAGAAATAGCACTGAAACAATTGGACATCCACAGGCAAAAAAAGAATCTCAAATGTACCTCACACATTTAATAAAAATTAACTCAAAATGGATCATATACTTCTAAGTGTAATGTGTAAAACTAAAACTTCTAGAAGAAAACAGGAAAGAAGCCTTTGTAGCCTTGGATGAGGCAAATGCTCCTTGACACAATATGAAAGCATAAGCAATTAAGTAAAACCTGAAGTAGCTCCCCATGGCTAACACTCTTAACAATTCAGACAAAATAAATAATGAAAAATGGCACTGTAATTCAAACAGTGAAACAAATATCCATGAGTCCCCACTCATCTAAAAACTGAATAAATAAATGAGAGAGAGAAGACTGTTCTTTACAGAAAAATTCCAATTATTAAATGTAAAAGGAATGATAGAAATAAAGAATGACAGAAATAAAAATCACCTTTAGAACAACACAGTAACTGCTGCAGGTGATCAACCAACAGAGGCTAGAACTAGGGGGGGTTAAGTTTGAGGACAAATAAGAATATATGCATAGTTTCAAAGTATCTTGTGCAAAATATGTAGTAATTACAAATGGAATACTGGCAAACAACAGAATAATGAACAAACATTTCACCAAAAAGTATCTACAAATGGCCAATAAATACACAAAAATATACTTTGTATCATTATTCATTGGGAAAATGCAAGTTAAACCATGAGGAAGTACACCCAGAAGAAGAGAGAGAATTATAGTCTGTTAACTGCTCACAAGGATATGGGCCAATTGTAAATCTCATACATTCCTGTTGGGAATGTAAAATGGTACAGCTACTCTGGAAAACAATTTATCATGTTCATATAAAGTTAAACATACACTTACTGTAAGACCCAGCAAAGCCACTCACAGTCATTTCCCCAACAAAAACAAAAACTTATTTCTATCAAAGAACTGTATGTGAAGGTTTATAGCAGCTTTAATCCTAACAAGTAAAAACGAGAAAGAACCAAAAAGTCCATCGCCTGGTGAACAGGCAAACTGTGGTACATCTATGTAATAGAATACTACTCAGCAATGAAGAACATGAATTAATCTTAAAAGCATTACCTGAAGTGAAAGATATCAGATGCACACAATACTATAAATCAACTATACTACAATAAAAATTCAAAAAGATACCAGATACAAAAAGGTTCCATACATACTGTACAACATCTATACGTAACATTGTGCATGCTAAGTCACTTCAGTCATGTCAACTCTTTGTGACCCCACAGACTGTAGCCCACCAGGCTCATCTCTCTATGGGATTTTCCAGGTAAATACTGAAGTGGATTGCCATTTCCTTCTCCAATGTTTAATATAGTAAAAAAACACAAGATTATAAGAAAAAAATTGAGACCAGTGGTTCCCAAAGGACTGCAAAGGGGAATGAAGGAACTTTTGGAGTGAGAGAAATGTTCCATATATTGACTATAGTGGTAGTTACACAAATATATACATTTCTCAAAACTCACTTAAAAAATTTTAGTATATTAAAATCCTATTTCAGACTTCTCTAGCGGTCCAGGGGTTAAGAATTCACCTGTCAGTGCAGGGGACGCGGGTTCCATCCCTGGTCTGGGAAGATTCCACATGCCATGAAGCAACTAAGCCTTTGTACCACAACTACTGAGCCCACGCTCTAGAGCCTGCCGAAGCTCAAGCGCCTAGTCTGTGCTCCACGGCAAAAGAGAAGCCCCCACAACCAGAAACCCTCGTGCCTCAACAGAAAGAAAGCCCGAGAGCAGCAAAGAAGACCCAGCACAGCCAGAAATCTTAAAAATTAATTTTTAGTTAAAAAAAGAAAATTACATCTCAATAAACCTCAATAGACATTTAAAAAGAATCTATGTAACTCTCCACATTAACAGAATAAGGGAGGGAATTCCCTGCAGTCCAGTGGTTAAGACTCTGCCCTTCCCCTGCAGGGAGAACAAGTCTGATCCCTGGTCAGGGAAATAAGATTCTGCATGCTGCACAGACCAGCTACAAAAACAACAACAAAAATAAAAAACAGAATAAAGGAGAAAAACCATATGATCATCTTCATAGAGATTTTTTAAGAGTATTTAACACAATTCAGTATGGGATAAAATGCTCAGAAAACCAGGAAAATTTTTCTGTAATCTGATATAACAATATATCCATAAAAAGCTTATCACTATCATTACACATAAATAGGAATACTGAACACCTTTGCCCAAGTTCAGAAACAAGACATGGATATCCACTATTACAACTTCTAACTTACACAGCAATGGAGGTCTATTATTTGTAACAAGAAAAAGAAATCAGAACTGTTCACTTTAAAACTGTTTGTTAAGCTAAATAAAGAAGTCTTTACTCATTTGTCTGTATATGTTATATTTCACAATAAAAATATATTTCAAAAAAACTTGAAGGAGGCCTAATCCTATGATCCAACAGTTGCACCCAACAAATATTAGGCACCAAATATTCTATGTTCACCAAAAGATTTCTAGTACAGTGTTCACGGCAGCACCAATCAGAGTAGCCTACAACTTGAAACTATTCAAATGCTCATTAAGAGCTGAATGAACAGGGGGCTTCCCTGGTGGTACAGTGGACAGGAATCTACTTGCCAATGCTGGGGACACAGGCTGGATCCCTGGTCTGGGAAGATTCCACGTGCGGTGGAGCAACTAAGCCCGCACACCTAGAGCCTGTGCTGCGCCACAGAAGAAGCCAACACAGTGAGAAGCCCACAGCAAACAGCAGCCCCCTCCGACCAAAACCAGAGAAAGCCTGAACACCCGCGAAGACCTAGTGCAACCAGAAAGAAAGAAAGAAAAAAAATTTTTAAAGAGTTGAATGAATAAAGAAAATGCAGAATATTCCAACAATGGAATACTATACAGCAATGAAAATGCAAGCACATTCAACAATGTGGACCAATTTCATTTACACATAATGTCGAGCGGAAAAGGCAGTCAAAAAACATACATTCGTAAGATTCCATTCATATAATGTACAAAACAGGGAACTAACCTATGCTGCTTGAAGTCAAGATAGGTTACCCATCCTTATCTTGATGGGTAAGGTGTCAGTGATAACTGAAAGGAAGGACTTCTGGGAACTGGTAATACTCTATTTCTTGATCTGGTTGCTGGTTACATGGGTGTATTCAACCTTTGAAAATTCAGTGAACTTGGCTATCTTGGAATACTTGCAGTTTTCTGCCTATTATACTTCAATAAAGCAGGGGGCTTTTTAATTGGAAGAAAAGAAAGCCTACCCATTGGAATAAAGAGTCCACCATCCTCTGTCTCTTCCTCAGCTTGGTGAGCTAGAGTCCTGAGTGGCTTTTCTTGAGGAGAGGCACAGACATCTGGCTGAGATGATTTCCTAGGTGGGGCTGCAGGTTTTGCAGAGTGGCTGTCTGATGGCAAAGAAGGCATCTCCCCTTCAGAATGCATTTGAGATTTTCCTGAAAGAATCACAAATACTGCTCAACATTTTGTCCATTCTCAATTATACTCTGTCATAGAAATCAGCATCTTGTTACAAAGTCCTTTTTAGTTAGATTACTTCAATAATGATGCACTCACTATACAGGCATTCCTCTCTTAAAGACAGTGTCCTAAGAAAAACACTGAAATCAAAGCTCAGATGTGATTTACTCATCCTTAATGTCAGGGAACTGAACTAAGTAATTGCTAAGATCTTTCTAGTTCTAATATATTTTTTGAGCTACACATTTTTTCCCCATGAAATAATCATATTCATAATTGTAGGACAGGGAGTATGCTCCGGATGACAAAGGGACATTTTACATAGATGATCATTAATACCACATTTAATCAACCATAAACAATACATGTATCAACTATGTATATCTAATATATATCAATGATTATATATCACTATAAATGATATGCTGCTACTGCTGCTAAGTCGCTTCAGTCGTGTCCAACTCTGTGTGACCCCATAGACGGCAGCCCACCAGGCTCCCCCGTCCCTGGGATTCTCCAAGCAAGAACACTGGAGTGGGTTGCAATTTCCTTCTCCAATGCATGAAAGTGAAAAGTGCAAGTGAAGTCGCTCAGCCGTGTCCGACTCCTAGCAACCCCATGGACTGCAGCCTACCAGGCTCCTCCGTCCATGGGATTTGCCAGGTAAGAGTACTGGAGTGGGTTGCCATTGCCTTCTCTGTAAATTTTATACATATATATATATATATATATATTATATATATATATAAAATGTCCTAAACTTTCTGACTCTGTAAATCAATCTTACAGAGCATTAGAGTAAAAGATCACCATAACACTGTAAACACATGGTTACACAGTTCATTACACAACTTTTTCCTTCCCTCACCTCAGCTCTTTTTGGTGAAGCCTCACAGCTTGTGGAACCTTCATTCCCCAATCAGCAATGGAACTCGGGGGCCTGGCAGTGAGAGCACCGAGTTCTAACTGAACAGCCAGAGAATTCCCTCCTCAATTCAACTCTTAGTAAATGCTACCTTTCTTCCCCTTTTTCATGAGGGACATTAAAAAGACAAAGAAACATTCATGCAATATCAAAAGCAAACATTAAAATCTGGTTTCATGGGGAAAAGAATATATACAGGATTGTGTGTGCACAGATCTGTAGAATATACACAAGGCACTGTTAAACAGTGATTGCTTCTGAGAAGATAACTTGGAAAATAGAGGATGAAGTGAAAGGGTGCCTAACTTTTCCCTGTGTACTTTCTGTATTTAGGAACTTTTTGTCATGTTTGTGTATTATACAGTCAAAAGAAAAAAATTTTTTTTTCAAAAAAAGATCAAGTTACTTGTTATTAATACTGAGCTCCATTTAAAATAGATAGTCCTTGTTTAGACTGCTATCCCATCAACATTGGCAGCTTCAACTGACATAAGCAAGATTTTAAATGGGAAGACACTTTCCTCTGACAAAGGAAAAAAAAACCTTTACTTTCAACTAAAGCATGACTCAATCCTTAATTCTATTTACTGTTAATCTTATTTCCTTTACTTCTGGAGTCTGTGATTACTTCACAGTGTCAAAAAGGTTAAAAACTGTGGCTTTAACAGGGACTGTACAACAAGGAGTTGAATCTTAAATCCAACAAATCAAAAGTCCCTCTCAGGCAAATGTCTTGTAAGAGGGAGGAACTTCAATCAGTAACACAGCAGAGCTTTCTCATTAATCAACAATCTTTAATAATTTTTAGAATCAATGTCTAACATTTAAAAACTGAACTGACACAAATGATTTTTTAAAACAAACATACCGTAACCTTTACATCTAACCAAAATACAAAAGTTCAGTTTGGTAGATAGAGCGTCCAATAATACTTTGGCCACCTCAAACATCTGGAACGACTCCAAAACTGCCCCTACAGTTTATCAGCTGCACCATACTCTACATAGAGAAAAAGTTCCTTTCCTCTGCAATACTTTTCTCCCTGATCCCATCACAGTGCTTCTCAACTTAACTCCCTTCTCACAGAACTCCTCAGGACCCCACTCTTCCTTTCCTCTCTCAATGTGCCAGATACCAAAGACCTTAGAAAGAGAAGTCAAGAAGGGCAAGAGGCAGAGAAGGGAAAGCCTTACTACAGAGCGTGGCTGCAGCTCATTTACTGCCAGCCCAACAACTTCAAATTAATATGAAAATTATTAGCTGAAAACTGCAGAAACCAACTAATTATAAGTTGAAATCTGCCTAGGTTAATCATTTTCAGAAGGCAAAGAAAGGGGAAAAAAGACTTAAAGGAAAAATTAAATCAATTTTAAAAGAACAATTAAAATTCTATGAGAATTAATGGTAAACACCATTACTGAGAAAGGTTTAATCATTAGCACTTACAATCTAGAAACAATTTTACAGTATATATCAATTGTAACACAATGCTGATACTTCCAAAAAACCTAGGTATTTTTCTGCTTTTTCCCCCACATTTTGATAATCAAAAAACCAAAATGTTAAATAAAGCAAAACAACAAAAAGAATATGCACTAAATTATAACAGTAATTACTTTGAGTAGTAAAATTATGGGTGATTATTTTCTTCTTTCAATTTTCTAATATTTTTCCAAAATGCACAAACACATATGAATTTACAATATTCCTTTTTTCTTCCTGCTTTTCATGTGACATGTCTATTTGGCAAAAAAAAAAAAGTTATTTGGGGGGAGAAAGGAGTCATAACGTACTTCTTTTATTGGTATTACTTGTATATATGGCTAATTGACATAAGGTGGTAGAAAAAACTTTCATTTATCCAGCTTAATGTAGTAGTGATAGTAAAAGTCACTCAGTCGTGTCCAACTCTTTGGGACCCCATGGACTGACCCCTCCAGGCTCCTCGGTCCATGGAATTCTCCAGGCAAGAATACTGGAGTGGGTAGCCATGACCATCTCCAAGGATGTTCCCGATCCAGGGATTGAACCCAGGTCTCCAGCATTGCAGGCAGATTCTTTACCATTTGAGCAACTAGGGAATTCCGACCTAGCTTAATGAGGAGTAGTATTAACAGTATTACAGATAAACTTCAAAATATGTTTACTTTACCTACACTTGAACATTTATAAACTTACTTAAAGACAACTCTACAGATTTCCCTGGTGGGTCCAGTGGTTAAGAATCTGCCTTGCAAGGCAGGAGATGCAGGCTTGACCCCTCGTAAGGGAACTAAGATTCTCACAGGCCGCAGAGCAACTGAGCCTGCGTGCCACAACTACTGAGACCTCACACAAAGTTGCAGAGTCCATGCACCGCAACAAAACATCCCTCATAACGTAAAAGATATCCCACGTGCCACAGCTAAGACCCAACACAGCCAAATAAATAAGTAAATATTAAGAGAAAATGCAACAAAATCTTAACAACTGTCAATCCTGGGTCATGAGTACTCAGCGGTTGGCCATGTTATACTAAAAAATAAAAACTCTACCTTCCACTCTTCAACAGGTCAGAGGCTTTAAACTCCTGCTTAATTTTACATTCCTTCTCTAGCACTTTTAATCCCACATCTTCCTCCATTTCCTCTTGTCTTCAGGTCACAAATACAACC
Source organism: Capricornis sumatraensis (assembly GCF_032405125.1). Classification (NCBI taxonomy): domain Eukaryota; kingdom Metazoa; phylum Chordata; class Mammalia; order Artiodactyla; family Bovidae; genus Capricornis; species Capricornis sumatraensis. The sequence goes on along the minus strand of NC_091070.1, from coordinate 116,351,287 downwards.
AAGCCAAGGAAAAAATTCAACAGTTTTGCTGCCCTCTCTAGCTATTTCCAATTCCAGTCCACTGCACAAATTATCACTGGGGCTTTCATCCTTCCCTCATTAATGTTATCATTCAAATTCCTTTTCCCAAACTCCTAAATCTACTCTTCAAAAATCATCAACCCTCAAATGAGGTATTTTTTTATACTTCCCTGGTGGCTGTGTGGTAAGGAACTGGCCTGCCAATGCACCAGACTCGGGTTTATAAAATTTTTTTTTAATGTAGTATTTTCTCATGCATCATTATTTCTTTGTCACTAAATTTTAAATGAAGTATCTGTTTTTAAAACTCTCTACCCTCCTTGACTTTCACTACTGATACGTCTCCAGATTTCCCTTCTGTCATCTTCTTCCATGTTCCTTTCTATGAAGAAGAACAATTAAAACTTTTTCTAGTCATACCTCTTACCAAACTTTAATCTCAGTTTTCCTTTTTTCCATGATGGCCCCAAAGTCACCTCACACTCCACATATTTAAAGCTAAACTCATTAAACCTTTCAAATACCTTTCCCAGGAAAGCATGCTTCACCATGCCCCAACCCAGATAGCTTAAATGGTATCAGTCTCCGAGAAATATTCATTCCTCCTCTGCAATGTCTCTGTGCTAAGAAATCCCGTCAATGCAAAAGACGCAGATTTGCTCCCGAGGCCAAGAAGACCCCTGGAGAAGAAAATGGCAACCCACTCCAGTATTTCTGCCTGGAAAACCCCATGGACAAAGCAGCCTGGCAGCCTATAGTCCATAGGGTCGCTAAGAGTTGAACACAACTTAGCAACTAAATAACAACCTCTCTAAGATATACCTTTCTTCTCTATCCTTACTGCCAACATCCTACAGCAATACTTTCTAAGGTCTCAATGGCATAACAGCACGGCTGTGTGTAGTAATCTGGATCTATCATTTCTATCTGAAACCCTGCTTTCCTTCCTCACAAACACAGCACTTTCATGCATTTGTAGAAAATGCTATTCTACTTCCACTCCTTCACCCCAACCTATCAAATTTTATTAATCCACTAAGTTCCAATTTTAAAAATCCTAATTATTTGTACCACACTAGCACTTAATCGCATATTGTCTTAAGCTGTTGCAAATGAATTATGTGCTGATGTCTTGTCTTCCCAACCAGACTAAAAGAGCTTTCTGAGATCAGAACTATGCCTTCTGCTTCTTTTATTTATTAACTGGCTATAACCTTCAGGAAAAGTTCAAAGCATGAAAAGCAAAGCCTTCTGGGACTTCCCTGGTGGTCCTTTGGTTAAGAATCCACCTACCATTGCAGGGTACATGGGTTTGATCCTTGGTCCAGGAGAATTCCACACGCCACAGAGTAACTAAGCCCATGTGGCACAACTGCTAAAGTCTGTTCACAACAGCCCATGTTCCGCAATAAGCGAAGCCACAGCAATGAGAAGTTCTTGCACTACAACGAAGAGTAGCCCCCTCTAACTGCAAGAAGAGAAAGCCTGCTCGCAGAAACAAAGACCCAGTGCAGCCAAAAATTAAAATAAAATTTTAAAAAGCCCTTCACAACCTAAATACAATCTCCCATCAACTCATCACGCTTCTGCTTCTGTCTCTGCCAGACTCTTCATGGCCTAAGATACTCCATTCCATCATTCTATCAAACCACACGCATCCTTCAAGTCCTAAGGGCTATGACGTCTCTGGAGAGCCTAACCAAATGACAGAGGTATTAGTCTCTCAAGGTCCACTCCATAAATAGCCACCAAATCACAAAAGGACATACACAGTTCATCCCTCCAGAAATAATGAAAAGGTAAGAGAAAGGAAAGAAAAGAATATGAAAAATGATCAAGGAAATGGGAGGGGAGAAGAAAGTTTCTACCGTTTCATAATCATACTGTTCCGTGCTGACACTTACAAGTACCACAGCTCCAATTCCAAACCCAACCAGGCTCCCCTTTCAGAAATGCTGTTTTGTAAAGGCACTGCAGAGAGTGCAATGACCAGCGCAAAGGCGATGACAAGCTGGTACTAACAAGGTAAATGGAAGCCAAAGATCTTCCATGTCTCACCTCCTTCTTCCTTGACCTCTTCACTAGGCTCTTCTGAAAAAGGCTCCTTAGCGACAGGATGATCGCCTGGGTCTTCTTGAGTAACTGACCCAGGTCTGAGAGCAATTTTCTTCCCTCTCCTTGAGCTAGTGGCCTGGAGTCTTCCTTTACCAAGGTGTGTATTTACAGGCTGGGAAGACTCCAAGGAAGGAAGGGTGAGTCCCTGAGAGATGGCCACATCCACAGCTTCCAGAACTGCCACATTTGTGTCCTCGGTGAGCATCCTAGAGCTCAAAGATGGGTCCTCCATACCAAGCTGAATGCCTGCATCCTGCACTTCAAGGTCAGCTGCTCTGCCATGACTTGGACTCCAGGACAGGGACACTGACCCCAGGTCTTTCACTTGGTCAGATTCTGGTTTAACAGCTGACTGCAGGTCTAAGTCATCTTCCTCCTGGTTGCCCTGATGCTGTGGGGACTCTGTCAATGTAGTTCTTCTCTTCTTACAGGGCAACATTTTCCAAGTCCCACTTTTGTTCCATCCTGAAAGGATAAAGGCAAGTTCTTACCACCTTATTAATTAAAGGTAATAACATTTCCTCAAACATATTTTCACTTATTCATGTTCAGTCATGAACACTGTATATTACACCAAATACACAATCTCCCATTAGGTGGAAAGTGAGAGACAGGTTAGAAAGGCAGAATTCAAATCCTAACTCTATTACAGATTAGTGTATTATCTTGCCTGAGTGACCTCTCCAAACTTTGGTTTCCTCAACTGTAAAAAATAATAATTTGTCTAAACTTATGGAGTTGTTATAAGAATTAAATAGTAAGCAATTAATAAGTGTTAGTTGTTACTATTACCATCAGGGAGGGAGAACAGCATGATGCTGAGAGTAAACTGTGGAATCAAACTACCAGTATTTGCTTCCCAAGTAGGCGTCTCTCTAGTCTTGTGACCGTGCGTGAATTAACCTGAATCTGTTTATTTGCTATACAATGAAATAAAAGTTGCATCTATGAAATTAGATAGTAATTTATTAGATTAGTAAATGTTTGCAATTGTTGCTTACATACACAGGTATTTCCATTAACAAAAACAATCCAAAAACAAAGTATGGATATGTAAAACGGGGAAACTATACTACCAAATTCTGTACTGAAAACAAAAGTTGCATCTACAAAATTAGACCGTAATATACTTTTTTAAATCAAAAACTAACTGTTCTCTATGAAAATCCTGGACTCTTGGCTTCACTTCAAATTATCACATTTTAATGGCAACACTATCCTAAAGTGGAGGTATCTTCTCCTTTGTTCTTATAGGAACTATTTGCAAACCTCTTTTTTTCGTACTTACCACTTTTATGATTACTTCTTGTCTCTCTCCCATCACCCTCCCCACAATGTGCTTTTTGAGGGAAAAGATTCTTTCAAGAAGTTCTGCTAGTGCTCAGCAATATCTGCCCTATTGCAGATACTCAATAACTGTTCCCCAAATGAAGGAGTGTGTGAACTTCCTATTCTGTGCACATTCTATGCAGGCTGGACCAAGAGCATTATATGGAAACTAACTGCACCTTTCAACCCAAAAAAAAACTTTATTCTCAGGTTTTTGAGCTAGGTCCAAGAATAAAATACACTTCCTTGTGATTGATACAGTGAGTTCTTCATCACTAATAATGTTCAAGTAAGGCCTGAACGCCCATCTATCAGACACCAGGTGAAACCCTGGACTGGAGGACCGCAACATAAAGTCCTTTCTAAGAGTTTAAACTATAAGCTCAGTTTTAAACCACTTTAATTCAGATTTTCCAGGACACTAGGAGAGATTCCCCACCAAAGGCCAAACCAACTTTTGTTGGTAACTTGATAATTAAACTTCAATAAACAAGTAAAGATTCCTCTGATAAGGGAATGCTGAGGGAGAATTAGGGTAATGGCATTAGTTCAGGCAAGTCTTATATTTCAGATAAATTACTGAGGTCCAAAAAAAGGGGAGTGGGGAGGAGGAATGAAAAAAAGAAATACAGCTACTATTCAAAGTCAGTAGCGTGCAGGGATCAGCTCAGGAACATCAAATACAACAGAGGCTCTGCCCAATCTCTGGGAACTGCAATCAAACCAACAGCATGAATGAAGGCAAATCCGGAGGCAACCGTGGAGCGGACCCCTTCTGGAAAAAGATTTCACAAAGGGGTCCTAACTGCGCTTTTCACCTTAACGCGGAACGCTGGCCCAAGTCTCCACTCCCAGACAGACACCTTCACTTCCCTACCTCTGTCAAGCAACCCGCACAAGCCCTAGACCAAGCCGCCTCAGCCTGGACATCCTTCGTTCGAACGTACAGCTCCAAGCTGCCTGTTCCCGCCCCACCGCACTCGACCCAGTACCCTCACCAGCCAGCCGGATCCCGCGGAAACTCAGCTTCAGTGTCACCGGAAGTCAACCAACGACTGCGACTGACGTGCTCGCCCCCAGGTCGCCGTACGCCGCGTCAGGGTATCAAAGAGCATGCGCCAATCTCAGACGCCATTCTACTTTAGGGCACAATGAAGCCAAAAGGCTAGTACTTCCGTTGTGGGCAAAAAAGTTTAAAGGCAATACCTGTCTGTCCACGGAGCAATCCTACTCAAAACAAAACTGGGTATTAAGGATCAGTGGTTTAAGTTAACAGTCCTTCTCGTCGCAATACTCCTGGAATAGGGGACCCAAGAAAATGGAGAATTCATGAAATTTCAGAAAGAAATCTTGGGTTACAAATAGTACAGTTTCCTGAATAAAGCAAAAAGGGAATTTCAGAAAAACATCTACTTCTGTTTCATTGATCACACCAAAGCCTTTGACTGTCTGGATCACAACAAACTGAAAAATTGTTAAAGAGATGGGGAATACCAGACCACCTTACCTGTCTCCTGAGAAACCTGTATTCAGGTCAAGAAGCAACAGAACCAAACAAGGAACCACAGACTGGTTCACAACTGGGAAAGCAGTACATCAAGGCTGTATATTGTTACCCTGCTTCTTTAACTTATATGCAGAGTACGTCATGCTAAATGAAGCACAAGCTACAATCAAGATTACCAGGTGACATATCAGTAACCTCAGATACACAGATGACACTATCCTACCGGCAGACAGGGAAGAGGAACTAAAGAGCCAAAAACCTTTTTTTTTTTTTTTTTTTTTTTTTTGAGGTTGGAATTACCTTTACTAAGGCCTGCTGTAGATAGGAGCCTCTTGATGAAGGTAGAATAGGAGAGTGAAAAAACTGACTCAAAACTCAACATTCAAGAAACTAAAATCAAGGCATCCAGTCCCATCACTTCATGGAAAATAGATGGAAAAAAAGCAAACAGTGACAGAATTTACTTTCTTGGGCTCCAAAATTACTGTGGGCAGTGACTGCAGTCATGAAATTAAAAGACTCTTGCTCCTTGGAAGAAAAGATATGACAAACCTAGACAGCATATTAAAAAGCAGAGGCATTACTTTGCTGACAAAGATCCATATAGTCAAAGCTATGGTTTTTCCAGTAGCCATGTATGGATGTGAGAGTTGGACCATAAAGAAGGATAAGCACTGAAGTATTGATGTTTTCTAATGGTGGTGTTGGAGAGGACTCTTGAGAGTCCCTTGGACTACAAGGAGATCAAACTAGTCAATCCTAAAGGAAATCAATCCTGAATATTCATTGGAAGAACTGATTATGAACCTGAAGCTCCAATAGTTTGGCCACCTGATGGGAAGAGCCAACTCACTGGAAAAGACTCTGATGCTAGGAAAGATTTGAGAGCATGAGGAGAAGGGGGCAACAGAGGATAAGATGGTTGGATGGCATCATCAACTTAATGGATATGAGTTTGAGCAAACTCTGGGAGATAATGAAGGACAGGGAAGCCAGAATGCCGTTGTCCATGGGGTCGCAAAGAGTCAGACACAACTGATCGACTGAACAACAATAAGTCTTTAATTCAATCCACAGTAATAATTAATATCTGTATAATACTCTGCTTGTAAAATGCTTTCATTTATCACAGGTGATTTTTTTCAATCATCACAATAAATTCTATGAGACAGTGGCTATTAATATACCTCCTGGTTTAAACAAAATTTTGGCTCAGCTGTGTAGGTGATTTCACAAAGATGCACAACTATCAGATGGAATCAGGTATCCTGACTCTAGGTTCTAATGCATTAATCCGGTTTCCAGGAAGGTGACTGGAACATAGTCGAAGGCCAATAAATTCAATACGTGTGTTTTGAATGAATAATTCCTAAAATCATGTTCTTTCCTCTTTTCTAGAAGTAAAGAATGTCAAAGCTGGAAAAATACATTTATCTTGCACTCGGAACAGGTGAACCACCAACAAATACTTACACGTTTGAATAATTTACTTGACCTGATCCTGTCTGTAAACAGAATTGAAGTGGGATGAAAGTATCCACAGCCAAAAATGGCGAAGTTGATGTAATCATGGAGATAATCACCAATAGTGACTCTAACCGAGAATCACCCTCTTTCAAATTCCAAGGAAGTCTCTAGAAGCTTCCAGTTCAGTTTCTGTCCTGTAGCTCCCTTGGTTTGCTCTCTCTCCCATTCGCTTTCTTTCACCTAAGCAGTTTTCAGCACCTGAACCTTCCAACAATGATTAACTTTGGCACTCTTCATTAGTCTTTTCTTAAAAGCAGCTTCAGTTCACACATCACAGAATCCATCCATTTTACTTATACAATTCAATTATTTTCAGTAAATTTTCAGCGTTATGCAACCATCACCAGGTTTGGTCTTTAATCACAGTTTTAAAGTTTAAAAACATTTCAGTAATAACATTTAGTGGTCTCAGAAATGCATAACACTGATGCAATTGATATTCATTCTTTTTTTTAAGTCACTTCAGTCATGTCTGACTCTGTGCGACCCCACAGACGGCAGCCCACCAGGCTCCCCCATCCCTGGGATTCTCCAGGCAAGAACACTGGAGTGGGTGGCCATTTCCTTCTCCAATGCATGAAAGTGAAAAGTGAAAGTGAAGTCGCTCAGTCGTGTCCAACTCTTAGCGACCCCACGGACTGTAGCCTATCAGGCTCCTCCATCCATGGGATTTTCCAGGCAAGAGTACTGGAGTGGGGTGCCATTGCCTTCTCCAGCTATGAAGTCTTAAGTAACCTTAAAGAGACTTTTATTCATCCCATTTATTGAATTAGTTTATTTAGGGGTAAAATAGACCATTTATAAGTCATGAAGTCCTTTAGACCTCACAAATTCCAATAAGGAAAGTTCTATTAACTCACTATAGTTTCCTGACTGCGGTGCATTTAAAAGATACTTGAGTCAGAAAAGGGCTGAAAATGTTTTCCTGAAGGAATAGAAAAACCATGATAAACACTAGAAGCCTCAGAAGAAAACAAATTATTTCAAAGTTAGCAAACATGACATGTAAGAAAACACTGAAAAGAAGTAGAATCATTCGTCTAGGACATACCATTAGAGAAGAACAAAATTGAGAAGTTTCTTTACTTTTGTGCATGAGATACCGTAATCGTGTCTGTATGCCTAACAGAATGTAGGTCACCAAATACTTTCACATACATTTTAACTACATGATTATAAATCGGTTATCCCACTGATTCTTGCCGGAACATTGTGAAATTTCAAGGAGTATTATTACTCATTTTTCTCCATGAAGAAACTAAGGCTCAGATATTTGATATTCAAATGCAGGAAATACAGAATTTTATTTTTCCAAACTCCTGCTTCCCCCTGGCCCAGAACATTCTGCTGCTGTATTAAGCCTGGGGAATCCGAATTACAAGATCTAGAGGATCTCATATGATTAAGTACATACACTTCTCCTTCATCAGGCCTTGAGGATTTCACCTTATAGACCCACAAAGCCCTAAATAAGTGGGGTCTCATTCTCTGGAAATCTTGGCGTTGGAAGGGGTCCCCTGCCCAGGGATCTTCCGGAAAGGGGCGGAGCTTGCCTTCCGGAACTTTTCGGACAGAGGCGGAGTCTTTAGCCAAAGGCCGTTCGGAGGAAGGAGGGGCCTACCTCCTTCATGAGAAAGATGAATGACCAGGAGGATGCCTGGTCGTCCTCGCATCAGGACCAGTCTGGCTGCAGCTGCATCCTTAGCTCAGCGCAACTCTGGAACATCCTAACAGGCGACCGCAGCTGTCAGCCAGGGACCAGACCGTCGCAGGAGGCATCCGCCAGATACCTTCTCCCTCCCTAACCTAATGCTCTGCAGCGGCGGCCTCGGTACCCACTGGAGGCCCCAGACTTGTCTGACCATTGCAAAAGCACTTATAGCAATAGCCTCTGATTACATGGCTGAGATTACCAACATCTGACCTAGCTTTGGTAAGTAGAATCTAAGCAAACTAAGCCTGGGGTAGGTGAAACCGTTGCCAAGGCAAGGGAGCTCAGCGGCTAGGCAGAGCGTGAAGCCCAGATCAAGGCCTGGCCTGTGGTGGTGGGTAGAATCGGGCCTGCGGTGGTGGTGTCGCGGGCAGTGGACAGCGCCCGAACCTGAGCTATGGGCTGCAGGGGCTGAGAAGGCCAAAGTCAGACCTAGGGTGGGGACGTCCAGGATGCGAAAACCTTGTATGGTGCACTGTCAGTACCGCTGGAGGTGAGAAACCGAGAGCCTGCGAAGGACGTGAATCCCTCCTTCGAGGGGAGGAGAGGTGAGGTAGGCCGAGCCCTCCCCCTTGGGGCACGCAGGGCGGTGCCCCTTCCTCCCCCTCCCACTCCTCAGGGCTGCGGGGGAGGGAGGTGGCAAGGGGGATGGGGCATCAAGATGGCAGCTTGGAGACCGTGGGCTGTGTGGCAGGCAGCCAGGGGAGGCGGCGGCCTCTGGGGAAAGAGGGGTGCGGGGGTGGAGAGCAAAAGGGAAGCCACTCCTGAAGCCGGTCAGCTGGATGCTGGGGCCGGGAGGAAACGTGAGCCCTGCCATGTCTATTCTGCATCGTAATGGTGGGGTCCGTCCGATGCTACCAAATGGCGCTTGGCGCTGCTGGGCTGGGGGATGACGTGATGTCTATTTCTGGGCCTCCTGGCAGCGCCTGAGCTCTTCTTCTCAGGCCTTTGTTCCCTGTTTCCCTGGGCCGGCTTTTCAAAAAGGGGGACTCACCCGCGCTGGTGCCGGCGGGGGCCCGCCAAAGGGGGAGGGGCGCAAAGGCCGAGCCCGGGGGAGGCCGCTTTGTGTACCAGAGAAAGCATTACGTCATCTCGGAGCGGCTGGTCCCAGACCCAACCCTACAGGCTCCAAGATCAGTTACACTCCCTGGAGCAGAGAGTGGGGTGGAAAATAGGGAAGCAGATGGGAAAGAAAAGCTCGAGATGCAAGTTTTTCTCCGGGGGATTCCTGCAAAATGTGCTGAGATAGCAAACTTCCTGTGCTGTTTTCCTGCCCCCCCGCACAAAGAAAAATGAATTGCCCTGCTTCTGCCTCAGTCCTATCCCTGTTTGGATGGGAGAAGCAGGTGAGAGTTGCTGTCAGCCTAGGGTTCCTTGATTTCCCTTAAGAGATTCTATGTCTCAGACAATCCAGAAGGTTTGAGCATCCAGACTCCAGTGTTTAGGGTGGGGTCACAATCCAACTAGGAAATGGCTTTTCTTTTTTCTTAGAGAATGCTCTAAAACATGCCTGGCAGAAGAATTCAAAAAACAGCAATTTTTGTTTTTATCAGAAATAGAGAACTTCATATGTGTCATGACCAGTGGAGATGAAACTTTATTACCCTGTGATTTGGACATTGCACTGGCAGTATAAGTCAGCATTAGCCTAGGTGCACGCCAAGCTTGTTTTCACCTAAACGACTAAGTTATTTTTACCCAGACTCATCAAGTGAAGTCTCCTATTGCCCATCAATAGGTTTTGAAGGCCAAATAGAATTTTACATTTATCCCTGTTATATGTAATCATAGTGACCTAATCCTCTGTTTTCAATCTGTGGAAGCTGGGATTTTTAAAAAATTTTTATTGAGGTATAGTTGACTTAGTGTTTTGTTAGTTTCTGATGTACAGCAAATTATATGAAATATATATATGTATATATATAATTTTTCATTATGGTTTCTTGTTCTTCTTGTTCTGTCACTAAGTCATGTCCTACTCTTTTTGATCCCATGGACTGCAGCACGCCAAACTTCCCTGCTCAAATTCACGTACATTAAGCCAGTGACAGCATCTAACCATCTCATCCTCTGCCTCCCTCTTCTTCTGCCTTCCAACTTTCCCAGCATCAGGGTCTTTTCCAATGAGCGGGCTCTTCACATTAGGTGGCCAAAATATTGGAGCTTCAGCTTCATAATCGGTCCTTCCAATGAATATTCAGGGTTGATTTCCTTCAGGATTGACTGGTTTTATCTTGCAGTCCAAGGGACCCTCAGGCGTTTTCTCCAGCACCACAACTTGAAAACAGCAATTCTTCAGTGCTCAGTCTTATATATGGTCTCTCACATCTGTACATGATTACTAGAAACACTATAGCTTTGACTAGACAGACCTTTGTCAGCAAAGTAATGTCTCTGCTTTTTAATGTACTGTCCAGGTTTGTCATTAACTTTCCTTCCAAGGAGCAAGCAGCTTTAATTTCATGGCTGCAGTCAACGTCCGCAGTGATTTTGGAGCCCAAGAAAAGAAACTCTGTCACTGTTTCCACTTTTTCCCCATCCATTTGCCATGAAATAATCAGACTGGATGCCATGATATTAGTTTTCTGAATGTTGAGCTTTAAGCTAGCTTTTTCACTCCCCTCTTTCATCTTCATCAAGAGCCTTTTTAGGACTTCCCTAGTGGTACAGTGGTTGAGAATCTGCCTGCCAATGCAGGGGACATGAGTTGAATCCCTGGTGTGGAAAGAGTCCACATGCCAAGGGGCACCGAAGCCCATGGGCCACAGTTACTGAGCATGCTGCCCTAGAGCCCCTGCTCTACAAGAGAAGCCACTGCAATAAGAAGCCCGCACACAGCAGCTAGAGAGTTGCACCTGCTCGTCGCAACTGGAGAAAGCCTGCACACAGCAATGAAGACCCAGTGCAGCCAAAATAAAGAGCCTTCCTAGTTCCTCTTCACTTTCTGCCGTGAGAGGGGTGTCATCTGCATCTCTGAGGTTGTTGATATTTCTCCCAGCAATCTTGATTGCAGCTTATGACTCATCCAGCCTGGCATTTCACATGATGTACTCTGCGTATAAGTTAAATAAACAGGGTGATAATATACAGCCTTGTCAAACCAGACTGTTGTTCTATGTCTGATTCTAACTGTTGCTTCTTGACCTGCATACAGGTTTCTCAGGAGACAGGTAAGGTGGTCTGGTATTCCCGATCTATTTAAGAATTTTCCAGTTTGTTGTGATCCACACAAAGGCTTTAGCATAGTAAATGAAGCAGAAGTAGATGTTTTTCTGGAATTTTCTTGCTTTCTCTATGATCCAACAAATGTTGGCAATTTGATTCCTCTGCCTTATCTAAACCCAGCTTGTACTCCTGGAAGTTCTCAGTTCATGTACTGCTGAAGCCTAGCTTGAAGGATTTTAAGCATTACCTGCTAGTATGTGAAATGAGTGCAACTGTATGATAGTTTGAACATTCTTTGGCCTTGTTGAACATTGTTTATTGTTCTTTGGGACTGGAATGAAAACTGACCTTTTCCAGTCCAGTGGCCACTGCTGAGTTTTCCAAATTTACTGATATATTGAGTGCAACACTTTAACAGCATCATCTTTTTAGGATTTTAAATAGCTCAGCTGGAATTCCATCACCTCTACTAGCTTTGTTTGCAGTAATGCTTCCTAAGGACCACTTGATTTCACACTCTGGGATGTCTTGCTCTAGGTGAGTGACCACATCATTGTGGTGATCCAGGGCATTAAGACCTTTTTAATATAGTTCTTCTATGTATTCCTACCACCCCTTCTTAATCTCTTCTGCTTCTGTTATATCCTTACCATTTCTGTCCTTTATCTTGCCCATCCTTGCATGAAATGTTCCCTTGATGTCTCTGACTTTCTGTGGAATATCCTCCTGAAACCAGACACAGCTCATGGCCTTATGTAACAGTGGAGGTAAATGGGTTCCCACGTAGAGGGGTGACCTATAACACTTACCAGGCCGCTTTACGTGAAACACAAATCAGTATGAGCAAACCAAGTCCACAGTGCTGAGGGCCATTTACATTTAAGGTAATTATTGATATGTATGTTCCTATTGCCATTTTCTTGTTTAGAGTTTGTTTTTGTGAGTCTCTTTCTTGTGTTCCTGCTGGAGAAGTTCCTTTAGCATCTGTTGTAAGGCTGCTTGGGTGGTGCTCAATTCTCTTAAATTCTGTTTGTCTATAAGGCTTTTAATTTCACCATTAAATCTGAATGAGATCCTTACTGGATAGAGTAATCTGGGTTGTAGGTTTTTTTTCTTTCATGACTTTAAAAATATCGTGCCACTCCTTTCTGGCCTACAGGGTTTCTCTTAAAAAATCAGCTGTTGGATTTATGTGGATTCTTTTGCATGTTAATTTTTGCTTTTCTCATTTTTTCTTTGTGTTTACTCTTTGTTAGTTTAATTAATATGTGTCTTGGTGTATTTTTCTTTTGGCTTATCCTATATGTGACTCTCTGGGCTTCCTGAACTTCGGTGGCTATTTTCTTTCCCATGTTAGGGAATTTTTGACTATAATCTTCTGAAATATTTTCTCCTGCGTTTCTTTTTCTCTTCTTCTGTGCTGTGCTTAGTCACTCAGTTGTTGTGTCCAACTCTTTGTGACCCCATGGACTGTAGCCTGCCAGACTTCTCTGTCCATGGGGTTTCCCCAGGCAAGAATACTCAAGTGGATTGCCATACCCTCCTCCAGGGGATCTTCCCAACCCAGGAATCAAACCCAGGTCTTTCACATTGCAGGCGGATTCTTTACCATCTGAACCACCAGGGAAGATGCTTCTTCTTCTGGGATCCCTATAATTCAAATGTTTGTTTAATATTGTCACGGAGATCTCTGAGACCATCTTCAAATGTTTTCATTCTTTTTTCTGCTCTTTGGCAGTTATTTCTATCATTCTGTCTTTCAGCTCACTTGTTTGTTCTTCTGCCTCAGTAGTTCTATTGATTCCTTCCGCTGCTGCTGCTGCTGAGTCGCCTCAGTCATGTCCAACTCTATGCGACCCCATAGACGGCAGCCCACCAGGCTCCGCCGTCCCTGGGATTCTCCAGGCAAGAACACTGGAGTGGGTGGCCATTGCCTTCTCCATCGATTCCTTCTAGCGCATGTTTAATTTTTAGTGATTGTGTTGTCCCTGGTTTTTCTTTCTTTATTTCTTCTAGGTCTTTGTTAAATGTGTTAAACATTTCTTGCATTTTATCAATTCTATTTTCAATATTTTGAAAATTTTTTACTATCATTACTCTAAATTCTTTTTCAGATGGATTGCCTAGTTCCTCTTCATTTATTTGGTCTTGTAGTTTATTTACCTTGCTCCTTCATCTGTAACATATTTTTTTGGTCTTTCCATGTTTCTTTTTTTTTTTAATGGGTGGGACTTGTTCCTGTCTTATTATTGTTTCACCTGAGGTTTCCAGCATGGAGTTTGCAGGCAGTTGGGTAGAGCCATGTCTTGGTGTTGATATGAGGACCTATGTGATGTCTCACTCTGATTAATATTCTTGGGGCCTGACATCTTCTATTATTCCAACAATTTGGACTCAGTACTCCTGCCTCAGGGACTAAGGCCTGATATCTAGCCCTGTGAACCAGGATCCCACAAACTGTGGAGTGTAGAGGGGAAAAAGGAAAGAAAGAGAAAAAAAAAAAGAGGGGCAGGAGGCAGAACAATAACAAAGAATAAGATAACCACTGAAGGGTAAAACTGGACTCCAATAACAAAGAGAAGAAAAATATATACATATACACACACATAAAAAATGAGAAAAAAATAAGAGTGAGCAGAATAACAAATGTTAAAAAAATAATAGAGTAAGTTTAGAAAACTAACAGAAATAGTAGAAAAAATAAGAATACATATTTACACTAGAGAATAAAATCAAACTCCACTGGGAAACAGTAAAAACAAAAAGTAGAAAAAAACCTTGGTTTTGAAGGGTTGGACTTAGGTGTGGAAGGGCTAGACTGTGGCAGTATTTAAGTGAAGGTGGGATTTAGCTGGGGGTAGGGTTCTAATTCAGGCCCAAGCCTCCAGAAAAGGCTGGGTGAGGGTGAGGGGCAGCCCAGGCTCCCTCCAGCCAAGAGGGCCTCTGCAGTGCCTCTGGCTTTAGGGTGCAGAGGATAGGGCACGGGGTCCCCAGCATTCCGGGGCCACAGGTGGGGACACTGCATGGATTCTACTCCCCTCCACACCCACAGGGGCCCTTCCCCCACAGGCCCTGCACAGTCTCCCCTCCCGCCTAGTCCTGCAGGACATTCGTGGGCAGAGAGCGCCCTTGGAGATGACCTTGGAGGACAGAGGGGACCCTAGAGGGCAGAACTGTGTCCCCAGAAGGCAGGTGGGTTGGCCTGGAGCGCTGAGGGGGGCCCAGAAGGAAGGGAACCCTAGAGGATGGAGCGGGCCCCCAGGAGGAGGAAGGAACTGGAGGGTACAGGGGGTCATGGATGGTGATTGCCCAGTCTAGAGGCGAGACAGGGCCCCTGGGAGGGAAGCAGGACAAGACAGAACACCTCAGTGATCTCCTGGGGCCAGCAGTCTGCACAGTTCTGGAGGGCCTGCTTGATGATCTTTTGGTAGTATGAGGGGTTCTCTGCAAAGCAAATTTCCAGCTGCTGATGAAACTTGTAACTCTTCTCAAAAGCCTGCTGCTCTTCAAACAACCAGGGTGGAAAGAGGGCAAAAGAGGAGTCATCTATACAGCTCGACCAGGACTTGAGGGTTCTAAGCATAAAAACCAAGAAAAATGTCCTGGGGACATATGGCGGATGACAAGGCTTGTTACCGAGTCTATCGAGTCAGCTTGCTCTGTGCCGCACAAGAGGCCAATAAAGCCAAGAGACGAGGTGTTCAGGTAAGGGATATGCCTTTATTTGGAAAGCTAGCTGACCAAGATGGCACACTGATGTCTCAAAATAGCCATCTTGGTGGGCATGCATGCCAGGTTCTTTTAGGAATCAGAGATGGGGGAGATAAGGAAACAAAGTAAAAAGACCATTTAATTCTTATAAATATCTCCTAGAATGGCAAGCCTCAGGCAGAGTTAGATTATCTCTTTGTGAGCTAAACAAAGAGACTTCCCTGGTGGCTCAGGGAAAGCATCTGTCTACAATGTGAGAGACCAGGGTGTGATCCCTGGGCTGGGAAGATTCCCTGAAGAAGGAAATGGCAACCCACTCTAGTATTCTTGCCTTGAAAATCCCATGGACAGAGGAGCTTGGTGCAGGCTACTATCCATGGGGTCACAAAGAGACGGGCACGACTGAGTGACTTCACTTTCACTTTCACTTTAGTTTAAGGGTCAGGCAGAAGGGGCAGGGTTCTCTGAGGCAGGCCACTACATATGTTTATAATAACAAAACCAGCAAAAAAAAAAAAAGGGTTACAGTCAAAGAAATAGATCCAGCATGGAGTCAAAAGTAACCCTTCCTGGTTACAATTCGCCACTGTCAATGTCCATCCCACCATCTTGTGGGAAAGGGGATGACAACTATTCTTTTTGTCAGATGGATCTCTCTGGGAGTGTCTGCCATCAGTGCCAGGGCTCCAAATGTTGAGATTTGTCTTTCTTTGTTCCTCTTGGAAAAGTGTCTGCTTTACACCTGTAGACTTAGAAATACTAAACTTAAACCCAATAGGCAGCATCTCAGGTTAACAAATTTAGTGCTTTTCTAGCCATGGGAAGATGCCAAGAGTCAGGGCACATTAAATCATTTACATATATGTATATATATATGCATTTCAGCTCTCTGGGGCCTGTAATCCTAGTCTCACTGTTTCCTCAGAATTCACCATAGGGAGTGACTGCAGTCTCATTTCCCTTCCTTGGGGCTCACTGGCTCACGCTGAAGGATTGCAATCATTGATTGCGGGAAATATTCCATTTCTCAGATCCTTCCCTCTTGGTCAGGACCTGGATCAATATTTGGGAGGCACTTCATAAGTAAATTTTGTCCCACGGTGCTGGGAGGCACATCCTAGATAGATTAGGCAAAAATACTTGGCATGTCATTCTGGATGTTAAATTTTGGACCAGGCCCCATCAATAATTAAAATTCTCTGGATCCTGTCTAACTATTAATATTATCCAGGAAACATTTTCTCTTGTTGCTTCTTCCCATGCCTAGAATCACACTATTATAATTATCCCTCAAAAAGTGTTTAGCCATAGAAGTTTTGTTGGAGGCCTGATTTACACATTGGTTACTACAAGAGATAACATTCTTATAAATTAGACAGAATATAAACAATGCAGCTGGTAACACTGACAGTGACACAGTGCAGCCAGAAGAGACAAAGCATGATTTGAAAACAAAGAACAAATTTAAACAGTGATTAGTATAACTCTAATCCAGTTACAATCACTGAAAGACCAAAGCAGTCATAGCTGATTCAATGAGCTATTAGCTGTTTCACTACTGGCAGTGTGTACCTACACATACCTGGCTTAATCTCTGAGACAAGCATATGCTACTGGCAGCATCAACCAGACAGAAAAGGTAAGTATTTTAATTTCTCTCATAAAAGGTACGATTTACCAAGTTACTGTAAGTCATAATTAGTTTAAGGAGAAAGTTTTTCTTATACCTGGAGAACACATATTTAAACCAATAATCCTTTTAGATAGAAACCATAAAAATTACCACCGTACTTAGCAGTTTATTCAGTCCTAGGTAACTAAGCTTTTTGTTAACAGCTTTGTAAAGTCATCAGGTTTCCCATTAGAATTCATCAATTTCTTCATTCAGTGCAGCATTATGGTCTGACAATCAGAAACTTGTATTTATCTAAAGTTCTTTTTACAAATCTTGAAGAGGAGACATTTTTGCAAAAGCATTAGAGTGAAAGCATAACTGTCCACAAAGAAACCTTAAAAAAGGCATAGCTTAAATTTGATTACAATGCAATTAACAAAGCAGTCCAACCACTGCTGTGACACAACACTTTCAGAAAATAACTACAATTGTGACTGACAACAATCTACCAGGATATATCAGATTCCCAGGAACTCCCTACAATCTCTAGAATATCTGTACCATTTACAATATAACTTAAAAGTTTATTACCCATTTGAAAACACATCCCTTATAGTTTAATAGACCAAGAGAAACTAATTAGTTTAAATATCTCCCCTTGGGCACCTAATGGGCCCTTTGAAGCATCCCAGAATTAGGAACTTTGTTATAATTTGACTTGGGAAGCCCTGCCAAAAGAACAGCAAAAAAAGACATTTTAAAATACAAATAGGACCATAGGTCACTGTGAAACTCAGCCAGAGTGACAATAAAAGATTTCAACAGCAAATATAGATTACTTAAAAGGTGTATAAACTGAAAATCTGTTACAAAGTCAGTTTAGCATCTTCAGAAACCTGTCTGTTTGAACAGAAAAGTCAGGTTTACGTTTTGCACCAGCTTACTTTATAAGTTCATTTACTCCACTGTGTGCGCTAAGTCACTTCAGCCATTTACTCCGTTAAACTTGTTTTAAACTTAGTCAATCCTGACCGATAGTGTATAAAACCATCTGGGGGGTCCATTTTTTAAAAATATTTTATTTATTTATTTATTTAGGCTGCGCTAGGTCTTAGTGGGACCTAGTTCCCTGACTAGGGAACAAACCTGGGCCCCCTGCATGAAGAGCACAGAGCCTTATCCACTAGACTACCAGTGAAGTCCCCCCGTGGGGTCCACTTTTCATAAACCTTTCACCACTTTATTTTAGTACAATTTTAACT
The DNA here is from genome assembly GCF_032405125.1 of Capricornis sumatraensis. Lineage (NCBI taxonomy): Eukaryota > Metazoa > Chordata > Mammalia > Artiodactyla > Bovidae > Capricornis > Capricornis sumatraensis. Next base: position 116,333,324 of record NC_091070.1, on the reverse strand, counting down.
TTTAAGTTGTAGAATATCTGCAGAGACCTAAAACATATTTCTAAAGGTTCACTCAAAAACTCTTATCTCATTTATGTATTTTTTTTCAAAAGTTTCTTTACATTGAGTTACTTTCCTTGCTGACAAATTTGCTTATTTAGCTTATATTAAATCTAGGCATACTGAAAGTATTATATGTAATGTTGATAACTCAAGACATGCCTATCAGAGCTTTGAGAACTCTGGGAAGTTCGGAGGTTCCTCCGGTGCCACTGCGAGACCCGTTCTGGAAATTTTAAAACACAGTGACATCCCAGTCACCCCAGGGCAGGATGGGGCTGGAGACAGCTGGAAGCCGTGGTCGCCCACTTTTGGACATGCTACGATGTTGATGGCAGTGTAAAGTGATACAGCCACTACGGAAGACAGTATGAAGATTCCTTAAAAAAACTAGGAATGAAACTACCATATGACCCAACAATACCACTACTTGGCATGTATCCTGAGAAAACCATAATTGAAAAAGACACATGTACCCAATGTTCATTGTAGCACTATTTACAATAGCTAGGACATGGAAGCAACAGAGATGTCCATCAACAGATGAATAGATAAAGCAGCTGTGGTGCATAAAAGGAACACATTTGAGTCAGTTCTATGAGTTGGATGAAGCTAGTGCCTGTTATGCAGAGGGAAGTAAGAAAAGAGGAAAATAAATATCATATATTAACATATATATATATGAAATCTAAAAAAATGGTACTGATGAATCTATTTGCTGGGCAAGAATAGAGACTTGGACCTAGAGAACAGACTTGGTGTCATGCAGGGGGAGGGGAAGGAGAGAGTGCCACGAATGGAGAAAGTAGCATGGAAACATAAACACTACCGTATGTAAAACAGACAGCCAATGGGAATTTGCTGTATGACTCAGGAACTCAAACCGGGGCTCTGTGACAACCTAGAGCAGTGGGATGGGGTGAAAGGAAGGAGGGAAGTTCAAGAGGAAGGGGACATATGTATAACTGTGTGATTCATCTTGATGTATGGCAGAAACCAACACAGTATTGTAAAGCAATTATTCTTCCAATTAAAACAAAAAACCAAAAAAAAAAAAAAGACATGCCTATCAGATCAACTGACTTAAACATTAATACTAGGTACTAATTTAATATTGAATATTTCCAAATTCACATGAAACTAAAAATTTATTTAGCTTAATTTCTCTTGTATTTAGAATTGTTTGGTTTGTAAGTGTTAACTTTTGTTTAAGCCAATTACATAGAGCTCTTTTACGTATCAGCGATGGCAATGTTATCCAAAGACAAAGACACATACAGACATATGAGGCCTCAGTTCTAACTTGAAGATTTCAATCCTGAGTCAGGTACAGCAATGTAAAACCCATCAGTTTACAAAGAGGTTGGATTAAAGTTGGGTTTCTCATAGATGGAACAATTCAAGCTCACTTGACTAGACAGCTAAATATCTGTAGAAAAAGCATCTAAGATTTGTTTGCCTTGGATAAGCCGATTTTTATTTCCTGTTTTAAAATTTGCATCTCAAAGATATAGGCAAGTTCTTCCGAGGAAAACTTTGTTTTCCTCTCCTTTCCTGAAAGAATTGAGTGGCCACCCCAAAGAAACCAAAGGACTGACATACCCATTCACTCATCCTAGAAAGCGTCACTCCTCCTCCTCTAGCCTAGGGTAGAAGGCCTCTCAGGAAGGCCCAGAGGTTTACACCCATGCTCCTGAAAATCTATCTAGACTGAAGGGGAAAAAGACAAAGGCAACGGGGAAGACATGCTGAGGAATCTGCCTTGTAATCTTTCCAGAAAAGCGGCAGCCAGGGGAAAATGGGGTCAGTGTTTTGCTTGAACCAATATGTTCCTGAGTTGCTTGGAAGATGTCTTGCTGGCAGCAGGACATTAATTGTCTGGTCCGATCCACATCCCACTTATCCTATCATGGAGTCTTCAAGCGGCAGACTCCCTGATGGCTTTTAAGTGTCTGACCCGTAACCACATGATATTAATTGGTCTGGTCCTCAGCTCAAGGGAGGAAGAGGAAAGGAGAGCCCTCATCTCCTGGGTGGCAGCTACTAGGGCACACTGGGTGGTGGACCTTTGGAATACAGAGAAGAGTAACCCAGGCCAGAGTTCCTCAATTGCTTCCATAGCTACTCACCTGTTCGCAGAGGGTTCAAAGAGAAAGAAGCAAGAAATTTTAAAAGAAGCCTTAGAGGAAACAGTTAGTACCAGATGTCTGTGCATGACCAAAGTAACCAGAAAAAAACCAAAACCTAGCCAGTCAGAAAGTCACAATAATGTGACTTCTTCCCAGACCCATTGGACCTGTGATCTTCCTCCAAAAGTTCAATTTTCCTTCACAGGGGAAGCTCCCTAAACTGGAGCTGACGCTCCCCACTGACAAATTTACCTGGGACTCCTGTAGGGGAAATTAGAATTGGACATCTCCAGTCCAAGGGAATCCTCAGAGTTGTTCATTATCAGAGTGTTCCTCTCCTTTGCAAGGCACTTCTAACTGTTTGATTGTAATATATGCACCCCAAAGAGCTTTCCTTCAAGAGAGATGAAATATTTCACATTCTTTAAAATTGATAACACTAAACACAAAAGACATAGGCAAATTTCAACACAAACAGCACAAACTGCATTGATGGACAGATGAATGGGTTCTCAATTCTGATAAATAAATTTACCCTACAAAAATGTGTGCTAAGTCATTTCAATGTCTGACTCTTTGCAACTCCATGGACTGATAGTCCACCAGGATCCTCTGTCCATGGGATTCTCCAGGCAAGAATACTGGAGTGGGTTGTCGTTTCCTTCACCAGGGGACCTTCCCAATCCAGGGATTGAACCGGTTTCTCTTAAATCTCCTGCATTGGCAGGCAGATTCTTTACACTAGCGCCACCTGGGGAGCCCCTACAAAAATGAACTAGTTCCAATTAGGGTAGGCTTACCCCCCAGAAGAACTAGTTCCCAATGCACTCAAGTAGTAGTCCACTACCTCCCACCTCAACAGGGTACTCCAATCAAACTGGCTTGTCTCAAAGAGGAAAAAGCACAAATTGAGGGGGGAGTATGTACCTGGTGTGCAAACCAAAGCAATCTATCCTACAAAACTGAGCTCATCAATTCATAACACAAAAAGGGCACACAAAACCACAGACAAATGAACCAGGTATCGAGTTAGGTAGATTTAGTCTAAAAATGCAGTTTTCGGTTCCTTGTCTCAACTGCCAAGCACTGGGGGCAGTTGGCACCATTTCAGGGGACCTCAAAATAGAGATCCTCAAGACAAATGGTTCTGGCAGCTACTTTGGGCCTTATCTCAATACTCCTTGATAGGGGCTGGCTTAGCCACAATATCAGCAAGGCTCCTGGACTGGCTTGCTAAATTTGTTAGTCCAAGATCTCTCGCCTCACCACAAGAGGCCAATAAATCCAAGGGATGGGGTGTTCAGGCAAAGGCTACGACTTTATTTGGAAAGTCAGCTAACCAAGAAGATGGCAGACTAATAATCTCAAAACCACCACCTTGTCAGCGTATGCTGCCAGGTTCTTCCATGAATCAGAGATGAGTGAGATGAAGAAACGAAGCAGGAAGACCATTTAATTCTTGCCAGTATCTCCTAGAATGGTGAGCCTCAGGCAGGGCGATGCATTAGCTCCCTTTTTCTTACAGTCATTCACAGGTGGGCAGGGTCAGATTATCTCTCTGTGAGCTAAACAAAGGGCATTTTAATTTAAGAGTCAGGCAGATGGGACATGGTTCTCTGAGGCAGACCATTATATATGCTTATAGCAACAAAAGTAGCAAAAACAAGGGTTAAAGTCATAGATCAAGCATGAAGCCAAAATTAACCTTTCCCGGTTATAGGCTCTGGTTTACAAAGCTGAAATCTTTCCTTTTTGGCCTTACCATGCAGCTTGTGGTATCTTAGTTCCCCAACCAGGAATCAAACCTGGGACCCAGAAGTGAAAGTGTCAAGTCCTAACAACTGGACCACCAGAGAATTCCTTGTGAGATCTTTCTTAAGACCCTAGCATCTATCCACCTTGGGTTTCTGGGGTCTGTGAACACAAGAAAACTAAGACGGAAATGAAAGATTCCAGAGTTATATATCTCAAGTTGCTTACTGTTTCCAGAACTGTGCAATCAGACACATTTCACAGTCTATAGAGAATTCTCACATATATACTCATTTGATGCTCATAATAATACAGAAAATTATGTATAATCATCTGATCACCATTAATTAAACTGTTTAAAGACCATCAGTTTAATATCATATCCTTTATTCCTGTGTTTACCCATCATGACAAGAAAATCAGAACTACTGGGATATGCTTCAATTTCAAACACTTATTCTCAAACATTTCATATGTTACCTAACCATAGTGGCCTTCCCAGACCACTGTGTATAAAACTGCAACATAATTACTATAACGCATGATATATTTTTACTGTTTATGTATTTTATCATTTTTATAACATATTTTTCAATATACAATATACTATTTATTACTTGACTTTCCCCATGAGAATGTAAGCTCCAGGAAGGCAAGGATTTTAGTCTTTTATAATTACTACATTCCAATACCTAGAACACTGCCTGAAACAGCAGGTACTCAATAAACATTTGTTGAACGAAAGCCTATTTTGCAACAGTGAGGAGCAACGGGCTATGATGTACCTAAGGTCTCCACTGGCAACAATGGTCAAACCCTTCACTCTACATGGAGAGAACAGGAGTTGGGGAGACCATCTTTTGAAAAGGAGGTGGCTCTCGTGACCCTGGTCTAGGGGAAAGCTATCTATGGAAACAGCCAGGAGTCTGGAACAGTCCTAATCAACACTACCCAAGCCTAGTCTTGCTGTAACCCAGGGATCCTAGTGTGTGGTCTTTGCCCCCATCTCTACTTACTAATCCACAGGCCAGTGCTTGCTCAGGCAACAAGAAAGCAGCAAAGTCCTTCAACAGCTGAGGTCAGTCCTGGAGCAGAATTTGCAGACTCTTGTAGAGATCCACAGCTGTCTGCCTGAGTGCTTGACTCAAACTCATGGATGACCTGAAGAAGTCTTCATACTTGCCAGGGATATGCTGCAGGGCTTCTCAGACCTGTATGAGAGGACTTTCAATCATCCAATCCCTTCTTTGGGCCCTGACAAGAAACCATGGGACAGAGGAAGGAGGAAGAGTTACTGTTAAAGAGCTCCAGATTATCCGTCAGAGGCTACTCCTCTGACAGGTCCTAAGATCTGATGATTAATAGAAGCCACAGGGCCATGGGCAAGGCAGAGCTCTTTTTCTGACAGTGAGGAATGGGAACATTTATATTTTCCAGGGACCACAGTGCTACCCACAAAATCAGGTAAACCTTTCTCTAGCTCACAGCCTGGGCCTCCCCTTCCTGGTTTCACCTCCATGTTGAAATAGATAAGGAGTGCTTGGTACATATATTTCAGCATGGTATCATCTGAGGGTAAATAATATGTAAATTAGGAATGTTAGTAAAATATCAGGAGACAAGAAAAACCATGACAATCACTGCTAGGACTCCACTTTGCTGGGAGTATAAAGGAACCAGGTGGTTACCAAAAGAATGAGATAGGGACCGCTGCCACAAACAGGTTGGTTCATGACTCTGAAGATCACTGAGGTCCACTTTCTGGTCAATGTACCAAATGTCTATTTTCTCAAGCCAAAGGCTCAGTTAAAGTCTTTATTAGCCTACCCTCACACTGATGATGGCAGCTATCACCTTTCCTCAGCTTTGCAGCAACAGAGGGGTGGTATCCCTGGGCAGTAACAATAAATCTGTTGATGACTAAACTTGGCGTCCTTGTGGTTCACTCACACATCTCTTTTGATATTTCTAGGAAAACAAAGGCAGATGCATAGAAGGCTGTTGTGCAGTCTAAAAGGCAGACTTCATTTTAAAAACATCTCCTGTGAAGGAAAAGCAGTCTTGTTCAGAGGGGCTGGCAGGAACAGAAAGCAGCGTTTGCCTACCCTGGTCAGATACACCTGAGCAAAGGCCAAATCCTTCTGTTCCTGGAGAGGATCTCACTTGAGGATGCCTTCATCATACAGCAACAGCAGCCTGGAGGTGTCCTTGTTGGCCCGGGCCCAACTGCCCTGCTTGCTGAGAGCTCGATGATTACTCCAGCTCTTTCCAGCAGCTTTGATGCTCTCTCCTTAGCATACAACTGTTTTTCTGTACCTGCAGCCTCTGCTCTCCCCAACCCACCACAGGCACCCCAACCCCATCCAAATCCTATTCAAAATTACATAAGAACTTGGGAGAAAAGCTGCTGGAAAAATGCTATGACAGGTAATGTCTGTCCCCGTCAAGTCAGCTCTGTGAAGTGTCGACAGCATGACTGCATTAACTGGGATAATGAGATGCTTAGCTACTGCATGTTGAACACAGAAGTCTAAGTGTGGTCTGATGCTGGCTCTCAAAGAACTATGTCCTGGTGAGGAACAAGCAGTACTTTCTGAAATAAACATTGCTCTTGGCCTCATACATGACTGATGAATTAAGAACCAGTATAAAACCCTGCATGAACAGAGTACAAATCTAGCAGCTGATGAGAGACAAATTTTTAATTTCTGAGCATCTCTTCTCTGCAGTGGCAGCAGGTTAAACATCTATTTGGGAGTCGGGTGACTGGCAGGCGGGATCCAAAGGATTTCTTCTGGAAACTGGCACCTGTTTAATAAGCCTGTCACTCTGCACATGTCCCTGTGTCAATGAGGCCACCTGAGACCTGTCCCCACTCAGGCCTGTCCTACTCACCCTTGATGGTCTTCACTTCTGGAGAGGCCTTCAGGGAGGCACAGGTAACAGATGGCTTCTCGGCAGGGTCTCCAATGGCTTCGTCCATCATTTTTTCATCCTCTTTCTGCAGGATTTCCATTCTTTCTGCTTCTTCCTGCTCTCCTTTCTCAGGCTGAGTTCTCTTCTGGGAGTTCTATTCCTCAGACTCATCCTCCTGACTCATGTACTTTTCAGATGTGAACCAAGTCTGTTTCTCCATTGTTTCCTTAAAAACCCCCAAACAGTATGCATGAGGGATATAATGGCTCACCATGGGCTGCTTACAGAGTTTTTCAGAAGGGACTGAGGTTAATTAATTGGTGACAGAGGTTGGAAGCCAATGGGTTTTTTTCCGGGGATTTTGGAGGTTTGTTTTTTTTTTCTCTCCTTTTCATTTTCTTGGCCATGCTGTGCAGCTTAAGAGATGTAAGTTCCCTGATCAGGGACTGAAGCCAGGCTCCAGCAGTGAAAGGAAAGTGGCAAGTCCTAATCACTGGACCATCAGGGAATTCCTGAGCAGACGTGTTTTGAAACATTTCCCTGAAGATAACTGTCCTTTGCCAGAGGCCATGCTTATCATCCTTTTTCTTTTTTGTGGTTATTTACATTGTGCTCAGGTGATTCAATTTAATGTAAATGAGTTTAAGTCAAATATAATAAGGAACATTTAACTCTTTCCCTCTCCTCTCACAAAAGACAAAAATGATTTTAGGACTATCTCTACTGTAAAAAGCAAGCAGGTAGCCTATCAATAAATTAAATCTATTACTGAATCCACAAAATATTGAAGAATATTGCCCAGCTCTCACCTGGAGTTCCGGGACAGAGGACAGATTCCTCAGAAGCTGATGACACTTCATCTTCCTCATCCTGGGTAAGGTCGTCAAAGTCCTCTTCTTCCTCTGGCCCATCCTTCTCTTGCAGTTTCTGGCCCGGCTGGTCCCACTGACTGAACATCAACGCTGGGTAAGTCTTCAGGCTTCCTTGGGGAAGGAAGCCCCCCTTCCTTGGCGGGCTACCATTTCAGGGTCAGTGGAGGATGAAGTATTCCTTGGGGACCCTTTGCTTACATCTCTTGAATTTCCTACATCAGGAGGCTCATGAGAAGCTAAAAGGATTTTAGGTTGGTGAAAAAGTAATTGTGGTTTCAGACTGTGAATTTTAAATGATTATAAATAGGCTCAAACACACCTTTATTAATCAAAATATGAACCATCACAATCAACACATTTTTGCCAATGACAAATACATTTGTTTATTCTGTAGCATAACAATTCATGCTTCAGGAGTAGAACTCTTGGAAAGCATTTTGTGCCTCCTGCTGGTTATGAAAGCATTTTCCCTGCAAAAAGTTAATGAGATGCTCTAAAAAGTGGCTGTTGGTTGGCGAGAGGTTAGGTGAATATGTGTATGAGGCAAAACTTTATAGCCCAATTCGTTCAGCTTTTGAAGGGTTGGTTGTTCGATGTGCGGTCAGGCATTGTCGTGGAGAATTGGGCCCTGTTGAACTATGGTGACTGCAGGCATTGCAGTTTTTGGTGCATTGTGTTGATTTGATGAGCATACTTCTCAGATGTAACAGTTTCGTCGGGATTCAGAAAGCTGTAGCGGATCAGATGGGCAACAGACCACCAAACACTGTTTGGGTGCAATTTTAGCTCTGGGGAAGTGTTTTGGAGCTTCTTCTCTGTCCAACCACTGAGCTGGTCCTCGTCAGCTGTCATATAAAATCCACTGTTCACTACACATCACAGTCCAATCGAGAAATGGTTCATTGTTGTTGCACAGAGTAAGAGAATGCAACACTTCAAAATGACATTTTTTATTTGTGGTCAGTTCATGAGATACCCACTTACTGAGCTTTTCACTGTTCCAGTTTGCTTCAAATGTCATATAACTATAGAATGACTGACGCTGAATTCTTTGGTAAGTTTTACTGTTACCAAAGATTCGCTTCAGTGATTGCTCTCCACTGGTTGTTGTCAGCTTCTGATGGCTGGCCACTGTGCTTCTCGCCTTCAAGGATCTCATCTCCTTTGCAAAACTTCTTGAACCACCTCTGCACTGTACATTCATTAATTCCTGGGCCAAATGCATTGTTGACGTTGTCAGTTGTCTCCGCTGCTTTACCACCCATTTCAAACTCAAATAAGAACTTGCTTTTTGATTAACATTATTTCCTAGTCTAAAATAAATATGAAATACACAGCAAGTAATGTCATTAGCAAAAAACATAAAAACAAGAAATGCAGGTTAAAATGATGTATAACATACGCACATTTATTTAAGAATGTATTCCAATATCAAACAGCAAAGTTCAACAATACGAAAGTGCAATTAGTTTTGCACCAACCTAACAGCTGGATGACTCCTCCTCCTGTTGTAGGCCTGTTCCTTCCCCTCTCTAGACCCGCTTGACTCCTCACTTGGGAAGCCAGTGTCCAGTTTCCCAGTGTTTGTCTTTGATTTCATAATGGATATCCTGATCCAGGGATCTACCATAGATGTCCTCCCCAGGGTCTTTAGGCTCCGTCTTAACGATTTCCTCTAAATCCTAGGGGGAAGTATTTAGATTCTCGGAAGCCCTGAGACAACGGTTCCTGCACTTGCCTCCCTTCCTCTGTTTTCATAACAGTCCAGCCATAGGCACTGCTCTCCGACAACTGTTCCTGGCACACTCTGTCTGTAGCTGGAGGCCCTGGGCTGTGCTCCTCTTTGGGGAAGACAGCAGCACAGAGAGGAGAGGGTTCCCGAGGTTCTAATTTGGGTTCGAGGCCTTGAAAGGCATTTTTCCCCTCAGTCAAGGGACAACCTATGTCTACATTCACTGGGGCTTTATCTTCAGGGGTAGATGGTACAGAAAGATTCACAGAGGTGCCAGAGACAATTAAGGGAGGGATGGAGGAGGCCACAAGGGGCTGGCTCAACAAACAGGGGAAGGGAGCAGGGTTGACCAACAGGGTGGTGATGGGGATGGTCTGCGGACTTTGGGCCACAGCTGCACTGACAGGCTGCACCATGCTGCAGCCACCGCCAAGGCTCACAATCTTGACCGTGGTGGCAGGAACAGTGAAGAAAACAGGCGCAGGGCGGATGAGAGGGGCAGGCTTCAGACAGAGAGAGGCCTTGGGTCCCTTTCTCTTGGAGGCTCTCCGTTTCACACATGGCTTTCGAAACTTCGAAGGAGCAAGTGAGGGCAGCATTAGCTTGGGCACAGAGGCGGAGGAGAGCAGGGTCTGCAGCTCAGGCAGAGGGAAGCTGGTCCTGGCCTCAGCAGCTGTAGCTGGCAGCACTGCTGGAGACTCAAAACTATCCCCCCCAGGGACCCCCAGAGGAGGGCTACCTGGCACTGCCTGTAAGACTGTGGCTGGCTGGATCAGGGGAGGAATCCGGACCACCATTTTGCTTGGAGGGGCTTCTGAGTGAGCTGACCTAGCTAGTGTCTTCCCAGAGCTGAAGCTAGGCTGGAAACGGGCTGGGTCTGATAAGGAAGGGTTTTCAGGGCTGACAACAGCTTCTGTCTCCAGACATTCCTAGAAAAACTGAAAACTGGCTTTAGCTTCAGGACTACACCCTTGGGCAGTAGCAGTGGATACCGAGTTTCACTCTCCAGTTCCAAGTTGCCTTTTCCTAGGCCTGGGTCTGAGTTGATCTCAGTGGTTCCGGTCACATTTCCGACCTTGCTGGCACCATCAGCTATGTGCCGCATTTCCTCCTGGATGGACGGCAGACTGGCCTAATAGGAATAAGAACACTCAGATATACCCCATGCTAGAATTAGGGGAAAATAATTGGGCTTTCTAGATACTAGGTGCCATTCCAGGGCAGTCTCAAGTCATCTTTTTAACAAGGATTTTTTGGCAGGATAACAGATATTTCTAAAAAGACTACATCCTGATTTTTTTACTCTAGAAACTCTCCTCTGAATTTCCTTTAAGAAACTATCATGTTAACCACTATTTTCAAAAGGTTAGAGAACCACCAGGGTGAAGTGGGGTGGAGAAACAAGAGAGGAATGGTGATGGAAGATTTCTTAAGTCCTAGTTCTATAACTAAAGCAGCAGAGGTGTCAAGCAGGCCTTCGTTGATGTTCTTGCCGGGCTTGTAGTGACCTTCTGCTCCTGACACTTTGAGGAGGAGCGCTGTACCTTTAACCAGAACGGAAGCTGGTGTTCTTCCCTCTCTACAGGCGGCTTCCACTGATGCGGCTGGATCTCTTCACAGCACTTCATTAAGACGGGCAGCTGTTTGGTCTTCTGATAAAACTGAGTGTGAAGAAATAAAGCATGAGTCACATTCCTTCCAGAAACACTGCATTCATCAGTTTGGGAAGTGTGGTGGGCAGTGGTCTGAGACACACACACATACATATATATATACACACACAAACAGCATATACTGACTGCTCTGCATTTCAAATTAAGCTAATCTCCAATTAATAAATATTTTATTATTACTTAATATTTTCTGATAAGCTCCATTCTGGTCACCAGGAAAGGAAAAGTTTAGGTCACAGAAAAAAGGAAGCAGAGTCATCTTATCTAAAATTTGCTCCTGCAAATGGGAGTGCCTTATTAATCCTTATCCTGACCACATGGAAGCTTCCTTTTAAGCAAATAATGGTGCAAGTAACTTTGGGAGGGAAGAAAAGAAGAACAGAAAGACTGAGCAGCTCAGTTTTAAGAGTGAATGAAGAAGGGAAATGAGTTTACACTGACAATAAGCACTAGGCACTATGCTACAAGCTGAGCATACAGATAAGGAGGCAATCCCTGCTCTCAAGGAGCTTACAGACAGTGGAAGAGAAAGTCAAGTAGAAAGCAATGATGAGGTGGCCCAGTGATGAAGGACCCGCCTTCCAGTGCAGGGGAATAGGGTTCAATCCCCGCTTGGGGAACTAAGATCTCACATGCCTCAGGGCACCTAAACCTGCACATCACAAGTACTGATCAAGCCTGCACACACCAACAAAGACCCATGATGCCAAAAATTTTTTAAAAAAGAAAGAAACCACTAATAACATTATATGTAAGAAAGGTTACAGATGTGCACAAAAAATGACACAGAACTCAAATTTACAAATTTAAGATTTTTCTGAACTAGGTCCAACTACAAATAAATTTTAAAGAAACAAGAGTTTGCTAAATGAAGCAACGGAGGACAAAATATACTTCATTTTCAAAATCACAAATGTGTTTAAAGAACACAAAGAGATCAGTCTGGTTACAGTCAAAGAATTGTGAAGAAACTTCAGGAGACAAGTCAGAGGCAGACAGGAGAGGCCTTCTGCACATGCCAAGCAGTCTCCACTCTGAGCTAAAGGAGTAAAGGTGGCTGTGGCAGCAGTGTGAAGGGTGGAATCAGTGGAGCCTGAATCAGAGACACTTGTTAGAAAAATACTACATTAACATAGGTGCACCTTAGTTCAGGTGCTGAACCAAGGCCATGGGCAACAGAGCAGGAGCAGAGTAAGAATCCCGAGGACTTAGTGACAGACAGAGGGTAACGCTCAAGTAGAAGGAGCCAGGATAACTCCCAGGTTTACAGATCGAGCAAATGTCTAGTCAGCAATGTTGTCCACGAAGAACAGCTCCACTAAAGTGTAAGCTGTGGGGAGCGGAGTTAGCTGGTGGTGGTGGTTGCAGTGGCAACAACTGGAGGGTGCAGGGGGACATACAGTTCAGTCTGAGGAGTCAGTGAGGCAACTGAGCTAAGAACTCCTTGAAACAGTTGACTTCACTAATCTGGAGCTCTGAAGAGAAATCTGGACCAGAGACACAGATCTGAAAATTATGAAGAGACAGAACACCAAAAATGATGAATCTGGGCGAAACCCCATACTGAAAAATTACTGTGTAACACTGACGTTTAATGGCAGAGTTCACGAAAGAGCAGCCTGAGGTGAAAGTCCTGGTATCACAGTAGATAGGAGTGTAGGAGTTTTAAAACCAGAACCTATGATTTTCTGAAGTAAAGTTTATCAAGTACCTGGCATAATTAGTAAAACTAGACACATAGTAAGGCCTATTATCATGAAATTTCAAAACACTGAAGAAATAGGAAAAATCTTACGTACTGCCAGAGGGAGAGAAAAAAACACGTGTCATAAAAAGGTTCAGTAGTCAAAAGGGCATCAAATTTCTAAAGAGCCAGCGCTAGAAACTAGAAGAAAATGGAGTCCTTAAAATGTTCTGATAAAAGTGATTTTCAACCTAGAATGTTAGACCCACTGATGTGGGAGAATAGACATACAGACATAGTTCAAACTTTTAATTTTGAGTAAATATAGATTCATAGGCAGGTCTTATGTACACTTGTTACACAGTAACAATAGTCACATATACAAACCAGGTATACAGTACAATGGCAAAACTGGGAAATTATAATATTGGTCATGTCATGTCATAACACACGATGAATACAAGCAGTTTAAATCTAAAAAATTGTTTCTCAAGCACTCCACCTCAGAATGCTACTTGGATGTGCTCCACTAAAACAAGGGAAAAGAGATGTGGGGTTAAAGAAACAAGAGGATCTGGACTCCCCTGGTGGTCCAAAGGTTAAGAATCCGCCTGACAGCACAGAAGACACAGTATGATCCCTGCTTCTGGAAGAGTCCACATGTCACAAGGCAACTAAGCCCATTCACCAAAACTACCGAGTTCGTGCTCCAGAGCCAACACACTGAGCTACTGAAGCCTGAGCAGCCTAGAGCCCGCAGGCGACAAGAGAGGCCGTGGCGACGAGGAGCTCATGTGCCACAAGGGGAGCACCTGCTCTCCGGAACTAGAGAAAATCTGCACAAGACAAAGACCCAGCTCAGGCAAAAGCAACTTGTGTTTTTAAAGAGGGCTTTCCTGGTGACTCAGTGTTAAGAATCCACTTACCAATGCAGGAAACACACAGACACAGGTTCAATCCCTGATCCGGGAAGATCCCACACGCCATGGAGCAACTAAGCCCGTAGGCACAATTATTGAGCCTGTGCTCTAGAGAATGGGAACAGCAAATACTGAGCCCTTGAATTGCCACTGTTAAAGTTCACGCACCCTGGAGCCCTGCTCAGTGATAAGAGAAGCTGCCACAACTAGAGGGCATCCCCCTGTGCACCGTAACTGGAGAAAAGCCCACAGAGCAACAAAGACCCAGCAGAGCCAAAAAGTAAATACATAAAATTATTTTTAAAAAAAGACAGAAATAAGAGGATCCAACCCAAGTAAGAGGTGAAACAAAACCCCAGGAAAATCATGAAGAAAAAACCCAGAGAAGACATCCGTGCAGCAAACCAAGAGAGCAGCGTGGGTAGAGCGGAGCGGCATCAGAGCGCCCTGCAGAGGACTTCTCAGGACAACGAGGGTGATGGCGGGGCACCTAAAATACCAGAGCACGTTGAAAAGAGAGTTATGAAATTTAAGCAAACTGCAATGAGCTGGTAATAAATACATAGTAAACCAAGTCCCACTCACCCTCCAAAAATGCAATCATCAACCCAGGAGAAACAAAATACTCAGCAGGAAAAGCAAAGTAATCATGATACACCACCTGGCTCAGCTGTGAGGGGTTTTTACACACTGCTTATAATGTAAACTCTGGAAAAAATCCAGCTTACACTGTGATACAACTGAGGTGAAGCAGTGAGAGTGTGGGGAGAACTGTCTTCATCTTTCATGGTTTCAGTTTAATAGAGAAGGCCCAAATCTGAAAAGTCAAGTGATAGTAATTCTAAGCATGCTACCTAGATTATAGATTAGAGGTAAATGGACCATCCCTGCAGAAATCTTGCTTAGCAGGAAATGGGGAGAAAAATGACTGTTTTTCATGACAAGACTCACAGAGGTATTTAACTCTTTAGAGCAGTGGTCCCTGACCTTTTTGGTACCAGAGACCAATTCTGTGGAAGGCAATTTTTCCACAGGACAGGGGCAGGGGGACCCAAGGGGTGGTTTTAGGATGACTTTCATAAGAAGCTGGCAACCTAGATCCCTCACACACACGGTTCACAATAGGGTTCATACTCATGAGAATCCAATGCCACCGCTGATCTGACAGGAGGTGGAGCTCAGGCGTTAATACAAGCAATAGGGAATGGCTGTAAATACAGAGGAAACTTAGCTTACTAGCCTGCCATTCACCTCTTGCTGTGCAGCCCGGTTACCAACAGGCTATGGACCAGTACCAGACTGTGGTCTGGGGGCTGGGGACCCCTGCTTTAAAGTATGCTTTATATCTTTGATATAAACATCTAAATTAAAAGAATTAAGAAGGATATAAGTGGATTGTTGCCTACCCTTTGAAGAAGGTTAGAGCAGAAGAAGAGAATAAATAACTAAAAGAAAACAAATTTGATTTTTACATTTGAACAATTTTATATTTAGCGAAAATATCCATAACAGGGGAAGAAGATGATACTCCATACAAAAAGAGTAGATCAATGACCTTAGAAAGGAAAAGAGGGCTAGTGTGCAGTTAGGATCCCAGGGACAGGGAAGCCTGGTGGGCTGCCGTCTATGGGGTCACACAGAGTCAGACATGACTGAAGCGACTTAGCAGCAGCAGCATTAGATAAAAGGCTATTCACTGAACTGAGAAAAAGATAGGAATGGCTGCATTCAGCCAAGGTGCCCAGTGGAGCATGCAGGGAGCACTTACTTCAATGATGTTGTCGGAAGCTCTGTTCATTGTGAGGTTCTTAATTCTGTCAGCTGGTGGGCAGTCTTGCAAGTGAGAAGGTACTTGCTGATCAGAGGCTTAGGAAAATGAATCCCTTCAAAGTGCTTCAGGCCTAAAGCTAACAAACTGAGAAAGGGGCAGTAACACTCAATCTCACTTGACAATCCATCCTGCAAAAAAGCCTCCCAGACAAACTCCACATTCTGCAACCCATGTTTTTTACAGCTAATTCTTGTACAAGTTAATGAAAACTCAACAGAAAATTTCAGATATTCACTGAATGCTAAGAAGTACTATGCAAGTAAGACTCAGTGAGGTGTTCCCATCAAGTGATAAGAGGCAAAACCAGGCATAAATTGCTAATAAATGTCACAACATGATGTGTTTTATAGCAATCATAAAAACAAAGTTTGAGGGAAGGAGAATGGCTCTAATAAAACAAATATAAAATGAATACTGGGCACCATGTTAGATATATTAAATCCACACCAACAGTACCTCCCAATGTAACATACTCAATTAGTTACCTGTATACATATTTGCCGATGGCAGTGGGGAAATACACATTATGAGCCAGAAAAGTGTTTATAACCTTTATCAAATAATCTCACTCTTGAGAATTTACCCAAAGAGATAAACTCAAAGAGTTTCAAAAGTGCTATGCACAAAGATCCTTGGTGAAGCCTCACTTAGAACAGCCAAACAAGACAAGGAGGGAAAAGAGGCAAATAAAAGGACTATGATAGGGCCATTAATACAGCCTGAAAGGACAATATACAGAAACAAACAAAAAAAGACAATGCCACACCATGGCACATAGAAAAACAATTTCAAGAAGATGTTAAGCTAAAAAAAGCAAAACAAAATTAAACTCAAATTGGCAATAATTATGTACAAAATATAAAAAGAGAAAAATCATTGTCTTGGGCTGGTGAGGATAATGGATACAAATGTTTTTTCTTGAAAATTTTCCTCCAACAGTATTACGAGATTAGTTTTTATGATAAACAAAAGACAAATTACAACATAAAATGTTTCCAAAATGTATATGTAATCCTGTAAAAAGAGCACTGCTGAAACAGGTACATATATAGAATTGTGTCCATCTACATGGCTTTTCTTTGTCTTTTGTGTCCATTCCTTATTAGACAAGTCTTCTGATTTTCTTCTCTGCTACACTAAGTCCTTACCTGTCCTCTGCCTTGGTGAAGAAATTCTTATCTTGGGGATTCTTGGCCTTCAGAGAACACACTGGAAGTAGCTCTGGATACATGAAAACCTTGCTCATGGCTAGGATCCAAGCCACTTGCTTTGGCAAATAGGGCAATCTATAGGCTGTAAGAAGAAAATTCATTGTAAATGAAATTCCAGAACAAAAGAGGGCTTCACAAAAGCTTCTGAATGTATTTTGGCATTTAGAGAGAGCTGACCATAAAAAATGTGGGTATCCACCCACATACCCCTCTCCCAAAAGTTTCCACAATCATTCTCAGCCTAATATGTACCTAAAAAGAGTCCCATTCCACGTTATTAAAAGTTGATTGTCTTTTTCTTTCCTGTGTGGAACACTTAACACACTAAATAACATCAGCACTTATAAAGTACCGAGGAACACCTGGCAGATACTCTATGCTCAAAAAATTTTTACCTCCTTCCCCTTTTAAATCCTTGAAAGGTAAGTGACCTTCAACAATGTTTTCTTTCTTCCAGGATAAGATTCCAACTTCTTTAATCTCCCTCACAAATCTGGTATTCCAAATTTCACTTATTCTTACTTAACTTTCATTAAGTTCTCCCAGATTCTTCCTGAGGTTGGGACAAAGAAATCAGAAAGAGAATGAGATAATTCAGTCTCATTCATTTCTGTCTTGTTGTCTAAGCCTCCCAATTCCAGGCACTTCTGCCTTTTCAGAGATAAGCACCTCTATAGTCATATTTTTCCTTCCATAAATATAATTTTTATATCCCCAGAAGAAAAACACAGGTCACTATATATATAAGTTATAACCTCACGCGTACTCTGTTGTATCCAACTCTTTGCAACCCTATCAACTGTAGTCCGTCAGGCTTCTCTGTCCATGTGATTCTCCAGGCAAGAATACTTGAAGTGGGTTCCCATTTCCTTCCATAGGGGGTCTTCCTGAGTCAGGGACTGAACCCGTGTCTCCTGCACCTCTTGCATTGGCAGTGGATTCTTTTACCACAGAGCCACCTGAGAAGCCCAAGTTATAACTGTAGTCTGGTGTTAAGTTTTCATTACCAACATATAACTAATAAAGCAGTTTGAGATCAGTGGCTATGACATAATGTACTTACATTCCACTGAATTATAAGAACGGGAGTTAAAATGAAGACCAAAGTCTGAATCCAGAGTAAACCACAATTAATTTGTTAAACCAGGAAGAAATCAGAAGCAAATATTTGTTTTACAGGAACAGCAAATATTTTCACAAAAAAAACCCTAAACCAATGAAAGTAGAAGCCAAACCTGCAGATGTCTTTAAAATATTGAACACGGCAAATGTACAACATTTTTACTTTGTTCCTAACTCCCAAATCAATGTTTCACTCAAAATGGAGACACCACTATAATCACTGTGGGAAATAAAATGATGTTAATGAAGACAGTAAAACCCTAAATATAACCTGACTTTACCACTTGACTTCCATCTTTATCTCATACCAGTGGTCCTGACCTAATTCCTAATACTTACCCTCATATTTATTTCAGTCCAATTATTAGCAATGAGTCCCGCATCTCCACCTCCCACATCCCTGTCCTGTTCACTGACTCCATCCTCTATTTAAACCCAAGTATTATTACCCAGTTCTAGAACTTGGGTAATGAACACAAAGGGAGGATAAAAGAGAGAGGAAAGAATTACAAATACCCGTCTCCTCCAACCCTAGGAAATTATCCCTAGGAAATAGTCTGTGGGGTAAGACACTCACCTCGTACTGCAAATAAAAACTTAAGAGCGGACCCATCTGTTCCCTACCAGTCTTCGTGACAGTTTTTCGAGGACTCCAGTCAACGCTGACTTGTGTGCTGAAGGCTTCAATGAGCTTCATGGCTCCCATCAGGTTACAGGGTTGGAACAAGGTCTGAAACTTGGGATTGAACTGATGATGAAAGGCAATGCAGCTTTGAGCAAAGGTTCCCAGCTCTTTCTGGGAAAACAGAACACAAAGGAGATGTAAGTTCCAGACAATACCAGTAGCTCTTAGCCTCTGAGAGAAAAACTGTCCCTCCTACAATAGGATAAAAAGAGGTTAAAATCATCATAACGTCATTCATAATCAGTGTTTTTCCATTAAGAGAGCTCTTCTACTAAATCTTCAGATATTTGAGGATCTCTGATATACTAATTTATTCCTGTTTTATTCTCAATCTGAGTGTTCCTCAGCCTTTTGGATGTATGTTCTGGCTCCCCAGATGGAATTAAAATTCTCAAGAGTGAGAGCCATTACTTAAAAAATTAATAAATAACTTTTTATTTGTTCCTCTGAATAACACTCAGAATAAAGTATTGCTCATGATCCTCTGAACACAATAAGAGGGAAACATACTCCGCTGACTATCCAAGGAAGATTTGATTACGAGTCAACTCAGACTCCAGAGACTTATCCAACAAGCAAAGAATATCCTTATTATTGCCCCAAAGTTCAGATTTAAAATGTGAATTTTTTGCCCATTCCCTGCTGCTCATGGGATCTTATTTAGCTCCCCAATAAGGGAATGAACCTGGGCCCTGACAGTGAAAGCGACGAATCCTACACTACTGGACCACCAGGGAATTCCCAACATTTTGAAATTAAAAGCCCTTCCTCCAAAATATTTCAAAATGCCACAAGCAAAATTAATTTTATACATAAAACAATGATATCAAGCTTAATAAATTATGAGTTCAATAAAAAGAAGAGAAGTACCAAAAGCCCAAGATGGGTGGATCTACAGGTGAGGAAGAGCACCCAATAAAAAGGTAAGAGGAACTGTCTTTAGAAAACTGAATACACACTCTGTCCCTTTCCTGGGAAGCAGTAACTTATGTTTTCTCAGCAAGCATAGGAACCCATACAAATATTTACCAGAACATGCAGGAGAGAAGAATTAACGTAGCTCATGATGACTTGGTATCTGTGAGAAATGACTTCCTAACTAATTGAATGCACAATTCTTTAGATTTAGGAGTATCTGAAACCTTACAAGAAATATCCTGGTGGTACTGGCCTCCAAACTGAGACTGGGGTTAGAACTGGCGAGAAGGTGAATTTGCGTCAAGAGCTGAACATCCTGGGAAGGGAAAGAAAATAAGACAGTGTGACATGTTATGATGTTGTCATCTCAGGAACCCAGAAGACCAATGTCAGTGACTTTATCAAATACATTTCACTTTCTAGAGAGACTATTAAAACAACACAGTTATCTCAGTATGAATTCTTTTCTCAGATATGCTCTACTTCAGCAAAACAACAGAATCAAAGGAAGTTTAACCTCAAACCAGACGAACTGAGATTAGAAAAAACAAAAACTACTCTGGCATAAGGCTGTTCAATTCAGAAGGGATTACTAAAGATTCTTTGAAATCTTACAGCATTCTTTTTCATTTATTTTTTAGGCTATGCTGTGCAGCATGCAGGATCTTAGTTCCAAACCAGGGATTGAACTTGTGCCCCCTGAATTGGAAGCTTGGAGTCTTAATCACTAGGCCACCAGGGAAGTCCTTTTACATGCATTCTTATCTGAGCCATAAAGACACGACATGGTGACGTTTCAAGGTCCTGACTGATGTGAAGATGTGGTCCTGTGGTTTCAATGGTTACCAAGACACCTATTTCTGACTTTCACAAGCTGCTAATTTTTGGCTTCATCTCAAAAGATGAAGGTGATCCAATATTAACATTACCAAGAAGAGCCTTACCTGCTGCATCTGCTGCTGCAGCCTCTTCCTCTGCGCTGGGTCTAGAATCAGAGTTTGATGAACCTTCTCCCTCTGGGGCTTCACCCTCTCTACTTCCCGCTGCTGTTTGGCTGAAGATTTCTTCATCTTCAGCTGTTCAAGTAGCTCCTTCACGGTGCGATGTTGCTCATTTAGTAAGTTGGCCAGTGGTTTCTCAAACCTATCCCCCACAGGGAGATGACTGGATTTGAACATTTCCATGGGTCCAAAACAACATCCAGTTCCTTCCTACCATGGGCTAAGCCAGTCTGAGCAACTTCCATCTACTGCTAGTCCTCAAGTCTCACTTTAGCCAACAGGCAAACTCCTAGCCTACCCAAATCTTCTCCCAAAGTAGATTCAAATAAGATGGTTCTTAATCGTCCCCTACCCATTCTCCTAAAATCAGTACTCTGAGTAATATACTAATGAAGGTAAAATTAAACTAAAATCTAAACATACAGTAATGTCTGGATAACAAAGCAGCCAAGGAGCTAATGGGAACCCACGATTTTCGCATCCCACTGACAGTTACATTAATCTGGGACTTATTCTTAACGGTGATACCGAATCTTCCCAAAGCACAACATCTGTTCTCTAAGCTAGCTGTTACTCCCACCCCAGGTCTAGCATTTCCTGTTCTCCAGCTCCTATTCATTCAGGCTGCCCTGACTTCCTTTCTTAAAAACTCAAAGACCTTCTAGCGTGGAGTAGAAAGGGCACAAACTAAAACATATGGTGCTACATGCATGCTACGTCACTTCCATCCTGTTTCTTTGCAACCCTATAGACTGTAGCCCACAAGGCTCCTCCATCCATGGGATTTCTCAAGCAAGCATACTGGAGTGGGTTGCCATTTCCTAACTCCAGGGGCTCTTCCTGAAACATGGATTGAACCCACGCTTCTTGCGTCTCCTGCACTGGCTGGCGGGTTCTTATTGCCACCTGGGAGGCCCTAAAGCACACAGCAGTTCAGATCAATAGTGAGAAGGTGGTTCAAGTATGACCCTGCTCATCTCCATGAAAATAGCCCTCTAAATTCCTCCTCCAAGCTTTCTATCACTTCCCTCCCACCCCTACTTCCTAAGAGACAGAGAGACTGTCAGGGGCTGAAGTAAGAATCCAAATGCTAGTTCTGAGGCAGACGCAGAAGACACTCAAGTGATTAAGCAAAAGTTGCTACTCTATGAAATCAGCATACAACCTGCTCAAGCAGCTATGACTAGCAGGTAATCCTAATTCAATAAATCCTCTAGATTGTACAATAGTTAAATGATCATAACTTTGTTCCAACAGCCCCCGGGGGGTAAACATTATGTTTCCTTTAACAGTATTTATTGCAAGTATGGGCAGGCCCAGGATGAAAATCTATAGACACAGGACTGTCCTCTGTACACTTTTACTGAGAACTGAAAACTCTTTTGATTATCTGCATACCTACCCGACGAACAGACCAGAAGCAGGAAAAAAGAGTAGATAATGCAAAAAGAGCTGTACCTGATTCTGAGAAGCATTATCTCGATGGACAGCTAAAAGGGGAGCACAGGTAACCTACTTTCCATGTGATATTCTACTCATAATCAAATAATAACCTAGGTTTGTATTTCCAGCTAAAAGAAAAGCAGCAGCAGCCTAAGCAGATCAACTGAATACCAGAAGGTAACTGAACTGAATAAGAACTTTTTAAGTAGTTATGTAATTCCCAAATTTTAAAAATTGGCACACAGAGGTGTGTAGTGGAAACGAAATAGGTCTATTGATCAAGTCCCATGATCATAGGTGCTCAGGTTCTATTCTGCTACACTAGAATTTCTTTCTATGACATACGGTGTGAAGTAAGCGGATCAAATACAAACTCTAAGGAACAGTGTGAAAGTTCTTTAAAAAATAAAAACAGAGCTACCATATGACCCTGCAATCCCACTCCTGGGCGTATATCCAGAGAAAAACGTGGCCCAAAAAGATGCATGCACCGCAGTGTTCACGGCAGCACTGTTCACCACGGCCAAGACGTGGAAGCACCTAAACGTCCACTGAGAGGAACAGACAGAGAAGATAGGGTGAGCCGCCGTCCTGTGCTCAGCCACGTCCCACTCTCTGTGACCCCTGGCCTGTAGCCCACCAGGCTCCTCTGTCCCTGGGGATTCTCCAGGCAAGAATACTGGACTGGGTTGTCATGCCCTCCTTCAGGGGAAGGTGAGGGGTATATACACACACACATATATACATACATGTGCGTATATACACATATATATGTATATACACACACACACACATAATGAAATATTACTCAACCATTAAAAAGATTGAAATAAAGCCATTTGCTGTAACATGAATGGACCTAGCGTATCATACGGAGTGAAGTAAGTTAGACAGAGAAGGAGAAATATCATGTGACCTGCCTTATTTTTGGAATCTAAAAACAAGTGATACAAATGAACTTACTTACAAAACAGAAAGAGACTCACAGACTTTAAAAAGAGACTCATGGTTGTTGCGGGGTAAGGAATAGTGAAGGAATTTGGGAAGGTCATGTATACACTGCCATATTTAAGATAGATAACCAACAAAAACCTATTGTACAGCACATGGAACTCTGTTCAATGTTATGTGCCAGCTTGGATGGGAGGGGACTTTGGGGGAGAATAATAAATGTATATGCATGGCTGAGTCGCTTCACTGTATACCTGAAATTATCTCAACATTGTTAATTGGCTGTACCCCAATACAAAATGTTTTTGGTGTTAAAAAAAATCAATAAAAATAAAACTGGAAAAAGAAAAAAAAAGAACTCTAAGAAACCTTGAAAATGTTCTCAAAAAAAGAAAAACGGCAAATATGTGAGGTGACAGAAGTATTCATTAACTTCATGGGTGAAATCCTTTTGTAATACATAATGTATATCAAATCATCACGCTGTGCACTTTCAACATTTTAGAACCTTATCTATCAATTAAAACTCAACAAAGTTGGGGGGAAAAAAGGAACTCTTGAGATTTCTGTTGTGGTTATATTATGGTATTTATTATAATGGAATATGACTGAATAGTCATTGGAAGGACTGATGCTGAAGCTGAAATTCCAATACTCTGGCCACCTGATGCGAGAAACTGACTCGTTGGAAAAGACCCTGATGCTGGGAAAGACTGAAGGCAGGAGGAGAAGAGGACAACAGAGGATGAGATGGTTGGATGGCATCACCTTCTTGATGGACGTGAGTCTGAGCAAGCTCCGGGAGCTGGTGAAGGACAGGGAAACCTGGCATGTTGCAGTCCATGGGGTTGCAAAGAGTCAGACACGACTGAGCGACTGAACTGACTGAACTGATGACTGCTACTCCCGACTTTTTAGGCATTGGTTAGTATACCTAGCCTTTTTCACTAAATTGTATGTTACCTGAAGGTCTAGCTTTCAGGTGAATCCAAAGCTCTCTAGTTAGGTAATGCTGTTAAGGTAAAGCGCAGGACTAATTAAAAGCTATGAGTCCTTGGGTTTTGCTTTGTTCCACCCAAGGCACAAACCATACCCTGACATCTAGCCGGTACCTAATGATAGTATGCTGCTACTCAGAATGGATAACAACAAAGTACGGATGAACTCTGCAAACTCCACACAAATATGGGGGGGGAAATTAAAGCTTCTACTTTCTGGATGGGACAACAGAAGTGCTAATTCATGTGAAAAGGGCAGTACACACTTTTGAGATGCCAGGGCATTACCGTAGGTGCTTCATGGTTTGCTCAATTAATGCCCTGGAGACCAATGAAGGTTCATTAACTTTTACTAGACTATCATTCTGTTAATGAAAAGCAGAAGAACAAAAAGGACATACTGGATATTACACTTTGGAGTAGTTTGTATGGCTGGCCACACAGAGGCCTACACACCTCTCCAGCACCACTCCCCTGGAGAAGCTGCTATGGATGCCAGCTACTGCTTTTTCTCCCTTCCCAAACAGATACAGCTTGGTCTAGAGCGGCACTGCCCCATAAGAAGGAGAATTATTCGCTTCACACCCAACACCCCCATGGGGCTCAGCATCCTTATAACAGTAACAACAGGCAGTCAGGGATGAGAAACTGTTAACCAAAACTTCTCAAAACCCTCTCAGACATACACTTTTCCTCTACTCTGGGTCTCAAGGTCTTTGATTAGCCTACCATAAGGCTCGAGAAGTGTTAAAGTTAGGCCGAGGCTCAGCCACATGTTCGTCCTGTTCTGGGCTGTCATCTTCCATGCTGGAGAATCCCATCTCATCTTGAAACTGAGGGCAAAGGGAAAGAAGGATTTTCTTGGGGAATTGGCACGTAAAAGTCACCCCAACAGTGACAGGGGAAAATGAAGACTGG
The DNA here is from genome assembly GCF_032405125.1 of Capricornis sumatraensis. Taxonomy (NCBI): domain Eukaryota; kingdom Metazoa; phylum Chordata; class Mammalia; order Artiodactyla; family Bovidae; genus Capricornis; species Capricornis sumatraensis. The sequence goes on along the minus strand of NC_091070.1, from coordinate 116,308,529 downwards.
TTGACAGGACTTTAATAATGCTGTCACACAGAAAGAGCATGCACTGGATCCTTTCTCACTTCTGGGCTCAACCAGTCCAGCACATGGCATAATTTTCATGCCAGAAAAAAACTTTCTCACTTGGCCAACTTGTAATGGTAAAGACAGAGCATGGATAACTCAAAATGATCAGATTATCTTTTAAGAGAGAAATTTATGAAAAAAGAAACTATAATTAGTTTGCAATCTTTAAGGATGTACCATGTGACAGTTGAAAAGATTATGTAAAAGCTCATAAGGAAAACTTTACTAAGATATGGATATTCAAAGTCTATTAGTTACCAAAATTCTCCTGTCACTATATTCTCTCCTGGGTGGACTGCAAGGAGAAGGCTTGGTCAGACCACTGTTCTGGAGAGAGAGGCCCTGAGACCAAAGGATAGAGCTTGCTGGAAAATCCACCTTTAGTGTCCAAAGTTCTCATTCAAAGATCACTACTCACAGTTTCAAACGACTCTTCCATCAGTTCATTCATGTCCTTTTCTGCAAAAAAGCCAAATAGTATGTTGTTGGCACATACTTATCTCATTTTGCAATAGAGGGAATTCCAGGAAAACAAAGAAAGTTATTTTTAGCAAGGCTTTTGACAAAATCCTCAAATGTATTAATATCCATCATTCACTCATTCAAAAACATTTATTGAACAACAACTATATGCTTTAATCCCTGTTCTAGATGCTCAGATATATGACAGAAACTCTCATGAATGAAGCTCAAATTCTAGTGGGAAAACAAACAAAAACATAAGCTAGGCATTTTTTTTTTTGTTTATTTATTATCTGTGGTCACCCCGGTCTTTGTTGCTGTGTGCAGACTTCCTCTAGTTGTGGAGAACAGAGGGAACTCTCTACTTTGTGGTGGCATGGGCGTCTCATTGCAGGGGCTTCCCCTGTTGCAGAGCATCAGGCTTGAGAGAACTGGCTCAGCAGCTCAGGCACATGAGCTTAGTTGCCCCAATGCATGTGGAATCTTCCTGCACCAGGGACTGAGCCCATGTCCCCTGTATTGTAAGTGGATTCCTGACCACTGGACCACCAGGGAAGTCCTCGATGATTTTATGAGATAAATTCACAGTCTGCTGGCCTATCCTACTGAATGGAGTCAAGAGAGAAGTCTCCAGTAATGTGTCAAAGAACTCTATCTTTGGACCAGCAATGCCATTAACAACTGAAAACAGCCAGAAAACACACTTTTCAAATCTGTAAATGATACAAAGCTGGCAGGGATCACCAAACCAACCAATGACAGATTCAAAATTCTAGGTTTTCTCAAATTAATTGGATGAAACGGAATAGGGATAAACAAGTCATGCATTTAGGATTTTCAAAAATCAGTTTCTTAAGTGCACAAAAAGGTAACATGGCTTAAAACCAATTAATCTGAAAAAGGTCTCAATTTTTTTGGTTGGCCTTCAGATCAATTCTAGAGGACTGTGATCATTTCTATAAAAGCCCTACTTAAGAGGGCATTAAAAAGCTAAAATCCAAACGTTTATGAGGATGTGAATCAACTGGAACTCTAAAAAGAATATAAAAGATCTTTGGAAAAAGGGCTGGCAATTTCTCAGAATATACAGCTACTATATGACCAACGATTCCTCCCCTAGAGAGCTGACCAAAGGAAATAAAATATTTGTTCACAACTCTAACAAGAGAAAACGTACACAATGGAATATTACTCAGCCATAAAAGAAATACATTTGAGTCAGTTCTAATGAGGTGGATGAACCTAGAGCCTATTATACAGAGTGAAGTAAGTCAGAAAGAGAAAGATAAATATCATATACTAATGCATATATAGAGAATCTAGAAAGATGGTACTGATGAATTGATTTGCAAGGGAGCAATGGAAAAACAGACATAGAGAACAGACTTATAGACATGGGGAGAGGGAAGGAGAGAGTGAGACGTATGGAGAGAGTAAAATGGAAACTTACATTACCATAATAAAAGTGATAACCAAAGGGAATTTGCTGTATGTCTCAGGGAACTTAAACAGGGGCTCTGTATCAACCTAGAGGGGTCGGATGGGGAGGCAGATGGGAGGGAGGTTCAAGAGGGAGGGGACAAATATACACCTATGGCTGATTCATGTTGAGGTCAGACAGAAAACAACAAGGTTCTCTAAAGCAATTATCCTTCAAACAAGAGAGTTCAGAGCTATCTTTGTTCAAGACAGCCAGAAATTAGAAAGAATCACGGGTCTATCAACAACTAGAGATTGAAAAATAAACAAATTGGTATATTTCTACACTGGAATTCAACTCAGCAATAAAAAGGAAGAAATTAAATAATACAAGCAATACACATGAATCTCAGAAACATGCTAAGTGAAAGAAGCCTTACACAACACAACACATACTACATGATTCCATTTACAGGAAGTTTTAAAACAGGCAAACACCTAATCTGTGATTTAAAAAAAAAACAAAAACAGAACAATGGTTACACCTGGGAGAATGGTCAGGGTACTGATCTCGAGGGGCCAGTAGGTACTTTGGGGGTGATAAATATCTATCTTGTTAGGGCTTTCACTCATCAAACCTCACTGAATAGTACACTTAAGATTTCTATGCAATAATGTGTATATGAGTGACGTGAAGTCACTCAGTTGTGTCCGACTCTTTGCGACCCCATGGACTGTAGCCAACCAGGCTCCTCTGTCCATGTGATTTTCCAGGCAACAATACTGGAGTGGATTGTCATTTCCTTCTCCAGGGGATCTTCCTGACCCAGGGATCGAACCCAGGTCTCCCGCATTGTAGACAGACGCTTTACCGTCTGAGCCACCAGGGAAGTCAATAATTTATATAATAATGTATATAAACATACTTAAAAAGAAAAACTGTAAACAAATATTCAGTTCTAATTCATGATGCATGTGGGCTAAGTCGCTTCAGTCGTGTCTGATTCTTTGCAAACCGATGGATTGCGGCCCGACAGGTTTCTCTTTCCATGGGATTCTCCAGGCAAGAATAATGGAATGGACTGCCATTCCCTTCTCCAGGGGATCTTCCCGACCGAAGGATTGAACCTGTGGTACCCTATCTCTCTTGCATGGGCAGGTGGGTTCTTTACCACAAGCACCACCTGGGAAGCCCCTAATTCATGATATGCATAATGAAATTGCTGCTGCTGCTGTGTCACTTCAGTTGTGGCCGACTCTGCGTGACCCCACAGATGGCAGCCCACCAGGCTCCACTGTCCCTGGGATTCTCCAGGCAAGAACACTGGAGTGGGTTGCCATTTCCTTCTCCAGTGCAGGAAAGTGAAAAGTGAAAATGAAGTCGCTCAGCTGTGCCCAACCCTCAGTAATCCCATGGACTGCAGCCTACCAGGCTCCTCCGTCCATAGGATTTTCCAGGCAGGAGTACTGGAGTGGGGTGCCATTGCCTTCTCCCTGATGAAATGTTTAGATATCTACAACTCACTATGAAATGCTTAAAAAAAAAAAAAAAAGATTTGGAGACGGATAGAGAAATAAGTGAAGCGCTGCATAATTAATATATGAAAAGTTAACTATAGAAAGTAGGTGGTGAGAATATGGGTGTCCACTGTACAATTCTTTCAACTTTTCCATATGTTTGAAGTTTCATAATAAAATGTAATAAGGGAGAAATTTTCCTAAAAACAAAGGCTAGAATCCAGAAGAAGGTTAACTTGAGGGGTGAAGTGTGGAAAGGCTGAAATGTAGAGAACTGAAGAAACTTGGTATGTTTAGCACAGTAAAGAAAAAAATGTAGGAAAAGAAACATACTGTGCACATTTGGGGGTAAATTATATTCTTAGCAATAATGGACAAAAGAGAAACATAAAAGATAGATTCAGGTTCCATAAGGAAAACATTAACTGAGGAGGTGTTTGAGAGTAGGACAAGCTATCTGCAGAATTGATGAACTCCCTGTCACCCCAGTTCCCCAAACAGATTGAAAGGCTACATCAGAGAGGCCATGAAAATGCTTACGTGGGAAGAAAACATATGTAACCACAGGAAGCTTTCCAAAGTCTGTGATTGCATACTGTAGTAAAAAGTGATCTCTTGCAGTTCTTGAGTATTCTCCATCAAGTTTAGCACAATACCACAGACCCTGAATAATAACCATGGGACCCATACGAAGTGCCACTAGTGATGCTGGAAGTGCTCCCAAGAAGCACGGTCAGGACATTACAAGAGAACACTGAATTGCCTGATAGGTACCAGAGACTGCAGTCTGCAGCTGTGATTTCCTACCATTTCAAGATAAACGAAGCCAGTTTAAAGACCTTTGGAAGAAAGAAAAGGAAATTCATGAAGCCATAGCTGAAGCTACACAAGCAGGTGCAAAAACCTAGAGCTTTTTGCAAAATACTTTTTTATCTCATGTTGAGAATGCAACTTTTATGTGGGTGGAGGATTGCTATAAGAAAGACATACCTATCTGACACGATTTGAGAAACAGCAAAGTCATTATACAATTTAAAGCAAAAGGAAGGTGAAGGACATAAGGCTAGAGAATTTAGTGCCAACAAAGGATGGTTTGATAATTTTAGAAAGAGGTTTGGCTTAAAAACTGTCAAGATAACAGGAGAAGCAGCCTCTGCTGATGCAGAGGCAGCAGGCGAGTTCCCAGATGGCATTAAGAAAATCATTGAGGAGAAGGAGTATCTGCCTGATTGGTTTTTAGTGCAGACAAAAATGCCCTAATCTGGAGGAGGGGGGAAAAAAGCCACAAAAGACATTAATTAGTAAGAAAGAGAAGCAAGCACCAGGATTTAAGGCAGGAAGGGAGAGACTAAGTCTACTGTTCTGTGAAAATGCAGTCAGGTTTATGAGCAGGACTGCCCTTCTCTATTAAGCTGCTCACCCCAGAGCCTTGAAGGGAAAAGATAAAACAGGAGCTACCAGTCTTTGGATATTTAAAAAAAAAAAAAAAAGAGGCCCTTTCTCTGGATTGGTTCCATCAATGCTTTGTCCCTGAAGTCAGGAAATACCTTGTTTTTTAAGCTTCTTTTCATATAGGACAGTGCCCCTGGCAACCCAGAACCCCATGAATTCAACACTGAAGGCATCTAAGTGGTCTGTGAAGTCACTCAGTCGTGTCCAACTCTTTGCGACCCCATGGACTATATAGTCCATGGAATTCTCTAGGCCAGAATACTGGAATGGGTAGCCTTTCCCTTCTCCAGGGGATCTTCCCAACCCAGGGATCAAACCCAGGTCCCACGCATTGCGGGCAGATTCTTTACCAGCTGAGCCACAGGTCTACTTGCCTCCAAAGCTGTCTCCAATTCAGCCTTTAGATCAGGAGTCCTAAGGACCTTAAAGGCGCATTACACAGGATATTCTCACCAATATACAAGTGCCCCTATGGAGAGAACATCATGTAAGCCTGGAGGAAGGATTACACTATTGAAGATGCCAAGATCCCCGTTAGGGAAAAAGCCAAGAAAGCCATCAAACCTGCAACAATAACTCCCCACTGGAGAAAACCGTGTTCAGAAGTCATGCATGAATTCACAGGATTTACAACAGAGCCAATCAAGGAAATCAGGAAAGAGATTGTGAATATGGCCTCAAAAAGATGGAGGTGAAGAGATTCAAGTTTTGGATCTTAGAGAAATTCAAGAGCTAACAGACCCTACACCAGAGGAATTAACATAAGATGACTTGATGGAGATGAGTGCTTCCAGACCAGTGCCAATGAGCACTGATATAAGACAATCTGGCAGAAGAATTCTGATTATTTAAGACTGCCTTTGATTTCTTTTACATGGCACCTTCATGATATAGACTCTGAAACCAAAGCACATGGTGGGAGACGGATTGGTACCATACAGAAACATTTTTAAAGAAATGAAAAAGCAAAAAAGTCAGACAAAAATTACAATGTATTTCCACAATGTCACACTCTCTGCTTCCTCATCTGCCTCCATCACCTCTTCTGTCTCACCACCCCTGCAACAGCAAGACCAACCTCCCTTCTTTCTCCTCTTCCTCCTCAGCTGACACAATGTGAAGACAAGGAGGATAAAGGCCTTTTTCATGATCCACTTCTACTTAATGAACAGTAAATAGTCACCATGCCAACAGTTAATAAACCTATCTGTTGTGTATATATGCATGTCTTTATGTGAAAATCTAATAACTGTATGGCAAGAACTGTGTGAGATGTTTCTGTGTCATCATCATTATCATTGCCCAAGTATTAGAACATCATGTGCAAGACTTATACTGAAATGAATAGCCTACGCTTACAGAAAGTGATATTTAATATAAAATTAACAATGTGTTAGCTTTATTACTGATTTATAACTTTGCTTTCAAAGAGTTACATTACCGTACAGTATGCCTCTCTCTTGTAATCAGAGAAACCTTGTATCAGCCTCTCATTTTTTAAAAATGTAACGATGTTAACAATCCTGTACATGAATATTGACTAAATGTTACTTTTGTTCAGTCTTTAAGTCATGTCTGACTGTTTGCAACCCCACAGACTGCAGCACGCCAGGTTTCCCTGTCCTCTGTTATCTCCCAGAGTTTGCTAAAATTCATGTCCACTGAGTGGTGATGCTATCTAACCATGCCATCCTCTGCTGTCCCTTTCTTCTTTTGCCTTCAGTTTTTCCCAGCATCAGGGTCTTTTCCAAAGAGTTGGCTCTTTGCATCAAGAGGCCAAAGTATTGAAGCTTCAGCTTCAGCAACAGATGTTCCAATGAATATTCAGGGTCGATTTCCTTTAAGATTACCTGGGTTGATCTCCTTGCCATCCAAGAGACTCTCAAAGTCTTTAGCACCACAGTTCGAAAGCATCAATTCTTCAATGCCCACTCTTCTTTATGGTCCAACTCTCACAAACATACATGACTACTGAAAACACCATAGCTTTAACTATACGAACCTTTATTGACAAAGCAATGTCTCTGCTTTTTAATATGCTATCCAGGTTTGTCATAGCTTTCCTTTCAAGGAGCAAACATCTTTTAATTTCATAGCTATAGTCACCATCCGCAGTGATTTTGGAGCCCAAGAAAATAAAATCTATCACTGCTTCCACTTTTCCCCCTTCTGTTTGCCATGAAGTGATGGGACCTGATGCCATGATCTTAGTTTTTTTAAGGACTATAATATTGTAAGCCATAAAATTTCTGTAACAATTCATTCATCTACAGGCCAGGGTACCATGAAGCAATCCTATCAATTACACTAGGCTACTATCAAGCCATCATAGCATTGTTTCTTCATTATCAATGCATGAATCCTTATACCAGTAAATAAATATGAATTTCTTTATCACATCATCTTTTCATTTCTCATGTCCAGTTGACACATATGCCTACACTGTTCTGTATCATATAAGACAATACTAACACAATGACAAATGATTTATCCTATAAACAGACAACACAAACCTAAAGTATCAATAAATACAGTATTGTAAATGTATTTTGTCTTCCTTATGATTTTCTTAATAACATTTTCTTTTCTCTAATTTACTTTATAGCAAGAATCCTCCAGCCTTTTCTTTCTATACTTTTTGTTTGATTCTTGGTACTTGCCTTTCAATGCTTCCTCTAACCTTAACTGTCATAACATACCAAAATAAACGGAAGACCTTCATAAAGAAAAAGGCACTCTAATCTCAAAAATGACATGAAAGATGAACTAAAGCAACAAAACAAAACATAAGTGCTACAGGACTGTGCTCACATAATGCTCTTTGGACAAAGACCTGCATGGTTCAGGTACATAATGAACACTTTGGCACACTGACAAAGCTTTCTTCATAACCTTGTCACCAGCTGACGTTTACCCTCACCACGTGGTGTTCACTCTCCCAGGACAGGGGATACAAATCAACAGTTCCTGAAACATCTTATCCATTATTGGCAAATGAGCAACGGAATAATTTTTTAAAACATGACTCAAGCCAAGTTATCTGTTTCCCATGCCTCCAATCTTGCTCTCTTTACCCACCAAATCAATAAATTAAACTGGCATTAAATCAAAGTGATGTTTCTAGAATCCAAGTCAGTTCCTACTGATTTCCTGCTTAAAACTCAATGAGCTCTCCTTTTTGACAGATCAAAAATCAAATCTAAGGTTCTCCAAGACCTGAACACTGCTTTTCTATCATCACTCACTCAGACAACTGAATCAAACGACTTACTATTTTTGAAACAAATGTATTGTTGTTTCATAATTTCATGGTCTGCAGACATTCTTCTATTTGAAATATCCTTCTCTGGCCCCATTCGCCAAAAATTTCTTATTGCTCCTTCTAAACTAAGATGAAACATCTCATTTTGTGAATCATCCCCTAAGCCATAGTATACATAGGACACTATATACCCTTTTCTAGGCCGCCAGGGTACCTTATACACGAGCTATTATTATAGCACTTATCACTTTGTACTGTAGCTGTTCCTGTCTGTATCCCCCTACTAAGCTGACATCCTACAGGCAGAGGCCATGTCTTACTCATTTCAGTACAATCGCTGCCAAATACTGGACTCAATTCGTGACTGTGGGATGTATAAATGAGTAACTGAAAGGATTCCTGAATATATATGTAAATTTAAAGAATTATAGAAATAAATGGTAGAGGAAACTTAAATGTCTTAATCTAAGTGGGCTACAAGCTTCACCCTCAAAAATCTGCAAAGTAAACAAAAAGCAGATGTGGAAAAGTCAAGAGCATGACTCATAAAAAACACAGACTCACTGGTGATTCTTACTGCCTGGTCAGTGAGAAATCCTTTGCATCTGGTTCATCAAGTTCTTCTAGGAAATTATACTCTGGATTGTCATCATTTGCTTCCTCTAGGAAAAGAAAATGTTTCAGACACTTTTTCCCAACTGTGAACTCATACCTCTAAAGAATATTTAAGATGTTCAGCACCATAAGAATCTATTCCAATGCAACACACTTATTCTGAAGATTCTATTTTTTATTTATTTTTTGACCATTCCACGAAGCTTGCAATATCTTAGTTCCCTGACCAGGAATTGAACGCAGGCCCACAGCAGTGAAAGCAAAGATTTCTAACCAGTGGAACCCCAGGGAACTCCCTATTCTGCAGTTTTTACACAACTAGTCTTTCTTTTTTTCCCTCAGTGCCAGTGTACAAATCATTTCCCATAGCTGATTCATCTCACCTATTCTCCTTGCTAACCTAAGTTCCTTCGAACAAGTCCCTCCCAACATGAAGCCTACACAACCCACTGGACCAATCTCATCCATTGAGGGCAGAAACTAAAAGGAAGAAGGAACACAACACTAGACCCTGGGAAAAGGAGACCTCACATACAGTAACTTACCGAAAAATGAAAAGATAAGAGAAATATTGTGCAAATGAAGGAACAAAGTAAAAAATCACAAGACCAAATAAATGAAGAGGAAATAGCCAAACTACCTGAAAAAGAATTCAGAGAGATGATAGTAAAGATGATCCAAAATCTCGAAAACAGAATGGAAAAAATGACAGAATCAATGAACACATTTAACAAGGATCTAGAAGAAATAAAAAATAAACAGGGATAGACAATACAATTACTGAAATTAAAAATACTCTAGAAAAAAATCAATACTCAAATAATTAAGGTAGAAAACAGATAAGTGAGCTAGACAATAGAATGGCGGAAATAACTGCTGAAAAGCAGAATAAAAGAAAAAGAATGAAAAAAATTGAGGATAGTCTCAGAGACCGCTGGAACAATACTAAACAGATTTGAATTATAGGGGTCTCAAAAGAGGAGAAAAAGAGTCTGAGAAATTTTTTGAAGAGATTATAGTTGAAAACTTCCCTAACATGCCAAAAGAAATAATCAAATCCAAGAAGCACAGAGAATCTCCTTCACGGTAAACCCAAGGAGAAAGGCGCCAAGACACATACTAATCAAACTAACAAAAAATAAAACAAAGAAAAAATATTAAAAGCAGCAAGTGAAAAGCAATAACTAAACTGGAGAAGGAGTTCATCAAGGCTGTATATTGTCACCCGGCTTATTTAACTCATAGGCAGAGTATATCATGCGAAATGCTTGGCTGGATAGCTCACAAACTGAAATCAAGACTGCCAGGAGAAAGATCAACAACCTCAAACACGCAGATAATGCCACTCTAAAGGCAGAAAGCAGAGGAACTAAACAGCCTCTTGGTAAGGGTGAAAGAAGAGAGTGAAAAAGCCTGGCTTAAAACTCAACATTCAAAAAACAAAGATCGTGGCATCCAGTCCCATCACTTCATGGCAAATAGATGGGGAAAATGTGGAAATAGTGACAGATTTTATTTTCATGGGCTCCAAAATCAATGCAGATGGTGACTGCAGCCATGAAATTAAAAGACGCTCCTTGGAAGAAGAGCGATGACAAACCTAGAAAGCATATTAAAAAACAGAGACATTACTTTGCCAACAAAGGTCTGTAAAGTTAAAGCTGTGCGTTTTCCAGTAGTCATGTATGGATGTGAGAGTTGGACCATGAAGAAAGCTGAGATCAAAGAATTGATGCTTTCAAATGGTGGTGCTGGAGAAGACTCTTGAGAGACTCTTGGATAGCAAGGAGATCAAACTAGTCAATCCTGAGGGAAATCAATCCTGAATATTCACTGAAAGAACTGATGCTGAAGCTGAAGCTACATTGCTTTGGCCACATTGGAAAAGACTCTGATGCTGGGAAAGATTAACGGCAGGAGGAAAAGGGGGTGACAGAGGATGAAATGGTTGGATGGCATCACCGACTCAATGGACATGAGTTTGAGTAACTCCAGGAGATAGTGAAGGTCAGGGAAGCCTGACATGCTGCAGTCTGTGGGGTCACAAAGAGTCGAACATGACTTAGCAACTGAACAACAACATACAAGGGAAACCCCATAAGATTAACAGCTGATCTTTCAGGAGAAACTCTGCAGGCCAGAGGGAATGGCAGGCTATATTTGAAGTACTGAATGTGAAAAACCTACAACCAAGATTACCCGACCTGGCAAGGATCTCATTCAATATTGATGGAGAAATCAAAACCTTTGCAGACAGGTAAAAGTTAAAAGAGAATTTAGCAGCACCAAACCAGCTTTACAACAAATGTTACAGGGACTACTATAGACAGGAAACACAAGAGAAGGAAAAGACCTACAAAAACAAATCCAAAACAATTAAGAAAATGTCAATAGGAACATATATATATAATTACTTTAAATGTAAATGGATAAAATGTTCCAACCAAAAGACACAGACTCCTGAATGGATACAGGAACAAGACCCATATACATGCTGTCTACAAGAGGCACTCTTCAGACCTAGAGACACATATAGACTGAGAGGATGGAAAAAGACATTCCATAGCAATTCTTATATAAGACAAACTAGACCTTAAAATAAAGAATATTACAAGAGATAAGGAAGAAGTAATTTGCTTACTGCCCACCTAACAACTTCAAATTGGTAACATGAAAATAATTAGCTGAAAATTGTAAAAACCAACTAATTGTAAGCTGAAATCTACCTAAGTTAATCATTTTTAAAAGGCAAAGAAAGGAGAAAAAACAACTCAAGGTATGTAAATCAATTTTAAAAGAACAATTAAAATTCTGCAAGAATAAATACCAATCCAGAGAAAGGTTTAATCACGAACACCTGCAGCCTGAAAACATAATTTAACAGTGTATATCGATTGTAACACAATGCTGATACTTCAAAATAAACCAAAATGTTACTTAACAAAAGCAAAACAACAAAAAGAATAGGCACTAAATTATAACAGCAATTACTCTGGGGCTTCCTTGGTAGCTCAGCTGGTAAAGAATTTGCCTGCTAATGCAGGAGACACCGGTTCAATTCCTGGGTCGGGAAGATCCTCTGGAGAAGGGATAGGCTACCCACACCAGTATTCTTGGGCTTCCCTGATGGTTCAGCTGGGAAAGAATCTGCCTGCAATGCGGAAGACCTAGGTTTGATCCCAGGGTTGGGAAGATCGCTTGGAGAAGGGAACAGCTACCCACTCTAGTATTTCTAGCCTGGAGAATTCCATGGACTATCCATGGGGTTGCACAGTCAGAGACGACTGAGCAACTTTCACTTTCACTCTGAGTAGTAAGATTATGAGTGATTTTTATTTTTTTCTTTCAACTTTTCAATATTTTCCAAAATGCACATATATGAATTTTCAATCTTCCTTCTTTCTTCCTTTCTGCTTTTTATGTGACATTTCTATTTGGTCAAAAAAAGTTACTTGGCGGGGGCAGGTGGTGGTAAAAGGGAGTCAAAATGTACTTCTTTTACTGGTATTATTTGCTTAGTCACTAAGCCGTGTCCAACTCTTTTGCAACCCCATGGATTGTAGCCTACCAGACTCCTCTGTCCATGGAATTTCCCAGGCGAAATACTGGAGTGGGTTGCCATTTCCTTCTCCAGGAGATCTCTCTGACCCAGGGTCCAAATCCGCATCTCCTGCACTGACAGGCAGATTCTTTTCACCACAGAGCCACTGAGATGGTGGCATTACTGGCACATACAGCTAACAGAAGTATTACAAGGTGGGAGAATCAACTTTCAATTATCCAGATTAATGAGGGGCAGTAGTACTACTGATAATACTATAACAAAAATGTTTCTTTTATCTACATTTGATATTTTTTATTTTATTTATCTATTCTTGGACATTAACTGACAGTTAAACCCCCCTGAGCCCCTACTTAATTTCACATTCCGTCTCTAGCACTTTAATTCTGCATTTTCTTCCATTCCTTCTGGTCTTCATGTCACAAACATACCACAGCCAAGGAGAAAATTTAAGTCACGTGGTTGCAAGACTAGCTATTTCCCTTTCCACTCCACTGTACAAATTATCACTGGGACTTTCATCCTTCCCTTTTTAATTTCATCATTTGATTTCCTTTTCCCAAAATCTCTCCTAAATCTACTCTCAAAGATCAACCTTTAAATGTAATATTTTTCTCAGGTATCAATATATCTCCTTGGTCGCTAAGTTTTAAATAAAGTACCTGCACTTAAAACTCTCCTGCCTCCTTGACTTTCACTATTATTGATACTTCTCAAGTTTTCCCTTCTCTATCATTTTCTACCATGTTCCTTTCCATGAGAAGAACCACAATCAAAACTTTTTTCATTCTACATCTTAACAAACTTCAATCTCAGTTTTCTATTTTTCCTTGATGGCCTCAATGTAACCTCACACTCCCCATATCTAAAGTCGAACTCATTTTAACCCCTCAAATACCTCCCCAACAAAGGCATGCTTCACCATCCCCCAACTCAGATAAATTAAATGTTATCAGTCTCTGAGTAATATTAATTCTTTCTTTCTAATATCTCTAAGACATACCCTTTCTTCTCAATACTTTACAAGGTCTCAAAGGCATAACAGCATGACTCTGTATAGTAATCTGAATTTATCCTTTCTATTTGAAACCCTGTTACACACCCATACAAACACAGCACTTTTACATGTTTGTAGAAAATGCTATTCTATTTCCACTCCTTTACCCTAAACCATTGAATTCTATCAATACACCAAGATCCAGTTTCAAAAATCTTAATTACTTGTACCTCACTTCCATTCAATCACATATTGTCCTAAACTGCACCAAATGAATTAGGTGCTTGTGTCTTCTCTTCCCAACTAGATTATAAGTGTTCTGAGGTTAGAAGTATGCCTTCTGCTTTTTATTTATTAGTGAGCTATAACCTTCAGGAAAAGTTCAAACATTCAAGCATAAAAAACAAAGCCCATCACAATCTAAACACAATCTAACACTCTGACATCATCTTTCACTACCTCTCCTGCCTCTGCTCAGACTGTTCTTCGGCTAAGATACTCCATGCCACCATTCCATCAAATCACAATTCATCCTTCAGGTCCTAAGGGTTATGGCATCTCTGGAGAGCCTTGCCAAATGCCATAGGCAGTAGTCTCTCCCTTATAGCTGCTGCCCCTCCTCAAGGCCCACTTCACAAACAGCCACCAAATATTAATAGGCCATACACAGTTCATCCCTACAGAAATGATGAAAAGATAAAATGGAAGGAAAGAGGGCTTCCTTGGTGGTCCAGTGGTTAAGAATCCACTTTGCAATGCAAGGGACACCGGTTCCTGATCCCTTCTCTAGGAAGATTCCTCAAGCCGCGTGGCAACTAAGCCTGTGTGCTACAACTACTGAGGCAGTACCCCCAGAGCCCGTGCTCCACCGTGAGAGAAGCCACTGCAGTGAGAAGCTTGCACATGACGACGAAAATAGCCCCACTCTCTGCAACTAGAGAAAGCCAGCGTGCAGCAACAAAGACACACCACAACAGAGCAAATACATAAACCCTAAAACAAAAAGGGAAAGAAAAGAATACGGAAGATGATCAAGGAAATAGGAGGGGAGAAGAAAGTTTCCACCCTTTCATAATGTTCAGTGCTGACCCTTACAAAGACCAACGTTCCAATTCCAAACCCAACCAGGCTCCCCTTTCAGAAATGCTGTTTTATAAAGGCACTGCAGAGAGTGCAGTGACAAGCGCAAAGGCAATGACAAGCTGGTACTAACAAGGTAAATGGAAGCCAAAGATCTTCCATGTCTCACCTCCTTCTTCCTTGACCTCTTCACTAGGCTCTTCTGAAAAAGGCTCCTTAGCGACAGGATGATCGCCTGGGTCTTCTTGAGTAACTGACCCAGGTCTGAGTGCAATTTTCTTCCCTCTCCTTGAGCTAGTGGCCTGGAGTTTTCCTTTACCAAGGTGTGTATTTACAGGCTGGGAAGACTCCAAGGAAGGAAGGGTGAGTCCCTGAGAGATGGCCACATCCACAGCTTCCAGAACTGCCACATTTGTGTCCTCGGTGAGCATCCTAGAGCTCAAAGATGGGTCCTCCATACCAAGCTGAATGCCTGCATCCTGCACTTCAAGGTCAGCTGCTCTGCCATGACTTGGACTCCAGGACAGGGACACTGACCCCAGGTCTTTCACTTGGTCAGATTCTGGTTTAACAGCTGACTGCAGGTCTAAGTCATCTTCCTCCTGGTTGCCCTGATGCTGTGGGGACTCTGTCAATGTAGTTCTTCTCTTCTTACAGGGCAACATTTTCCAAGTCCCACTTTTGTTCCATCCTGAAAGGATAAAGGCAAGTTCTTATCACTTTCCTATTAATTAATGGTAATAAATTTCCTCAGATATACTTTTCAGAGAAGGCAATGGCAACCCACTCCAGTACTCTTGCCTGGAAAATCCCATAGACAGAGGAGCCTGGTAGGCTGCAGTCCATGGGGTCACAAAGAGTCAGATACGACTGAGCAACTTCACTTTCACTTTGCACTTTCATGCATTGGAGAAGGAAATGGCAACCCACTCCAGTGTTCTTGCCTGGAGAATCCCAGGGACGGTGGAGCCTGGTGGGCTGCCGTTTATGGGAGCGCACAGAGTCGGACACGACTGAAGTGACTTACCAGCAGCAGCAGCAGATATACTTTTACTTATTCAAGTTCAAACACGAACACTGTACTTTACACCAAATGCAATCTCCCATTCGGTGGGAAGTAAGAGACAGAATGCCTGAGTTCAGATCCTAACTCTATAACTGATTACTGTGTTATCTTGCCTGAGTGACTTCACCTACCCAAATTTTGGTTTCCTCAACTATGAAAGATAATAATTTTTCTAACCTTATGGAGTTGTTATAAGAATTAAATAGTAAATGATTAGTAAGTGTTAATTACTACTATTACCATCAGGGAGGTAGGATAGCGTGATGTTGAGAGCAAATTGTGGAGTCAAACCATCTGGATTTGTTTCCCAAGTAAGCTTTGTGACCTTGCATAAGTTACTTTACCTGAATTTCATTTCTTCAGCTATAAAATGAAACAAAAATCGCACTTCCATCATTAAATAGTAATTTATTAGATCAATAAATGTTTCCCATTGTTGCTTTTATAAACAGGTATTTCCCTTAACAGAAAGAATCCAAAAGCAAAGTGTGGTTGTTTAAAAAGGTTAGACTATATTAACAAAAATTTTGTACTGAAAACAAGAGAGATTCCTAACTTTTGTGTATACTATGATATTTCTGAACAGTTGACTTCAATTCCAAATATCACACTTTAATGGCAACAACAACCTAAAGTGGAGGTTATCTTCTCATATGTTCTTATAGCATCTATTTGCAAACCTCTTTTTTTGTACGTACCACTTTTATGATTGCTTCTTGGCTCTTTCCCACCAGCTACGTGCTTTCTCACAAATTATGTGCTTTTTGAAGGAAAAGATTCTTTCAATGAGTACCTCTAGAATTCCAGGGACAGGGGAGCCTGTTGGGCTGCCATCTATGGGGTCGCACAGAGTCAGACAGGACTGAAACGACTTAGCAGCAGTACTCAGAAATATCTGCCCTACTGGAGACAATCATTAAGTGTTCCCTGAATGAATGAATGAATGTGTGAACTTTTTTGTGCATACTCTATGCAGGTTGGACCAAGGGCATTATATGAAAACTAACTGCATCTTTCTACCCCAAAAAACTTTACTCTCAATAAGATAGGTCCAAGAATAGAACATGCTGCCTTGTGTTACAGTGAGTTCTTCATCACTAACAATGTTCAAGTAAGGCCTGAATGCCCATCTACCAAGGCGCTAGATGAAAACCTGGATTAGAGGACGGCAACATAAAAGTGCTTTCTAAGACTTTGAACTACAAGGTTAGTTTTAAACTGCTTTAATTCCGTTTCTCCAGGACACTGGGAGAGACTCCCCAGCCCAGACCAAATGAACTTCTGTCCCTATCTTGATCATCACAGTTAAATTAACAAGATTCCTCTGATAAGGGAATGGTAAGGGAGAATTAAGGATCGTGGCATTAGTTTAGGCAAGTCATATTTCAGATAAATCATTGAGGTCCAAAAAGGCGGGGGTTGCGGGGGCGGGGGATGAAAAGAAAGGCAGCTACTATTCACTCAGTAGCCTGCAGGGATCTTCTCAGGCACTTCAAACACAAAAGAGGTTCTAAAGAGGCCCCCTCTTTGGGAACTGCAGTCAAACCAACAGGGTGAATGAATGCAAATAAGAAGGCGGCCCTAGCGCGAACTCCTCCTGGCCAAACATTTCACAAAGGGGTACAAACTGCGCTTTTCACCTCAGCGCCTAGCGCTGAGTCAGTCCCCACTCCCAGCTAGACGTCTTCACTCCCCTACCTCCGTCACGCACCCCGCACCAGCCCTCGGACCCGACCGCCTCAGCCTGAACATCCTTCGCCCGGACGTCCGCTCCAAACTGCCTCTTCCCGCCCTACAGGACACAACCCGTACCCTCACCAGCCGGCCCGCTCCCGCGGAAACACAGCTTCCTTATCACCGGAAGTCAGACAACGGCACCGACTTACTAACGCATCCCCGGGTCGCGGCGCGCCGCGCCGGGGTGTCAAGGAGCACGCTCCCAGCCCAGGCGCCATTCTATTTTAGGGCACAATGAAGCCAAAGCGCGAGCACTTCCGTTGTTGGCAAAAATATTTAAAGGCACTACCTTGCCTTTAAACAACACTGGGAGTTTAAGGTTCAGTGGTTTAAGTTGACAGTCCTCGCTGCAAAACACCTGGAATATGCAACCAAGGAAATGGAGAATTCATAAAATTTAAGAAAGAGAAATCCTGGGTTACAAATAGTGCAGTTTCCTGAATAAAGAGAAGGTAGTTTGAATTCAATCCATAGTAATTATTCATATCTGTATAACACTCTCCTTACAAAATGCTCTCACTTACGTTATCAAAGGTGATTTTTTTTAATCTTTACAATAAATTCTATAGGACAATGGCTATTATACCTTCCAGTTTATACAGGACACATTTTAGGCTCAGCTGGGTAGATGATTTTTACAAAGATACACAGCTATCAAATGGAATCAGGTATCAGGACTCTAGCTTCTAATGCATTAAGACAGTGTCCAGGAAGGTGCTTGGAGCATAGTCGAAGGCCAATAAATTCACATGTATTTTGAATGGATGAATAACTCCTAGAACGATGTTCTTTTCTCTTTCCAAGAAGGACAGAAGGTCAAAACTAGAAAAGAACATCCAACTCTCTCACTTTACAGGTAAACCACCACCATTTATATATTTAAGTAATTTATTTGACTTGATTCTGTCTGTAAACAGAATCTGCAGAATAAAAGGATCCACAGCTCAAAACGGTGAAGTTGATGTAATCATGGAGATAACCGCCAGCAGTCTGACTCTAATGTGAATCACACTAACTCTTCCATTCCAAAGATGTCTCTAGAAGCTTGGCTTTTCATTTGTGTCCTGCTTTTTGAAACTACACAATGCACAGACCTGTTGGTTTGCTCTGTCTCTCTCTCATCTAAGCTGTTCTAAGCATTTGAAACTTTTAGAAGAGAAATTCACCAACACCGATTAATTATTGGCAACCTTCATTAGTCTTTAAAAGGAAAAAAGCTTCAATTTTCACATCACAGAATCCATCCTTATTCTTGTTCTTCAGTTGCTTAAGTCGTCCGACTCTTTGAGACCCCATGAACTACAGCGTACCAAGCTTCTCTGTCCTTCACTATCTTCCTGAGTTTGCTCAAACTCATGTCCGTTGAGTCAGTGATGCCATCAACTATCTCATCCTCTGTCGCCCCCTTCTCTTGCCTTCAATCTTTAACAGCATCAGGGTCTTTTCCAATGAGTCAGCTCTTCCCTGGGTCTCCCGCGTTGCAGGCAGATTCTTTACCATCTGAGCCACCAAAGAAGTTTTACTTATACAATTCAATTATTTTCAGTAAACTTTCAGAGTTGTGCAGGTCTTCAATCAGAGCTTCTGAAGTTTAAGAAAGTTTCCATAATAATCCTTAGTGGTCTCAGAAACGCATAACAATAACGGTAATTGATACTGAAAAGCAGGCAATATATAATTTTATTTTTTCAAAATCCTACCTCCCTGTCGCCCAGAACATTCTGCTGCTATATTAAGCCTAGGGAATCGGAATCACAAGATCTAAAGGATCTCATACAACTTCTCCTTAGTCAGGCCACGGGGTTTTCGCTTTACAGACTCACAAGCCCATCAGTGGGCGGGGTCTCATTCTCCCGAAAATTTGGCAGCGGGAGGGGTCCCCTCCCAGGGATCTTCCGGAAAAGGGCGGGGCTTGCCTTCCGGAACTTTTCGGACAGAGGCGGAGTCTTCTGCCGAGGGCCGTTCGGAGGAAGGCGGGGCCTACCTCGCATCAGGACCAGTCTGGCTGCACCTGCATCCTTAGCTCAGAGCATCCCTGGAGCATCTTAAGAGGCGACCGCAGCTGTCAACCAGGGACCAGACCGTCGCAGGAGGCATCCGCCAGATACCTTCTCCCTGCCCTGGCCTAGCGCTCTGCAGCGGCGGCCTCCGGTACTTACCGGAGGTCCCAGACTTGTCCGACCGACCATTGCAAAAGCATTTATAGCAATAGCCTCTGATTAAGACATGGCTGAGATCACCAACATCCGACCTAGCTTTGGTAAGTAAAAATCTGGCAAACTAAGCCTGGGGTAGGTGAAACCGTTGCCAAGGCAAGGGAGCTCAGCGTCTAGGCAGAGCGTGAAGCCCAGATCAAGGCCTGGCCTGTGGTGGGTAGAATCGGGCCTGCGGTGGTGGTGTCGCGGGCAGTGGACAGCGCCCGAACCTGAGCTATGGGCTGCAGGGGCTGAGAAGGCCAAAGTCACACCTAGGGTGGGGACGTCCAGGATGCGAAAACCTTGTATGGTGCACTGTCAGTACCGCTGGAGGTGAGAAACCGAGAGCCTGCGAAGGACGTGAATCCCTCCCTCGAGGGGAGGAGAGGTGAGGTAGGCCGAGCCCTCCCCCTTGGGGCACGCAGGGCGGTGCCCCTTCCTCCCCCTCCCACTCCTCAGGGCTGCGGGGGAGGGAGGTGGCAAGGGGGATGGGGCATCAAGATGGCAGCTTGGAGACCGTGGGCTGTGTGGCAGGCAGCCAGGGGAGGCGGCGGCCTCTGGGGAAGGAGGGGTGCGGGGGTGGAGAGCAAAAGGGAAGCCACTCCTGAAGCCGGTCAGCTGGATGCTGGGGCCGGGAGGAAACGTGAGCCCTGCCATGTCTATTCTGCATCGTAATGGTGGGGTCCGTCCGATGCTACCAAATGGCGCTTGGCGCTGCTGGGCTGGGGGATGACGTGATGTCTATTTCTGGGCCTCCTGGCAGCGCCTAGGCTCTTCTTCTCAGTCCTTTGTTCCCTGTTTCCCTGGGCCGGCTTTTCAAAAAGGGGGACTCACCCGCGCTGGTGCCGGCGGGGGCCCGCCAAAGGGGGAGGGGCGCAAAGGCCGAGCCCGGGGGAGGCCGCTTTGTGTACCAGAGAAAGCATTACGTCATCTCGGAGCGGCTGGTCCCAGACCCAACCCTACAGGCTCCAAGATCAGTTACACTCCCTGGAGCAGAGAGTGGGGTGGAAAATAGGGAAGCAGATGGGAAAGAAAAGCTCGAGATGCAAGTTTTTCCTCCGGGGGATTCCTGCAAAATGTGCTGAGATAGCAAACTTCCTGTGCTGTTTTCCTGCCCCGCCCGCACAAAGAAAAATGAATTGCCCTGCTTCTGCCTCAGTCCTATCCCTGTTTGGATGGGAGAAGCAGGTGAGAGTTGCTGTCAGCCTAGGGTTCCTTGATTTCCCTTAAGAGATTCTATGTCTCAGACAATCCAGAAGGTTTGAGCATCCAGACTCCAGTGTTTAGGGTGGGGTCACAATCCAACTAGGAAATGGCTTTTCTCACTCCCTACTAGAAGGTTTATGGAAATTAACAAAACCCAGCCTGCTCTATCCCTTCAATGTCGGGAAGAATATCAGATCAGAGAAAGTATACAGACAACAGGTCACACCCATTTACTACTGGTTCACACTGATTCCCCAAGGATAAATCTTGATTATATTTTTCTTCCACTTCATCTTCTGCATTTTTATTATTTGAGTCCTAAATTTCCAAAATTGATGTCCCTTTTCTAATCACATGAATACTCCGTGATTTTCTTCTTGCTTTTTCTTTTTCTTCTTTTGCCTCCTTTCCATTATATTCTTTTCTCTAATTGCAGTTCCAGATTCCTTGGAAAGTTAGATGGTATAGAGCATAATATGGTGATGTCATTTAGAGGAAATATTAGTGGACAAAAGAAAAGAAATTATATCAGTCTTCTACATACTAAAAGACTTATAAACACCCTCCAGTGTATTCATTATTTTATATATATATTTGCTAGATGAGGAAACTGAGTCTAAGGGAAATAAAGTCAAACTAGTTAGGCTAGTGTTAGGATTTAAACCAATTTCCCATTGATGGCAAAATTCATTCTTATGTTACTGTGTCACACTGGCCTACTTGACCAGGAAAGGCTATTTTTGCAAAGGAAATGTCAATAAGCATGTCTGGTCAGAGGCTGAGAGAGCTGAACAAACCCAAATGTGTCTTATAGATCTTCAAATCCATATGGAAGGTCTCCACCGAGAACTCCCTGTAGAACTTCTGACTTTTTCACATCTCATAGAGTACTTCATTTCAAACTCCATAGCCCTTGTGAGATACAGCAAGCCAACACTCAATTATCTTTGACCTCATAGGACAAAAGGAGCAAGCAGCATGGGTCACTGCAACTTACAGCTACTTGAAAACACTCACTTCAGCTTTTAGTTCTAACTTACTTTTCCCACTAAGCCTTGGACTAAAACTAGACAGAGGGTCCTGAGTTTCAACATCTCTGATTTTTCTAGTTTACTGCCTTGGGTGTGGGGGAGAGATGTAGGGATTAACAAATACTTAAATGAAGAAGAAAGTAGAGCAAAAGTGGGAAAAGAGGTGGAAGCGTTGTGTTGTTTCTCAGTCACTAAGTCATGTCCAGTTCTTTGCAACCCCGTGGACTGTAGCATGCCAGGCTTCCTTGTCCTTTGCTGTCTCCTGGAGTTTGCTCAGATTCATGAGTCAGTGATGCTATCTAACCATTCATCTGTTTGTCTCTTTTTCCTTATCTACCCTCCTGAAAGATAAGCATCCTTCATCTCTTTTACTGATCCACTGCTTTCTAGCAGTAAAAGTTGAGGCATAGTAAACAGCAGTGGGATCTCTCAAGATCACAGAGTAAATTTATGGTAGAGCCAAAAGGATCACTCAGATGTCTCTCAACCCTGACCTTTAGACTCCCTTTCAAATCATTCTCAAAAATATACTTGTCCTAGTAATTTCTTGCTTTTCTCTTCTTGGAGAGATAACATTCAGTGTTACAAATCAGTAGCAAAGAGTTTTCAGGAAAATCTCTCATAGGTGAATGGAGAGCCAGTTTTTCAGATTGTGCTCATTCTGATTTACAGTTGAACACAATCAATTGTTCAAGCAAATATTTACTGAGCTCCTGTTCGATGCAAGAGACTCGGGAATTCAAAGGTAAACAGGCTGTAATTTCTGCCTGCTCTCAAGGAGCTTACGGCCAAGGCTGCTCCCATTATGTGAAACCTCTCCCTAACAGTTTTTATTTCACCTGATATTCTGAAAATAAATGCTATTATTATTCAGCATGGCCATGAACACAGTCACCTTGATATACTTTTTGTTAAATGGTGTTACTCCTCATCTGTATTATTTAAAAATGTAACCACTTCTTTTCTTACCTGGTCCCAACATTCATAGAACTTTGAATGTTTGAGGCAGAAAGAATTTCAGAGATGTTGATTCCAATCCTTGTTAAGAAAATTCCTTTTAGAATATATCTGACCAAGGTGATCCAGTCTCTGAAAGTCTTCAGAGATTCACTGCCTCCGGAAGCAATCTGGGCCATCGAGAGGCAGTTCTAACAATAATTCAGTTCTTTCAATTTATCTGTCTTCTTGTAGCCTGTATGCACTGGTATTAGACCTGCCCTCCAAAGTAAAATCAGATCAGACCTTCTTCCAGCAAAGTACCTTAAGTAATTAAAGAAAGTTGTTATTCCCAGACCCTTCGGCTTCAGCTCCTTCAGTTTCTCCTCATTTAATATGGTTTCTAGGTCCTCTTCTATCCTGCTTATCCATAATATAGACACATTCTGGTGTCAGATAGACCAGGGTTTAAATCTCATCACTGTCATTTGCTTCTAGGTGGCCTAGAGCAGATTTGAGTCCCCAGCTTCCTCAGTTGTAAAATTAGCTATTAATGGTACCTATTCAGTGAGTTATTTGAGTCAGATTGAGGAAGCTCTAACACAGTGTCTGGCAGGGGTATCATACTGGCACACAAAAAACAGCAATTTTTATTCTTGTCAGAAATAGATAGAGCACTTCATATGTGTCATGACCAGAGCAGATGAAATTATACTGCCCCTCTATGATCTAGACATTGCACTGATAGTATAAGTCAGCCTAGTTATACTCCAAGCTTGTTATCACTTAGACTACTAAGTTAGTTACTCAGATTTATCAAGTAAGGTCTCCTATTTCCTATCAATAGGTTTTGAAGGCTAAATAGAATTTTACATTTATCCCTGTTATATGTAGTCATATTGACCTCATCCTCTTTCTCCAATTTGTGGAAACTGGGTTTTTAAAATTTTTTATTGAGGTATCATTGATTTGTAATGTTGTATTAGTTTCTTATATACAGCAATAATTTAATTATATATATGTGTGTATATATATATATATTCTTTTTCATTATGGTTTATTATAGGATATTGAATATAGTTTCCTGTGCTATACAGTAGAACCTTGCTGTTTATCTGTTTTTTAAGTAGTAGTTTGTTATCTGTTAATCCCAAGCTCCTAAAGTGGAAGCTGTTTTGAATAAACTAACTCATTTGTTCACTGAACACTTACTATGTGCCACGTGGTTCTAGGACCTGGGAATGTAGCAGTGAACAAAACAGCCAGTCGCTGGCCTTATTAAATTACCTAGTAAGAGAAGACTGACAAATAAATACATACCAGAGGTAATAAGTGCTACAGAGAGAAATAAATCAGAGTAGTGGGGATACTATCTTACTTGCAACAGACAGGAAATGTTTTCTGATGAGGTTTGAACAAAAGCCTGCAGTGAGTGAGGCAGCAGGCCAGGCATATGCCTGATAGAAGGATGTTCTAGGAAAAATCTAGAATATGCAAGAATCACATTTACTTCCTTAGTTCCCCCTGCCCTACTTGAGACTTACCCTAATACGTAGTATGGATAACTATAGGCCTTATCTAGATCTTTAAGGCCTAAACCCAAGTTAGCGTCAGTGCATTTAAGGGAAAAGAAATCCCCAAACCTAATTATCTAAGTCAGGGGCCCAATTTGTGCGAGAAAAGACAAGACTAGAGAAGGGAAGAAAAGAAAAAAAAAACCTCTTTCTCTTTAGTTATTTGTTTACCTAACAAATATCAAGTACCTGCTAGGTGTTTTTAGTGCTGGGGATAAAGAAAGGAACTAAACAAACAAAAGGCTCCCCTGGTGGCTCCAAAGGTAAAGACTCTGCCTGCATTCAGAAGACTGGGTTCAATCCCAGAAGATTGGGACGATGCCTTGGAGAAGGGCAGGGGAACCCACTCCAGTATTCTTGCCTGGAGAATTCCATGGACAGAGAAGCCTGGCGTGTTATAGCCAGTGGGGTCACAAAGTGTTGGACATGGCTGAGCGACTGAGCACAGCACACAGACAGACAAAATCCCTGTCCTTAGGAAACTTACATTCTAGTGAAGATAGACAATATGTGAGTGTTTGTACATGTTCTTATGTATATGTGTGCATGCATGTGTGTATGTTTGTGAAAGACAGAACTCATGTCATGTCATATGGAGAAAATTAAGCAGGGCCAGAAGTGTAGGTCTCAAGGGTGGAAAAGGTTACATTTTTAAATAGGTTGGTCAGGAGCAACCTTACTAAGAAGGTGACAAGGTCTGACATGTTCCACGGTCCCTATTTCTTCCTATTTAAAATACTTGTGTTTTATTTTTAAATATTTGTATTTTACATTAAAATACAAATATTTTAAATACCTGGGAGCTAAAATTTGAAACATATTTCAAAAGGACTTAGGCCCACAGTTATACTTCTTACCACTCACTTACTTTTATCACCCTTGGGCACCCTACCAAACCCATCCAAAGTCAGTTCCACATCCTTCCACCCTACCTGTCAGTCAGCCCACACAAACCCACTGTGGCAAACCCTGTGCTGGATGCTGTGGAATATCCTCCTGAAACCAGACACAGCTCATGCCCTTGTAGAAGAGTTGAGGTGAATGGTTCCTATGTAGAAGGGTGACCTATAACACTTACAGGGCCACTTTATGTGAAACACAAATCAATATGAGCAAATCAAGTCCGTAAGTACAGAGGCAAGGCCAAGAAAAGAACAGGCAGTCAGGTGGGGCACTGCAGAGGAGGCTTTTGAGAGAAGATAAGTATTTCATCCAGGTTGGTGGGAAGAAAGAGCCATGGATTGGTTGGAGGGATGGGTGAGGGCATCTCTAAAAGAGGGGAGATGTTCCTAAGCCTAGATGAGCAAGTTTCGCTTTGAAGAAGGCTGGGTTGCAGATTAGCTCGGCCCCAACCAGAGGCCCTAAGCAGGGGTGCTCCGGCAGAGGCTGAGGTCCAGCTGCCTTGACGCATCTCTGGTCTCCGCTTTCAGATGTATCACCAGTGGTCGCCGGCCTTATCGGGGCCTCTGTGCTGGTGGTGTGTGTCTCAGTGACCGTCTTTGTCTGGACGTGCTGCCACCAGCAGTCAGAGAAGAAGCACAAGAACCCACCATACAAGTTCATTCACATGCTCAAAGGCATCAGCATATACCCAGAAACCCTCAGCAACAAGAAGAAAATCATCAAAGTGCGGAGAGACAAAGATGGCCCCGGGAGGGAAGGCGGACGCGGGAACCTGTTGGTAGATGCAGAGGCTGGCCTGCTGGGACAAGACAAGAGTCCTAAGGGACCTAGCTCTGGATCTTGTATAGACCAATTGCCCATCAAAGTGGACTATGGGGAAGAACTGAGGAGCCCCATTGCAAGCCTGACCCCCGGGGAGAGCAAAACCACCTCTCCATCATCTCCAGAGGAGGATGTCATGCTAGGATCCCTCACCTTCTCAGTGGACTATAACTTCCCGAAAAAAGCCCTGGTGGTGACAATCCAGGAGGCTCATGGGCTGCCCGTGATGGATGACCAGACCCAGGGCTCTGACCCTTACATCAAAATGACCATCCTTCCCGACAAACGGCATCGGGTGAAGACCAGGGTGCTGCGGAAGACCCTGGACCCTGTGTTTGATGAAACCTTCACCTTCTATGGCATCCCGTACAGCCAGCTGCAAGACCTGGTCCTGCACTTCCTCGTCCTCAGCTTTGATCGCTTCTCCCGGGATGACGTCATTGGGGAGGTCATGGTGCCGCTGGCTGGGGTGGACCCCAGCACAGGCAAGGTACAGCTGACCAGGGACATCATCAAAAGGAACATCCAGGTGAGCAGGAAGAGTTGTTGGGGAGGAATGGTAGGTTGGGGGAGAGAAGGGGCTGAATGGGAGGGAGAAGTGGGATGGATGGCAAGGAGGGGCTGTAGAGAGGAAGCTCTTGGATGTCAAGACTGAGCAGTGGTCAAAGTAAGACAGAGAGCCTGGCAGGTTAGGCCTCCTCCAAGAAGCAGCTTCCTGAAGAGAAAAGGGCAAACGCCTTCTGAAATTGCTCTTAGTGGTTGACGTCCTGATGCTGCGTCCAGCTTGCTTGGAGCAGGCTGGCCCTCCAGTCCTAGACCTCATCATTTCAGGCATATGGGAGCCAATTTCTTCTCCAGAATGTGTGGTCTTCCTCTTGTGAACTTATTCCTTACAACTGAGAAACTATGGAAGTAGTTCAGTAATTTTCCCCTCGGCTTCCCTTTCCCAGCCCAAACCTAGAGATATAAGTAGGCTTGCATCTGTGTGACTTTTAACAACTTTTATAAATGCAACTTCATCAACTGCTTTGGCTTCCCAGGTATTGCTAGTGGTAAAGAACCCACCTGCCAGTGCAGGAGATGTAAGAGACATGGGTTCAATCCCTGGGTCTGGAAGAGCCCCTGGAGGAGGAAATGGCTACCCACTCCAGTATTCTTGCCTGGAAAATCCCATGGACAGGGGAGCCTGGTGGGTCCCAGGCCATGGAGTTGCAAAGAGTCGGACACGACTGAAACAACTTAGCATTCATAGCATACAAATGCTTAAACTTTCAGGCCCCTCACGCAGGCCAAAACCTTTGCCATGGATACTTCTCTCCCCATTCCTCCTCTCTACCCTGTTTGCATTAAGAGGGGCATGAGAGCCCTCCATCCTGCCTTCTCTCCACTGGGCTAGCATTGGTTCTTGAATCCTTTCAGGGATGCAAGAATTGTGCTCCCAGCCACACTAGTTCAGCTGTTCCATTCTCAATTGGCGAGGCAGTGCAGTTCTGCAGTTTGGCAGGAGGGCTCTTATCTGACTGCTTAGCTTCACCTTCCAGCTCAACACTTTCCAGGGGTGTGATGTAAGTGAGTTACTTAACTCTTCTCAACTTCTATTTCCCCATCTGTAAAATGGAACTGATAATATTGCCTTCCTTATGGGTTATGAGTATCAAATGGAATAATATACCTGGCATCTTATTGCCTTCATGTAGCTTTTACTTAGTGGAGGAGAAAGACAAAAAAGAAATCTTGGTATTTATCGTACAGTGAGTGTGCTGTGAAAGAAGCCGTTGAAATTTTACACTTAAGAGTTTCATTCCTTTTTCAGGATTTAACATAAGGAATTGATAGCAAGGACTTAAGGGTTTCCCTGGTAGCTCAGCTGGTAAAGAATCTGCCTGCAATGCAGGAGACCTCGGTACAATTTTGCGGTTGAGAAGGTCCCCTGGAGAAGGGATAGGCTACCCACTCCAGTATTCTTGGGCTTCCCTGGTGGCTCAGATGGTAAAGAATCCACCTGCAATGCGGGTGACCTGTGTTCGATCCCTGGGTTCGGAAGATCTCCTGGAGGAAGGCAGAGCAACCCACTCCAGTATTCTTGCCCGGAGAATCCTATGGACAAAGGAGCCTGGCGGGCCTCAGTCCATGGAGTTGCAAAGAGTCAGACACAGCTGAGCGACTAAGCACAACACAGCAAGGACTTTGAAGTCAGACCTGAGTTTGAATCTAAATTCTACCAGCTAAGTGACTTGGGGCAAGCTGCTTAAATTCTCTAAGTCTCTGTTTCTTATAAGGAATTAAAATGATGCATTTGCATAGTCCCTAGCCCATAGTAAACTCTCATGAAAGTTAACCAGGATTATCATTATTAAAGTTTGATCCCTGGGAGAGATATGTGATTTGTACATATTTACATTTTGTTTTGGTAAAGGAAGACAAGGAAGGCTAGATCAGTGGAGAAGATGGTAGAAGGTTTGGAAAGGATATCAGGGTCACTAAAAACACCTGCACGTTTTCCAGAAAGAGCCCTGCCTGCAGATACCTTACTTCTCTGTTACTGCCTTCTCCAGCTGCACACCCATGCTGGACTCAGTGGGGAGGCAGGAGGCTCGGGAACGTACAAGAGGCTTCCAGGCCAGCAGGACTGAGTGGGCAGTGAGCTCCTGGGAAGCAGGTTTGGCCACTGCTGAAGGGCACTGTGCCGCGCCAGGCTGGGGAGGGGAGCCCTTCCCCCAAAGGTGTGCTCTCACCATCTCTGCTGCCTGCACCATCTCTGCCTGCCTCACTGCAGCCAGCTTAGTCACGCCACTGCCCAGAGAACCACTGTTGCCACGTGGCACACTCAGCTCACAAGGGCCAGAGGAAGTCTGAACACTTTAGAGAATATTAGAGGTGTTTGGTCAGGGCATGAACACTAGTCCATTGCCAGGATACAGTGAGACACCCCTGAGTCCAACACAGCAGGAATTCTCGCATCCTCTGAGGTCAGAGGCAGGCCTGCACAGAAGCTGCAGCAGCGACCGGTTTCATCTCCCTGCATCCTCTCCCTTCCCCCTCCATTTCTTTTCCTCTAGATTCTGCCAGCCCGCTCCCCTGACTCCTGACTCCCCATTACAGCAGCTCCAGTACCCAACCCCCTGCCTTCATTCAGCTCTCCTCACTGGGCGGTTGTTTTCAGCACAGCCTTCTCTGGAGTACTAGCCTTGGTAAAGCCACCAACTAGCTGGACTCCCCCAGACGGCTCATGCACTCTCAGCCCATGGCTGAGTGTGGAGGAGGGCTCTGTGCCAGGCTGCAGCTGGGAAGACACTGGCAAGGAAAGGGACTGATTGGGGCTGGGAACAAAACAAGCCTCAAATCCAGGACACTGGGCAGGGAGCATAGACAATGGCATTTGCTAAACTGCCAGGGGCTCTTGGCAAGCGCCAAGCTTCTTTCCACTTTATTAACTCCCTTCAGAAGGGATAAGCCAGGGTGGGATCCTGAGCAACACATTCCCTGGATGAGGCCCCAGACAGGACACCCTGAGTCTGCAGCCTCCCAGGCTTCCTAAGCCTGTTTTCCCCAACCAGTGCCAGTGGGCAGGGCTACATTTCATCCTGGGTCATGGCTGTCCTCTCCTTAGTCATTTGTGCCCCTGATTCCCTAGCAGTGCAGCCTCCAAATGTCCACCTTAAATCCTCCTTACTGTAGCCAATAGTCTGCTCATCAGCTAGAGCTGCTCTGGAAGAGTCCACACTGTAAAGAGTCTTTCCTGATCTGGGTAGGGTATCCCTTTATAGTAATGGGATCAAAGTTTCCTGGGTGGAGACTGGTGAGAATTGCATTTCTCTAGACAATCCCCAGCCCCTAACTGCATTTCCTGACCTGTAGCAGAAAATTTAGCTCTTGTCCTTTCTGCTATTGCAGTGCAATCCAGTTGAAAGAAGCCAGGACTGGTCATGATTTCTGATTCTGTCCATTTCACTGTCTAATTCTGGGTGTGCAGTTACTTTCTCTGGGTCTCAGTCTCCCTCTTGGCTGGATCACGAAGGCTAATGGGGTCACTTTGTGAGAGGTCACTCTCAGCTCTTATGAATGTTCGGAAAGATATAAGAAGCATTAAAAATTAACACTTGACTATTAGTGAAAGAAGTTTACAGCATAAACTCCAAACACACAAACTCTCTGAGCTGGACTTTGGAACTGGAGTTTTGTTTTGTTTTTTTTTCCTTTAGTGGCAGCTTTTCCCCCTAGTGTTTTATTCAGAAAGAAATAAAAGTGAATTTACATTTCCATAATACACCCCCCACAAGGAGAAGGAAAGTGATTGAGAGAGGGCTGGGGTTAAAGAAGAGACAGTGGGAAAGAAGTGATTTACAAGGTGGATAATAGAGAGTCGTTAGACTCCTCCTAATTTCTTCATGTCATTGTTTCCCAAACCATTTCCTGTCTTTCTACTGCCAGATTGGTGTTCATGACCTGGGACAGTGGTCATGGGAATGAGAGGATTCTTAAAGTCTCAGATTTACAAGAGACCTTGGAGGTCATCCAGGCTAGTCAAAAGGGAATGAAAAGAAAGAAAGAACAAGGAATGTCAATTTTCCATAAACAATAATGAAATTTGCTATCGAAAAATAAAATAAAATCATACACACCAAAAAAGGAAGTCACTGTGTATGTGTACTGGGGCAAAGACAAGGAGGGATGTGGTTGAATGTTGAGGGTTTTGTTTCTTTTGTTTTCTCATGACTCTGATTTATGTGGAGGTAGCACTGAGAACTTCCAGTCCCTGTAAAGGTTTATTGAGGATGCATGAGTCCTCCTCTTGGCAAAGATGCTCTGGCTAGAAAAAGTCATTCCGTAGGGGCTCTGTGAGTTATAAGAACTGGACTTATCCTTCGCCTAAGTATTTCCTTCAGCCTAACTTCTTCTTTCGGACCACTGCCCTTGTTCCTTTTTTCCACGGACTGAGAAAGGATCCTGCGCTCTGAGAGCAAAGCCTCTCGGCTCTGTCAGGCATGGATAAACCCCTTTTTCCCCTTGTCCTTCTGCTCGCCCACCCCCCAACAGGGTCTTTACCTCACTAGGCGAAGGGGCTGGGAAACAGAGTTCGCTCCCAGCCCTTGCTTGACAAAGAGCCCTTGAGAACGAGCCATTGACAATGCCGCTTGGCATGGGAACTGGGTGGAAAGAGAAGGGGGGCGGGACGGGGGACTTGAAACTCTGGCCTTCAATGCAGAAAGGCAGGGCATTCAGGTGGTGTTGCCGCGGCAGACTTGGGCATCACAAAGGGGCAGCTGAATGAGGATGGGCATTCTGCCTATGTAAAATGGCCAAAGGTGAGGGGGGGAGGGTGGGTCAGATGGAGAACAGTTGCCAGAGGAGTGATTTCAGGGGAGGAAAGGATTGTGACCAGAAGTTGTCCACTTTCCCAAAGAACTAGGGAATGCACACGGGACTTTGATTAGGGTGATTATGCTGTAATTGATGATTTAGGAAACTGTTTGAATTTTTTTTAAACAGCTTTAAATAATCAGAAGACCTAAGTATCATCTTGTAATTGATGTTATTTTTACAAATAAAACTTTATTCTTTTAAATCAAAATTTCCTTTTTACCCTCCCTAGCCTTCTTCTGTATATAAAGTTAGATTATATTTAAAGATGGTATTTTTAATATTTCGATACCAATATTCATGGTCCCAGATATAGATATCAAAACTAGTTAACATTTCATTATTCATGGAAATGGAGGGGAGCAGTGGCCCAAATAATCCAAAAGTTCTTTCTAGATAGAGCAGCACTGTTCACTGGAACTCTCTATGATGATGGAAATGTTCTATATCTGCATATATCCAACATGGTAGCCACTGGCCACGTGTGGACACTGAGCACTTGAAATATGGCCAGTGTGACTGAGGAATTAACATTTTAATTTTACTTCATTTTAATGAATTAAAATTTAAATAGATACATGTAGCTACCAGCTACGGTACTGAGCAGTTCAGTTCTGAACATTTTGGAAGGCATTTTCTTTTTCCTGAGGGATTACTTTCCTGATGCCTTTGGGCTGTGACTGATAGGAAAAGTGAGTGCACATTCTCTGACTGCGTTCTGACTTATGTCAAAGGAAGCGACCCAGAAGTATACCGGCTGGCAGGAGCAACCAGCCTGTGATTTTAAACTGGCTCTGGGTGCGTCCTGTGGATACAGTCAAGAGCCGACTGTATGTTATGGGTAAGGAAAAGAGTAGGGCTTCATCTAGCAGAGAAAACCATGAAAATCATTTCTAAAGCCTATTTTCTCTTATACTTCAATTTCGAAAGCTAACGGCTACACTGAAAGTTTAGTCACGTTCAATACCCTATGAAAGACATTTCCATATGCTCCTGGTATGAAACATAGCCTCAAGAAATTTTTTAAACCAAATGGAAATATTATCACAGTTCTTTCCTTGAGGTGACGACTTATAATCAATCAAAGCATAAGCTATTAGGGTTTTTCCTTTGTTTTTCACCGATGAGCTAATTAAATTATTTACTGCTGTTGTTCTTTCCTGCACCAGACACCCTTGAGCAGGCACTAGCCTGTGAGCTTCCTGAGGGTAGGGGTGCATCTCTTCAGCCCTAGCTGCTTTCAGATTGCCTGGCACTTAATGCACAGCAAGTCATTTTGGTGGGTATGTGGCATATGTAAGGCTGGTGGTGAATTCAGTCGACTTTTGTTCAATCTAAGAATTCGTCGAGTTGGTGACCTTCCTTTGGGGCTATGAAGAGTATAAGGAATAAAATTTGATAGTGGAGGAATGATTTGGTCTCAAATTGTTTTGTCCCAAATTTAACTTATTATGTCCTAAACTCCTCCTGTGCTGCCACAGTTTGTTTTCTTTATCCCAGCCTCATCCCCACTTCCTAAGAGAGAAACACCAGAAACAGTCCCTCCTCTCTTCCCTCTCCCCTATGTTTACATCCAGTTAGCCGCCCCCACCCAGAAAATCTGGACAGTTCTTTCTGAGACCTATCCATCCACCTCCTCTGCCACAGCCCTGGTTCCAGCCCTCACCCTCCCTTCCCCAGCCTGTGGGAGCAGCCTCCTCACCAAGTTCTCTGACTTTCATCTTTAGTTCCTTCTCCAGCTTTAACTAGAATAATCTGATTATTAATATATGAACAACAGCAGTAACGTCATGCTTACAGAAATCGCTCTTATGCTTACGGACCTCCTCTCACCTGGCTGCTGCTGCTGGCTCTGCTGTTTGGTTAGCTTACTCCCCCCACTCCCCATGCCCTTCACCCCCACCTAACCCACGTCTCCAGGTTCCTGGCCCATCCCTCCTGCCAGCACTCCAACATCAGGTACATTCACCTCTCCCCATTCTCTGAACATAGCCAGCCCTTTCAGCCCTTTCAGCCATTCGGCTGCCCTGCCACGCAGGATCTTCACTCTGCCCGTTGCCTCAGTGTCTCTTTCTCCCCCCGCAGCAGCTCAGCCCTGATGTCAGCTGGCAACACCTCCCCTGCATCCCGCAGCAGCACTGAAGCATTTATTTTGGTCTCACTGCGCAGCTTGCGGGATCTTAGTCCCCTGACCAGGGATTGAACCCGGGCCCTCAACAGTGACCTAACCATTGGGCCACCAGGGAATTCCGAGGCTTCTCACTCTCCTGACAAGTAAATATGTTTGTTTACGTCTCTGAATCTTCTACTCATCCTTGGGAACAATGACTGAGTCCTGTTAGCTCTGAATTCCCAGCACCTGGCATGTAATTAGTATCCAAATGTTATTTAAAATGTCCTTGGAG
The DNA here is from genome assembly GCF_032405125.1 of Capricornis sumatraensis. Taxonomy (NCBI): domain Eukaryota; kingdom Metazoa; phylum Chordata; class Mammalia; order Artiodactyla; family Bovidae; genus Capricornis; species Capricornis sumatraensis. The sequence goes on along the minus strand of NC_091070.1, from coordinate 116,274,863 downwards.
GACTAGAGTTTTTGTTTTGTTTTGTCACATTTCCAAGCTCAAAATAGAGTCTAGCATAACGTTTCAAGGTGGGGAAACAAAGATATGGGCATCCAGGGTGGCCGGAGAAGACACTCTGAAGGTCATACACTGGGGCAGGCAGAGCAGGTGTGGATATTCACCTTGTGAAATGAAGCCACAGGCTCCAGAAAGTTCAGGGACTTGCCCAGGGCCAGCCGGTGAGTAAGTGACAAAGTTAAGACTCAAATGCAAGTGTCCAATCTCCCTTCAAAACTTTATCACAAGAACCAAATGAGAGAACAGGAGAGAGTACACACTAAGTTACTGCATCCTCTTACTAGTCCTGGGAAGTCGCTACTGTTTTCATATCCATTTTACAGAAGAGGAAGCAAAAGTCCAGAGAGGTCAAGTAGGGCTGACCTTGTCCCAGCTCAGACAGATAAGCAGTAGAGTCAGGATTTGAATCCAGGCCAGTCTGGCTGCAGAGTCTGTGCTGTGCTGCCTCTCCATGCAAATGATTTTATTTACTATAAGATTTTTTATTTTATTTTGGCCCACGCCATGTGGCATGTGGTATCTTAGTTCCCTGACCAGGGATCGAACCCACGTCCCCTGCAGTGGAAGTGTGGCGTCTTAAGCACCGGGCCACCAGGAATCCCCTTGTTTACTCTCAGGACCGTGAGGAGAACATCTCCTTTGTCCCTTCCTCCGCGCTTCCTGTGCCGTGGCCTGCCCCCTCGGCTGGGGTTCTCACCTGCTATTTCTTCTCCACAGAAGTGCATTAGCAGAGGCGAGCTCCAGGTGTCTCTGTCATACCAGCCTGTGGCACAGAGGATGACAGTGGTGGTCCTCAAAGCCAGACACCTGCCGAAGATGGACATCACCGGTCTCTCAGGTAGCAGCTATTTACTTCAACCTATCTCTGCCTGCCCTCCCCGCACTGCTGCCCTTGCCTGTGATCCAAGAGCCTCCCCCTCCCACCTTGCAGGACCCCTGGCACCTCTCACCCTCCACCCGTTCCTCTCTGTCTACATTCTCTTCCTGATGAATGTAACCAGGGAGGTATGTTGGGTAAGCAAATGGTCTCTACTTTTGGCAAGGGATTTGCAGTGGTATGCATGCCAGCCTCTGTGCCCTTGCTCCAGGTGAGACTTCTCAGAAAGCCTGCAGCCTTTGGTAGTCCCTGTGCCCCCTTGAAAATGCTTCTTGGTGTCATGGAGTTTCTTCAGTCCTGACTCGAGGCAGTTTTTCTGTTCCTTGTCTGCCTGGTTTCCTTGACCCCTTGTCCAGGCAGGCAGATGTGCACACAGTCAGTGTACACCTAGTGTGCAACCACCAAAGTCCGCAGGGGGTGAGAGAGGGGACATCAAGGAGATGAACAGCAGAAGCCCCTCCTCCCTGACATTGTATAGCAGAGGACTGTGTCATAGGCCTGTCTCCCTTTTTCCTTCGGGGGCCCCAGATCCTTATGTCAAGGTGAACGTCTACTACGGCAGAAAGCGCATTGCCAAGAAGAAAACCCACGTGAAGAAGTGCACTTTGAACCCAGTCTTCAACGAGTCTTTCATCTACGACATCCCCACCGACCTCCTGCCCGACATCAGCATCGAGTTCCTGGTCATCGACTTCGATCGCACCACCAAGAACGAGGTGGTGGGGAGGCTGATCCTGGGGGCGCACAGTGTCACAGCCAGCGGCGCCGAGCACTGGAGAGAGGTGTGCGAGAGCCCGCGCAAACCCGTGGCCAAGTGGCACAGTCTGAGCGAGTACTAATCCTCTTCTCCTTGCCTCTAACCCTGGGGCCAGGCTGGGCAGGGACGTGGCGGGGAGAGAGAGGACCGAGAGGAGTGGACTCAAAACCTCATTTTAGTTGTAGAAGAAAATTTCTTACACGACAAACACTACAGAGAACACCCCACGTGACCACAGCTGCAGTTCAGTTCTTAGCAATGATGATTTTTCTCCTTTGCAAGGCACTAGGAAATCCTTTTATTTTTTTTTTTCCAAATGGGGAAAAAAAGAGAGGGAAAGACCTCTACAAGTCTATATATAACAATGTAACCTTATACTTGCATGTCTAATACAAACTGAAGAAATTAGCCTAACTGCCAATATCAAGGTACAGATTTTAATCCATGAAAATTGTGTTTTGTGCCGAATTGTACTTGCTGATTACCTGAAATTGGTCTCTTTTTATTGGGCTTCTCTGGAGAGTTATTCTCACCTCCCACCTCTGTGGAAGAATCTTTTTGCTCTTGTAAAACCTCATGTTTTCATCATCCCCATCTTTTCTCCCTATTACCGCTTACATGTCTGCTCTTTGAGCTTAAGGACCAGAGGTCTGCCGTAGGCGAATATACAAAGGTGGAATGGATAAGGCAGGGTTTGCAGGAGAAAGAGTATTTGAGAAATGAGGCATGTTTGCTGTCAGTGCTCATGCTGGAAAGGGGTAAAAGGCTCTCTTTGATTAATATGTGATCAATTACACAAAGGCATCAGACTTTTAGGTAGAATCTGGGTTTACAAAACTAGATGACTTCTCTAGAAAGAACTTTGGGACTTCAGATTCAGCTACAGGATAGTACCATTGACTATGTCTAGCTGATCCCAAATGCAGTTATGAAGACAAGGAAAATGAGACGAGTGCCTTGCCCTTTGTAGCTGTGTTTGGAAGGATAGCCATTTTTTGGTAATGTGTTAGGAATCATCTGTGGTTTGAAGGGTTAGACTGGCCTTTGTTTTTTCCAGAAATGCTGACCACTGAGAAGCTTTAAAGTCTTCTCAAGTAGTTTCCGTGAGGTTAGTTTTACTTCATAAGGAAGAGGACCTTCAGAAATGATTCTTTCTCCTCAAATTTTTCAGTAATGGCCCTTAAAAATAACTGAATGACTAAAATGAGTACATGACTAAATTAGTAATAAAGATAACTCGGATTTTTCAGAACATCCTTTCCCTGTAAACAAAGTGCTTAATTCTTAGGACGCCGGAATCTCAAGGTACAGCGAAGGCATGTGGAAACCACAGAGCTCAGTCCTTCACCCGCCGGTGGACAGCAGAGCTTGAGAGAGATTCTGCCTCTGTTTTGGAATTCATTCCTTACCCCTAGTCCAGCCATGTCTCCAGAGTTGAGACTTTTCAGATGGCAGAGCCTTCACGGATGATAAGTAAGCCTGGATAGGCAGTAGATATTTTTGCCAGCCTGAAGAGGAACTCAGATAAGCAGCTTGAACCAAGGCCTGAAAGATTAGTAGAGACAGAAATTTCACATTCATACAAGAACATCACTATTTGACTTGCTTCTGAGAAGAGTTGAAAAGCTGAGTCTCTCTATGGAGAGAATGGTGATGTTGCCTCTGCCGTTCCATAACTCTTGTGGATTTAAAACCAACCTGTTCCCTGACCCCCCAACCCCATTCTTCTTTTCTTTTTTTTTCTTTAACCTGGATTCTTGACAGTGCAGAGCAGTTCTGAGCAGGCACAGAGCCCACTCTCTGTTCTTGTCGCTGTCATCCCCCAACCCCCAGAATCTGACTCACAATCTCACCATCAGCTGGGTTCACATCACCGGTTTCTATCCAACACTCCATGGAATGTAAATACTGTATCATACGTAGACAAAAATAATTTTTGTTTTCTAAAAATGCATTTTGAGATAGTTTAATGTAAATCTGACAGGAGCATTCTGAAGCCCCATTAGGAAAAAATTTAAATGGTTCCTCTCCATCGCCTTAATGTCTAAAGATCAGAAACTGCTGAGCAACCCGCTTTTGTTTCCTTCCCAGAAACAATGCAGAGCAGGTGGAGAAAGCGTGCTCTTTGCCCTGCTGTGTGCCTCTGAAGCTCCTCCCGGCAGAAGTCTGGGAAAACAGCCTCACCCAACTCCTCTCTTACCCATCTCCTTGTAGCTTTATTCTTTGCATCTGCTGAGCAGTGGGTGGAGGTGGCAGGAGAGGGACCCATAGTTCTGTAGCCTAGGAACTGCCTCGGTGTCTTTCTCAGAAAAAGGCAGAGGCAGACAGTACCAGGTTCCTCCCTCCTCCCTCAGGCCTGATCCGTTGTGCCCTTGACTCAGCCATCCCAAAGTTTCTTAGCTGACTTTGGCTTTCACATTTGTTCCTCCCAGAGCTAACTGATAAGGGTGGAGGAGGAATGCCTACTCCTAAGAGTCAGTGGAAAGACAAGAGAGTCACATTCAAGCTTTCGCACAAGGCACTCATGATCAGGAATAGGTTAGGGAATGGTCACTTCTGATTTTCCAAGAGTCAGTCCTTCTCTGCTGATATCTTGATTCCTTTGGGAAGGCAAGAGCTTTTCTTAATAACAAAAAGTCCCTTTATGAGTTAGTCCTTCCTTCAGTTCATCTCAGTGGAGCACAGCCAAGAGGTACATGTTTAGGAGCGGTGCTCGGGATATGAGAACAGACTGGTTCATGGGACAGGGGCAGCTTGCTCAGGAGAGGGAATGATGCAAGTCCTTTTTCTTGGGAAGCTTTTATTATGGCCACAATAGTGACATTGCCCTCACCATGATCCTTCTCCAATGTGGTCGTCTTTCTTTACCTTGTGTCTTCTCTTGTAAAAATGAAACTCAAAGAATAAAATAAACGTGTCAAATTTTAAAAAAAGAAAAAAAATCGAAAAAGCTAACATGAATTGTGTGAAACTGCCTAATGCTGTAATGCTAACCTACAATATGTAATGCTATCTTGTATGTTGAATTTGTTAATGCACCACACAAGTGCGGAATAAAGACTGATTCACATTAAATAGGCCCAGTGACTTCAGGATGATTTTCTTGGAAGCTGGATGACTATGAATGATGTGAACACTCAGACTCCAATAGGTCGTGCAGTGGTAAAGAATCCGCCTGCCAGTGCCAGAGAACCAAGTGAGTTGGGTTTGATCCCTGAGTCTGGAAGATCCCCCTGGAACAGGAAATGGCAACCCACTCCAATATTTTTGCTTCGAAAATTCCATGGACAGAGGAGTCTGGTGGGCTTCAGTCCACGGGGTCAAAAAGAGTTGAACACGACTGAGCACATGCACGTGCATGCACACACGCATGCAGGCACCCACCCATGTTTTCCAAGACGTGGTCCTAGACTGAGAGTCTTTTATTTTTGTCCTATTTTCTTCTTAAAATGTAGTATTTAAGACAATAACCACCAGAGTGAGAGTTGATGGTTTTTAGTGCTGAGAATAAGTCTGACTCTTTAATTGAAAATATATCAAAAGCAATGCTTAGATTGACTGATTCTATCTTTCATTTATTCATTAGTCAAGACTTTATTATTGGAGGATAATTGCTTTACGATGTTACAGTGGTCTCTTCCACACATCGATGTGAATCAGTCATAATTATATACATATATATCCTCTCCCTTGTGAGCCTCCCTCCCCCAAAACAGTTTTTTAAATTGAGTTTCTATCATATGACAGGTACTGGGAATACAAGACATTGATAAGCAAGAGTACTGCATTTGAGCTTAGCAAAGAACAAGCATCAATTAATCACACTAATAAATATTTAATTACAAACAGAAAAGGAACCCTCTGTGTGCATGCAAGAAAGAGGGAAGCAAGATAAAAAGTTTAAAACTTTTTAAGTTTCAGTGAAAATATAAAACATTTTTAAATTATAAAGCTAACATCATAGCATATTATAAAAACATTGGAAAATAAAGAGGGGGAAAAGTCAAGGTTTCAAAACCTTAACAATCATTTTAACAATCATTAGAAATAAGTCATCTAATCTTATTTCTTGTGCATTTTCTTCCCTGTGTACATTATTCAGGATCGTATTAGAAAATACATAAAGTATATGTTCGTAGGAACCAGAAAAAAATTCACCCACAGGCAAACAGTACTAATTTTGGCACATGTCCTTCCAATTTAACAACCTTATAATTCCAGTCGTGGTATGTAATTTTGTATATTACTTTTTTTTAATGTGATATAATAACAATGATAGTAAGATTATCTTGGCCCTCAAGATGTTATTGGCTTTAATTAACAGGAAACCCAATTCAAACTGGCTTAAACATTAAGGAAATGGATCAGTTCACCTAACTGGAAGTCCAAAGTCAGGTTAGGCTTCAGAGTTGATAAAACAAAAAGTCACCAATACTATGAGGGGCCCAGGTTCTTTCTGAGGGCCATTCTGACATTCAGTGCTAGCTTAAGGCATAAAATCATTAGTAAGGCTTTTATAATGTTTATAGAAGCATTTTCAGGAGAAAAAAGGAGATCGCCTTGGGACCTCTCCTAGAAAAATAAGGTCAGTCATTCACAGAAGCCTCTAGCTATTCTTTCCACTTATCTTGGTGGTCCAAAATGTATTACCTGGTCATTTCTGAACCAGTCACAAGGAAAGACGATGGGATTATCTTCAGGCCATTTAGTACTGCCCTGGAACAGAGTATGGAAGATGGGTAGATTCTTGAGTAAAATGTCATTTTCTTTGGAAGAAGGAATTGCTACTGGGTGGGCAATGAATAAAGAACATCGCATAGTTTGTTTTTGGCCACACTGTGCAGCTTGTGGTATTTTAGTTCCCTGACCCAGGGATTGAATGCAGGCTCTCCGCAGTGAAAGAACAGAATCCTAACCACTGGACCACCAAGGAATTCCTACATAGTTTCCTATAGTACCTTTCATTCTAAGGTATTTTATCCTATGATCTTATAACAAACTCTTGGAGAAGAGTTCCTAACCTACCATGTGCCTCACCTTCTAATCTCATTCATTCCCTATACCTAGTGGTTTGAAAAGACGAACAGCCTAGTGCTTGAAGTCCTCTTTAAGTAATTCAAGACTGATAAGTTTTAGCCATGCGGCATTATTTTTTCAAAAAAACTGAAAACATATCTATTCTTATTCAGTATAACTTTTACAAGATAGTAAACTGGAGAGTATCTCAATTGCCAAATACCATATTAGGTCAAATACACCTTCTGAACACCTGGAAGAATTGCTCAAAACTCTGCTTGGTGTTCAAGAACAAACTCCTAGAGGAGGTCTTAAGGCTCAGCAGGCCCAGGAATAGATGTATTAACAGATAAATAGATAAGAGCCTGGTAATTCATTAGCTGCTTTTGTGTTCAGTTCTGGGGAGCTAGTAATTCACCTTGGAGAAGGCAATGGCACCCTACTCCAGTATTCTTGCTTGGAAAATCCCATGGACGAAGGAGCCTGGTAGGTTGCAGTCCATGGGGTCGCTAGGAGTCGGACACAATTGAGCGACTTCACTTTCACTTTTCACTTTCATGCATTGGAGAAGGAAATGGCAACCCACTCCAGTGTTCTTGCCTGGAAAATCCCAGGGACAGGGGAGCCTGGTGGGCTGCCGTCTCTGGGGTTGCACAGAGTCGGACACGACCGAAGTGACTTAGCATAGCATAGTAATTCACCTCAAATGTTATGTTAAACCTCAATCTAATTGGAAAACTTTGACAAGGCCATAAGGGTCTCATTTTCTTTTAATAGTAATAACAAAAAAAAACTAACATGATCAAATGCTTATCAGTGCTGGGCACCATTTTAAGCACTTTACACATTTAAAACTCAATCTTTCCAACAACCCTGTTGGATATGTGCTACTATTGTCCCCATTTAATAAATTTAACAGTGGCTTATGCCATTCATAAACCATGCATCCTGGATTCACCCGGTGATACTCTGACCCCAGAAGCTCTTTCTTCCACTATCAGTACTGGTAGAGACTTCAAAGAAAGATGCAGAGGCTATGGGAACTGATACAAATTAGAATATGCTCGTACTCTTTTTTTAAAAAAACATTCGACGGGATCTAGTACACTGACCAGGGATCAAACCCGGGTCCCCTGAGTTTACAGCATGGAGTCTCAGCCACTGGCCCACCAGGGAGTCCCTGTACTCATTCACACACTTGATGCCAATGTCCTCAAGAATGTTTCACGATTTCTCTGGTAGTCCAGTGATTAAGATTCCCAGCTTTTACTGCAAAGAGTGTAGGTTCAATCTGTGCTAGAGAAAGCAAGATCCCACATGCTGTGCAGCACAGCCAAAAAATAAAAACACTATGGTTTTTTCAAGTGTTTTGGAGGGTTGCTGCTGCTGCTAAGTTGCTTCGGTCGTGTCCGACTCTGTGCGACCCCACAGACGACAGCCCACCAGGCTCCTCTGTCCGTGGGATTTTCCAGGCAAGAACACGAGTGGGTTGCCATTTCCTTCTCCAATGCACGAAAGTGAAAAGTGAAAGTGAAGTCGCGCAGTTGTGTCCGACTCTTACTGACCCCATGGACTGGAGCCCACCAGGCTCCTCTGTCCATGGGATTTTCCAGGCAAGAGTATTGGAGTGGGGTGCCATTGCCTTCTTCGTTTGGAGGGTTGGTTATCTGTTATTGTATGAAACTAGACATTTTCATGATTTACATTCACTCACACCAAATCAGTCTATTTTTAGGCATTTTCCAAGTTAATATTTAAACATTATTGTTCACCAAGGGGTTGAAATACTCACTGCTTGTTCTTCACCTCTTTTCACTCTCTGTCTCACTTAACCTACCAACTACGCCGGTTGTCTCGCTCTATCTCACTGTGCACACTGTTCATTGAACCCAGGGTAGGTAAGCTCGAGCAGAGAAGCTGGAAGAAAGTGCAAGGAGCTATTAAGACCTGCGAACACATTTATTCTCTCCTGACTGGCACAGCAGCCATGGCAGCAGACACCCTGTATTCTCTCTTCCCATGGTTGACCCAGCAGACACAGCTGAAAGGCAGCCTCACCGCCATAATGCAGCTATAATGTAGCCCTGAGGGCGTTTCAGGTGAAGCTTATATATGCTTACAGAACAAGCGTTGCCTGTGGCCAAGCCAGTACCTCGTGATGTGCACGCACAGTGCTATAAGTGATCTCAGCTGTTACATAATCATTATTTACAAAACGTGGGGCAAGAGCGAGAGGGCGTTGGGCGAGAGAGCCTGACCACCGCCATCTTGGCTGATTTGCTCTTTCCCTACACTCTCCCACCGTTCGATTTGATCAAATCTCAGAGGAGAGTCCACATTTTAGAATTGGAGGCGCCCAAAGAACAGAACTAAGACTCCAAGAGCTGTATGGAGTAAAGATTTGTCCAATAAAGGTAGACAGGCAGTGAACAAAATGTTGTCTAGGAGGCAGACACAGAAAGCCCTTGCTTCTTCCTCCTGTTTACTCTGAGTTAGAGTTTCAAGAGAAGTTTGGTCTAGACTTGTTTTTGTGACAGTTTGGGTTTTTTTTTTTTTTGGTGATGGTTGTGGTGGTAAATGTATTTTAGCTGCAACCAGAACCACATACTCTTTTGAGGAGTCTAAGGATATGAAAATAAGAGCAGCCTCAGTGTTTTGGGTGGGACTGTGCAAGATATTTCTGACTAAATTGTATGTGCGTGTGTCTTCCACAGAGGCCAGCAGAAATTTTTATGTTGGATTACATTGTATTTGAGCACATATTTGGACTCACCTTCATATATACTGTAGGTTTCTCTGCCTCCATGACTTCACCTATACACTCTTCTGCAAGGAAAATTAGAGAAGCATCTAGTGGGGATATTTCTGGGAGCTAAAGACTTTCTTCTGGCTCAGAGCAAACTGTAATAAACCTAGCAATAACGAGCTCTGGGAAGGGCAGGAAATGACACATGTCCCCACCCCAGCAGCTTTTGTTCAAAAAACTGGGTGACTTAATGATATAATCATGTGTGCTGCAGAATGTACATACTGAACCAAAAGCTGCTCATCATACTTTCTCTTTTTAAAGCAAGGACTATTAGACAAAACTAAAATATTTCAGTAATTTTTTTTCCCAGGTCAACTCATATTTGAAAGTTGGTCAGAGACTTCAAAATAACCTGCACATTAGGACCTAACAGTCCTTTGTGCTCTCCAGTGGTCTCCTTCATAACAAGGTATGAGTTTATTTTTCTTGCTTGTCCCCACACCCAAAGCCCTTGTTTCCTTACTCATTAACTATTAGAGCAGCCTTCTTGTTGCTTACTCCCAACTGCTCCCCATCCCCACACCATTCTATTGTTACATATAGAGCCACAATTTTCCACACCTGTTAACTACAACCTATCACAGCTTTATACAGTCCTTCAGTGATCTCCCAAGACACTTGGACATCATCCAGTTCAGTGATCCCTAACCCAGGAATGGCTGAATGGCTAGGTGACTACAATCAGAATCACCTGGGAGGGTTTTGTTTTAACCCTATCAGGTCCTATCAGAAATCTATGAAGTTGAAATCTCCAGAGGCTAAAGTGAGAAAATGAGAAAAAAAAAAAAAAACAGCTTTCCAGTTGTTTCTTTCTTTTTTAAATAGTTTTATTTATTTGTTGGTTGTGCTGAGTCTCCATTGCTTCGCAGGCGTTTCTCAGCTGCAAGGAGTAGGGGCTACTCTCTCGTGTTGGAGCTCGGGCCTCTCATTGTGTCGGCACCTTTTTGCTGAGCGCAGGCTCGAGGCTGCATGGGCTTCAGCAGCTGCAGCACGTGGGCTCAGTAGTTGCGGTTCCCAGGCTCTAGAGCACCAGCTCAGTAGTTGGGGCACATGGGCTGTTTCTCTCCGGCACGCAGGATCTTCCCAGGTCAGAGATTGAACGCGTATCTCCTGCATCGGCAGATGGGTTCTCTACCACTGAGCCACCAGGGAAGCCCTCCGTTGTTTCTGACCCTGAATAAACAGATATTTGAAAATCATGCACCCTTGAGACTAGGCTCCACAGCTTTCTACCCTGCCCTATGGGCTCTTGCTACACCCCACCTCTTACTGTTTAACCCCAAGCTTGCTTTGTTATGCCCATTCTATGTACGACACTGTGGTCTTGACTTTCCCAGTTTCGAATCCTCCATCGAAGTTGTCCTACAGACACAACTCGACTTTTTGTCCCAAGTCACACTTTTCCTCCTTTGGAGTAATCTTCATGGTCTAATTCCACCTACCAATTTAATCCTAGATCTTGCAATTTTTTAAAATTAGTGACTGTACTGTTCTGTTCTTTTTTTGGAGCTGTGCTGTGTGGCTTGTGGATCTTAGTTCCCAAATCAGGGAATGAACCTGAGGCCTTGGCAGTGACAGCACAATCACTGGATTGCCAGGGAATTCTGTTTTCATGTTTCCTACAGATTGCTTTGTCTTCCCTATCAAATGTAAACCACTGGGAATAGAAACTTTGTGTTAGGAGCCTTTAGTTGGGTTAACTAACTTATTTTAGCCTAAGGAAGTTGGCCACACTTGGGTCTGACTATCTCGACAGTGAAGAGAAATAGGTCTGCAAGCCTCTATAGATGGGTTGATTCCCTTATGCTTTCTGATCACATTTTCCTAAAGACTAAAATCCATCCTGGTTCCTGCAGGCCTTACAAGGTCCTTCACTTCTAAACAGTGGTGCCAGCAGATGGCAAGTCAATGCGACTCATTAAAGGAGAATGTGCTTTCTGTAGACAAGGGTTAAGGCAGCTCTAGCTTTCTGCATGGGCTTCCCTGGTGACTAGCCAGTGGTAAAGAACCCGCCTGCCAGTGCAGGAGATGTGGGAGATGCGGGTTTGATCCCTGGGTCGGGAAGATCCCCTGGAGAAGGAAATGACAACCCACTCCAGTATTCTTGCCTGGGAAATCCCACAGACAGAGGAGCCTGGCGGGCTATAGTTCATGGTGTCACAAAGAGTTAGGCAGGACTTAGCAACTAAACAACAATAAGCTTTCTGCATGGGTATGGGTGTAGGCTAGTCAAACACGTGAAGAGCACACCACTGAAACAGGTAACCAATAAAACAGCAAGGAATAGCAAGACTCACCTTCCAACTTTCATTGAAAAAAAACTTAAAACTTCTGAGTAAAATATAAATATAGTTGCTAATTATTCTAATACATGCTATACCTAATTATTGACGGCCAATACTTAGTGGGGAAAAAGAAAGACAAATTTAATTCATGCAATGAGAACATTTAGAGATACTTTGAAGATAGGGTAAATGATATCTTCGGTCGTAAATTTAGGATTTCCAACTACTTCCCTGTATGATGTTACCGTATGAGTTTCAGTTCCAGCTGAGCTGATGAAATGTGAGAATAAAGATTTGAAAATAAATTTTAATTTGAAGCTGAACAAATCCAGGATTACTACAATTCCAATGTTTTCAGTATTAAGTATCTTTTAAAGCCAAGTGTCCTGTCAATTTAACTAGGACTTTTAAAAATAAGACTACAAATTTATCTCATCTTCCTCAAGATTGAGTTTGGAAAAAGTGCAACATGGCCAATCATTTATCAATGGCATACTAAACTTGTATAAGCAATTTCTTCTTAAATAAATGAGTAATAAATACCAGGAATGAGGAATTTCAGAAATTACACTTCTGATGTAATCTCCTTATTACTCTATTCTGGTCAAATGCAATCTCTCCTGAATTTGTCTCCTCTTCCACTCACTTTTTTAATTTGGCAGCACTGGGTCTTGGCTGAGGCATGCAGGATCTTCAGTATTTGTTGTGAGATGCAGGATCTTTAGTTGCAGCATGTGAGATCTAGTTCCCTGAACAGCAGTCTCGTGTATTTTAGCCACTGGAGCACCAGGGAAGTCCTTCCCATTTACTTTTTAAAAATTTGGTCATGCTAGGTTTTCTCCAGTTGCACTGAGCAGGGGTTACTCATTGCAGTGGCTTCTTACTGTGGAACACGGCCTCTAGGGGCCACCAGCTCAATAGTTGTGGCACACAGGCTTAGTTGCCTGCAGCGTGTTGAACCTTCCCAGAGCAAGGACAGAACCCATGTCCCCCACACTGGCAGGCAGATTCCTACCCACTGGACCACCAGGGAAATCCCAGCCTTGCGTCTCTGTTGTGGCACATGGGCTTCTTAAGTTGTGGCACAGTCTTAGTTACCCCATGGCATGTGGGATCTTAGTTCCCCGAGCAGGGCTCAAACTCGGTTACCTTGCATCAGGGCCAGATTCTTAACCACCTGACCACCAGGGAAGACCCCTCCACCTAAAGAGTCAACTCCACTGATCTGCCAGGCCATTGTAAATCCTTCCTTCTTTGAATCCTTGTTAACACTCCCACTTTGAAGCACGTAATCTATTAAAGATTGATCTCTAGTTGTTTTGTATATGCAAATTTTATCAAAGCTGCAGAGCTGGGAGCTTTTTAGTCCTCTGACTGTATCAGAATCCCTCACACCTCTAAGCAAACAGTGCTTAGTGCATATAAGTGTCCATAAACATTTTGACTGTAATTCCACTGCCTATCCTAAGAGGTTACATTAGAACATGGAATGCTCCTCTTCCATTACCCATTTAACAGTGGACACTCTGATAGTTACTGACCTACTCAATAAGTGTTAAATAATGAGGACACAAAATATACTTCTTTAATGTCTAAACTGGGTTTCCCTGGTGGCTCAGACAGTAAAGAATCTGCCTGCAACGCAGGAGACCCAGGTTTGATCCCTGGATCATGAAGATCCCCTGGAGAAGGGAATGGGTACCCACTCCAGTATTCTTCCCTGGAAAACTCCAAGGACAGAGGAGCCTGGTGGGCTACAGTCGATGGGGTCACAAAGTCGGACACGACTGAGCAACTAACACTTTCACTTTTTCAATGTCTAAGTTAAGTCCTCTCTACCAACACTGATACAGCAATATGTGAACTGTGAACTTCCTGATGTTCAAGCTGGTTTTAGAAAAGGCAGAACCAGAGATCAAATTGCCAACATCCGCTGGATCATCGAAAAAGCAAGAGTTCCAGGAAAACATCTATTTCTGCTTTATTGACAATGCCAACGCCTTCGACTGTGTGGATTACAATAACCTGTGGAAAATTCTGAAAGAGATGGGAATACCACACCACCTGACTGGCCTCTTGAGAAACCTATATGCAGGTCAGGAAGCAACCGTTAGAACTGGACATGGAACAACAGACTGGTTCCAAATGGGAAAAGGAGTGCGTCAAGGCTGTATATTGTCACCCTGCTTAACTTCTATGCAGAGTACATCATGAGAAACGCTGGGCTGGAAGAAGCACAAGCTGGAATCAAGATTGCTGGGAGAAATATCAATCACCTCAGATATGCAGATGACACCACCCTTATGGCAGAAAGTGAAGAGGAACTAAAAAGCCTCTTAATGAAAGTGAAAGAGGAGAGTGAAAAAGATGGCTTAAAGCTCAACATTCAGAAAACGAAGATCATGGCATCTGGTCCCATCACTCCATGGGAAATAGATGGGGAAACAGTAGAAACAGTGTCAGACTTTATTTTTGGGGGCTCCAAAATCACTGCAGATGGTGACTGCAGCCATGAAATTAAAAGACGCTTACTCCTTGGAAGGAAAGTTATGACCAACCTAGATAGCATATTCAAAAGCAGAGACATTACTTTGCCGACTAAAGGCCGTCTAGTCAAGGCTATGGTTTTCCCAGTGGACATGTATGGATGTGAGAGTTGGACTGTGAAGAAAGCTGAGCGCCGAAGAATTGATGCTTTTGAACTGTGGTGTTAAGAGAAGACTCTTGAGAGTTCCTTGGACTGCAAGGAGATCCAACCAGTCCATTCTGAAGGAGATCAGCCCTGGGATTTCTTTGGAAGGAATGATGCTGAAGCTGAAACTCCAGTACTTTGGCCACCTCATGCAAAGAGTTGACTCATTGTAAAAGACTCTGATGCTGGGAGGGATTGGGGGCAGGAGAAGGGGACAACAGAGGATGAGATGGCTGGATGGCATCACCGACTTGATGGACGCAAGTCTGAGTGAACTCCGGGAGTTGGTGATGGACAGGGAGGCCTGGCGTGCTGCGATTCATGGGGTTGCAAAGACTTGGACACGACTGAGTGACTGAACTGAACCAACACTGATGCCTATTTATAGTAGTGGAGATAAAAGCAGTGACCTTCACATAAAAGATTATTCCTCATTGTCTCGCATTTAGCTTATATACTTGAAACAACTTGAATTAACCCTTGATCAAATGGCAAATGCAGTACTACTTTGAACATGTTTTTTTCTGTCTTCTCACTGAAGAGGTAAGCTCTTTTTTAAACAAAATTTTGCCTCATCCCTCTGCCTCTTCCCAGAGATGCAGGGGTCTCAGAGGGTCCCTCAGGCACTTGGAGGCAGCGGTTCACTCTGCACCCCACGTTCTCCAATGGCATGGCCAAATACCAAGTGTCACTGGTCTACTGGCTCCAGGATGGGGACAGTGTTTGAGGTCAGGAATCAGAGCCAGGAGGTGCCTGGAACTGGGACCTCAGCTCAGAGAGACAAGAGGGAACCTCTGCAGCCGTAGGACGCAGCACCTCCACCTCCCTCCTTGGCCCTCAAGCTTTGTGAGCACCGAGGTAACCTCTTCGGATGAGGGGGCATTCCGTGGCATGCTCCTGACTACTTGATACAGCTGTTCTGTGCATGGTAGGCACTCAAAACTCTTTTCAATCAATATTTTCCAGAATATAAAATCTCACAGTATTCTTTTCTTAAAATGACCTCTGTATAACAATTCCAAACATTTCTACCCACATATAGATAAATAAAGGAAAGGTCCAATAAGTTGTTTAAAAGTTTTGTATTGTGTCATACAAACTGTCTTCAAAAACAAGTGCATAAGTGAAAAATTTTTCTTCCCTTTGCTCCTCAAACATTACAGTAGACCAATTCCTGCTAATAGATCACAAAGGTAAAACATTATGTCCCCTTTTGAATTCTTAACAGTTAATTCTAGACACCAGCTTCCAAGTTTTGTAATTTACCAATCTGGTATGGACATAAACAGTTCCAGTGCTTTTCAACTTATCTATCCCTGAATTTTTCTCTCTTCAAAGTTCCAGGCAGTAATTGATTTTAATGCCCTCAAGTTAGATAAAGCTATTTAGAGCTTATAAATTATTTACACTATACAATCACTAAGAATAGAACTATGACTTACACATTATACCCCTCTAACTACTTAGCACCATGAACAGAATTCTCAGTACTAATTGATGGGCTAATTATTCCAATGATCAAATATATGACACTGATAGTCTTAAAAACACTCATTTGTTATTTTTCTTATATACAATAGAAATTCCCTCCTGTCTTAAAGATTTTTTTTTTTCTGGCAATATTCTCTGCTGCCTTGACTATCCTGAACTTCTTGCCTGATGCTAATAACAATTCCCTAGGTCATTAGTAATGAGAAGCTAAGGCATTAAACCTAACAGGCCCTAAGCTAGTTTAAATGTGGTGAAACACTATTCATAGAATTGCACCGTATGTATCTTCTGTCATGGTTTTCCAAAGTGCTATGATTCCATTACGATATTTGTCCTGCATAGATTCAAATTCTGTATCTTTCACTTTTGGATGGCTTGAGTACCATAAAACATGATTTATTTGGTAGCAAAAACATCTCCAGGAGTTTCAAAAGGGATCACTACTCAGCTAAAAAAGTTACAATCATCACTTTTCTTTAAACCTAGAACATATACCACTGATTGGGAGGAAAAACCCCATCCTTCTGTTGGTAATAAAAATGGAAAACAGTAAGTTGGGCTGTGTACTTTTTAAAAGGTGCTACACAAGGTCATGTTCTTGAAGTGGTCACAAACACTGCTTCAGTGACATTCAATGTTCAACATATGCTACATTACTCTTAGCACTTTTGTACTTCATCTCCACACACAGCAAGTTCAGGTATCAAAATAATCCTGGTTCTAAAAGAAAGCGCTCACCACCAATATTTAAAGCTGATTCTTCCCAAGAAGGTAGGATAGTTTTTCCACTATGCAGTTATCAAAGTGGTATTCTCTTAGGCTAAGCTTTGTCAAGGCTCAGAGAAAACCCTGAGGTGAACTTAGCAAGGTCCTTGTAAAGAAACCTTCAATGAGAAACTCAACATATGGGGATTTTAAAGCTTCAAGACTGGCTCATTAAACAGAAACGCCACAGGCTTTCTTAGAACACTGAGTCTAGTGATTGTCTGTGTCAAGGAGGCGCATACTCAATTTTACTAACTCCTGATGAGTCTCCTCTGAATGGAAAACGCAGTCAGTCTGACAAAGGGCCTATAAAACATTCTGCCAGGCTTAGCTGTCCTAGAGAGCATGGAGAAGTGAGGGGAAAGCACTAGGAAGCAATTAACACTGGTGAGTGCAACTCTGGGGAAAAAAATAAACCTGTACAAGGCAATGGCTATCCCAACCAAGGATTTAGATTAAACAGGAGTTTAGTAATCTAGTAATGGTTTCCAAAGTGTTTACCTTTAAAGGTAAAGAAAGGTAAAACCCTGAAAGGAACAGTAAAGTAACGCTGTAGGGAGAAAGCAAGCTTCATTACATTTTACGTGTTTGTTCTCCCAGTGAATCTGGGTCAAATGTGTACTTCTCAGAAAGGACAGGCTCCTCTGGGGAGCACTGTTCTGATCCTACCTTTTTCTAGCAAGTTCCTGCAAAACATACAGCCTGATTTCCCCATTCTCATCACTATCTGCAACAGGAGTCAGTTCCATAGCTATCGGCTGAACTTTAGCACTGATCTCTGTAGAACTGATTTCCCGATATGATTTTTATTCTGTCTCCAGGAAGCACAGCATGAATAGAAAAGACAGAAGTCCTTCCCTGAAGTCCTTCCCAGGAAACTGCAGTTGGGACCGCAAGAGAGTGCAGAATAGTGCATGGCAAAAAATTCCTCTTGTGAGCTTAGTCAAACACATACGGTAGGCATATTCCCCTGGGCATAAAAAACTTACATTAATGTCAGCAACAGAATCCAAAACACTGGTAGATCAAATTCTAATGTGGCAAATTAAAGAGTAGACAGTGCTCCACTGGGTTAATTGAATTAGCTAAGAGACAATCCTTTAAATACCACATCATTGAAATCTCCTAGTGGGCATGTCCCCTTCATCAGTCACTTTTAAAATAACGGTCATAACAGGAGAAAGAACAAGCACCATGCTCACTAATGCAGATTACTGGACTGCTCTGATCAAGCACTGCAGTTCACAGATAGCCATTTCACATCTTTCCTTCAGGTTACTGAGTCTTTCTTCTTCCGGAACGGGGATTTCAGCCTCTTCCATACACTGTTTTTGGGCTTAGATTTTTTCTCCATGGCCAGCACTGCCTCCTTTTCCTTCCTACGAATCTCCCGGACAAGGGCATGGAACACATCATCGATGTAGTAGCGGTATGCAGCAGATGTCTCAAAAAAGGGGCAGCTGAATTCTCGGGCCAAAGCCAATCCTTCTTCCTTGGTGACCTTTAAAAATGTAAACAAGAGAAAACTTCTAGTGGTAACAGCATAGTGGAATTTTAGCTGAGCTATTTAAAATCGTAAAAAACAATACTGTTAAAGTGCTGCACTATGTCAACAAATCTGGAAAACTCAGCAGTGGCCACGGGACTGGAAAAGGTCAGTTTTCATTCCAATCCCAAAGAAAGGAAGTGACAAAGAATTTCAAACTACCGT
The DNA here is from genome assembly GCF_032405125.1 of Capricornis sumatraensis. Classification (NCBI taxonomy): domain Eukaryota; kingdom Metazoa; phylum Chordata; class Mammalia; order Artiodactyla; family Bovidae; genus Capricornis; species Capricornis sumatraensis. The sequence continues at coordinate 116,256,403 of NC_091070.1, read as the reverse complement.
ACAATTGTGCACATTTCACATGCTAGCAAGATAATGCTTAAAATCCTTCAAGCTAGGCTTCAGCAGTACATGAATCAAGAACTTCCAGATGTACAAGCTGAATTTAGAAAAGGTAGAGGAACCAGAGATCCAATTGCCAACATCTGTTGGATCATAAAAAAAGCAAGTGAGTTCCAGAAAAACTGCTTCATTGACCACACTAAAGCCTTTTTAACTCTGTGGCTCACAACAAACTGTGGAAAATTCTTAAAGAGACAGGAAAGCAGACCACCTTACCCATCGCCCGGGAAACCTGTGTGCAGGTCAAGAAGCAGCAGTCAGGACCTTACATGGAACAACGGACTGGTTCAAGACTGGGAAGGAAGTGTGACAAGGCTGTATACTGTCACCCCATTTATTTAACTTATATGCGGAGTACATCAGCAAAATGCCAAACTGGATGAAGCACAAGCTGGAATCAAGATTGCTGGGAAAAATATCAACAACCTCAGATATGCAAAAGATACGACTCTAACAGCAGAAAGTGAAGAGGAACTAAAGAGCCTCTTGATGAAAGTCAAAGAGGAGAGAGAAAAAGCTGGCTTAAAACTCAACATTCAAAAAACTAAGATCATGGCATTTGGTTCTATCACTTCATGGCAAATATATGGGGAAAAAGTGGAAACAGTGACAGATTTTATTTTTTGGGTTCCAAATTCACAGCAGACAGTGACTCTAGTCATGAAATTAAAAGATGCTTGCTCCTCAGAAGGAAAGTTATGATAAGGCTAGACAGCATATTAAAAAGCAGAGACATCTCTTTGCCAACAAAAGTCTATATAGTCAAAGCTATGGATTTTCTAGCAGTCATGTATGGATGTGAGAGTTGAACCATAAAGAAGGCTGGGCGCTGAAGAATTGATGCTTTCCAACTGTGGTGCTGGAGAAGACTCTTGAGAGTTCCTTGGATAGCAAGGAGATCAAACCAGTCAATCCTAAAGGAAATCAACCCTGTATACTCACTGGAAAAGACCCTGATGCTGGGAAAGATTGAGGGCAGGAGGAAAAGGGGTGACAGAGGATGAGATGGTTGGATGGCATAACTGAAACTCGGTGGTTTGATGAGTTTGAGTAAACTGGGGGATAGTGAAGGACAGGGAAGCCTGGTGTGCTGCAGTTCATGGGGTCGCAGTATCAGACAAAACTTAGCGACTGAACAACAGCAGCAGAAAAAAATTACAGCTGCCGCCCCAAAGTGAAGTAACAGGAAGAGCCCTCTCCAGCTCTGGAGATGTCCCAGCAGAGCAAGCACAGTGATATCTGTATTGCTGAGAGGCTGGATTATTTCACTTCTAAGACTCCTTCCATCTTCAAACTATGTGATTCTATTTCTAGTCTACTTTAAAGGTAACTTTTTGGAACAGGGAGTATTTATAGATGTCAAATATACAATCTTAATTTCCTCATACATTTCAAGAAAGTAAATCACAAGGCAAAGAGAAGTTGTAATTAAGCTACAACACTGAAAACCATAAGAACCTGAAATCAACATATCAAATTATGAATATAACATAATTTCTCCTACTTTTGGATGTTTAGCCTTTTTCTAATTTTTTGCTGCCATAAATAGCCTAGCAACAAATATTTTATATATAAATCCCTGAATAGATTATTCTGAAGAGAAAGCAACCAAGAAACATCACGAACTTAACTATTATCCAATTACTTCTAAAAATTCTATACCATTCATAGCCTTCACTAGTGGTGATAAACATGCCCCCTTTCACTATACCTGCATCTCTATACCAAAAAGCAAAATTTTAAACACTGCTGCTAATTTGAAGGGTATCACTCATTCTAAAATCCTCTACAATTTCTCTTATTCTCCCTCTACTGGGCTCATAATCCTCACCATCAGGAAGTATACCTTGAAGCCTAAGTTTCTCTCTTTGCAACAAAAAGAGACTTATTTCTGAGGCTTTAGGAAGTAAAAAGCCCATGATACCTCCATCTGTGCTTATGCTCACTTGTGTCTGACTCTTTTCGACCCTTTGGACTATAGCCTGCTAGGCTACTCCGTCCATGGAATTTTCCAGGCAAGAACACAAGTGAGTAGCCATGTCCTCCTCCAGGAGATCTCCCCAGCCCAGGGATCGAACTTACGTTTCCTGTGTCTCCTGCACTGCAGGTGGGTTCTTAACTGGCTGAGCCATCAGGGAAGTCCGTGACGCCTCACTTAAAGTGTATCCTATTTGTCATCTGATTTGTCACATGTGGATTTTGTCCTGTAAACTGATTCCTACAATCCAGATTTTACCCAAAATAACAGCAAGATATAGGGACATTTTCCAGGCTGGGGAGAAGCTAATTTTAAATTTTCATTTTAAGGCACAGAAATGTATAAACCGAGAAACACAAATGACTAATCTCACACAATTACATATAGCATTTTCTAGTCTATCCTCACCTGTCTTAGCTGCTTTAGGTCAGACTTGTTTCCCACAAGAACCACAGGAGTATCATCAGTACGTCGAACTCGATAAATAAGCTGTTTAAACTCCCGAACTTCATGGAAACTTCGACGATCGGTAATGGAGTAACAGATGATAAACCCTTCTCCTGCCCTCATATACTGATCCCGCATGGCTGTAAACTCTGCCTAGAGGGAAACAAGGGTCATTAGTGTACTAATACAACCTAAAACTATACATACTTTAGCTATTTAGTTCAGATCAAAGAGAGATTTGTTACCTGCTGTCCTGAGTCAGAGTGCATGAAAAATTAAAAGAAATGAACCAGTGATCTTCTCTGCATAAGTCTTTCCCTCCCCTTTACTAGCATGAAAAGGCCTTTACTCATAGCATTTTGAGATTTAATACCTGTCCAGCCGTATCCAAAATGTCCAGATTGGCAGGCTCATCATCAATACGGATCCGGATTTTATAAGCATCTTCTACAGGAGGGAAGAGAGGCAGTACTATCAACTCATAAATGCAGGAATACGCAAACTTATTCTGAAATTCATCTTATGGAAAAGATGATTACACACAAGTTTCTTTAAGTGCCCAGATGTTCAAAGGAAGCCCCTAAATCCATTCAGATATGTAAATTGGGTCAACTAATTTTTTTCTTCCACATAAGCCATGACGTAAATTTATTCATAGCTTAAACTTCTCAGACTTCACCTATAATTCTAAACTAAAAAAGAGCTCAGAGATTGTCTTTTTGAAAAGCGTTAGGCCATAAAAGTAACTTCACCATTTATTAAAGTTATTAAACACTAAGCATTATATTAAGTGATTTATATATATTAACTCATTCAACAGTGACAATAATTCAGTGAGGTGGTATTAACTCCATTTTACAGATAAAAAAAACCTAAATGTTACAAAGTTCATTAATGCTTTATTTATAGTTCCTCCTCATTTTTAATACAGGAAAAAGAAATATCAGAGTCTCTTAAAGAATTCATATAGTCAAAATTTCTCCTTTATGAGAGCTATTTCTCTATGTATATTATTATGGTAATCTTGGAAAATACCAAAAAGTAAAAAAGAAAAGCCTCACTATTTCCACCATTCAAACATTTGCTCCTTACACCCTGATGTATTTCCTTCAGTTTTTCCTGAATCCCTGCTTCTGACTCTTCCTCAGACGAAGGGCCTACTAAACCAGTGATTTTCAAACTACAGGTCATGCAGCCATCAGTATTTGTGAGTTGTGGATGAATTTAATGGGTTAGGACCAGCATTAAAATAAACAAGGAGAAATCTAAAATGAAAGAGGAAATACAAAAGTGCAACACAAGTAGTGAGGTAAATAGAGTTTCATGGTATTTTAATTACATATACATATGTGTAAATGTATACTTATATGTGCATGTTACAATATATTTTCTTCTTAGATTTAGCAGCCAAAGTTTGCAACAAACTTGCACTAAATTAGAAACTAAATGAGAGGCTTCTCCATCCATGGGATTTTCCAGACAAGAGTACTGGAGTGGGTTGCCATTTCCTTCCCCAAGGGATCTTCCCGACCCAGGGATCGAACTCAGGTCACCCGCATTGTGGGCAGACGCTTTACCCTCTGAGCCACCAGGGGAGCACAAATGACAGCAAACACCCGTATCTTTTTGCTCACTACTGTAACCCCAGGGCCTAACACAGTGCTTGGCACATAACTCAATAGGTAAAAGTATCTGTTGTTGAATCAGATGATATTGTCAGAAGAGCAGCTGAGTGGGGGGGAGGGGAACTTTTTCAGGGGACAAGTTCTTAGTTTAGTTTTTCGTTGTTGTTGTGGGGGAGGGGGTCCACCATGCTGCTTGCAGGATCTTAGTTCCCTGACCAGAGTTGGAACTTGTGCCCCCTCAAATGGAAACAGTCTTAACCACTGGTGTGCACTGTCAGGAGTCCCAGGAAAAGATATTTCTAAGTAAATTATACCAAGCCCTAAATTCATTTTGTTCCTAGAATTCCCACCAGTGTGAATTTGTGAACAATGTTCTAAATTGAATATAGTACATGAAAAAATAAGAACTGTTTCTGTTTTCCCCAAGCCACAAAAGCATCTACTATATAAAATGACCACATCCAAAGATGGGTTAGCACAGAACACTCATTGGCTTGACCCAACAGAAATTCTCCTGAGACCCAGGATCGACACAGTGTCACCTCCTGAAAACATAACTAATACAGCGGCCTTCTGTGCCTCCCCATTCCCATCACAAGTTTTCTATAATCCTGGGATATAACTTGTAAAAATCAAACCTGTCTCCTTATGATGTTTAGAGAAAATAGCAATTTTTTAAAAAATTACTTTTTACTCTCTGTTTTACTAATAACTGAGCATTAAGGACTGTGAAAGACATGAAGAAAGACCTTGCTATGTAATGAACTTGAGGTATAAGGAAGTAAAAAGCGCTTCTTGTGGAACAAGTAAGTCCAGGCTCTGGATTGTCTGGGTTGTAAAGAGTTCAGCAGGCTGGCTCTACTTGTTTTTCTGCTTCCTTTTGTGGAAGTTCAAACCAGCTGACTCATAGTTACAGAGTCAGTCTCAAATCAGACCCTTAGAAAAATGATAGTAATAGGCTTCTGTTAAGTGGCCCTTAAATTTTTCCTTTAACCTGGCAACATGGTATACCAACCATAAAAATATAACAAAGTGTCCCATTAATGTTCAATAAAGACAGACTAAGATGGCTGATGTACACAGACTTAAGCTAGGAAAAAAGAAAAGATTCATTTCCTTAGTAATCACTATGATACACTTATTAAGTAAGTCTGTTTAGGCACCAAAAAAGGATCAAAATATAAATGGTTTAAAACTGTTTCAAAAACTGACACAAAGTAACTTTTATGGGGTTTATTTGTAAAACCTAAGTGATGCTCTGACTTACCAATGGTGGGATCATGATCTTCTGGAAATCGGTGGCTGATGAACTGCATGGTCATGGCTTTAAAACAAGAAATGAAAGGTAAAATCCACACAAAGATGACCCATGGAAATAACTGTTAAGTATCAATACTGCATGCTAGCCAGTCTCCCAGCTGATTTGGGTGGAAAGCATTTGTTGTAAGCATTTTTCATTCTTACTTCTTGTAAGATGGAAGAAAAACGTCACCTACCACTTTTCCCTACACCACCAGCACCCAGCATCACTAGTTTATATTCACGAGACAGCCCTGCAGGGCTGCTACAGCTACCAACTGGGCGAGTCCCAGAATCCATTGTCCTCTTGGAGAATCCCGGGCTGCCCCGAGGAAAAGGCACCTAGAATAAAAGAAAAAAACATTTAATCCAGGATGGAGGCACCAGTGACGACAGTCCTAGTCAGCGCCCTGCCTTCCCAACGCTGGCCTATGACTCCTGCTCCCTTTCTGGCGGCCGTAAAAGAAATCCTCACCATCACCTTCCCTCCCGGACAGTTCAGTCTTATGACTTATCACAGGTTTTCCGAATTATTACATTTTCCAGAAGGTCTAGAGACAAAGAAATCTTGAATTTTTCAAACCGGGACACAGCAGGAAGGAGCCCAGTGAGAAAGCTGAGGTTTGAGGACCAAAGGAACACCTCCCCCTAGGCCGCAAGGGTCCTCTCACGCCAGCGGTACCCGGAGGTTCCGCCCCCTCCCCATTCCTCTCTCCGGCCCCCTACCCCAGCTGCATCCCTGGCCCGCCTCAGGCCCTCCACCCTTCCGTTTCAGGAGCCAACCTTCTCCTGCTGCTCTTACCGGTCGGAACTTGAAGGTCTCGGCCGGTCTAATCACCTACTTCGTCCTCCTCACTCGCGCCGAGGATCCGACACTGACCTGTGACCCCTCCCGCAGCCGGGAAAGATGGCGCCACCAGCGCCCGCGTCCCGACCGGAGGGGCGGGGCGGCCCCGTGACGCCCGCAGCTGGCCACACCCCCTTCGGGGAGGGCCATTTTCCCTCCAGGTCCTCAAAGCCAGTTCCGCGCCTAAGGGCCCATGCCCACAAAGGCGTTAAAACAGTTAACTTACCCGGTACTGTATATTTAAAAAATTTAGCCAAATATAATGGGTAAACAAAGGGAACGGGCACCCACCAAATCCTCCCCAAAAGAGCACCAAGATCAAGTTTAAGGCTTAACAGCAGAAAAAGAAAACTTTCCCTAAATGGACAAGGGCAATGACTTGGGCTCTTAAATGACTTGAGACAATCAGGTCTCAAAGACAACTAGTTATACTAATCAAATTTCTGCACATATTTTAAGCAAATGTTAAGTGAAATATTTAGAAAAAAAAATTTTTTAATTTTTAAGGAATATGCCTTCCCACAGGAAATGATAATTCAAGTTTTCAGGTGGCCTTAAATAACAGCACAAATGAAGGAGTTATCAACTATATCCACCTGTAGGTAGCACAAACAACCCCATTGGGAAATTTTTCTCTTGCAACTTTTGCACCCTTCCTTCTTTTTGAAGTAGATTTTTCCAAGAATAATTTGCATTTCCTTTAAAAATGCTTCCTTCACTCAGTACCTTTAACCATGTTCAATGAAGGGGGACAATATGAAAGTAAAAAATATCCATCATAAAAATCCTCTATTTTCATTTGAATTTTTAAGGGTTTACTTTGTACAGTCATAAAACTTTTGGAACTGCATGCAAATTTTGGGGTCCATGTATGTATTTTTCTGATGGAGCTATAATAGCATTATGTTGGGACTTCCCTGGTGGCTCAGAGGGTAAAGAATCTGCCTGCAATGAGGGAGACCCAGGTTTGATCCCTGGGTCAAGATCCCCTGGAGAAGGGAATGGCTACCCACTCCAGTATTCTTGCCTGGAGAATTCCATGGATATAGGAACCTGGCAGGCTACAGCCCACAGGGTTGTAATGAGTCAGACACCACTGAGAGGCTAAAACACACAAGTAAAAAAGGTTATGAATTTTCATATATGGATGGGTTGTGGAATAAAGAACAAAGAAACCACAAGCAGAATATTTATACATTTATTTATAATGAAATTATGATCTAAATATTTACAACATATAGGAAACCAGAGGATACGTTTATACAAAGCCAGTCTGCAAAGTATTCAAATGTGCAAAAACGACAGTTCAGTATCTCAAACTACTCCTGGTTCAGCAGACTAGCTCCTTCACTTTCACACATCAATATTTGATACAAAAAAGTTCTTTTGGCAAAACCTGTAATGCCAAGAAAAAGGACAAGTTGCAATTTCAGTCACTAAGTCCACCATTTATTCCAAGCAGTCAAATCTCTCTATTTTCAGTTGCAACCAGTTCTCAGAGAGACAGACCACTGGATGTCATTTCTGTGATGAGTTCTGACCAGCTTTTCATCAAGTAATTTTCTCAGACTCAGTTGAAGACAAGGAGCTTAGACGGGCAGTAAAAACAGCAATGGTTATTTGAGACAAGAATGCCTGAAAGGTACCAGCTTTGACTCATCCCAATGGAAAAAAACCTTCAATATCCCAGGATTCAGCTATATCCAACAGTAATTTGCATTAGTAATGCATTTGCATTTTCCAAAACAAAGAATCCAAAAAATGAAATAGGGATGAGGACTTTTTAGATTTAAATACTGAAAGGAAAGGATGGTCTTAAAATCATTTCCCCACTAATAAATAGTAAGGCTTTGTTTGGAACCAGTTATTATCAAAATTGACCACAGTAGTAAAATACAAATAAAACTTGCTTTATGTCAGAATAAGGGCTATTCATTTGGAAAAGGCTGGACCAGGTCAAGGGTATATTGGAATGACCCTGTTGAACAAGCACATTTCACCAACTGTTAAAAAGCTTGAGACAAATTTGTGATTCTAAGTAAATTTTAACAGATGCTATGCCACTGCAGAAATAAGGGTATTTTTTTTTTAAAAAAGAATGGAAACCCTTTAAGAAAGGGAACACTCATCACTGACTTTTTTTTCTTTTTCCCCATCACTGACTTCTGTAAAAGTCCAAGATGGTTCCCCGTACAGGCCCCAGAGTCTTATTATTAAATCAAATGCATGCATTATTGCTAGAGTCACCAAGGCTCAAATCTCTGCTCCACTGTTGCCTATGGAGCCATCCAGAATGGCATCTGTTGTTTAGCTCGTGGTTGTGATGAAGGATACTGATATCCCAAACTCCAGCCCTGTGGAAAACTACTTGCATTTTTATGACCTCCGTGTTCCTCCTCTTCGTCAGATGAATCTGCAGCATAAGCCACCAAGCCAAACCCCTTCTCTGTAGTCTTCATTTTCTTGACTGGATAATCTAGAAGAGAGAATAACCCCAACCCCATTCCCCACCAAGAAGAAAAAAAAAAGATAATACCATAAATTCGTTAATTAAAAAAAAAGATGTTAATTGTGGTTAGTTGGACACCATTTTGAGGTCACAGGGTCAATGGTCACCCAAAAACGTTGAAGATCACACGAAAAACAGCACCAGCATCAGCAAATGGGAATCCACCAGAGCCATGTAAGAAAACAGAGAAAGAAAAAAGAAACACACACACACAAAAAAAAAAGAAAAAAAAAAAAAGGAAAGTTAGCAAGTAAGTCTCTGGAGTCTAATATTTCACCTTTAAAAAGTTAAAAGAGAAGAAAAGAAAAAAAATGTACTTTCTTCTGTTAATTTTTATGACTATAGGCAAAGAAAAAAAAAATCCCATTTATGGACCTCTCCAAATTTAGAGTTCTGAGATACTAAGAAGCAACATTTTAAAAAAGACACTGGTTGACCATTCCCAACCAATAAATAAGAGATATAAGGTGAGAGGTAGCTCAGCTCCCAACACAAAAATCTTTTAAGTCTGCATCAGGTTACCTCCAGGTATTCAAACAACAAAGGCAACAAAATTTTGAAATGACCTACCAATCATTACTTTTTCCTAAATGTCACTGACGCTATGTATAAAATGTAAGTCGACTGACTCTTTTCTAGACACACGTCGGTTGAAAATAAAAGGCTGTGTAACTATATGATGTCCTTATAAACAAACAAACAAAAAAAAGTATTCTCATTAGCCAACAGATTATAGAGGTTGGATTAAACACCTGAATAAGTCAACCTGAATGAATATCAGATTAGAAAGCTAATAGCTTAAGACCAGTCTTAGCCATTTCCTTGCTCCCCCAGCTACACCTTACTCACCATGACTTCCTGTTAAAGTCCCAGACCCATTCCTTTCGTCAGACTCTGTTTTTATTCCAGTCACTGGAAAGGCTGGTGGAGGCATCAACTGCCTGTTAAAAGTTAAAAATAATTTTTCAGACACATTCAACCTTTCCAGTACATAAGAAGTTGAATAACAATACAATCTGCAAATAAAAGTTCATTTTAACCATTAATTTCAACCCTTTCTACCTGACACCATTTTTTTTCAAGCAATTATCAAGTTGTAAGATTAGGAAATTTCCTGGCAGTCCAGTGGCTAGGACCCAACACTTTCACTACCAGTGCCCTGGGTTCAACCCCTGGTCAGGGAACTAAGATCTCACATGCCATGCAGTGTGGCCAAAAACAAAAGTTGTAAGATTATAAGGATATAATAAAATGAGTAAATAAACAAATTAAAGTTGTAATAGGGAACTATATTTAACATTATGGAATAATCTCAAAGGGAAAAGAATCTGAAAAAAAAATAGATATGTATGTACAGCAAGTAAATCACTTTGTTGTACACTTAAAACTAATGCAACATTGTAAATAAACTATACTTCAAAATAAAAGAAAAAAAAGAGGTCTTTCCAATGCAAATTGTATTTGTCATGACCTGAAAGTAGTTGTCCCAGCTATTCGTTTGAATATGCCTTTGCATGCTTTCAACTACCGTAAAACATGGTATATCCACTAATGGGATTTGCCAATCACAGTACATATTTCTAGGCAGTTTATAAAATGATGCATCAAGAATTAAAGTATGAAAAAAAAGCAAAGTATGATATCCTTATGGAAAAAAAACAGAGTGAATGAATATGAAAGAATGAACTGTGGTGATAAAAACCACTTCCATCTTGTGAAGGCTAACGTAATATAGGAGAGGAGAATTCAGGCACTGGGTGGCAGGCTGGACTCTCATTCAAGTACCTCCACCCATGATATTCTATGATTCTAAGTAGCAAAAATGGTTTGATTGTGTAATACTTCTTTTACTGTCTATCCTTAGGAAAATGGCTAAGACACAGACAAAAAAAATAAAGGCAGATACCTGAATAATCAAGTACTGAACTATTCAAGGCTGAGTATAAGCGATTCTAAGACTGTGTAAAGGATATCATCATATTTTCCATTACCGCATCCATTACAATGAACAGGAGATTATCTGATCCAAATGATTTCATCTCAGTTTAACATGGGTGCTCGTAGCAACGATCATTATTCACATTAATGTTGCAAAAAAAAAAATGACATCTGAACATATCCATATAATTCTGTTCCAACTAACTTACCTGTCCCTCTCTCGCTCTTTGCCTGAGGAACTTGCCGGCTTCGATCCTGCACCTTCAATCTCATTCTGACTGGAGAAGCCTGTACCTAAATTAGTCATATGAATGGGTCCATGCTATGAGCAGAAAAATACAGTGGCATTAGCAAATCTACAACTGCCGTATTGACTTTAGCTCCTTAATGTAACTGTCAAGTGCCTCATCTTTCTGATAAACTGCAGTAAGCTGTACTACACAGCTCTCTGGGATTTGGAGTTAACTATACTCAAAGCATAGACTATCACTTTTCTCTGTAGGACTTGGCCAGAGATTTTGTGCTTCATTATGCTATGTCTTTATGTTTTCAATTATCTATGACTTAACTGGTTTGTATAAATCTAGTTATAAACTACAAAAATGCTTCAAAGAATGTCTGGTTCAAAGAATGCTTCAGAGGATTCTGGCAGAAGTACTTCTCCGGATAAAACAAGACTGTACCAAAATTATGTATTTTAATAATCTAAAAAGACTCATCAGTGAATGAGTTTATAATCACATCCATGCACAGAATCACTGCATTTCTGGCTATTGTTTTTTCAGGGGTGTAGGAATTACACCACCCTCTTGTTTAGCAGGGAGAAAAAGAACAGTGCCAAGGTTTTAAATACAAATCATATATTGGTAGAGTAACAGTTCTTCCCTACTCATTTCACTACAAGCTGTAAGAGGCTTTCAAGAGTCTGCTGTATAAAGAGGAAGTGCAGAATTTTACAGAACTTCCAGATGCTAGTCATAGGAGACTTCTCTCTAGGCGGAGAGCTCTGTATTCCCTTATCTCCCTGACCCAAAAACAAAACCCACCCAAAGGGAATCACTCTTGGTTTAACTTAATCCCTAAGGATAAGTATCTTATTTAAATGGATTCCAGAATGCAGAAATCCTAGTATTGGGAGGACAGTTGACACAGATGTGAACTTATCTTTCTTTAAAGGGAGAATACAGTAAGATAAGACGAGATAAGTAAGATAGGATATTTTATTTAACCTGGTATCCAAGAAGTCCAGATTCTCGTTCATCTGGTAGCTCCTCTGTGAATCGCCTCTTCTGTGCCTGGGGTTGACTTGGGAGTGGGGGCTGGGGCTGGGGTGGGGGCTGGGGGCCGGCAGGCAAGGCAGTTTTGACAGGAGCAGCAGGAATAAAAGGCCCACTCATCGGACTCTGGGACCAAAACAAACCAAGGAGGAAAAAGTGTGAGAATGCCCAATTAACAAATAACTAAAGGATGTTTACAGCATACTTTAGAGATCAATATGATGCATGTACATCCTTCATCTTCTGGTCCTGAGTTTCCTTCAAGTATAATTTGGTAACAGTATCACCTAGTCTTCCTACCTTCATGGCAGCTAACATGAAATTGAAAGTTTTGAACTCTCAGGAAAAACCTGCTACACATTTTTGCCATCAGGAGCAAACATGATCATGAACAAACAATAGACACTCCAGTCACTTACTTAGTTCAGAAGTTCAAGCAAGAACATTCTCTTATTTAAAGCCCTTTAATCAATGTAATTAGCTCTTTCTGGATCATAAATGCTGCTAAGGCTTGTGTGGCAAATACAACTTCATCTATCATTTCCATGGATAAACTATGTCAAGAACAAGTATAATAGTTTTAAGAGGTTGTTCCGAAAAGGAAAAGATAGATATATTAGAGAAAACAAGCACTTCTAAAAGGAAAACTTTCATTAATAACAGCTAATATTTATTGACTGCTTACTTAATCCTTGCAACTCTGGATTATAATGATTATGCCATTTTATATATAAAGAAAACTAGAGCCTGGATAGATTAAGTTCTCTGCCAAGATGACACAGCTCAAAAATGGGGAAGCATCATGGACCCTGCCAGTCTATCTCTAAACCCATACTCTTAACCATTCTGCTATATTGCTTCCCAATTACAAGAGAATGTGGCTCAAAGCTGCAGAACTATAGCTCTGCCTAAATATAAGGTAATATAATTATGACTAAGGGACCACAAACAGAATTGAGTTCATAAGCCCATTTTTGGTTTCACACTGTACAACCGCTTTCAGTGCTCACAGCCCACAGGCAGGGACTGGGCAATGGTTCGAGGCTGTTTTCTCTGGCATGGGTACACTATGAGAGGCCCACAGAGGAGGACCTACCATAAATCCATTACCATGCTTTCATTAGTCTTTCCCCTGCCTCTAAGAAGAAGGGTACATAATCTAAACGAGCTGGCTACTCATTCTTTTCCTAAAATTCTACTTTCCTAGCTTGAGAAATATATACCAGCATTTATAATCCTTTCATTAAGGAAGCTCACATACCTCTTGGCCTAGAACACCTGTATATGATATATTTCTTCTAAGATTAGCAAATCAGTTCCTATCATTTAGACGAGTGTGGTATGCCAGCCCTAATCCGTGAGAACTTTAACACTGCAAAGCCCAGGACAGGTAAACGATGATTCTTGCCTGCTATCTGTTTTTGTAAATCAAGTTATTGGAACATGGTCATGCTCATCCATTTCCTAGTGTAGAAATGGCTTTTCCGCTACAGCAACAGTGCAGTAGTTATGGCAGAAACTGTATGGCCCACAAAGCCTAAAATATTTATCTTCCAGCCCTTCGTGAAAAGCTCGACAACTTGTGCTCTGAAGTAGTATTTGGTGGCAAAAGTCAAAAAACTGTAAACTTTAGGATAAATATACACATGTACACACTATTCCAAAGTACTCAGGTAGTGCGATGGTGCGAACACAGGAAGAAACACCTCGAATTCCAGTTGCTTCTGATAATACCAGCACCTTTCCACCCCCTCCCTGCCCCAACCTTTCCTAATTCAACGGTCTCGTATTTCATATCCTGGCAACCTACCTGTCCAGTGCTAGCTGGAGGCTGCACTTGTGTTATCGGGTATTGTGTTGGCACAGGTGGAACTCCAGTGGGTAATGCTGGCAAGACTCCAGGTGCCAAAGAAACAGCTGGTGGCACTATACTTGGTACTCCGTAAGGAGGTTGAACTGGCTGCTGAGGAGGGGGAACAACAGGGTAACCAGACTGATAGCCATTGGATGGATAATATGGTGGCTGAGGAGGGACACTACTTATAGCAGAGGGTTGTGTATAGCCTGAGGGGGAAGAAAAAAAGTGTTTAATCAGCTGCAGCAGAATGAGACATTTTAGCTGAATATTAAACTTAATCTCTAGGGAAGAAAACTACTGAGGCACAAATGGCTTTCCAAATTACCCTAAGTTAAAGTGAATATTATTAGTGCCCTGGCACAGTTCCTTTAACTTCGAGTATCTTACTTTATTCATTAATATCACTACCAAAGTATTTCCTTTTACCACTTCAAGACATACACACCTGGTAAAGGTACAGCAGTACTGATCTGGTTCACAAATCTAGAGTATTCAGCATGAACCTGGAAAGTGAAGGGGAACAGATCAATATGGAACAGTCTCAACTCACTTAGTATATACAAGGATATATAATTCCAGGATCAAAGCAAATTAGACGCCAAAACATTTCCATCAATGTTTCAGTCAAATTTATTAGACTCGTTTAATCTAAATTTGGGGGCCTCCCAGGGAGTTCAGTGGTAAAGAATTCGCCTGCCAATGCAGAAGACATGGGTTAGATTCCCTGGTTCAGAGATTCCCTGCAGGGGGAATGGCAACCTACTCCAGTATTCTTGCTGGGAGAATCCCACGGACAGGAGTCTGGTGGGCTGCAGTCCACAGGATCACCAAGGGTCAAACACAACTGAGCACACACACACTCTTAATTTTAATAAGGCACACCACTAAATTACTAACCCAGGTTTGGGGAACAAGAGACATGGACATCAGGAGCACCCTAAGTGAAGTGAAAGTCGCTCAGTTATGTCTGACTCTTTGCGACCCCATGGACTACGGGAATTCTCCAGGCCAGGATACTGGAGTGGGTAGCCTTTCCCTTCTCCAGGGGATCTTCCCCAACCCAGGGATTGAACCGGGGTATCCCACATTAGGGAAGCAATTTGAGTGGAGCATCCTAACCACCCCCCACTTGACCCAATTCTAGGGTAGAAAATCATTCACAGAACCACAGAAATTAATCAGTTAAGATATTTCTAAGTTTTCTGTTTAACTGTAGAGAAATCATTCATTCTTTTATTTACTGGGTAATTTGCTCTCACGGACCTCATCGTTTAATGAAGGTTTATTACCTCTTCCATCCAGTTCTTCATTATAAGGATCTTACTAAGTCCAACTTTGTTGCTACTTAGTAAGTACAACAAAGAAAAAGATGAGGAACTGGTCAAGGAAGTTATATGAGACAAGGGTTGGTAAGTCAGGTTACCTTGCAAAAGCAAAGGAAATAACAGCTTCATCCTGAGATGCCTGATACCAAATTCCTTAAATTACCAAATAACACAAGATTGAACATATTCAACCCCTCGAACCTGATTTCCTTTAGGTGCTATAAAAAACCTATGGTTTAACTTCTGGTTATTTGATTACAGAATAAACAGAATGGACAGCCAAAGAAGCCCAAAGGATACCGCAAAGGATGACTGGCTTCCAACTGTGATAACTCAACCCACCTCATCTAAAGCTAATATTAAATTTGGAATTCAGATCATAAACAACCTGACCAGGATTAATAGTGGTATTTAAGTAACTGACAACACTGAGACTGTATGATACTATATAGTGGAAATGTCATACTGAAACAGCTCCTGAAGAAGAAATCCAAGTCAACAGTGACCCTGGCTAGGGGAGTCTGACTTCCATACAGAGAGTATCAGTTGCTGGAATGGTGCAGTGGTTTGAAGTGTTGTTCCAACCCCCTACCAAATTTATGTCTGCCAAGAACACTAGAATATGACCTCGTTTGGCAACAAGAAGGTCTTTACAGATGGAGATCATTAAGTTGCAGTCAGGCTGGATTAGAGTGGACTGTAAAATCAAATCTCCTCCTTCTTATGAGAGGAGGTAAGAGAGACACAGGAAAGGCCAGGTGAAGATGGAGGCAGAGTTAAGCTGACACAAGGCAAAGAATGCCAAGGACTGCAGGTTAATTATTAACAAGCTAATTGAGAGGAATGGAATGGATTCTCCCTCGGAGTCTTCAGAAGGAACCTAGCTTGGCCACACCTTGATTTTGGACTTCTGGCTTCCTGAACTATGAGAGAATAAAGGTCTGTTGTTTTAAGTCATCTGGTTTGTGGGAATTTGTTATGGGAGGCCTAGGAAACGCATACAGGTAGAAAAATAGCTAAGACACAGTCCAAGACGGCAGTAGATCTTCTAAATGAGTTTCAGACAGATAAATATAACTTACTGTTTGCAAGAGATTCTCACAGAGCTTCTTGGCAGCAGCTAGGCCTTCTGGTTTGGGATGACTGTAAAGACGTAAGAACCAATAAATTTGAAAGAAAGAAAAAGCAAAGATACAGAATTCTGCTTTGTATGCTGTTTTCTAAATGCAGTATAGTCAATGTAGCACAAATCTAAGTTTCTGAATATCACAAAACAGAAACACAAAAATAGTCCTTAAGCCCTTCAAGATATAACTAATATCATTACCACAAATGTTATGGTCTCCTTCTTTGAGTAACGGTATTTCTTGATATAAACGAAGCCTATTTAAAGATCACTAATTTTTAAATGTATTGTCGTAGGTTTAAATGAAAGTTATTTCAGGCTTACTGCAGCTCATTTTATGATCACAGACTCTTATAAAACCCAAAGATGTAAATACTAAAAAAATCCAATCACATCTCTACTTCAGTTTTTATTAACTAATTACAAAGCGATTACTGCTATTATTTACTTAAGTTCGTAATGCTACTACTTATTAAGCTCATATTCTCTTGCTCCTCTTGAGTCATTTCTGCCTGTACTGATCAGCTGACAAGCATTCAAATGTCCTTGGCTCTATCTCTCCATACCTGATGTAAATGTACATAGGTTCAAAAGCTTCTCGGCCAGATGCTGGCTCAATGCAGCCTGAGCCTTTCCCTCGTAGGAAGACTTTGGCACCTGTTTCAATCTGAATGTGCTGCAAATAGGTGCAGCCTGGACCTTCCACTTTCTCCTTGACATTAAAAGTGGGCACAGCATGTTCAAGACCCACGAATAATTTATCTTGAACATAATGCATCTGCAGAAGAACAGAATATCTCTAATTAAAACAGAATACATAAATAAATCCTAAAAATGAAAATTATTAGGCAAAATACTTTAATCCTCCAGATACTTTCAATCACTTCCAGAATAAAGACCCCCCCCCTGTAATTCCTACCATGAACCTAAAAAATAAACCCTATCAAGTTGCTTAAACACAAACTACATATTCCATGTACATACCTACAACATTAACATCTTACTCTGGTCAGTGAAATCTATTTAAGAAGTGAAAACCCAAGATTCAATACTGAGTAAATAAATCCACTTACTGTATAAGATATAGCAAAGACAGTCTCCTGAAAAGCTGGAGTAGAATGTCGGGTAGTACAGTCAACCCTGTGATATTCTATAACACACGGAGGGCTGCTCTCTCCAACCCTTTTTTTCTAGGAGGATTGTATCAGCAGAGTCTTGCTTCATCAGACTCAGCCTTCTTAGTCCTCCAGTTAAGTTTACTAATTTAAACCAAACCACTGACTTCAAAATGCACAATACGTGTACTCTTCGCTCTAACAGTTCCTTTGCTATGTCAACCACAAACTGGCACTTGCCATGCATGCTTGCCATCTGCCTCTGCAAGGATTAAATCATGTGCTGCTGCCACTGCTGAACTTCAATACCTTCTGAAAGGCGTTCAGGGTGGAAAATAGAAATGAGGCACTCCTGCACTCCCAGAAAACTGGTAGGACAGGTTTTCAAATAGCCAGCTATTCTCAAGAGCTGATTCTATGAGTCTAATTTTTATATCTCCTTGTACCTAGAAAAGCACTAAAATCCTTCATGGTGATGACTATTTCTTGTGATTAGAAGAAGCTTCATCAGACCAGAAGAACTTTCTAAAAAATAAACATGCTTAATTACATGTACTCTCACTTTACCAAAATCACATATATACTGCCCTTCCCCTCTATCTCTCTGGAACAGTCTCTGAGAATTATTTGAGGCACTATCTCCCAGGCTACTGTTGTCATACTGGCCCAAATAAAACTTAACTCTCAACTCTCATGTTATGCATTTTTTTTTAAAGTTGACATCTAGAATGTATCGGTATAAAGAGATGTGTGTTCAGATGTTCACGACCTCTCGGTAACCTAGATGGTCCATTAATAGGATTATCAACGGGGGTAACTTTTAGGTTGGAGCTTCAGGGTTTTATTTTTTTCTTCATACTCCCTATAGTATTTGGCATATATCATTTTTACAGCAATGATAACACTGTTAATGACCTCTCCATAAAACATACCCCTGACTGGAAGGGAGGCTTCTGGCTAACAGCTGGAGACAGCTGTGCAATGGGTGCTGGCTGGTGATAGACAGTGACTGTTGCACCATTAAAAGTTGGACTTGTCCCTGTGGCAGCTTTGACTACTCCATTGGTAATGATTTCTTTGATTCGGTTTACAGCTCCTAGGGAAAAACACAGACAGTAAGGTACTACACTAAAGAAATGAACGAACAGATAAACAATAATGATAAACACAGGCCAATCCTCAGTTACTTGTGTTTTTAATCCATTTTATAGATTACCCAAATATATTCATGAGTAGTTCTTTATCATAAAGAAGAGTTAAAACAGCCACCAGGAACAAACAGTTTGCCAACTTATTACATATAACACTTTGCTCTTCACAAAAAGCAGTATGCGAGTCAAAACAATTACTTACTGTCCACTAATTCCCGTGTCTGGCCCTGAACATGAAGATACAATGGACGATCCCTATAAAGAGAAATATTAAAATGATGACAGCGAGCTGGTCACAACCAAAGGGGTCAAATGGGTCACCAAACCTAATCTGTTATCACTCAAATGTTTCTAAATAAGTAAAGGAGACCGTATACATGAAAATGGCTGTTGCTAGTTAAATTTCTAAGAACACGGTTTTATAGCTGGCGAATGAATACTTGCTGGCTGCTTAAAGTAAATGGGGCCACACAGGGATCAAATATGCTCTTCTAGGCTCATGAACATTAATCTCTAGTCTTTTGGATAACCCAGTGTTTGAGAACAGCATTTCTTTCTGCTGGCTGTCTAGTAAGTTATGGACAAATGGGCTCTTGGCTATCCAACCTAATGTGCCAAGAGTGGTGGCATATATATACACATGCATATTTCTTTAAAGGTTCACACCCAACTGAGAAGACTCGTTAAGACTCTCTCAACATAACATGGGGCTTCCTTGGTGGTTCAGTGGTTAAGAATATGCCTGCCAGAACAGAGGACATCCCTGGTCTGGGAAGATTCCACACACTGCAGAGCAACGAACCTGGTGGGCAGCAACTACTGAAGCCCACGCAGGCAGAGCCCATGTTCTGCAACATGAGAAGCCACCACAATGAGAAGCCCATGCTCCACAACAAAGAGTAGCTCCTGCTTGCTGCAACTAGATTAAAGTCCAACGAAGACCCAATACAGCCAAAAACAAACACATTTTTAACAAAACAAAACCATAAACTCACTTAAATTGTGATAATAATAAAGAAAGTGATCAACAACCATACTAATAAAAAGCTGTAGGCAAAACATAACTGTTTAAAGAAAAAAATGTTTTAAAATAGCAACCAGCACATATGCAAGGTTAAAATACAGTCTTAGCCTGGGGTAGAGAGCAAATTTTGCCTCCTAATTATATTTAGTTTAAGCCAATATGAAAAATGTTGCACTGCCTGAATACCTGCCCTCAAAAACTGGATAATGGAAATAATGAAACTAAACTAAGATGAAACCTTTATATGGACAACTTACAACCTATAATCATCACAGTGGTAATAAGGAATCTGATAAAAGGATTTTTCTAAAAGGGAGATTATGACAAAGTAGGAACCAACTTGTTGGGGGAAATATTTCCACAGAAAAAAATTTAGACATACAGTAAATATTAACAACTACTGTCTTCTTTCACAGTTTAGTCTAATTTATTTCCTCCAGTAAAAGCACTAATTGTCAAGTAAAAAACCAAACAGCAAAAGAAACAGCTGCCAATACTTCTTACATCTATTTTGAGATGTCTCAAATTCTGTTATAAAGTGAGTGAGCGCACATGTGCGTGTGTATAGCTACTAACCAAACATGTACACATATTCCCTACAAATGACAAATATGAAGCTAATGTGAGTCCTATGTCCAACTCTTCCCCAAAGTATAGGATATGCATACATACCCTGGTCCTACTTTGGCCTTCTCCTCAGTTGTCATGAACCTCCCTCGAGTTGACACTGCAGCCCCACTAAGTCGGCTGATCTAAACAGCAAACAATGCATTAGATGATTTGGCAATTCACTGAGGTCAACGACAGGCAGCAGGATATAGATTTCCCCCATTCATTCACTCCATCAATATGTAGGAGTGAGTTCTCTCCTATTATCTTGAAATTTTAACTCAAACTAACTCAAGGAATCCACCCCTATCTGTTTATCTTCACAAGGAAGTTCTTCCACAGTCAAACCCAATCCTGACTTTGTAGACCCAAAACCACTAATAAAAATCTGACACTACACCCACCCACCACCTTCCCCACAGAGGCCCCACATCTCCATACCTCATCTTGGGTCTGTCCTCGGGTCAGCAAGTTCCGACACGTGAGAGGCACATCGTTGATCTCTACTTCAGCCACAACCAGGTCATCCTTGCTTTTATTGCTAGTTAGGCCTTTGCCAGGGGCCTGAAGCTGTAACAGGAGAAATTACATTAAAAAGTTCATACGACGAAATAATCTCTTTCTGTTCAATTTAAAACTACACTTTCCTGAGTGCCACTAACTCCTTACCGATCCCCTCCCCCGAGCAAACACATCTGGAAATATTCCCTGGTCATTCGTCATCAACAAAATAAAAAGCAAACAAAACCTCCATAAAATGACACCAAGTACAGTCAATTTACTTGAAGGCCATCATTAGATATCTTTGTAACCTTGGCTCTGTGTGCATTTTTATGACCATATGATTACAGAAACGGTATGGACTAAAAGCTGCAATCTCCAAAAGGAAAATTAAAGGCCAAGTTATGATGCTTTACTGCTCAATTAGATAGCTACAGGTGTAGTAAAATATAGGGTAGAGTCGAGTCCATGCACAACCTGAGTCCAACTACTCATACATCTCATCTGTGTAACAGAAAGCTGCCTGTGCGCCAACACTAGGGTCACAATGTGACCTACACAACACACAAAAAAATCTATTCCTACAGAAACCTCAGAAATCCTTAAATTGTATCCAGTTCACATCCCATTACTCACTTAAGGAAGAACAAAGAGAATGAATGAAAAGACAAGTAAGATTCTGAAACCTGACTGTTTTCTCTCAATTTAAACTATGGGCAAATCCACGACACTGTAAAATCAACTATAATATAAAGTAAAACGGAAAAAAATGCTGTACAGCAGAAATTAGCATAACTTTGTAAATCAACTATAATTTTAAAAAGTTAATAAGACTTAAAAAAATGTTAAATATACTACAGGGAATTCCCTGGTGGTCTAGTGGTTAGGATGCCAAGCTTTCACTGCTGAGGGCCTGAGTTTAATCCCAGGTTGGGGAATTAAGATCCCACAAGCTATGTGACATGGCCCCCTAAAATAATAAAAAATAAACTACAGGCAACTCCAGATAGCTGAATTTGAGTGTTATCTCAAAAGTTTTAACCTCAAGATAGCCTCCCCCAATCCTTAGTTGCCGTGGACAGCACAAGGAAGGTAAAATACAGATTATTTATTTGCACTTTAGGTATTTTAAAAATGCGGAAGCAAACTAACTCAACAATATCCCTATTCCTTTACTGACTTTCAAAATGCATTCACACACCTGTCTCACTGAATCCTTATGCCTTTAAAGGTGCGGATCAGTGTTGTCCAACAGAACTTTGTTTTCCACTTGCCAGTCCGATATGGGTGTCACCATCCACACGTCCACTGAGCACTTGAAATGTGGCTAACATAACCAAGGAACTAAATCTTAACATTTACAACCAGTAACTGGGGCTTCTAGGTTTCATACGTAGGTATTCTGATTCTAAATCCAGTATTCGTGCACCATGCTGCCTTCTGCTGGGTTCAATCACCATTTTAGAGATTACTTTTTTAGAAGAAAAAATGAGTCCAAATGAGTAACATCAATATTAATAATTTTAACATTCAAGCATCCATCTCCATCAATGTGCTTTTAGTATTTTCTTCTAGATTTTACAAATAAACAATTGACTCACACTATCTTTTCAAACCAAAAAATACAATGAATAACAAACTTCCAATTCGCTAAAAGTTTTCGCCAAATCCACAGAACTCAAGCATTAAAACATCCACACAGCTTCTGGCCTACTGATAGATATTATCTATTGACAAACTGGAAGGCTGAAGAATTGCATTTTCTTTCTCCCCCTAGCCCACCCAGCTTTATTGAAGTACAACTGACAAAACTGTAAACATTTAAGGTGTACAATTTTACATTTTGATATAAATATATACACATACAGTATGAAATAATTACCACAAACACACTAATTAACATATCCATCACTTCACATGCGTTATGTTTTCAAGTAGAACTCTTCATATGTATCAATGAAAGCAATTTTAATTAAACCAAAATAATTGTTTTTCACATGAAAACTACAATGGAATGGGCTGTCTTGGAACAAACTGAATTCTCCAACTCCAAACAAAAGCTAAATACCCAGAGTCTGAGGGGACACTGAAGTGAGACATCTGCGTCTGCCATTTACAGATTTAAGACAAGTTAACTTTCCATTCATGAACCTAATTTTCCATATCTATAAAGTGGTGACAATAATCCACCCCATACTTGTCGCAAGGTTGCTTTTTCCCCAAACGTAAAGCTTGCATTCTAGCAATATAAACAGAACTATACCCCTTATTCTATAGGGAAATTCTTGCATTCTCCAGCAAGATAAAGGCTTCAAAGTTCAGACCCATTTCAGTTGTAAGCTTCTAATTATAACAAAGATTTTATAAAACGACCAAATAATTTCCTAATTTGTATGAAAACAGCAAAACAACTCACATATCAATTAATCATCTTAGTTCATGTTTAACTGCACTTCAGTTAGGCAGTCATTAGTTATCTGAATCTACAGCTTTTTAACTCGACACGACAATTTAAACCACGCGATTTATCTGAATTTCTCTTCTGACTTCAGGGAAAACGTACATGTTATCAAAAAACATATTACACCACTGCCTTAGATAATTATGACTTCCCTGGTGGCTCAGACAGTAAAGGATCTGCCTACAATGCGGGAGATTAGGGTTCAATCCCTGGGTCGGGAAGATCTCCTGGAGAAGGGAATGGCAACCCAGTATTCTTGTTATATACATCGAACTTAAGCGGAACTAAGTGAACTAAGTTCAATCAAACTGCCTCCTAAAAACAAATCACAAGATATCATCAAATAGGTTTCAAATATAAGTATCTTTAATTACTGTATCCCTGTTTTCTCTTTCATTCATCCAAATTATTGGGAGATTACAAGATTACAAAATAACCCCCATTAATATTGCAATTAGCAGAGTCGCCTCAACTTCCAATACCTTCTCAGCAGCATTCTGAGTTGGTTTCAGCTTTCCTTTGGCCATGAGCATGGCATTGATCTTGGCCGCCACAGCAGCAGCAGCGTCCAAGGCTCCAGAGGGTGCAGCTGTGGAGCCCCCGGGGCTTCCCCCACTACTGGTAACCTCCCCACCTGGGGTCGCCGGTGGCAAAAACAGAAGAGGGGCTGGAGCTGGTTGGTCCCATTTGCTGCGGCGCCTACGGAAGTAAAAGAAAAAACATTAGGCCCCATCAAAGCTTTCAGTTATATTTTTCTCCCCTTACGACACCTTAACACGCTATTTTCCCGCTATCATGTTCCCTTTACAATTCCGACTCTCCTATCAGAAATGGAATTACCCTCTCTCCTTAGAACTACTGCAACATTTCCCCAAATACTTCTTCCAACCTCGTTCCAGAATCTACTTCCTTTCTCCTCCGTCATCCCTATTAAGATTCCACTCTGTCCCATACGTCCTCGTCTCCGCCTCCCCCTTAGTTCGGCCTTCCCGAAGTCCCTGCTTTTCTCCTCCTTCTGATCTCCGCCGGCCTTTTCAAGGGACTCCAGGCCTGCTCACCACCCTTCGCCCCAAAAGTCCGGCCCTCCAATGTGTCCACTTCCCACCTCAGGGCCCTTCCACCCATACGCTGCTTCCCATGATCCCTCTGCCTCTCCTGCTCCCCACGCTCCCTGAGATGCCCTCTCCCGCGAAGCTTTACCCTCCGGCTCCAGGATGTGTCGCGCTCCCCGCGGACATGGCGACCGGGTCTGATCAACCACCCGCCAACTACTCCACTACCACCTTCCCGTCACTTCCGCCCCCAACGCCCTTACGCAGAGCCTCTTCCGGTCGTGAGGCAAAGCGGTTCCGGTGTAAACGTCTATTCCTATTGGACTCTGATTTCAAGGCATCTGGAGTTGTGGGAGCCTCTAGGGTGTGACCTTCCTGCTTGCGCCTTGCCCTTGAAAAAGATGGCTGTTAAACCTCATCTTCAGGAAGAATTGGGGCAAGGAGAATTCATCTTTGCTGTGGGCAAGTTGGTAGCCTAGAAGACAATACGCATGAGTCAGGGAATTAAACAGATTTTACCCCCAATTCACTTATATTACTTTGGAGTCCCAGCCTGTGGCTTGGAAGAGTGCTTTCCCAGACTTTTTCGAACTTCACGTTTCAGTTACATGTTTAGGAAAATGGAAACGATTCCTCCTCTCAAAGGTTATTCGAAGATTTTTTTTTTTTTTTCATTTCTGTGTGCCTAGCCCCATTTTAAGAGCGAGGCATATAAAGACAAACCAGCCGCGGGTCCTCCCTTTCTATTGGTTGTAATGTGGCGGGGTAGGCACGCTGGCAATTACATAAAATAGGAATGTGTGATAAGCAAAGATGAAGAAGATAGAATACTCAACTTGATGGAGCTTACACGCAGGTATTTGAAAGAAACGGAATTTAAACGTCCGGGTGAGGGTTGGAGGAGTGATCCAGGGTTTGTTATGAAACACCGTGTTCTGGATCTGCCTACTTAACTGTTGAACTGGCCGAGTGCCGGGCGGGATCCGGAAGGCCCTTGGATACCGGCTGAGTTGATTCTGAAAGCCAGAGATTACCAGCATGTAGGGTATCTTGGAGCAGCAAGGAGTCTCTAGATTGAGTAAATGCAGTATAATGGTATTTTTCAAATACGTTTACATTGTGGTAGGATTGACATTTAGTCGCGAAGTCGTGTCCAACGCTTTGTGACCCCCGTGGGATTTCCCAGGCAAGAATACTGGAACGGGTTGTCATTTCTTTCTCCACGGGATCTTCCCCACCGAGGAATAGAACCTATCTCTCCTACGTTGGCAGGTGGGTTCTTTACCACTGAGCCACCAGGGAAGCCATCTCATAGGATTAATAGAATACAAATTGATTTGAAAGTCAAATAAATAGTGTTTTTCCCTCAGCATTTTATAAATAAATCTTTTCCTACAAATGCCACCATTATTATATATGAAATTAAATGTGTCCTATTTCTGCACTTTTCTATTGCATGAATCAATTTTTACTTTTACTATATGTCGTTATAACAATTTTATGCCTACATTAATATCTGTTAGGGCAAGCCCATATTCCTACATTCCTTTGCTTATATTGACAGGTGTGTTTTTACAAATGAATTTCAGATTTTAAAACGTTGTTTTCCCTCTGTGTTGTCTCCCCAAAACACAGTGTTGGTGGGATTATGACTGAAGTTACATTGTGTTTATTTTTTCCTTTTTTTTTTTTGAATTGAGCTATAATTTACATACTGTAAAAATTTACTCTTTTTGAAAGGGTATCTTACAGGTACAATTCATTGCTTTTTAGTATATTCACAAAGTTCTGCAAGTATCACCATTATCTCATTTCAAATCATTTTCATCACCTACAGAGCAACTCTGCTTCCATAAGCAGTCACCACATTTTCCCTTCCGGCCAGCTACTGGAACCGCTAATCTACTTCCTGTCTCTGTGGATTTGCCTATTCTGGCACTTTATATAAATGGAATCACAGAATTTGTGACCACTTGCGTCTGGCTTTTTTTAGTTAGTATAGTGTTCTCACAATTCATCCATGTTGTAGCATGTGTCAGTACTTCATTCCTTTTTATGGTTGAATACTATTCCATTGTATGGATATACCACAATTGTTTATCCACTCATCTGCTTATAGATATTCATCATTTCTCTATCCCCTTTGGAGAAAATCCTACTGAAATCCTTTGCCCATTTTAAAATTGGGTTATTTATCTTTTTATTGTTAAGTTGTAAGTATTCATTATTTATTATGAATTCAAGTCCCTTCAGATATATGACTTGCATTCTATAGGTTGTCTTTTCATTTATCTTTCTTTTTTTTTGGTCTTTTCACTTTTCTTGAGTTAGTTTTACTGATTTTAAAATCATCCATTTTACCTAGAATTTAAAATGTTTTGCATAAAATTTGATTAAAGGTCTCTTATTCTTTTAATCTCATTTGTATGGCTATTTCTTTCTATTCTATCTTTTTTCTTTTCTTTTTATTTTCCTTATCCTCGCCCGGGTCTTGTCTATTTGTTCAACTTTTTGAAGAATCCATAATTTAGTTTTAATCATCCATATGTTCATCAATTCATCAATAGCATATTAAAGGTTTTTTTTTAAGTCTTTATTAAATTTGTTACAACATTGCTCTGTTTTATGTTCTCTTTCTTGGCCATGAGGCATGTGGGATCTTAGCTCCCCAATCAGGGATCAAACCCACACCCCCTGCATTGGAAAGTGTAGTGTTTAACCACCAGGGAAATCCCTGAAATTTTGTTTTTATTCATTATATTCTCCTTTTGGTAATATTTAATGTTTTTCCTAGTTTCTTAAGTTAAATGCTCAGTTTACTTATTTAAAATTCTTTTAGAATTTCCCCAAGAAAATTTCTTTGTTGGTACAACCAAGTCTGATTTTCTACACTCCATTCAATTGCACTTTGTGATATTGCTAATTGAAAAAAATCTCTCTAAAGTGAGAGAGGTTAGGCTGAGGTCATTTTTCCTTCCTGTTTGCTGCATGGTCAAAAAAAAAAAAAAAAAAACTGACATGAATCTGAATGACTGTGCATTTCCTGGTGCTCATTTGGGTAGTATTAGGTAATCTACCAACCCTAAGGCAGTGACAGCTTGGAGTTCATATAAAACTCATATGACTGGACCCTATAACCTCTCTCAGTATCCTGTCCTGACCCTTGAAACTTGCCACTCCCTCATTGTTTCAGTGGCACTTTCTGTCTACAATCCAAATAGCGGTGGTACACATCCATACCTGCCCCCTTGAGTATCTCCCTGAATCCATTTAGATTAGCCCCAAATTGGAAAATGATGACACTGGATCTTGCCATTCTGGCCTGATGTCCTCACCCACAGCAGTGGGAGTTATGATGGGGAAAAAGAAAAGATGGAGAGTGGGCTTTCACAGGGTCTCCAGTATATTCACCAGCACCGTTTGGGGTGTCACCTTCTACCTCAAGTGCTTTTGAATAATTTTTCCAAACAGATTTCCTATGAAGAAATCTGCTATCACTTCTAAAAACAGTTTAGATAGCAGATAACACAATCTGCTATCACCTCTAAAAGCCTTCTTACAAATGAGAAGTCTGTCAAAAAGAGAAGAATGGAGCAACTGTTCAAGAAATAGAGTGTCTAGCCCCAGCTCAGCCTCTGCTGAGTCTTGGCTATACTTGTGCTAAGTCCTTTATGGCCAGGACGTTTCCCAGTGTAGTTTTAAAATATGATTGCTGGGACTTCCCTGGTGGTTCAGCAGCTAGATTTCTCACTCCCAATGCAGGGGGCCCAGGTTCAATCCCTGGTCAAGGAACTAGATCCCACACATTGCAACTAAAAGATCTCAGATGCCGCCATGAAGCCAGAAGATCCTGAGTGCCACAACTAAGACCTGGTGCAGCCAGGTACAAAAATAAAAGAATAAGCTTTTAAAAAATAAATAAAACATGATTCCCCCTCCCTCCCCCTCACTTGAGCTAGCTTCAGTGAGCCTTGGCTATTTGTATACTTGGAAAATAAGTCGATGACTAAGAGTGGGTTTACACAGAAACAGACTCAGAGACAACAGACTTGTGATTGCCAAAGAGGGATGGGGGAGGGACTGATTGAGAGTTTGAGATTAACAGATGCAAACTGTTATATATAGGATGGATAAACAAGGCCCTACTGTATAGCACAGGGATTTATATTCAATATCCTGTGGATTAATATCCAATAGGCCATATGGAAAAGAATATGAAAAATAATGTATGTATGTATATATGTGTATAACTGATATTATACATCACTTTGCAGTACAGCAGGAATTAACACTGTAAATCAACTATACTTCAATAAAAAAATTTTTTTAAAGAGTGGGTTTGCAAATCGTAGACCCTCGGTGAAACTGTGACTGGCTGGTATCAGTTAACCCATTCCCGACTGAGAATTCAACAGTGACAAAGCTAAACCAGGAGACACAGCAAACCCCAGAGGCCCTGTTAGCAGAATGGGAGGATTATACTCCATGCTTATTATTCTTCAGAGCCTTAGGAGAAGCACAGTCCCTAAAGAGATCAACATTTTGTTCCAGGTTTCTCTGATGAAAGGCATAGGAAGAAGAAAAACCCAAAACTGAATTTTTGTAATCCTGTTAGACAAAACTCTTTCACCCTGTAGGCTGAAACTACTTAAGGCCAAGTGTTGGAAGATTAACCTTTTCTTGTCATATTTTAGGTCATACCAAATTATTTGCCGTACTGGATTATTGTGACTAAGGTTAATGTGCTGAGTGGCCACGACTAGGCTCTTGACAATTGGAATGTGGGATTTCTGGGAGAGCCAGAAGAAGTAGGGAAACCCCTAGCATCTGGGTTGCTTAAAAACACTTGTCAATGCAGCACTTCCCCCACCAAAACATGACTTTTCATAGGATAATCATGAATGGACTTGCAGGTAAAACATGGTGTCATCTCAAATGTGGTTTCTCATCAAGGGCCCAAGGACAAAGCCATTGGAATTGCAGCAGAGGGGACAGGCGACATTCAGGCTTGGGTTTCTGCCAGGCCACAAATTCCTGCAGGACTAATTTTCCTGGAGAAATAACCACCATCAGAAAAAGGTCATGGTTTTAAAACCACCATCAAAATCACCATTTGGCAACAGTGATAGTAGCAATGGAGTCAGACAAGAATCATCAATGAATGCTATAGCGTATCAAAGAAAGAGGAGTAGCAGCATGTTTACATAGTCTCAAGGTATTTCCTCACAAGATAGTTATTAGGCACAAAAGGGAAATAGTATGTTTACAGCAGTGGAGGAATCTAGCAAACACCACTTTAACTAAATGAGCCACGTGATAGGTGTCATGTACCTCTTGGTATAATGCTGTTAAGTGAACACATCACATAGTTCCCGCCAAAAGTTTCACAACCTGAGTGTAATTATAAGGAAATAGCAAACAAACCCAAGTGGGAAAATGTTATACAAAATAACTAGCTTTTACTCTTTTAAAATACATAGTAAAAAATGTCATAAAAGACAAAGCCTGTGGAACTATTCTGGATTAAAGGAAACTAAAGAGACATGCCACTTGAGTGTAAGCCATACTCTGAGATATCTTTTGCTAAGAAGACATTAAGGAGACAATTGGAAACAACTGAATAAGGTTTCAAGATTATTGTAGCAGTGTTAATTTGCTGATTTTAATCATTGTACTGTGGTCACGTAAGAGCATATTCTTGTTTCCAGGAAACACACACTGAAAATTTTAGAGGGAAAGGAGCATCAGGTCTGCAATTTACTTTCAAGTTGTTCAGAAAAAAAAAAAAGTTAGATGTAATTTAGTTACATTTAAAGCAAATGTGAAAAAATGTTAACATTTAGGGAATCTGAGTAAAGGGGATACAGAAATTCTTTGTACTATTCTTGTAGCTTTCTCTAAATCAGTAATTATGTCAAAAGAAAAAAAATACCAAAAGGAAGAAGAAAACTATCGCAACAGTAAAACAAACTTAGAAGTGTTTAAAAACGGGGAGGCAACCCACTAAAGTACTTTAAGAACTGAATTGCCAGAAAAACACCAGATCTGAACTGTTGGGTCCTGAGTTTGACTCATCAGCATAGCAAGGCATCTCAACCTCTCCAGCAATGCTTAATCCCAAATAAAGAGGGTAATGGCAGAAAAGAAATATTTTAGGAGTTCAATTCCATGGAGAAAGTTTTCATCAGTAACTATCTCAGGGATAATCCGAAGATTAGTGTTGAAACTGTTTCCAGTGCTGGAAATTCAATCGTGTTCAGTCACCCAGCCGTGGGTACCCCTGTAGTATCGATCCAGTGCTTACCCTATAACACCGGCTTACTGAGCTGAGGGATGTGAAACAACTCTGAAGACTTGACCAATGTATGGTGTTGATATACTGAAGGATACCTTCTATTTTCTCCCCTTTAATTAAGAAGTTTTTTGTAACTGTGTTTTTCCTCTAGTGTTTACATCAGATGTCTGGGTACTTAGTTTCTAAAAGGTGTAAGATGCAGCTGATCTGCAAAGAGGAGCAAGAGAATGGAGTAGATGTGCTGAGAATGAGAAACAGGAACCAAATGAAAAGCAAAAGGAATAAAACTTGTCTCCTGAGGGCTGTATTGTTTTGTCTCCCTATTATCTCACCTGAATCCATTCAGATCTACTAAAACTCTAAAAATGCATTCTTGGCGCTACTCTTTCATGCCAACGTGCCCACCAGCTGCAGTGGAGAAAGGAGAGAGAAGTGGGAATAGGTAGCCAAAACAGTGCGGATTTTCCCAGGACTCTGGCCTGATAAACACCAGCCTGTCCTTAGATACAAGTTTCAGTACTAGAAGCAGCTCAAGGGGGTTCCTTGCAATGAAAGAGGGACTGTAAAAAAAAAAAAAAAGAACAAGAGGAAGAGAATGCCTGATGCAGCAGGATCTGGAAAGAGAAGGACTTAAGAACACAGATGGAGAGATTGGTCTTGAACAGGAAGAGGAATACTTCATCCTGGTAATTAGAAAAAGAAATTCACACACATATAAAAAAAAAACTGATTTTTTAAATTCTGCAACCACATTAGTGGCTCAGTTGGTTAAAAACCCACCTGCAGTTCAGGAGACCTGGGTTTGATCCCTGGGTTAGGAAGACACCCTGGAGAAGGAAATGGCTACACACTCGTGTTCTTGCCTGGGAAGTCCCATGGACAGAGGAGCAGAGCGGGCTACTGTCCATGGGGTCACAAGAGTTGGACATGACTCTGACTAAACCACAACAACCACAAAAGCCAAGGTAACATGTAACCATCAAACCCTGTTTTTAAACCTGTTGAATCAATGAACAACTTGCCTTAGTGAACATCATTCAATCAGTGTCAACCCCTCATTTTTCAAAGTCAGACTGTCTTCAGTCAACAGCAGTCTCATAAGAGTAATCATCTCCCAAGGATGATGTCTATCTACGTATGCCTCTGAAAATACACTAGCTCCTGAACCCCAGCTTCCCCAAACCCTGTGGGCAGATTTACAGTCTGCTTTGCCCATAGAGATAATATCCGACCAAGATGTCTCGCTCTTATTGTGTTGCTGTTGTTTAGTCACTAAGTCGTATCCGACTCTTTTGCAACCCCATGGACAGCAGCCCACCAGGCTCCTCTGTCCATGGGATTTCCCAGACAAGAATATTGAAGACCTCCTTCTCCAGGGGGGTCTTCCTGACCTAGGGGTCAAATCCGAGTCTTCTCCATTGGCAGGCAGACTCATTACCATTGAGCCACCAGGGAAGCCCCTCTCTTTCTGTAAGCAATACATTTAGTGAGCATTTCTGGTTTCTTCCTAGTATTTATGGACATATCTGCATTCCTTTCTGCTTAAACCAAGGTGCTTCTCATAACAAGTAACAGAAAAACTAGCTCAAATGTCTCAAGAAATAATAAGTGTATTGTCTTATAGCTACAAGTCCAAAGATGGTGTAGGCCCAGCTTCTCTGCTCTGCCTGTCTCCGTGGGAAGGCTTTGTCCTTAAACTGGCTTCCTTCATTCTAACAGGATGACAGCCAACACCAACCGAGGCATATGTTTCTATGTTTAGCTCCAACAGGAGAAATAAATTCCGTCTGCCAATCAGAATGAAAAACTCTTCCCCCCAACCTTCAGTCTGATTGGACCAACCTGTGGACTAGTAACTCTCATCAGGATAATGTCAGATGTTGATAGGCTTACTCCTTGACTTTTTTAACTCAAAAAAATTGTTTTAATTTAATTAATTGATTTATTTGGCTGCACTGGGTCTTTGTTGCTTGGCACAGGCTTTCTCTAGTTGCAGGGAGCAGGGGCTACTCTTCCTTGCAGTGCATGAGCCTCCCTGGGGAAGCACGGGCTCTAGGCGCACCGGCTTCAGTAGTTGCAGAACTCGGGCTCAGTAGTTGAGGCTCGCAGGCACTAGAGCTCTGGCTCAGTAGTTGCGGCCCATGGGCTTAGTTGATCCTCAGCCTGAGGATGCTTCCTGGCCTAAGGATCAAACCTGTGTCTCCTGCATTGGCAGGCAGTTTCTTATCCACTGCACCATCAGGGAAGTCCAATCCTTGACTCTTGAAACAGTTACCTTCAAGAGAATGGTGAGATAGTGATTGACTCAAACTTATCAGCATCCACTCCTAGAGCAGAAGATGGAGTTAGCTTCCTCCAAGTCACGTGAGCTCTGTTGAGAAGAAATGGACACGGACAAAATTAAGTTCTTTAGAAAGGAAAAGGGGTGCTTCTCTGGTGGTTCCCTGGCAAAGAGTCTACCTGCCAATGCAGGAGACACTGGTTTGATCCCTGGTCTGGGACGATTCCACATGCCGGGGAACAACGAAGCTGATGCTCCACGACTGTTGGCCTCTGCTCTAGAGCCCTGGAGCTGCGACTACCGAAGCCCCTGCACTCTAGAGCCCTTGCTCTTTAACAAAAGAAGCCGCCACAGTGAGAAGCCCCTGCACCCCAAGTAGAGAGTGTCTCTTACCAAAACTAGAGACAAGCCCTCGCAGCAATGAAGACCCAGCACAGCCCAAGATAAATAAACTGTAAAAATTGTTCTTAAAAAAAAAAAAGACGGGGAGGCGTGGTCGCAAAACTACTGGACCTTTTCTTTTATGGTGTACCCATGACCACCTTCTACTGAAGACGTCTAATTTCAGATCTTCAAGACCAGGTCTCTTTCCAGACTCTTCCAACTGCGTATTGGGTTGCTGTACCCAAGTGGTTCACAAATTTTTCAACCTTGTTTTCCTCCTGTATTTTCTGATGCCAGTGTGATACATGTATTCAGCCATCCAATCATGTACCCTTCATTCGCTTAATTCCCCAAGATTGCCAAATAGTCAGCCTAATCCCTCCCTTTTCTTCTTTCTTTTTTTTTTTTAATTGGCCTCGCCATGAGGCGTGTGGAATCTTAGTTTCCAGTTGTTCATTATTGTTCCGTTGCTATTATTTGTGACCTCATAGACTGCAGCATGCCAGTCTTCTCTGTCCTTCACTATCTCCTGGAGTTTGCTCAAATTCATGTCAATTGAATCGATGATGCTATCTAGCCATCTCATCCTCTGCCACCCTCTTCTCCTTTTGCCTTTAATCTTTCCCAGCATCAGGATCTTTTCCAATGATTTGGTTCTTCACATCAGGTGCCCAAAGTATTGGAGCTTCAGCTTCAGGATCAGTCCTTCCAATGAATATTCCAGGTTTATTTC
Source organism: Capricornis sumatraensis (assembly GCF_032405125.1). Taxonomy (NCBI): domain Eukaryota; kingdom Metazoa; phylum Chordata; class Mammalia; order Artiodactyla; family Bovidae; genus Capricornis; species Capricornis sumatraensis. The sequence continues at coordinate 116,222,508 of NC_091070.1, read as the reverse complement.
CTTTAGGATTGACTGGTTTGATCTTCTTGCTGTCCAAGGGATTCTCAAGAGTCTTCTCGAGCACCACATTCAAAAGCATCAATTCTTTGGCACTCAGCTTTCTTTAGAGTCCAACTCTCACATCCGTAAATGACTACTGGAAAAATCATAGTTTTGACTGTACGGACCTATGTCAGCAAACTAATGTCTCTGCTTTTTAATATGCTGTCTAGGTTGGTCATAGCTTTTCTTCCAAGGAGCAAGGAAGCATCTTTTAATTTCATGGCTGCAGTCACCATCTGCAGTGATTTAGGAGCCCAAGAAAAGAAAGTCTGTCACTGTTTCCATTGTTTCCCCATCTATTTGCCATGAAGTGATGGTGTCAGATGCCATGATCTTAGTTTTTTGCATGTTGAATTTTAAGCCAACCTTTTCACTCTCCTCTTTCACCTTCATCAGGAGGCTCTTTAGTTCCTCTTCACTTTCTGCCATTAGAGTCGTATCATCTGCATATCTGAGGTTGTTGATATTTCTCCTGGCAGTCTTGATTCCAGGTTGTGCTTCATCCAGCCCAGCAGTTTTCCTGATTTACTCTGCATAAATATTAAGTAAACAGGATGACAATATACAGCCTTGTCATACTCCTTTCTCCTTTTGAACCAGTCAGTTGTTCCACGTTCAGTTCTAACTGTTGCTTCTTGAACCACATACAAGTTTCTCAGGAGACAGGTAAGGTAGTCAGGTATTCCTGTCTCTTTAAGAATTTTCCACAGTTTGTTGTGATCTACACAGTTAAAGGCTTTATAGTAGTCAGTGAAGCAGAAGTAGAGGTTTTTCTGGTAATCCCTTGCTTTCTCTATGATTCAACGAATGTTGGCAGTTTGATCCCTGGTTTCTCTGCCTTTTCTAAACCCATCTTGTACATCTGGAGGTTCTCAGTTCACAGACTGGTGAAGCTTGAAGGATTTTGAGCATAATCAAACCTGTGTCTCCTGCAGTGGAAGGACGACCAGGGAAGTCCTTCTTCCCTCTTCTTATCACATTACATCCCCAGTCAATTAATTCTATTTCTTAAATATAATCCATATTCCTTCCCTCCTCTACTTCCTGACTATCTCAGCACCTGTTTACAAAAGCCTCCTAACTGATATTTCTTTTCCTGCCATTCTCGGCCTCTTTGAACAATCTTTCACATTGTCAACAGACAAAAAATAGATCTGATTCTGTCACTGCTTAGATTAAAAACTTTCAGTGGCTTCTCATTCTGACACATTAAGAGTAGAGATGGTGGCTGATTGGGCTGATGTGAGGTTAGGGATCTGGATTAGCGTCTCCTACTTCTGGGGCTTCCCAGGCAGCACTAGTAGTGAAGAACCCACCTGCCAGTGCAGGAGGCGTAGGAGAGGTAAGTCCAATCCCTGGGTCGGGAAGATCTCCTGGAGGAGGGCATGGCAACCTCCCGGGGCCCAGCCCTGGTGGATCCAGGGAATTCGAAGCATGCTCCAGACGGGAATTAGCCTGAAAAGGAGAGAAAGAAAAGAAGACAGTCTTTCCAGGAACTGGTCCATCTCTTTATTTTTCAGGAAAGCTTTTATACTTTAAGTTGTACATAGAGATCCATGGATAATACAAAGTCATGCAGGGTCAGCAGACCTGACCCTTATCGAGACCAGGCACTCTTTATGCATGCATACAAAGGTCTTAGGTAGTGTTACATCATCTTCTGGCCAGGGGGCCTGCTAACATTTTATGACCCTTTCTTTTTGATAATGGTCAGTCAACCAGAAAACTTATTTTCTCCAAAGGTGATTTTTCTAAAGTCAGGTGCCACTCTCTGAAAGCACCAGATGAAGTTGTATTCCTACAGGGCAAAGGTGCAGTGGGCTATAATCAAGAAAAGAATTTACTAGCCTAAGGTCTAACGTGATTAATATCAAAGGTTATTACCTATTTTTCTCATATGCCAGTTACATCAATTAATGTATATAAGGGACAAGGGATATGGAGACTCAGCAGCAAATATTGGCTCAACAATGAAACCCTCCACGGGTATATTTCTAACAATCCACTAATACCACACTAATAATTTCTAACTTCTCAAGAGGCTCTGTATTTAGAAAGTTTAGAGCGTCTCTCGCCTCTCACAGTTGGAAGGCTGTGAACAATCACATGTGTGGTTGTAAGAGGCCAGATAAACTTGTCAGGCAGGCTAAAGAGCCATCAGAGGAGTTTTTGGACTGAAACACTCTTGTTACGCCCAGGAGACTTATTAACTGGAGCTCTAAGTTAACTCTTTCCAGAGAAAGGTGGTGGGGGATAGCCCCCTGTTAATGTCAGAAGAGTTGGTGAAAGGCATAATGCAATAAGGCAGACAGACTCTATTTTTGGGGTGGATGCTAGAGAAGGTCCAGGGGGGTTCCCTCGAGGCCTGATCTCGCCTTTGCCTGTCAGGCCTCTTCCTCATGACCTTTGCCACGGGCGGGATTCCCCATGCTGGCTCCCGGCAGCAACCCGTTCCAGTATTCTTGCCTGGAGAATCCCACGGACAGAGGAAACTGGCAGGCTACAGTCCATGAGGTTGCAAAGGGTAGGACATGACTGAAGTGACTTAACACACATGTCCATTACTGAAAACTTAAACTTTTGGGGGGTTTTAGAACAGTAACCCCCAGAAGAGCCTCTGGTCATCTACATGCATGTGGAAGTATCTGCCCCAGTCCTTTCTCAGGAAGATGAAAACCTGTCATCTGACATGGAAACCTACCTTTCAGGTGGGGGGCCTTAAAAGACAGAAAGGCTAGGATTCTCAGAGCCACAGCCTGGGACACCCAGAGTGGGGTGCTCTACAGTGAACCTGGTCCAGAGCAAATGGAGTTAGCAATGAGGTGTTTTGTTTCAGAGGAGCACACTGCTAGGACTGGAGGCTAGGCAGGCAGGACTTGGCTGCACTGTAGATGAACCTGGAATGAACAGGTGGGAGGGAGAACAGGTGCTTCTGTGAAGCAAATGGGAAGGGACGACCTTGGCCTGGCAGTCATCAGCGCTCTTTCCCCCACGGTTGCTGTTGTACCATTCCACAGCAGTAATCCCTTCGTTTTCGTTGTTGAGTAGCATTCCACTGTGTGAAAATACCACAGTCTTTTTATTCATTTACCTCATGGAAAATTAGATTATCCACTTGAGTTCTTTCCTATTTTAAGCTACTTCAAATAAAGCTGCTGTGAACACTGGTGTACGTGTCTTCATGTGAATATGTACTTTCATTCTTCTTAAGTAAATGCTTAGGAATAGAATGGCTAGGACATATGAGGTGCATGTTTAACTTTTTAGAAAATGCCAAATTGCTTTACAAAGTGATTATACCATTTTACATTCTTATTAGGAATGTATGAAAGTTTTGGTAGCCTACTTCTTCACCAGCAGTTGGTATGATCAGTTTCTTGGTTTTTGTTTTCATTTGAGGCATTCTAATCAGAAAATAGTACTGTCTCACTGTGGTTAGTCTTTGCATTTCCCTGGAGGCTAATGATGTTGAGTGTCTTCTCATGTGTTTATTTGCTATCTCTATATCTTTTTTGATGAACTATCTGTTCAAATCCTTTACCCTTTTAAAAAAATAAGGTGGTTTTCTGATTACCAAAATTTGAGAATTCTTTAGATATTCCAGATATGTTTCTTTATAAATTCTATGACCTGCAAATGTTTTCTTAGTCTGTGGTTTACCTGTTCATTCTCTTAACAGAAGTTCTAGGCTTGTGGTTGCCAAGGGAGAGGGGGTTGGGGGAGGGATAGATTGAAAGCTTGGGATTAGCAGATACAAACTATCATATATAGAATGGATGAACAACAAGGTTCTACTGTATAGCACAGGGAACTATATTCAATATCCTGTAATAATAAACCATAATGGAAGAGAATATGAAAAGGGATATATATTTTATATATAACTGGATCACTTTGCTGTATACCAGAAACTAACACAACATTGCAAATAAAGTATACTTCAAAAGGGCATTTCTGTGGCTGTCCAGTGGTTTAGACTTTGCCTTCCAATGTAGGGAGTGCAAATTCAATCTCTGGTCAGGGAGCTAAGACAAAAGCAACATTGTAACAAATTCAAAAGAGACAAAAGGGAAAAAAAAAAAAACACCTCTGATTTTAAATAAAATAAACTGAAAAAAAAAAAACCCCAAGAGCAGAGTTCTTCATTTCAATGAAGTCCAATTACTCACTTTTTGCAGTTACAGACTGTGCTTTTGATGTTGTACCTAAGAACTTTTTGCCTAACCCAAGGTTATAAAAATTTCTCCTTTGTTTTCTTTTAGAAGTTTTGGCATTTTAGGTTTTATATTTAGATCTATGATCCATTTTTGAGTTAATCTTTGTGCATGGTGCGAGGTAGGGATCAAAGTTCTCTCACGCACACTCTTTTTAATGTGAGTATTCAGTTGTTATAGAACCAATTGTTGAAAAGACTATTGTTCTTCAGTGAGTTGCCTTTGCACTTCTGGCAAAAATCAGTTGACTGTAAAAGTGTGGGCCTTTCAGGACTCTTAATTCTGTGGATTTGTATGTCTAACCTTTTGCTGATACCATGTTGTCTTGACTACTGCAGCTTCATAGTAAGTCTTGGAATTGGGTACATGAGTACTCCAACTTTATTATCTTTTTACTAAATTGTTTTGGCTCTTTTACAAAATCATTTGGCTATTTGCTTTTCCACATGAATTTTAGAATCAGCTTGTCAGTTTCTCTTTGAAAAAGCTGCTAGAATTTTGACTAGAATTGCATTGAATCTACAGACCCATTATGAGGAGAATTGACATCTTATTATTGAGTCTTCAAACTCATGAACACAGTATGCCTCTCTATCCATTTATTAAAATCTAAATTTCAGCAGTCTTTTGTAGTTTTCAATATACCAGTACTGTACATCTCTTGTCAGATTTATCTCTAAGATTTTTATTTTTTATTTTTGATGCTCTAGCAGCTTCATCTTAATATGGAAAATAAGAGATGGATCACCATCTCTGCTTTTGTAATTTTTCTGTAAATTATAAAGCTATGCCAAAATACACAGTTGAGAGAAAAAATAATTCCTTGCCTTGGGAAAAAAAATAAAGTTGAGAGAGCGCGACAGAGACTGGTTCAGAAGTTTGGTAAAGAACCACCTGACAGTGCAGGAGACATAAGAGACATGGGTCCAATCCCTGGGTTGGGAAGATGCCCTGGAGGAGGGCATGGCAACCCACTTCAGTATCCTTGCCTGGAAAATCCCATGGACAGAGGAGCCTGGCAGGCTAAAGTCCACAGGGTTGCGGAGTCAGACGTGACGGAAGTGACTTAGAACGCACACTCCTACTTCTGCCACTGGGCAGTCCTCCAAGCAGCTAGTCTCTGCTTTAGTTCAGTCGCTAAGTCTCCACCATAAATACAGATGCAAAAATTCCTTCTCTTTATGTTTTGCGGGCAAAGATCCATTCTCTTTATGCTCTTCCTTCTCTCCCAATTCTTCTTTCCTAGGCTTTGGAGTGCAGGATAGGGATGTGGGGTTGAGCAGACATGTGGACTGCACAAGGGGAGGGTGTTCAGGTGACTAAAGGGAAGGCCCGTATGTTACAAGTCCCTTTCATGGAAGGGAGACTGTGACCCACCACTGCAGAGTCCTTGGATTCTGAGACTGAAAAGGGGGCTGGAAAAGAATGGCTCTGGAGGGTAATATGAACAAGAGATGGAAAAATAATTTTTATTGAGTCCAGTTCCTCCTCCTCTCTCAGCAGTTGTGGGTGAAGACCACTGGGAGTTGTCACTATCCCTCTGTGCATATCCTGCTGCTGTTTTCCTTGGGGCTTCCCAGGGGCAGGGTCTGGCACTCTAGAAAGGGAAGAGATTAGAGGTGGAAAGAAATGCCCAAAGGGTTTTGTGATGTATTGGAAAGAGCTAGAGTCTAGCAGTCAGAAGATTTTATCTCAAATCCTGACTCTGACACTACTTCCTGGTGCCCTTGAGCAAGTCACTTTCACTCTATAAAAAGAGGAGTTGAACAAGATGATGTAAAAGATCCCACCCACCTCAAAGAGCTTACTGTATTTCCTGAGGAGAGGGACCGTGTAATGTTTTTGTCTCCCCAACATCTAGCACAACGCCTGGCACATAATAAGTGTCCAAGAGATGCTGTGATTAGTGAAGAGTGGATGGATAAAGGAGTGATCTAACAAGATACTAAAATGAAAGGGCCCAAAGGGAAGTTCTTAAACTCAGTCAGTTGGTGGCACCACCTCTCTATACAACCACAAGGGAGTGTTGCTAGTCTCAGACCAAGGGAAAGGACTTAGATTAGAAACACATAAAGGTAAAAAAAAAAAAAAAGAAAGAAAAGAAATAACCAGAGGACCGGATATTTCAAATGGAAAGCAGAGCCCTGAAATTGACCCAGCTTCTGTTTTCCAAGTTGAGGGACAGTAGGTCCCACACATTGAAAGACGTAGCAGCTGCCAGATCAGCCAGGTGATGCTGGATGGCTGAAAAGCAAAGACAGTCCTGAGGGAGGGAGTGATTAACACAAGTCACACAGGGGCAGTCCCTGAGGCTGGGAGGCAGCCCCTGGGGCTCACCTGAACTTGGGCTGGGCATTCCCTTCACATCCATCCCTTGCCAGAAAACCCAAACATCTGGGCACCCATTCTGAATCTCTTTCACCCCTAGGTCTCTCCTACAGGGTTCATCAAACCCACTGCTGATTATCCTGAAAGGGTCCCTCTCCTCCCCCAGCACTCAAGGGAACTGAACGTCAAACATATTAATTCACAGGCAGAGGGCAAGAAGGTGGTTGAATATTTTTGCGAAAGCCTCATTCTTCCTATCCCTCACCCCCATCACAGCAAATTGTGCAACGGGTAAGGACACAGGCACAAAAGGCGGAGGACACACTGAAGCACTCACCCCATTTAGCACTGAGATCATGGGGAGACAGGATGCGGCATGGTGAGGGTGTGTCTCAGCATCTACAGCTCTGAAATGGGGTTTGGGGGTTGGAGGAGACAGTGGGGGTTACCGCTGACTGCTGCCCCCACAGATTAGGGCAGGGAAGGGTGAAATGGCCGTGGGAGTGAAAGAGGTTAGCAGGACTCCTTAGCAGGGAGAGAACTGAGGGCATGCCCCAGGCCTGCTCAGGTCCTCATCGGCTCCAGCGGGGAGGGAACAGGAAGCTGTGACTTCCTCTCCCCTTTTCCTCCCTGCCCTTAACCTCAAGGTCACTGGCTGCTGCAGTGAATTCCAACCTGTTTTAGTTGGCATTGTTCCCCAGGCATGATGATCATAGCTGCTCATTATAAGAAGGGAGTAACTTGCTCCTTCCTGCCACAGATGCCCCCAACTTTTCCTTTGAAATAATAATCATTCACATTCACGCAAATAGCCACGTACAAGGGGCTTTTTCACAGGTGTTCTCTCATTTTGTCACACCCATTCTGTAACGCAGAGACTTTTATCTGAAAATTTTAAGCGAGGCTCAGGAGAGTAAAGTAATTCACCCACAGTCACAGAGCGAGCAGGGAGCAGCCCCGGGACTCCAGAACCTCTCCTCTTTCTCTCAGATACTATTCTGATTCTCTGCCTCTGTGCACACTCCCAGGCTCCTTCCTCCAGGCCCCAAGGGGACACTTGCTGCAGAGAAGGGAGCCCCTGAACATCAGAAGTAGAGGGGGGCTCCAATTCGGTTCCTGTCACCCCTGAGATGGGGTATTTGTGGCCTCTCCCTGAGGCAGAGGTGTGGGGCCGCCCTCCCTTGTAGGGTCATTCTCCCTCCCCGCTTCCCGCTCTTCCACATGGGGCTCTACACACACAGAGACGCATACATGCACGCACACACAGGCACACACGCACACACACATTTGTGCCGGTGTTCACCTCTCCCTCACCTGCCCCACCCACCACCAAGACCAACAGAGAAGAGGAAGGCTGTCCTGTCTGTCCACAGCCCGCCCCCGAGGTATGGGCGTGGGCTGGGTCTCCAGGCAGCCAGAGGCCCTGAGAACAGCGGACAAGCGCTCTGACCCAGGGTCCTGCTGAGCGCCTTAGGTGCCCCCTGCCAGGCTGGTAGGCACTGGCTGGCCCCTCCACCCCACTGACGTCGGATGCCCCGCGATGCCCACGCCCAACGCCTCTGCCCCCCTGCCCGCTTTCTGGGTCAATGCCTCTGGAGGCAGCGTGCTGAGTGCTGCTGATGCCACGATGCCTGTTGGATTCCTAGCCCTGAGGGTCTCGGTTGCCCTGGCCTACGGGCTTGTGGGGGCTGTCGGTTTGCTGGGAAATTTGGCCGTGCTGTGGGTGCTGGGTAACTGTGCTCGGCGTGCCCCTTGCCCACCTTCTGACACTTTCGTCTTCAACCTGGCTCTGGCAGACCTGGGGCTAGCACTCACCCTCCCCTTCTGGGCAGCCGAGTCGGCACTGGACTTCCACTGGCCCTTTGGAGGTGCCCTCTGCAAGATAGTCCTAACGGCCACCGTCCTCAACATCTACGCCAGCATCTTCCTCATCACAGCGTTGAGCGTCGCCCGGTACTGGGTGGTGGCCGTGGCTGCAGGGCCAGGCACCCACCTCTCGCTCTTCTGGGCCTGCGTGGCCACCCTGGCCATGTGGGTGGCAGCTGCTCTGGTGACGGTGCCCACAGCTGTCTTTGGGGCCGAGGGCGAGGTGAGTGGCGTGTGCCTGTGCCTGCTGCGCTTCCCCAGCAGGTACTGGCTGGGGGCCTACCAGCTGCAGAGGGTGGTCCTGGCCTTTACGGTGCCACTGGGCATCATCACCACCAGCTACCTGCTGCTGCTGGCCTTCCTGCGGCGGCGGCGCCGGCGATGGCGGGACAGCAGGGGCGTGGCCCACTCCATCCGCATCCTTCTGGCCTCCTTCTTCCTCTGCTGGTTCCCCAACCATGTGGTCATGCTCTGGGGTGTCCTGGTGAAGTTTGACCTGGTGCCCTGGGACAGCACTTTCTACACCATCCACACCTATGTCTTTCCCGTCACCACCTGCCTGGCGCACACCAACAGCTGCCTCAACCCCATGCTGTACTGCCTTCTCAGGCGGGAGCCTCGGCGGGCCCTGGCAGACACCTTCAGGGACCTGCGAGCAAGGCTGTGGCCCCAGGGTCGGGGCTGGGTGGAACAGGTGGCCCTAAACGAAATGAGCAGGTGGTGGACGGAGAGCACCCCTCAGGAGGGTGGCCTTTCCACCATGCTCACCAACCTGGACAAAGGGACACCTGGGTGAAGGGGGCAAGTTAAACACCCTCCTCTTTCTGGTTATCTGCCAAGTGCAGGATCCACGCGTCCTAGGGAAAGAGAGGTTGGCCTCTCTGCCTTGATGAAACACCCTTGGGGAAAGTCTGATCTTTGATCCCCAGCTCTGGCTGTGGGGAAAGACAGGTGGCCAGGGCCCAGGTCAGGGCTGGGTACGACCAAGCCCAATCTCCACATGGCAATGGGAATCGAAGAATAAACCTCTGGATTATCCACAAAGTGTCTGCACCTTTCATCTCAGTTCTACCTCCAGGTCAGTGTGGCCAAAAGGATTCTTTGCCCCTTTTCTGCCTTCTGTGAGAATTCCCAGGAAAATTTCCCTATGGGTTCTAGACTAATTGAGTCATAGGTCAGTAACTATCTCCCTCTGTCCTCTCTGTCTTTCCTCCCTCACCTCAGATGGGGTGTACCCTTGTCCTTCCCTGGTGCTGAAGCCAAATATGCCCTCCTCCCTTGGCTATCTCTACCTTCTTACCATCTCAATAGCACCCATAGAAACTTGGTGCCCACAGACACCTCCGAGGCAAAAGCTGGAGATCCCCCTGCTGTCTGCAGGATCTTGCCGGATCCCTATCTCCAGCCAAGCCTGGAGTGCAAACCTCTGCTGCTGGCTGGGAGTACCTTGTCTCTCCTTAAATCAGAATTTGGAGGAAGTGAAGATAAGGACAAGCCAAGATCATGGGTGAGGCATAGGGAGGTGAGATTCAGAAAGAGGTTGGGAGAAGAGGCGGCTGAGGGTGCGGATGTGTGCATGCTCAGTTGTGTCCAACTCTGAGACCCCATGGACTGTAGCCCACCAGGCTCCTCTGTCTATGGGATTTTTCCCAGCAATAATACTGGAGTGGGTAGCCACGTTCTTCTCCAGGGGATCTCCCCGATCCAGGGATCAAAACCGCGGATTCTTCACCATTGCACCCCCTAGGTACCAGGATGAAAGTGCAGAAAGAGGTGCTAGTCTTCCACCTGTCCCACGTTCTTAGCTCAGAGCATCAACTCAGGTGTCAGAACACCTGGATTCACCTCCTAGGTCTGACACTAACCAGCTGAGGGACCTCAGTAAGTTAAATACTTCTCTATACCTGTTTTCTCAACTTAAGTTGGGCTGTTAAGGATTTAATGGTGCCTGGAATAGCTATTCTCACACTCCATGTGGGGTTACCAGGTGGTACTAGTGGTAAAAAACCCGCCTGCCAAAGCAGATTTAAGAGATGCGAGTTCAATCCCTGGGTTGGGAAGGTTCCCTGGAGGAGGGCAAGGCCACCCACTCGTCTTCTTGCCTGGAGAATCCCATGGACAGAGGAGCATGGAGGGCTATAGTCCACAGGGTCACAAAGAATTGGACACGACTGAAGCGACTTGGCACGCACGCACACCCCGTGTAAAATGGAAACAGAGATGATAAAAAGGAGGAAATGGGGGTAACTGGGAGACAGGGGCTGGAAACCATAAAGGTCTTTTCTGGAATTTTTACAAGTTCTGGAGTGAAATTAAAGTCACAAAAGGAAATGAGTGAGGGGGTGGCCCCTATTAAAGGTGTGCACTAAAGGGAGGGGTTCCCCTTTGGTTTCTATATCCATATATCCATAGATTTGCAGCAAAGACAACAGTCAGCCATCAGAAGGGATGTTCAAGGTTGGGGGCAGCCCTTGGAAAGGAGGGAGGTGGCAGAGGGAAAATGGAGTGGACTTTCCACTGCCATTGCCCCACCCCATGCCCCAACAGGTCTTCTAACCCAGGAGGACTCTGGCCACTCAAGATCCCAGGGCAATAGCTGGGCACAGCGCCTCCCAAGTGCGTGGAGCTACCTCTGGAAGGGGCACCCCCCTGCACCAGCTCCATCCAGTTGCTGAACAGAAGAGGCTCTAAAGAGTCACCTAATTCACAACATATTAAGCCATGCTAAAGAGATTTAATTAGCCTCTTGATGTTTAATTTCCTCTCTCTGATAATGTTTAAACTGGTATCAAAACTCCAGATCTGTTCCCAGCCAATTCAGGATGGAAAATCCTCCCCTACTCAAGTGCCCGTCTTCCCACCCCCTGCAGCTCCTCCAGTGGCCCTGTTGGGGCTCCGGATATTGGCTCCTCTGGGGGCATCAGTGCTTTATGGGTTTTATGGGACCCGGAGGTAAATATTGACAAAGTTTAAACAGGTCCAAGTCAGAGGTGAATGAATGCATGCAAACCCACCCTTAGGGATGGGAGATGGAGGGGACAGTGCAATGGAAAGGCAGCACTACTGTGGCAAGAGGCTGGGCTCTGGAGCACAGGACCGACAGAGAGCAAGACCGCTTCCCAAAATGGGAACAGAGAGGGGGAAACTGACAGAAATGGTGAGAGATGTGAGTGCCATGTCAGAGAAAGTCGTGTCATGTTCTGGGATCGAGGATGAGGGGGTTTCAGCCCAGGGATAGCAGGAGGGACAGCAAAGCTGTCCTGTGAGCTGTGGGCTTCTCCCAACTCAAGCCCTGGGCTCTGTCTCCAGGCTCCTGTTTCCTGCCGACCAGCACCCTTCACTGGACCCGTGAGAACACTGGAGGAGCCTGCATTCCCTTTCTGGTGGTCTTTGGATGCTAACGTCCCCCGATCTGCCTTTTCGGCGCTGGGTCCCAGCTGCTGAGCCATGGGCCAGTGTGTTGGAAACCTGGCGCGCCGGTGTGTTTCTGCAGAGCAACCGAGAAGGGGAAGCGGGGGGCTGCAGCTAGGACTGGCCCTTCCCTGGCTGCTCTGCTGGCCTGGCAACCCTCTGTGGCCAGGTTTCCTTGTCTATAAAATGAGAACAATTGTTACCTCACAGACTCTGTGACAGATGAGAAAGCACCTCGTCAAGGCCAGATGCCAATAGATGAGAATTACAGGAGTGGAGGGTGCTGGCTGCTCCCCCAAGCCTGCCCACACCCCATGTGGTTTCAATTCCTCTTTCCAGCTGAGGTTGCGAGCCCCATTCTTCTCATCTTACTCCATGGGCTCCAACAGAAGTCTATGTGCTCTACCAGCATTTAGACAACGCTGGCCGCTCTTAGCCTCCCTCCCCCACAGCCCCAGAGCAGGCTATTAACCAGAAACAGGAAGCAAAAAATTAACCAAAAATAAGAACCGAAACCTACCTAATCTCTCACTGCCTCTCCAAATGCAAAGAGCAAATGAGCAGCTCCCATGAGGGGAGAGGGGAACTGTCTTAAAGAGGTTACCCCAGGATTCTGACACTGCGAAGAACAAGGGCAGAGTGAGGGCTGAATCTGAGGGGACATGCGAAGAACTGCAGCTGTGCAGAAAGGGAGGGAAGGGGGCAAGAGGCTGATGTAATTCTGAGCACGGCATGCCAGTGAGATGGAAACAGGTTTTTTAATATTGGAACCCCCCCAACAGCCACTGGAACCTAAGTGCCCCTTCATTTTTATCCTTGTATTTGTGAGTATCACAGATGACAACAAAAACAGGTTGGCACCAGTTTCTTCTGTTAGTGCCCTGTGTCTTCAGGGAGGCAGTCGCCCCTCCTGGGAGAGGAAGAGGCTCCTTTCAGAGGAACACAGGGCCCTCCCTGGCTGTCCTCATCACCAGCATCCTCAGAACTCGTGGATATTAACAGACAGCACTTCCTGGGGTTCCAGGACTTTAATTTTCCCTGTTTTATCCCCCCCACCCCCGACTTTCTATTTTTTTCCTTTTTTTAAAATAATCAAATTGGCAGAAAACTGGCCGGGGCTGGTGGCCACTGAGCAAGGGGCGATCCACTGAAAAATCCCCCAAATTCACACTGAGGTTTCAGGTCATGGTTGCTGAGGTGGGGGTGAGGTCAGGGCTTGGAGAGATTTCCCAACTCACCCTAGAACTGTTTTTCCAAATGACTGGGGAAGAGGTCAGAATGGGGCCCCCATTACTACGGATGAGTGGAGAAGTCAATGCTCCCCCCATCCCTCAAGTTCTTCAGAGATTTAGAGATAGAAGGCTGCAATTTCTAATTGCCTACAATCTTCTCTTAAAAATATAAAACACGTGCAGTTGGCTTTGGTACAAAAAAAAGAAAACAACAACAACAACAAAAAAAAACATTCTGGTCCCTGTGAGTTTTCCCCCTCATCCCCCAACAAACCATTGTGGCCACCTCAGCCTCTATTCCATCAACTCTAGGAAGCCAGGTTAAGTTCCTGGGGTTTCCACAGAAGACAGAGAGAAGGGGGAACAGCAGTCAGAGGTTGAGGGGAAGGTGAGAGGGACATGGCCCTGACCACAGCCCTTCCTGAAGGGGCAGTAGGGGCTTACGGCTGCAGCCTCTCCTCAAAGATGGGTGTTGCTCAGGAGGGGTGTCAGGGCTAGAACCCAGCAGCTGCATGGTTAAGCCTGAATAAACCCCAGTAGTGTTAAAGGACAAGGCCCCCTGTTCCCTATGGCTTGGTTCCCATGTCCCTGGTCCTCTAAATCTCCCCTCTCCCTCCGTAACTAATAAACAATAAATAAATAAATTTTCCTAAAGTAGAGGGAAGAAGGCATGAAAAATTGGCATCTGCAGTGTAGCTTCTGGATGCCAGCAGGGGGCACTGTGGCTTAATTCCCCCAGCTTCCTAAATGGCCCCCAGGTATCCAAGAATACCAAGAGATGGCAAGGACAGTAAGCAGTTCTTTCAAATGTTCCCTTGTCATTGGCAGATTGGAGTCCCCAAGGTTTGCCTCCCTCAGCAATGTTCTTCAGGGGACACCGAGTGGGGGGAGGGGCCCCCTTAGCTCTCGGAAGCTAAAGGCTCCCCATCTCGGCTCTCAGTCTCTTCCGGGATGTCCTGCATTCGGGTGAAATCTGGAGGAGGAAGGGGCAAAGTCAGTGAGTGAACAGAGGCTCCTGTGATCAGCCAAACCCCTACACGGATGCCTCCCTGTCTGTGGGCTGAGCAGCTCAGAGAGCTGGGAGGGATGGCTGCTGCTGCTGCCGCCGCTGCTAAGTCACTTCAGTCGTGTCCGACTCTGTGTGACCCCATAGACAGCAGCCCACCAGGCTCCGCCGTCCCTGGGATTCTCCAGGGAGGGATGGCAGAGGTCTGTAATCCCCGGGTGATGGGAAAGCTATCCACAGAATAATGGATCCATACCTAGGTAGCTTGTTAACTACATGGAGATACAATATGGTTAATAAGATACAAAATATTTTAAGATGAGTATTATACGAAGTCACAGTAGCTTCGGGTTATTTTGTATTTCCTGAGCCAGCTATAAGAACTTGGAGGTCTTTGACATTTTTTCACTCTGAAAATCTATTTCTGCTTGAAAAGGTTTGGAATCATGGACCTACTGGAGCAGAGGCCCCTACATTTTCTGCTTCTGAGAGATCCACTACCTGTTTACCAGGAGGCAAACCAGGAAGCACTCTAGGCCCGTCCCAAGAGTGACTGTGGAGCTCAGTGGTTGGTTAAACATTCCTGTGCTTTCCAATGCAGGCTCCACTTGGAAGCTACAGCCCAAAGGTCTGTACCCAGGTTACACCCCGTTTCTACGCCGCGTCTCTGCCAGGACCTCACCTCGTGGACTATGGGGTGGAGACAGACGGCTGCCGCCCTCCTCCTCGCTGCCGGTGTCAGGGTCACTGCTATCTTGCAGCCGCTCGTCGGGGCTGCCCAGCTCCTGCCTCTCTCGATCCTCAAAGGGTCGATGGACGGAGCGAATAGTCACAGGCAAATCCAGGCGGTCGTGGCCCCTGCTGGGCTATGGACAGCAGGCAGAAAAAGCAGGAGGTCCAGGAATGAGCAGTGTGAAGACTTGACTCTACCACTGACTGATTTCTTTCTGCACCCATCGAAATTGTTCAGCCCTCCCATTAGTATCCTAATATCCTTCTCAAGTTTAATGCCTGATTTCATTTGGCCTCCAGTTCCTCTCAGATTCTCTCCTGGACCCTGATGTCCACCCCAGGTTAGTTCACTACTTCAAGAGTCCTTACCTGTGGGGGTGTGAAACTCAAGTACAGGGCATCACCAGCAGGGAGGCTCCGACGCCGCGGATCCAGAGGCCGGCGGGCCCAGGGGGCCTCAGCCACGAGTGGGGGTTCCGTGTGGCCCAAGGCGGCCAGCTGCCTGCGAGCCTCCTCGGCCTCCCGCTCCAGCAGGGCGCGGGCCTGCTCGCTCTCCCGGAGCCGGGCTTCCAAGCTGCCGGCCTCAGTCGCGCGCTCCTCGCCGAGCCGTCGGCAGCGCCGCAGCTCCTCCTGCAAGAGCGCGTGTTGCCGCTGCAGCAACGCCAGTTCCGTAGCCTGCTTTTCAGGAGCCACAGGGACGCCCCCAGCTCTGCCAGCCTCCCCATCCCGGGAATTGGCTCTGGTCAGCTTTTCCCGCCGCTCGGGGCCCTCAGGGAACCGGGCTTCCATCAAAGTGTCCTGCTGGGCCACAGCCGCCTGCGGGTGGAATGGAGATGAAGGGATGTATCAGAATCCCATTTCTTCTATCCCTCACTCCCCAGGGCCCAGCTTTTGAGTCCCATAGAGCTTGAATCAGAGGAAGGCTTAGACAGGCCTGTTAGGATGGTTCTGCTCTAGCTAAGTGGGCAGCTCTGGCCCAGTCCCTCCCATTCTCACTGGAGCCCCTACCCTCACTGACCTGTAGGCCATGCAGGAGTCCATAGAGATTGACCAATCGCTGCAACGCTTCCTGAGGACAGAGGAGGGGTTGGGGAACAGAGTCCAAGCTTCAGGATGGGAGAACTGACCAGAAGTTGAATAAGTGTGGGTGTGGGGACAATAAGACTGCAGGTATTTTGAGGTATATACAGCACCCCCCACTCCAAACTGGGCTCCAGTTTCTCAGCTGAGAGTAACCCCTCTTTCAGTCTCCCATACCATCGCAAGCCCATCTCACCTCCTGGGGAGATCTCAGCTGATTTCCATTTCGATCCTGCAGAAACGGGCAAGGATGGGGCATCAGCAGACACACGAGTCCCTGGTGCCTGTCCCTGATAGCTCTGTGTCAAGGGTCTATAGGCCAGCAGTCCATTTCCCACCCTCTAGCTAAGTCCTGACACCTCCTGAAACCCACCTTCTGGCTGGAGTCTGAGTCGGCTCTGCAGAGCTCAATGGATCCATTGAAGGTTCTGGCCTCACCATCTGTTGAGAAGGGGAAAATGATGCAGCGACCTCGCTGCCCCAGCACCCTGACACCACTCAGACCTTGGTACCACCTCATTCTCTTTAACTCCTCCCACCTGCCGTGGTCCCCTACCCGGGCACTCACTGGCAGTGACTCCAGGACTTGTGTTACCACCGCTATCTGGCTCCACGGGCAAGGACGGTTCCCGGGGTGTCAAGAGCAGCTCCACTCCAGGCCCTACCAGCAGGTCTTTCAGGCCCTCCACTGTGCGGAAAGAAGAGGTGAGGACAGAAGGGATGGAATTCTGCAGTGGGTGGGAGGGGCTGCTGTTCACTCAGTTCACAGGACATGCAGGCGTCTAGGGAAATGCCCCCTGCACAGCTAATGGGGTCTCAGTGCCAACACCACGTACGAGGAAAAGATCGTTAAAGTGCCCAGGGGTGCGCAGGATGAGAGGTGGCAAACAGTAGCAAGGGCCATCTTCCCCCGCCATTCCTGGCATCCAGCACCCAACAGGCACTTGGGGGAGTTCCAGACTATGGGATGGACATTCCCCTTGTCTAGCCATGTGTCCCTATTGTGTGATGGCGAAGAGGTGAGTCCAGATTCTTCCCCAGAAGCTCCCTCACCCTCACGGATGGCGTCCTGCAGTAGCCGCTCGCCACGAGGGGACTCAAGGGACTCAGAGCGGAAGAGGCCCCTGGGCAGGGTGGGCTGGGGCACCCCGCTGCCGCCATCCTCTTCCACCTGGAAGTGGGTCATCTCGGCAAATAGCCCAACCTTCTCCTGCAGCAGCTCCACCAGGGCCCGGTCTTTCTGCTGCAGCTCCACTGTGGATGAGAGACAGGTGAGCACCTGGAAGAGCCACTGGGAGTGGAGGGGCAGCCCCAGGGATGAGGAGCCAGGTATGGACAGGGCGGCAGGACTGCATTTTGGGTTTTTTTGGCATTTATGCAAAAGAAGAGAACTTTTTTGGGGGGAATGAGTAACACATGCAGTGTTGTCTTCAAAACGAAAGCATGTAGCAGGGCCTGCAGGCTGTCCACCAGCTTTCATCTCCCCATGTTTTCATTACAGAAGGAGTGCAAGTTTCCTCTGGGCGTGTGGCTGCCCAGTTACACGCCATTTCCCAACCTGCCTTGCAGTTAGGCATTGCCACAGGACTAAATTCTGACCAGTAGATGGGAATGTCTTCCTGATCTGGCCTTAAAAGAAATGAGTATAAACTCTCCTCGTCCTCGAACCCTCCTTGCTAGCTGGGATGCAGATGTGAGAGCGGAAGCTGGAGGAGTGATGCGGCCATAGAGGCGGGGAATCTTCATGACAAAGAGGGCACAGCTGCACTACCACCCTGCACTTCTCGCTTCTGGACTGGTAAGTGGAGAGAAATAATCTACCTCATGTGACCAAATGGTTTCTGTTGATTTTTTTGTATAGCAGTTAGATCACACCCCCAGTTAACATACGGATCTATGGCAAAAAAAACTCAGTATCTTAATCCTGTTATTCCTAGTTTCCCTTCCCAGAGGAACCACAGTAATAATATCCTCCTAGAGACACTCCACACGTATACACAAAATGCATGGCACATATCTATCCCCAACGCTGGTGACAGCATATACTTCACAGTGTTTTAAACCTTGCTCTTCTCACTTAACTAAATGTTCTGGTTGTGGGTCTACATCAGCCCTCATACAGCTACCTCATTTTAAGATAGTATTCCCCTGTGTGGATATATCATACTGATAAATTATTTAAAC
This sequence comes from Capricornis sumatraensis, assembly GCF_032405125.1. Taxonomy (NCBI): domain Eukaryota; kingdom Metazoa; phylum Chordata; class Mammalia; order Artiodactyla; family Bovidae; genus Capricornis; species Capricornis sumatraensis. Next base: position 116,204,413 of record NC_091070.1, on the reverse strand, counting down.
AAGCTCTGTGGGTAGACTTACTGTTTTCTGTTTGTTTTTTGAAAACGTCATGTAATTTTTTTTATCAAACTTTTTATTTGGTATTGGAATTTAGCCGATTAACAGTTCTGTGATGGTTTCAGATAGACAGCTAAGGGACTCAGCCATACGTATACATGCATCCATTCTCCCCCAAACTCCCCTGGACTTACTCTTGATACGCCGGAGGTAAGCCTCATCCTCTGTCTCAATCAGGGGGAAGTCCTCCCTGGATGGGCATCTGGAGGGATCACAGGTTGGGTGGGGTTCGGGGAAGGAAGCTAGGTTACACACCAGGAATCTGCCTTCCCTCCTTCCCAAACATGCTCTATACTTCCCCGATAAGACTCGTCAGCTCCGCGCCCTGGCTTCATCCTTTTCCTGGCGCTGACAATCTGCGTCTACTTGCCAGTGCCTCTCCGCAAGTCACCCAGAGAGGCAGCGTAGTGCGGAAGGACAACTGCAGGTTTTGGTGTCAAGCACACTGGGCTCAGATTCTGGCTCTGCAGTTTACCAGGTGGTAACCTCTCTATTTCTTCATATGAGAAACAGGGATGATATCTTCCTCACAGTTTGTTTTTTTTTGTATGAGGATTAAATGAAATAATATACTAGTGCTTTGAACGTGGGATAAGCTCAATAAAACAATTATCATGAATCATGGTTTCACGACTACAAATATTAACATTATTAATAAAGAGGCCGCTATAGATCGTCTGTCAATGGGATAGGAACTTTGGTCTTGTTTTACCAGAACAGGTAATTTCATATTTTTGCACAAATTTCTGAAAAATTTGTTCAAAAGTCTAAATTGCAGAAGTGAGAAAATATATATAGGTTTATATATTATAAAGTAGAGAAGAATCCATTCCCTGAAAAGTATAAAAAAAAATCATAAACATCCTAATTGAGTTTATTTTTCAGGCATTATCCTTGAGAATGCACTTTCTTTTCTTTTTTAAAGTTTTGTTTATTTATTTTTGGCTGTGCTGGGTCTTAGCGGCTGCACAGGCCTTTTCTCTAGGTGTGGCAAGTGGGGGCTATTTGCTAGTCACGGTGTACAGGCTCCTCACCGTGGTGGCTTTTGCTGCTGTGGAGGATGGGCCCTAGGGCGCTCGGGCTTCAGTAGCTGCAGCCCGTGGACTCAGCAGCTGCAGTTCCTAGACTCTAGAGCACAGGCTCAGTAGTCGTGGGGCACGGGGTCAGCTGCTGCGAGGCATGTGGGATCTTCCCGGATCAGGGATTGAACCTGTGTCTCCTGCACTGGCGGAAGGATTCTTTGTCACTGAGCCGCCAGGGAAGCCTGAGAATCCATTTTCGACATTTTACATGCACTTGAATTTTTGTCTGCATTGAAGGCAGCTCTTCGTCTGAGCCACCAAGGAAGCCTCTTTACTTTCTTTGATCACAACAAACACATACTCAGATCTGATGTGTGTCCAACAGAAGCCAGAGATTTGCACACAAAATGATTTCTTTGTAGCCTCTATCGGATGGAGTTTGTTTCAGTCTTGCCCCTCTGATCGCTAGTATCAATGCTTTCATTATCCTTTTTTTCTTTTTTTTTCATTATTCTCTTTTTCATTCATTTTTAGAAAATGAAGGTAAAAGACAATACAATCCAAATAATGGCCCACTGCCTACAGACTAAGATGTTAATGGAGGTGAAACTGTACTGCTGACTGGCAGGCATGCCAGCACGTGCCAACTTAAAGTATTCCTTTGGCTTGTCAGCTCATGGTGCATTCAGAAGGCGGTTGGGGTTGTCACTGTATAAAATGCAACTTTACCGGGCAAGAGAACATAGATGACCTTGCCTGCCTTGGGCCATCTTGTCTCTCTCCTGGCCTCTCCTTCCACTTCTGAACCCTGGGTTCTGTTCCCTGGGAGTGCTGTGGTCCAGCGCCCCAAACTGCAGGAACGACAAGTCCATGCACACACTCACACTCGCACACTCTGCTGAATGACACGGATCCAGGTGCTCCGGTCATCCCGGGATGCCGTGTGGACCTCGTACATCTCAGGGGGTGCCGCACTGATCAGAAACATCCCTTTCTCCTGGTTAGCGATGTCCCGCACGATGAGATTCTGCAGTGACACCACCGAGGGCTTGTCCTGCCAATTGGGGCACAGGAAGGATTAAAGCTGGGAATCCTGACCCCTGGATATTTGAGTCTTCAGTCCTCCTGGAGTATCCAAAGGATTGAAGAGTCAGCCGAGAATATAAGTTAAGAGCTCAGACTCTGGTGCCAGCCAGAGAGGACTTAGAAACGTCTGTGACCTTTGACAATTTAATTAACTTTACGCTTTACTTTTCTCATCTACGGAAAGAGGATAATCATGTGCCTTCCTAACACGTGTAAAAAAAGTGGCTGCAGATAGTAACAATATGCGTTGGCTCTTCTTATTCCTTCTGATCATATTTATATGCGTTGGCTCTTCTTATTTTTCCTGATTATATTACGGCAGTGGTTACAATAATAGCTATTTGATGTTGGAGGATTTCCTGGCCGGGGTAGGAAAGTAAGAAGGGTCTGAAACACTTGTCTATGCTGAGAAAGAAGGTGGAAGGTCTCACCAGGGCAGGAAAGATGTACTTCTGGTCCTTCTCTTGGAGAAACACCAGCACATCTGTCATCAGCAGCATGAGCACATCTGGCAGGGGGATGGAGGCAGGAGGAGAGTCAGCGTTAGAGGATGCGAGCAGCTGTTTCCCTTTCCCCGACCTCTCTCCCTCTGGTTGTTTCCTCCCCCTTTGCAGACCTCCCACCTCTCCCCATTCCTACAGCTCAGAAACGGTGGGGGGGCGGGGGGGACACATGTGCCATCAGACAAAACAGTTTCTTGGGCTAGAGATGCCTATAAAGCCATCACCCAGTGGCCTTGAATAAAAGCCTCTTTATCCAATGAATGCTCCTTAGCCTGTGATCTGCCGACACCTAGGTTGTCTGCTATCAGGCTTCAGAGGCTCTGTAGATCCTCTAAAGTTCCATAAGCAATTTTTACATATTAATCTATCACACGTGTGTTTTTCTGTGTGAAAGGGTCCAGAATTCTTGTGAGGGTAAAACGACTCCCAGAGCCTTTCAGTTCCATGTTGAACAACTGACATGAGATCTTTTTGGATATTTGGTCTAAGATTCCCCCCACGCCAGCATATTCCCCACTTCTTATTTTGTGCTCCATGGGGAGGGGAACAGTTAGGTTCCTTATTCATTTCTCCCACCGTTGAACAATCCCAATCTCCTTCAACAACAGCAGGCCCTGCTTTCATTTTCCTTTTCTGCCCCACCTTCAAGGCCCTCACATTCTACAGGGTCCTGTGCTTTAAGACTTGGGGGAGACAAAGGTCAACCCATGAAAGTCAGATGTCACAGTCAGGAAAACACACATGCATCCTCTGCCCTTGGAGATCTTTCTAAGTTGTGGGCACACAGAAGGGGAGGGCTTCTGCTAAAGGCTTCAGAAATAAAGCTCTTCAGCCTTGCTATTTTTAACCCCCCCATGGTTTATATTCTTAGCTGCTGCGTGGGAGGGATGGGAAGGAGAGAAAGGGATGGAGGAAAGTGGCTGGCAAAGCCTGCAATACTCAAGCCTATGGAGTGGGGACTTCACGACACGGGACAGAGGTGCAGGCAAGCTCTGGCCTCAGGTAGCATCCCTCACACCTAAAGCTGAGGTCTGCGACTCTTCTGATTTAGGTAGGCAAGCCTTGCCCAGTACAGTCTGGGAAGAGAGGCTGGGACAGTGCGCCCCGCCCTGAACACACCTTCCCTGCAGTCTTTTCTCTTCTCCACTTGGCCCGCCCTTCCCTGGGCTCCACCCCCTCCAAGGGCCTTCCTCAGCTGTGTTCCCAAAGTGCCTGCCCATTCCCCAGCCCTAGTGGCTGGGACTCCAGCTGGTAGAACCAACTACCTGGGGCTAGTCCTCTAATCCTGGAATTTCTGTTTTTCTCATCAAAATCGGTAGCTTTCTGGGCACGCAAAGACCAAAGGAATGAACAGATCCTGACAACGAAGTCCTTGTATCGCCCATGAAATTAAATCCAGAATTCTGACTTTTGTTACAACAGAGCTCACATATTTTCCTCCCACTGGGTCTCACCAGGGCTACATTAAAAGAGGTCCTATGAGCTTGGAGGCTTCTCCCTCTGGCCATGGACTCTTGCCTGGTCTGCCAAGCTGTCCACTGACCTTTGAAGCGCCCAGTCGCCGTCTTCCAGAGCAGGCAGCCATCGTGGATGAGCTTGCGCCGCAGGAGCTCCTCTCGGCCAAAGGGGCCCTTGCCAGGAACCGGGGCCTGGGCCCGGGGGTCCATGCGGTTGTAGATCTCCTGCAGGCGGGCCCCTTTCTCCAGCTCGTGCACATCCTGGTCCACGTTGGACAGCAGCTCCTTCACCAGCCCCAGGGCCGTGGTCAGGTCCTGGCGCTCCTCCTCCATCCCTGACACCGAGGTCGGCGTGAGGAAGGGGTGGCCCAGCCAGCTTCACGCCAGTCCCCATCCCACTGATCTCAATGCCGCCTTCAGAGGCTGCCCAGGGTTCCATATGTGACCCTCTTCCTCCGGGTGGTTGTCCAGGGCCACGCCTCACCCCTGACAGCCCTCTCCCTCCTCCTCCCTCCTGGACTCGCCCTCTCACCGTGGGAATGCTGCAGGATGCGGTTGATGAGCACCGGGTACTTGGTGATGCGCTGAGTCACTAGCAGAATGCACTCTTGTACCCCATGCCGCTTCAGCACCGCCGAGCGGGTCACTTTCTACAAAGCGAGGTCAGGGCTCAGGGCCAGAGGGGCACCCGCGGGGAGGGCACCAGAAAGGACGCTGGACTTGGAGCCTAAGCCCTGGTGCCCGCCTGCACTTGGTCATTTACCTCATGCTGGTGGCCGGGAGGTTAATGACTCTGGAAAATGGGGCCACAAGGTCACAGGTTTACTGTGAGGACCCAAGGAGCGAAAGCACTCGCTCTACCCCTGGAAAAATGAGCAGCTGTGTCCACTAGGGCTGGGGCACTACAGGAGGCGGAGGGTGGGTCTTGGAGAGGTTTGCTCACCCGGATGAACTGCTGGAAACGTTTGTCTCGGGCATACAGCTCCTTATAGAGTTTTAAGGCCTTGGTGTGGCGGCTACAGAACTCTGAGTAGGTCTTCCGCATCTGCTCTGCGCTAGGACCTGAGAACTAGAAGTTGGGGGAGCAAGGCTGGGTCAGCATGTCCCCCAAAGTCACCTCTCATCCCCAATGCCCTCTCGCCTCCTGCCAAACAGGCTGGCTTCCTGCCTTTCCAACTCTCTCTGCCCCACCCCCCAGAGTCTGGAGATGAGAAATGCCCACTCTAGTCACACCCCCACCCAGGACTGCTGCCCAGGGCTCCTGGCTTTTCTCACCTGGCTGATGAGCAGGTCCCCCAAGCGATGGATGACGAAGTTCCGGGTGCTACCAGGGCACAGGGCATGGCGCCGGCGATCCAGCAGCTGGCTGAGGAAGCGCGTGTGGATGTCAGTGAGCTCGTCCACACAGGGGAACAGGCCCTGGACCACTCCCGGCTCCAGCTGCAGCTCTTCCAGCATGCCCGTGCGGAAGAGGCGGGTCATGATCTTCAGTGTCCGCACGTGGTGAAGCTCTGTCTGGATCAGCTCTGTGGGGACGGTGGAACACTCGGCTTGGCCACAACTGGTGGGGCCGAGGCTGGAGACCTCAGGCTCATTAGAGGTTTTCAGTTTCCCTTCCAGGCTAATATTCTGCGTTATGATCTTAGATCATTTTTCTAATCATTTATCTTTATGCCTTGCCATCTCAAGGCAGAATGAGGCTGTGGAGACAGGCAGGGGGAGGGGCTGAGAGGGGCTCACTCTTGCCATCTCAAGGTATAAAGGCAAAAACCATGTGTTCCTTACATGTCTAGGCTTCCCACAGTCCCCAGCACAGAGCTGGGCATGGAATGGGCAGAGAGGAAAGACTAAGAGTTGATTGGAAGGAAGGGATTAAGAAGGGCCTTGGAGGTCAACAGCTCCAAAAGCTGTGGACCTCGTAGCTACTTATGGGATCCCTGGCAGGGTCTTGAAGGCCAATGGGATAAAAGGAAAGTGTTTTGAGAGGTAGGGGCTGGCAGAGGAAGGACACAGAGAAACAGGGCCGGTGACAAAAGAGAAGTCTGGGGTGGTCTTCCCGGCTCACCATAGATGACATCCTGCTGCTTCATCACCTCCTTTTTATGCTGCTGCAAGAAGCTGCTATCCACCGCAAGGCTCCAGGAATCAGCTGCAAAATCCTTCTCATCCATCTCAAAGTCACTCATCAGCTCATTATAGATCACTTCGGCACCTGGACGCGAGTCGGGGAAACGACTCGGACCCCAGATCTCTTCCCTGGGTCCTGGGCCCTTCTCTGGATCCCTTCCCACCCTGCCTTTCTCAGGCCAGCTCCCGCCCGCCCCTCACGCCTGGGTCTCCCCCAGGTCCGGGCACGGTCACCTTCGTCGATGAGGGACTCCACCGACAGTGTCCGGTTCCGCATGTTGAGGGAGTCCGTGGACTGTGAGAGGATCCGGCGCAGCCCCAGGGGAGACTCATCATTGAAGTGTCTGAGGGGAGTGGAGCCTGGCTGCATCATCCGACTGACTCGGGCGAGAGATCCCTTCCCAGGTTGGGGAACAAAGGCGGCATCCCAGAGGCAGTCACTCCAAGTTCTCCTTACCTGTCTATCATTCTGAACTCAGGGATGGGGAGGATCTCTCAGCCCCTCCCCCCGGCCTGTCTCCACAGCCTCACTCTGCCTGCCTGGTTCTACTGTCCCCAAGCAGAGGCTCACCCAGCAATATTGGTGGTGGAGACGCTTTTGGCTAAAGACAAGGAGGAGCGGCCACGGCGGGAGCCGAGCAGGGACTGCCGGATGTCCGAGGGGTAGATGGCTGAGCTGGGCCGCTCCCGAGTGGTAGCTGTCGGAGGGGATACCAAGCAAGCAAGCCTCAAACCTGGTGCCTTCCCGGGACTCAAGCCTCCCAGGCTCCTGGACTAGAAAGGAAGCCTCCTCTCCAACCCCACCTTTAGCCCAGTTCTAGTCAGAGAAAGATGATAATAATGCTACCCATAAACTTGTGCAATACTTTTAATGGTTACAAAGAGCTTTTCTTATCTCTTCCCAGCCACAAGCCTATAAGCAAACTGCAGCTCAGGATGGTGAAGAGACTTGGCTGGGGTGACTCAGCTGGTGGCTGAGCACAGACTCAGACTCTAGTTTTCCTGACTAAGCACCCTGTTCTTTCTGTCACACCAGATCTTTCTGAATTGGCCCTTAACAACTTCTGCCAACATCCCCAAGTGCCATGTAAATAACTGATCATACTAATATAAAGCGTGAGCAGGCTCAGATGACCAGTCATCCCAAGCCTTCAACCTCATTTGAATTCTGCTGTCCCGCCCCCAGGCCCATGGGTCTCCATCTCCCTTGTGCCGCAGCCATCAGCTTCCAGATGAACGGAGGAAGGTGCTGTGCCAGGGAACAACCTCAAGGGGGCAGCAGAGCCCATGGGCCGAGAGGCCTGGTGGGCCAGGGTCCTGTGGCGGCTCCTGCACCCTCACTACTCACTCTTACTGCGAAGTGAAACGGACTGCAAGGCAGTGTTGTTCTTCAGCAGGGCAGCTTTCTGTTGCTGTGAGACAGAGGGCAAGAGAGACACCAAGAACAGCTGTCACCCAAGGGTCACCTCCGTGGGCCCAGGACAGGAGCTGGGTGGCTGGCCCCCTCGGGAGAAAGCTGGCTTGATGGCTAAGGGCATCAGGGTGGCTGAGCCCAGTGCCAAGGGCATGTGTCCAGAGCAACAGGCTGGCCCCCCTCTGGCGGGGCCTGAGGCCTAGGGTGGAGGGTCGGGCTGCCCCGTGGAGAGGAGAGGGGTTGGGGAACACACGGTGAGGAATGAACGGAATAGGCACGAGGGTACCACACACTCACTACCCTCTCCCCCAGCCCTCTGCCCTCCCTGCCATCTCACCTTCTGCTTGACCTTGGTACAGTTGGCGAGGGTGTCTTTACAGCGGTTGTGGATAGTCACATTGCAGGCTGGGAGGGTGGGGTAGAGAGGGTGACGGGAGGGCCGGGTGGTACAGGACAGGACACACCCACATGCAGACCCCCATGTCCCCCTGGCCACACCGTCAGAGACTCGCCCCCTCCCCAGACTCCTTGGCCATCACCACACCCCAGTCCCTCTCCTCCCGCCTCCCCCTTCCTTCAAGCAGGAGATGAAGTGAGGGGGGATAGGTATGGACCACAATTAAGCCATAGGAGGGGGATAATCCCGACTCAAAGATGACCTGTGAGGTGGACTAGAGGGAAGAAGGGGTTACTGGCTGCCAGAGATGAGCTCAAGAAGCACAAAGGTGGTTGAGAATGACAGATGGCAGAAAGGACGCCCACGGAACAGAAGGTGGCACAGGAGCAGCTGGGATGGGGGCTAGGGGCAGGGAGGGGAATGAACATCCCCTGGGCAGCGAGGAAATGGGCCACATCAAGTGGATGCTAGCAAATGCAACGATCCTCATCGTACAGATGAGGAACCCATCTCCTGGAGAGCTTAAATCATTTGCCAGAGGTCCTAGCGGCAGAGCTGGAGTTTAACTCAGGGGTGTCTGGGTTCTACGTGGAGCCACGTGTCTGCCGGTGAACCCTGGCTAGGCCTAAGCAACGCAAAGGCTGATGGATCCAGCAGCAGAGCTGGGACTGGCCATGCCTTGCCCCTGCCGGCCACGCCTGCCTGCCTTCTGTACTGCTCAGCTATGCTTGCTATGACTCCAGTCTCCCTTCCGGGCCCGGGGAGTCTTGTTCTCCAAGTAAGGCAAACCCACAGCTCCCACACTCCATCTGCTTCTCCCTCGTCACCCAGCCCACCTTGCCGTGGGGCAGGAGAGAAGAGGCGAGGAGGGGTAGCCGTGCCTGGGCACTGGGACTGCCGGCTGTCTGTCCCTCTCCCTGATCTGCCCTCAGCCCTTGGCTGGCTCCAGCTTCCCCTCCCCCATCCAACAACACCGGAAACTCTGCTAACTCCTTCAGACAATACCCAGCATCAGGCTTACTTCCACAAATACAAGGCAAGCAGGGTGGGGCAGAGGGGCAGACAGAAGTGGGGGCTGGGGCTGCGCCCACCCCGCTGGAGCTCTCCTCGACCTCCAGCACCCAGTGTCTCTGGATCGAACCTCCGCTTTCCACCTGCTCTCAAAATAGCGCTTGCTGCCCGCCTCCCCAGTTCCCCTGGCAACGAGCTTCCAGATTGGGGATTTTGTCAGGTCTCTAGAGGGATCTAGATTGGGGTTCCCTCCTCACCCTCATAAACTCAAGTTGAACAGTGAGGAGGGAGGGAGGCCTCACTGGTTCTGTCTGGAGTTCCCTGCCAGGTTCCATAGAGATTTAGAAGCTAAAGCTTTTGCTCCTCTCTTCCGCAGTGGGCCGTGCTGCTCAAACCAGAAGCAGCTCTTTGCCATAAATCTGGGGGTGGATGGGTGGACAGGGTGGGAACCCTCTGTACAGGCATCTTGGGGAAGGAAGAAATCTTGGCTTGTACTTAATACAGGGCTATCCTGAGATGTGGCTGAAGGTCAGGAGTTCTAACCGCTATTCCCTCAATATACACATTGCTACCATATCCTCTCTTTCTCACTACGTATCAGTCGGACTAGAAATTTGAGATGAGTGTCCTTATCCCTAATCCTTCAGAGATTTAGAGATTTCAGCCTCCACCTAGTCAACAGAAAGGGAGGGGGCAAGGGGACCCTGAAGTCCTGAACACCCAGTTCGGCCCAGGAAGATCGGCAGAGCAGCTGCAAGGCTGGCAGCCTCCCATCCAGCTCCCTTATCCAACCCCCCTCCCCAGACACACAACATTCCTTCTCCTTCTCCAATCAGTTCTCTGACCTTCAGCAGCTGTTCGGGGAGCTGGGGGATGCCCAGCGGACGACAGCTGCAAGGAGAGCCACCCTGGCCTCCCCTCCCCCATCCCCCCGAGTCCTGCTCATACCATATTCTGACCGCCACTATTCCTAGACGTAAGGAAAGGGAGAAAGGGATCAAGCATCCAGCCCTGGCATTTGGGACTCAGAGAGTGAGCCTTATGGATATAGGGCAGAAAGGACAGATGGAAGGACCAGGGTCAGAGCGCACTGAGGCAGAGTGACATTCAGGGTCCAAAGAACTTACTTGGGCAGATGAGGGCTTCCTTGGCTGTGATGCTCTTGTTACAGGCATAGCACATGGTCATGCCCGAAACGGAGATGGTGGTGAAGAGGTGCCCATTAGTGTAGCGCGCATCCTTGGCTTCCTTCATCTTCTCCTTTTCCCGGGTCTGCAGAGGGGCGAGAGAGACAGGAAGTGAGGCTGGAGGATGCCAGGGTGCCTGAGAAGTCCAGAGAGCCAGAGGTGAGCGAGCAACGCCTTCCTGGGGTTGCCAGAAACACACCACTTCCTGAAGCAGAGCCTGCCGCAGCGTGTCGAGGTAGCTGTCCAGGAGTGCCTGGCCATCCCCAGGGGCCGAGCTAGCCCCTGACCTACCTGGCCCCTGCGGCTGGGTTGCCTCCTGTTGCCGCTCATCTCCACGGCTCTAGACCTCCGCGTCCTCACTCCACCTCCCGGCTCTAGCTCTGCTCGCCCCCAAGCTGCTGTACTCTCTTCTCTGTGCCGGGAGAAGATGCGCAGAGAGGAGGGGAGAGCAGGCAAAGCAGAAGGTGCCAGCTCACCAGCGCTTTCAAATCTATGGGAGTTAGCTCCTCTTATAACCATGACAACCGGTGGTGGAGCCGCTGTCTCTGTGGCAGTGGCAGTCACAGTGGGGGGGCAGGAGATCCCCTTATCAGATTGGCTGAAGGGGGCAGGATGCCTCCATTGCCACCCTCAACAGGAGGTCAGGATCCCAAACCTTAGAGGCCTCCATGTCTGCTCAGCCCAGGGACACAGGGCCTCTCTGCAGGAGGCAGCGTGTCCCCTGCTAACCTCAGGGAGGAGGAGCCTGGTTTCAATCTCTTCACTTGTCTTCTCCAGGATCTTTAAGAAAGGAAACTTGGCCATCAAGGTCTCATTCCTGGCAGGAAGTCTCTTCTGCAGTTTAACTTTTATCCTTCTCACGCTCCCCTCCAAATCCGAGGATTGCTCCCTTCTTCCTCCTCACCCAGTTGGTCTAGGAAGTCCTTTCTGGCATCCACCCTCTGTCCCAGCTGCAGCGTCAGTTCCTCCTGCCCTGCTCTGTCTGGCTGGGGCACTCTCTAGGCTCGTCCGCGCAACCTCAGAAGCAGGCATTTCCCATCAGCTTTCTCATCTCCTGCTTCACACCCTGACTCCCACCTCTGCAGGTCAAGTTCTTTTCCCTGACCTCTCTTCTGTCCTTCCTCAAGGCCCCCGAACTTTCCCTGAACCTGAGGAGATGAGAAGATGGGACACCGTACTTTACACCCATTCCGGGACCCTCCTCAGTGGTCACCTCAGATCCCTGGATTTTCCCTCCACTCTTAGAGAACTGAGAGCAGGAAGCAGAGATGGCAAGACCACTCCTGGCAAGGCCTCCCTGCCTCTCTCAGAAACCGAAGAGCGAAGAGCGAAATCCTGATGGCCGAGGGTGATGAGCCCCAAGTCAGATGACGCTATCGGGGCCCTGGGACAGCCAATCGAAACTCAGAGGAGGATCCGCAGTCTGGACTTGGGGGTGAGGGGCCCAGTCCTGACTCTCAGCTGAAGTCACTCTATCAGTTAGGAGGTGGGGGAGGGGAAGAGACGCACTGGCTTGGGGTGAGGGTGGAAAAGGGAAGTGTGAAGGGATGGTATGAGTCAACAGCACAGGGGCCAGAGGGCACTGGACTGTGGTGCCCGAGGGTCTCAGGGCTGCCTGGTGCCCCAAGATCCCTCTCTCTCCCGGCAACCCTCAGAAGTCCCAGGTGTGTCTGATGGTGACCAGAGCCTGGAGCTCTTGAGGTCATGCCCCACCAATCACCCATTTTCCCTTTCTCCTCCCCTCCCAGCCTCCTGCTCTTCCCATAACACCCTCTCCTTCCCATCCCTGGCCTCCCACCTCTTTCCCACCCTTGCTTCTCCTCTGCTGCTCTTGGCCTCTCCCTCCCCTCCTCCTAGGCCTTGTCAAGGGAGCTCACCAACCTCTCACTCTAACCTCCCTTTTTCTTTTCTGATACCTACCTATCTGGGCCACTAGAAAATTCTCTCTTTGGTCTAACCACCATGTGCCCAGCTCCAAATTATAGCTCTTTAGGAAATCTAATCCTCCTCTGAATAAAATGGCCTTATAGAACCTGGGAGATTTCCCTCATAGCTCAGTCGGTAAAGAGTCTGCCTGCAATGCAGGAGACCCAGGTTTGATTCCTGGGTCAGGAAGAACCCCTGGAGAAGGAAATGGCAACCCACTCTAGTATTCTTGCCTGGGAAATCCCATGGACAGAGGAGCCTGCCAGGCCACATCCATGGGGTTGCTAAGACAAGACTTAGCAACTAAACCACCACCACCACCATAGAACCTCAAAATCCAAGTCCAAACAGCTCATTGCTCTACGCTCTGCCTTCTCTTCTCCTCACCTGCCCTCCCACAAACAGAAAAGTTTGAGGAATTGTTATGTTTGAATTAAAAGTAAGCAAACAAAAAACCGTGACTGTATTAAAAAGAGCAACATGGGGAGGGGAAAATTAGGGGTATGGGATTAAGAGATACAAACTACTGTGTATAAAATAGATAAGCAGGGAATTCCCTAGTGGTCCAGTAGTTAGGACTCTGCAATTTCGTTACTGAGGGTTCAGTCCCTGGTTGGGGAACTAAAATCCTCACAGCATGACTAAAAACAAAAAAGCGAAACAGACAAGAAGCGAGGATGTATTGCATAGCACGGGAGTTATAGCCGTTATCTTGTAACAACTTTAACGGAGCATACATAATCTGTAAAAGCACTAAAACTAATATAATATGGTAAATCAACTATATTAAAAAAACAAAAAATGACATATCTGAAGCAAGGTCAAGTCCAAAACGGGCAGCCCTGAAGATCCACGGCAGCGCCGCTACAACTCCCCCTCTCCTCCCCCAACCTCTGCCCTCTGCCTTCTGCCCTCTGCCTTCTGCCCTCAGGCCTCCAGGAGCACTCACCTGGGAAAGAGGCGGGGAAAGAGGGCGAGAGGACTGGGGCAGCCAGAGGACAGGGACTCTTGTGGACCTTCCCTCTCTGGCTCCAAGGGCCCAGTCTCCTCCACCTCTCGACACTCACCCTCTCTCCAAGGGACCCCCTGTCTAGGTGGGCCAGCAGCGGGCAGCAGCCACAGCAGCAGCACATCCCAACAGACACTGCCCAGCAGCGAGCGGCCCTGGCACTGCCTAGTGCTATTGTCCTGGAGGCAGTCTGCACCCTCCCCAAGGGCTCAGGCTGGTGAGGCAAGAAGGACATAGGGCCTGCACCCCAGGGCTGCCTGCTCCAAGTCGATGGCCCTGTGTGTTTCTCTGTCCTACTCTTTCCAAATATTCTTAAGATCACCCGTTACCTGCCTGCCCACCAGCCAGCAGGACAGCCCTTCACCTCACGACCCCATCTGTCCACCAAGAAAAGGGCCCATTGCTCCCCAATCCACAACACCCACTTGCAAACTCAGAGGCCCTTCCTTCAGTCCTATACTGTTCAGTGTCCAGAGTCCTGCTTTCTTACAAACCCTCACAGAAGGTCTTGCCACACAGCCTGCATCTCCGCCACTGCTCCATCAAGGATCAAGTGAATAAAGCACGGGTAAGCACCAAGCACAACGGCTGGAACGTAACAGGCACTCAACGTATGCTTGGGAAGAAAGGAAGTAAAGAAGGATGGACGGATGGTGAGACACCAAGACAAGGGGTCCTAGCAGCACCCTTACCCCTGCTCTAGGGAGCCCCTCATTCTTTATCACAGCTTCAGAGCTTTCAGTCTCCCCTTCTGCCTCCTCTCTTTCTCTCTCTTTGGCTGAGCCATGCACTTGTGAAATCTTAGTTCCCTGACCAGGGATTGAACCTGTTCCCTGTGCCCTGGAAGCGTGGAGTCTTAACCACTGGACCACCAGGGAATTCTGGTCTCCTCCTCTCTTGTTATTCTTTCCTCCCTCCTCCCAGAACTTCACTCCTAATTCCTTTGAATTTAGGCTCAGATGGTATCCTCTGAAAGTCAGAAAAAGACTTTCCTTTCCACTGTAGTGCATCCCAGACTTGGGTCATTTTGGAGAAAGACTAGGCGAATGGCAGAGGGCATTGAGGCTGCAGGCTCAAACACACAGGCAGTCTCCCCTTCCTCTGTGCTTAGTCTCCCAGGCCGAGAGATGAGGAAAACAGTGACGTACGCAAAGGCCAAGGAATGCCAAAGCCAGGACTTTGGCTACCTATACTCCCAAGCAGGCAGCAGAGGATGGTGGAGCTGACCCAGAGGAGCGAGCGCCTCTCCAGAGCCTAGGCTGTCAGTGTCCTTGCTCCTTCATCAGGTATGTCCAAACCAAGACCTCTGGAGAAGTCACATGATGCTGAGAATGACCACTGCTCAGGCCAAGGGGCAGCAGCCTCTTCCCCAAGGTGGTACAGTCTCTGTCCAGGCCGTGCTTGGTGGCCAGAAGGTCCCTGGAAGGTTCTACTAGATTTCAAGTCATCTGTGGCTTAGACCCTGGATAGCAGGGGTTCAGAATCATAGGCTGCAAAGGGCCATGAGTCCTGAGGGATGGGTTCTAGGGCTGGGAATGAGAGAGGGGGTTCCTGGCCATGGGACTGAGAAGAGGGCTCGGAGTGGTCTCAGCCAGGCTTTGCTTCCTTTATGATAAGATGAAGGCAGAAGGCTGAGGAGAAGGCGGCCAAACCGAAACGGTAACACCAAAGCCAGCAGCATAACACAAAAAGACATCGCTGAACACACAAAGGCACTTAATAAACGCTTGCTTGATGAATGAAGATGAGCTACCGGACGGTGGGGGTGGGCACACGAGTGGAGCAGAAGAGGGGCGCTGAGGGCCATAGGGAATAAAGTTGGGCTGGAGACCGGGAGGCTCAGGCATCCTGAACCCCAGCCCGCCCCCCCACCCCCCGCCAGGCCACACCTGTCGGGTCAGGAGAGAAAGACAAGCAGAGATGGAGGGGGGCAGTGATGCAAACAGACGGGCATTTGTGCAGGCGAACAATAGCTGTGCCAGGACTCCCTGCCCTCCTGGCACAGGGCAGGCCGGCTGAGTTGGGAGGGGGCAGCTGCTGCCTGCAGCCCCTCCCCCACCCTCCCCCAAGGAGACATAAACAAACCCAGAAGGGTCCAGCCAGCACCTCTGAGCCATTTCTCTGACCAGCTCCAGGAACCATGCCCAATCTGCTCCCTCTCGTTCCTAGATGATACCTCAAAGGAGAGACTGAGCTAAAAATGGAACTGCTTCCTCACGTCCAGAGTGCAATGAGCCCCCTACTTTGGTGACCATCATTCAAAACAGTGACCCAGAGCATCTGGGGATAGGCACACAGACAGACACCCACAGCAACACACAAACACACCAACACACAGGACAGGGCATGTGCACACATGGGATTCACTCCTTCAGATCTGCCCTCCCTGACTCCAAGGTCAGGGGTTCCAGGAAAGCCAGAGGGACTGAGACTGAACCCCTCTTGAAATCCCTCGGGCAGCCCAGGCACGTCCCTCTCTAGGCGCCATCAGACCCCCTGGAGTCACTCGGCCACTACCTTAAGCATTACACTCCCTTCCCCCATCCTTGCTTCTCCCCTCCCCCTCAGCTCTTTTCCTAACCTCTAAGACCCCAAGAATCTTTTCCTATGCCCCGCAAAGCCTCAGCCTCTCCGGAGACCCCCTAGTTCTTCAACTTCCCTCCCAGACTGCCAGCACTGCCAGTTCCCTCCAGGGCTCCCCTAGCCCTCCTCTCCAGTTCCACTCCCAGTCCCGCACACAAAGCCAGCCACCTCTCCAACAGCCAGAACAAAGAAATAGTCTCTCTCCTCTCCCCCACCACCACACTCCAAAGCTGGGGTCCTTTAGATTCCGGGGAGACCCCCTAGCCTCCAGAGCCACCCCTGATCCTCTGGTCCCTGCTTCCTTCTAGGGAGGAAAGGACTCTTTGTTCTGAGAGAGGAGACAGTTAAGGTTTGGGGGAGGAGGAAGGTGGGAACAGAGGAGGAAAGACAGAAAAGGGACCTCTGGGGTTTGGGGCCTGTGGAGGTAAGAAGTAGAGCGCAGAGAACGAGGGGGTGGAGGACTGAAGACAGCCTGGAAGAACAGAAACGGAGAGAAAAGAGAAAGGAGTCAAGGGTGGCGGTGCGGGAGCTGCATAGACTCTAGGAGAGTGGGAAGGAGAAAGGGGCAGGTTCCACTTAAATTCCTTCTTCTTCAAGGAAGTCCCGAGGAGGAAGGCAAGGAATGGTGGGGGGCGGGGGCTGTCAGGACTGGCTGTGAAGCATCCCCCCAAATAGGCAGCAGGGGAGACCATCTTCCTCAATTATCTCATTTCCAGCAGGCCCCCTCTCCTTCCCACCACAGTATAAAAAGAAAGGAGACAGCTGGTGTGCTTGGGGGAGGGGGAAGAGGGGATCCAGGGTTTGTTGGCTAAGAACCAACTCCCCTCTTCTGTAACCACAGTTTTCCGGAGGTGGCCCTCCCCTTCCGACCAGCCCAAACTGACAAGCACCCTCCTCCAGTGGCCTCCGTGCCCTCTCAGACCTACCCACTCAGCCCCCCACATCCTCACCCCCAATCAGCTTCCCAACACCCCCAAACCAAGATCAGCCCCAGGACCCCAGGATGGAAAAAGTCAAGCTTCTAGATTCCCAGTCCTCCCAATGACCAAAAACAAAACAAACAAACGCAACCCCCCACAAGGCATCAGGACCCAGTTATCCGGCTCCCCAGCTCCTCCCAATAACGGAAAAGGGACCCCAGTATCTACCTTCCCAGAACCCCTGTCTATAGCCCCTCACCGGTGCCCCCACGGCTTTCCTTTTTAGGGTGGAACCAAATTTCCGTGGTTTCAAAAAACCTCTCCTCCCCCCTTGGCGCTACTCCAGAGTCTCAGCTCAAACGGTTGAAAAATAAACAGACTTTCATAGCTGGGGCCTGGCCTGGCGCAGGGCTGGGAAGAGCCTGCCTGCCACCCCGCTGTTTCACCGCACTTCAGCCGTCACTCCTCTGGACTTCTGTTTGTCTTAGGCCCTACCCAAACCCCCAGTCGCTTTCCTGTTAGCAGAATCTTATCCCAGCCCCTCTAAAGAAAAGTTTCAGGACAGGATCTCTCCCAGCTTGGTTTCTAGATAGGTGGCCAGGCTAGGAGCTAGGAGGGAAGTGGGGGAAAAGGGTTCCATCACCTTTGAGGGCTCTGAAGGAGTGCCGCCCCCATGCCTGAAGACAGTGATGGTGATCAGCACAGGCTGCCTGCCAGGGCAGAAACTGGGATTGGAAAGTGCCCAGAGATTAAACCAGCTATGGACTGGGTCTTGGCCTTTCCAATAATGGGTATAGTGTGGCTGCCTCAGGCAGCTGGGAGGTGCTGTCTGCATGCACCACCTTCCTCCCAGCTCTCACTTATTCACAGACAAGTCAGCTTCATCATTTCCTGGGGGCTGAGGTGTGGAGAGGTCACAGTCTTTGGCAGTGGGCCTGGGTACCAAGGCAGAAAAAAAGGATACTTGGAAAGGAGTGGCCAAGAGCTCCAGATAGGGTTGGGGGACTAGGCTAATTATATATCCAGACTCTAGAAATGACAGAACAGTCCCAAGATGAAGAGATAAGAGCAGAGGTGGGGAGGAGGGAGGAGGGCACAGTGCCAAGTGGGTCAGCCTAAAGGTTCCAGGTTATTTCAGGAAGCTGGTGGGGCAAAAAGGGATGGGGGACCCTGATGTTTCAGGAACTGGGGTGCCCAGGAACCTTCCTAAGGATGGAAGAAAGGATCCTAGCTACACAAAGACCTCTGCTCCCTTCACCTGAGGGTGATGGCTTGGGGGGAAGTAAGCTGTCCCTAAGCTGTCCTGACCCCAGTCACCCGCCCACCGGCGGGGAGAACTGAATCACAGCTGGAAAGTCCATCTGCGAGGAGAGGAGGAGCTGACTTTTGTCTTGCACGGGTGGTGATGCGGGTGGTGTTGGTGGTGGGAGGAAGCTGGGAAACCACCCCCTCCCACCCCTCGGCCGGATGGCGGGGACAAAGAGGGAACGACCGAGCCGGCGACTGCAGGGGGGCGGGGGGGTACACAGAGAGCAACCTGGTGGGACCCTGGGAGAGGGGGTCCCCGAGAGCCTTCACCGCGCCCACCCCCGCGACACACACACCTCCCTGTTCCCGCTCCGTCCCTTACCGGAGCAACTTTCTTTCACGCGGCCCAAAACACCGAGTCCCGCCGGATCGGAAGCAGCCCAACCCCAGGTCCGCTTGCTCTCTCCCGGGATCCCAGCGGAGAATCAGCTCCGAGCTGGAGGCGCGGGTCGCGTCGACGGCTCCCCCAGCCCCCTCCCCACTCACTCACAGTCCCCACCCACCGCGTCCCGCCGCTTTCCCGGCCATCGCTCCGCCCGATTTTGGCGCCCAGAAAGCAGGCGGGGAGACCCGGGAGCGCCGCGCACGGGTACCGGGGATCGAAGGGCACCCCAAGGACCGCGGGCGGGAGGGACAGGGGTTTCAGAGCCCACCTTGCTGGCCAGCTCTTTGCTCCGGTCGATCCGCGCCCGTGTGAGGGATTCGATCCGAGACATAATCCGATGGAGCGGCGCCCAGGAGGATGCGGCGCGGACCCAGGCGTCCGGCTATTGTGGGGGGAGGGCGGGGGAGGGGTCTGCCCCGCACGCGTCAGTCTGGGGGACAGGAAGTCTGACTCCCCTCGCCCGGCACCCAGCGCCAGTTCCTCAAACCCGAGTCTCCACCCCCGCCCGAGCTCAGGAAAGGGGGAGGCGGGGCGGAGGGAGGGCGGAGTGCCGCGCGCCGGACCGGACGCCTCGGTCAGTGGAGGGGCAGCTCGCACGAGTACAGGGGGCCGTGGACTGGCAGTCCAGCGCCGGTGTGTGCGTGTGTGTGTGTAGGGGGTCTCTAACCCCAGCCGCCTCGGCTGCAGTTTCCCTAAAACCCTCCCTGGCCCGCCCCGTAGCCCTCACCCCACGTTCATCTTCGCCTTCCCCTTCTCCTCCCCCAAAGCAGTCCATCAGTCTAGAAAGACCCGCGGGCCGGAGGATTCCAGCCGTTCCCAGCTCTCCAGGGAACCCGGATCAGTTCCTTCCTGGCCTTCGGGGGCCCATCAAAGCAGGCCAGAGCCTACCGACCCCCCTTTTACGATCGAGGCAGGGGTGGGGAGAGGGCGGAGAAATCAAAGGGGAACTAAAGGCTGGGTTTTAGTTCTTTACAGGGCCGGGAGGAAGAATCCGGGAAGAGAGAGTCCTTCCCCAAGCCCCCAGCCTCTCTGGGGCCTTCCAGGCCTGCACTCTGCCCACCCCCTTCCCTCCTGCCTCTGCCTTCACTGACGGCTGGGGCCAGGGGTTGTGGGACCAAGACGCTGAGGAAGTCCTTCCTTGTGTCTAACCCCAGTTCTGTCTGTTGCAAGTTAGACCAGAACCAGAAAGCCCAGCAGCCAACCTGCCCCACTGGAGAAAGGCCAGTGGCTCCACGGGGAGGAACGGTGGAGTGGGACACACTTTCTGGAAACTCTGCCCCAGCCTGAGGCAACCTCCACCTTTTGGGGGAAATGCCTCCTCCCCTAGAATTATAATCATTCACATTGCGCTTCATTTCTACCTCTCAGAGCCTCCTGTCTCTGGAGCAACCAAAAGCACAGAGTCCTGGAACAGAGCATCTTAAGTTTGTAGGGTCGTCCCTGACTCTGGTCCTCAAAGGTGTGGAGGAAGGAGGGGAGGAGAGGAGGCCCAAACCAGACCCAGCGGCTCCCTGCAGGGCTTCAGCAGCAGGGCCGGGCTGCAGGTTTTAAGCCCAGCTCAGCACTCTTGTAGGTGCCAATTTTAGCCTCTGCCACTATTTTGGGCTCCACTGCCTCACCACTGGCTGAGCTCCTTGGGCTCCTCACCCCTTCGCTGTTCCTCTGACTTCCCCTCCTGCCTAGCAACTCCTTCACCTCTTTCTTCACCCATTCCCCCGTTTAGGATCCTTATATAGCAAAGACCAGAAAAAAAGGAGAGCAAACAACCATGCCCAGTTCTAGGCTGAATGGAAACTAGAAAGCAGAAAGGACTTCCCAGGGCCATCAGGGAGGCTGACTTCTTCAGGGTTGCACCTGCAGGGGAGACCTACAGGAAGGCCCTAGGAACTCCCCCAAAAGCAGCAGTCTTGAAGTTCCTATACCCATTACCCCAGACTTACCTCCCCCCAGTGGGCAGCCAGGGCTGAGGAATGTACTAAATTTAAAAACAGACAGCCAGAAGCCAGAATCCTAGCCGCAAGGCTCCGCCCACTAGGGGCCCAGAGACAAGGGGTAGGCTGAGACCTCGGCTTTTCTCCCAGGCCTAGGGTAGGAGGGTGATGCAAGCTAAGGATGGAATCTTAAAGGGCCAAACTCCAGTCTGGATATGCAGTAAACCTAGGACCTGAATCCCAGAGTTCTGTGAGGGATCTCAGTCCCTAAACTCAATTTAGAAGGTCTCTATATGAAAGAAGAGGACCTAATCTCATAACCCTCTTCTGCTTCTCACCCCAATCTTCAATAAACTTTCCACCCATTTGCTCTTTGTTACCTTCCCTCTTACCCTTCCTCTTCTTCCTCTTAAGAGGTGAATAGTAAGAAGGGGATTTAGGGAGTGGGTAAAGGGAATCAGTCTACCTTTAAGAACACCTGTGCTTTTAGTGGGCTAGGCCTGCAGCTTGACTTAATTTCCACTTTCTGTATCCTTGGGTATAGTGAACCCTTTTCCTTTTGCTTTGGCATCCCCTGACCTTTCTTCCAAACCATTTTCATCCCAGTCCTGTTCCTTCTATCCAGTGATGCCTCCCAGATTTTCTGAAATTATTTTTTTAGATACACAAAAACAAAAGCTGATATTAATTTCTGCCAGAATCTAAAAGTAACCACCCCTTCTTTAGCTTATTTAATTTGACAGAGAAGTGCCTGCGTGCTCAGTCGCGTCTGACTCTTTGTGACCTCATCAATTGTAGCCTGACAGGCTCTTCTGTCCCTGGGAGTACCCAGGCAAGAATACTGGAGTGGGTTGCCATTTCCTTCTCCAGGGGATCTTCCCAACCCAGGGATCGAACCCATGTCTCTTGTGTCTCTTATGTCTCCTGCACTGGCAGGCAGGTTCTTTACCACTAGGGCCACCTGGGATGCCCGAACTTGACAGATAACTACCCCACATTTCCGGGGTAGGGAGGCCATCCCAGAGAAGAACCTGGTTGTCAGGGTCTTGTCAAGTAGATGAGCAGAGAAAGCCACAGGGATAACTGGGCCCAAGTCCTGTGGTAGCCAAGAGGTTTGTTTTTCTTACTATTACTTTGGACCTTGTGTATTGTGGAGGGAATGATTAATCCATCAGAAATGGTGGAAGACGGGGACTTGCCTGGTGGTCCAATGGCTAAGACTCCTTGCTCCCAGTGCAGGGGGCCCGGGTTCAATCCCTGGTTGGGGAACTAGATCCCACAGTTCGAATGCCACAGTTAAAAGATCCTGCATGCTGCAACTAAGACCTAGCACAGCCAAGTACATAAATATTTTAAAAAGAAGAAATGGTGGGAGAAGTATAGAGGAAATAAACTGTTCCCTAGGTTTACTGACAGAGGCAGAGGAAACAGTATATAGTCAACGCTCTAGGTTCATAATACAGCAACACCTCTTACTAACTGTGGGGTCTTGGGCAAGTGGCTTAGCCTCTAAGTTATCTTGCCATAAAATGGAAAGTAAAATACTTATCTTTGCCAGAGTGTTATAAGAATTAGATGGACTTCCCTGGTGGAGCAGTGGGTAAGAATCCACCTGCCAGTGTAGGGGACACGGGTTCCATCCCTGGTCCAGGAATATCCCATATGCCTCTGAGCAACTAAGCCCATGCCCCCGTGCCACCACTACTGAAGCCCGAGCACCCTAGAACCAGCAAGTCACGACTACTGAGCCTGTGTGCCCAGAGCCTGTGCTCCGCCAGGGAAGGCGCCGCAATGCGAAGCCCGCGTACCACAACGAGAGAGTCGCCCCTGCTCTTCGCAACGAGAAAAAGCCCACATGTAGCAGTGAAGACTCAGCGCAGTCAAAAATGAGTTTTTTAAAAAAATGAGATCAGATGAGCTCTGTGAAAGTGTTGTTGTCAACTCTACATCGCTCGTCAAGTAAGAAGAAACAAGCTACTTCCTTCTTTCAATGCTTGACTGAGCTTCTCTCCAGCCACACCTCTGGTGTTTACCTGCTTATGGCCCCCATCCTGAGCTAGGAGGAGGAGAAAGGAAGAGATTTAGTGACTCAAGAACACACACTCATGGGGGTGGGAGTAAGATGAACCAAGAGATGACAAAGAGGGAAACAAGTGGACAGGACCAGAGCCCTGGTGAGGACAGGCGGCGGGGACAATGTCCTGATGATGCTGGTCCTTCCTGCTGCTGCTCTGGGCTCGTCTCTGCCCACTTTCCCCTTCATCCCCTCACCAAACTGCCAGGCCAAGGGTGGGCAAATGCAAACCAACTGGGATCCAGACGGCCCCTGCAGCATCGGCTTCCCCTCTCATTCACATCGCAGGAAAAGAGGGTGATTCTGCCATCAGACTCTCCTGCGCTGCACTGAGAGCCTGCGGGGTGAGGGGCCCCAGACCCAAGGTCTCACTCTTTGCTCCCTAGAGAGCTCTGCTCCCCACCAAGAGGCAAGAAGGAGCCTCAGTTGTGCCCAGCTTGCTCTGGTCTCAGACTGCCTGATCTCATGCTTCAGCTTCTCACTACAGCCTGCGGTGAGAAGGTGCTAAGAACCTGGTTTCATTTCTGCCCTCCCTGCCTACCCAGAAGAAGGAGAATCCTGGCTAAGAGACTGACAGAGAAGAGGGCCCAGGCACTGTGGGCAGGTGAGAACCTTACTGGGGAGAAACCTGTGGTATTTCCAGGTGAACCTGATGATGTCTCGTCTGGGGTTTCTCTCAATGTTCAGAAGCTACCCCGGTGGGAAAATACATGCATACTTGGGTAAGCCAGGAGAGGAAAAGGGGGACGGCTCATTCTGCCAGTAAATGAAGAAAGTAGAAATGAATTCAAGCAGTAGGCAGAGCTCCCAGTTTCACCAGAGCCTGAGGGTTGGTAATAAGGAAGAGAGCAATGTGCCTTCATCTTCCTGGGGTCAGAATTGCACACAGCCCCACGTGTGCGCTGTGTGTGCGCTTCCATAATCATACACTCCTGGCTTCCACTCTGCCTATGGTCTAATTTCAAGTCCTTCAGGTGCTATATCCGCCCATAAAATTATGAGTGTAAAAGCACTTTGCAAACCCTAATACTCTCTGAAGAAGTAAAAAGTGTTGCTGTAATTATTATCATCGTTATGTCCAATGGCTAAGATTTCTGCTGCCCACCTCTTAGCTATGTGGGGCCTAAAGAGAGGGAGGGCTAGGGCACTCCTTAGCTTCTGAGGTTCCTGGCCCTTCTCTTCTTCCAGCTGTCTACAGCTGGCTGCTAAGCTAGAGGCATGGGGAAAGCAGAGGAAAGGAGATTTACTGGGACATAGGGAGGGAGCCTGAGAGACATAATGTGTTCCCTTAAAACTTCAACCATTGCCCTGTGTCTCTGCCTACTGGGGGAAGCTGGGGAGGGGGGCAGATGGTGAGGTGGAGAGGAAGGGAACTGGGGAGGGCAGGGGGTCCCCAGCTTCCCGCTCCCTTGACGCCTACCTTGGCCTTTCCGGTCATGCCCAAGATCAAGCTGAGTGTCCGTCGCAGGGAGGAGCCTGCCCAGGTACCTGAGCTCCCTTCCAGTTGGCTACAGCTGCAGAGAGAAAAAGAACAGGTGAAGAGATGGAACTAGAGCTGGAAAAGAACAAGATACTCCCAGAGATATGGTGGACAAAGGTGCCATAACCAGGGGAGAGAAAATGGAGATACAGGGGGAAGACTGAGAGAAGGATGGAGACAAGGGAAGGAGGACTTAAAAAGAAGAGGCTCCCACCCCCTACCTCCTGCGATTTCCTGGCTATGGTCACTACAGTTTCCCAGGCCCCTCTATATATGAGGGAAACTCCGGGCTCCTCCCCGATAAATGCAGACTCCCCCCTCCTCCCTAATCCAGGACCAATCTCTTTCATGCTGCTTCCCAACGGAAATGATATGGGGTGTGGTGGGCTCTCCAAGAGGACGTTTTTCCCCCACAAAACAAGAGCCCTGTGTACGACCCTCTCTGCTGTGTGGAAAGGGCCTCTGGGCCTACCGCCAATAAGGACTGAATTTCCTGGGATTTCATCAGCCCCATCCCATGAGCTAATCCCAAACCCAGAGCCAGGAGAATGTGTCAGCTAGAGATTTTCAGGACCACAAATCAGAGCTTGATATCTTAAAGGGCCCATTCCCAGCTCACACACCCACACTGTCTCAGAGGGCTGACCCACTCTAATCAGGCTTTGGCTGCAGGAGCCAAACAAACAGGTGCTGATTCGGCATGCTTATTTACACAGACACTGAAGGCTCCCAGCCTCCACCTCCATCCTTGAACTACATGCCTTCAGCCCCTGCCCTCTCCCTTAGGGGCTCAACTGCCCATGTTCACCTCTTCTTAGGGCCACTCCCCATTGGTCCTTGGTCACAGTCTCTCCCTAAGATTGTACAGCAGCCAACCTTCTGACCCTGACAACAGCCATCAACCTCCACGCTCTTACTCAACAGACACCCTGGGGGTCTAGATACTCCTTTTCTTTCCCTAATGTCTTCCTCATCCCATGGAGCTACCGGGAACCTTCTTTGCCTTCCCTGCCCAATGAGAAGAAGAGGAACTCTTTGCAGTTCAAAGAGAAGGATATTTGGAGGTCTTTGATCAATGTTGCAGAGACCCTTGAGGCTACAAAATTCCTGGCCCAGTCCCATTGCCTCCCTCCCCCCATCCAGGCCTTTGAGAGGCTCTGAATCCCCCAAACTTACCTTTGGCTGAGGTCAGCGGCAGAAGACTGGGACAAATTCCCTGCCAACACAAAAGGAGGCGTGAGGTGTCCAGCTAAAGCCAGACAAAGGCGCTCAGAGCTGCCTCCCCCACCCCCTCCACCTGGATCAGGTTCCCAAGCTGCAGGTGCCTGTGACGCCATTCCTGAGGGCGGGCACTGGGGAACAGGGAAGGAGGGCGGCGTCTGAGAAGAGCCGAGCTGAAGAACTTAGAAGCCTGGGTAACAGAGCCCTGAGGGGTTGTATGGAGAAAGGCTGGGGGCCAATGTCACAGTTCTGTTTCCGGTGAATGGAAAGGACAGAGGATTCACTCTGAGCTCCCAAAGCCTCATCTTGATGACAAGGCATGTTGAAGGTAACTGTCCCCCTCTCTGATGAAGGAGGAACCTGGAGAGCCTCTTTCTGTCCTGTGTTCTCCTTCTTTGGAAGGAGAGTACCAAAGTCTTGAATTCAGATCTCTCATTTGCATAAAGGCTTGAATTCAGATCTCTCATTTGCATAAAGGCATTTCAGAGTACCAAAGCCTTGAATTCATATCTCTCATTTGCATAAAGGCATTTTGGAGTTTCCAAGGTTGAACACAACGCATGACCTCTGGACCCAAAATTTACAGCTGGCTCTGAGGACTGGGGTGAGACTGGCAGAAGAAGGGGCCACCACTGCTTTGCTCCCCACTTTTACTCACCAGCTGGGTCTGAGCAGCCCAAGAAGCAATTGATGCCACTCATGGATACAGACTTGGAAAGCATACCAGTGGCTGAGTGGTCCAAAGGGCCAGCTGGTGGGTGACAGGAACCCTGATCCTAGAATCAAGTTAAGAATCTTCATGCAAAGACCAAGCTTCAATCATCTTCCCCCCAGGCTCTTCACTTTCCCACAGCAAAAGGCCCTTCAGGCCTTCTCCCCCTCCCTACTACCCATATCTGGAACATTCCACTTGAAATAGTTAGGAAGTTATTCCTGCTATTTAGCAGTCATCACTCTGTTGCAACTCAAATCGAGGCTGTCTTAATATAGAAAATATCCTAGAAAAGATTTACCCTGAATGGTTTCCAAAGTGACAAACTCAATCTACAGAGGTCAGGCAGAGAGTGGAAAAAAAACAAAAGAAACAAACAAAAAATGGGGCAGTCTGGTTTTAAAACAATAGGGAATAGAAATATTCATAAACTACACACCCAATCTTTCGAACCCTTTTTTTTTCCTCAGCCCTACTTAGAACATTACAAAAACTGGCTATAGATCAGTCCATAAGGCAAAATGTAACATACTTCAGATAATCTCTATCAGCGAGATCATAGGAAACAATCCAGAAGCCCCTTTTCACAACAGACTGAATAATGAATCTATGGTATATTTATATATACAACAATAAAAATAAACAGACTGTAGTTCACCCAACAATACAGATGAACCTCACAAAGAATGCCGAGTGAAAGAATGAAGACACAAAAAACTTATATACATAATGGTTGCATTCATATAAAATTTAAAACAGGTAAAACTAATTGATATTGTTTAGAGATACACATAGATGCGGTAACTCTATCAGGGAAACTGACCTTGAAAGTCAGGAAAGCAGTCCTCTCTATCAGCAGAGGGCTGTGAGTGGGGAGGGACCCATGGGGGTTCTGGCTTTGGTGGTACTCTATTTTTTTTAACCTAGAGTAGTTACGTGAGTGTTTGCTTCCTAATTATTCATTACATTGTACAGATATGTTTTATATACTTTTCTGTATGTATATTTCAAATTTTTAAAAAAATATCCAAATATTTAGAAAATTAAAAATACCCTTCCAAATAGACTTGGTGATCAAAGAAGAAATCATTATGGAAATTTAAAGATATTTTATAACAACAATAATGAAAATACTACTCAACAAAACTTGTAGGAGACGGTCAAAATGTATCTCAAGGATAATTTATAACTTTAAAATGCTTATATTGAAAATTTTCTAATTCAAAATTAATGAGCTATGCCAACTTAAAAGGTTAGATAAAAGATCAACAAAACAAACCCAAAGAAAATAGAAAAAAAGGGTATCATAAAGATAAAAGCAGAAATCAATGAAGTAGTAACAGCATAAAATAGGATCAATAATGCCAAGAGACAGGCCAATAAAACAGACAAAACTTTGATAAAAGTGACGTGCAAATAAAAGTAGGATGAAAAAGTGGATCTAACTGTAGAAAGAGCAAAAGGCGACTGGAAAGATCATGCTCTCTATAACGTAACGCCAGTAATTTTAAAAATGGAAACATAAGAGATAAATTATTAAAAAAAAAAAATATATATATATATATGACTTACCAAAACTGAATCTAGAAGAAATAGAAAGTCTGAATGGTCCTATTAAAGAAATGGAATCAGTAGTTAATCTTTCCATAAACAAAACACACAAGGCCAAAACAGTTTTATAGTCAAGGAACAGATCTTTCAAGCACTAGATCACTGATCCAAACTCTCCCAAAGAATAGAAAACAAAAACTTTCAAACCCCTTCCTTGATTCTTAAGCTACACATAGACAATATGAGAAAGGAAAATTATGGGCCAATCTCTCTTATGCGAAGTGCAAAAATTCCAAACAAAATACTAGCAAACTGTAATAGATTTTAAATAGCCTTAATAGCCACAAACTATTTACAGCTCCTGCCATTAAGAAGGAATCTATTTCTTCACTCTTTGTATCTGGGCTGGCCCGTGACTTACGAAGATGAATAGAATGTGACAGAAGCAACATGATGTGATTTTTGAGACTATACCTCAAGAAACTTCAAGCATCCTCTCTTGCCCACTTAGAATGATATTTCCATGTGATGGAGAAGCCATATGGATGAGAACCAAAGTATCACAACAGGCAACCTAACAACCCACAGCCATGAATATCACCATCCTTGACCATCAGTGCTTTTCAGCCACCAGGTAACTGTGGCCACATAAGTGAGGCCAGGCAGAACTAGCAGAAGAATGCCCAGCTAAAGTGAAAGTGAAAGTGAAGTCGCTCAGTCGTGTCCGACTCTTTGCGACCCTGTGGACTGTAGCCCACCAGGATCCTCTGTCCATGGGATTCTCCAGGCAAGAATACTGGAGTGGGTTGCCATTTCCTTCTCCAGGAATCTTCCCAACCCAGGGATCGAACCCTGGTCTCCTGCATTGCAGGCAGGAGCTTTAACCTCTGAGCTACCAGGGAAGCTCAATACCCAGCTAAGCTCAGTCCAAATTAACCATCCATAGCACTCTGAGGGGGAAAAAAAGGTGGTTGTTTTAAGTCATTAAGTTTGGGGTTGATCTATTATGCAGCAATAGATAATTGATGCCACAAATGAATTCCAGCAGTGCATAAGAAAGAGAATCCATCATGAAAGAGTTGGAATTATCCTAAAAATATGAAGGTGGTTTAAGATGCTGAAAATCTTTAAATGTGATTTACCTCAATGACAATATTTAAGGAGGAAAAAACATTACCAACTCAGTAAAAGCAAAAAAAAAAAAAAATCATAGGATAAAATCCAACATTCACTCATTGTAAAACCAAAGGCCTGGCAGTTACCAATAGAAGGAATCTTCCTTAACTTGAGGAAGTGAAGTGAAAGTTGCTCAGCTCAGTTGTGTCTGACTCTTTTGCAACCCCATAGACTATACAGTCCATGGAATTCTACAAGCCAGAATACTGGAGTGGGCGGCCATTCCCTTCTCCAGGGGATCTTCCCAATCCAGGGATCAAACCCATGTCTCCCGCGTTGTGGGCAGATTCTTTACCAGCTGAGCCACCAGGGAAGCGCCTTAACTTGATAGAGTATCTTTTAAAACCTTACAGCCAAAAATCAATTTTAATGGTAAAACATGAAATGTACTCCCTCTAAAATCAGAAACAAGACAAGGATAGCCATTATCCCCATTACTGTTTAGCATTGCAATAGACCCCTAGCCAAGCACAATAGGGCAAGAAAAAGAAATGGAAGAAAGAAATCATTGGAAAAGAAGAAAACAAAGTTCATTTAAAGATGACATGATTGTCTACTTAGAAAAGCCAAAAAGAGAATGCACAAATTGTTATAACTGAAAAAAAGAGAGTTTAGCAAGATGAATAACTATAATTAATACAACTACATTTCTATGAACCAAAAATAATTATAAAATGTAATTAACACAATTTCTTTATATAAGAAAGCATTTATAATAGCAACGAAATCTAT
The DNA here is from genome assembly GCF_032405125.1 of Capricornis sumatraensis. NCBI lineage: Eukaryota > Metazoa > Chordata > Mammalia > Artiodactyla > Bovidae > Capricornis > Capricornis sumatraensis. Next base: position 116,175,144 of record NC_091070.1, on the reverse strand, counting down.
AAGGCACATAGAAATAAATCTAATAAAGATTGACAAGACCTGTATGAAGAAAACTAATACTTTGTTAAAATACATATTGTTTAGAAAGCCTAACTAAATAGAGATATCATTTTTCATGGATAAGAAAATTCAATATTAGAAAGAAGTCTGTTTTTCTTAAATTAATCTTTAAATTCAATATAATCTCAATAAAAAGTCAGCAAGAATTTTAGCTGATTCTAAAATTCATATAGAGATATAAAGGACCTAGAATAGCCAAGATAATTTTAAAGAAAAGTAAGAAAGTTGGAGAACTTAAATCACTACATTTTTAAGATTTATAGTAAAAGCTACATTAGCCAAAAAATAGATAAATAAATAAAACTTGTAAGAAAAAAACCCTCTTCTATGGAGAAAGGAATGGCTACCCACTTCAGTATTCTTGCCTGGGAAATTTCATGGACAGAGGGGTTTGGCAGGCTACAGTCTGTGGGTGTGGGGTCACAAAGAGTTGGATATGACTGACCGACTAACACTTTCACTTTCACAATAAAGCTACAGTAAATTAAGATAATGTGATACTGGCATAAAAATAGACAAATAGATCAATGCAACAGAGAATAGACCCCAGAAACAGACTCACACAAATACACTCGATTTTCAACAAAGATACCACAGCAATTCAAGTAAGAAAGTTAAGTTTTTTTAATGAAGAAAATGTATATTTTTATGGGGAAAAAAACAAAACTTTAAGATTTCTTCTATATACAAAACCTAGATAAGTCACAGACCTAAACATGAAAGCTAAAACTATCTAGAAGAAAACATTAGAGAAAAATCTTCACATTCTTGGGGTAGGCAAGATTTCTTAAACATGACCAAAAGCACTAAGCATTAAAAAACTGATAAATTGGACTTCATCTAAATTAAAAAGTCATGTTTATTAAAACACAGTATTAAAATAAAAATGCAAGTCAAAGACTGTGAGAAGATATTAAAAATACACATATCTGGCAAAGGACTCAAATCCAGAATACATAAACAGCTCTTACAAATCAATAAGAGAGAGACAAATTGTTTTAAAAGTTGAGCAAAAGACTAGAACAGACATTTCACCAAACAATGTATTTGGATGGCCAATGAGAATATGAAAAGGTGTCCAATAAAATTTTTCAACAGGGACATGAAATGTAAAACCAGAATGAGACAATTGAAAAACACCTACCAGGATGACTAAAATTTTAAAATCTTGACAGTAACTTATAATGTAAATAGATCTGAAGAATACCTATCTATCTATACATGTACAACTGAATCATTTTGCTATACACCTGAAACACTGTAAATCAACTGTACTTCAATAAAGTGAAAGTGAAGTCGCTCAGTCGTGTCCGACTCTTTGTGACTCCATGGACTGTAGCCTATTGGGCTCCTCTATCCATGGGATTCTCCAGGCAAGAATACTGGAGTGGGTTGCCATTTCCTTCTCCAGGGGATCTTCCCTACCCAGGGATCGAACCCAGGACTCCTGCATTGCAGGCAGACACTTTAACCTCTGAGCCACCATAAAATCTTGATAAAAAATGTATAATATACCCAAGAAAGCATCTAATATATATCTATAAATGGTATGGAAAAAATATGATAAAACCTTATTGAAATACATTGAATGGAGAAGTATACTGTTTTCATGGGTAGGAAGAAGCAATATTGTAAAGATGTCCACTTTTCCTAAAATAATTTTTAGATTTAATGCAATGCCAATCAAAATCTCAAAAGTTTTTAATGCATGTTTTATACATAAGTTATACTTCAATAAATATGTTCTTTTTAAATTAAGAAACTGTTTCTTTAAAGACATTATAGAGAGGAAAAAGTCAAACCACTTTTCTCAATCTTTGAGAAAAGATCATTGCAACACATATAACAACAAAGGCTTAGTTTCAGGATATGTAAAGAACACATTCAAAACAATAAAGAAAAAGCCTTCAAAGAATCCAATAGAAAAGTGGGCAAAAGATAGGAAAAGGCACTTCACAGAAGAGGAAACACAAATGACCAAGGCAAAGAGAAAAAAATGCCAATCCCATTTGTTATAAAGATAATTCAAATTAAAACCACAATGAGATTTATAACCACTAGATTGGCAAAATTAAGAAATCTGATGATTCCAAATGGAAAGCATGTGAATCAACGGGAGCACTTGTACACTGCTGATAGAAATAAGAAGTTTGTCATTACCTCAAAAAAATGAACATTGTATACTCTGGGACCCAATAATGCTACTCCAAGATATACCTCAGAGAAATTCTTGCAAATGAGCACCAGAAGATGGATAAAAGGACGTTCATAATGACACTCTTCATGATAGCAAGCAATGGAAATTATACACATGTCCATCAGCAGAAGACTGGAATGAAAGTAACGGACTACATCTGCAACACGTGGATAAAAATTAGAAAGCTGAGTGAAAATGCAAGTTATAGACAATTTTGTAGAAGACATAATTGTTTTTAAAGTTAGAAACAAAAAAAAATAATATATTACTAGGTAATACTTCATGCCAAAACTATTTTTTAAACTACTTTTAAAAAGTAAATGAGTTATTAAGAAAACTGAAGACAGTGATTACCTCTGGAGGGGAGGCAAGGGAATAAGAGAAGAGAGGCAGACATAAGCAAAGATAAATGTGTTAGTAATGTTCCTGTTCTTGAGATGGGTGGTTGATTGATTAGGCATTCATTTTTCAATATTACATTTGAGACAATGGAAAAATACAATACAGAATATTAGCAACTCGGGCAAACTGGAGGATAAAGCTCCCATCTAAGGACATCTGAATTTTAGAAATTGTAAACACTGTGCTGGCCAAGCAAAATAAATTTTGAGCTAGACTTGGCTCATGGACTGTCAGTCTGCAAGTCCCAGTCTAGTTTAATGAATTTCAGACTTTTTAGTCTGTGGACATTGCAGAGGACTTACACCAACTTGCTGCTGCGGGAAGAAACAGACAAATAAACAAACAAAAACCAGATAGACAAGGAGAAATTTAAGGGAAGTACTTAAAGATTAGATGAAGAGAGGAGAGGAATGGGAGAAGGCAGGCATAAAAAGAGAGAAAAAAAAAAAAAAACCCACACAACACTAGAGAGGGGAGAAAAGAAGGAGACACATAATACCAGGAAGCGGGCAGCCGGACAGAGAGGTGGAAGGGGTGGGAATTAAGTATGAAGGGCCCGGAGGGAAGAAGAGGAAGAAAAACCCACTGTCTCCTGTGTATTAGCCGCAGTATTGGGCACTTCAACACTTTTTCCCCCAGTCTAGCAATCACAACTTGAAAAGACAGGTTTTAATAGCCTGATTTTCAGAAGGATGAAATGCACTGTTCAACTAGTGTGACTCTCAAACGCTGTCCTTTCTACTATCCCACATCGAACTGGGCTGGAGGGAAGAAATGCAGAAATGCTGATGGAGAAAAGTGTGACCTGGGATAAGATGGGGTTTGCTGCTTCCCTGACAGACTGTTAACAGCCCCTTCTTCTCAGCCTCTCGCCTGAGCCACAGGCACTTGGACCGTGAGGCCAGGTGGGTACACTGGCCAGTATGTGCTGGACAGGAGGTAACCTTAAGTCACTGGGCTTGAGGCATTTCTATGTACCGCTGTCCCTCATTATCCATGGGGGACTGATTCCAGGATCCCATGGATACCAAAATCCAAGGATGCCCAAGTCCTTTACATAGCATGGCATAATATTTGCATATAACTTATGTGCATCCTCTCATATACTTTAAATCAGCTCTAGATTAATTATAATACCTCATGCAATGTAAACACCACATAAATTAGTTGCAAACATAATGTAAATGCTATGTAAATATTTGCCAGCATAAAGTAAATTCAAGTTTTGTTGGAACTTTCTGGAATTTTTTTTTTCAAGTATTTTTGACCCATGCTTGGTTGAATCCATGGATGCTGAACCTGTGCATACCGAGGGCTGACTATGCTCAGGGACTCTTAGCTAGTAGACGCAGAGGTGTCTCTAAAACCTCCGTGTATCCTCAGTGGTCCCTAGGTCCTGGTTTGAGATCTTCCCTGTGATGTTCCCTTAAGCCAGAAGCCTGAGCAATCTCTATATCCTTTCCTACTTGATAGTCCTGTAATTATCTTGTTAGAGAACTATTCTGTTTCAGGGTTACCACATGCCTAGTTTCATCCTACAAATAGCGAGTTCATCTCCAAATCGAGAAATGTGGGGTCCACAGAAAGAAGTAGTTATAACTGGGGGAACAGGGGCCTTTTACTGAGAGAGGGGCAGAGATGCCCACATCAGCACAGAGACACGGAAAGAAAGCAGGGAACAGAGGGTCTCAGAGAAAGAGGCAGAGGCAGGATACTAAGAGCAGGAAACAGAGCACACAGACCCAGGTAAGCAGACAGAGGGGTATAGACGCCAGATCTAGATTTGGTCAGATGAGGTCAAAGTGATCCCTGGGCAGAGAGCCTCAGCAGCTGGCCGAACAGAAGAGGCACAGACTGGTGGTTGGACAGGCAAAGGGGCAGGAGAGCGGGGGAAGGAGGGAGCTTCCATGGGGGTTTGTTCGTCCATACCACGCGGGAGGGTCGGCCACCTTGGTGCTGCAGGTCCAGAAAAGGGTCCAGCTCCTCTTGGCTCCGCAGTAAGGACGGCCCCTCGGGGCCTGTGCATCCCGATGCCTGCAGTTTATTCCTGAAACACACATTGCCACCGCTGCCCTCCGTACCCAGTGGCTGGTGACGGGCACCAAGGAGAAACACCGCCTCAGCCCAGTCCCTGTTGCTCGCCCCCAGCCCAGCCCTTCCTGTTGGCATAGGCGCAGGCCAGGGCCAAACTGGCCTCCCTTTCGGGCTGTGCTTGGGCAAAGCTGCGGCACTGGCTGCAGGCAAGGATGACCTCTGCTGGTCAAAGGGCAATATTGCCCTCCAGAAGACAGCCGGCGGTCAGCATGGAGGGGAAGGGGATGGGGTTTCTGACGCGAACCTTAGCCCCTACTCAAATAAATGGTGTGCCCAGAGCACCCTTCCTTCTCAACCCAAGGGACAAAATTAGTGTCTGGTCATGAAAGGTGAACCTGGAAGATCCTGAGATATAGCTGGCATCACAAAAGGCACCTCTGCCTTGGACGAGCTGCTCTTAGGAAGGTGCCATGAGTCCTGACCACCAGGCTTCTCACCCAAGTTCCCTCCAAAGCCAGTTCAGAGGCAAGGGTCCTCTCCCATCACACGCCCAGCCAGCCCTGCCCAGGAGCTCGAGAAGTTTGGTCTACTCACCAGCTAAGAGAATTTGTCCAAGGAGACCATTGCCAAAGCAGAGAGACAGGCCCTTCCAAGGCTGGCAGGCCCTCACAGGCACCACTCACACTGAACCCTTCATGCTGACCCCCGGGCCTTCTCTTTCTGGCTTCCTCTCTGTCTTTGGGGAAGTGGTCAGGGTTTTTCCAGGAGAGGGGAAGAGCTGGGTCCCTCACTTCCGGTTTGTCATGCATATATAGAACCCTGAGTGAGAGGAGCTCTTCCCTCATCGTAGGGCTGGACTACGATGTCTAAACATCATGGGCCTGCCTCAGCCTGCACCATCAGGCAGGCAGCAATTTGGGAAAGGGGGCTAGGTCCCATGCCCCAACTCTGGGAGCACGTCTCAAGAAAACTTCTGAAGCTGTCTGGGCCTGTTTCCTCATGTGTAAAATGAGGCAATTGGGCCATATGATCCCTGAGTCCCTTCCAGCTCTGACTCTGCTGTATGTGCTATGAAACGCAAGTGGGAGGAGGCAGTAAGACCCGAGCGTCCTGCTACTCACCTCCCCTCCACACCTCCCCTTCTCCAGTCTCACCCACTCCCCTGGAGACTAGTAGAAGGAAGGAGCTTGGACACTAGGGAGAGCTACGTGTTGAAAGGCAGGGTCCATTCTCCCCAAAGGCCCACCACAGGCCTGGGTTCAGACTCTCCAGGCAAGAGGCTAGGGGCCCAGGCCTCTTCAACTCCTGTCATTCCTTCCCAACCACTTTCTCCTGGGTCTAGGGCTTGAGAGGAGAGACAGGAAGTCTCTGGTGTTTTACCTGTTCAGTGGATCCTGGAGCTCCCTGCCCGGCCCCCAGCTATGCCTTTTGAAGGGGTCGTAGTTGTGGCCGTGGGCACGAAAAGCGCCCGACCTTCGGAGGGGTACAGCATGGAAGGCTTCGCCCTCCTTTTTTTCCCTCTCCTTCTCATTCTCCTCCTCGTCCTCCTCTTCCTCCAGCTGCGCTCTGGACTCCACCGCAGAGAGGCAGCGGCGAGTGTGGCCTCGGGGCAGCAGGTCTCCACCTGCGAGGAACACCTCCGGGACTTCTCTGTTCATGGGAGGCGCACACAGGCCAGTCTGAATCAAGAAGACAGAGAACGCTGAGCAGAGTTCTAGAACTCTGGAACCGTGGAACTAGGAAAGTGTCACAGTCAGCCAGGCCTAGAGCATCTGGTCACCCACTCCTCCCTTCCCCAAGGCACAGAACTGGAGGATGGTTGGCTCAAGATTACACAAAGAATTAGCTGAGGAGTCAAACCAGGAACGTGGGTTTTCTGACTCCCAGTCTAGTGTTCTGTCCAGTACATAATGACACCCTCCTTCACTCATTATCATTCCATCTGATGAGCACGTATCTGACAGGAAACCATGCCAAGCAAAGAGAAATAGATATTGTTCTTACCCTCAAGGAATTCATTCTGGTGAGTGAGTGCATGCATGTGTGCCTGTGTGCACGCAGACAAAAGCACAAGAAATGTTTCCCAAAAATGTCACAAGAAAAGTTTCAAAAAAGAAAGCTTTGTGCTGAGTACATATAACCAGTTGGAGGACTCGGAAAAGGGAAAGAGAAGGAAGTAAATAGCCTTTGAGATGGGCCTGGAAGGGTGGAGTGGTTAGGATTTGGCCACGTTGGAGAGGGAGGAGTCTAGGCAAATAAAACAGCAGGGAGAAAAGGTGCGTAAGTGAGACAGTATTATGACTTCTTCCTTCTAAGACTTCCGTCATTTGGGTAGTAAGACAGCTATTCTGACCTTTCCCCACAGAGCAGAGCAAAGGGCCCCCACATTAGCCATGTTGAAATTCCTTCACTCTCTCTCCCAGTAGGCATTGTTCTCATAACCTAACACTCCTGGAGGCTGTCAGGGCTTGCCTCAGTGTGTCTCAGAGTTAAGAACCCTCAGGAGCTCTTAAAGTTGAAAATGATAAGCCCCGCTCCAGAAACAAGTACCAAATACCAGAGTATCAAGGAGGGGAGGGAAGGCAGCTCACATCAACTGCATCTACCCCTGCACTCCCTCCCAGGCCCCGTCTCTGCAGAACTTCTGCTAGAATGAGTTTCCCAGGCTCCTCTTCTCCCAAGAGAGAAGCAACTGAGATGCTGGGAGGACCCAGGAGGACCAGGAAGCAATGAGCCAGAACTTGCCCTCCTCCCAGGCTTCCTGTGAGAGCGTCAAGCTTTCGGCAGGTTATTTTATTCCCCACCCCTCACACACACACACACACACACACCACCCCACCCCCGCACACACACACACACACACACACACACACCTGAAGTCCAGGTTGTTGGAAAGTCGTTCCTTCCAGCTACTTCTCCCTCTCTCACTGCAACCTGCTGCCGCTGCACCCATGACCACTGAGATGGTGCCTGTGCCCCACTGCACACCTGTCTACCATGGGGAAGGGAGGACACAAGTACTCAGGCCTCTGCAGGTGGATTCTGCTGCCCTGCCGAGTGGGTCTAAGAATAGAAAAGGAGAGGCCTAGGAGACCAGCCCAGGCCTGGTGTCTCAGCACATCAGGAAGCCACATAGAGGGGGCCTCTCATCCAGCCGTTGGGACACATCCTCTCTCTGCGTCCATAGACTTGGGCCTCATGTCATCTGATGTGCCATCTGTAAACAGGATGGCCCAGGGACTTCCCTAGTGGTCCAGTGGTTAAGAATCCACCTTGCAAGGCTGGGGACGTGGGTTCAATCCCTGGTCAGGGAACTGGGATCCCACATGCTACAGGGCAACTAAGCCCACGTGTTACAACTAGAGAGTCCGTGTGCCACAACGAAACATCCCACATCCCATCTTAGAACAAAGATCTTAAGACTCGACATGGCCAAATAAACAGATATTTTTTAAAAATAAAATAAATGGGATGGGCAGTTCTGCAGGGAGCAGGACAGAGCCTCAGGGCCACAGCATGATCCCTGCCAACCAGGGGTCTCAAAGCTGAGATTTGGGGCAAGGGGCGGGAGGTACTGACAAAAATGTATTGAGGGAAGCTGGGAGGGAGGAAAGAGTAGGAACTCGGGGTGCTCACTAGAAAAAGAGCAACAGGGGCTGGGAATAGGACAGAAATGGGCACTGAGGGGGCACCATGAGGACCTCAGATCTGGCATTCAATGACCTCGGAAAAGAGAAAGAGCTGTTAGACCTACACACCTTGTACCCAGCTTCTACCTGCTCTTCCTGGCTGGATTTTGCTCACAGGGCTGGATTTGACTAGATGAATGAAAAGCAGTGAGTGGAAGCCCTTTCCTTTCCCTCCATCCCTGGAGATGCTTCCTGTTGGAGGTGGTACCTTGCTGCCTTGGCCTGGCAGACAGACATTTTTAATCCTGAGATCTTCATGTCCTGGGATCTCACCCTTCTTCCTCCAACTGAGACCACCTTGAATCTGACCTCTTCTCAAAGATCTGCCCTCTTTCTAACCTCTTCTGTCATGTCGTACATGGTCTCTGCCCTCTGTGAAAATGGAATCCACGGGACTCCTTCGACCTCATATCTTCATTCCATTCTTCGGAAAGTTTTTTCTGTTTTCTAAATTCCACTCCTTCATGCTATAATGTCAATTACGTTCATTCTCTCCTTCAAAGAGACGAGGTTTAGCAAGGTTTCCTCATCCCCCTCCCAGAGATATTCCGCCCTCCGCTTTCTGTGGCTCTGTGTTCCCTTCCTTGCTGCTCCTCACATCAGTTCTCTCCCAGTCCCCTCCCATCTTTCCCTGAGTTCCTGAGCTCAGGAAATGGTACAAGGGAGCGGCCAGGGCTGGGGCTCACACAATGGCTTTATTTAGCTCCTGAATGAGATCACATCGTGTCACATCACTGCTTCCGCTGAGCAGAGATAGGAGATTCTGAAATAGGTCTGGGATCAGATGCTGGGGATGGGGGCAGGGGAGGAAAGCCAGAAGGGGCCCTCAGTCACCTTACTCTTCTTCCTGCCTCTGGATCAGATGCTTTCCCCACCAACACCGACCTTCAGCATCTCCTGATCTCTGCTCTGTGTGTAATCTCCATCATTTCCCTAGTCGCCATTGATTCGTTAGACATTCTACCGTGTGCTGAGAGGGAGGCATGTATTATTTTAGTAGAGAGAGATTTCTCTTATTCAGAACTCTGAGACTGTAATTTCTTCTGGATGCTACGGTGGCTTTGATGTTCGGCAGATTTGCCAGCTCTGCCACTTTCATAAGCCATGTGACCTTGGGCATCTCAATAAAGAACCACATGACATTGCTTATTTCATGTTTTTGAGCTCTGGAATCGTCTGTCAAATGGGAATGATAATACTACCTTGCAAGGGTATTGAAAGACTTGATGATAATGTAGGTAAATACGACTAATACTGTGCTTGGCACATATTCTGTTCAGTTCAGTTCAGTTCAGTCGCTCAGTCGCGCCCGACTCTGTGCGACCCCATGAATTGCAGCACGCCAGGTACTTAGTAAATGCTACTATTGTTGTTGCTGTTATTTAGAGGCAGAGAGAAGGCAGAGCATTGAGAAATGGAGATCTGAAGAGAGGAAGGCCCACGGCAGAAGCAAGACCCCATGGACTGTAGCCCACCAGGCTCCTCCATCCATGGGATGTTCCAGGCCGGGATGCTGGAGTGGGGTGCCATTGCCTTCTCCAATATGATGGTTACCTCACTGTTATCTCTTAAATAGAGAGTGAATAAATAACCCACAGGCTGACACTAAAACAACTGTGATGGGGACTAATTATCATAAAGTACTTCTGATATAAAAGAACGCAAACAACCAGAGCAAGAAGGACCTTGATGAACTTGCACTCTTCCAAGAGAAGGGAGGGGCAATAGCCTCTGGTGATTTGCAGCAGAGGTTGGCAAACTACGGCCTGTGGTCAAATCTGTACTATTTTCTTTTTTATATGCCTGGGGGAAAAAAATCAAAAGAAGAATACTACTTTGTGACACATAAAAATTATATGAAATTTAAACTTCAGTGCTCATAAATAAAGGGTTTTCTTGGAACACAGCCACGTTCATTCATTTACATACGGTATAAGGCTGTTTTTGCATTACGACAGCAAAGTTGGTAGTTGCAACAGAGACCATATGGCCTGTAAAGCCGAAAATATTTATTATCTGGGTCTCTACAGAAAAAGTTTGCAGAGTCTTGATTTAGAGAAGCTGGGCCTCAAAGTCTCAGGAAGGAGAGAAAAAGAGATTAAAGAGAGACAGTAAGGCTTACTGCTCACCAGCCAGGCGTCTCTAACCAGCTTAGGGAAGAGGGACATCAAAGACCCCAGCTCATCCATTTCCTAAGTAGCATCTGAGCCTACAGGGGTAGAGGCTTAAACCCACAATCAGTGCCTACATCATCTTGTGGGACCCTCACAACCATTTCTTGAAATAGATATTATTATTTCTATTTTACATCAGAAGAAATAGGCAGCACAGAGAAGGAAAGTAACTTGCTCAAGGTCACAGGGCTGTAGGAGGTAGAGTTGAGTTTCCACAGCAGATCCAACGCACTGCAGAACCTGAGTTCTCCTCTGAAACCAGAAGGCAAGCTCCCAGTGAGCGCAAGTGGCTAGCTTTGAAAGAAGTCTGGGGAATTCTCTGGCAGTCCAGTGGTTAGCACTCCATGCTTTCACTGCTGAGGCCTCAGGTTCAATCCCTGGTGGGGGAACTAAGAGTCCATTCCACAAACTGCTCGGCCAAAAGAAAAAAACAAAAATGAAATCCAGCACTGTTGTTACCCACCCCCATTCTCATCCTCGTTTCTGCCCCCTCCACACTAGCCAAAGAGAGAAAGCAGCTTCCAGAAGAAATTAGATGGGGGGTAAGTTAAATCTGTCCTTTCTACTCCCTCTGATCTTAGATATCTGAATGAGGTGATGGGTGGTGGGCAGGGAGGGCCCTGCTTCTGTTTGCAGTCAGCAAACACTGAGGGTAGGAACTGCTGAGAGCAACCACACAGCTGGGCACGTGGGATGGTGGGCAACGCTGTCAGGCCCCTTCACAGTCTTGGGTGGCTTCCTGGGTTTGGCTCTGGGGTCCTAAATCTCCCCAAAGGGGCAATAACGGGAAAGACCTGAACAAACTAGAAAGTAAAGAATGGGGAGGAAGGGAGAGGCCAGATGGCATGATCTGTGGGCTTTTCCTCGGGGTCTCCTAGCCCTGGAGGACAGGGTCATGGAAAACCCTTTGATGGTTCAAAATTTAATATACCTGCTTCTTCTTGCATAGAAAGTAAATCATTAATCCAACAGTATCCCACACAAAAGACTACAGCTTCAGGTAAAGAAGGTTTCAGTTTAAAAAAAAAAAAAGAAGGCTTCAGTAACCACAGTTCCTTCCCACCTCTCCCTGCTCCCCGAACACCCCATTCTACAGTGGGTCATACAGCACCCAAGTCTCTAACACCGCCTCACCTCACCCTGACTTGGCTTTACCATTGCTCCGTTTCTCGGTGTAGGACATACAAGATTTTGCTATGTGCTCGACATTGTGTAAGTGAGGGCTTTTCAGGTGGCTCAGCGGTAAAGAGTCCACCTACCAGTACAAGAGATTCGGGTTAGATCCTTGGGTTGGGAAGATCCCCTGAGAAGGAAATGGCAACCCACTCCAGCATTCTTGCCTAGAAAATCCCATGGACAGAGGAGCCTGGTGGGTTACACTCCATGGGGTCGCAAAAGAGTTGAACACGACTTAATGACTAAACAACAACAGTGCCTTATGGCACTGTTCATTTTATAATTAAATTTTATAATTTTATAATTAAGATGCTTGCTCCTTGGGAGGAAAAGTATGAGAAACTTAGCATACTAAAAGGCAAAGATATCACTTTGCAAACAAAGGTCTGTATAGTCAAAGCTATGATTTTTCTAGCAGTCATGTATGACTACAGTGCTCCACCACTGTGTTTGCACATAGACCTTTCTGGGTCCTGTCAGACACTGATAGGTGCTAAAGAAATATGTGCTGAATACGTTGTTCACTCACTAAGTCGTGTCTGACTCTCTGTGACCCCACGGACTGCAGCATTCCAGGCTTCCTTGTCCTTCGTTGTCTCCTGGAGCTTGCTCAAACTCATGTCCATTGAGTCGGTGATGCCATCCAACCATCTCATCTTCTGTCATCCCCTTCTCCTCCTGCCTTCCCTCCTTCCCAGCATCAGGGTCTTTTCCAGTGAGTCAGCTCTTCGCATCAGGTGGCCAAAGTATTGGAGCTTGAGCTTCAGCTTCAGCATCAGTCCTTCCAATGAATATTCAGGGCTGATTTCCTTTAGGACGGACTGGTTTGATCTCCTTGCAGTCCAAGGGACTCTCAAGAGTCTTCTCCAATACCACAGCTCAAAATGCAGAATCTTAATTCCCCGACTAAGGATTGAACCTGTGCCCCCTGCAGTGGAAGCCCAAAGTCTTAAGCACTGGACCATCAAGGAAGTCCCACGACATCTCCATAAGGGTCAGCCATCAAGCATCTGAAACACCCACCCCAAGTCACCCCCACCTCTTTGATATGTTAGGCTCACAAAGCAATCAGGACTTCTGCTGCTTTGGGCTTCCAAGTGTGACCATCTTCTTTCTTTCTTGAAACAAATTTGCAAACCGAACCTAGGGATCCTGTCCTTTCTTTCTGCTAGGCTTGTGTGCTTTCTCTACCAGAGGTTTGCTGGGACCCAGGTTAGCCCCTGATGTGTGGGTGCTAGGGAATAAAAGGGGCAAAACCAATCAGTCCCTTCCCACCTCCTGTCAGTTTCTTGGCCTGCATCCTGGGTGCCATGCCAGAAGGGTGGGGCAAGAGAAGGGCTCAGGTTCAGAGGGACACACCTGAGAAGACTTTGACCATAGAGTCCCAAGGAATTAACCCATTAGATCCCAGGGAACACCTAAAGGCAGGGGGTGAAGTAGGAAGCTCCTCATCTGAATGGATGGAGTGATCTGGAATCTGGAGGCCTCTGAGCCTCAGACATGAGTTGGTGGCCCTTTAAATCTCACAATTAACTCAGACGGATGAAGGGGGTACTGCCAGGCCTTAGAGGAAGGGGACGCTGGGTGAATTAGGACTTGAGATTTTAAAATTCTAGCCATCCTTTTTGTCCACGCTTCTTGAGTAAGAAAAAGAGACTAGAAGACATCATAATGAACTCTGCTGCCAGGTGAACTTGAGTTTGAATCCCTCTTAACTGGCAGGGGTTGGCTGTTTAACTGGGCTTCCCTGGTGGCTCAGTGGTAAAGGATCCTCCCGCCAATGCAAGAGACCCAGCTTTGATCCCTGCGTTGGGAAGATCCCCTGGGGAAGGAAATGGCAACCCACCCTAGTATTTTTGCCTGGAAAATCCCACGGACAGAGGGATGAACCTCACGTTTAATATAGCGATTGTGATATGCCAGCCTCATCAGGATTGTGAGGATTAAGAAAGCAAAAACAAGCTTTGGCATCACTGGTTGCACAAGTAGTGCTAATTAACTGTTGGCCATTTTGGTGGTTTTCTATTTGGACACCTGTGCACACTCACACAGACACAAACAGAATGCACCTTAGTTAAAAATGGGAACTGAATACAGGAGACTGGTGGAGAACTGTTTTGCCACTTCCTGGGTGTGCTGAGGGGGTCCTGAAGATCTCTTCTTCTGGGGAATGCCCACTCATGAAGGAAGGGCTCAGGGAAAGGGAAGAGGGAAACTCACCAGACTCGGGAGATATCCCAAAGACAGGAGACCTGTTCTTGCCCTCGGTTGGTGACTTCAGTATGGGAGGAAGTCCCGCTGCAGGTAGCCCCTCTAAGAATCCAGTCCAGCACCTTAATGGGGGTGCCTCTCTCTTGGTCCTTTTAAGGGAATAGCTCATGGTCCAGAAGTTTGCTTAGGAGACAGGGGGGACTCATTCCAGTCCAGACCAGCTGCCTCTCCAACAACTCTAGCCCTTCCCTTCCCCGCCCTACTTCAAACACCCTAGACAGTGCTGGGCCCCGGTCTTTAACCCCTTCGGTGCCAACGCTGGTCCGGAGGATTCCTGCATTCTCCTGTCCTTGACATTCCCCAAAGGGCAGCCACCGGATTCAGTCACAGGTGGAAACAGATTCAGGAAGCCAAGCTGGGGTCACCCTGAGCAGAGAGCATGTGGGAATGACATCCCAGGGAACCTCACCCACCCGCCAGTGGAGACAGAGTGGAGCTGAGGGGAAAGAGAGGACATCTCAGGGAAAGGCCCAGTGTTGGCACCTTACTTCACAGCAAGGTCCTAGTGGGGTCGGGGAGGTCCTTTGCTGTCTCTCTAATCTGGTTCCCGAATGTTGGTCGTTCCCTTTAAGAGGCAGGTTACAGCAGAGGGGGGAGGACAGACTGTATTTTCTGTGATGAAAGTGCAGGGAGGAGCGCTGACAAGGGCAGCTGCATCTGAGGACGGCCCTCCTTCGGCCAACAGGAGCAGGGTGAGCTGGCAGCTCGGCACACACAGCTCCACTCCCAGAGTGTTGTGGATACCAGGCACAGGATATCTGACGGGCTCTCCACCTCCTTCCCTGATAACCGCTTCTGGGGTTGCTGACTCACCTTCCCTGCTTCCCTGGGGCAGAGGATGCCGTGGGCAGACACTGGACTTCCTGAGGTACCGGGGAGCCTCTTCCCTGCCAGGCCCATGGTGGAAAGGACATGCTGGAATTGGAAGAGTTCGGCTACCTCTGCCGACTCCCTAGATAAGGGGCCTTGGAGAAGTTACCTATTCTATTAGCCTCATCGCCTCCTCTGTACAATGAGGATAGTGAATGAGCGATGTACAAATAGTGGCACTTAAACGCTGGGTCCATAAGAGTTATTATATAAATAGTAGTTATTCAGTAAATATGCTCTTCAATAAAACTGCCACTTGCTGTGACCTTGGATAAGCCCCTCCACTTTCTGCCTTCCCTGATCTATTAAATGAGATTATGTGATCCACAGTCTATCCTTGCTCTCAAACCCTCACTCTGGGTGAGAGGAAGAGGGCCACTGTTGCCAGATGTGGAAGCTGTGTGCCCTTTCCTACCTATGTGAAATTGTTACTCGCTCAGTCATGACTCTTTGTGACCCCACAGGCTGCAGCCTGGCAGGCTCCTCTGTCCATGGGATTCTCCAGACAAGAATACTGGAGTGGAGAGTCATCCCCTTGTCCAGGGAGTCTTCCCGAGCTAGGGATCAAACCCAGGTTTCCCACATTGCAGGGAGATTCTTTACTGTCTGAGCCACCAGGGAAGCCCTTTTCCTACCTGGCTGGGCTCCAAACCATATGAGCGACTGCAAGCCATATGACCAGATGAGTTGTTTCTTACCTCTCAAGAATACAGGGGAAACAGCCACCTGTTTTGTGGTGGAGGATCCTCAGAAATCCTGATTAAACAATCCTGTGATTGTACAGATGAGGACACAGGCTCCAGGAGGCGTGACTCACCTGAGGTCAGCCAGCCAGTGGGTGGTGGAGGTGGGTGGGGACCCAGCACTGGTGCGTCTGTGGTCCGTGCTCCTTCCACCACCCTGAGCTGCTCCCTCCAGGTATCAAGCCTCGAAAACTCCCATCCTGTCACCAAGCTGCTTCACTATCCCCAGCTTTTTGGGAATCCTTATCCCCATTTCCCATTGGCTTTCTTCAGGTGAAATCCCGAAGCCTAGGATGTAAAAAAGGTGATAATCTTGGCCCTGGCTCCTTCTGGTACTGGGGCTGGGTGTGGCTGAGCGAGTGCCAGCTAAAAGTCTGCATGACATGGGAGGGATAGAGGGCTGGTTTCCAGGGGAAGGGATCTGGAACACACTGACAGCTGGGTTACTATCTGTTTTGCCTTTAAGGGAGGAAGTTCTCAGGATGGGTACCCAATCTCCAGGAAAGATGTGGGGTTGGTGCTTACTTTCTCTCTCCTTTGCAGACCTGCATGAAATCTGGAGGTCAGGGTTCCCATCTTCCTAAGGGTGGTTTTCACTAGAGTGAAGCACTATCTGCTACTCATCCTCAATTAAATTATCTCACGAAGAGGGCTTAATCCTAAAGCAGCTATGCCAGCTAAGTCTCGCCATCTATAGATTTTAGAGGCTCTTCTATTCTCCAGTGCCGCTGCTTAAGGGAGGCTCAAATTCCACCCTGACTCTAAGGAATCTGGTCTCTCAAGAGACGAAGTATCTGGTTTTGGCCTTTCTTCAAGGTGCTTGTGACCCTGCCTTCACTTGCTTCTCCGGTCACCTGGGTCAGACCTGGGCTCCCCCCTAGTCTTCTCTGTAACAAGAGCCGGGATCCAAAGTGGGAGTTCTGCAAGGAAAGGGAAAGACTGCCCCAGCTTTCAGAAAAGGAGTACCTCCTAGCACTCAGCCTGAGGAAGAAATCTCATATTGCCTTCCCAAGTTATGAAGTTTCTCCTAGCCTCTAAACCGGAACCCTTCCTCCTACAGGTTAACTCCTCACTGTTTCCAGAAGACACCACACAGGTGGCAGTGAGTTCCCGCCTCCAAACACTAACATCTTACAGTGCTAAAGAGGAAGACAATACATATCAAACTAGCTCCCTTTTCCTTCCCTATACTTGTTCTCAACCCCAAGCTTCTGATTCACTGGCCTTTCCCCCATTCTCCTGAGCGAATCCCAGGTCTCCACCAGCAACACAATGAACAAAAGCAAACACATCCTCCTTGTCTTCTGACCTGGCCAGTCCTGGGGTGTCCGAGCCGCAGGCCCTGAAGGAGGGATGTGAGCTGGTGGAGGGCTACTCCGTTCAGAGCCTCCCGTTGTCTCCATGTCCTTTTCATCCTTCAGCCCAGAGGCTCCAACTGCTGGGCGAAGGAAAGGTTAAACCAGTTGGGCAGCACTCACTGCCCCCATACCCCACCAGAATCTAAGCTGAGAAACGGTGGCAGGAACAAAGCGGGTGTTTGTTGGGTTTCTCTCCTGCCGGGGAGGCTGTTCTCTGACCACGGCATTCCTGGGTTGGACAGAGTCAGCTGAGAGTGGCTTCTCCCCACTGCTGCTGCAGCAAAACCCACTGCCTTTCCACAGGCTGTGCTTAGGCAAAAACTCGGGGGGTTCAGGCGCTTCAGCCTCACCTGGGCTCAGAGCAGAGGCATTAAAATAAGCTCAAACTTGAGAAAAGCTAAGTCTTCAACACAGGAAGGGCTAGAATCAGGTGTAATCGATAGCTTTTCAAGAATAGTCAGTGAAGGGGCTTCCCTGGTCCAGTGGTTAAGAATATAGCTTGCAGTGCAAGGGACACAAGTTCAATCCCTGGTCAGGGAACTAAGATCCCACGAGGCAAAGCAACTAAGCCCACATTCCGCAACCAAGACCTGACACAGCCAAATAAATATTTTCAAAAAATAATGAATTAAATTACCCTCAGAAGATCTGGGGCTAGAACAATTGCAGGCCATCTTTCCCCATTTTCCCTCCTCTACTGTGGAGAAGGGCTCACAAGCAAGGAAGGTTTAGAGGAATATATGGTGACTGGCACAGTGGTAAAGAACCTGCCTGCTAAAGCAGGAGACAAGGGTTTGGTCCCTGGGTAGGGAAGATCCCCTGGAGAAGAAAATGGCAATCTGCTCCAGTATTCTTGCCTGGAAACTTCCATGGACTGAGAAGCCTGGCAGTTTATAGTCCAGGAGGTTGCAAAGAATTGGACATGACTGAGTGTGTGGTGACTGGTGAAAAGAGACAGGGAAACAAGGGACAGAAACAAAGACTGTCATGAAGGTGGATGAGCAGAATGCCTCTGAGGGGATGGGAGCCACACTCCCTGGAGCAAGGAGGCAGAGTTCAGCTCACTTGTCCAGGAGCCTGAGGAGTCAGGGTCTGTGTACCAACAGCAACCTGAGTGCATCCAGGCGATGGGAAAACAGACAAGTCAGGGTGGCATTTGATTTTATTAGAAAACCCCATCTGGTAAGAACTTTCCTAAGCCAGTCAGAGACTGGGTAGCCTCCAAGAGTCCCACAGCTTTCATCTCATCTTCCACCCTCTTTTGAGAGGGGTGGCAGGGGATGGGGTGGTGTCAGGCAGCCTCCAAAATGCCCTTTCCTGGACCCCTGAGAGTTCACATCGCCAGCAACATACCCCCGGCACCTCAGTGCTGCAACACAGGGCCCCGAGGTCAAGAGAGCTGCCAAAGGCGTTCCTGTTTGTCCGGCTTCATGATGGAACCAAAGAGGCGCTCAGACTCCCCGGCCTGGTCCTTCACTCTGGTTAGAGCAGGACAGGATCCAGGAGAAGATGGCCAAGGGCTGAAGGAGAAGACACTGCATCTGAGATTCCCTTTGGAGTCTGGAAAGCACCTGGATTTCTTGGGCAGGGAGGGCTGTGGAAGCCCCACTCAGTTCTTCTTGGTTTTGGGGGTGTCGTATTTCCTCTTGCTAGAGTACCACAACAGCAGGGGCACGCCGATAGAAGGGAGGGTCATGACCCCGAAGGCTGCCCAGTCCAGCTGTGGAAGACAACAAAGGCCTTGCTAAGAAGCTTGGATTAAGGCACAGGACAGGACTAGGAGGGAAGGGTCCAGTGAGAGAAGGGAGCAGCCAGCCCAAAGAAGCAGAGCGTCAGCAGGAAGGCTCCTCTCTGGCCGCTCCGGACACAGAATGGCTCACTAAAGACCGCCCTTGTGAGCCATGAAACCAAAGGCCTCACCTGACCCAATCCAATCTGGGAGAGAAGCTTCTCTCTTCCAGACAATCTTCAAGGAGGGAGATGTCCAGGTGACGCCCTGACAGTCAAGCCTCCTGCAAACTAACCCCGGCCCACACCGCCAGCCCCTCTCTTCCATTCCTCTGCGTCACATGCTGCCCTCCAGCCTTCCTAAACTACCTGCTATTCCTGGACTCCACTTTTTCTCACTTCAGAGCTACTCCCTTTTCTTGGGGTGCCTCCCCTTCCTTACCTCCTCTTTAATTAGTGAAACCTCTCTCCCCCGGAAAATCCTCCCTGACCCTCACCACCAGGTTAGGTGTTCCCCCTGCCTCTCCTCCTGAGCCCGGGGTATGACTGCTATCACAGCAGTCTCCCTCCACTGAGGCCTCCATAAGCCCATAAGACCTTCAATGGGAGGGACTGTGTCTTGCGCTGGTTTCTCCAAGCAAAGCACAGAAGCGAGCACGTAATTTGGAACCTCATAATTATTCCCTGAAGGAATGAATAAATGAATCTCCTCATTCAGCACTTTAGGCAAATCTTCCAAAAATTCTCTCCTAGACTAGACTACAACAAAGTTCCCATTTAACCTCCCAATGCTTGGCGACTCTTTGAATCTAAGCAGATACTCTTTTCATCCTCGAATTAGACCCAGGACTCCAAGGCGGGGCTTTACTCAAGGCTGAGCAGAGAAAAATGGCAGTTTTTTTTTTTTGGTTCTGGCAATTGTGATCTCATTGCCAAAAATCTCTAGCCATGGTTAAATCACGATGTTTGATGGCAGTGTGTACCAGACACCAAAAAACAGATATGACAAGAACCAACCAACTATACATATCTTCTAAGGAGGCCAAGAGGTCTCAGAACAAAAAGGGTGTTCTCCTCCCAGGGGAATGATGAGAGGCCTGCAAAGCTTACAAAATGGGGGGAGAATCTTCGATCAAACTCCCGCTGAGCCAAGATTCCTCCCTGTCCGGGTGCACTGGTAAAGCCAATCTGAAAAGAAGAAAAGAAGGCAAGTCTTTAGCTCTTTCTCATCTGGGAAAAGGGCAGTTTTTCAAGGAACCCAGTTCTAAGCAATAGAGTCTTAGTTCCCAAAGGCCCAAGAAACATCCAGATGAGGAAAAGTTTTTGAATTAGAGAAGATGGATGATTCTTTCGTGTGTTGTAAAGATGAGTAAATTAGGAGCCAGGAGACACATGATAAGCATTTACTTAAAAAAAGGAAAAAAAAAAAAAGGTAGGCCAGGTATGCTGCGGTAATGAAAGCCTCAGACTCTGGAGAGGGCTGCTCACCACCACTGGCGCTTCTGCCCTTGGCAATCATTCCCCATTCCTCAAGTGGAAACACTTCTGTAACGTACAAGCTGACATGAGGCTCCAATGAAATAATGAGAAGGATTCCGTAAAGTCTCAAGCCCTACCCAAATGTACATTACCAGAGGAGGGGCTGAGTCTGCCCCACATTCCTTCGTCTTGGAGAGCAGGCCAAGAGTTTGGAGCACATGGCAAACAACTCTGTTCTAAAGTGGCAGCTGAGCCTCGAAGTTTGTGTCTTTTAACCCATCAAGGACCAGGTGGAACCAAAGAATCCCAAACAAGGTTCTTAAAGCACACAGGATGGAAGATGTGAAAATAACATGACCAGAATTACAAGAATATATTGCCACAGGTTCATTTGAAAAAGATAATTCGGAGAGTGCACTGAATGTTTGAGTCTCTTGAATTTCTTATAGTTCTATGGTTGACTGTGTTAAGTCCCTTCCCCACTGTGCACTCACTAAGGAGCCTAAAGCCCATGTATATTTATAAATTCATGACCTAAGCTTTTTGAAGCCTACAACAGTATCTTATTCATCTTCTTTGTATTTCCTATCATCTAGCACATTGCGGGGGCTCAATAAATGTCTGCTGACCTTTACATCAATCAATCAAAAGACTGTTTACATTGGACTTCTACCCTATATGGGAAACAGAAAGAAATCTAAGACACAGTCCCTCACTTCAAAGCATTTATAATTAAACTGGGAGGTGGGGGGTGAGGGAAAAGACCTAGATATAAGAAAGAGAACTACTGAAGACAGTCAATAATTAAATGTTCAAGTGGCATGGATTTTAAGAGGTACAGACGTTTTGATGCTGTCAATGAATGTTTAGTGAAAGATTGAGTAGGAAAGCGCAATATGAATTGTAAAAGCAGGAGACAGAATCAAGGAGATGCAGTTCAGAACTGGGTCTTGAGAAGGTGCCAGATAATGAAGTGGAGGAGAGAGAGGACTTCAAACAGAGAACAAAGGCAGAGTGGAAAGGAGATGCACCGAGAGAGGAGGCGCTCGGCCTCACTGGACAGAGGATCCTGGCGGCTCGAGGACTGAAGGGAGAGGCAGAACCCAGCAAGACTCCTGAAGGGTATGCAAGGTATCAAGGGTGGCCTTGATGGGAGAAGCAGGAGCATTCTACGCAAGGGAGAGACACAGACACAGTGGAGACAGGGAATAATCTGACGGCAGTGTAGAAGGTGGACTGGAAACGCAAGGATGGTAAAAGACCAGGTAACACATGACACTGTAGAGAATAAGAGTGAAGCAGAAGGAGGGAATCAGACAGTACTCCCCTCCTGTTCATTTCAATTGCTTGATTTTGAGACTTTACAACATAAGTTGAAATATGCTCCTTCCTACAACAATATGTCAAGTTTTTGGTCCTTCTTATGGAGAAGACTCTTGAGAGTCCCTTGGACTGCAAGGAAATCCAACCAGTCTATTCTGAAGGAGATCAGCCGTGGGATTTCTTTGGAAGGAATGATACTAAAGCTGAAACTCTAGTACTTTGCCCACCTCATGCAAAGAGTTGACTCATTGGAAAAGACTCTGATGCTGGGAGGGATTGGGGGCAGGAGGAGAAGGGAACGACAGAGGATGAGATGGCTGGATGGCATCATTGACTTGATAGACGTGAGTCTGAGTGAACTCTGGGAGTTGGTGATGGACAGGGAGACCTGGCGTGCTGCAATTCATGGGGTCGCAAAGAGTCGGACACGACTGAGCGACTGAACTGACTGAACTGAACTTCCTCAGAATTTAGCACCTGCTCTGGAGATTTTCTGCAAGAGATTGCAAAAGAAGGTAGAGCTGAGCCCCAGCCAGCTAAGGGTTTGGGTGACTCACCACAACAGGCCCATCCTCCTGGGCCAGGTATGTAACAGTTGCTGAGGTGAAGTTGAAATAACCAGCCTTGAGAGGGCGCAGGACCACAGTGTGGGAGACGTTGCTAGCACTGACTCAAGAGTTAAGGAGGGAAAAGGACGAGCTACAGTTGTAACAACTTTCAACTTAGGGACTAAATGCACCATTCACAAAAAGAGTTGCTAACACATGTAATATTTCATATCTAAGATACTCTGCAAAAATAATAAACACAGGCTTTGTATCTAAGCCTAAAGTGGGTGGTATTATATGATATCTTTTTAATCAAGTTTTAAGAGGTCTATGACATACTCAATATTGAAATGTTATAAAATACAGGTTATAGATGAAAAGTTAGTCACTTAAGGTCACAGAAAATCTTTCTCTGCCTATAACTGAAGGCAATTCTTGAAAATACAAAACAAAAACAATACAAAGAGAACACTTACCCTTGTCAGAAAATCTAAATATATTTAACTCACAAGGGAAAAAAATATTCTAAATCAAAACACTCAGGAAGGAACCTTCCCTGATGGCCCAGTGGTAAAGAATCCGCCTGCCAATGCAGGGGACAGGGGTTCGATCCCTAGTCCGGGAAGATTCCGCATGCCGCAGAGCAACTAAACCTGAGCGCCACAGCTACTGAAGCCGGACCTCCCTAGAGCTCGCGCTCCCCAAGAGAAGCCACTGCAATGAGAACCCCACACGCCACCACAAGAGGAGCCCCACGTGCCGCAACTAGGGAAAGCCTGCAGACAGCAACGAAGACCCAGTGCAGCCAGAAATAAGTGAATAAACAACGCATTTTAAAAACACTCAAGAGATTACCAGTTGATCCAAATAAGGGGTTCACTGAATAAGAAGAGCCTTTAAAAAGGTCACCCAGGTCTTCCACACTAGCATCCCACAGAATTTCTTTTAAAAGCACCTTAAAGATCATCAACCAGCCACAAACATGTGTCTACATTTTCCCAATATAGAATGTTTTAGGGCTTTATAACCTAAACTTCATACGAAGAGTTGACTCATTGGAAAAGACTCTGATGCTGGGAGGGATTGGGGGAAGGAGGAGAAGGGGACGACAGAGGATGAGATGGCTGAATGGCATCACTGACTCGATGGACTGAGTCTGAGTGAACTCCAGGAGTTGGTGATGGACGGGGAGGCCTGGCGTGCTGCGATTCATGGGGTCGCAAAGAGTTGGACACGACTGAACTGAACTGAACCTAAACTTCAGCAACCTCCTTCCTCAGGCCCACCCTAAGTCATGCACACACAATTCTCACTAGTCTCTCTTGCCACATCTTATCCAGAGAGGTGGCAAGAATGGCCATATACATGTAGATTGACATGACCCTACTGCTTTGCTGGCAACATCCCTCCCAACATCCCATCAGCCTTCATCAGCCAGTGTCAAGAGGATACGGAGCAATCCGGTCCCATTTGACGTTGAGCATTCCAGAGACAATGCCAAAGTCTTCTGGAGGGAAGGAATCATCAGATAATTCCACATCTAATGCAGCACTAAAGAAGGGAGGAAACAAAGAAAGGTTAGTAAAGTAATGGTTTTAAAATTAAAGCAGTTAGCAATCAAATCTGTCTGCTTGTCCTAAAAAATCAGAACTACAAAATACAGGTACGAGTCACACAGTTACACTGAAGAATCTCACTCAAGGCCTGGATTCTGGGCACCAAAATGAAATACTCAAAATATCTAGGAAAGAATGGGCCTGAATCCATTTTTGCCCTAGTTTTTTCTCACGTGTGTCTATGTGTAAGGAGGAGAACGGGAGCAAGATGCATATGGAAAATAAAATTAAAGGGAGTAAAGTAAAAGAGAGGACTTTCCTGGTGGTCCAGGGGATGCAGTAATGAATATTCTGCAGGCCATAACTAAGACCCGACACGAAGCCAGATAAATAAATAGAAAGGAACTTCTCTGGCAGTCCAGTGGTCATGACTCTGTGCTTCCAATGTGGGACACTCAGGTTTGAGCCCTGCTCAAGGAGCTAAGATTCCACATGCCCCACAGCATGGCAAAAAAACAAACAAAAACAAACACAACCCAAAGCCCAACCAAACAAAATAAAACAGTGAAAGACAAGAAAAAGGCCAATCTAGGAAAGGAAGCTGAAACTAAATCCCTAAGGTAACAAAGGATTATACATTTTCTGCCTTCTCATTTTCTTCTCCCTATTTCACAATTCTTGCTTCTCTCCCACTCTGAAACTCTTTCACGTCAAAAAAAAAGGAAGATGGTTTCTTGTAGCTTAGATAAGAATGTCCTCCTCTTTCAAAAGCAGATGCAGCAGTATATTCATTCATTCACTCATGATGTCTGCTGCTGAAAATCTCCCAAAGATAAATCACTGCTGGTCCCTGTTCCCAGCTAGGAAATTTAAGAAACCTGAAAAGGACCCAACCTATAGCTCCAGTGCCTCCTTACCTTGAGCCAACATTGTAAATGTTGTACTGTAAGGTCAGGTCTCGCCCCTCCACAGCATATCTGTTCAGCAGTGATTTGGAAGCCAAAAGCCTGGCTCCCTCCTCTGCTTGAGTGACAGCAAATAGAGCCAACACCGCGAATGCCAGCAGCCTCATCTTCGGAGAAAAAAGCAAAGCGAGCAGTCAATCCAAGCACGTAAAACCACCAAAAGCTTCCTGACAGCTCTTTCTTTCAAACTCTGTCAAAGCTCTTTTGAGTTTGTTAAAGCGGCACCCCCTTCCAACATAGCAGTCTCTAGGCCACCTGGGCCCTGGATGCTCCCTAACTGGCAGGATCTTCTGAGAGGACTCCAGGTGCCCACGCTCCTTGGGCTACCGGATTCGGCCGATCTCGGACCCACAGCAGCCTCTAGCTTTCCTTCACGCAGAAGCACCCCACGGCTGCTACCTCCCCTCTGGTCCTCCTCCACCAGCTCCCCTGGGATTCCACGGCGCGCTCGCGGGGTCCTCCCCCACGCTCTTGCATCCCACCCTCCATCCTTTCCCCGGGATCCCATTCGTCCTCGCCCTCCACATCCCTTTCTGGGGCCCTCCGTGGCCCCAGTCCCCTCCCTCATTCTTGCCAAGATTACTCGTCCTCCCGTCAGCATGCCCTCTCTCCTCCCTGACCTCCCGGAGCTAACTTTTAGCCGCTGAGTGCAGTGCGGACACAAGATTCCCCTACTGTCACTCGCGACCCCAGTGCCTGGGGACTCACCGTGCACAACCCCCAAGGCCTTTCAGGGGCCGTCAGAACCGGAAGAGAGCGTCAGCACCCGAAAGACCGGAAGTAAGCTCTTGCCGGAAGCTTGGTTGCTCTTCTCGATGCCTACTGGGAGTTGTAGTTCTTAGACAAGCCCCACCTTTCCCTTTGTAGTGCCCGCTGGTCTCCGGGATGCGATGTGCACCCTTGGTCTCTTTTTTCCCCCCTTCTTTCCCTTCTTTCTTTCTCGCTTTTATCATTCTGCCCTCCAGAATGACTTTTCAATCTGACTTGCTGTTACTGTGGACACCCAGCACCTGACTTAGTGTTTTGCGGAACTGACAAATTTAGAGATTAGAGTCATCTGTCTAAAATCTATCTATCCAGTGTACTGTCAAACTGGAAATTAGAGAAAAGCTATCTCTCTTGGGGCTACCACGGTTCTTTGTATTTCCAGTCGAGAAATTTGGTCATCCCGTATATCAAATAAGTCACCAAGCCCTGAACTTTCTTTAGAAGCCCTTTGAAGAGGATTTCAGAGGGCTGCATAGGAACCTGGAATGTTAGGTCCATGAATCAAGACAAATTGGAAGTGGTCAAACAGGAGACTGCAAGAGTGATCACAGACATTTTAGGAATCAACGAACTAAAATGGATGGGAATAGGAGAATTTAATTCAGATGACCATTATATCTACTACTGTGGGCAAGAATCCCTTAGAAGAAATGAAGTAGCCATCATAGTCAACAAGAGTCTCAAGTGCAGTACTTGAGTGCAATCTCTAAAACGACAGAATGATCTCTGTTCATTTCCTAGGCAAATCACTCAATATCAGTAATCCAAGTCTATGCCCCAACCACTAATGCTGAAGAAGCTGAAGCTGAATGGTTCTATGATGACCTACAAGACCTTCTAGAGTTAACACCCCAAAATGATGTCCTTTTCATCATAGAGCACTAAAATGCAAAAGTAGCAAATCAATAGATACCTGGAGTAACAGGCAAGTTTGGCCTTGAAGTACAAAATGAAGCAGGGCAAAGGTTAACAGAGTTCTGCCAAGAGAATGCACTGGTCATAGCAATCACCCTCTTCCCACAACACAAGAGACAACTCTACACATGGACATCACCAGATGGTCAATACGGAAATCAGATTGATTATATTCTTTGCAGCCGAAGATGAAGAAACTCTATACAGTCAGCAAAAACAAGACTGGGAGTGGACTGTGGCACAGATCATGAACACTTTATTGCCAAATTCATACTCAAATTGAAGAAAGTAGGGAAAACCACTAAACCATTCAGGCATGACCTAAATCAAATCCCTTATGATTATACAGTGGAAATGACAAATAGATTCAAGGGATTAGATCAGATTGACAGAGTGCCTGAAGAACTACAGGCTGAGGTTTCTAACGTTGTACAGGAGGCAGTGATCAAAATCATCCCCAAGAAAAAGAGCTCTGGGAGTCGGTAATGGACAGGGAAGCCTGGTGTGCTGCAGTCCATGAGGTCGCAAAGGGTCAGACACAACGGAGTGACTGAACTGAACTGAAATCCCCTGAAAGAAGGTCCTTTCTTCTTTCCTCCTGTAACTGCTTTAGTCTGTACGCATCGCTATTGCTATTTTTCACTGCAATAGTCTCGCTTTCTTGAGTCTTTCTCTGCACATTTCAGTCAGCTAGTAGACAAACTTCCCCAAACAGCATTTTGACTCTATGTTCAGAGGATGGATAATGAAGTTAGGTAATTTGGAATACATGACTTCAAATCTCTGTTCTGTCACCTAAGTGTTTAGGTAACCCTGAAGCAAGTGTTAACTTCTATAAGCTTTGGTTTCCAAGTCTGTGAAATGAGATAATTATAGCACTCTCAAAATGCTGGAGGATAAAATAGGATGATGTATGTAAAACCCTTAGCATATTGTCTGGCACGTGTGTGTGCTCCATAAATGGTAACTATCAATATTGCTATTATACATCTCCATTGCAGCATGAGTTCATTCAATATGCAATTATTGGGCACATAATTGTGCCTGGCACTGTTCTAAGTACTGAGGATACAGTGATGAACAGAACAGGTAAGGTTTCTACTTTCTGGGGCCTTAACATTCTTGTAGACTGATACACATCACCAGCATTTGCTTTAGTAGCCCCTCCATTCACCATTTCCCAGACTAGAGCTCCTTGAGGACAGGTGGTCTGTTTCCCATTGCTTAGTGTCATGCCTCAGCACACAGGATATACTCCAGGAATGACTCACAACAAATTCTCTACACACAACCTCCTACTTCTTTGTGTGTGGCTTCCCTCAAAAAATTCTCTGTTGCCTCTCTTTCCTATTCAAATCCAAGCCCTTCTTCAGGGCCTCACCCTAGTCTCATCCCCTCTGGGAAGCCTTCCTTGGCTTTGCCAGACTGCATTGCCCTTTCACAGCACCACAGTGACATGTTGTAGGTTTTTGTTTGTTTTCTGATTGTTTCTGATCTGGAAAGTCCACCTTCATGATTAGGTGCAATTTGTCTAATATACATTTATCCAAAGGTCCTAGAGTGATGCTGAACACACGGAGGTGCTCAAGAAATATCTGCTGATTGGAGGAATCTTCATCATTTCTGTTTACAGTCTCTCTATTGAAATCTACTGACTAGAGGCATGGTTTTGAGATTTGATTGCTGGGAATTCCCTGGCAGCCCAGTGGTTAGGACGCCACACTTCCACTACAGGGGACCCAGATTCAATCCACACAGTATGGCCAAAAAAGAGAGAGAGTCAGTTGCTAAGGGAGATGCTTCTGTTGAAAGACTTCCAAAAGAATACGACTTATTCTTTCCATCCTCATGGGGACCCCAAACCAAGAGCTTGAGTAGAACTTTGTTAGATGTTCAGGGCACTGTGTGCTAGGAACAGAGGAGTGCAGAGCCAGCCTCAGGCTACCTCGGGTGCTTACTGTGCCCCCAGGATGGTGTCACTGGCTTTATGTCCTGTTTCTTGGTGTTTAAGGCAGAGCCCAAGCTGCCCACTGACTTCTCTTTGGGGATCTGCAACAAGAGGGCCACCAAGAGAATGTGTGACCAAGCTGAGAAGGAAGTGGCAAACCACTTTCCAGCTGGTGGCTGGGCAAGCACTCAGAAATAGAGCCTTGCTGTCAAACCTAGGGGCCTGCAATGGGCATAAAGTTAGCTGGAAGGGCACTCTGTATGTGGTAACGGAGTGGATATGAACCACGCCAGTTTTCATGAAATATCCAGAATCAAAGTTGTTACAGTAAATTTGCAGCAATCTTTTTTTCTTACTTTTACATTCATTTTTTGATTGTGATAAATACACATAATATGAAGCTTACCATTTCAACCACTTGAAATGTACATTTACATTCACATTATTGTACAGCCATTACTACCATCCATCACCAGAAATTTTCATCTTCCCAAACTGAAACTCCATACCCATTAAATACTAACTCCCAGGGCTTCCCTGGGGGTCCAGTGGTGAAGACTCCACACTGCAATGCAGCACACGGGTTCGATCCCCGGTTGGGTGGCTAAGATCCCACATATCACAGAGCAGCTAAGCCCCGTGCCACAACTACTGAAGCCCAAGTGCCTAGAACCCATGCTCTGCAACTAGATAAGCCCACTGCAACAAGAGGCCCACACGCCACAACTAGAGAGTAGACCCTGCTCACCACAACCAGAGGAAAGCCTGCACATAGCAATGAAGACCCAATGTAGCCAAAATAAATAACTCAGTACTAACTCCCTTTCTCCTGTCCCCAGCCCCTGGCAATTACTATTCTACTTTCTGTCCTATGAATTTGACTAGTCTAGGTACCCCATGTAAATGGAATCATTTTTAAAAAATCATTTTTAATTTACACAAATATTATAGATTTATAGTCTTATTTAAAAAATCAAACAATAATGAAATAGTGGGTATAATAGTGGATATAAATATCAGGATGCAAACTCAGATGTTTAAGACATGTTAACTTCCTTAGTTTTCTACAATCAAACCCAATTTCTTCTTCCAGTCCCTGTTCCATTAGGTAACAAGGACTTAAACCTTTATTTCTGCAGGAACTCCCCAGCCATTTTCTCCAGAGGTGCCTCTAATTTTCTAGAGGGCTCCCGATGTGCTACAGGCATGGAGAGAGGGGATCAAATACTTCTGGTGTTTGGTCATCAATACTTGTCCTCTTTGGCATCCACTGAGACTTCCTGCGGAGAAGGCAATGACACCCCACTCCAGTACTCTTGCCTGGAAAATCCCATGGATGGAGGAGCCTGGTGGGCTGCAGCCCATGGGGTCGCTGAGAGTTGGACACGACTCAGTGACTTCACTTTCACGCATTGGAGAAGGAAATGGCAACCCACTCCAGTGTTCTTGCCTGGAGAATCCCAGGGACAGCAGAGCCTAGTGGGCTGCCGTCTATGGGGTCGCACAGAGTCGGACACGACTGAAGCGACTTAGCAGCAGCAGCAGCAGAGACTTCCTGAGCCTGTCTGTTCCCGGATGTGAGTTCACACAGAGCACAGGTCTTCCTCCTCAGGCTTATCCCAGACCTCCACAGGCACAGTTCTCCTCTCTCTCCCTCTTCCTTTTCCTCCGTCGGCTTTTTTCTTTTCCTTTTTGGCCACACCACTCGTCTTGCAGGATCCTAGTTCTCTGACCAGGGATTGAACCCAGGCCCCAGCAGTGAAAACACCAAGTCCTAACCACTGGACCACCGGGGAATTCCCTCCCTCCCTCTATGTTTCATGCCTCTCTGGAGCCATACGGAGCTCAGCTGGGCTCTCTCTGGCCCTTCACTTGCTTCTCAGTCACTCCTCAATTCCACAAACCAGGCTGAGACCTGGGGTGAGCAGAAATCCGAGTGTCCCAGACCCACTCTCTGGGCACAATGTGCATTTTGGGGAGCAAGTGCAAGAATCCCTCTTGGATTCACTAGCTTATCTGGGTTTTTTCTTTGCCATCCTCTCCAAATTCCAAATTGCATACAGTCAGAGCCAGCAGAGCCTCAGAGCTCTTCTGAGGGGCTTAGCCAAAGATGTCTAAGACCCCCTCTGTCCTGTTCCCTCCTCTTTCTTGTCTTCCTCCCCAGTCTGGGTGAACTCATTCTAGATGAGATCAGCTGGGTGAGGGGATAGAAGTGATGGAAAACTGGTTCTAACTCTTGTAGTATTTCCTCAACAAAAATTTCCTGATCATTCTCCAGAGTGCCAGGCACTTTTCTGGGCAATAGCAGTGGACAAAACAGACAAAAACTCTGCCTGTCTCTCAAAAGAGACAGACTAATAATAATAGTGATAAGCCAGACAGAATGCCATGCCTTTCTTGCTAATGAGTCACTGTCCAATAGCACTTTTGGTGAAAATGGAAGTGTTCTATGAGAGCTCCACTGTCCAATATGTTAGCCACCAGTCACGTGTGGCTATGGAACACTTGAAGTCCAGGCTGGAGAACTGAATTTTTTAGCTTTATTTCATTTTAACTAATTTTTTTTATAATGATGACTATTATTGTCACATCATCATTATTACTGGCTACACTGGGTCTTTTTGGCGGAGCGGGGGCTTCTCTAGATGGAGTGTGTAGGCCATGTTGCCCCATGGCATATGGGATCTTAGTTCCCCAACCAGGGATCAAACCCGTGTCCCTTGTATTAGAAGGAGGATTCTTAACCACCAGACCATCAGGGAAGTCTCCATTTTAATTAATTTCAACTAAAGTGTGAAACAGTCACATGTGGTTAGTGTATGAGAAGCACAGTCCTTATATACTGACATCTCTCTGAACTTTGGCTTTGAAATCCAAAAGGCCAGGGTGTTGACGACTCTCAGCAAACCTTTTCTCTGCTTTTCTTCTGAAACTTTTCCCCATCACTGGGGAAATGTACAGTCTGAAGCGAAGCATATGGAACAGTTTCTAGCAAGTCTCCAGCAGGAAATGCCCAGATCTCGACTGAGTCCACTGACTGCCTGAACCCAGGGAAGATGCCTTACTTGTGGTAGATGCTTCTGGGTGCACAAAGCACAGAGTGCTCCCCTTCCTGTTCCCCTCTTACTTCCAGGCTCCCAATTCATCAAGAGGGAAGGAAATAGGACTTCCTTAGGAAGGCTGAAGAGAGCCAACTGGAGAGCTCGGTGTGAGGGATTCCTGTTTCCCGCTTAGCCCCTTTACCCTTTTATTTCCCACTACCCTGTAGGCAGGTCAGGAAGCAACGGTTAGAACTGGACATGGAACAACAGACTGGTTTCAAATAGGAAAAGGAGTACGTCAAGGCCGTATATGGTCACCCTGCTTATTTAACTTATATGCAGAGTACATCATGAGAAACGCTGGGCTGAAAGAAGCACAAGCTGGAATCAAGATTGCCGGGAGAAATATCAATAACCTCAGATATGCAGATGACACCACCCTTATGGCAGAAAGTGAAGAGGAACTAAAAAGCCTCTTGATGAAAGTGAAAGAGGAGAGTGAAAAAGTTGGCTTAAAGCTCAACATTCAGAAAACTAAGATCATGGCATCTGGTTCCATCACTTCATGGGAAATAGATGGGGAAACAGTG
Organism: Capricornis sumatraensis; assembly: GCF_032405125.1. Taxonomy (NCBI): domain Eukaryota; kingdom Metazoa; phylum Chordata; class Mammalia; order Artiodactyla; family Bovidae; genus Capricornis; species Capricornis sumatraensis. The sequence goes on along the minus strand of NC_091070.1, from coordinate 116,143,309 downwards.
GAAACAGTGTCAGACTTTATTTCGGGGGGCTCCAAGATCACTGCAGATGGTGATTGCAGCCATGAAATTAAAAGACGCTTACTCCTTGGAAGGAAAGTTATGACCAACCTAGATAGCATATTCAAAAGCAGAGACATTACTTTGTCAACAAAGGTCCATCTAGTCACGGCTATGGTTTTTCCAGTGGTCATGTATGGATGTGAGAGTTGGACTGTGAAGAAGGCTGAGTGCCAAAGAATTGATGCTTTTGAACTGTGGTATTGGAGAAGACTCTTGAGAGTCCCTTGGACTGCAAGGAGATCCAACCAGTCCATTCTGAAGGAGATCAGTCCTGGGTGTTCTTTGGAAGGAATGACACTAAAGCTGAAACTCCAGTACTTTGGCCACCTCATGCGAAGCGTTGACTCATTGGAAAAGACTCTGATGCTGGGAGGGATTGGGGGCAGGATGAGAAGGGGACGACAGAGGATGAGATGGCTGGATGGCATCACTGACTCGATGGATGTGAGTCTGAGTGAACTCTGGGAGTTGGTGATGGACAGGGAGGCCTGGCATGCTGCGATTCATGGGGTCACAAAGAGTCAGACACTACTGAGCAACTGAACTGAACTGACTGACCCTCATCTCTCGGAATGAGGAGCTATTTTTGCATAAAAGCAGATCACTCTTGTGCTCTGAGAGATGGTCTCTATGAGCAAGAGAGCAGCTTGTTTGTTGGTTGGTTTATAGATGTCAGATTCTGAAAAAGGCACGGCTTGACTCACTGTGGAAAATTCTTAAAGAGATGGGAATTCCAGACTGCCTTCCCTGCCTCCTGAGAAATCTGTGTGCAGGTCAAGAAGCAACAGTTAGAACTAGACATGGACCAATGGACTGGTTCCAAATTGGGACAGGAGTACGTCAAGGCTGTATACTGTCACCCTGCTTATTTAACTTATATGCAGAGTACATCATGCAAAATGACAGGCTGATGAAGCACAAACTGGAATCAAGATTGTTGGGAGAAATATCAATAACCTCAGATATGCAGATGACACCACCCTTATGGGAGAAAGCAAAGAGGAACTGAAGAACCTCTTGATGAAAGTGAAAGAGGAGAGTGCTGGCTTGAAACTCAACATTCAAAAAACTAAGATCATGGCATCCAGTCCCATGTCCTAGAGAAGGACATGGCAACCTACCCCAGTATTCTTGCCTGGAGAATCCCATGGACAGAGGAGCCTGGTGGGCTACAATCCATGGGGTCACAAAAGAGTCAGACATGACTTGGCGGCTAATCAACAATGTACCTTTCACTTCAGATTTACCAGTTGCAAAGAGTTGGACACGACTGAGCGACTGAACTGAACTAAACTGAACATTTTCTCCATTTGTTTTCTCTCTCTACATATAAACTAACATATGTGTGCATACACATATGCTATACAGTCACATATATTTTTTTAACCATTCAAGAGTCAGTTGCATATCATGACCCTCCATCCCAGTTGTATCTCCCTCTTGTATCTCCCAGCAGCAAGAATATTCTTTTCCATAAACCCAATGAACCCAAACAGGTTTGACACTGATAACACACTATTTTCAGGTTTAGAATCCATATTCAGTTTTTGCCAAAATGCTCTTTAAAACAAAACAAAACAAAAAAATAGGATCTTATCAACAAACCGACTTTGCGGCATTGCTTTTAATCAATAAATGCGTGCCAATTCAACGAAATGAGTTTCTCCCAGGGAGAGCTGTGGACAGAGAAGAGAAATGCATGCAAGATAGAGCCTTGGTTTCTACCTTCAGAGACTGAGAGGATGGCGGGAGAAAAGGGAGAGAAGGCTCAGTCGGAGCTCAGGCTCTTGAAACAAGACATTGAAGGGTCTCCTGCTAAGTCTTGGGATCCCTGAAGATCTCAAACAGGCCTGGCCACCCAAAGTGGGTCATGGACTATTTTCTGCTCCATGCCAAATTTCTCTCTAGCAGATGCAGATTCCAAGGTGGATTCTGGGATCTATATCTTCCATGTCTTGGTGCCCTTTGGGGTTTGGTCCCACTTTTTAGGATTTGGTCAGTGTTTTTTCTTATTTCTTTCTTTATTTTCTTTGGGCCTTTGTTGCTGCGCCTGGGTTTTCTTTAGGTGCAGGGAGCAGGGGCTACTCTCTAGTTGTGGCACACAGGCTTAGTTGATCCACGGCATGTGGAATCTTCCCAGACAAGGGATGGAACCTGGGGCCCCTGCATTGGCAGGCGGATTCTTCCCCACTAGACTACCAGGGGAGTCCACAGCGTTTCTTCTTAAGCTCAGTCTTCTTACTCGGAGCCCTGGTGGGGGCTGGGGGAAGGGGTTGAGCAAATGCAGCCTCTTCTTGCTGAGAGTGAAGGAGAAGGAAGGGTGTGTGTGTGTGTGCGTGTGTGTGTGTGCACCCTCTCAACATCCCTCAGAGGAGCCCTCCTTGGAGCCTGGGACCCCACCCTTCTATTGCTATGACAACCGCTTCTATGAGGACATAGGGAGTAAAGAATTGTGAGTGCGGGGTTAGAGAGGGAACGCACCAGAGTCTCAATGCGTTAGTGATCGTAGAACTTTATGATAATGAAGAAGAGAGATAATATGTCTCTGTCTTCGAACCTTGAAGTAGGAGGGCAGGATGGGACACAGCAGGTGCAAAGACAGGGTGACTCCTGACGTTCTACCTTTGTGTGAGCAGTCCCACTTCTAACTAACCTCTCCTTCTTCTTCCCTTCAGGAGGTTCAAGAAGCTTGGGGATCCCCAGGGGTAGAAAGCCCCTCCTTTAACACCATTGATATATCCTTGACGCCCATCCACAGCTTCACTGATGACCTAGGCTATCAAGGGAGCCAGGACCTGACCAGCGTGAGTACCCCTCCTCTGGGGTCTCCCACCCTTTGCTCTACCACTGTATGGGCATCTTAGGTCACTGACCTCCCCTTCGATGTTCTGTGGCAACCTTCCATATCTTGTCTATGTCCTTCCAATTCACATTTTTACTAAACATGGCTCAAATGAACTCCTTCCAGGAAAAAATACCAACGGTAATAGTAGTCACACTTATATCCATTGAATACTTACAACATGCCATTTTATGAGACTTTATCTCTCATGTAAACTTCATAAGAACCCTGTACGGTAAATGCTATTATTATCCCCATTTTTCAGATGAAGAAATGGAGACAAAGGTAAATTAAGTAACTCTCCCAAGATTGCCTAAAAGATGCTAGAGTTTGAGCTCAGTTCGCCTGACTCAGGATCTCACACACAGAACTGCCTCCCGGCTAGCTACTCCATCTTCATGAGTGAGCTCCATTGTATCCTCTCAACATTTATATGCTGTTGAATACACTTGATATATGAACTTACTTGCTTGTTTATTTGGGGGAGGGCTTAAATGCTAGCTGTAATTTTGTTATTGAGCTATAATTGACACACAATACAACTACACATATTTAAAGTGCACAACTTGATGTTTTGGCAATGTATATGGTTGCAGAACCATCACCACAATCAAGATAATAAACAGACCCATCACCTTCAAACAGGAACCGCCTGGATTTCTAGAACAGATAAATTAGAGGGTTATTACCTGACTTCTAGAGGGATTCTTTAACCAAAGTATTTGAATCCTTTTTAAAATCATGAGCTCTCATCTGATGCGCTTAGAAGATGCCTGTGTGTCCTTTGCTGACACTGCTTGGTAACTTCTCTTTGGTCATTTTAAGCGCATGTCTTCCCGAGGCAGGGCAAGCTAAAGCTGTGCTTCCCGCTCTGTACTCACAAGCAGGTGAGTGCTTGCCTTAATCTTTCCCTCTGATCTCAGTCCTTCTCTGCCTCACTTCCCCCCCTTAGACTCGAAGTCCCATATGTAATGGGATGGGTCAGTGGAGAGCACGCGTCATTCCTTGCTCTCGCATTCTTCAAGGAAGAAGATCCCAGCCTTGTTCCAGGCAAGAGACAGAAGCGGAATAGGATTGCCATTTTCCAGATGAGGAGAAATAAGGTGAGGGAGGAAGATGAGAATGACAAGGAGGATGAGGAGGACGAGGCAGGGCGCTCTCCTAGGGTGAGATGGAAACAACACGCATACTCAAAGACCCGCCGACAGAAGCGAAAAGAGAATTCAGGCGTCTTGGAAAGTAACTTGAACACGCCCGTCTCCAGTACCAAGTCATCTCCCTGGAGTATGATGGAGTTCCGGCAATACTTGTGTATGTGTTGCCGAACTAAGCAGAAGTTAGTGGAGGAGAACAAAACGTCAAATTCCAAAGAAAGGAGAAATTCAGATGAAAAGGAGAATGGAGTCGCAGGTTCTACTAATGAGGAAGCAAGGCAACAGGCTCCTGAAGGAACTCCAGGGGAAGTTCTGGGCAAAAGCCAGGAGAACAGAGAGTGTAATCCTTCAACATGTAAATAAAGCAGATTTTATTTTTATGGATGGTATGTATGAACCTGATTGATGATCTTAATCATATTTGTAGATGTATCCACTTTCTTCCTCCACCTCCTCCCCTTTCATCTCTCTGAACATCTTCTCATCCTCTCTAATACTATATGAATTTCCATCTCTAAGACATGGGGCTAGTGTATGGGTGGGTGAGACCTGGAGAGGGTTCAGGAGGCTTCTGAAACCCTTGAGGTCTGCAACTCCAAGAAGGTGAAAAACAACCTGAAGAGAAGAGTCTTGGGGTAACTAATGAGGGAGGCTTCAAGGCCTAGCTTTCCGGGTTTCAACTCCAGACTTGTCTCACTTTCTCCCTCGTAACTCTCAGCTCTATATAGCAAAACTCTTGAGCTTCTGATTGTAGCAAATAAGAAGACCAGAAAAAAACTGCCCACAGGGATTCTCAAAGCCATTTTCAAGATTGCCATCATGGCAACAAAGTTTAAGACTAGCTCCCAAATTTATATTGCCATCTCACTTTTCCTTTCTTAGCTTGAGTAAAGGAGAAAAAAAAAGGTGGGCACTTTCCCACCAGGTTCTATCTTCTCCCTTCCCCACATATTCAGTAATCATTCAGAAGGAATCTTAGAAATCAGGAAAATATCTCAGGGCAGATTCCCTAGAAGCTGAGCCTGAGATGGAGGTTCTTGCGCAAGGGTTTTATTGAGAGAATGCTCTCAGGAGGAAGGTGGACGAGGGAAGCAGATTAGGGCAGGGCAGAAAGCTAGGCAGGGTTAAGTCTGTGTCCACCTAATCCCAAGGAGCTCTAAAGTGTGGGGTACATCGCAAAACTGGTTGCACTTTTGAGGCAGGGGTTGGCCTTTTGTAAGCCCATGTCAGTCAGTCACTGTGGGCTGCTCGAGATTCTCCAGGGAGGTAGCCTCCCTGCTGACTGAAGGCAGTTCTTTGGTGAAGGACTGTGAGCTGTTAGTCATCAGCTCCATAGCAGCTAGAAATGGGTTGTGGCCCCATAAAGGGAATCTGGGCAGGGCAATTCTGTAATTCTTTGAAATTCTTGTGTTTCCCAGGATATACTTAATTTTTGTAAATGTCCCAGGTGTGCTTGAAATATGTATTACAGTAAAGTGCACAAAAGTTAACATAAAAATGGAGAAAGAGCAGCTCTCCTTACAGAACTGCAGCGAACACATCAAGAGATAGAAAATCCCTATTAAAACACCAAGAGTCGTAATCGTTGGAGCAACACCCAACCATGGAAGGTGGAATTAATGGGTGAAAAATTGAGGAGAAACAGGGCGCTTGCTCAGTCTTCAAGTATCTCCTTCAAGGTATTTGTTAATTACGTAGGTCAAAATAATAACTTTACAAGCAGGAACATAGTGCATCCCACCTCCTTTTAGCTAAGTTATCAAGGGTAACATTGCCAATGATAAGACATATTGACATTGTGTACCCTGATATGATGTGCTGAGAAGGCACACATGTCAAAATGCATAACTTCTGTCTAAGCGTGAGAAATATCAGACAAACCACCAAATTGAGAGACATTGTACAAAATGATTGACCAGGACTCCTCAAAAGTGCCAGGGCCCAGATAGATGGACGGCTGTCAAGGGGGAGGCAGGATGAGGGAGGAACAGATTGCGAGTCTGGGATTAGCAGATGCAAACAATTATATATGGAATGGATAAACAACAAGGTCCTACTGTATAGCACAGGGAACTATATTCAGTATCCTGTATTAAACCATAATGGAAAATAATATTAAAAATATATATATATGAAACTGACCACTTTGCTGTACACCAGAAACTAACAAAACATTGTAAATCAACTATACTTCAAAAAATAAATTAAAAAAATAATTTAAAAAATATTTTTAGCGTGCCACATAGCATGTGGGATCTTAGTCCCAACCAGAGATTGAAATTGTGCCAACCTGCAGTGGGCGGGCAGAGCTTTTTTTTTTTTTTTTTAAGAAGCAGGAAGTCTTAACCACTAGATAGCTAGTAAAGTTCCTAATTAATGAATTTTATAAAATGTTCACCACCACCCCGAAAAAAGAGTGCCAAGGCTCTGAAAGACTGTCATGTAGTAAAGGAGACTAAGGAACCGGGACAATTATTAATAAATACAATGTGGGATTCTGGATTGGATCCTGGAACAGAACGGACAAAGTGGTAAAAGTCAAATAAAGTCTGTAGTTCAGCTCACGTTCTCATATCAACGTTAATTCATTTTGGTAATTTTACTGTGATTATGCAAGATACCAGGCTTTCCAGGTGGCACACTCTTAAAGAACCTGTCTGCCAATGCTAGAGATGTGTGTTGGATTTCTGGGTTGGGAAGGGCCCCTGGAGGAGGAAATGACAGCCCACTCCTGTATTCTTGATTGGAGAATCCCACAGACAAAGGAGCCTGGCAGGCTATAGTCCATAGAGTCACAAAGACTCAAACACAACTGAGCGACTAACACGCACACAGACACACACACAGAAATCACAGAGTCAGACATGACTAAAGTGACTTAGCACGCATGCATGCATGCAAGATATTAACAATAAGAGAAGCTGGGTGAAGAATATTTGTACTATTTTTATTATTTTTCTGTAAGTCTTTCTCCTTACAGAAGAACTGTAAGGAGAAATAGTTCAGTTCAGTTTAGTCGCTCAGTCGTGTCCAACTCTTTGCGACCCCGTGAACCGCAGCACACCAGGCCCCCCTGTCCATCACCAACTTCCGGAATCCACCCAAATCCATGTCCACTGAGTCGGTGATGTCATCCAACCATCTCATCCTCTGTCGTCCCCTTCTCCTCCTGCCCTCAATCCTTCCCAGCATCAGGGTCTTTTCAAATAAGTCAGCTCTTTGCATCAGGTGGCCAGAGTATTGGAGTTTCAGTCTCAGCATCAGTCCTTCCAATGAACACACAGGACTGATTTCCTTTAGGATGGACTGGTTGGATCTCCTTGCAGTGCAAGGGACTCTCAAGAGTCTTCTCCAACAACACAGTTCAAAAGCATCAATTCGGTGCTCAGCTTTCTTTATAGTCCAACTCTCCATACATGACCACTGGAAAAGCAAGGAAAAAGAAGAACAAACTTATTTCAAAACAAAACATAAATAAATGCTCATTCTAAGAAATCATAGTAATCAATCCTCAGTTCAAGAAATGGCACATTATCAGTACCCTTGAATTATCCACATGTCCTCCTTCCTAATCACAGCTTCTTACTTCCCATGGAGGTCATCACTGTGGTGGATTTTATGGTAATTACTTCAAGGGCCGATGCTGGAAAGAGTAATATTGTATGGGAACCTGGAATGTTAGGTCCATGAATCAAGGCAAACTGGAAGTGGTCAAACAGGAGATGGGAAGAGTGAACGTCGACATTCTAGGAATCAGCGAACTAAAATGGACTAGAATGGGTGAATTTAACTCAGATGACCATTATATCTACTACTGCGGGCAGGAATCCCTCAGAAGAAATGGAGTAGCCATCATGATCAACAAAAGAGTCCAAAATGCAGAACTTGGATGGAATCTCAAAAACGACAGAATGACCTCTGTTCATTTCAAAGGCAAACCATTCAGTCTCACAGTAATCCAAATCTATGCCCCAACCAGTAATGCTGAAGAAGCTGAAGTTGAACGGTTCTATGAAGACCTACAAGACCTTTTAGAACTAACACCCCAAAAAGATGTCCTTTTCATTATAGGGGACGGGAATGCAAAAGCAGGAAGTCAAGAAACACCTGGAGTACCAGGCAAATTTGGCCTTGGAGTATAGAATGAAGCAGGGCAAAGGTTAACAGAGTTTTGCCAAGAGAACGCACTGCTCATAGCAAACACCCTCTTCCAACAACATAAGAGAAGACTCTACACATGGACATCACCAGATGGCCAACACCAAAATCAGATTGATTATATTCTTTGCAGCCAAAGATGGAGAAGCTTTATACAGTCAGCAAAAACAAGACTAGGAGCACACTGTGGCTCAGAGCACGAAGTCCTTATTGCCAAAGTCAGACTTAAATTGAAGAAAGTGGGGAAAATCACTAAACCATTCAGGTATGACCTAAATCAAATCCCTTATGATTATACAGTGAAAGTGAGAAATAGATTTAAGGAACTAGATCTGATAGATAGAGTGCCTGATCAACTATGAAATGAGGTTCGTGACATTGAACAGGAGACAGGGATCAAGACCATCGCCATGGAAAAGAAATGCAAAAAAGCAAAATGGCTGTCTGAGGAGGCCTTACAAATAGCTGTGAAAAGAAGAGAAGCAAAAGCAAAGGAGAAAAGGAAAGATATACCCATTTGAATGCAGAGTTCTAAAGAATAGCAAGGAGCGATAAGAAAGCCTTCCTCAGCGATCAATGCAAAGAAATAGAGGAAAACAATAGAATAAGAAAGACTAGAGATCTCTTCAAGAAAATTAGAGATATCAAGGGAACATTTCATGCAAAGATGGGCTCGATAAAGGACAGAAATGGTATGGACCTGACAGAAATGGTACGGATCTAACAGAAGCAGAAGATATTAAGAAGAGGTGGCAAGAATACACAGAACTGTACAAAAAAGATCTTCACGACCCAGTTAATCACGATGGTGTGATCACTCACCTAGACCCAGACATCCTGGAATGTGAAGTCAAGTGGGCCTTAGGAAGCATCACTATGAACAAAGCTGGTGGAGGTGATGGAATTATAGTTGAACTATTTCAAATCCTAAAAGATGATGCTGTGAAAGTGCTGCACTCAATATGTCAGCACATTTGGAAAACTCAGCAGTGGCCACAGGACTGGAAAAGGTCAATTTTCATTCCAATCCCAAAGAAAGGCAATGCCAAAGAATGCTCAAACTACCGCACAATTGCACTCATCTCACACGCTAGTAAAGTAATGCTCAAAATTCTCCAAGCCAGGCTTCAGCAATATGTGAACCACGAACTTCCAGATGTTCAAGCTGGTTTTCGAAAAGGCAGAGGAACCAGAGATCAAATTGCCGACATCCGCTGGATCATCAAAAAACAAGAGAGTTCCAGAAAAACATCTATTTCTGCTTTATTGATTATGCCAAAGTCTTTGACTGTGTGGATCACTAGAAACTATGGAAAATTCTGAGAGAGATGGGAATACCAGACCACCTGACCTGCCTCTTGAGAAATCTGTATGCAGGTCAGGAAGCAACAGTTAGAACTAGACATGGAACAACAGACTGGTTTCAAATAGGAAAAGGAGTATGTCAAGGCTGTATATTGTCACCCTGCTTATTTAACTTATATGCAGAGTACATCATGAGAAACACCGGGCTGGAGGAAGCACAAGCTGGAATCAAGATTGCTGGGCGAAATATCAATAACCTCAGATATGCAGATAACACCAACCTTATGGCAGAAAGTGAAGAGGAACTAAAAAGCCTCTTGATGAAAGTGAAAGAGGAGAGTGAAAAAGTTGGCTTAAAGCTCAACATTCAGAAAACGAAGATCATAGCATAGAGTTCCATCACTTCATGGCAAATCGATGGGGCAATAGTGTCAGACTTTATTTTGGGGGACTCCAAAATCACTGCAGATGGTGATTGCAGCCATGAAATTAAAAGACTTTTGCTCCTTGGAAGGAAAGTTATGACCAACCTAGACAGTATATTGAAAAGCAGAGACATTACTTTGCCAACAAAGGTCCATCTAGTCAAGGCTATGGTTTTTCCAGTGGTCATGTATGGATGTGAAGAAAAGTTGGACTGTGAAGAAGGCTGAGTGCCGAAGAATTGATGCTTTTGAACTATGGTGTTGGAGAAGACTCTTGAGAGTCCCTTGCACTGCAAGGAGATCCAACCAGTCCATCCAAAAGGAGATCAGTCCTGGGTGTTCATTGGAAGGACTGATTTTGAGGCTGAAACTCCAGTACTTTGACCACCTGATGTGAAGAGCTGACTCTTTTGAAAAGACCTTGATGCTGGGAAGGATTGAGGGCAGGAGGAGAAGGGGACAACAGAAGATGAGATGGTTGGATGGCATCACCGACTCAATGGACATGAGTTTGGGTAAGCTCTGGGAGTTGGTGATGGACAGGGAGGCCTAGCATGCTGCAGTTCACGGGGTTGCAAAGAGTCGGACATGACTGAGCGACCGAACTGAACTGAATGAGTTTTTATTCATTGTATATTCCCAAGGAAAAGAAGGGGAAGGGGAAAGGGTCAGAATGTGTTACAAAATAACAGCAAGTGGGAAAGGAAGTACCTGGCACAACAAAATCAACCATCAAATAAACACTGCCCAGACTGGGTTGCTAAAGCTCAAGAGGGCTATGTCTCCTGTAGTTCGGGAATGAGAGGAAAGGATGAGGGAAAGAACAGATGGGTACATGCTTTTCTACCCTCCCTCCCTCCTCATAAATTCAAGATTTCACACAAAGCTATGGGTTCTAGCAGTAAACATGGAGTTATATTCATCCATCTTCTGTTAAATAATCTTGTGGCCTATTGGACATCAGTTTCTTGCACCTGCATAAAAGTTCCTATGTGACTTGGATATACATTCATCTTTCCTTTTGTGGTCTCCTAACCCCACTTTCTACATGGAAGACCCCCTCATTGCTCCTGTCTACCCTCAGACTTGAGATTAAAATAGGATTTAATCCATCCAAAGACAGCAGTCTGTGTAGCATGAATCACAACAAGGAATGGTCATGACTCAGGAGACCGAGAACAAGGGATGGAGAGTTCCTAGCTTCTTCAGGATTTTTGCACAGATCATTTAAATGCAGGCACCCCACAAATTAAACATACAGGTGTATGGGCTATTTTGGGGGACACAAAAGTGGACATAAGAGGAGGTAGGAATCTAGTTTTTAGGACAGACAATCTTGTTCGAAATAGGAAATACGGGAAGGGGAAGACAAAAGAAAGTGTGGTTCAAGACGCCTCACTTCAAGAAGACGGGCCCCCAGGCTTATGTTTCAGATCTTTTGGCCTGGTGCAAAACCTTTTGTCAAAGATGCTTTGGCTATTTTTCTCAAAATGAAAAGAAGTTTGTAAACAATAAAACCCCAAAAAAACATGGGGAAGACCAAGACATTATATTTACACAAACTAAACCACCCAGCAATCACCAAATCAGCTACTTGTGAGGTCCTACAAAGCCCAGACAAAGGTTATAACTAGAGGGGGAGTAGCAGCTGGGGGAGACAAGAACCCAGGCTCAGACCCGCATCAAATGCATGCTACTGCGTTTGTCCCGTTACAACACAATGAGGTAGGTTTGCAGTGATCTTACAGCATGTAAATGAAACTCCCCTTTTTTCCTTTAGCTACCATGATACTAACCACTTCTGCAGCAGAGCAGGGCCGTGGCTCTGGGAACCACGAAGAAGCCATAGCTGATGGTCTCCCTGGAAGCCAAGCAGGAAACGCCCAGAATTGTTTAAGGTTAAGGATCTTGTCCTTGCTTCATGTATCCATCCCTGGGCAGCTCAAAATGGGTACAGAGACATTGCTCTTAAAACCTATCTTTACCAACTCATGTTTTGTTTTTTTTTTTTATAAAAACACACACATACAGTATGCCCTGCTGTGCCTGGTAGGTTTAACCCAATCCAGTGAAGGATGGACCTGATAAGTAAAGTGAGTCCTGTGCCTTGGGATTGGAGGTCTAGAAGGGAATCCTTTATCACACGTACAGAGGACCTTTGCCTAATCTTAGCTTTCCCTCTCTGCTTTTACCTGGCCCAGCCTTTCCTAACCTCTCTGCACCACCTCTCCCTATTCAAACCAATTTCCAATCTTTCAGTAGAAGACCGAGTCATGTGGCAACCCAGTAAAAACGTAGCCTCTTATGAAACATTGAAGATGGAGGGGTTTCAAGAGGACACTGCAGCAGAGAGTGAAAATGAAAGTCATTCAGTTGTGTCTGACTCTTTTCGACCCCATGGATCATACAGTCCATGGAATTATCTAGGCCAGAATACTGGAGTGGGTAGCCGTTCCTTTTTCCAGGGGATCTTCCCCATCCAGGGATCAAACCCAGGTCTCCCTCACTGCAGGCAAATTCTTACCAGCTGAGCTACCAGGGAATCTGGCATAAAAGCCAGCACTAACTGGCAAAAATGATGTAGCTCAATAAGCTGCTGCTGCTACTGCTAAGTCGCTTCAGTCGTGTCCGACTCTGTGCGATCCCTTAGACGGCAGTCCACCAGGCTCCTCTGTCCCCGGGATGCTCCAGGCAAGAACACTGGAGTGGGTTGCCATTTCCTTCTCCAGTGCATGAAAGTGAAAAGTGAAAGTGAAGTCGCTCAGTGGTGTCCGACTCTTGGCAACCCCATGGACTGTCGGTAGGCTCCTCCGTCCATGGGATTTTCCAGGCAAGCGCCAGGAAAGGGATGGAGTGGGGCGCCATCACCTTCTCTGAGCTGTACACTCCAAATAGCTGTTCTCTCTGGTGATAGAGCAACAAAAAGCATTCCTATCGTGCAGACCCAGAGCTGCTGCCAACTCACCCCTGAGATTGATCACGTACCTGAGAACACAGTGCAGGCATGAGGGTCTTAGATTAAAATATACAAGAATACAAAACCAGAATATTTACATATCCTGAAAAAACAGTTAAAATGCACAAGATATGTCATTCCCACAGAGCTAGTGTGGTTGGAATCCTGGAGAAACAAGGACCCAAGGCATAGTCACTAAGGGGAGCAAATAAATAAAATTGTATTGGTCCAGAATGGGGTGGGAGTGAGTTTAGAAGCACCAGGACTGCAGCTGTTTCTTCAGACCATCCCTTTCGCCTGTCATCACAACCCACTGCTTGGGACAGTTCTCAGCACTCCATCGCAAGAGGGGGTTATGAGAAGACAAGATGTGGAAAACCCTGCCTTCCTGCTGACAAATTTCCTCCCACAGAATGCAGTTACTTGTGGGTTGGGTTCATCAATCTGGTCTCATGCTTAATCTTTTCACTCTGGCATGGGAAATATTATCCCATCTCCTTCTTTAAGAGTAAAACAAATTCTCTATCCAGGCCACTTTCAAAAGCTGGAGATTCTGGGGGTGCAGACTCGGATAAAGCATGCAGGGAGGGTTAACCCCCAAAGCCCTCACATATGTTTGGAGAGAGCGTGACTGGAGTTCCTTCACTTCATGCCTTCCTCCCATCAAGAGAGAAGAGGGAGTGATGCTCTGCACCCCGGCCTGAGATATATGGCAGTGCCAGCTGACCCCTACCCACCCTGTCCCCACTTACTCAACTCTGCTGATTGATGCCTGCTTCTCAAAACTTGCTGATCACAAAAGGATAGCTGCTACCTCCTGTGGCTCTATTCTGGGCCTTGGGAGCATGGCAGGGCTACGGATCTCTTCTTCCTCCTCCCCAAAGTAGGCTTGCTTTCCCTGGGAGCTGGGAGCTTGCTGGGCCTTCGGCAGACATGAAGCTACCATATGATCGGCGCTGTAGCAGAAGTGGTGCTTGTTGGACTGTGGTGACAGGTTGCATTCCTTGGCATGATGGTCTGCTGCTGCTGCTAAGTCCCTTCAGTCATGTCCGACTCCGTGCGACTCCATAGACAGCAGCCCACCAGGCTACCCCGTCCTTGGGATTCTCCAGGCAAGAACACTGGAGTGGGTTGCCATTTCCTTCTCCAACGCATGAAAGTGAAAAGTGAAAGGGAAGTTGCTCAGTTGTGTCCGACTCTTAGTGACCCCATGGACTGCAGCCTTCCAGGCTCCTCCGCCCATGGGATTTTCCAGGCGAGAGGACTGGAGTGGGGTGCCGTTGCCTTCTCCTCTCTAGCTATGGTGCTTGGTCTCACTGCGATGACTTCTCTTGTTGTGGAGCAGGGGCTCTAGGCACGTGCACTTCAGTACTTACTGCATGGGGGCTCATTAGTTGTGGCTTGAAGGCCCTAGAGTGTACAGGCTTTAGTAGTTTTGGGGTGTGGGCTCAGTAGCTGCAACTTGCAAGCTCTAAAACGCAGGCTCAATAGTTGCAGCTCACGGGCTTAGTTGCTCTGAGGCATGTGGGATTTTCCCAGATCAGGGATCAAACTGGTGTCTCCTGCATTGGCAGGCAGAATTTTTTTTTGCCACAGAGCCACCAGGAAAGCCCATCCCATCAGTTTTTACAGGTTAATTTTTTGTCGTTATTTAGTTTTTAAATATTGTATAATAATTCACATTGTTATGTCTTTCTTGACTGATGGTTTAATTAGTAGTATATTTCATTATTTCCAAAAATCTTGAGTTCTAGAAAACTGTATTAAGATTAGAGATTGTACTTTGTATTATCATTTTATAACTTTTTGGCAGAGTAGCAGGTGGGATCTTAGTTCTTAGACCAGGGATCGAACCCACACCCCAGTCACTTCCCTGGACTACTAGGGAAGTCTCGACATTTTGTATTATTTCTATCCTTTAACATTCATTGAAAATTGCTATATTTCCCAGCATATATTCAGTGTTTGCAGATGTTCCATGTATGCTTGAAAAAATATATATATATACATGTATATTCTACAGTTTATTGGGTGTAGTATTATATAGATTGCTTTTCATTGAAAATAAGATGCACCCAGTTTTTTTTTTTTTTGCTAGGGTTGCCTTAAAAAGTACCACAAAACAGAGGGCTCTAACAGCAGAAATTTATTATCTCACAGTTCTGGAGGACAGAAGTATGAGACTAGGGTGCTGGCAGTATTTGTTCTTTGGGAGGCAGGAGGAAGAGTATGTTCCATAGCTCTCCCCCAGCATCTGATGGTTTGCTGGGGATTTTTAGTATCAGTATGTGCTGTGCTTAGTCGCTCAGTTGTGTCCGACTCTGGCTCCTCTTCCAGGGGATCTTCCTGACCCAGGGGCTGAACCCGAGTCTCCTGCGTCTCCTGCATTGCAGGCGATTCTTTGCTGTTGATCCACTGGGGAAACCCTACTCCAGGTATGACTTCATCTTAGTCAATTGCACCTGCAGTGACACCCCCTTTCCAAATACAGTCACATTCTGAGGTGTTGAGGGTTATGACTTTAACACATGCCTTTCTGAGAGACACAGTCCAACATACAACACACTGTTACTTTACTTACTATCAAAAAGCTTTAAAATGTTATCAGCTTTAAAAAAGGCTACCAATTAAACTATACCAGGATACCAACGGATTAAAACAAACAACAAACCAAAAAACCCTTCCTATCAGATATCAAAATGTGAAAACATTTGTATCTTAGAGTTAATTAACATTGATACTTTTTCTTTGCCTGTTGTATAAATCATAGAGATAGGTATATTGAAATCTGATTGGGAGTTTTTCTAATTCTCTTTATAATGCTCTCAATTTTTTTTCTTTTGATATATTAAGACCATGTTATTAGATGCATAAATATTAATATTTAAGATGGTTATATATTTTTCTGGTGAATGTTACCTTTTATCATTATGAATTACCTCATCTCTTAAGTGTTACTTTCTGCCTAAAGTTCTAGCTAGTTTATTATTAATATGGCTATCCTAATTTTATTCTGGGTTTGTGTTGATACAGTTTATCTTTTTCCAAACTGTTACTTTGAATTTTTCTATTTTCTTATGTTCAATAAATGTCTTATGGTCTGGATACAGTTAGATTGTTTCCCTTACCCCCAGTTCCACCCACTGAGGAATTCAGAATGTTTCATTTAAAGGTGAGTAATTGGGCTTCCCTGGTGGCTCAGAGGTAAAGAATCTGCCTGCCAATGCAGGAGACACTGGTTCGATCCCTGGTCCTGGAGGATTCCACAAACTGCAGAGCAACTAAGCCCAAGCGTGAACCCACGTGCAGCAAGTACTGATGAAGCCTGGGTTCCACAGCAAGAGATGTCCCTGCACTGAGAAGCCTGCACATCACAACAAAGAGTAAACCCCAGTCACCACAACTAGAAAAAAGCCTGCACAGCAGCAAAGACCCAGCACAGCCAGTAAATAAATAAAATTATTTTTAAAAAGAAAGAAAGAAAAATAAAGGTGAATGATTAAAAGCAGGCCTTTACGTGTCTGCTCTTTGATGCTGGGCCTTGTCTCTCCTCCCCCATCACTCTGCAAAGAAGGCTATGACCCAGGTGGTGGCAAGGTCTCTGGGGATGAAAGGTTGTTCCTCCCCACAAAGCAGCTGGTTTGGGAGCTCTGAGCCCACTCACCATGGGCTCTGTGAGTGTCCTTGGGGTGTCTTGACCCCTGCTCAGCATCAGGGCAGGCTCAGTGCCTCCCCTCCCTGCAGAGGAGACCACCAGTGAGCCTGGGGCCTTCTGGACTTGGCCTCCGGGTCCCCGGTAGATGTCGGGTAGGATGTAGATTGGGCTGTCCTGCAAGGCTCACATCAGAGCATCCATTCACAAGATCTTCAGGGCCTTGTAGTTAGATTTTTATTTTGTTGATCCAACCTGACAAACTTCGAGTTCTTTTTTTTTTAGCTGTGCAGACTGTTGCTACATAGCATTCAGGATGGTCTTCCCTGTTGGCTGGGTGGTAAAAATTCGCCTGCTAAGCAGGAGACATGGGTTTGACCTCTGGGTTGGGAAGATCCCCTGGAGAAGAAAACGGCAACCTACTCTGGTATTCTCGCTGGGAAAACCCCATGGACAGAGGAGCCTGGCGGTCTACAGTCCATGGGGTGGCACAACATTTGGACACAACTTAATGACTAGACAGCAACTAGCATTCAGGATATTAGTTTCTGAACCAGGGATAAACCTGAGTCCCGTGCATTGCAAGGTGGATTCCCAACCACTGGACCACCAGTCCCAAACTTTGACTTTTAATTGAAGCATTTAATCTATTTACATTTAATAAAATTACTTATATATTAAAGTTTAAATCTGCCATATTATGTGGAATTTCTATTTTGTATATTCTATTTTCTCTGGCTTTGTCTTATTTAAACTTTTCAATTTGACTAATTTTAGACTTACAGAATGATTGTAAAGACAGTAAAAGAGTTCCTATATACCCACATCTGGTTTCCCCTATTATTATCATCTTACATTAGTATGGTACATTTTTACAATTAATGAGCCACTACTGATACATTCTTATTAACTTAAAGTCTATACTCTATTCAGATTTATTTGTTTTACTTAATATCCTTTTACTGTTCCAGGGTCCTATCCTGGAACATTAGGGCATTACATTTACTCCTAAGGCTCCTCTTGAATGTAACAATTTTTCAGCCTTTCCTTGTTTTTGATGACCTTGACAGTTTTCAGGAGTACTGGATAGATATTTTGTAAAATGCCCCCAGTTGGAACATGTTTGTTTTTCCCATGATTGGACTAAGGTTATAAGTGTGGAGGAGGAAGAGAACAGAGGTAAAATGTGGCTTTCCTCACATCATCTCAAGAGTACATACTATCAACATGCTTTATCACTGACCTTGATCACCTGCCTGAGGTAGGGTTCCCCCACTCTAGTGCTTGCCACCCCACCCCTTTCCGCACTGTACTCTGTTAGGTAGGCATGTGCAGCCCACAATGAGGAATGGGTATTCTATTCCTCTCCTCGAGGACAGAACATTTACATACGTTGTTTGTAATTTTTCTACACAGGTTTGTGTCTTCTCACTCACTTATTTATTCAATTGTTTATTTGTATCAGTACAGATGCAAGAGCATTCATTTTATTCTTGTTCATTTTGTTGTTAAATTGTTCTAGCATCGGCCATCGGGAGCTCTTTCAGTTGGCTCTTGTGTCCCTTTGGCATGCACCCATCATGATAGGTTTTTTTTTTTTCCTTTCTTTTTTTTTTACTTTCCTTTTATTCTTTTTTCCTTTTTATTATGACTAAAGATTATTAACCTTCGGAATTTCCCTTAGTGTGGGACTGCTGGTGGTGGACTGTTTTCGTTTGTCTGAAAATATCTTTGTTTTATTTTCATTTTTTGAAAGATGTTTTCTCTGGGCTCCGACCTTCTTTAAACATAGGGAAGATGGCATTTCACTCTTCTGCCTTCCAGTTTTGCAGTTGAGATGTAAGCAGTTGTCTGTTGTTCCTTTGAGGATAAACCATCTTTATTCCTTAGTTTCTTTAGGATGTTTTCTTTCGGCTTTCCCCTTTTTGCAGAGTTTAAGTCACTGGGTTTCCTGAATCTGTGAATTGATGGCTTTCATCAATTGTAGATAATTCTGACATTACTTCTTCAGGTTGCTTTTTTCCATTTCTCTCCTCTCCTTGGACTCCAATTAAACATAATTTAGTCCAATTTCCTGTCTCTTCTGTATTTTCCATCCTTATTTTTCAAGCTTCATTCTGTTTCTATAATCTACCAATTCTCTCGTCAGCTATGTCTAGTCTGCTATTAAACCCATCTCTTGAGATCTTCATTTCATTTATTTTTCTAGCTAAAATTTCTATTTGGTCCTTTTCCAACTGTGCTATGTCTGTGTCGTTTCAGGTTTCTGCTGAAATTTCCAAGCCTTGCGTTTATCTTAACGGTCATACATTTATTTCTGCATAACTCCAGTACATGGAATTGTCTATTTGTTGTCTCTCATTTCCTTTTAAGGGTGTCATTTCAGGTTTGCTTTCTTCAGGCTCTTGACTAATTCTCATTGTGGTTGATGTTATATTTGAAAAATTATTAATTATAATACTTTTGAGGTCTAGATTGATGTTAAGTTCCTTGAGATTTCTGCTTGCTTCTCCCAAGCATCTGGAGATGCTACATATAGGGATCAGCTTATTCCAACTTCGAGACGAGCGTTTCTGGACCACCCAGAACGGTGGCACACCAGGCTGCAGAATACAACTGCTTTCCTTCTGACTCATCCTTAGGGGGTCCTAGTCTAGGTGGATCTTTACCAGCATCCCTACATTTAGCTATCCCAGATTTTGATTTTTTTCTTCCTCTAGCTCTCATCCTTCAAGGCCCTCAAAAGCATAGCTCAGCCTCTCAGAAGCCTTTTCCCAATTGGAAAAGCCCCCTGGGCAAAGACAGCCCTGGAGTCTTCTTTTCTCTCTGGATTCCCAGTCAATCTTCATTCAGCTCAGTTCAGTCGAATTTTGATACTTTTCATATTTAAAAATTCTGAGGGTTGGTCTGAAACATCCAGCCTACCATTATTAGAAGTGGAACCTCCCACTCGCTTTATTCCAGATATCGCAGAACTCTAGCCCATAACCTCACTATACAAAAGATAAAGCTGTAGACGTACGAAGACTTCCTTAGGCTCACACTGATTACTTGCAGAGCAGGGATTTCCAGGTGGCACTAGCAGTAAAGAATCCACCTCCCAAGGCAGGAGACATGGAGACGTGGGTTTGATCCCTGGGTCGGGAAGATCCCCTGGAGGAGGGCCTGGCAACTCACTCCAGTACCCTTGCCTGGAGAATGCCCAGGGACAGAGGAGCCCGGTGGGCTACCATCCACAGGGTCACAGAGTAAGACACAACTGCGGAGACTTAGCAGCAGCAGCAGGAGCTGTAGAGCTAGACTGTAGCCTCAGAGCTTGAGACTAGCAACCGCGAAACTCCACTTACATCAAATCTGGATGTAAGGGTTTGTTTTGGCCTTTTTACCTGGAGTAAGGAGAGGATAGTCTTGCCAAGAGATCAGGGGATGGAAGCAAGGACTTAGCCATATTCCTAGCACTTTTCATACATTCCTCTCCTAGCCCTGACTTACGGGAGTAGTGGGTGGGGTGGGACCTGATAACTATGGTCTGGCAACGAGGAATGGAAGAGAACAATCCTTTCCGTTCCTAAACCACAGATTACAGATAGCCGCATGATCAGTTACCCCTTTACCTTCAATGATTCTGAACACTTTCTTTTAAATATTTTCTTTGGCTGTGTTAGGTCTTGGTTGCAGCACGCGGGACTTTCCTTGCATCATGCAGGGATCTTTCGCTGTGGCTCTTCGGCTCTAGAACAGAGCAGGCTTCAGTAGCTATGGAGCACGTGGGCTTAGTTGCCTGCAGCATGTGGGATCTTAGTTCCCCAACCAGGGATGGAACCCGCTTCCTCTGCATTGTAAGGCAGATTCTTAACCACTGGTCTAGATACGGCTTTACAAAAGCCCTCTTCAGCCAGCCTCCTCCACCCCAGGAAATAAACACCAAGACACCCTCACACCAAAGACCATATCATTTATTTACAAAGACCAGAGTAGGAGTTGGGGGAGGTAGGGAGGGAAAGCCACACAGACATCCTCTCTGGATTGCTTGGGACCCTTTCCCACTTGGGAGAAAATTCAGTTCCTCTTGCCTCCGTAACGGGTCCTCCAAGCAGCTGGGCTAAGTAGCAGAGAGAGGAGGTGATCTGAGCCTCCCCTGTGCTCCACTAGAGTAAAGTCCAATTCCAGATCAAAGGCATCATTGCTGCCCTCTCCTTTCCTTCCACAAATAGAACTTTCTGGCCTGGAGGGAAATAGGGAAAACTCAAGGGCAGGAGCGGCCAGGGGTTCTAGAGGGAAAGACTCCTCCCCAACTATTCCCCGAAAGCAATAAGGGGAGGGGTAATCGAGGGTGCCAGTCACAGCCCTGACAGCTTCAGAAGGGGTACCCACACCACCCAGGGATCCAGAGGCCTAGGGGACCCAGCTCTCCAGGGTGTATATATTCCTGACCTAGACAGGCCCTTCTGCCTATTTCTGCCTGGTAGGATGAAACTCTAACCAGAAATCAATAAGGTATCCACCCTCCCACTCAACTCACATGCACATGTGTGCGTGCATGCATCCATGCACCCACCCACCCACACACACCCTCACTGCTGAGACAGACCCCAATCCTCTTCATGTCTTCTGAGCGGGGCTTAAATCACTGGTACCTGGAGATGCGGGCAGGTCCTGGGTTCATGGAAATGTGTGTGAATGTACAGAAGCATGTGTGTTTGAGGAAATGGAACCAATACAATCCCTTGTGAGCCATACTGTTTAGCTTCACTGAATCCTTTTCTTCAACTCAAATTTCATTACCATCTCTGAATCTCTTTTGCCAGGCCAAAGCTTAGACTCTGTGGACTAAAAGAACTATTAGTGTTTCCATTCCCTGTCAATTCCAACTTCCAAGTTCTCTGCTCAGGCTATTTCCCCCATTCCCTTCCTCCAGAAAGTCTCATTCCCTCATCCCCTTATTGGGCTGGTGCAGGGCTTAGGTTAAAGCGTCTGCCTCCAATGCGGGAGACCTGAGTTCAATCCCTGGGTCGGGAAGATCCCCTGGAGAAGGAAATGGTAACCCACTCCAGTATTCTTGCCTGGAGAATCCCATGGACAGAGGAGCCTGGCAGGCAACAGTCCACGGGGTCGCAAAGAGTCGGACACGACTGAGCAACTTCACTTCACGGCTTGTTAACTCCTGCTCCAGGGGGCTGCGTCTCATGTCTCCCTTCAGACAGGGGGAACAAGCATCTTCCTTCCACTGGGAATCCCAACAGACCCCCTGAAAGTGTTCAGAACATGGGGTGAGGAGGAAAATCACAGCCTGCTTCACCTGGCCCTCCTTCAGAGGATGGAATTCCAGCACTGGGTAGGCTGGAGGTGGGAGGGGACACGGGGAAAGATAGGAGGAAGAGTTACCAAAAGTAATCATAAGAGAAGAAAAATCCTAGTGGTAGAGAGAGAAGACCCTGTTCTAATAAAGCAGACAGTGGGTTCCCCCTTCAACTCTGCACTGCCACTGAGAAGTGTGAAGGCTGCAAAAGATGGTTGTGGGATAAGGAGGTGGGGCCAATCAACAAAAACTGAAAACTGTTTAAATAGCTCTGCTCCAGCAGGCAGGACCAGGAGAGAAGGTTCTACAAGAGGTGAAGTGGAAGTGGAATTCTCAGAGCCACGGGGCTGGGGCCCACCCCTCTAAAGTCACCCTGCTGTTTGGAGAGAACAAGGGGGAAGAACAGAAGGGATGACAAGCTGCAGAGGGCCAGCCCGACAGAGGAGCCAAACGCTGGCATCAAGGGAAGGGAGACGCAAGAGGCCCGGGCTGAGGGATTAGGAGAGCTGAGAGCCCAGGAGCCTCTCGATAGCTGCGTTGATGTCCCCTCCCGTGGCGATCAGAGCCTGCAGGTTGGCCTCACGATTGATGAAGCCCATGGAGTTGAGCTGCTCCAGCTGCTGCTGAAATCTCACTTCTGGCGTCTGCACCTGGAGGGGACAAGCCTTGTGAAATGGGCTCAGGACCAACCCCAGAGGGCCTAGCTGATTCCGAGGATTTATGATGGAGAGACGAAGTCCTCCTCAGAATCAACCAATGGGGTAGGGGTCAATGACCAGCAAACAGAGGCCAGGGGCGCCGGCGTCCCAAATCACTAAACAGCTGTGCCGTCATAAGGAGGGGGGCATCTTTCTTGAAATTTCAAAGTAACAAATAGGTCTAGATCAGTCCATATTCCTAACTTTCCATCAGCACTCTGGAGATGTTAACAGGCAGTCCAAAAGCCAAATGTTCTGCGGTCAGTAAATACTGCCTCCAAACCTGCTCCTGGCAACTGTCACACACACGGCCACATTAAAGGTCAGAGAAGGGCCCCCGGAAAACACGAACCTGTTTAATTATATTTAACCCATCAACAAACACAGTTATTTACAAAAGAGGAGGCTTTTCATTTTTGACACTCCAAAACACATCTCTTGGAAATGTTTTCCCCAAGGGATGTTCAGGAACCCATAGCCTAGATCACGAACAGAAGACTCAGGGTTGGAAGGAGCC
The DNA here is from genome assembly GCF_032405125.1 of Capricornis sumatraensis. Lineage (NCBI taxonomy): Eukaryota > Metazoa > Chordata > Mammalia > Artiodactyla > Bovidae > Capricornis > Capricornis sumatraensis. Next base: position 116,120,243 of record NC_091070.1, on the reverse strand, counting down.
CAGCGATCGGAGCGCCCAACCCGCAGTCCAGGAGCCCTTTGCCCATCTGTGATGTTTCCATCATGATCCACCCACACTGGGCTCCAGACCCAGCTGGACTGGGCCTTGGAGAGCGCTTCACCCAGCCCTCTCAGAGCCTCGCACAGAGCTGGGCACACTTCCATTTCTGTTGAAAGGCTTTCCCCAGAGGTCACAGAGGTCGGAGAAAGGTCAAGGGGCTTACCTGAGGTAATCCCCTGCTCTGCCCCCAAGCCCCAGGCCTAGACTTTGTAGCCCAGGGCTCTGGTCACCTCTCCTCCCAGAATCCTCTTCTCCAGTCTCAGAGACAGAAGCTGCTTTATTTATTTTTATTTTTGTTTTGGCTGCACCACATAGCATATGGGATCTTAGTTCCCTGACCCGGGAAAGAACCCGTGCCCCCTGCAGTGGAAATGTGGAGTCTTAAACCACTGGACTGCCAGGAAAGTCCCAGACAGAGGCTGCTTTAATTATCAAAAGAGTCCTCTGATACAACAGAAGTATTAAAACACAGCGGTTAAAGTGTAAATTCCGGAGCCAATATGCCTCGGTTTGAATTTTGGCTTCATTACGTACTCACTATGTGACTCTGAGAAAGCCACTTAACCTCTCTGGGATTTAGTTTCCCCCTTTTGTAACACAGAAAGAGTAAGAACAGGCTGCTGTGAAGACTAAAGGAAGTGAGCTCTTATACAAGGCATGTAGACCAGTACTCAGCTGACCCAGTAAGTGCTATTACTATGCTCATCTCCAGGTCACAGCTGTGGAAACTAAACTGATGGAAGATCAGTTACTTACCTAAGGCTAGAAAGTAGCAGACCAGGAACTAAAGCCAGGCCTGGCTGACTCCAAAGCCTGCTGTTTCCACTTGACTGCCACCCTTAGCACTGCAGGGTCCTAGCACCAGTCCGCTGCCCTGCGTACCTGTGAACTTCCGCTTCCAGCCAGAAGCTGGATCATCTGTTGCATGAGCTGCTGCTGAGCGCTGGAGGCCCCTGCTGGAGATGACGTGACTGGGAGGGCTGGCGAGGGGGTGGGCGCCTCGGGCGCAGACCCGGCGTTGCTGCCTGCCGAGGATGCTGGGGGCCGGGCCATCCCAAAAGAGCCAAGGCTGCAGGCAGGAGAGACCGAGAAGGGGGAGATGGCCTCTGAGAAAAGGGTGGGAACGCGAGATCCAGCAGGAAAAGCAGTTGGAAGAAACAGGAAAACAGATCCTCAGGGACACAAGGGCTGCTGAGAGCAGCAGGAAAAGGGCTTGAGGGGGAGGAGGAGCCAGATCCCTGTTGCCCACCTGCCCCCGCCCTCACCTGGGTACCAGCCCTGGGGCCTCGGTCTGCAAGGTCTGCAGTCCCTGCTGGATCTGCAGCAGCGCCTGCATGGCTCGGGGATTGGTGAGAATGGAGAGTGACTCTGGGTTCTGCATCTGGTGGGAAACAACACGGAAAGGCCACAGGAGGTGGCAGGAGTCGGGAGGTGGCCTAGACCCTGAGTCCAGAGCCAGGCGCGGCCCCTCCCTTAAGCTCCACCCCCTGGGCCTCTGGGTCTACGCGGGTGGCCCTCAACCTCCACCCGTCTAGGCTCCTCACTTACCTGCTGCAGGAAGACTGGGAGCTGCAGGCGGAGCTGCTCCTGCAGCTGGGGGTTCCCCGCAAAGAGCGGCACGTTCACCATCATCTGCCAGGGAAGGTAGCAGGGGGAGGCCTGGGCCTACCCACCCTCACAATGCCCCCACCGCCTCATCTCCCTCAGCACCCCACCACTGTAGGAAACCGGGCCAGCTTTTCCAAGGATCTCAGAGTATCCTGAAGTCCTAGGTGGGACAGTGAGAGGAACTGGAACTATACTCTGGACAAGGACAAGAGTCAGAAGCCAGTCTGATGAGGATGATAATAGCAAACATTTCTGAGTACACAGGGCTTACTCTGTGCCAGGCCATGCGCTAAGCACTTTATATTATTAACTCACTTAACCCTCACAACTCCAAGGCAGGTACTATTATTATTACCATTTTACCAATGAGGAAACTGGGGATAAATAACTTGCCTGGCTCATGCAGCTAGGAAGTGGTAGAGCTCAATACAGAAACCCAGGCAGTCTGGCTCTGGAGCATTTTAATCATCACAAGTCACAGCCCCCAGCACACTCCCCCTCATGCCAGTCCCATACCTGAGCAGCAAAGTCGGGGTTCTGGGCAAGCGTTTGCATCATGGTGCGCATGTAGGGGGCTGAGATCACGTTCTGCATCAGCTGGGGGTTCTCAGAGATCTGCTGGAGCAGGGCCTGCATTTCTGGGCTGTTGAACATCCCTAGGATAGGAAGGGAAAGAAACACAACAAGAGAAAAGGGGTCCAAATGGAAACCAGATGCCTGACTTCAGTCTACCTTACTTCAGGCACTGAGCGGTTGCAAAACTCAGAAAGGCTGCAGTAAAGTGGACACCCACATCCTGGGGAGTGGGTCCAAGTCTCTCTTGACCCTGAGGTCATCTTGCCTTGCTTTGGTCTGGCTCCCTCACCATCTGCTCTGCTATGATCAAGCCGGTTACAAACTGGGTCTGATTCCTATCCCTCTGCTCCTGCCACAGGTCAGACAATGTCAGAGTTGGAAAGGATTTGACTAAAGATGACCCAGATCAATGGTTTTCAAACTTGTCGTAGCAGCAGAGACCCTTTCCTCAAACCAAATCTCATTAGGAATCCAAGTATGTCAACGGTCTGGTTGGAGCTGGGGCGGAAGGCCTGGAGCCTTTCCCATGTGGTCTTCCCCCAACCTGGCGAAGGTCCAGATCCCTCAAGACTCAGCAGTATAATTCTGCAACCATGGGTCAGGTTCAGGTCCCTTATTTATGAAATAAGCATATAGAAGGAAAGGGACTTTCCTGACTAAGATATTCCCGAGTACAGAGAAATCATGGCATCTACCAGACATCCCTAGGGCCATTTATAGTCATAGTCTTGATAAATGGGGCATCTCCCAGGGTTGTGCAGTGCATAACCTACACTTCTGTACAAGGCAGCTCTGCACATCCCTCTCACCCAGCCTCACATCTACCCGTCCCTCCTTCCTCTCATACACCCTAATGCCCAGTCTAACCCATTTACACTGGATAATACCAGCAGAGTTGAAAGAGCTGAGAAAGTGGGACCTGGTTCATTCATAAGCCTCTACTTAGGTTACTCTTGGGGACACTGGGACAGGGCTAGAACCAAGCCTCACCCTCTGAAGGGTGAAGCCACTACTGCAGGCCAGAGCTCTGTCTGTGGCTCCGATACAGTCTCACCTCTGTCTTCAACATTCTGGAGCAGTGTGAACCCCCTTCAGGCCTGGGGCAGGGGGCTGCCCTGGTGACCCCACTCAGCTCCTCCCACCCCAGGACATACCTGACCCCAGGCTAGCCGCATTGATCCCAAAGGGATTGGAGACTGTCGGGTGCACCTGGCTGGCCCCTGATCCTCCGGTGCCCTCCCCACCGGACCCGGGGGCCTGGGAGGCGGGGGGCGAGGGGCTCCAGGGGTTAGGGAGGGGCTCTCGATTCTCAGTCCGCAGAGGCTGGGAGGATGAGCTCTCGGAGTTCCCGGCCAGGGAAGAGAAGGGGTTGTTGCCAAACTGGGAGGAGGGAAAGGTTTTGGGTTAAGGACTGAAACAAATCAGGGAGAAGGGCTAGGCCCTTTCTTTCTTCTCACCTAATAGCCTCCCCGTCCCCAGGAAAGGGAGAGAGATCTAAAACTGTGGAAGTCCTCGTGTCAGTTTCTGGTCTCACAACGGGCAACTTCACCCTCACCCTGCAAGGCAGCAGTTGGCTGATGCTAATGACTGGATAACTGAACCCCTCAGATAACCAGAAACCCCCCCCCCCCCCCCGGTGGCTCTAAACATTTGGTTTCTAGTCTTCTCTGCGCTCTATAGTACTTGACACACACCTTTCCTACTGTGCAGCAAGATACTTGTTTTCCTTAGCTCTTAAGGGGCAGAGACAATGTCAGATTCACCTTGGCACTCCTGGCCCTGACACTAGTAGGTGCTCAATAGGTAACTACTGGCTTGATGGGAGCTGACTCTACTCCAAGCCCTGTTTGCCTTCAGCTCTCCCTTTCCCAGCCGCCTCGGTCCAAGTCTAACTCCGCTGAGCCTTCTTCCGCACCTCCAGATCCCTCATGCGGCATTCTGTCCTGCCAGGCACATCACAGTGGAGCCCCTCAGAGGGGCACACCTCTGGCTGAGCACCCTTCCCTAGGTCTTGCCCTCTGTTGCTTCCTCCAGGTAATCTCTTCTTTCTCCTCTCCACCCCCATCTTCTCAGACTGGCTGCTTCAGCTAAACAGTCCCCCTTAGCACCAGGCCCCCTAGGATGTTACCAAGGATTGTCTCAGGGTCTGCACCCCACTACATGATGGGCTGCCTAAGGTGGCACCCGAAACTGCATCTGAACCTCCTCCCTCTGGACCCACTGATAGCCAGGAAAGAGCTCTGTCTGAGGCCTGTGATGGCTGAGGGAGCATAGGCCTCTTCCCCTTGCTCAGCCTCCCTCTCCTGTTCCCAGGCAGGCCTTACCCATGCAGGAGGTACCTGAGCAGCCTCAGCCCCACCGTACCAGGGAGTTTCATATCCAGTTACTTTTCCTGTTTATTCAAACAGGGGGCCAGCTCCTGCTCTGAGCTGTGGTTCCTTTGCCCTACCAGATGCCTGTTCAGATAATAGGGTTTGCAGGCCAGGGAACATGTACCACAGTTTCAGTCTTTGTCATCATTGCAGGTTTCCTGTTCTGGTAACTTGCCTAGCACCCACCCCACCTAGTTCTGGGTCCTGCTTTGCTCTTCCCCGTACACCCCGAGGCCTGAATCTCTTTGCCAGAACTCCCAAAAGTGATAACAACTGCCATTTATTGAGCACCTACTATGTGCCTGACCCATTCATTCTAATGCTTATAATATCCTTCTAATACACCAGTTCTGGGTCCTGCTTTGCTCTTCCCTGTACACCCTAAGGCCTGAATCTCTTTGCCAGAACTCCCAAAAGTGATAACAACTGCCATTTATTGAGCACCTACTATGTGCCTGACCCATTCATTCTAATGCTTATAATATCCCTCTAATACACCAGTTCTCAAAGTGTGGTCCTAGGACCTCTGCAAGGTTTAAAAACAATTTTTATAACCCTAAGACATTATTTGCCTTTTTCACTCTCATTCTCTCATAAGTATTCAGGGGTGTTTTCCAAAGGCTACATAACATGTGACAACGCAATGGACTGAATGCAGAAGCAGATCTGATCTGAGAACCCAGCCACACAAGCCAGACGTTCAAGAGATCTGCAAAAATGTCACACTAGGCCGTTCTTTCCTCTAAAGTTTTGTTTTGGGAAATGAAATTATTTTTTAAAAGAGCATGCTGGTTATATTAATGTGCAATGGGTTTATTGTTATTTTTAAATGAGTTCATAAATATTTATTTAAATTCTCAGTTTTAATTTCAGATTCAGTGAATATCAATAGACCTAACCCACAAAAACAAAACCTCCTTGGGGTCCTAACTATATAAAGAGGTCCAGAGTGGAATTCCCTAGTAATCTAGTGGTTAGGGCTCCATGTTTCCACTGCAAGGGATGCAGCTTTGATCCCTGGTGAGGGAACTAAGATCCCACATGCTGTGCAGTAAGGCAAAAAAAAAACAAAATTTTTTTAAAATAAATAAATAAAGGGATCCAGAGACCAAAATGATTGAGGACAATGCTATAATACATTGTTTCCATTTTGAAAAAGAGGCAGCAGAAAACTCAGGGAGGCTTAAGCAACTCACTCTAAAATCACACCACTCAAGAATGGTGGAGCAGGTATTTGAATGCAGGCTTGTTGTTGCCAAACACTGTTCTTTTAGCTAAGCCAGTGGTTCTCACACCTTAAAGTATATCAGAATTTGCTGAGGGCTTGTTATAAGCCTTGCTCAACTACTTGAATTTTTTTTTTAACCAGGTACATGCATTACTTTGATATACATTTTAAATTAAATACTTAAGTAAAATAAAACTTAAATAAACTAAAAACCCACAGGTAATCTTCATAAGCACTTTCTAAAATTTGAAAGAGCATGGCAATAATTGTCAAGATGACGGTGAAGAATAAGCTGCAGAGGGGAGGGGAGAGTCACCCTACCTGATGCCCAGGCTTAATTAAGACAACGTGGTATCATTATAGGGACACAGCCAGCAAGGCACACACCAAAGAATCTGCCTGCAGCACAGGAGACCCGGGTTTGATCCCTGGGTCTGGAAGATCCTCTGGAGAAGGGAATGGCAAGCCACTCCAGTATTCTTGCCTGGAGAATCCCATGGACAGAGGACCCCGGCAAGTTACAGTCCATGGGGTCACAAAGAGTCGGACACGACCGAGCGAGTAACACTACCGCTAGTGATGCCATGAACGAGAAATCTGTTGGGATGGCAAGGACTGCTCAGGACATGGTGCCTTTTCCTTTCCACAAGGAAAAACTATTGTGAGGTCCCACTCTCCTACCTGGGTGCTGGTTGTGGGGGCAGGCTGTGAAATCCATCAAGCTGAACACTTGGGATATGTGCACCTTTCTGCAACTATATTATTCTTCAAATGAAACATTTTTAGATGTTTTTAAAAAGCAAGTCTAAAATTATACAAATAGCATATCACTTCTATAAGGTTGAAAAAATATGCAAAATGATGCCACAGATTATTTAGGGATACATGCACAGGTAATAAAAGAATCAAAATGACAAACACCAACTTCAGGGTGGTAGTGACTCTGAGAGGGAAAGAGAGGCATAGGATGGGGGAGAGGCATGTGAAGGCTGCAGTTCCATGTGTAATATCTTATTTGCTAATGTTAAAGATATCTAGGAAAACACACAAAATACTAAAAACATTCATTAACTCCGGGATAGAAAAGAGAGGGCTGGGAGATGGAAATAGAAGGATCCCTTTTGTATACTTTTATTAAGCTTGGCTACCTTTCCACACTTTTTAAATATCCTTCTGTTTACTTTGTGTAACTTCTGAGTTTTGAAACAGGTAAATGCAAAATGTATTTAGTGTAAATTAAACTTTAATATGAGAGAATGCTATACTTTTTGTATATTTGAAAAAAATTCACAAAACATTTTTGAAAGCACATATTCCCAAGGCTTAATTCCAGAGATTGATTCAGTAAGTATCTCAAAGGTGGGAACCAGGAATCTCATGATTAACAAGCACCCCAGGTGCTTCTGATGCAGGTGATCTGTGGACCACACTTGAGACACACCATGGAAGGGTAGGCTCTTTGACCTCAGGCCTGCCCCACAACCTTTGAGCCCTCGGCGCAAGAAGTCTGTCAGAACAACGTCAAAGCCCTTGGATACTACACTGCCCCCACTCCCTAGGGACCTCTGCTATCTTCTGCCCTAGTGCTTCAGGCCCATGCCGAGATGGACCACCCTTGGCTATGCCCCGTGAAAACCACCTTCAAGCCAAGGCCTACCCTCAGGGCACTAGGGAGGGAAGGAGGAGCAGATAGCACCTCAGGCTTGCCTGGGTCTGGGGTGGGTGATCCCGAGCTCAGACTGCCCTCCCACAGCCCAGCCCCTGGCCCCACCTGCTCCCTGGCAGCACTAAACATGGGCTCCTGGATGTCCGTGTACATGCGGCGGAGGGCATTATACCCTCCAGGGATGCTCTCCAGGTTGCTTAGAGCCCGGTCCTGGTTCCGCATCATCTCCTGCATCATGGCTGGGTTGCGAGCAAGCTCCATTGTCTGGTGGAAAAGGGAAAGAGAGAAAATGACTCTGGAACTAGGAGGTCACCAAGCTTGGAAAAGTGTGGCCCTTGAAGAGGGGGACCAGGACTAGGGTCCAGGGCCCAGGAACTGACCCAGAGTGGCTGGGAGGAGGGTGAACTGGATTTCCTTTCTCTATTGTCATCTTGGCTCCAACCCTGCCTCTCTGTGGGTATTCTGGTTGATTTTGGGGGGTACAATGATCCCAGATGGGGTGAGGGCAGCAGCTTTCTTCCCTCAGGTTCAGGGGATCTGCAGAAGTATCAGGGAACACAAGGAAGTTAAATAAGAAAGGACATGAGAGGGACTTCCCTTGTGGTCCAGTGGCTAAGACTCTGAGCTCCCAATTCAGGAGGCCCTGTGTTCGATCTCTAGTTAGGGAGCTAGATCCCACATGCCACAACTAAAGATCCTGCATGAAGACCCAGCACAACCAAGTAAATAAGCTAAATAAATATTAAAGAAAGAAAGGACATGAGAAAGGGGAGAAAGCAAAAAAGAAAGTTAACACCTGTTGAACAGTTACTACATATAGGCACTGAGCTAAGTAATTTACAGAATTCAAGTCACTTAATCCCCATGATAACTATCCCAAGTATGTTTTTCTGTCCCTATTTAGCAGATAAGAAAATAGGCTCAGAGACTCACTGCCTAGTACCCACAGTCAGTTAGTGGTAGAGACAGGGTTCAAGGCCGGGTTGGTGTCTGACCAAAACTCGATTACGGCTTCTGAAAAATGACCACAAATTGGTGGGGGGAGAGGAAAGCTTTCCCTGTCCTTCTTCCTAAATCTGCTCCATACATGCCTCTTCTAAGACACTTTTATGTCTATGATAAGCCTCTGATCTCTTATTCCACAAGTCACTCATTTACTAAGTACTTATTGAGTGGTTAACTATACACCAGTGGTAACTATACACCAGGCACTGTTCTAGGCAGTGAACAAAACATTTGCAAATTCTTGCCCTTCTGGGACTTACCTTCTGGTGAGTCCAGCACTAGCGTCCACAGTTCTGCTAAGATCATCTACCCTCGTTCCCTAGTGGGTGGCCACAAGGCGGAGCTCCCGAAGACCAACACCAGACCCCCTTGCCTGGGTCTTCCTTACCCACCTAACCCTCCCTTATCCACCTGGCCCTGCCTAGCCACAAAGGTCTCCAATCCTATTTTTCATTCCCAGGCCTTTGTGCTTGCTGTCCCTTAGCCCTGAATACTCTTTTTTTCCCTCTGGTTCATTCTTCCTCTTTTGGGTCTCTGCTTGGGCAACCTCCTTTATGGCCCCCTCTGAGCCTCAGGGTAGGGTCAGGAGCCCTTCTGTGTACTCCTAAGGGATCCTGTGACCATCTCTATGATAGTACTATCCATGCTGTACTATAAATGCCTTCTTACTTGTCCTACTTCTCTTTGAGACCAGAAGTTCCTGGGGGGCTTCCCTGGGGGTCCAGTGGTTAAGAATCGGCCTGCCAACGGAGAGGACACAGGTTTGATCCCTGGTCTGGGAATATCCCGCATGCTATGGAGCAACTAAGCCTGTGTCCCACTACTACTGAGCCTGAGCTCTAGAGCCCAAGAGCAGCAGCCACCAAGTCCACGGGCTGCAGCTCCTGAAGCCCGTGTGCCCTACAGCCCGTGCTCTGCAACAAGAGAAGCCACGCAGTGAGAAGGCGCAACAAAGAGTACCCCCACTCGCAGCAACTGGAGAAAGCCCATGCAGCAACAAAGACCCAGCACGGCCAAAAATAAAGAAATTAAACAAATCTAAGAAAAAAAAATTTTTTTAAGTAGTTCCTAGAGAGCTAGGCCTATGTCTTTTCATTACTGTACCCCCAGCGCTCAAAACATGGCTGCTGAATGAATGAGTGAACAAATCAAGGTAGGACAAGGTAGGACAGGGCACAGCTGGGTGCCCGGGGTCCTCCACGCCCAGACCCACCTGCCTCATCAGCTCAGGGTTGTTGAGCATGTGGCTGATCTCGGGGTTCCGCTCCATCAGCTGCTGCATCTGGGGGTTGGCCATGATCATGTGGCGCATCAGGTCGGGATTAGACATCATGTCCTGGACCAGGGGGTTCTCCATGATCTGCGACAGCATCTCAGGATTGGACATCAGCTGCCTCTGCATCTGCTGCTGCAGCTCCATGAAGTTGGCAGAGCCCAAGCCCAGGCTGCCCAAGCCCAGGATGCCCCCAAAGCCAGCTGTGGGGGAGGGGGGCAGGGTCAGTTCTTCCCAAGACTCTACCTGGCCAGAGCCACTGAAATCACCTGAAGGAACCAGGATGGGCCCCCTCTGCTTCTCACATCTCCCTTTCTCAATCATTTCCACAGACTCAGCCCTGATCTGCTGCTGGCAAAGAGATGGGTGCCTACCAGACTGAGACCTCTTTGATGGCCGAAGCTGACAGGCAGGCACGGTACTGAACACAGAGAGGGCAATCAGTGACGGCCTCCCGAATGAGCAAATAAATATTCTCCAACTGGCTGCTGTTGGGCCCACCTTTTTCCCAAACTCCAACACCCTCTCCCAGGGTTTTCCACATCCCCAGCCCCATTTCTCCCTTCACTCTTAATGTTTCACCATGGTCCCTCTTCTGGGAAGCCCTTGCAGATTGGTTTCCTCCGCACGTGGCTCAAGCACCAGTGTCTGGAACACTGTGTTCAGGGGCCCCAATCCCCATCAGATCAGGAGCAGGGATCAATATTCCCCTCTTCTTGGTCTCTCTCCCACTCTATAGACTCTAACAGTGTGGTGCTTTCCTCCCTAAAGGCTTACAGAGTATGGATGTAGTGGCACTGGGAGGTCCCTCCCCTGTCCCTGGGGAGGTACCCCCTCCACTGCCCCTTCGGCTCCCACTGCCTGTGTCTGAAGTGGCACTTCCAGAAGTGGAGGGCTGGGCAGACGTGGCGGGCGAAGCAGGGGTGGTGGAGGGGGCTGAGGCCGGGTCTGGGGTGGAAGGGGAGGGAGCACTGGCAGTAGCTGGATCTTGAACCCTGAGAAAGAAAGAAAAATCCTCATTGAAGTGGACGCAAAAGGGAGGACCATGACTTCTACATGTGCTGTGCAGCTACAGCCCTAAACCAAGCCACCTCTGAGGTAACCCTGCGGCTGGGGCAGGGTGACGCCGGGGGCAGTCAGCAAATCGGACAGAGGGAGAAAGGAGCCAGTATCCTCTATCTCCAGGTCATTTAGGGTGAGGTAAGGCAAGTTCCCTGGCCCTGCAGGTCCGATCACAGGGCCTTCTGGCAGCCCATCGAAGAGCCACTTTCCTGGGTCTTGGCATTCCACAGACCTTCCACAGACACAGGCTTAAACAATGGGTGAGAAAGTGTCAGATGGGGAAAAACAAAGAAAGCCCAGCCTGAGGCTGGACCTGCTCCTCTCCTGAACTTACTTCTGAGGGGTCTTGATGACCAGATGAACAGTGAGCCCATCCTTGATCCCATGCTGGTTCAGTGTGTCCCCATCCTTGAGGATCTTGCCTGCGAAGATCAGGACCAGCTGATCCTGCTGTGCCTTAAATCTCCGGGAGATTTCCTCTTTAAACTGTGATCAAGAGGCGAAGGTCACTGTGGAGGCTGCCTGGGCTCCACCAACCAGGGACCCTGCCTCTCCTTCAAAGCTTCTGCATTCCCTTGCTCCCACCTCTAGTCGTGGGAAGTCCTTTCAGCAGTCTTGACTCCATCCCTCCAGCTGAAATTAAGCGGCTCCTTTCTTAACCAAAGGAGCTGGACCAGTGAGAGGCTTCTCTCAGCAATACTCCAGGGTCTCTCACCCTCCCAAGCCCTGCTTCTATCTGCCACTCCCTCTTCAGTCCCAAGTTCCCCCTGAGGGTACTACCTGGGCAGTTCTCTCATGGAAACTCCTTGGCCCAACCCTGTCTCCCCTCAGCCTTCTCTCTTCAGACTTCAAGTCTCTTTCCTCTCTTTATTCCCAGTTTTCTTGTAACAACTACAACAAATTAGTCCCAGTTATTTATAACAGCACTAACTATACATGTTAATTATTATCTCCATTTCAGAGACCAAAAAACTGAGGATTAGAGCAGTTAGATAACTTGCCCTGGGGAAACTGGAACTCAAGTCTTGACATCAAAGCCCAGGCTCCTCTTAACCAAACACACGCTGCGGGGTGGAGGGGCGGGGCGGGGGTGGGGAGCTCTCAATTAGAACTGATTTCAAATTCAGCTTTGCAGGCAAAAATTATTTAAATTATGGAATGTGGTCATTTTATAAGGCCGGGGGTAGGGGTAACGATGGCAATAAAGGCTGGCTGGGGAGAGTTAGACTCCCCAAACCTATTACACACACCGTCCCCGCCCCCCATCAACCCAAGCAAATCAAACACACACTCTTAAGTAGAGGGTGCACTTGCTAAGCAAAGGCAGCTTCCAGACCCCTCCCTTCCAATCAGACGCCTATCTTAAACCCCGCCTCTGTGAAATTCTGGAGCAGCCACAGGGAGGTGGTGAACGCAGGCAATATTCCCTCACTCACTCATTCAACACATTTTACTAAGCACCTACTGCACACTGTGTAAATCCCAGAGGGGCTGAGAATCAAAATGTATCCACTTTAATTTGAAAGAGTAGGAAAGATCCAGGCAGAGGGAAATCCTCCCCCCACCGACCAGGCGTCAGAATTCTGGGCGTTCTCTGAGTCGCACAGTAGGCGCCCAGAGTTCCCCCCAACCTGCGCCCCGCCGCCCACTCTCCGGGCTCAGCACCTGGCCCGGCTCCCACTCTGCCTCTGCGCCTCGAATCCCGACCGGTAACCGGGGCGAACACTCCTCTCAAACCTAGGGTCCTCCCCCCTTCCCAGCGCAAGGTGTCCTCTTCCCACTCTCCACCACGCCCCCAGCTCAGGCCACAAGGCAAACCCCGGCCTCTCTTCCCCAACACGCGCCACGCTCCCCCAGATCGCCCTCGCAGGATGCCCCCTACCCGCCAGCCCTTCCCTCCTGCTCCTCCGAGTGCCTGCTGGGCCCCCGCCCTCCACTCCCCGGCCCTCCTGCACGCCCGACAGTCTCAGAGCCACCCGCCTCTTCGCAGACCCCTCCTCCGCGCTCACCCCCACCCCCGCCCACCCGTACTACCTCTTTGACCGAGGCTCGGTCGCAGATCACAATTTCCTCCTTGTCCTTGGGGGTCTTGACGGTGACCCGAATGGGGGGCCTCGTCTCGGCCCCGCTCGGCTCCGCCATGCCACCGCCGCCACCCGGCCGCCCGCCAGCCCGCCCCGGCTCCTCCTCCTCCTCCCCGCCCGCCCGGCCGGCCGGGCTCGGCTCCGGCGCCTCCAACACTCCCCTGTCCCCTCCCTCCCCAAGGCTTCACCGCCCCCTCCGGACCCGCCACGGCCACAGCGCCCCGGGCGGACTGGGGGGGCCACTGCAGTGGGGTCCGCCCAGGGCCGAGCCCGGGGTCCGGCGGCTTGGACCCGGTCTTGCAGGGCTGCGGTCTCCGAGGGGTTCGGGGCGGGGGCGGGGCGTGTCGGTCACTGCGGGGCGGGGGCCGAACTCCCCGCGAGAGACCACAGCCCGATGCAGCCCGCCGGAGCCAAGCCGAGGTGCCCCCTGGGCCCAAAGCTGCCCCCGCCCCTCCGCGGGTAACTCCAGCTTCGGGACAAAGGACTTTCTGTGTCGCCGCTTTATCTCCGTTCCCTGTGATAACTGGCCTTTCTCCGGAAGCCCAAATCCTTTCCAGGCCTGAGACCTATCCCGACTTTGAGGTTGACTTTTCTTACTCTTGGATGTCCACCCAAAAACTCGTCTCTAGGACTGACTTTATTCCCCTGCGAGTAGTGGCTTGCACGAAGTCTACAAAGTACAGTTCCAGAGACCTGAATTTTGCCTGCGCGGCCTTTCTGAACCTTGATTTCCTAAGTAGTATCTCTCGCCTCATCTCACCTAACTGTATAATGTAGAAAACTGCTTTGAAAAGTAACCAAAGGTGTGCCTGACAAATATAGGAATTTTACTTTCTTTTAATTACTGAATCGTGACTTGTCATGCGGATATGACTTTCCTCTGCCCGAGGGGGGGGATTAAATGTCCTTCCAATACTGCCACTGTCCTTTCACTCCCGCTCTTTTCCCGCATAACCGCGTGGTCGCACTGGAAAGGCGAACTATAGTTCCCAGGGTGCCTCGCGAAGCCGCGGAGAACTACAATTCCCAGCGTTCATCGCTGTGGGGCAGGGTTGAGTCGGAACCACAAAATCAGGCCTGGAAACTACAACTCCCAGGGCGTTCCGGAGCAGGTCAGCTGGACTACGGAAAGCGACTGGCGGAGGCCGGCAATAAGAAACTCTGGGTTCTGGGTGCAAAAACCCAGGGTTAGGAGCCTCAGGCATGCTGCGTCCCAAGGCTTTGACCCAGGTGCTAAGCCAGGCCAACACTGGAGGTGTTCAGAGCACCCTGTGAGTGCGGACCGAGAAGCCGGGTGACGAGTACTGGCGTGGGGCAGCGCGCGACTCTCCGAGGGAGGGCTGGGGAAGGCTCTTTGGGAAGGGAGGAGGTGGCAGAGGGGGTAGCAACTAGGTGAATCTGACGGAGAGCCCCTTTTGAAAAGGAAACCGACGTGCTAGGTGCTCTGGGCACGTCCCAGGACACACTCAGTCCCAGTGGCGGGAATTGGGATGGGTACGGAGGAGTTTGACTCCCTCTTGAGCACGTTGATATCCCTCCTGATTCTTCATCAGGCTGCTGAATAACGAAGGATCTCTGTTGGCCTACTCCGGCTATGGGGATACAGACGCCCGGGTCACCGCGGCCATCGCCAGTAACATCTGGGCGGCCTACGACCGGAACGGAAACCAAGCGTTTAATGAAGACAATCTCAAATTCATCCTCATGGACTGCATGGTATGAAGAAGGGATCCATTCTTCTGATCCTAAGGGGATCCCAAAGGGCAACCTGGACCCCATCCTGGATGGTTGGAGGGCCAGGGAAAGGATGTTTGGAAGATAGTACTAAGAGTTGGTCTGCAGCAGCATTTATGTTAGGCAGGACCCTATGCATTGCTGAGAAAGGAGTCCTGGAACCGAGGTCTGGCTGGGGTTCTGGTTTTAGCATTGGTGAAACGTTGGGTAAGTGACTTAATCTCTTTGAGCTTTCTGACCACTCCTCCAAGGTGAAAACAATAATCCCCTCCACCACACCATGCATACAGGGTTATTGTGATCAAAGGAGAGGGTGAATATAAACTGTAAAGCGATATGCAGACACAAAGTGTTGTCATCTGAGATTAACAGAACCCAGAAGCGTGGCAGTCTCTAGACCCTGCCGTCCATTCACTTTACAGAGAAAGGTCATGAAGTCCAGAAAAGGGAAGTGGCCATTAGACTGTGAACTTCTTGGAAACAGAAACTGGCTCATACATCTTTATATCTGTCCAGTCAACATATTTTTAGGTCCCTGCAGTGTTCCCAGGGCTAGGGGAAAAGTAGGAAAGAGGACAGACAAAAACTGCCACCCTAATGAAGCTTACAGTCTTACGTATGAACTTATTGTAAAATAAGTTCATGAGTATGTTTTGTAACATATCTATGTACGTTTAAAAAGTAGTATGTTAGGTATTGAAAATGCTAGGGGAGAACTTCCCTGGTGATCCCATGGTTGGGACTCGGTGCTTTCACTGCAGGGGCCCCCAGGTTTGACCCCTGGTCAGGGAACAAAGATCCTGCAAGCCATGTGGTGTTACCAAAAAAATAAAATAATGTACAAATTAGAAGAAAATGCTATCGAGAAAAAGCAAGGAAGTAAGATAGAGAGGATGTGTGTATCAGGGACAACGTCGCTGAAAAGGTGACATCTCATCAAAGATCCATCTAAAGGCGGCTGGTAGGCCGTCTGGGTTAAGAACATTTCTGATAGAACAGCAAATGCAAAGGCCCTGCGGCAGAATGATGCCTGGTCAGGGATAACAGGGTTGACGTGGCCAGAGTAGCATGAGAATGGGAGAGGTTAGTAGGTGATGCCAGAGAGGCAGAGGGCACGACACCTGGTTCCAAGCACATGGTGCATACTTGGTGAACATTTGCTGAACCAAATTGGGAAGGCCCCAAGAGCAAATTCTCTGGGAAGGATTTCCACTGCACCTCAGCCACCTACCTCTTCCTCACTCCCTCCTTAACCACAGATGCCAGTTCAACTGATGATGCCTAGGGTCCCTAGCCTAGAGCTGGTGCCATAAGGGCAATAGCTTTCAGATGTCTTGACCACAACCCAGCCATACGAAATATAGTTTCAGTCGGAGTCTAGTAAAATAAAAGCTTTATGAAATAGTACTTCCTTTGCTGGATGCAATACACTTTATTTCTCTTTTAATGCTGATCAACCTTCTTAATTGATCTGGGGCTAGTTAGCCCTGGCGCAAACCTACAGTTTGAAAAATATGATGTTGGGAAACAAGGAGAACTATAAGTTGGGTTGTGTTCTCCCCTTACAGTGTCACTGGGGGTGAAACCATAATAATAACATCACCCATCTGGACAGCCCTTTGTAGACCCCGGACTCCTTCCTGTGTGTTAGCATCCTCAGCAACGGGAGTGAACTAGGGATTACAGAAAGAGAAACAAAGCTTCTGGGAGATGGAGTTTTCTCGGGTAACTTGGTTAGTGGGTGACTGTGCTGAGGCTAGAATGGGCTCAGGACTTCAGGTTCAGGGCTGTGGCTAAAGTCCCCCAGCAGAAGCTCCTGCCCTGCCTGGGGCATGAAAGGAAGATACAGGCCATCTCAAGAGATGCCCCTGGGGAAAGAAGGGGCGAAGGGTGCAAGCAGATATCACATCCCTTGATATCACCCCCACCAGGAGGGCCGTGTAGCCATCACGAGAGTGGCCAACCTTCTACTGTGCATGTATGCCAAGGAGACCGTTGGCTTCGGAATGCTCAAGGCCAAGGTGTGTATGTGCCCATTCCTGTACACCCCTGGGCTCAGCCTTCATGCTCCATCACTGTATCCGCTCCCATCCCCACCATCTTCCCAGAGTCTTTCTCATGTCACCCAGTCAACGTCTAGGGTGGGCTCACAGCCAGCAGCTAGGGGCTGGGAGCTCAGCGGTAGGAGTAGACCTGAATTTAAGATGCCTCGAGTGGCAGGCCTTCTCTTCCCTTTCCCACAGGCCCAGGCCTTGGTGCAGTATTTGGAGGAGCCTCTCACCCAAGTAGCAGCATCATAATGGGCGTCGGTGGAGCCTGGGATTCAGAAGAGTGAGATGACCATGTGGTGGGGCACGGCTCCCCGGGGAAACCTTCCTGGACTGTCACAGGGGGTTGGAGTGGGGGGACTTTGTTCTTCCCACGAATAAACGTCAACTGCTGTCGCATGTCTTGGCTGTTTGCTTGGATGGGGGGAATCAGAGGAGTGAGGAAGGAGCTGGGATTGTGTATCACGCGCTTTGCGTTCAGCTAGGATGCTTCCCACACCACTGTGACCCCCAGGCACCACACGGTTTCTGGCAGAGGTGCCTAGACTCCTTTGGCCGGGGCGGTGCTGTGACTTCACCAGGCCCCTGCCACTCAGAGAAGAATCTTGCCCACCTGCTTGGCAAAACCTTGGGAGTGAGCCGAGGGGAACAATGGGCTGGTGGGGGTCACGTTGGACAAAGAACAGGCTGTGGGAGTTTAGTGTCCCTCAGTACCAACTTTGGGGGGCCCCTGTTCTACTCGGGATTGGGAGTGTGCCCCCTAGTGGCCTACAAGGGCCACCCCTTCCCTCTTCTCTGGGCATTCACAAGCTTACGCACACCCCTCTCCAGATCAGGAAGTCCTTTGCACACAGGAAGTATCTGCCCTGAAGCTTCAGGTCCTGGGGAAAGAATAGAAACAATTAAGAAGTCCTGGCCCAACAGTCAGACCTGTCCCTGGACCTGGCTGTTTCTGCCCCAGCTCCCCCCGCTATGCAGTGTCCTTAGAGCAAGGCTGGATCTTTCCCAGTGCTGTAGGAAGGGACTCATCCCAGGGGAGCTGGTAGGTTGCAAGTCCCAGCTCCACCCAGGTTGAGAAACTGCCCATCCCAGGTCCTGGGCTGTCAGGGAGGGGTAGAAGTTGCTGCATCCAAGATGCCTCTCCCACAGCTCTGCCCTGCAGTGGGGTGACCCCAGGCCCTCCCCCGACAGCCCTTCCTCTGGTCCCCCCAGTTACCGCTCCTACTAGGCTCCAAGGAATAGCAGAAAGCTGTGTAGTTTCTTGCTCCCTGAGGGACTATTTCTCACTCACTAGTGGCTGAGCCCCCTCAGCCACAGGTCCCAGGAGCCTAGCAATGCACACTCAGTCCGCAGCTGGCTCTCCGAAGGTCCTGTCCCTGTCCTAGCTGCCCCCATTGTCACTCCCTTGAGCCTGCTCACCGCTTGCAAGAGCCCAGGCTGAGAGCAGACACCCAACCTGTCTAACCTGTCTGACGTCATCATCTCTCCACCCACCTGGGCTCCAGGTCTCCAGCCGCTCACTCTTCCTGTTCTCAGCTTCCTTCCTCTCAGATTCCTTACAGCTCTGCCACCTGCCAGAACTGAGCCTCCCTTGGCCCTGGCTAACCTAAAGTCGGCCCTCGATCCCTCTCACTGCAGAAGTCTTACTCTCAATGAGAGGAAGGGCAGATCCAGGTGTCTTGAGAGCTGAGGGTTGAGGGCTTTGAGCCAACGTGTAGACCCATCACTTCTGCCCTCGAAGACACTTGTGCCCTCCATGCGGCGCCAAGATGGGGAACAGAGCCGAGGAAGATTATAACTTCGTCTTCAAGGGTGAGTCGGGGGTCCATAAAGAAAGAGGAATACCTGAGAGAGACCCAGGAAGAGAACAACAGAGCCAGAGGGCCCCTTCCTGTTTTTGAATCAATTAGCAGGATCCCCCTCCTAGGGCTCATCATTCCTTCAGATCAGAAAGTAAGCTTAAGGAGTGGGGCGGGGGTGGGATCTGTTTACAGGAGCAAAAGTCCTGGAGCTGCCAGAATGCTCTGCGGAAGTAAACAATGCTGATCACTCCTTAATGGTGCAAGTCGGGCTCTTCTGCCCCACTCCTAACGGAAGCCCCGGTCCCTAGGAAGAGTTAGCCACTGCGGCACAAGAGATGGAGGTGAGACTTCAGAGGGGATTCCCTCCTGAGAAGGAGGGACAAGCCGACTTAAGAGGAAGAAAGTCACCTTTCCGGGCAGCTGTACAGGAAAGGAGAGATAGGAAGATCTATACCATCCAGGGCTGGAGGAAGACACAGGGAAGATATTATGAATTGGGACCAGGGTCTAATAGAATCTGGAGAACTCCCAGCACCGTAGCCTTGTCAGTCTGTCCCTTGGCAGACCCCGTGGGCTCAAATACCAGGAACTGGGTTTAACTAGGCTATCCCTGGAAGTTTGCACGTATCTTTCCAGCTCCTTTATCTCGCCCCTGTGTTTAGCCAGTCTTGTGTTCCCTACCCCCACCTCCACACCTCCTTCAGGGCAGGGTGGACTGGCATCACTGTGATTCCCTGTCCAGCCACTCCACCCTCCCAGCCTCAGCCCCACCCTCCCTTGAGCTGGGACTCTCAGGAGACCAGGGCTTGGGAAACCTGTACTCCCAGCATTTTTCCCAGGAAGGGAGACAGGGTAAGGGGTCACAGTAGCCTGGGGCGGTTCAGATCTCAGCCCCGCCGCTTAGGAGTTATTGCAATTTAGGCTCACTAGAAGCAGACCCGGAGAAGTTTGGAGTATGAGATGTTTATCGTGGCTCAACAGCAGTGAAAGGAAGAGGAAGGACACAGGATCGGGCAGAGAGAGAAGTCACACTGCAAGGCAGGAACACAAAGCCTCGACCGTGGGCGAGCAGCTCTGGGCTTTCCCTCTCCTTGCTTGCCCACTGGGTGCGGCTGCCCAGGAGAGGCATGAGCCCGGGCTGAAGGAGCAACAGCTGAAGGCTGGGTGCTGCCTGCACTCCCTGCAGCGGGGGGCAAGGCCTCCCTGGAAGGCTCATGTGGGCAGCACAGCTCACGTTTACCACACTGGCTGCGTTATCCTGTGCAAGTCACTGAACGCCCACCCCATGTAAACATGGGGTGATCCTAATAGTGGTACTTGCCTTTCGGCATTGTTGTGAGGATTAAGTGAGTTCAGACGTTCAGGAGGGCACCAGGCATACTGGAGGGGCTCAATAAACGTTAACCATTAGTATCTCCATTTTTCAGAGGAGGATGAGACACAGAACAAATAGTTTTCAAAAGGTCGCACAGTCAGTATTCAGAGGCCTGGCTCAGAGTCCACCTCGTGGGAGGGATGAGATGGGGATGAGGTTCCCAACAGCAGAAACACATACAGACACACACTCATGTTCATAAATCCTCTTACCTACACACATCCATACAGCTCCCAGCTCTTCCCTATCCTACACAAATAAGGAATTTTTGAAGTTGGAGTGAGCCTTTGTAGATTTTATAAACAGGGAAACTGGGACCCAGAAAAGATGAGCCACTTGTTCAGGGTCACAGAGTTAGTCAGAGGCTGAGTGGGGACCAGGGCCCAGATTACGCAGTGCCCAGTCCTGGGGCACCAGCCCGCCTTTCCAGAACCACCCTGGGTAGCTCCAGGCCAGTGGATTACGGGTTATATTTAACATCAACCCCTACACTTTAATGCCAGCCCCTAGCTCACTCACAGTGGGTAAGACTGGGCCCTGGATCCTGCCCTTCAACCCAAAGGCTCTTCGTGGCCCCTCTGGTGTATCCTTGTCCATGAAAACCTAAAGGTAAAAGCACCAGCCTACCAACAACAATGGGCTTCCCAGGTGGCTCAGTGGGTAAAGAATCCACTTGCAATGTAGGAGACACAGGAGACCCAGGTTCGATCCTTAGGTCAGGAAGACTCCCTGGAGGAGGGCATGGCTACCCACTCTAGTGTTCTTGCCTGGAGAATCGCATGGACAGAGGAGCCTGGCAAGGTACAGTCTATGGGGTCACAAAAATTCGAACACGACTGAGTGACTAACACTTTCACTTTTCCCCAGCAACAATAATGACAGCGACAGTCTTGCATACTCACTGTATCCTGGGCAATATCTTGTTTACTTCTTGCAACAACTCACAGATAAAATTGTCATTCCCATTTTTTTCATAAGAAAGAGAATAACAAGTTGCTGAAGCCATGCATAACTGGTCCCACCTCCAGTTCCATGGTCTTAAGCATACAAGACTGCCCCTTCCTGAGGATAACAGGATCCTAATTTCTTGCACACACACCCCCATACCTTTCCCCCACCCACAGGTGTGTCAGCTGCCAAACTTTCTCCTCACCCATATTGCTATTCCCACCTCTGCTCCCCTCGCAAACACACACAAACTGCCCGCTTCTCCTTCCAGCTTGTATACATAGAAAAACACACCTGTTCTCATATCCTCTCGCCCAGAAATGTGCACCCCACCCCTCAGAGACCCCCTACCCTCCCTGTTACCTCACAACCCTTGAACGCCACTATCCACAAACAGTCCATAGACATCACTCCCTCACCAAATCCATGAGCTGATTCTGCCATCGTGTTGCAACAGGCCAGGCCAAGAACCCTCGAAGCCCCTCAGCCCGTTTCAGACTCTCATGCCTTCTGCTCTAGGGTGGGTGCATCACGTAGAGTTGGAGACCCTTGTCTCTGCTAGGCTTCCTGTGGCGCTAGTGGTAAAGAACCCGCCTGCCAGTGCAGGAGACTTGAGAGACGCAGGTTAGATCCCTGGATCGGGAAGATCCCCTGGAGCAGGACACAGCAACCCACTCCAATGTTCTTGCCGGGAGAATCCAATGAACAGAGGAGCCTGGCGGTCTACAGCCCATAGGGTGGCAAAGAGTGGGACGTGACTGAGCGTGCGTGAATGGCTTTGCCAGGAGTCCTGGCTTCCTCCTCAGTTTTCTGAGCTACTCCTCTTTTCTGATGGGCAGACCCTCCAAGTTCAGTCCTTATCTCTCCACTCCTTCAGTGGTGCTGATCGGCGAGTCAGGAGTGGGGAAGACCAACCTGCTGTCCCGATTCACTCGCAATGAGTTCAGCCACGACAGCCGCACCACCATCGGGGTTGAGTTCTCCACCCGCACTGTCATGCTGGGCACCGCCGCTATCAAGGCTCAGATCTGGGACACGGCTGGCCTGGAGCGGTACCGAGCCATCACGTCGGCGTGAGCCCCGGGCTGGGGGTGTACTGGGGTGCTGGGGTGCTGGGGAAGTCAGGGTGTACCGTTGGAGGAGGCGTGGAGGAGGAGGAGGCGAGGAAACTCAGCAGGGAGTTCCCTGAATGGGACCGTGTGGCCACCATGGCTCGGGGGAGAAGACATGAGTACTCTGAGCTACGAACAATCTGAGACAGGAAGCAATGATACTGACTGCTGGCGCCCAAAACAGGGGTCATCACCACCACTTACTTGTCTTTACTATGTGCCAGGGAAGGTACAAGACACTTTACACTGGGCATTTTATGTAATCCTCCAAATACCACAGGAATAAGGTGCTATCATGAATTCCTCTTTAGATAAGAAGTTTGTGTTTCAAGCAGGTGAAATTGGGGTGCAGCTGTGATGGGAACATATTTTAGGATCGAGAGCACTCCCCCCCTCACTTCTGCAATGCTTTGTACTTGACAACCTTCACTATTTAACTGCAAGGTGAAAGGCTAGACTCCATAACCACACTTTACAAAACTCAGAGGACACAGAGGAACATAAGCCTCTTGATACTGGACACAGAGGGTCTCCCAGTCAGTGTCAGGCCAAAGATGGGGTGTGGGTGTGGGTGTGGGTGGTGGGGGGGTTGCAGGAAGCAGAAGTCGGGGGCTTTGTGGCTTTATTTATGTATATTCATCCCTCTTGGACTGGTCACTTGACTCTTGCAAGCCTCAGTACAAAGGGAATAATTATATACCACCAGTCTGGCTTCCCTGGTGGCTTAAGAGGGTAAAGCGTCCACCTGCAATGCGGGAGACCTGGCTTCAATCCCTGAGTCGGGAAGATCCCCTGGAGAAGGAAATGGCAACCCACTCCAGTACTCTTGCCTGGAAAATCCCATGGACGGAGGAGCCTGGGAGGCTGCAGTCCATGGGGTCACAAGGAGTCGGACACGACTGAGTGACTCCACTTTCACTTTCTTTCTTTCGGTCTGAAAAAGCGCTATCAAACTTCCAAGAGTGAGACTGGATGCTTAGTAAGGGTGCCTCAGATCAGGGATATTCAACTAGTTCTAGAAAGACGGCCATGAGACAGAAGCGCTGGGGGTCAAGGTGCTATGTGAGGGAGATTTTGGGTGTTGGGCATCCAGGAAGCTAGTTTAACCAGAGCCCTGGTATACATCCGTGGATAGCTGGGGCTAACATCAGAACAAAGACCAGGGGTTAGGAGGGAGGAGGGAGCCTGTGGTTTTGGAGAAGGGAGGTGAGTCTTCAGAGACCGAGACCAGTATCCTTGGAGGGCGTTCAGCATCAGACACAGGAGGTCCGGGCTGCCCTGTGTGCTTTGGGTCTCTGGACTGTACCCTTCATATTTCCCTGTCTCTGGTGCTCTTCTCTGGCTTTTGGCCTAAGAGCTCTGCTCTGAGGTTGGGCTTGATGGCCCTGACCTTGCCTCTGTCCACCCCACTAACCCCCTACCCAGGTACTATCGTGGTGCTGTGGGGGCCCTCCTGGTGTTTGACCTGACCAAGCACCAGACTTATGCCGTGGTGGAGCGCTGGCTGAAGGAGCTCTACGACCATGCCGAGGCCACGATCGTCGTCATGCTCGTCGGTAACAAAAGTGACCTCAGCCAGTCCCGGGAGGTGCCCACTGAGGAAGCCCGCATGTTTGCTGGTGAGAGCCCACCACAACCCAGCCGGACCCCTCCGGCTGCTCTGCCAATGCTCAGCCCTGACTCCCACTGTAGGGCTCTGGCCTGGACTTCCTCTCCAGGGTCCCCCTACCTCCATTCTGTCTGCCTCAGAATCTCCTCGCCTTTCCCCTCAGTGACCCTGTGTCCCTCGGTATATCCCACCCCACTTGCCCTGTCTTTATGGGCAGTTATTCATAGCTGGTTTCAAGGCAGCCCACGTCGCCATGCTCAGAGATCCCAAGTGTGGCAGATGAGCTTTCTTTGTCTCCTGTCACACTTTGCCCAGGAGCCTTCTGGGTTTTTGAGGCAGCAGGATACAGGGGTTAAGGGTGGAGGCTGTGGGGTCCCACGGCCTAGCCCACGTCTCTTGGTGAGTGACTAGATGTGGGACACAATGCAAGTTCTTTGTTGGTTCTCTCTGTTTCTGGGCTACAGTTTCCTCTTCTAAAAGAGAGGAATAGTATTCCGACCTACCTTCCAGCTTGTTTGTAGGTTTAAATGAGCCACACATGCCAAGGGTTTAGTGCATGGCAAACATACATGGTAAAACGTGAAGTAAATATTATTGACCCTTCACAACTAACGGTGTGCTTCCTCTCTGTCAGAAAACAATGGGCTGCTCTTCTTGGAGACCTCGGCCCTGGATTCCACCAATGTCGAGCTGGCCTTTGAGACTGTCCTCAGAGGTAGAGCCCCTGCCTCCATTTGACAGGCACTGCCATCCCACCCTTGAGGCTTCTGTGGGCCGCGGGAGGAACGCAGGCACCCAGCCCTCGCCCGCCCCAGCTGATTCCTCATCCCCTCTGTGGGCCTCCCCAGCCTCCTCAGAGTCTCCCTCATACACCCCTACCCCTGTCAGCTGGAGCTTAGGGAAAGAACCAGAAGGCCACACTCCCAGGGAGCTGAGTCTTAGTCCCACTCCACCCACGTAAGTAGATGGGACCCAGGCGCCCAAACTCCTCTTCCTTCCAGCAAAACCCCCAGTGTTCAGAGAGGGGCACGCAGAGTGTGTATGGGGAGGGTGGGCTCCTAATCTTCGTCTGCCCTGATCACCGCCCTCTGCCTTCACAGAGATCTTCGCTAAGGTGTCCAAGCAGAGGCAGAACAACGCCCGGACCAATGCCATCACCCTGGGCAGTGGCCCGGCTGGGCAGGAGCTGGGTCCTGGGGAGAAGAGGGCCTGTTGCATCGGCCTCTGACCTGCCCCCACTGCGTTCCGGTGCCCCCCAGCCCTGCCAAGCTCCAGGAGCTTTCTCTGCCCTGTTGGTCCAGATGTCAGAGGGGCCAGTCCCCGTCCACAGCCCTGCAGAGCTCTAGGGTCTTCATGTGCCCCTCCCTGCCCCCAGATCTCTATTATTGGTACCCTCCTTACAGGCTACGGCCCTCCAATAAAGCTGTGTTTTATATCAAGCCTGACCATCCTGCTGCCTCCCCTTCATCTCTGGGCCCTCCTCTGAGTCCTTCCCCTTCCCCTCCCCTCATCCCCCCCTACCGTATCCACTGCCCCCCAGGGCCAGCTGTCTCTGGAGTCTTGTGGTCTGGGGACAGTGCCAAGGGGGTGGGAGGTGCCCGCCCTTCCCTCTGCCAACCCCCAGGGCAGGTGGAAGAGGGAGCACAGCATGGCAGAGAGGGGGTATCTGGAAGAAGAGACAAAGGAAACCATCAGCGGGTACCATCTGGTGCCCTGGGCCCTGGTGCCAAGAGCTGAGGTCACTCCAATGCCAGGGGTGAGGGGAGGAGGCAGGGGGATGTTTAAGAAAAGGGGAGTCAGGGCTAACCCAGGCTGTGTGCTGCGGAAGGGATTTTAAGCCTGGGAGGTGGAAGGCCTAAGTCTTCCATCCAGGTTTCTACTTGACCCTGAAGAGAAGATGTGGTGTGTAGGGATGGATTGAATCTGGTGCGGATTGACGGGAGGGTTGAGCTCTCAGCTGGGCCCTTTCTCTGTCAAGTCCAGAAGCTGGCTTTCCAAGCAAGGTCTAGGTGGCCCTGCCTCGCCTTCCCCTGTTCTGCAAGGTACGGTTGAATGAGGTCTCCTGGTGCCCCAAGGAACAGAAGGAGGTAAAAGGAGAGAAAAGAGGGGTTGAGTACTTGGAGACCCAAGTAGGAAGCTGTGGAGACCAGACAGATAGGAGCCATCCACTTCATGCAAGGTAAGCAAGGTCACCCAGAATGACACTAGAGAAAACCCCACTCACCCTAACGTGGTTCCGACCAACATGCCAAGAAAGAAGCCTGAGCCTTAAGTAATAATACTTTTAATAAAATTAAGTTCTTAATAGCACATTTAATACATTAACCCTCCCCCTTCTTGGTTTCTCTGCATTTTGTGCAACATCACTTTGACTTGATTATTCATGGGTCCGTTCTGTTTCCCGCCTTTATTTTGCTTTTGAAATGGTTTTCCTGGTGGATTTGTAACGTGTCTTCACTAGATGCCTCAAATTAAGTCTGACCACAATCCTACTCTACTTTCTACAGTGGAGAGACCATTCCCCTGCCCCAGGGCTGTCTCCCCCCACCCACCCTACCCCACCCGCACCCTCGAGTAGGGAAGAGGAAGCCCTCCCCACCCCAGACGCTACCTTCCCAAACTAGCGGGGTTCTTAGGACAAAAAGAGCAGGGGAAAAGTCTGTCCCTGGGTGGGGTGAGAAGAGTAAATTGGGGAGGAGATATGTTTGGGGTCTAGGGCCAGGGAGGGGCATGACAGAGTCATTAGTGTCATGGAACTTCTTGCCAAGAGTCAAGAGGCCTCTACACCCCCTTGGACAGGAGCGAGGGTGGGGGGACCAACCTGATTACAAGCTGGGGTTGGTAGAAGGCAAGTGCTTAAAAATTAAGTTGATCTCTCACAAGCAAAAGCCAAGCTCCCCAACTTTCTGTGGAGAGGGTCAGGGTACAGCAGATGACCTCTACCTGAACTCTTACAGATGGCAGTGAACTCCAACAGATGGTTAGGGTTGGGGAGTCCCTGCTGCACCCCCTGACTCTGTACCCTTGGGGGCCAGTTCTCCCAGGCCTTCAAGGACAGCATCTCCATTCCACCCCAGTGGGTGGCAAGTCCTTGGTATCTAAGAGATAATAAAGCACTCCTGCAAATTTGTAAAGCACAGTTCAGCTTTAAAGGAGACTGATTGTGGAGATCATTCTTTCACCTGCTGCCATGGAGGTCAGAAGCTAAGCAGTAGGAAAAAGAATGGGGGACAGATACCCTCCAGTCCCCTTGAAGCTCTGAGAAAGAAAGAAGTGTGTGCGTGTGTGTCTGTTGGTGGAATGACCTACCAGGCTCTTGAATTAATCAGAGGTAGAGTGGATTGCAGTTATACTTCAGGAAGGACTTCCTCAGTTAGACCTGGGAGAAGTTGTCTCTGGAGGGTTGAAGCTGGGCAGTCTTCCTCCTCTCAGAGAGCCCCAAGAGGACAAGTTTGGAGTAAGGGCTGCCCAAAGACAGGGAGCCAACCATGCTCTCCCACCTCAGCTGTCCCTAACCCAGCCCTCCTCTGGTTGAAATGATCAGTGTTCATGCTTTCAAAGACCCTGGGAGCTGAGCCCCTCATCTATTTGTCCTATAATTTAAAAATCCAAGGATTCTTAGAATCAACCCCAGCAGACTGGAAGGAAGCTCCCAACCATAACTAGCAACCTGCTCCACCCTGATATCTGAAGATGGGGGGGGGGGGCGCTCAGGGTGGACTCAGCCACTTCCCTCCTCTATTTTCCTTTTCATTATGACTTTTATACATTCTACTGGACCCAGGGGCCCTCAATGCTACTAAACTTTAAGCTATCTGAATATCGTCTACTAAGTAACTAGTAATTCTTTCTCTTTGTCTCTAGGATTATATGAAATAAATTTGAATTATTATTATTATTAATTATTATTATTATTTTGTAGTATTCTTTTCTTTTAAACCCCTCGGTTTTTCTTCTCTCTCATTTTTGGTTAAAAAAAAAACAAAAAACTATTTCTCTTAAATCTCACACCTCTCTGAGGGTTCCCATAGGCCTGCTAGGCCTCAGTTCTGGACTTCCCCACCTTACTTGCCCCTGGGACCGGACAGGGGAAGGGGGGGGACACCCCAGGATCCTCAGTCCTACTGCTTCTTCCTTTCTCCTTAATCCCTTTCTTTGTTTGGCTCTGCCAGCTCCCCCAAAGGGGAGGGGGAGAGGGAGGGGGAGCCTTGGGGGTGAAATCCAATCTACTTGGAGGGCCCCAGAGGGACCAGGTTCCCCTAGCCCCTGTCTCCACAAGCCATCCCAGGATGCTCCCCCGGAAAAGCAAACGACATTCCTCCCCAAAAAAATGTGGGGGAAAAAAGGAACGTAAACCAGAACATATATTAAAAACACTTTTTTAAGATTTAACTCTGAATACAAATGTATTTTTTTTCTTCTTCTCTCCCTACATATATTCTAAACCTTCTAAAGTTTTTTTATTTTTTTAAGGATCACTTTATCATAAAATAAAATATCCTTTTCATATAATAAATTACCTAATAAAAAGTCTTTTTTTTTTCATATTAGCCCAGGTTCTTTGCTACATTTATACGGTAATAAATGCCTTTATTAAAATAGAATATTAAATTATAAAGAACTGCTTTTTTTTTTCTATTTTTGTTTTCTCTCCTCTGTGTTGGTTGCCTATCTCGCTCCCTCATGCTTTCTCTCCTCTATTTTGTCTCTATGTGTTTTGTGTTGGTTTCTAGGTTTGGCTCAATTAGTAAGAGTGGGATTGAATTTTCTGAGCCCCCTAGTGTAACAGTCTTCCGCCTTTGTGGGTAGAGTGGAGAGGGGGAGGGGATCGACAGACAGACATCCCATCTTCCCACCCCCCTCCCCCCCCCTCCCTCGGCGCCCGAGGGGTGCCCATTTGGTTTGGTTTCTATTGTACAGACATCTCAGGATGGCTCACATTGGCGGGAAGGAGGGAAGTTGTCACAGGCCAATTTTCCTGGCTGTGACCTCCTTCCGCTCCCCTCCCTGGCTGGTGGTCTGGAGGGGAAGGCTGAGGAGAGGTGAGTTAATTCACAACAGGAGGAAGGAGAGGAGGAAATCCCCTCTGTGCCCCCATCCCTGCACCCCCTCTCCATCCAGGAAGAATGGGACTCCCGAGCCTCAAGGCTCAGAGATCACTTAGAAGAGTCCCATTCCTACTATATACAAGAATCTCCTAGGACCCCTGGGGACTCCCATCTCCCATCCCCCATCCCCTCCTAGCCCGGCCAGCGGAACCAGGAGGGTGGGAGGCTGGTGATTGCCCCAGGTGAGCAGTAGGGAAGCAGCAAAGGGCGGGCAAGGCCTATAATAATACATGATTCTTAGAACAGGCCCGGCTGCGCCCCAATCCTGCTTGGCTCTGGAGTGACCCCTCTCTGAAGACCAGGTCTCTCCTCAGAGGCTTCATGATTAATTTGTTAACAAGGGTTCAGGTCAGGTCTGGAGAGGGGCGCAGGGAATGGGGCACTGCAAGGGAGGAGGAACCCTGCCTCCCTCCTGCTCCTCAAGAGCAGACACACTACCCTGGCTCTCCCCCTCCCACCACCAGAAAACCCAGCCCCCAAACTGCTCCCTACACGTAATGCCCAAAGATGAGAAAGGTGGAGGCTTGACCCTTTATGTACCCCAGTATTAGTCCCCTCTTCAAATATTCACCGAGAACAGGGATACATTCTATCAAGAACTTGAGGTGTTTCTTTGGAGGAGGAGAAAAGTGGGCCTCTGGATGACAAAGAGGAATTGAGGGGACCATCAAAATGTTTTTTCCCTCTGCCTCTCCCCAGGGGGATAGTGTCCCCAAAGCTGGGCTGGATGGAGCAGGAAGGAGAGGCGAGAAGGGAAGAAAGAGGAAGAGCAAGACAGGGCTGGTTGTGACAGCCAGCAAGGGGAAGCCGAGAGAAGAGCTGGAGGACAGAGCAAAGGAAAGAGGCAAATCCAAAGGGAAGGATGGTGGGGAGGAGAGAGTGGAGGGAAAGAAGAGGAGCACGCCTCTCCAGACTCCTCTAGCCCGGCTTTGTGGGGAGGGGCGAGTTCTGAGCCCTTTATTGATTGACATACTTCCTCCCCTTCCCCCTCAGAAAATCTATTCAGACTTCTGAAAAGGCCCCAACCCCCTCATACTGCTGGAAGCCCAGAACAAATCCTCAGACGGAATACACGGTGGTGGAGGGTCTAAAGGGTCGTGGTTGGAGGTCAGAGGTCAGGACCAGAGGCTTGGGGATTGTTGGAGCACCTCTAGATACAGATGGTAACTCTCCCTCTCCCGTCCCCCATCCCCTCCCTAGAGGAAGGGGTAGTGTGAGTTGGGCGGGCAAGGAGTCAGGATGCCTTAGCGGCCACCTCTGGCAAAACAAGTTTCTTTTAGCTGCTTCCGGATTGAAGGGTGTGTTGAGGTATCAGAGTTGTAACTCTAGTAAAATTTCCGGCCTGGCCCCCCTCCCAACCTTTCCAGGACAGGGGGACCAGAGGCTCTGAAAGTGGCCCCGCCCTCCAGCCACCATCGCCTCCCCTCCCCCCTCCCCAGCAAGCGAGTATCTAAGCACCTTGCCCCTCAAACCACTGATTTGCAAAAGGCCCCAGTGGAAAACAGCTCCAGGAAGGGCCCCTGGGGAGCGGCCCCAGGAGGCCAGGGGCCAGGAGCTTAGGAAAATATTCGGATGGCTTGCGTGGCTGTGATGTGGCAGACGGGACACTCCGGGTCCGTCCTCTCACAGATGCGTACTGCACACTCCATGCAGAACAGGTTGTGTCCGCAGGGCACCAGTGCGGCAGTCACCTCACTCTCGAAGCACACCATGCAATCCCGCCCGCCGCCGGGGCTCCGCAGGCCGCCCCCCCCAAGTTTAGAGAAGCCCTGGAGCGGCTCTCCCGGCGGGCGTCTCGGGAGTCCAGCCAGCTCGGGCCCCGCGGAGGCGGCAGGAGAGCGATGCGCTCCCGGCGGCCCAGCGCGGGCCTTGGCGGAAGACGAGGAGGAGGAAGAGGCGGAAGAGAAGAGCACCGAGGTGGGCGTGGCGTTCTCCTGGCCCGCCCAGAGCGGGGGGCTAGTCTCGGCCACTCCGTAGTACACGTCCTGCTTGCCCACGCCATAGCCAGGAAACAGGTAGCCGCCATAGCCAAAGTCCCCTCCCTGCTCGCCGAGGCGCGGGGCCTCAAAGCCAGAGTCCACTCCGCACTCGCCGATGCAGCCCAGGCTGTTCTGCCGGAAGGTGGAGAGGGGCTTGCAGCCGGAAGGGTGCACCCGCCAGGCCTCGGAGTAGCGGCTATCCAGCGCGGCGTCGGGGCTCCCCGCCAGGAAGTCGTTTTCATTGTTGTACTCGAGGATCTTGCCTGTGCGGACCGCGATGTGCGTTTCGATCTCCTCGCGCGCGCGCTCCACGTTCCCCGGCGCACCGGTGATCTCGAACACCGGGTCGCGGTCCCGGCTTGGCGTGATAATGTACGTGTTGGTCTGCTGCTGGATGCGCTTGATGGTTGCCCCCTTGGGGCCCACTACCAGTCCCACCACGCGATAGGGCACCCGCACACGAATGGTCACTTGGCCGGGCAGAGCAGGCGCCACTCCAAAGGCGGCGCCCGACTTGTTGCGCGAGGCGCGGATCATGGAGAAGTGCTCAGCCGCTGAGATGATTTCCCGGCGGGCTGTGGCCACGTCCTCCCGCCGCCCAGTCACCATGAACACTGGCTCCTCGCCTCGCACGGGCGTCTTGATGTAGGTGTTGGTCTTGGCCCTCAGAGCCTTAATCTTGCAGCCTGGGATAGGGAAGGGAAGAGAGAAATCAACTCACAAGGCAAGAAGGTTTGTGCTGGAGCCAACAAGCTCCTGCTCCTACTCCCGATACCCAGCCCACCAGGAACCTCTATCTACCCCTAGGAAACCCTCCCCCCCTACTCTAACCAGAACAATTCACTTACTGTATCTTAAATCTATCCAGGGTATCTATCAGCCACAGATTGCAAAATGTCACAACTTTCCCTTGAATTCCATGTAGGACCTCCAAATTCTCTTTGAAACCCTGAAACAATCACTGACCTTCCCAGACAAGCTGCTCATCTACTCACTAACTCCTCGACATCGATTAGCTGTTTCCCCCAATTTCTCTCCTGATTTCTGGTTACTCATACTTCCAAGTCGCTCAATCACCCACCCTTCCCTGCAACTGCGAATTCCAGTCTGTCACTGACCCTGATCTTCCCTCAGAAGCCTACAGCCTACTCCTCACTTGATCTCCATGCATTAAAAGTGTCTTCCAGTCTACACTGGGACTGACCCGCATCTGCTCCCATGCCTTCCACCCATTAGTGTCTCTCAGCCGGTCCCAAATTCACAGCAAGTTTTCAGCAACTCATGGAGTGTGGGAGGTGAAGAAGGGTCTGAGAATCAGTTTTAGGGAGGAAAGGAGGATAATGACGTGTGAGGGACACAGTGCCTGACCTCATGGACACTCCTGCCACCCTGTCCTCTGGGGCAGGAGAGCCAAGATGGGCTGTGGGCTGAGTAAGGCGGGGGAGAAGGTGTTCTCAACCCATACTCCTGCTTTGAAGAAGGAGTGGGTAAAAACTGAGAGGCTGAGGAGAGAGGCAGGAAGAGAAAGGAGAATGGCCCAGACAAAGAGAGACAAAGAGGGAGAAGGGGAAAGAGAAAGTGAGGGAGGCTGGGATGGCCAGACTGCAGTCTAAAGGTGGCAGACCTTGACGGCTGACTGGACAAACCTCTCTCCTCCTTTTCCGATTCCCTATCCCTGCCCCTATCTTCACACAGAACCTCTGAGACTCACATGTTTTCTCAAAGCACACATGCTACATGTGTGTGTGTATACATGCACACACACAGACACGGACCTAGAAGCCGCTATGCAGCTTGCCTTTATCTAAACGTTATTTCTGGTGCAAGTCTAATGCACACTTTCACATACCCCTCTCCCCCATACACATGGATTCCCTGTGTTTCATCCTTTCATCCAGCCCACTCTTCCATCCCCATCATTCCCAGGACACACGCAGTACATTCCTATACACCCCTGCCCACAACTTTTGCCCCCATCCACATTTAGACATTCATACCTGTCTCCAGATACGCACTTACAGTCCCCTTTCTCACTCCCCAACCAATGCCAGTGGTCCTAGTTTTCTGACTCTGCCTAACCCTCCAACCATAGGCCTGAGGTGAGCTCATCTTTTTTTCCCTCTCCTTCCTCCACTCCAGATGGCTTCTTCTCCAAACCTACCAGATTGGCATGTGGGAGGAGAGAGTGGGTTGGGGGCAGCTCTCCTCACCTTCAGGAGACCTTAGGAAGGAGAATCTGCTCCTCCCTTTTTGTCTTCAGACCTCTTGGCAGTTGAGAAGTCCTACCTGTTGTCAAGCCCACATCCTTGCTGCTTTAATATCAGTAAATGATTGGGAGGCATGGGGGGTGGGGGAAGGAACAGTGAAGGCCCTTCTACAACTTCTAATTGCATGGCATCTGATAGGCACCTGGGTTCTGGCTCTAAGTTTTGGGCCCCTAAACTTACAGGAGAGCTGTTATAGGTGTCTTTGGGGACTGGAATTGGGGCGAGGAGAACAGGCCAGGTATAAAAGTAAGGAAAAAGCTAGAGGCCTAGAGATGCAGAACGGGTAGCGGATCTCGTCCTGCTCCAACCCTGAAGAAGCATCTCTTGAAGGGAAGACCCACTTGGCTTCACCTTCCTAGAGGTCAAATAGAGCACCACTGACACCACAGCAGGAGAAGGGAGGTTAGACAAGAAAAAGGACTTCCATTTCCTTAAGGAGTGAGGAGGAGGCTTGTCTTCTCTGAATAGGAGAAATCCCCCTACTTTTATGAGAGACAGGCCCATCTGATGCGGAGGCAGAAGAGGAAAGAATGACTCCATGAAATTCCGGGGCCTCCCAAGACCACCCCCGCACCCAAGAAAAGATAACAGTGTCCCCACCCGATTCCAGGGCTCTGGGTCCCTAGTTTCTGACAACAAGAGGAAATCCAACTTTTAAAACCAGAAATCCCAAGAGATGGGGTGCCCCAGGGGGATGAGGGCTACGCCGGGGAGTGGCATCTTTCCCTCCTCCATTCTGGATCTCCCAGCAAAATCCCCCCAACCCCCCACACTTCGGGTAGACGAGGTGTGATGTGGAGTAGGGGCCCCCCTGACCTGCCTCCCCTCCTCACCAGCCAGCAGCCGGCCTCCTGCTTCACTCCCAGCCGGAATGCAGCTTCTCTATTGTTCCCCACTGTGGGACAGCTCCTCCCCTGCTCCTCCCCCAGCCCACACCTCCCCAGTCCAGCCCCCTTGCAATTTCCAAATCCCACCCCCCCCCACTCCCCTTTGGGAGACTGGGAGAGGGAAGGGTCCCCAGGATCCCGTCTGCTCAATCTGGACCCTTACCAACATTCCCACCCCCACCCGCCCAGGGATGCTGGAGCAGAGGAGGGTGTGGTATCAGACACTCTACATTGGATTAATTCTGTACCCACCCCCCCCTCCCCAACAACACACCCAGACCCATGCCCTCCAGCAAATCTCCAGGTGACGGTTCCTCACCCCTCAGCATGCCCCTTCCCAGCCAGTCCTACTCTCTCACTACCAGAGACCCTTCTCCAGGCCTCTGGCCCCTTGCCGTGGCCAGCCCAGAACAAAAGCCTGAGAGGGAGGAGAAGAGGTCCACACCGGGACGTGGCACTTCGCTGGAGGCACCCCTTCCAAAATCCCATAGACCATCCAACTTTAGTGTGCGGGTGACCACGGGACTCCCTCCTCCCAGCAGCCCCCCTTCCCCACCTCACCCCCAGGCTGGGACCCTCCCATGAGCCACACCCCCTTCCATTCCTACACTCAGCCCAACAAAGAGACAGATACTCAGTCTGCCTTCCCGGGCCAGGTCTCCCCCAAAGTCTGTAACTCCAGGTGGCTGGGGGTCCCAGGGGTGCCCCCTCCCCAAACCACTAGTAGATGCCGTAGTTGGGGCTCCTGAATAACTCTTTTGCACATTCGGCCAGTTTTTCTGGCTACGAGTGGACACCCCCTCCGGACAGCCTCCCCGGATTGGAAAACCGATCCCCCTCCTTTTTCCCTCTCTCCGAGAGAGGATATTTCTTTGTCTAAGGGCAGAGCCCTAGGGAAGGAAGGATCTGGAGGACAGTTCCAACTAGGGGGTAGCAGGGAACTTTGAGGCACTTCGGAGTCAGGGTAGGGGGCGGGTCCCCCTTTGTGGGGAAGGGACTGAGCCAGAGGCGGGCAAGGAGGGAGGAAGTGAACTTTCCCTGCTAGGGATGGGGTGCCCCCCAACTCCAGCCCCTCTCCGCGGTCCCGGTGCCCGCTTACCTTGCCTGCCCACGATCTCTGCCACGTGCTCGGAGGTGGGCACTGGTACACACTCGGTGGTGTTGCTGCTGCCCTTCAGGCGCAGCTCGGCCTCTTTGTAGAGAGCGCAGAGCTTGGCGTCGCTGGCCCCTTTGGGGGCGGTGGGGGGCTGGGGCGTCTGCGCCGCGGGGGCCGCCGTCGGGGCGGCCGGGGGCGCCGCGGGCGGCGGCGGCGGGGCCGGCTGCGGGGGGGCGGCCGGCTGCGCGGGGGCGCCGCCCCCCCCACCTCCCCCGTCCTCGCCCGCCGTGGAGGCGGGGGGCTCCCCCAAACCCAGGAGGCAGAGTTGATCGAGAGCCAGCTGAAGGGCGCGCTCGTCTTCCAGCAGCCCTCGGTCCTTAGCGCTTCCCCCGAAACATCCTAGTTCTCCAAAGCCCCCATTTCTTTCCATTATTCCAGATACCACTAGACTAGGCATGGCGAAACAAAAGCTGGGGGAGAGAGAGAGAGGGAGAGAGAGAGGTGGTGGAAGGGAAAAGGGGAGAGAGGAGGGGAGGGGAGAGGAGAGGAGGGGGGTGTGTGGGGAGGGGGGAACAAAGAACTGGGGAGGGGGGAAGAAAGCGAGATAGAAAGATAGACCCTCCCTCTAAGCCCCCCTCCCCAAA
Organism: Capricornis sumatraensis; assembly: GCF_032405125.1. Taxonomy (NCBI): domain Eukaryota; kingdom Metazoa; phylum Chordata; class Mammalia; order Artiodactyla; family Bovidae; genus Capricornis; species Capricornis sumatraensis. The sequence continues at coordinate 116,084,700 of NC_091070.1, read as the reverse complement.
CACCCTGTAACCCGACTCCCCTCGCCCCAGCCCCCGGGGTGGGGGTGGGGGGATAGAGAAGCAAAACCGAGAAAGCAGATCTCCTCTCCTCTCCTCTCCGGGGGTGACGGGGGGGCGGGGGGCTGCGGGATCTCTGCCCCCACCCCTCCCGCCTCGGTCCCGGGAGTCTCTAGACCCCACCGTCCAGACGCCCCCCTTAGGCTCCCGCACCGAGCCCCAGTCCAGGAGCGGCGCTCAGTGGCCCCCAATAGAGCCCAGCCCCTTCCAGCGCTCAAACTCTTTTGTTTTAAATGAACTGGATGGAGCAGCATGGAACTGACGGGAGGGGGGCGCGCCGGGGGCGCCCGGGGCATGCCGGGAGTTGTAGTTTCCCGCCCTCGGGGGCGCGGGGACGAATTCCCTGACCCGAGGAAGATAGGGATGTGCCTTCGGTCTTTACGCTCTGCTGGGAGGCGAAGCTGGGGGTGGGAAGGCAGTCGAGGTCCCTCATTTTTAAAGAGGAAAGGAGTCAGTGTACAGAAACGGAACGGGTTGAAAACAGGCCAATGGAGTGTGCCCCCCTCCCAAAACGGGCTCCTTCGCGATCCCGGCCAGTCTTAGGTCCCTCTTTCTTATGGTAATGAGGCGGGGGGAGAGGGCGGGGAGCTGTCCCGGCTGGGCCACTGCGGCTTTCTCTGGCTTTCTCTCCCCTCTTCCCCCTCCCTGCCGCGCTCCCTCTCCGCTCTCCGCTCCCCCCTCCCGTTCTCCCAGAGTCGATCCCGGCTCCGGGCCGCGGGCAGAGGCTCTCCGCAGAGCAGACAAAGCCCGCAGCGGCGATGCGTGGAGAACACGGCTCTGCGCGCTGGGGGGTGGGGGTGGGGGGCCGGGATGGGGTGCCGGGTTGGAGGGTGGGACCCCCTGGCAAAAGACGGGGTCCCCTCTTCCCCAAGCGGCAAGCCATCCCCCTTCCTCCCTTCCCTCCCCCCAGTCTCGGAGATCAGAGAAGCACCGACTGGGAGGTGAGTTAGTTAACATCCTTCTGATCAGTGGAGGGGAGCTGGGAGGGCTGTGGAGAAATGAGGTGAGGAGGATGGAGGGGTGGAGAGAAGTACGGGACCGAGAGCGGGGAGGCAAGGGAAGTCTTAAAGGCATGATAGGAGTTAACAGTTTCGGGTGAGAGCCACACGAGCTTTGGGTGCGACGGAAGGAGGAAAGAAGACACCGGGTGGAATGGAGACCCAGACTTCCTCAGGCCCGGGCCATCCGTTTAGCTTGGGGGTGCTCTGTTCTTTGGCCGTCACCATCATTCCACTTTGCCTCACCCACCTCTCCCCCAGTGAAAACCCACTAATTCAGCTCCTTTGGCTCTGGAAATTTGGTGAAAGTAAAAATCAGTTTTTAAGTCGTGAATTGGAGAGCTGAGTATTTTTAGGGGAGTTTGTGGAAGTTGGAGTGTAATGCAATCTTTTCTTCTCCCCTTATCCCATAGCTTCGGCATTTCTTTTGTCACCCTTTTTATGCCTGGGTCTTTCCCAGTAAGAGAGAGGATGGCACTGCAACCTGAGGGCTTGAGGACGGACTTTTAAGAAGAACTTCCCAAAAGAGTTTGATAGGAATGGGTGGGTGTTCTTTTTTGGAGTGCCTTGGAAACCAAAAATCTGAGCTAGTTTGTGAGGTAACGTCCTGCTTGGAGGCAGGGGGATGGGGGAACGGAGGAGATGACCTCATAGACCAGGCACTGTGAGGCAGTGAGGGCTGAGCTGCGAAGCCCAGTTCCCTAAATTGATTCTTGGAAAGAGTAAACTTGCACACCAAGGGGAGGGTGGGAGACAGGAGGATCTCGGGAGGGCGTGGGAGTTGGCCTACTGTGGGTCTCTTGCTCTTTGCCCAGCGGAAGATCCAGGGAAGGAAACCATGAGAGAGAAACACTGGAAGGCCCCAGAATTGGGGGTGAGATGCCCTCTGGATCAAAGATTAAACAAAATTAGCAACAAACCTTTTTTTTGGGGGGATTAAGTGCTCCCACCTCTAAGCAAGAGTGAGAGAGGAAGAATTGGAGAGATGAGACCTTTGGCTGTTCCCTGCTCTTGTCCACTCTCCTACCCCAGGAACCCAGGCTGGGGGACCTGGGAGCCGTGGGGGAAGCCTCCCGCTCTGTGGACAGGTGACTGTTTTGCACATTATCAGAAATCGCAGACAGTTGTGTAGGTCTGACCGTGTGCCAGGCACTTTTGTCACCAGCTGGTCGAAGCCTTCCTGTCCCCACCAAAATGAGATTCCCCCTAGACACCCATTCCTGAATTCTCCCTGCTTCCACTTTCCTCCCCACTCAGCTAATTAAAGCAGGAGGTTAATGATCAAAGAAGCCTTGGGGATCTGGCCAGGGAGGAAAACAAAGAACAGAAACAAGTGTAAGTGAGCGGGGAGGGGGCAGCTGCTGAATGCAAAGAGGCAGACTAAAGAGGGGGTAGAGGAAGGGGCAGTCCCTGCTGGACCCCCTCTCACTGATCCAGCAAGGACTAATCAGCCCCCCGGGGTGTATTCATGTGCCATGGGTCCACCCTCAGGCTCCCATTGACTCCAAATATCCAAGGCAAGAGAGGCACTTGGCACCTGGAGGGCAGGCTGTGTGTGAATGCACTTAGGTCTGGGGCATGGGTGTACACAGAGGTGTGTGCCTCCAAATTGTGTGGGGGTACATTCACCTACAGGGGACCTGCCAGAGTGCAGCAGAGGGGGTGGGGCGTGCACCTTGAGAGGGGAGGGCTTTGTCATTGTTACTGTTTGGCTGAGGGGCTTGTGAGATCTTAGTTCCCTGACCAGGGCTCAAACCTGTGCCCTTGGCAGTGAAAACTCAAGTCCTAAACCACTGGACTGCCAGGGGGTTCCCTATTCTGAAGTCTTTAAATGACTTATTTGATGAGTCCTTTGAAATGGCAACCCACTCCAGTATTCTTGCCTGGAGAAGTCCATGGACAGAGAAGCCTGGCACTACAGTCCACGGGGTTGCGAAGATTTGGAAGCGACTGAGCGACTAACACCTCCGCTTTCTTTCTTTCCTCACTTCCGGAAGTGGGTGGCCTCCTTTATTCAGGGGACTCCCCTCATCCGCTGACATATTGGCCAAGCTGTTTCTGTCCAGCAGCTCCCATTCTCCTCTCCCTCTTCCTACCCAGTCTATTTATTATATTATTATTTTTAGGTCGGGTGGGGGCTGCACTGGATCCCCATTGCTGCTCATGGGCTCTCTCTAGCTGTGATAAGCGGGGGCCCCTCTTCGTTGCAGCGCCCAAGCTTCTCACTGCAGTGACTTCTCATGTTGGGGAGCGCCAGCGGGTTCGGTAGTTGCAGCACGCAGGCTCGCAGGCTCGGTATTTGTAGTCCTAGAGCAGGAGCTCAGAAGTTGTGGCGCGTGGCCATGGTTGCTCGCTGGATGTGGAATCTTCCCAGACCAGGGGTCAAACCCGTGTGCCCTGCATTGGCAGGTGGCTTCTTACCCACGGCGCCACCAGGGAAGTCCCTGCCTACTCAATCTAGAATTACGACCATGAGGACCGAAGGCCTTACTTAAACAATTTTGCTTGGAAATCGACAGCTATGCCCACCCCTCCCCATCCTGCACTCTGCCTATGACCAGAAAGGTGGGTAGGTGGCATATGTCCCCTTCAGGACCTTGGAGGACAGGACTGTGTGTCTCACCTTTGTCATTGTGTCCCACCCTGGTCTCCCAGTGTCCAGCACACAGCCCTACTCCGAGCAGAAACTCTGTAAGGGTGTGGTGAGTGAAACTGCACATTCCAAGCATCATGGTGTAAGAGGAAGGAGGTGGCCTCTGGAGCCAAGAGCACTGCTTGTTATGCTTCTTGGTTATTTATTTGTTGGGTCGTGGCTGCACTGGGTCTTCGTTGCTGCACGCGGGCTTTCTCTAGTTGCAGTGAGTGGGGGCCACCCTACTTCCCGTTTGCGGGCTTCTCACTGCACTGGCTTCTCTTGCTGGGGAGCACGGGCTCTAGGTGCACAGGCTTCAGCAACTCCAGCATCAGGCTCCGTAGTTGTGGCTCGAGGGCTCTAGAGTGCGGGCTCGGTAGCTGCGGCACACGGGCTTAGTTGCTCCAAGGCATGTGGAATCTTTACGGACCAGAGGTCGAACCCATGTCCCCTGCATTGGCAGGTGAATTCTTATCCACTGCATCACCAGGGAAGTCCCTGTTATGCTTCTTGAACAGTCAATAACTGCTGCGCTTCGATTTCCTCATCTTTCAAATGGAAATAATAAGCCAAGTTCCTAGCACAGTGTCTGGCTCATTTTAGATGTTCAATCAATGCTAGTTTGGGGGCCCTGGTTGGCAATTGACTTTCGCTAGACTCTGGTCTTCATTAATTAATTTTAATGCGTTCATTCAGCTAACTACTTCCTATTGAGTTCTTAGGATGTGCCAGGCGCTGGAGGAGATCCTGACCCACTGTGAGTCACCTGAAGTCAGTTCTGGATCTAGACTTGCAGAAATAAGATCATCCCAAACAAACAAACAGAGAGATCCAAACATAATTCCTGTTGAGCCCTGGAATGCAAGCCAACTCTATATATGTCTCTCTCACACACACACGGCCTCAGGCCTGTGGAAAGAGGCCCCTATGGAGTTGTTGAGTTGGCGCTACGAGCATGTGTGTCTGTGTGCAAGTTGTGTATGTGTGGGTGGGGATGTGTACCCACAGGTCTGGCTGCAAGGCAGGAAAGGTGACCTAGTTGAGAGTGGGGTGGCCCAGAACTCCAGTGGAGGCTGGAGGACAGGGGTGGGATGGATGGTCCGGACTGTGCTTATCTCTGTGCGTCTATGTCCCTTTTCTAGCAAAACTGGGCACCTGTTATTGCTGTCCAGGCACCAGGTATCAAGGGATGGGGCACAGACCTGATGCCGCCCCTCCCTTGTCCTTTTCTCAGAGCCCCTGGGGAGGGAGGCAAACACAGGAGGCTACCACCAAGGCTGCCTTTCTAAGCTGGCTGGTCCTTACAGAGGTTATCTCACCTGTGTATCCCTGCTACACTCGAGAAGCCACCTCCATCGGTCCTACTGAACCTCCTCTACTGAACTTTATGGGGTTTTTGTTTTCTTTTCTTAATATTCCTCCCTTATGGGAAGTCTGCCTTGTGATCTAACATCATCCTTCCTGCTGAGAGTGCAGCCGGTATTCCCTCTGTTGGGTGTATTGCTCAAATACAACCAACTCATTCATTTCCATCAGGGAGAATGTATTGGGTAAAATTCTGTTGTAGGACACACAAAAGAAATGGCAGGCTTGCTCTCTGCCCACAGAAAGACACAGAAACTAGCCTATCTGACCCACAGAACATGGCCAAACAGGAATAAATGTGAGGGCAAAACAGCCTTTGGGACTTGGAGGCCTGCAGAGTTTGGAGGAGAAAGGAGGCCACTCTGGGTCCTCCGCTGTGGACCCAGTCTCCAAGGGCTTTGCCGCCCAGCCTGAGGTTTGGACTTGGACAGACAAACTCCTCTCTGTTCCTCCTTCACTACCACTCCGGAACTCCCCCCAGCAGGTCGCCTGCCCTCTCTGATTTCCCCAGGGAGAGCAGCTCAGAGGGGCTGGGGCAGAGCTAGGGTCCCCCAGGACAGCTGGCAGATAGAGCCCCACTGGGATTCAGGGTCGGACCCAGGCGTCCCAGAGGCGGGTGATACCGGAGCTGTGACAGTTGGTCCCCAGATTCCTCACCCGGTGGCGCCAGCTCTGGTTTCTCAGGCTGAGGAGGGGGAGGGGCACCTGGTGCCAGGCAGGGCTGGGTGTTCTCTTGGGGCAGGGAAGGGGAGGCAGGAAACATGTTCTTGGTAGATTGTTGGGGAAGGATTTTCTCCAGTGCCCTCTCTGTGGCAGGCACTGGGCTGGATACTAGCAGGTTGGTACTGAAGCATAAGATAGCATCTGGCACAGGTGAATGAATGGATATAAAAGACATATTCACTGTTTAGAATGTCATAGGTGGACTAGAAACTGAATGAATGAGTGAGTGAGTGAGTAGATGAATGAATAGATTTAGCAGTTGTCTCATGGCCTTATTTTACAGAGAGCAAGAAAACCACGGCCGAGAGAACCCAGGTCCTGTGACTTGCGCCTTCTATTTCATCATGCTTCCTTTTTCAGGAAAGGGAAGAGGAAGTTTGAGAGGGGTGGGAAGGGACTTTCTATTTCCCGAGTTTTCTTATTGCTAGGCTCTTTGCATTTACAGACTTGATCTCATTTCTCGATCTCATTTAATCCTCTTCACATCCCTGTGAGACTGGAATTGCCATCTCTGCTTAGCGTCAGGGACCTAAGGGTTGGAGAGATTAGGTAACTTGCTCAGGTCACACAGCTGGTAAATGGACACCCCAGTGTTCAAAGCCAGATTTGTCTGACCCCAAAGTCTAAGAACCCAGAGGTAAACAGTGATACCCAGTGAGTAGTCTGGAGGCCAAGGAGAGTGATCACTGACCAGAAGAGGCTTCCTGCATGAAGTGGATCTGGAGTCCCTGAGGATGAGAGAGGTTCATTCAAAGCGAAAGGACTGGAGGGATGGCTGAAGACTGATGCTAGAGGTACTCAGGAAGCTTGCAAGTTGGACTAGTGGCCAGCTTGCCTGGATTCTGAGCAGCAGGGGACAGGGGGAGGAAAAGCGTCTCTGAACTTTGGCCACGAGGTGGCGCTGCAGACCAGCTACCGGGAGCAGCTCCAGGGTGGGCTTGGACACCAAGGCCCAGAGGTTTCTTCCTGCCCAAGCTAGGGCTCTGTGCCCAATCCTGCCTCGTCAGGTGTCATCTCCAGCTTCCACTTTGCCCTTTGCTGGCAGGGCATCTAACATATGGGAGATAAGGTTACCAGTCTGATGAAAAAGCCAGGTGGCCACGACCTGGGCATCCACATGGTCTGACCAGCTCCCCAGGTCATCCTGAGCCCTCTCCACTGCTCAGGACTGGTTCATGTCCAGTTGACCTTCTGAGTCCCTGGAAGACACTGTTTGGGGCCAGGCTAATCAGACATTTGAGTACCACCGACTTGGATCCGAAGGGGAATAATAATAAAACTGATAAGGAGATATAAGTTTTCATCCAATAAATACATATTGAACATTTGTTGTGTCAGGCACTGTTCCAGGTGCCTGGAGATATCACTGAACCAGACAGACCAGCTCCTCACTCTCATGGAGCTGATATTCTGTGGGAGAGGGGAGATAGAGAATAAGCAAGTAAATCATGTAATTGCTGGTAGTGGTAATCACTGTGAGGAAGAGCAAAGCAGGATATCGGGGTAGAAAGGTGAGGTGGCTGATTTAGAAAGGATGGTCATGTTGTGAGAATTTAGCTGGGCATGTATACCAGCACAGTGCCTGGTGCTGACTTAGCAGTGGTTACTGTTATCTTCTTCCCTTTGCTTCCTCTTCCTCTGTCCCACATTCTCCCCACCTTCTCCCAGCAGTCCCCCCAGGGAAAACAGGTGCTGGCTTGGAATCAGGAGTCCTGAGTTTTTAGTCCTGGCTCTGTGACAACAGTCCAAACCTGCTCCCCCGTCCCCTGCTTCTGGTAAATGACATCACCCTCCACCTGGTGGCTCAAGCTATCTATGATTCCTGTCTTTTCCCTAATTCCTCCCATCTAACCCATCAACAAGTTCTGTCAACTGCGCCCCAAAACATTTCCCAAATCCATCAACTGCCACTGCTACCCTCCTGATCCAAGTCATCATACTTTCCTGTCTGCAGTAATCTCTTACCGGTCTCTCTTCTCCACTCTTGTCTCCCCTGCCCCTTCAATCCATGCTCCACAAGGTGGCCAGAGCGATCATTTAAAAAAAAAAAAAATCTGATCATGAGACTCTTCTTCTTAAAGCCCTTTATCAGCTCCCTATTGTCATTAGATCCAAGACCAAACTCCTCGGCATGGTTTGTGCTGTGCTCAGTCGTGTCCAGCTGTCTGCATCCTCGTCAGCTGGAGCCCACTAGGCCCCTCTGTCCTTGGGATTCTCCAGGCAGGAATACTGGGGTGGGTGGCCATTTCTTTCTGCAGGGGATCCTCCCAACCCAAGGATTGAACCAGTATCTCTTGTTCCACGGCATGTGGAATCTTACAGAATTGGGGATTGGACTCGTGTCTCCTGGATTGGCAGGCAGACTTACCCTAGAATTGAGCCACCAGGGAAGCCCTCAGGTGGCTTACTTAAACCCCCCCTCTTTTTTTTGGCTATGCAGCTCGTGGGATCTTAGTTTTCTGATCAGGGATTGAACCTGTACCCCCTGCATTGGAAACACTGAGATTTAACCTCTGGACCACTGGTTTAGCCCCTAGTTCCCTCCCTAGTGTGTTCTAGAACATCCTTCACGTTCCTCCCTCTGCCCAGCAGTCCAGCTGCTCCTGCCCTTCCTCCCTCCACCCCAGCCACATGGGCCCTCTTTCAGGCTTTCAGCACAGCTTGTTCTGCCTGTCATCCAGCTTTGGCCTGGGCTGTCCCATCTACTGTTCCCTCACACTTCACCTGGCTCATACTGGTTCATCTTGCGGGACTCAAATTACATGTTATTTTCACCGGGAAATCTCCCCTGGTCATTTTTGGGGATGTCTTACCATTGATCACACTATATTGTAACTGTCCATTTACAGTTCTGTCTCCCCAGTACCTGGGAGCCACTTGAAGACAGTGACGGGCTCTAATCCACTCTTGTATTCCCCGCACCTGTGCCTGGCACACAGTAAGTGCTTAATGTTTGTTGCTTAGAAGCGGTGCGTGCTCATCCATCCTTTCCTCTTGAACGGCCTCTGGCCCCCACACCCCACCAAATATTCATCTTCTCCCGCTGTTTTTCCATCGTACCTCCCACCCTCCACACCCAACTGCATCTCTCCCCTGCCCTCCTCACCCCCTACCCTGGCCCTCACAGACATTCCTTATCGGATCCCCTAGGGGGTGATGCTTCAGATACACCCTCACTGGATTCCTCCTCTCCCCAGTGCCTAGTCTAGAACTCATATCCAGCAGGAACTCAATACTGGTGCTAATTCGCTGGTTGTGACTTCTGACTGATGGCTCCGAAGGGGTCTAAGCAGTGTACCCCTCCTCTCGGTTGCTGCTGGTAAAAGGAGTCTTGGACCTGGGGTCCTTGAGAGTACGAAGAGGTGCCCACAGGTCACGTGCCCCTGCCAGGCCCTCCCCCCTGCTACACCTTTTCAGATGCTGTTCTCTCTGCCTCCAGCCCTCTCGCCTCCATCGTCTTATCTGTCTCCCACTCATCCTTCAGAGCTTCGCTCAGGAGTCTCATCCTCCGAGAGGCCTTCCTGGCCATGCTGATGGACGCTGGTGTCCTCCTGAGTCTGCCGTGGCTCTGGCACCCATCCCTTTTGTGGTTATCAGCCCTCAGTGCCACAGCTGGGGTACATGTTCTGTACACTAGTCCAGACTTCAGGTGCCCCCAGGACAAGGGACATGTCTCCCCAAAGTCTAACAGGTGGGGCACTCCATAAAAATTTGTTAAGCAAATGATAAATGAGCAAGCGGAAGAAAATTACTGTATAATACTGAAAAAGTCACTCCTCATCCTTGGGCCTCAGTTTCCTCTTCTGTAAAGTGGGGGCAGGAGAGGTAGAACAGAGATGAACTTGCACACGTTTAATAACGGGTGGGGTGAGGGGAAGCCCTGGTTTGTGGCAGTTGTCGATTTCCAGGGTGTAAATTCTCTCACCATGGCTGATTTCAATGTGAGCAAGGTCTGTTACCAACAGGTACAAGCCACCTCCCACTCAGGACTACAGGTGGGGTGGCTTGGGCTAAAAGGCCTTCCAGGCACTTTCTTGTTTTAACATCCTTGCATAAGCCGCCCCCCCCACCACCCCACCGCCCGCCAGAGCCTGAGGGCCAGGCTGCTCCCCAGTTGTGTCCAGTTTGGGACTTGGCTAGTTGTACCCAGGTTGCCAGATATATCTTCGGCTAAGTCATTTCAGTCGGGTCTCTTGCAACCCCATGGACTGTAGCCCACCAGGCTCCTCTGTCCATGTAAGAATACAGGAGTGGGTTGCCATTTCCTCCTCCAGGGGATCTCCCCGACCCAGGGATCGAACCCGTGTCTCATATCTCCTGCACTGGCAGCTAGGTTCTTTACTAGTAGCGCCGTGTGGGAAGCCAGTTATACCCTTATTGCCACCCTTATTACCAGTTTTCTTGAGGTACTTCCTTGGCCTGCCTGGTGGTAACTCTGCATGCCTCTCCCAGACAGCCTTCCCAGGCTGCTCCAAGCCTGTTGGTTGGCCCAAGCCCTGAGGTCAGACCTGTGCAGAGGGATTGCCTGCCCTGCTCTCCAGGCCGTCTGGCCCCACCTTGCCACACTAACCGGCTCCCTCAGAGCGGGGGCTGAGTCCAGTCTCCATTTTCAGTCTTGCTCAGCCACTGGCCTCTGACCCTGCTGGTCCCGTCTTCCTTCTCCAAATGCGTTTTTTTCTGACCTTTCTCCTGCTTGCCTGGTGCTCTTTTTCAGCCTCCTTTGCTCATCTCTCCTCCTCTGTCCCCAGGGCCAGTGGCTCCTAGGCCTGTAGTTTCCTCCACCTGACACGCACTTTGTCCGGCCTTTCTGCCCAGCTATTCAAGCAGGAGCCCATAGTGTGGCTGTCCTCCACACCTGGGCTACAGGCAGGCAGGTGGCACTACCCACGAGCCCCATGCAAATTACTTAATGTCTCTGAACTTGTTTTCCTCATCCATAAAGTGAAGATAATGGTAGCAATTGCCTCATGGGTTTGACGTGTGATTAGTGGGAGGAGGCATGTAAAGTACTGACGTAGCGTCTAGTGGACAGAAAGTGCTTCATGAATGTTGGTGATTGTTACTCAGGACTTAGCTTAGTCACCCCTGGTTAGGGGCCTGGTTCCCTGTCCCTGCCTTCCAGAGCTGCTTCTTTTGGGGCACTCGTGCCATTTTAATTGCTTGTTCCACGAGGAAGAGAGCTCTTTGGGGCACACAGATCTGTGAATATCTGTGAATGAAGGAAGGAACGGGTGACGTGGATGACTGCTCTGACAAGACACAGAACCAGGGCCTTCTGCCACTCAGGACTAGCCTGGGCACGCCCACCTATAGGGAGAAGGTGGGGCTGGTCCCCCCGGGGCCAGCAGGTGGCGCCAGTGCCCGTCAGTCTCTGCCCGTGGCCACCTCCCTTGCCCTTGCTGGTTTCACAATCCCGCGCTAAAGGAGTTTGAACTGGGCCCCTGACGTAGGAGGTGGCGGGGGAGCCAGAGCTGGGGCTGACGCTCACTCATCTCTCCTGGGCAGACATTTTTCTAGGGGGTGCCCAGCCTCACCTGGCAGAGAGGGGAGCAGAGGCCATTGGGGAAAGGGGCCCTGCTTGAGGGGCTGTGGGCGCAAACCATGAAGCGGGGACGAGGTTGATAGTATCTTGGGCACAGGAATGTGAAGCGATTCAATCAGTGAGTCAAAAGCAGAGATCTAGAAACCGGAGAGAGTGTGGGGGACAATGTGGTGAAATCAATCAGAGAGGAAGGGGAGGCCTGGTTTCTATGACAATCGTACTGTTTGTGGCAAGCTGGGGACTCCTGAGTCCCCAGGGTGGTGAGGAGTGACTCACCGCAGGAAAGGAAAGCTGCAGAGGGCCTGGGTGCTAGGCACCGGATGCCTTGCGGCTCCTGCTTGGTGTTCAGCACACGCTCCCCTGACCACAGCTCCTGGACCTGTGCTCTTTCAGATGCTTCGAGGGGAACTGAGCCCTGACAAGGGGCAGGGCCCTTGCTTCTCACTGGACATGCTCATCTTGCTTGTTGCTCACAACGGCCCATGGAATCAGTGTCAGCCCATCTTACAGAAGAGGAAACTAGAGGAAACTGTCAGGCTGGCCAAAGGTGACTCTAGTGACTCCAGGGTGACTGAAGTAGGACATGAGTGACTGAGTGAAGACTGGAATCCAGTCTAGTCTGACTCTAACCATCCTCGTGAAGATCCAGAAAGCAGATCAGGCGCACGCAAGTTACAGTGTGGCTAAGACCCAGGAGGAGACAGGAGGGGACTCCCTCCACCTCCCCCAGCCTCCCTGCTTGCCCTGCCCTCTGTGAATCCGTCCCTGATTGAGAGGGGGTTTGGCAAAGTGTACAGCCTGATGTGAGCCAGAAACTGCATCTAGCCTGCCTCTCACCATCTTCCAAGTCCAAAGAAGCAGGCCCTAATTCTGGCCATCCAATATCCCCCACAACTTTCCATGTATCCTTGTCTTTGGGGTAGTTGTGTGTGTGTGTGTGTGTGTGTGTGAGAGAGAGAGAGAGACGGTGAGAAAGGTCATCATGTTTGCCCCCTTACTCCCCGCTCCCAGCCCCTGCTAGAGCCGGGCAATTCCCAGCATCCTCTGGCGGCTATCAGGACAGTTCATTCCTTTTTATGTTTCCAATGTATTATTATATTTGTGTTTTGTTTTTCAATCTTTCGGCCATGCTGCATGGCATGTGGGATCTTCGTTCCTCAACCAGGAATGGAACCCATGCCCCCTGTATTGGCAGCATGGAATCTTAACCACTGGACCACCAGAGAAGTCCCAGCACAGTTTCATTCTTGTCTAGCCATGGGGCCCCCAGAATTTCAGTATGAAAGGGAGTATTCCTATCCCATCCCGGGGCCCTCATGACATGCAAGAAGGAGCTCTAGCTCTTCACTATCTCTTCCCTTGAAGCAGAAGGGACGGAGGTGAAAATGCCTTGGAAATCTTCTAGCCCAGTCCACCTGTTTTGCAGAAGAGAAAACCGAGGCCCATAGAAGGGAAGCAATTTCTCCAAGGTCACAGAATGAATTAGTATAGAAGAGAAAACTATATCCCCTGTTCTGTGATCTCAGAAAGAACCTCTTTGAATTTGACGCTGGGTCTTGGAATTGGAGTCAGGCCGAGGAACAGTGGGAGGACAGCAGATTAAATAGAGAAATCTCACATAGTATAGCTTTGTTATTGTTAAGTCGCTAAGTTGGGTCCAATTCTTTTGATACCCCCATGGACTGTAGCCCGCCAGGCTCCTCTTGTCTATGGGATTTCCCAGGCAAGAATACTGGAGTGGGTTGCCATTCTCTTCTTCAGGGGATCTTCCTGACCCAGGGATCGAACCTGTGTCTCCTGCATTGGCAGGAGGATTGGATTCTTCACCACTGAGCCACAGGGGAATCCCATAGTATAGCACTTACCCTCTCTGCGCCGCAGTGATGATATGGAGTGCCCTGCCTCCAGGGTTTTCAGGATGGTGAATGGGATGATCCTTATGAATTATGGGGTGACATGAATGTTGTCAGATTGTCAAGGAAGGCAAGTCATGCGTGGTGGGACTGGAGACAGAGCTGCCCGGGAGGGCAGAGATGGGGGATAAGCCTTGATCCTTACGAGAGCAAGGAACCCAAATGAACTTTTGACACGCTCACTACAAGCAGCAATTCTCTTCCCTGGGGGTGGGGAGAGGTGGGCAGCAGGTTCCTGCAGACCCCAGGGGTGCCCAGAGGCTGTAGGAAGCTGAGCACTAATTAGCTCTAGCTCCCTAATTTGACTTAATTGACTGCTTGTGATCAGCAATTAGGAGGCTCCATCAATTAGCACAGGGTACGTGCCGGCTCAGCTGGGGCTGGTCAGGGCTCCTCTCCAGGAGGCCAGGGAGGCAGGCAGGTGGAAGGGTGGTCCCACGGGGAAGTTGCCTCACTGCCCAGCCCCACATCACCCCTCCCCTGCCCCCTCCGTGAGGGAGGGGCTCCCATCTGGACTGTGGCTTCTCTGCTCTCAGTTTACCCACTCTCACCAGCTTTCTGACCTTTCTGTCTAGAGGAGGTGGTGCCTGGCTGGGCCTGGCTCTGCCACTGGCCCCTTTGCAACTCTGGGGTTGAGAGTGTGCGCTTCCAAGCCAGGTCTATGGGATCTGAATCCCAGCTCCGCCGCTGATTGGTTGTGTGACCCTGGACCCACTGGACTTTGTTTTCTCACTCGTAAAATGGAGCTGATAATAACAGTCCTTCCCATAAAGGGTGACGGTGAGGATCAGGTGAATAATCCCCCTGCTCTATTTAGAACAGAGCCGGGCACCATCAGCACTCGGTGTTAGCTGTCATTGTGATCCCTGCTCCAAACCTCAGCTTCTCCATCTGTTAAATGAAAGACTAAAGTAGTGTTTACCGAAAAATGCCAGGGTTCCACCCTAGACAGGAGAAGGCAATGGCACCCCACTCCAGTACTCGTGCCTGGAAAATCCCATGGGCGGAGGAGCCTAGTGGGCTGCAGTCCATCGGGTCGTGAAGAGTCCGGACACGACTGAACGACCTCCCTTTCACTTTTCACTTTCCTACATTGGAGAAGGAAATGGCAACCCACTCCAGTGTTCTTGCCTGGAGAATCCCAGGGACGAGGGAGCCTGGTGGGCTGACGTCTATGGGGTTGCAGAGTTGGACACAACTGAAGCGACTTAGCAGCAGCAGCAGCAGCAGCCACTCTAGACGAATTACTGAATCAAAATATCTAAGACTCTGGGGGCTGGCAGTTTTGAAAGCTCCCTCTCCCAAGCGATTTACTATTATTAGTTTTTGGCTATGCTGGGTCTTTGCTGTGGCACGTGGGCTTTCTCTAGCTGTGGCGAGAGCGGGCTTCTCCTGTTTCGGAGCACGGGCTCTAGAACACTTGGGCTTAGTGGTTGCAGCACTCAGGCTTAGTTGCAGGATCTTAGTTCCATGACCAGGGATTGAACCCATGTACCCTGTGTTGGAAGGCGGGTTCTTAACCACTGAACCACAGAGGCAGTGTCCCCACCCCCCACCCCCGCCAAGTGATTTTGTTGCCCAGTGAGGGTTGAGACCACTGGGTTTCCTCCAGCCATGACTCCTGAAAACTCTCAAGTAAATCCTTCCCTACCCTCACCCCCGTTCTGGACAGCAGCTCCCTGTCTGTGCCACACAGGACCCTCTGCAAGGCCCGGAGGTGCTGCCACTGAACGGGAGCCCACTACCACCTGTGCGGCCAGAAGCAGGTCTCTCCTCACTCACTTGGACCAAGTCCTCTTCTATAAAGTGAGAATAATGCCCTTGCCCTGCTCACCTTTCAGGGCTGCTCAGAGATAATGTTTCACTAGCGATGGGACCTGCTTCACAGGTAGGCAGTTACATTGTTCATTCCTTCAGTAAACATTTATTGAGGGCCTAGCATATAACCCATCTCTTTTACACACAGTGACGACAGAGGTATGAACTCCTGGAGAGACTGGTACTGAGCCATCAGAAAAGTCAGGTTCTTGGGCCAATCTCTTTTTTTAGCTCCTGCCTGGTATCGAATGAGCCAATGAATGGAAAGAACCTAGATCAGGCCCTGTCACATAGCAAGCACTCAGTAAACAGTAGCTATTGTTACTACTGGTATTGAGACTCGGCTGTGGGCTGGGTGTGGAGAGAGGCCTGGCTGCAGGGCATATGCAGGGAGGCAGCGAGAGGCACGTGGGAGGCAGGCGGGGCTAGAATTAGGTGGTGAAGAGTAGGGTGAATGGAAAAAGTAGAGGGAGAAATAGAGCTTTGGGAGTACCTGTTCAGGAGGGAGATATGTTGAGATGTTCGACTCACATGTGAAGAGAAACTTCTCTGTCCCTATGTACCATGCTGGGTGTCTCAGAATAAAGGGAAGAGACAGACCCACCAGTTCAGTTGGTAAAGAGTCCACCTGCAATGCAGGTTCAATTCCTGGGTTGGGAAGATCCCCTGGAGAAGGGAATAGCAACCCACTCCAGTATTCTTGCCTGGAGAATCCCATGGACAGAGGAGCCTGGCAGGCTACTGTCTGTGGGGTCTCTAGAGCTGGAAATGACTTAGTGACTAAACCACCAGCACCAGACCCACCCAGCCTCTACCCTCAAGCAGTTCCCCTGATGTGGAAAGAGAGGTGAACACTGTCCATTTCATGTGACAAAGGATGTTGGGGGCCTAGTGGGACACCTGACCCCGACTTAGGGACACTCTTGGCTGAGCCTGGAGAATGAGAAGGAGTTGGTCAGAGGGCAAAGCATGTGCCACGCCCCAGAAGGTTAGCTCAGAATAAATGAGAGAGATCAGGATTGCTGGAAGCTAGATAGAGTCAACAAAAACAAGACCAGGAGCTGACAGTGGCTCAGACCATGAACTGCTTATTGCCAAATTCAGACTTAAATTGAAGAAAGTAGGGAAAACCACTAGACCATTCAGGTATGACCTAAATCAAATCCCTTATGATTATACAGTGGGAGTGAGAAATAGATTTAAGGGACTAGATCTGATAGATAGAGTGCCTGATGAACTATGGACAGAGGTTTGTGACATTGTACAGGAGATAGGGATTAAGACCATCTCCATGGAAAAGAAATGCAAAAAAGCAAAATGGCTGTCTGGGGAGGCCTTACTGATAGCTGTGAAAAGAAGAGAAGGGAAAAGCAAAGGAGAAAAGGAAAGATATAAGCATCTGAATGCAGAGTTCCAAAGAATAGCAAGAAGAGATAAGAAAGCCTTCCTCAGCGATCACTGCAAAGAAATAGAGGAAAACAACAGAATGGGAAAGACTAGAGATCTCTTCAAGAAAATTAGAGATACCAAGAGAACATTTCATGCAAAGATGGGCTCGATAAAGGACAGAAATGGTATGGACCTAACAGAAGCAGAAGATATTAAGAAGAGGTGGCAAGAATACACAGAAGAACTATACAAAAAAGATCTTCACAACCAAGATAATCACGATGGTGTGATCATTCACTTAGAGCCAGACATCCTGGAATATGAAGTCAAGTGAGCCTTAGAAAGCATCACTATGAACAAAGCTAGTGGAGGTGATGGAATTCCAGTTGAGCTGTTTCAAATCCTGAAAGATGATGCTGTGAAAGTGCTGCACTCAATATGTCAGCACATTTGGAAAACTCAGCAGTGGCCACGGGACTGGAAAAGGTCAATTTTCATTCCAATCCCAGAGAAAGGTAATGCCAAAGAATGCTCAAACTACCGCACAATTGCACTCATCTCACATGTTAGTAAAGTAATGCTCAAAATTCTCCAAGCCAGGCTTCAGCAATATGTGAACCGTGAACTTCCAGATGTTCAATCTGGTTTAAGAAAAGGCAGAGGAACCAGAGATCAAATTGCCAACATCCGCTGGATCATGGAAAAAACAAGAAAGTTCCAGAAAAAAATCTATTTCTGCTTTATTGACTATGCCGAAGCCTTTGACTGTGTGGATCACAATAAACTGTGGGAAATTCTGAAAGAGATGGGAATACCAGACCACCTGACCTGCCTCTTGAGAAATCTGTATGCAGGTCAGGAAGCAACAGTTAGAACTGGACATGGAACAACAGACTGGTTCCAAATAGGAAAAGGAGTACGTCAAGGCTGTATATTGTCACCCTGCTTATTTAACTTCTATGCAGAGTACATCATGAGAAATGCTGGGCTGGAAGAAGCACAAGCTGGAATCAAGATTGCCGGGAGAAATATCAATAACCTCAGATATGCAAATGACACTACCTTTATGGCAGAAAGTGAAGAGGAACTAAAAAGCCTCTTGATGAAAGTAAGAGTGGAGAGTGAAAAAGTTGGCTTAAAGCTCAACATTCAGAAAACTAAGATCATGGCATCTGGTCCCATCACTTCATGGGAAATAGATGGGGAAACAGTGGAAACAGTGTCAGACTTTATTTTGGGGGGCTCCAAAATCACTGCAGATGGTGATTGCAGCCATGAAATTAAAAGACGCTTACTCCTTGGAAGAAAAGTTATGACCAACCTAGACAGCATATTGAAAAGCAGAGACATTACTTTGCCAACAAAGGTCCGTCTAGTCAAGGCTATGGTTTTTGCCGTGGTCATGTATGGATGTGAGAGTTGGACTGTGAAGAAGGCTGAGCACCGAAGAATTGATGCTTTTAAACTGTGGTGTTAGAGAAGACTCTTGAGAGTCCCTTGGACTGCAAGGAGATCCAACCAGTCCATTCTGAAGGAGATCAGCCCTGGGATTTCTTTGGAGGGAATGATGCTGAAGCTGAAACTCCAGTACTTTGGCCACCTCATGCAAAGAGTTGACTCATTGGAAAAGACTCTGATGCTGGAAGGGATTGGGGGCAGGAGGAGAAGGGGACGACAGAGGATGAGATGGCTGGATGGCATCACTGACCCAATGGATATGAGTCTGAGTGAACTCCGGGAGTTGGTGATGGACAGGGAGGCCTGGCGTGCTGCGATCCATGGGGTCGCAAAGAGTCCAACACGACTGAGCGACTGAATTGAACTGAGATGAGAGTGAGGCAAGCGGCGAGGCTGAAGATAATGAGCAGAGCCTGGGTCAAGGAGGGCTTTACACTCCAGCTCAAGGAATTTGGACTTTATCCCGAATAAAGTCAGGGAGTCTGAAGTCTTGTAGAAACACGCCGAGGTTTACATTTTGGAAAGATGGCTGTGGTTTAGGGAGGAGAAAGGATCAGAACAGAAGCAAAAGTGGAAGCAGGAAGACTGGCCGGAGGCTCCTGCAGTTCCTCAGGCGAGGCCTGAAGGTGTGACATCAGAACCTCGGAGCTGGGGAGCTCCGTGGCGGTCCGGTGGTGAGGACTCCCTGCTCTCACTGCTGAGGGCCCGGCTTGGGGGAACTAAAATCCCACAAGCCGCGTGTCATGGCCAAAAAGACAAAACAGAAAGAACCACAGGAGCTGGATGCGGTGGGCAGAATGGAGAGAGATTCTGGATCCAGAGGACTTTGCGGGGGTTGCTCACCAAGGGAGACAGAAAGGGTGAGGCTGAGGAGGAGGCACAGGGCGGGGCGGGGCTGGTGGTGGGGAGGCCTGAGGAGCTCCATGTGGGACATCCAAGGAGGGATGGCAAGTGTGGGAGCTCAGCAGTCACCCCTGCCCTGGGAACCTTGCACCGCCTCTCCTGAGAGCCGTCTGGAGTGGAAGGGCCCCTCACCTTTGGCCCAGGGCCGGGCTTCCCTTTCCCTGGCCTCTCCTGGATAGGCTGGGACTTCCCGGCCCAGGGACACCCTGGGGGCCAGGCCTGCGGGATCCTCCCCAGCCCACAGGGGGAGAGCCCAGCTCCGGGCAGGCAGTTCTGGGGGGGCAGCGGTGGAGGCGATGAGTTCAGGGAGCTCCGCCACCACTCCCACCTCCTTGGGCCTCTGGCCTCAGCTGTGGCCTCGGCAATGGATTCTGAGGAGCAGGCCAGAAGGCCGCTGTCTGGGCCTGGGCTACACAGGGGCACAGGGCGCAGCAGCCACTCTGCAGCAGCTTTGGCTGCGGCCGTGTGAATGGGCTCACTTCCCTCACGTGAGCATCTCAGTGTTTGGAAGCTGAATTCTCCTTGTCTGAGGTGTTCCCTTGCGGCTAGACTGCCGCACACTGGTCTGCCCCAGCCCAGGACACATCTCCATCTCTAGACGGCTCCTGCGGTGGTGCCTCTCTGCCTTCTTCAGCCCGCCCTTTGCCCTCCCTCATTAAGTATGGTTTCTCTGGGAATGTGACTTGAATGAACTCTTGGGAGAAAAAAAAATCACAGAAATCAGGAAAGGGGGGCCATGGGGAGGGGGCAGTGAGTCATGTTTCCATGTGTATTTTTCAAACTTTCCAACGGGAGTTTGGAAAGCAACACTCTTTCCATTGCCAGCTTGGACCTGGCCCGCCAAGGGTCCCTCTGTCTGTTTCTACAGGGCTGTGCCCCGGCCCACCCCTCAGGTCTGCCTTGTTTCCTGGGGTCCCAACCCCCACTCCCTTTTGGAGGCTCACTCTGTGTGAGCTCTGGGCTCCCGGAAGTACCCCCTGGGGAGGCGCCTCGGTCTCTTCTCTGGTGTCACTCCATAGTGAAGGCCCTCCATCTACCTCCATTTCAGGGTGGACCCATGGGGCCTGCAGTCACTCTGGCCGACCCTTCGACCCTCAAGAACCTCCATCAGCGCCAGGGAGCCTGGGCTCGGAACCGCCCCTCTGCCCCAGCAGCACCCTCTTGGTGCCCTTCCCTCCCCTTCCTGCGCCCCAATTTCCAGAGGGTCTGAACCCACTGACCCCCAAAGAGAAGCCCTGCAGAGCAGAGACCTCACCCTGAGAAGGTGGGTAAAAAGAAGAGAGCCCCTGTTACGTGTCAGGCCGTGAGCCGGGCCCATGGCATGTCTTCTGTCCTGGGGAGGGGTGTCAGGACGTCTCTTCTGCATATGGAAATCGGGGCTCAGCCAGGGCAATGGATGGGAACTTCAAGGAGGCTTGGGAGGTCATCTCAACCCCTTCTTGCAGGCTGTGAGCCCTCCCACCCTTCCCCAGAGCTCTCATCTGCTCCCCCGAGGGTCCTGGGCTAGCGGTCCTCCCCTGTCCCCTCCCAGCTTCTGACTAATTCTTTCTGGCGGCAGTTGTATGCCCAGCCCCCCACTGTGCCCATGCCAGCGACAGCCCACATCACATGGGCCACATCTGGCTCCATTTGAGCACACCCTCGCCTCCTCTGCCCTCCCCCTCCTCTGCCCAGGGGCCAGGACAGGAGGGACTCCTGAGAATCCCTCTTCTCTGGGTCTAGCAGCCCCCAGTTGCCTGCCCTTGCACAGCCTCTAATGGAGTCACTTCTTCCCCGCCTTTCCGCCTCCGCATCCTCTCTTGCAGCCTGCACCCCCTGGACATCTTGACTCCATCCTTCAGCATCCTTTCCCTCACTGTATCCTGACTGCTTGGACCATCCTCCTCTCCAGCCTCCACTGAACAACAGATTGGGAAGGGGAATTTCACAAGGTTTGAGCGGCAGAGATGTCCTAGGGTAGGCGGAAGGCCTGGCAGCCCCGGGATGAACTTGCCCCTAGCCCAGCCCTCTGTCCTCTTACCAGCTTGGGGTTTGGTGGGGGCGGGGGGGTGGGCATTGGTAGGGGTGATTCCAGGATATGTGTGCATGAAGGGATGTGGCCACGCCTGTGTGGTGGGGGTGGAGGGCTGAGGAGAACAGTGTGGCTCACGCTCTCTTTTGTGAGGATGGGAGGAGCCTGGAAAGCCCTCTAGCTACTGGCTTTCCTCCTCCTTCCTCCTTACTTAGCAACTGTTGCCTGGTAAATATTTGCCCCACCAGGATCTGGGGCTGGAGTGCTGGCGTCAGCTTGGGCAGCTGCCCCTCTCCTCAATTCCTGGGCTCCCCCTCTGCCTAGCTTGCCACTCCTCCTGGTGCCCCCTGGCCTGGGCTCTAGATCTGATCCCCTTGCCCCTTGCCTCAAAGCTCAGTTCTTCGTCTCGCATGGTAGACTTCTTCCCTAACCTCCTTCCTTTTCTTGTATCTCTCCCTCATCCCCACTTACCCTCTGTGCTCAACTCTCTCTGGTCCATCCTCCATCTGTAGGCCACTAAGGTGAGCCCTCCCCCCCCAAAACTGAGCCAGACAAGTCCCCTTCCCTTACCCCACTACACCGAGAGTCCAGCCTGGCTAAAGCTTCAGGTACATCATTGGTGCTCAGTGAGCCCCAGGACCTTAACTGTCTGCTGCAACAGGAAGTTTGCCCTCACCCCTAAACCCTAGCTGAGCTCCATGAAGCTCCAAGCAGAGGGAAGAGAGGGGATATGGAATGTTTTGATGGACACCTCGACCATCCTCCATTCCCAGGCCAGGAAGCTCCGCTGTGGGAAGCCAGGACCATTTTCACCTCCTTTGGGGATGAGATTGAGGGAATCCTGGCCAAGAGGAAACAGATGCCCCCTCCGCCCCTCCCTGGGCAGCCTGGGAGCACAGCCTCAGCCCATGCATCCTGTCTCTCCCGACCAGCCCCTGCTGCCCCACCCTGCTCCAGTGGTTTCCCCATTACCTGTTACTCTGATGAAGAGCCCCTCAAGGGTCGAGGGCCAAAGTGAGGTGGGCTCTCAGCCCTGTAAGAGGGCAAATGGGGTGCTACTCTGGGGCAGGCCTGTGGGCGGCATAAGGATGGTGGGACAGGGCAATCCGGGGAGTTCGACCAAGGAGGGTGTAGAAATGAGAGGTTGGTTTGTGTGGTGCCCTAACTCCTCCCAGCTCCGAAGTTCTGGCTTCTAGGCAATGAATGATGAAGCACTGGCCCAACACAGTCCCTCCCCCACTCATGGCGCCTCTCTCCAGGAGCTCTTGATCTTGGCAGAGACGCTGCCGAGCCACCTGCCCCACCTGGCAGCCCAACCACTTCTCCAGAAAGAACCCTTTGCTCGGTCCACCCTCCAGGAAATCTGCAGATTAACACCATCTTCCTTTCAAGAATTCACCTTCCCAGTGGATCCCCCTAGTGTGAGTGCCTGGTGGGAGAGGGGGGTAGCCTTCAAAGTGACCCAGGAGCTCAAGGGCTGGGGGGACTGGGGCCTCAGGTGTGTTTCTAGTGAAGGTGATGAAGGGGAAGCTCAGGGACCCTCAGCTGCACAGGCGTTTCCAAGACCCTCAGAGGAGTCTGCCCATGTTTCCACATGGTCATATATCTGTGTAAAATCTGTAAAAGATATTCTTATATTTTAAAAAGAGACTCCCCACAAAATTTGGATGAACGTGTAGGGAGACCAGTTGTCGGGTTTGCCAGGACCTGCCGTGGTTTGAGCACCACCACTCCCTTGTCTTAGGAAACTCCCCAGTGCTTTGCAAACAGGACAGACAGGTGGCTACTCCAGTTTCAGGGCCCCACTGTTTGGTCAGCGGAGGGTAACAGGGGATCCTTTTCTGCCTCACCTTCTGGAAATGTATGGGTGTAAAAGGCTCGGGGACCCTGCTCTTCCAGCCCCAGCCCTGGAGTTGTGGAGCTTCTGTTTGTTTCCTTGACAACAGGGAGAGGAAACCCCCATTTAGGAGACCTGGGAGGCCCCAGCAACCACACACACATACAGAGACACACAGACTCACAGGCAGCCGCCCACACGCAGGGGCCTGCGTCAGCAGGAGCCGTCAGCACTGCCCGCCTCCAGGCGGGAAGGAGGGAGGAACCACCCAGCCAGAGCCCCAGCCAGCCTACCAGCCCCAGCCGATCTGCCCGGGACCAGCCGGTCCGTGGCTCCACCCACATCTTCGGTGCCCCGCCCCTATCCACGCCCACCCTCCCCCACCCTCACCTGGTGGGAGGGGCCAAATCTGGGGGATGGCGAGCAGAGTGGGAGCTGTCACTGCGGAATTCCTCTCTGGCCCTAGTATGGTGTGTATTCTGGTGTGTCCTGTGACAGTTCGGGATACTGGAGGCTCTCAGGTGGGCGGCTGTCTTGGCCCATTGGGTGGGGAAGGGGGTTTGAAATGATGGGCTGGAGCTCCCAGGCAGATCCTCGGATTTTGCTGTTGGATTTGTCTCCTCAGGGTTTGAGCTGAAGAGGTGGGATGTTAGTTGACCTGGAGGCGGACACCTGGGGTTTGAGGCCTCCTTTTGTCACTTGTCGGCTGCGTGGCCTTGAGCAAATCAGTTAACCCGCCCAAGCCTCAATCTCCTCATCTGTATGATGGGGATAATGGTGTTTGTGCGTCTCTAAGAGCTTTGAGACTGTTATGGTAGTAATCTTAATTGTCAAAGGGCCACACCTGGGAGACCTGCCCAGCCAGGTGTGAGGTGTAAAGGACTGGCTCTCTGCCCATTGTCCAGCGGCCCTTTCTGACCAGGCTGTTTCCCTGAAGGAATAGACGTGGACCCTGGCTCAGCAGCCAGCACCCCCACATCAAGGGGATATTAATGCCCTCCCTTGAGGTGCCCTGTGCCCTGTGGTAGCATATGATGGGGTCAGAACACTATTTCAGGAGTTCTGGGCAGGCCTACCTGTGTGACCTTGGGCAAATCTTTTCTCCTCTGGCCTTAGAAGCCTATTTGTAAAAAAAAAGGGGGCTTATTCCCCAGAGCCCTGAGGGCCCTCTGGGCAAGGGATCACCAAGAAGGGGTCCCAAAATTTCCCTGCTAGAGAGGGAACCCCCTCTGTCATGTAGTATATTAGGCTCTGGGGGTGAGATTTTATTCGAATGAGGAGTTCTTTGCCTTTCCAAAGGACTGTCAAACACACATTCCTTCTAAGGGCCTTCCTGGCTAAACTAAGCTAAGTGAATGCCCACAGCCTGCATCATTCCATCTAGCTGAGTCTGAGTGAGAAGAAGGCAGTCTAATCAGCTCGGCGGCCTGAGGTCAAGTTGCCAACCTTTCAGAGTCTGGGGGTTTTGGTACATAAAATGCCAATAATAATACCTCCTTCCTAGGGCTTAGGTGGAGATTAAGTGGGATCAGCCCCACACAGCCCCTCACCGGGTGCCTTGTACATGACAACCATTTACAGAACAGGAGAGTCCTTCCACTCTCAAGGTTATAATATTCACCTGTGCACGAGTGACTCAGCAGTTCAACAGGTGTTTTGTGCCAGACCCTGTGATCAAAGAATGAATAAGAAAGGGACCTTCCCTCTGGAACCTACTATAAAAGGATCCTCAAACCATGGCTCTCAGCCAGCTCCCACTTTCCAAATCAGCCTCCACTCCCTAGACCCTCCTCCAGGAGTTCCCCTCTTCCCATCCCTATGGGGGAGTTGTCTCCCCAGTGGCCTAGGATCGATTTGAATGCGTTTCTCCCACTCCTAGACTCCTGTCTAGAATTACAGCTTTGGTAGTAAGTGCTTGGGAGAAGGCAATGGCACCCCACCCCAGTACTCTTTCCTGGAAAATCCCATGGACGGAGGCGCCTGGAAGGCTGCAGTCCATGGGGTCGCTGAGAGTTGGACACGACTCAGTGACTTCACTTTCACTTTTCACTTTCATGCATTGGAGAAGGAAATGGCAACCCACTCCAGTGTTCTTGCCTGGAGAAGCCCAGGGACGGGGGTGCCTGGTGGGCTGCCGTCTATGGGGTCGCACAGAGTGGGACACGACTGAAGTGACTTAGCAGCAGCAGCAGTAAGTGCTTGGTGTTCAAAGTCAAGTCCACCTGTATTAAAATCTCAGTCCTGCTACTCACCATATGACCTTAGGTAAGTGGTTCACAACTGGAGGTGATTTTGCCCCATAGGGAACACTGACACTGTCTGAAGATATTTTTGATGGTCATAACTGGGGGCAGAGGTAGATAGAGGCCCAGGGAGGCAGCAAAATATCCCACAGGGCCCGGACCCTTCCCCACCCAACAAAGAATTATCTGGCCCAAAAATGTCAATAGTGCAAACTTTGAGAATCCCTGCCTTAAAGGAATAATTTAATCTCCCTGGGCTTCAGTTTCCTCATCTATAAAATAGGGCTAATAACAGTACTTACCATGTGGAGCTATTTATTGTATAGGTTCAACACAGTAATGCAGATACCTAGTGCCTAATAATAGTAGGTACTCCACAATGCTCCCCACATGAATCGTTATTAGTATGCCCCTCAAAGCCCTCCTCATTTCACCCTTCTGCTGAGCCCACTGTTTCACTTGCTGCCTCTGACTCCTTCCTTGCAGGTCTCAAGGCCTCCCTTCTCTCCTCCTTGAGCCCAGCCTTATCAAGCAGCCAGATTCCCTCCCGCAGGTCTCCATCCCTGAGCCAGGTGGCTGCCTCCATCTCCCTCTTCTCCAGTCCTGCCTTTGCTCCCACACTTTCCCACCTCACCTCCAGTGTCTGCCTGCTCAGCTGAGCTGTGTACCCTCCTCAGCTCTTTCCCACTTCAGCACCTCTGTACAGAATTCCTCCCAGCACCAGTCCACCCCAACTTCTCCCACACGTCCCATCAAAGAGGCATAAGATAGTGAAGGAATCCTGGTCCAGGCCACCTCTTCCATGTTCTGGGCTCGGCCTATTAATGTCTAGTTTGGGGAAAGTCAGCCTCAGCAGTAAAACAGGGAAATGATTCCCAGCCCATAAGGTGGTTCTGTGGGCCAGATTGAGCATGTTTGTGAAAACATACTAAAGAGTGTCAAAGTGCCAGTTACCCAGTTTGTTGAGCAGTATCCTATGTGCGTGCATGTGCACATGCTAGGTCACTTCAGTTGTGTCCGACTCTTCGTGACCCTCCAGACTGTAGCCCGAAAGGCTTCTCTGTCCATAGGATTCTCCAGGCAAGAATACTGGAGTGGGGTTGCCATGCCCTCCTCCAGGGGATCTTCACCAGGGATTGAACCTGTATCTCTTGTGACTCCTGCATTGGCAGGCAGGTTCTTTAACACTGAGCCACTGGGGAAGCCCCAGCAAACTAATTTTGTCTTTTATTTATGGACCATCTCCCTCCACTTGGATGTCAGCTCCATGAGGGTTGGGATTCTGACCTGTTTTATTCACTGCTGTCTCCCTAGTGTCTAGAGCAGTGCCTGGCACACAGTGGGTATTCAATAAATCTTTGTTGGATGAGTGAATTCACTGTGTGCATAAGGCACTTCTGTAAAGCCTGAAACCTATCTCCTCCAAGAAGCCTCCCTTTAAATGCATGTTACTTAATCATGGCAGCATCCCCATGTTATAGACGAGGAAACAGGCTGAAAGAAAAGATAGAATGTGCCCAGTCAGTCAACTGAGAAGTGGCAGGGCCAGATGCATTTGTTCATTTAAGGAACACTGAGCACCTCCTGAATGCAGGCACTGGGCCAAGTGTTAGGGACACAGATGCCAAGGTCGTTGGTCTTCAAGACAAGTGTCTCTTCCACTGCCCAACAATTGTATTCTGATAGTTGGACCCTTGAACTCAACAACTATATTCTAATCTCACTTACTAATGTTCCAGCTTCCAGGCTTCTGGAACCCATTTGAAATTCATTATCCAGTTCAGGGTTCTATGCTGCTCTTTAACCCCTTGTGCTTGGTATCGCCTCTTCCGGTTTTCCCTACCGGTGGACAACTCCCTAGAGAGCAAACAGAGTAGCTCAACCCTCATTTCTTTGATAGCCACTCTGCCCCTGTTATAGATGAGGAAGCTGAGGCCCAGAGAATTCAGTAGCAGACCTGTCATCACCTGGCCAAGTGAGAGATAGGATTGGAAACTGGTCTCCACCCAGACACAACTCTTGCCAGCCCTCACCCCCAGCAGGCTCCGCTCCTCTGGACCTGGCCTTCCCTGCCTTCTGCTTTTGTTGGGACTGACCATCTACACCCTGGCAGGGGGAGAGCAGATGATGACATCTGGGATTCAGAGTTAGGCCTGAATATTTAGGGTAAAGGCCCACTTTGAAGTTCAGGTTTAGGACTGAGGCCATTGTGGTAGTGGTGGTGGTGAACCCTTTGGAAAGAGAGAAACTTAGGGTGAGAATCCCCTCTCCTTTATCCTGCCTCTTTTCTCAAAGATGGGGAGGTCTGAGAGAGGAAGGCTTAAGTGTGATTTTGCCTCCCCAGCCAGGAGGGGAAGTCAGGCCAGGCCAGGCAGGGACTGGGTGGGGCAGAGGCCGGAGAGCCCTCTGGAGGGGGCTGAGGCAGTGGGAACAGCCACTGTCCCTCACGTTTCACTGGCTCATTCACCCCACCTCTCGTTCTGACTTGGGGGACACAAGAGGGAGAAACAGGGAAAGACTTTCTGTTTTGTCTGGGAAGCTGAAGGTGGGTGCCCCACCCTGAGGAAGGGGGCTGCAGGGAGGGGAACCATATCGCGGGTCCCCCAACTCTGAGTATCCTGGATGCTCACCACCCTGCCCAGTCAACCCCTGGAGATGGGAACCTGCCATCCCTCAGGGAGTGTTTCTCTCCCTGAACACTCAGAGTCCCTGCCTTAATTCTGCCCCAGCTCCAGAACAGAAGACCTGTCCAGCCCTGTTTCTCTGTGTATCCTGATATCCTGGAGCTGTAGGAGTTAGCAACATAATTTAATTTCCCCAGTTCCTCATCAGAGACTAAGCCATGAGAGGCCCAGGGTCAGGGCAGGAAAGCACATGGGTTCTGGAGCCTCAGCCTCTGCCACCTCTTAGAGGTGATGAGATGAGATGGTTGGTGGGGCCGGGGCCCGGATGGGAGTGGGGAGTAGGAGGCTGATTAAAGGGGTCTCCCGCGAGTCCTGAGGATGGAAGCTCAGGGACGTGGATGATCCTGTTTTGTGAGAGGGCCTGGCCCCTCCCTGGAGCCAGTGGCGAAGCAGACCTGGTCAGAGAGGAATGTGGAGATAAGTGCGGTGCTGGCCCAGCAGTCAGCAAGGCTGTGGGCGCCTTTGCTGTCTTCACCCCCACCACCCCCCTTTTCTGGCTGAAACCAGGATAGAGACCCAAAATTGGCTGTCCAGCCCCCAGCCCTGCTCCCCCTTTCAGGCCCCTTTGGGAACCACAAAAATTTGGGACCTGGTGTCCTGGCAATGTGATGAACGCATGCACAGCTCTGGTATCTGTTTTAAATTATCCATTAAAATAAGTACAGTCCTGGAAAAAAAAATAAGTACAGTTCTGGGGTTGGTGGGCTGGGCTGGGCTGGGCTGAGGACTAGAAAGGGACCAAAGCTGGGAGGAACCTCAGGCAGGCTCTTTTTCCGACTGCTGGGGTCCAAAGGAAGGGGATGGGGTGGGCAGTACTTGGGTCCTATTCTTGACCTTCTCTGGGGCCTCGGGGTTGTTCTTTGGGTCTACGATCCAATGGTTGATTTCAAAGGGAGATTAAACTGGGGCAGAAAATAGGAAAAGAATAACCCCAAACTCTGGTCCCCACCCTGAATTTGAGGGTGTAAAAGGAACTCAGGATCCAGAACTTTGTGGCAGCTCTCTCTCCAACCACCCCAGGGAACCCAGGCATATTTCCCCACCCCACCCTGGCATACTGAGATGTGGCTTTGAATGGACTGCCCACTCATGGAGGTGGGGGGTGGGGGAGTAGGGGTGACTCACTATTACTATGGGGAGGAAAAGGGGGGCCAGTGGTGGAAGAGTGAGTCACCCTCATGGGCACCAGCCTCAACCTCCCCCCACTTTCCTGGATCTGCCTGCCTGGCGCCCTCCCTTGCTTTGTGCCTACTGCCCCTCTTCCCCCTGCCCTTTGCCCACCCAGCCTCACCCCTTGGCTCTGCCCGTTTCCCCCTCTAAGGCCAAAGGCAGTGGGGGCAAGCTTTCAGCTTGGATCGCTGAGCAGGTAGAGACCTAGAGACGAGCTTCAGGGAAGCCCCAGGCACGTGGGGGTGCCTGAGGGAGGGTGGGGCCCTACCCCGGGCCGTCGTCTCCCCTGCTCACCCCTCCCTCTCCCACCCCTGTGGGTTAGCGACGGCCCCTTTAAGAGAGTGGCCCCTCCTCCCATTCCCTAGACCTATTAGAGCCTTTGCCCGGGAGCCGGTGACTCAGAGTGTTCGCGGGAGCTCCGCATCCACACCGGCCAACCCAGATCCCGAGGTCTGACAGCGCCCGGCCCAGATCCACAAGCCTGCCAGGAGCCAGCCGAGAGCCAGCCGGCCGGCGCGCTCCTACCCCAGCAGTCTCTGTCCTTCGGCCTGAGCCCCGCGTCCTTCCCGGGACCTCTGCCCCTCGGGCAGTGCTGCCACCCTGCCGGCCATGGAGACCCCGTCCCAGCGGCGCGCCACCCGCAGCGGGGCGCAGGCCAGCTCCACCCCGCTGTCACCCACCCGCATCACCCGGCTGCAGGAGAAGGAGGACCTACAGGAGCTCAATGACCGCTTGGCTGTCTACATCGACCGTGTGCGCTCGCTGGAAACGGAGAATGCAGGTCTGCGCCTTCGCATCACTGAGTCTGAGGAGGTGGTCAGCCGCGAGGTGTCTGGCATAAAGGCCGCCTACGAAGCCGAGCTGGGGGATGCCCGCAAGACCCTCGACTCGGTGGCCAAGGAGCGCGCCCGCCTGCAGCTGGAGCTGAGCAAAGTGCGAGAGGAGTTCAAGGAGCTCAAGGCACGGTGAGTGCCCCAGGTGGCGGCGTGGGGCCGGGAGGAGCAGCGAGGGCAGGTGGACTGCCGCCCCTGCCTGGGCTCCAGGCCGTTGATAACTTTGCCGTATAGTTTCCTCCCTCCCGGAACTGCCCCCAGCGAGTGCCTGGCAGTGCCAAGGGAAATTGTCAAGACAGGACTGAGAAGGGAGAGGTCTCTGGGAGAGGGTTGGGTATATAAGGAATGGCGGGGTTCATCAGGGCCAAGTAGGAGCTGGTGGCAGGCCCGCATTCTGTCAGGGTGGGATTTGCCAGTCATTTGGGGCCTGAGAGAGGGCCTTGAGCAAAGCCGAACTGGCCTTGCCAGGTCTACGACATCTAGGCGCCCAAGACACTTAGGAGTGGGTGAAAGGGTCCTGTTGGAACTTTCTTGGCAGCCTTGGCACCGTGCCAACTTTGCCCAGCCTGTCTCTGAAGACATGACTCCCACTAAAACAGAGCTCCTAGGCTGGGAGATGTCCAGTGGTGCCAGAGAGAGGTCACCAAAGCCGGGTGACCCCCTTTTCCCCCTGCAGGGGCACAGCGATGGCCCCCACTGCACAACCCTTTCCCGGGCTCCTGTTAAGAGTTTTGAAGTGCTCCTTTACTCCCTGCATGTCTGGGACTTCCCCTGGCCTCTGACAGGCCCACCGATCAGCTCTAGGAGAGCCGCTCCCCCGCAGCTCCCACAGCCCTTGGCCTGCTTGGCCCAGGAATGCAAGGGAGGGAGGGAGACGGAGGGCAGAGGCTCCCGGCTCAGGAAGTTGTGTTCTGTATGCCCAGGTCTGTACCTCCCCTTCCCCACCTCCCCACCCTCACCCTCTGCCTAGTCCCTCCCTGCCTCCCTTCTTGGGGTGAGCCACTTTCATTTTCCCGGCCAAGCCTAGCAGCCTCTGCTCTGGCCGGCCCTCTCAGCCACTGGGACTTTTTTTTTGTTATTGTTCTTTGCCTTATTAAACTCCTGGAATACTGTGACATTTTTGAAATCCAGCCGTTGGAAGACTCAGGCCCCTCCTACCTTACCCATCCCTGCCCCACCCTACCGCACCCTACTTGTCTCCTCCCTCTTTTCTAAAAAGGCCTTTGGAGCTGGGAAGTTTAGGCCCTCTTCAGCTCCCCAAGGATTTGTTTTCTGAGAAGACCTCAGCCAGAGAGCACTAAGCTGCTTGGAGACCCCTGGCTGAGGCTGTAGTGGTTGGTCTTCTCTTCTTCCCCTTTGCGTCTTCTTCTCCAGGCTCATGCTCTTCTCAGAAGCGCTGTGAATTTGCTACTCTTTATACCCCTTCGCTAGCCCCCAGCCCCTGGCATGGTGAGTGTGGCAGATGTATCATCCCCTAGTGAAGAGTAGATGGAAATGGTGTGGGCAGGCAGGTGACTCTCCCCCCCCCCCACCCCCCGCACCCCCAAGCCCAGGCTTGCCGGGTGTCAGTTCCCTGATCAGACCAGGGATCCAAAACCAGGAATCCTAACCATTAGGCCACCAGGGAACTCAGAGAGACTATTTCTGTTGAAAGGGATCATTCCTGTCATTGTCCACTAGTGATATGAATAACTTAGTTAACAGGGCAGACAAGAGGCAAGCTAGGGGAGTCCCAGAGAATTAGTCTTCTAAACTAGCTTACCCAGCTACCGAACTACTACCTTGCGGGTCCCTGCCAAGGGCATTCTTAGCAGGTCTTTTTCTGGGGAAGGTGTTGATCAGGGAACAGAACCAGTGGAGTCTATGGTCTCTCGCTAACCCAGCCACGCCAGTCTGTCTCTGCCTCCTGATGCAGCTGTCCCGGTCTGGGACACCAGGCGGGTGTGCGCGCACGTGGGACAGGGCCGGGGGTGGTGTGTGTACTTGTTATATTTAGCTGCCTGCCTCTCCTCTCCCCCACTGATCCTGGCTGGGGGTGCTGGGCTTCCGGAAGAGGGGGGGTGGTTTTGCACACCTGGATCCTAGGCTGATAGGAGGCTGGGCGGAGACAAAGAGGGCTCAGTTGAGGTTTCTGTCCCCTTCTATCTCCCCAGTGGGAGGAGCAAGGATTTGTTGCTCCCTTTCGTGTCTGCTTTGCTCAGGGTGAGGTGAAGAACGCCATGAAGAATTTGGGAGAGGAAGAAAGGCATTGTCCTAACTCCTCCCACTAAAGCCTAGAGAGAAGGTGTTGTCTGGTTTAATATTTAATTAGAGCTCAGAGTTCAGGGCCAGGCTTTGGGTTGGGATGCAGAGCTGTCTGTAAGGTTTTGTGGCGATTCCTGGCCCAGCCTGGGTACCTTGACCACACCCAGGGCTTTGGGGCCCCCTCTCATCAGGCTGGGTTACAGGCTCCAAGCAGAAACACTGCTCCTGCCCACAAACACAGACTCACATCCTTTATTCTGGAGCCCAGGGGTTTTGAACACCTACTCGCGGGAAGAGAGAGGAGGTTAAAAGCATCAGAGAAGGCTGGCCTGGGGTCGAAGCTTGGAGCTAGGCCCCATCCCAGGCAGGACAGCTGGGTGGATGAGTCAGATACTGCCCCCCTCCCTCCCACCCCAGTGGCTTTGCAAGAGACAGGGTGGAGGCAGCAGATGTCTTAAAGGGAGGGGTGGGGGCCTGAGTGCCTGCATCCCTGCTCGCCGCTCCCCACTGCATCCTGGGATCCTTTTCTGCCTTCTTCCTTAGGTGGTGGTCTGGAACCAGGGCTCCTGACAGACCGTGTACACAAGTAATTCTAGAGCAGAGTCCAGAGTTGTAGGCTTGGGCTGCGGGTTGGTGCCAGGGTCTGCGTCTTCCCAAACGGAACTGGTAGAGGAAGGCTGAGTCAGAAGTGGGGAGATCCCAGACCCACAAAGCAGAAGCATCCCTTTCCCCCGAACAAGGCCTTGGGTGCCCGACAACTTCCTGAATTGCCCGCCTTACATGATGGCCTCAGTCAGGACACGGAGGGACCTGCAGGCCCAGGTTCTTCCAAGCTCTCATCAGGATAAGAACAGGGAAAACCAGAGAGGTGCGAAGGCTTGTCCCGTGTCACACAGCCAATGAATGACAGGCCTGGACTTGAGCACATGTCTTTTGACTCTCATCTGAGTGCTCCTACCATTAAACCTTGGGCTTCCCAGGTGGCGCTAGTGGTAAAGGATTTGCCTGCCAATGTGGGAGACATAAGAGATGCCAGTTCGATTCCTGGGTCGGGAAGATCCCCTGGAGGAGGGCATGGCAACCCACTCCAGTATTCTTGCCTGGAGAATCCCCATGGACAGAGGAGCCTGGGGGCTATAGTCCATAAGGCTGCACAGAGTTGGACACAACAGAAGTGACTTAGCGTGCACACACACACACCATTAAAGCTCACTTCTCTAGCTTCAGGGACAGGTTGGAGGATGTGGAAGGAGGGTTGGGGTGACTTAAGTGCACCCCTGCACTCAGGAGATTCTGCTCTGAGGCCAGTGTTGTCTTAATGTTCTGCTGTCCTGCAGGGCCTGTTATCACTCGATCAATAGCCTTTGCCACAGCCCATACCTGGAAAGACCCAGGACCCTTCCAGGCCATGAATCATGAGCTGTGAGAGGCTGGTAACTCCTGTCTTGAGACCGTCTTGGGACTTGTCATAGGAATTGCCTGCCTGGATGTGTAAGAAAGTGTGCCCTTTGGGGATAAGGATAGCGGGGATGGAGGCCTTTGAGGATGCTGAGCGTGCTCCTGTTGTCATTTCTCCACGCTACCCCTCACCCTGAAGTCCACATTCTTATTCAAATGAAAAGAAGAAAGTAGAATTAACCCCAGGGGCTGAGCTGGAAATACTTGAGAAGCCCAAGAGAAACAAGAAAGACTGTAATTCCTGCTAGGGTCCCGACGACGGCCCTCCCTCGGTTGATGCCCCGTCCCTGGCACATCCCCTGGCCTCCAGGGATCTGAGGCTTACTCTTGCACGGAATGAGCCCATTGTCTGCACTCCCAGGCCCACTCCCAGTGATTCAGTAGCTCAGTGTCAGGGCTGAAGGCAGGGACAGCTGGGGGGGACAACTGGGAGGAGATGGCTTTACCTACCCACTGTGCCCCCTCCTTCCCTGTGCTCCTCCCCCCACCCCCCAGTCTCCCTCCTCCCCAGCCCCTGACCACCTTTAGCAGCTTCAGCAGCCAGGACCAGGTCTGGCCCAGAGGTCCAGGGCAGTTCATTCCATTCTTACCTCCCTGGCCCCTCGAACCCCCACTCCTGAACTGAAGATGGCACAGGCTAAGCTCTCATGTTCTTGGAGATGGCGGGGAAAGAGGTTCTGTGGGGGAGGCTGCAGGTTCTCCTGTCTCTTAACAAAAGGCAAGGTGATCTACCAACAAACTGATGGTAGCGTGCGGCAGCGAAAATACCCCTGGCCCTCGGGGTCCGCAGTTCCAGGCTTAGCCCTGCCTCTAAACTGCTCTGTGACCTTGAAGAAATCACCCTCCACCTCTGGATTTCCCTAGCTGTAAAAGAAAGGGGTTAGGGCAGAAGATCTCCAGAGATGCCTCCAGTTCCAAAGTAGTACCATGACCCACAAAGTGAGAAAACAGTTCTCTAAAATACCAAGCTATGCATATAAAAATCAGGCATAATTAATGTGAAAATAGTTAATAGCCAATGCTATTCTCAACAGAAATATTGCCCACAAGCTGTGGAATTAAAAGTACTAACACCCTCCTCTCTTTTCCCAAGAAAGTTTGTTACAAACAGGTAATTATTATGACATTACACTCTTGGCTTAGGCTTTGTTTTTATTACTATTAGGAAAGGACACTGTATTTTGAGCATACCTCCCTTGAGGCTGTACCATGCAGGAGAGTCCCGAGGACCTGTGCTGGAGAAGAAGCAGAGGCTCTGGGGCAGGCAGGCAGGCCCATTACCTTAGTGCTGGCCGGGATTAGACAGCATGGGCCGGAATCAGAGGGAGGTGCAGGGTGACCTTGAACTGCCCACCTTCTGCTCTTCCTGCCCCCATTGAGGCTGGGCTGTGAGGAGGTCTTGTCCCTTAACACTCAAGGAAGGGGATAGTTTGGGAAGGAGGTAGGGCAGAGTAGGGGGCCACACTCCCCTGTCCTTTTGTGAGGAAGCCTGAATCCTGCCTATTGAAACCAGGAATAATTCTGGCCGAAATCCCAGGCCCAGCAGAGGAGCTGAGTCACGGTAGAGGGCAGAGTAGAGAGTGGATGGGAGACCCTGAATTGTCCAGGCAGAGAAAGAAAGACTGAGGGACGGCCTTTTTTGAAAACTACTTTTCTGAGTGGCAGGAAGAAGGAGGAGGATCTGAATCAGATGGGGGGCAGATGGAGGGGGAACAATACAGGAATCCCTTTCGGGACTGGCTCAGGGAAGTAAGAGACCCTTGATTTCCAGGAGCGCAGTCCCTGGCAGTTCAGAGGGGAATGTTTGGGATTGCCAAGGCACCCCCCCTTCCTCCTCCCGAAGCTCTGATGACGCTGCCACCCTCTGCCGGCTGGGAGACAGCGTTGCATCTTCCAAGGCTGGAGCTGGAATGCAGCGGGACCAGAACTCCTAGGTCCTCCCCAACTTCCTTTCTCCATCTTGGGGTGCGGCTCCCACCTTCCTCCTGCTGTTGTCAGGGTTAATAACTGTGAGCCACCGGATGGAAGGTTAATACATCCCAAGAAGGGACAACTGAATCGCTTTCTTGTAGGGATGTCGGCCAGTAGCCTTCTCCCTCCCACACCCAGGACCTCCTACTTCTTCCTAGACCATCCTTCTCCCCTCCATGCCCTGACTTCTTTTGGTCTGTTCCAGGCCTTGGCCTGCATTTTTATGACAACACAGGAATGATTTCTGGAGAGACAGGCCAGGAAGAAGGAAAGTGGAGTTTGGCAGGAGGGAGCGGTTAGTCAGGAAGCCCGCCGCCTGTTGTCCAGGACCCTAGTGCACCGGCCTCGGACTGCAGGCCTCTCCGGCTGCTGCACAATGCCACGTTGATACACCCAGCAGCTGTGACTCAGGCCTGGCCCTGCGCCAGGCCCAGCGCCTCTGCTGGAGTTGCGTCTGAACATGTCAACAGGCCTCCTGTCCCCCTTCTCAGCGCCAGCCAGTTCCCCCATCCCAACCCTCCCTTTGCTTGGAATTAAGACCTGGCTTTGTCTGGGGTGAGGACAGCTGGGAGCCTAGCAGCTCTGGAAGGGGATCCGAGGGCCCTTGGACCCCAAGCATATGTGGTGGATGTCACGCCCAAGGGAGGCGTGCGGAAGCAGAGCCGTGCCTGCTGTGGGTGCACGTGCCGGGGTGGGAGGGGTGGGGGCGGGGATCCATACTGGGATCCTCCCGTGTACTTTCCAGGTGTGAAACATTCAGACCTTCCACAGGGTGGCATGTGGGGAAGGTTCAAGGGGCTTCTCAGTCCCTAGAACACCTGCCCCTCTCAGTTGATCTCCTTAAGGTCTCCTTTCCAGAGAGGGCTGGGGCCTTGAAAGCCAAAATGCGGAACCAAATCTCCCCACCCTTCCACATCCTGCCCATACCTGAGAGTGATGGCAGACCCACAGACCAGCCTAGAAACCCAGCAGTGGTTCCTCCTGGGAGAGGGAACTGCGGAACCTCATGGCTCCACACACAGCTGCGGCGCAGCTGATGTTTGAGGGCTCTTTCACTAGGTATCTGTGTCATCACTTGGGTACTAGGGTGACTCCTGGCCATTGAGCAGAAGCCCAAGTGTCTCCCGGACACTCTTCCTGGGGGTTTACTGCCTACTTTCTGCGAGCCCTGCACGCATCGTGCCATTTTCTGAGCCTGTCTCCATCTGCTCTGAGTGTCCTCAGGTGACCGGGAGGGCAGGGTTTTAGGGTCTGAGCTTACTCTTCTGCAGGCCTCGGTTTCCCCACCTGTAAAAGGGCAGGAATTGTTCCAGAAGGAGGTTCCCCCTTAGACACCTTGAACATATGAATCTTCTGGCCTCAGGGCATTTGGGGACATACAGAAAAAGCCGCGAGACACACTTATAACTGGAAAGAGAATAAACCGGCAGGTAAAACAACAGCTGAGCGGACTTGGAAAAGGAGAGAGAGGTGTGGCTGGGTCTGGAGGCGCAGGGCTCAAACGAAGGAGGCAGGTGAGGGTTTGGATAGGTGGAGGGAGGGAAGAATACACTGAAGTGGGAGGGGTTGCTGGAACAAAAGGAGGGGTGATAGGAACGTGGGGGCCCGGCGTGGGGTGGCCACAGGAGAGACCCCGTCACCCGGCAGGGAGTCAGCCTGGGAGGGTCTAGACGTCTGGGAGGAGAGGGGAGGGCTGGGACTCACTGCTGGACACCCAGCCCTGCTTTGCCCTGCCCAGCCACAGGGGGCTCCCTTTTTAGTGAGGCAGGAAACGCCAGGGACTCGGGATCTCGATGCTCCTGCCTCCCCTCCCCCCTCTTCTCCGCCCGTCGCCCGTCGATGGGGAACTCCGAGGGCTGGTGAGCCTGGGGCGTGGTCAGCGAGGGGACTGGGGCGGGTCTGAGGGCTCCCTGGCCGGCTGGCCAGGCTCTTCCACTGCCCCTGTGGCCATCTGCCCCGCCCACTGATTATTTTTAGCCCCAGCCGGCTGTCTCTGCTCGCCTCGTGTTCCTCAGCCCAGCGGAGGAAATGGGGGCCTTTCCCTCGGGGCCTAGCAAGTTGCTCCCAGCAACCCGGCCCAAACAGGCCTGTGGCCGCCCTGGCTTCCATATCTGGCATCTGAGCTGGGCTGAGGAGGCTGACTCAGCCGGCAGGTCCGCGCCTGGCGCGGTGCCCACGCAGCCCCTTTGCTGCGCCAGGCGCCTTGCTTCCCCCCACCCCCACCCCCGCCCAAGAAGCCCCTAAAGTCCTGCCCTGCAGTGGCCCTGAAGCCCGGCTCCCCTATCCCTCCAGCCTCTGCCTAATAGCACCCCAGCCTGGGAGCTCTCAGCTCTCGTGTGTGTGTCGGCCTTATCCTTTTCCTCTCTGCTCTCCTGCCCTGCCCCACCCGACTTTTCCCGCCTTCTGCAATCAGATTTGCCAGCCATGGGAAGAGTTCAGAAACAGGATGCCCAGCCCTTCTTGTATCAGGAGCCCACTGGGACGAACCCACTCCAGTGCTGGAGGAGCCTGGCGGATGGGAGGGAGAGAGTGGGCTCCCCGTGGCGTGGCACGGGGGCCTGGGCAGGACGTGGGTACAGCCAGGGTCTCCCGTGTGAGCACTAGAGGATTTCCTGACACCTGCCCGGGTATTGTCTGCTGGAGGATGAGTCACCTGTGGAGCCCCTGGGTCCCACCCTTCCCAGCTCCCCTTGCCTGCCCTACCCTGTTCTTCCTGCCAGCCCACTGTGGGGCAGCATGTGCCCAACTTTCCCATTGCTGGCCCCCAGTGGACTGGGGCACAGGCAGCACCGCTCCTTGGGCTGAACGCCTGGCCAGTGTCTGCTTGGGATCCCTGTTAGGGCTGGGGACCCCGACTAAGGAAGCAATGTCAGTTGGAGCTAGTGGACAGGCAAGACTGAGGAGGAGGTTCGGGAGGCGCTGGCTTCTGCACCCCACCCCCAGCCGTCTCTTGCGGGGTGCGTGTGGCTCCTGGCCACAGGGCTCCTGAGGTCTGAGTCATAAGCCCATGGGTGATAGCGGCTGCTTCCCCACAGAGGGGAGCTCCCGGAAAATGACTGAGAAAACCACAAAGGCTCTTCCTTGCTTACCTCTCTGCTCAAGTGGCTTCCCTCATCTGCAGAGTGTATCTCGGTCCTTTCATTGCAACTCTTTAAAGTGCTAATCAGAGTCTCCAGAAGGGGAAGGAAAATCGCCCCCTTAATTTCTTTGGAGACCATTAGCAGGGCAGGGGGAGCCATCCGGCACCCATTCACACCTCTGCTCCCAGACTTGCTGCAGGATCCTGGAGGCGCCCTGGGCAGAGTTCTCTGAGTCTGTTTCCTCCGACACCTAGGACTAGCACCTGTCTCAGTGGGGAAGCTGTGGCAATTCAGTTAATACAGTTTTTAGAGCAAAGAATCGGACACCACTTGGTGGCTGAACAACAGCCATAACGTGTACACAGTCAGCTCTGTTTGCTGTCATTATATGATTACCAGTATTAGTCCTATTAGTATTAATATGGGTATTACTACCACCCCACCTTTGGGAGCGTCCTAACTGGAGAGGTTAGATTGAAGGACAAAATCCTGCAGTTGTCAGGCTGTGAGCCCCCGAGGGCAGGGACCATGCAGCTACATTTTCCTGTGTCAGTGTCTGCCTGGCACTCTCACAGGGAAGGTATTTCCAAGGAGAACTTCTGAAGTTTCTCCTCTGGGTCTGAGGAGGCCATGGGGGCGGGACTAGGGAAGAGACACCCTCGAGACGTCTTCTGAGAGCGTCACTGTGCTCTGTCCTGCTGCTCCCAGCTCAGGCTGGCTGGATCGGGAGCCCTGTATCCTGCTGGCTCGGTTCTCTCTCGACCTGTGGCTGAGGAGGAGGAGGAGCAGGGGGAGGATTCCTGATCAGCAGCCAGAATTGACTGTGACTCCGCCTGGGTCCCCAGAGCTGCATGCTGTGTTTGACACGGGGTCACTCACCTTCCTCCTCTGTGCCTCAGTTTCCTCATCTGTAAAAGGAGGGGGTTAAGCGGAACCTATGCAAAGCTCCTCCCAGTTCTCTTAAGTTCTGAGAGCCTCCCAGCCGTTAGCCTGCAGGGCAGGGAGGCCTGTTCTGGGAAGTCCCTGCCAGCCCTGGAGTCAGCCCAAGGAGCTCGGAATCTTTGTCTGCCGTGTCGCTTCACTTTACCAGCGGTTTTTCTTCTTCTTCTTTCCTCCCCCTGCAGCTGCCTCAGCTTCGGAAAAGTTCTGAAGTCATGGAAAGTTGGGGCTGTGCTCCCAGCCAGGGGATAGGCCGGATGGCAGCCAAAACCTGAGCGGGGTTTTGACTTTATTTTTAGCTTTTCTGGCTAAGACGGAGGAGGGGAGAGCTCCTTCAGGTCTGGAAGGGCCTCTTTTCACAGGAGACAGACACTCTTGCTCTAAACAGCTTGTTCTGAAATGTGGCCAGAGGCCTGGACAGAGCAAGGCTGGGGGGGCTCCCCCGAGATCTTCACGTCCTTCCCCTGCCTGTCTGGGTGGCACTCTGTCCCCCTTGCAGTGGAGCCCAGTTGGAGGGGAGGTGACTCCTGATTGAAGACTTCTAAGCTAACGGCAGAAGCACACTACCCCAGTCTTGGGCCCTCCGTCCAGAGCTTCTCCTGCTGGGCCTTCTTCATCCTTCTTCACACTGAATTGCTGGGGCTCCTGGAGCTGAGGGCTTGGTGGCAGGAGAAAAATGTTGGCGGGGCCACTTCTCTGCTTTTCAGGATAGATTTCTTTCTCCCCCTGCCCACATTTGCTTTTCGTTTTTTCCATCTGCCCAAGTGGGTTCATGCTTGAAGTCTGCTGAGTCGCAGATGGCAGCTAGGACTAGACCCCTGGGCTCTTTCCTTCCACTCCCTGGGTCTAGTGCTTTCTCTCACCACACATCGGTGAAGGGATCATTCCAACTGGGAAGTTCTTGCATTCTCCAGAGGTCTTTAAGAAAATAGGATCCCTCTATTTCTCCAGGTCACTATCCAGCAGAAATAATCAGGGGCCCGGAAAGGGAAGGGAGGTGGCAGAGGCCACCCCCTGTTTGAACTGGTTCTAGGTAAAGCTTTACCCAGTTTGAGGAGTGTGGAGG
Source organism: Capricornis sumatraensis (assembly GCF_032405125.1). Classification (NCBI taxonomy): domain Eukaryota; kingdom Metazoa; phylum Chordata; class Mammalia; order Artiodactyla; family Bovidae; genus Capricornis; species Capricornis sumatraensis. The sequence continues at coordinate 116,044,366 of NC_091070.1, read as the reverse complement.
TTCAAGGCTGGAGCCCAGATGGACCTGGAGGCCTGGGGTCACATCTGGAACCAGATGCTGGGCTTGTGGTCGATAGGTTGGGCTCAGCATTCTCAGGCTCTGATGAGGCCGAGAGAGAGGGAAGCCTGGAACCCTTGTGCTCTGCCCCATCAGGGGACCCAGACTGGGCCTGAGAAAGGGAAAGGTCAACACAATGCCTGCTCGTCTTCATTCCAGGTCTGCCTGAGCTTTGACCAAACTTTCCCTCCCAGCAGTCCCTGGTGTGTGAAGGGACTAGGGCAGGTGACTGACACTTTCAGCACTCAAACTGATAAGCGTCAGGGACACTCAGACCCCAGGGCTAGGAGCCTGGCTGTCTGGATCCCTGCAGAGGAGGAGGCTGGGCTGAATGGAAGGTGGGTGGAGGCAGGGGGAGAAGGTTAAGGCCCTATGTGAGAAGGGGCAGGAGACAAAGGTGGTTCTGTCTCTTTGGGAAGGAATGGGAGGGGAGAGAGGGAAAAGCATTCAGCTCATGGGATTGAGCTTTGCCCTTGGCCCCAGGCACGTTCCTGAGCACTGAGTCATGGGAAGGGTGGAGAAGCAGGAAAGGGGTTTTGGGGGCCTTGGGAGAAGTGGGAGTCCAGCCCCAGAGGCGGGCAGACGCAAACAAACCAGAGCCAATGATGCCCTCTCCTGGCAGCTTGGGGGATAGCAGAACCAGGTCCTGCCGCTGACCTCCCAGGACCGGACTTCTCACTCTCCCTGGGAGACCTAACTCTGTCTAGGAACGCAGACTCCTCCTCTTAAAGCCACTTTTCTCTGGCTTCTTCAGCAATTCCAAGAAGGAGGGAGACCTGATGGCCGCCCAGGCCCGGCTCAAGGACCTGGAGGCTCTGCTCAACTCCAAGGAAGCCGCACTGAGCACTGCTCTCAGTGAGAAGCGCACGCTGGAGGGCGAGCTGCATGACCTGCGGGGGCAAGCGGCCAAGGTGAGGCCCACCCGAGACCCACCCAAACGCAGGCACCCTGCTCCCCGCCCAAACGCACACTGACTGCTCCCTCCAGGCATTCTCAGGAGGCGCCTGTCCCTCCGCATCAGAGCCATTCCTGTGTCCTAGCATTGCTGCATCCATCCAGACCACCGTGCTTCCTCCTTTGCTCCCCATGGTGTCTAGCACCATGAATTTAAAAGAATCCACAGACCGTTTCCATCTGACTTTGAAATGAATTGTGCCTGGCCCTGGATCCCTCCCGTTTGGCCTTGCTATAGACAGCCGTGACCTCTCTGGAAGATCAGAGAAGAGTGTAGACTGTCCACAGAGCCCTAGTTGGGAGCTGATGGCTGACCATATATGGACGTATGGTTCTAATGTATACGATGGTCTTTACTTTCAAACACTTTGCTCTCGATTCCAGCTTCTAGTCTCATGGTATAAGCTAGGGAACAGAATCAAAGAAGCAGGCTTGTTCCCAGTCTCACCGCCACATCTGCTCAGAGTAAGGTCAGGACTAGAGTCAGCCACCAAGCCTCTGTCCAGGGCGCTCTTCCCTGCTAGGCCTTGCCACCAGAGTACGCTGTGGAGAGACCAGGAGAAACCAGCAGTTTGGCCAGAAAATCAAGGCTGGGCCATTCTGCTCCCAGGCCCTGCCCCCAGCCCTTCCCAGCTGCACCGCCCAGCTTGTGCTTTCTAAGATGAAGATCTAGGAAAGATGCACCCCTACTCAGGCTTCAGAGGATCTTTTCGTGGCAGTAAGGGTGCGATCCATGGATCCATGGCCCAGCCCCTGCCTTCCAGTCCAGACACCTCTGCTGTCACTCTCCCCCCAGGGCCCCATCCTTCGGCTTCAGCAGTACTGAGCCTTCCGCAGTGCACGTGTGTGCTTTCGTACCTCTACGCCCTTGCACTTGCTCCTGTCTGCCCACTCGCCTGTCCTTCAGATCTCAGACTCTGGAGGCCTTCCTACAAGCCCCCCACTACCACCCCAGGCACACTTTGGTCCCTTCCCTCGTGTTCCTTCTGTACTCTGGGCATATTTCCGTGGCTGTAGCAAAATACAGCTATGTAGAGAAGAGGCACTCTATATTTTCATTAGCACAGCAACTATCCAAGGTCATTACTGTGAAGTAGATGCGTCATCACCTCTGTGGGCATCCAAGGCTCTTGCTCCCTTAGGCCTGTTTCTCCACATACAAAGGGAGGTGCTGGACATGACCCCCCTTCTCAGCTTCCTTCCAGCTCTGGTGTCCTATGACCCCTCTCCCTGACCTCTGTCCCCTTCCTCTCAGCTCGAGGCAGCCCTGGGTGAGGCCAAGAAGCAACTTCAGGATGAAATGCTGCGACGAGTGGATGCTGAGAACCGGCTGCAAACCCTGAAGGAAGAGCTGGACTTCCAGAAGAACATCTACAGCGAGGTGGGAACTGTGCCCTGCAGACCGGAGGACTGGGGCTGGGTGGTGAAAGATGTCAGAGCTGGGCTGGGGTATCAGCTGTGTGCAGAGCTCCCCGGCCAGGCTGGCTTGTACTAGTGATGGGGAGTCGGGGTGAGGGCTGGGGGGAGTGGTGGCCAGCCCCCAGGTTAAAGCGGAGCTCACAGTGACTTTGTTCAGTGTTAGGATTGGGCTGGGAGCTCAGCCACTTGGGCCTCATCCTCAAAGGACTAGTTCTGATTTTGGTCTCTGGGTCCACCCCTTCCAGGAGCTCCGTGAGACCAAACGCCGCCACGAGACGCGCCTGGTGGAGATTGACAATGGGAAGCAGCGAGAGTTTGAGAGCCGGCTGGCGGATGCCCTGCAGGAGCTGCGGGCCCAGCATGAGGACCAGGTGGAGCAGTACAAGAAGGAACTGGAGAAGACCTATTCGGCCAAGGTGCTCATTCTCCTGGGGTTCCCATGCTGCCTCTGTCCCCAGCAGCCCTCTCCGCTGCCCTCCCTGAGATGTCCTGTGGGAGATCAGGTGGACGGGGCCCCAGATTGCTCCAGACCTCGGGCTGCAGCAGCAACGTCCTTCTCGGGTCCCTGCCTCCTTCCTGGTTGGTCCCTGCAGCCCTAACCCTGTGCCCTCCCTCCCAGCTGGATAATGCCAGACAGTCAGCGGAGAGGAATAGCAACCTGGTGGGGGCCGCCCACGAGGAGCTGCAGCAGTCCCGCATCCGCATCGACAGCCTCTCGGCCCAGCTCAGCCAGCTCCAGAAGCAGGTGCTGCCCCGCCTCCCCCCCACTCCCACCGCCCCTCCCCCCCACCGCCCCTCCCCTCCCCACAGGGCGGGCGCAGAACATGCCCCCAGGAGCATGGACTGAGTAAGAAGCCTGGGATTTGGAGCCACGTGACCTGTTTGCTGGTCCAGGACTACCTCTTATCTCTTGATATTTACCTGCTTGACCTTCACTTCTCAGAGCCTAGGTTTTCCCATTTGAATATGGAGATCATTCCTGTCCTCCCTAACTCTTTGATCTGCCACAAAACTCAGTGTGAGGTGTTAAAAGTGGGAAAAAAAAAAGAGTGAAAGTGTTAGTCGCTCAGTCATGTTTGACTCTGTGTGACCCCACAGATTGTAGCCTGCCAGGCTCCTCTGTCCATGGGCTTTCCCCAGCAAGAATACTGGAGAATGGGTAGCCATTCCCTTCTCCAGGGGATCTTCCCGACCCAGGGACTGATCCGGAGTCTCCTGCATTGCAGGCATAGTGAGGTGTTAACAGCATCAATATTGTCGCTGGCTGTGCCATTTGTGGCAGAGGAAATAGGTTCTAGCCTCAAGTTAAGAGATTTCAGTTGGATGTTGAGAAGGACTCCGCAGTCGCCAGCCAGCCACAGCCACATTAGAGCCCATGAAAGGCTCTGATGGGAACCTGAAGACAGGGGGGTGGGAGGGTGTGTGCCCCGGGAGGGGGTTGCCCCACCCCTATCCCTTACCTCTCCATACTCGGGGACCTCGAGAGCTCACCAGACCCCCATTCCCCCTCAACCAGCTGGCAGCTAAGGAAGCGAAGCTGCGGGACCTGGAGGACTCGCTGGCCCGTGAGCGTGACACCAGCCGGCGGCTGCTGGCAGACAAGGAGCGGGAGATGGCGGAAATGCGGGCAAGGATGCAACAGCAGCTGGACGAGTACCAGGAGCTGCTGGACATCAAGCTGGCCCTGGACATGGAGATCCACGCCTACCGCAAGCTCCTGGAGGGCGAGGAGGAGAGGTGGGCTCCGGGGGCGGCAGAGGGAGGCCCCTTCCTCCTGCCTGCCCGCCACCCGCCTTGACGAGACCCCCTCACCCCCTGCCTCCCCCTCCACAGGCTCCGCCTGTCCCCCAGCCCGACCTCGCAGCGCAGCCGAGGCCGGGCCTCCTCCCACTCGTCCCAGACCCAGAGTGGGAGCAGCGTCACCAAAAAGCGCAAGCTGGAGTCCACCGAGAGCCGGAGCAGCTTCTCCCAGCACGCTCGCACCAGCGGGCGCGTGGCTGTGGAGGAGGTGGACGAGGAAGGCAAGTTCGTGCGCCTGCGCAACAAGTCCAACGAGGTAGGCCTCCCAGGTCGGCTTAGGGAGACGACCTGGACGGTGAAGGGGTGGAGTTTGCGGGGAGGGTGGTTCCTCACATCAGACCAGGGCAAGTGTGGGTATCTCCTCCACACTCCGGTTCCAGTCCCGGCCCCGGGACTCATCAGTGCAGTGAGACCTTCTTGGGCAATGTATTTAACCTCTCCTAGCATTGTCATCTGCAGAACAGGCATGAGCAATAGTCCCTAACTTTTGAGTTCTTGGGAAGATGGAAGGACTGAGTAGGTCTGGTACAGCCTAAGTGCCCCTAGATGTAGCTGTTGTTTATCCTTGAAGGGGGAGAGCTGTGAGGGGAGGAAGAGAAGGTGATAAACCCTCTAAGAGCCTGAAGGAGCCTCTCTCACCTGCCCCTTCCCTCTCGGGCAGGACCAGTCCATGGGCAACTGGCAGATCAAGCGCCAGAATGGAGATGACCCCCTGCTGACCTACCGCTTCCCACCAAAGTTCACTCTGAAGGCTGGGCAGGTGGTGACGGTGAGTGGCTGGGTGTTTGGGATGGCCTCGGGTGGGGATGGGCTGGCCTGAGGCTGGGTGTGCTGGAGCGTGAGTGCCCTTCTCTAATGAATTCTCCGTCCCCCAGATCTGGGCTGCAGGAGCTGGGGCCACCCACAGCCCCCCTACCGACCTGGTGTGGAAGGCGCAGAACACCTGGGGCTGCGGAAACAGCCTGCGCACAGCTCTCATCAACTCCACTGGGGAAGTGAGTGTGCTGCAGGCTGGCCTCTCACTGGACAAGGCTTCCCCGGCGGCCAGAGTCAGAGGCAGCTGCCCCCACGCCAATTCAGGGCCGCTTTCTCCCAGGGCCCAAACTCTCCACCCAGAGATAGCTCCCCTAGCAGCAGGAGGGGTGGGGGTTAGACAGTGAGCATGGTTAAGGGCAGATCATGCTCCTATCCAGAGACCTGGACAGCACGCCCCTGGAGTAGAAACAAGTGTCTTACCTCCAGCGCCCTGGAGGACAGAGCAAGTGGCAGCCTGGACAGGGGGCAGAGCGCGAGCAGGCTCCTGGAGGTCACTGGGGTGGGTATGCTGCACACCCTTTCTCCGACCCGCAGCCCCTAACCCTCGGCCTTGTCCTGTGTCCGCGGCAGGAGGTGGCCATGCGCAAGCTGGTGCGCTCAGTGACCGTGGTCGAGGACGACGACGATGAGGATGGAGACGATCTGCTCCATCACCACCACGTGAGTGGCAGCCGCCGCTGAGGCCCAGCCCACGCCAGGGCACCCAGCCCGGCCTGGGAACACCCTCTCCCTGGCCTCCCCCTGCCAAAAAATCTTTTCATTAAAGAACATTTTGGAACTTCACTCGCTGCCCTGGCTTTTCTTCTCTCTCCTCCCTATACCTTGAACAGGGAACCCAGGTGTCTGGGTACCCTACTCTGGTAAGGAAGGGAGTGGGAACTTCTGATGCCACGGAGTCTTCCCATGGGAGCGGTGGACAAGAGTCCAGATTTATCCCCCGGGGCGGGGAAGGGAGGACAGACGTGGGGCGCGCAGCCCTGCCTCTCTCCGCCCACACTTCTCTCGCATGCATCTCCTTTCTTGTCTCCTCCCCATCCTGGTCACGTGCATGGCCTCTCATTTTCCCCATTTTTCCCGGGAGAAGGGTCTCTCGCACCTTCCCTCCCAGTTAATTTTGCATGCCTGCCGCTCTACAAGCTTGCTGACTCTCTCTCCTTTCCCTCTGAAGCTTAGAGTAGCTAAGACAAGAGTCAAAGCCTGGCTCCCGTTCCCTGCCTGTCCCCAAGTCTTCCTGACCCTTCCTCCTGTCATGTCCTTCCCTTCCCCTCTTCCCAGCCCAGGCTCCCCACCCCAAGCCCTATACCACCTACCAGTTAGGTTACTTAAGCGCAGAAGCCCACCTTTCTGCCTGGACCCTGCCGGAGCGCGGAGCCTGGGTGTTGGGCCTGAGCGGTCAGTCCCAGACTCGCCGTCCGGCCTGAGCCTTGTCTCCCTCCTCAGGGCTCCCACGCAGGCAGCAGCTCGGGGGACCCCGCCGAGTACAACCTGCGCTCGCGCACAGTGCTGTGCGGGACTTGCGGGCAGCCCGCAGACAAGGCGCCTGCCAGCGGCTCGGGAGCCCAGGTGGGCGGATCCATCTCCTCTGGCTCCTCCGCCTCCAGTGTTACAGTCACTCGCAGCTACCGAAGTGTGGGGGGCAGTGGGGGTGGCAGCTTCGGGGACAGCCTGGTCACCCGCTCCTACCTCCTGGGCAACTCCAGACCCCGAACCCAGGTGAGTCGGCCCTCTGTCTCCAACCCCCGGCGGGCAGAGGACCCTAGTCCTCCAGGGTTAGGGCCAGGCTGCCCTGTGGGAGGGAGAGCCTTCTCTTCCGCAGCCCGGGGGAGTGGGAGCCTCCTCCCCAAGCCCAAGATCCTAGAGAGCGGCTGCTGCTCCTGCGTCCTGCCCCTCCTGTCTGAGCCCCAGATTGGAGGGCAGGGGCGGGGCTGGGTTAAGAGGGGAAGGGAGGGTTCGGCCAAGCACTGCCACTCACACTGCTTCCCTCTCTCCTCTCTTTTAGAGCCCCCAGAACTGCAGCATCATGTAACCTGGGACCTGCCAGGCAGGGGTGGGGGTGGAGGCCCATGCTTCTTCCTCACCTCATGCCCACCCCTGCCCTGCGCCTCACGGGAAGGGGTTCGAAGCCAAAGAAAAATACCCCTGTATTTTTTCTTCTATGTTTTGTTTTTTGTTTTTCTAAGAGAAGTTATTTTCTACAGTGGTTTTATACCGAAGGAAAAACATAAGCCAAAAAAACCCCCGCGCATCTCTCTCAATTCCCCCCTTTTCTCCCTGCTTCCGAGAAACTCCGTATCTGCCTTAAAACCAAAGAGGGAGCTGAGGAGAGGGGATGCTTTTACAAAGCCTCGTTTCTGCTTTTCTGCCCTGCCCGCCACCCCCATCCCGGGGACCCCGTGACATGGTGCCTGAGAGGCAGGTGTGGAGTCTGCTCCGCCAGCCTCCAAGGGAGGAGGGCTGAGCCTCGCCCCTGGGCCGGCCCCCATCTTTCCACTACCCCTGGCAGAGGCTCCTCCGCCTGCCCGCCCCGCCCCTCCTCTCCCCAGCCCCGGGGTGGCTCGATTCTCCCAGGTCCCAGCTGCGTTTGCTTCTTCTGTATGTTATTTAGACAAGAGATGGGAATGAGGCGGGTGGTAGAAGGAGGTAGAATAAGGGTTAGTCTGAGCCTGCCTTCACCTAGCTTTAGAGCCAGGGGTGGGCTCTGCCCAGTCACTGGAGGTCGATCAAGGTCACGTGGGTGTAGGGGAGGAGGGAGAGGGAGGCCTACTAGGAAAGGGGAGAGCCTGCTGGGGCCCCACCGAAGGGGAGGAAGGGGAGGAGGTGTGGAGGGCTTGCAGCAGTGGGTTTCGGCAAACACTAAGGAGCCCCTTGCCTCCCGTTTCCCATCTGCACCACTTCTCTCCTCCCTGAATCAATACACTAGTTGTTTCTATCCCTGGCTGCCGTGGTGTCTTTGTTGGTGGGTGTCCTTGTGTATTTTCTGAGGGTCCCATACACATCTCACTCGGTCACCTGCATCCTCACGCCGCCCAGCCTCCCCCTTGCTCTAGGGAGACAAAGACCGCAGAGCTTCAGGTGCACAGCTGGGCACCCAGCAGTGGCTGCTGGGGAGACGCTCTGACGTGAGCATTGCCCACCCAGTGCAGGGCTGTCTCCGTGAGTCCCGCAGAGAGGCAGAGCCTGAGGGCAGGCATTTCCTTCTTGACTTCCTTCAACCAGCCAGCACTTAGCGAGAACCTTCTTTGTGCTAGACCCTGAGCTCAGCATGAATACCAAGACACATGATGATACAGACCCAGTCTGAGGAAGGGTGACCTCTCAGGACCCGGGGCAAGGACAGATGGGGAGGAGGGAGTTAGCAGGAAAGGGGCAGGACTGACTTTGCAAGCACGCAGTTAATGTCCGTCTGCGCCAGACTGTGCTCACCTCGGAGACAGGGAAATGGACAAGACCGTGTACTCAGTGTTCTCAGGGATCTTACACTCCAGTGGACTGCTGGGGACAAAGGGATAGGTAGGTGGAGTCGGAGCCTCAGGGGCAGGCCTCTAATGTAGGGGAATGGGGAAACCAGACTGAGGGAAAGGACCTCAAGCAGGGAAAATGAGCTACAGGGACCAACCCTTCTCTGGCCCTTTATAGGTTCCAATGCATCTCTGCGCTATTTCATTTGACCCTCATGCTGTCTTGACAGGTGGTTATTGTCCCCTTTGTCCCTGGAAATGGGGGCTCAGAGTTAACAAGACCATACAGTTACTAGATGGCAGAGAGAACCCAGGGTCCTGGCTGCAGACCCCCTGCTTCTGTGACATTATGCTCCCCTTCTGGGAAAAAACAAAACAGTGATGGTAAAATATAAGTTTGCGTTCCCTGGGGCAGATGAGTTGAGCCTGCAGTCAAAAGTTGTGAGAAAAAGAGCATGCCTGGGGCTGTGGGGAAAAGAACTGGAAAAACCAAAATGAATGAGATCAGAAAAACCTCTGAAGTCCTGCTGGGAAGTCCTGCTGGAAAGTCCTGGTTACCTAGGGGCTCAAGCCAGGTGCCTCTGGGAAAGGGATGCGGAGAGGATAAGGCATGGACTTGAGGAAGCGGTCCTTATCTGGGGAGGGTGGTTCTGAAGAAGGAAATCCTTTCTCTCTCAGTCCCAGGCAAGGACTCAGGGGTCCCAGGGAATATGGGACTTGGGCGTCAATGGAGTTCCCGTCTTTTCTAAATGGGACCGTCCATATGGACTTCCCAGACTTGACACCTGGGGGCGCCAGAGCCCCGCTCACGGCGTGGGTTCCCGGGCAGCTTGAACACTGCGGGGCTCCGCGCTGGAAGCACTGAGGGCCGGGCTAGCAGGCAGCGTCCCTGCTCTTGAGCGAGGCAGAGGGCAAGGCAGGTCCACAAAACCCGGGGCAAGCTGACCGCGCAGGCGAATTGGTAGCTCCAGCTCCGCCCAGCGGGTGCGTCACACACGTGGTTACCTCATGTGACTCTCAGCGGACCGCACGTGACTATTAACGATTTGGTCATTCTTCTTAACGTGTAACGCATACTCTGTAGTAAAACGGAAAAAACACAAGTAATTACGAAAAGAAGAAAAAACGAACCCATTCCTTTTCAGTCACCCAGAGGGAACCTCCTGATGGATCTTCCTTCAGATTTTTTTTTCCCCCTGAACATACTCTTTACATAGTTAAGATCTCACCGTGGTTTAAACTTTAATTCTGCTTTACTCGGTTGACGTGCATCAGCACTTCCCAATGTTATTTCAAAGTTTATAAGCATTATTTTCATTTTCTAAGTTAAATTATAAATTATTTTAATTAGCTTATTTAGCTGTGCCAGGTCTTAGTTGCAGCGTGTGGGATCTAGTTCCCCGACCAGGGATTGAACCCGGGCCCCCTGTCACTGAGCACAGTCTTAGCCACTGGACCACCAGGGAATTCCCCCATATGGGTTATTTTTAAATAGCATCGACTCTTTTCCTATCGTGTAAGTAATACTTGGGGCTTCCCTAGTGGTTCAGATGGTAAAGAAGCTGCCTGCAATACGGGAGACCTGAGTTCCTGATCCTTGGGTGGGAAGATCTCCTGGAGAAGGGAATTGCCATCCACTCCAGTATTCTTGACTGGAGAATTCCATGGACAGAGGAGCCTAGCGGTACAGTCCATGGGGTCACAAAGAGTTGGACACGACTGAGCAACTTTCATTAACAGACACTAACTAAAGTAATACTTGATCATTATAGAGAAGGTAGAACAAGAAAAAAATAATAACCATCTATACTTCCACTACTCAGAGATAACCTCTGTGAATACCATGGGGGGAGGCCTTCAAGCATTTTTTTCTTCAACTTATATACATATATTTACAGTTTTCTCCTGGTTCTTATAAGTAATGTGTCCTGGAACAGGGTATCTTTGCACACATCTCTGGGCATGTCAATGAAATAAATTCCAAGAAGGGAACTAGCTGAATCAAAGGTATACATGTTATAAAGGCTATTGATAATATTGCTAAGTGTTACCCAGAGAAACTGGGTCCTTACCATTCTCACCTGCAGCAGAGCCCACTTTGCCCCCAAACTCTTCCCAACACCAGGATTTTTGTCAGTTTTAATCTTTGCCATTCTGTTAGGAAAACAGTTGCAGTTCATTAGTGTTTCAGATCGCATTTCTTTGAAGAGAAGTCGAGAATTTTTTTCCATCCACATGCATTGGTTATTTACTTTTATTCTGGTGTGAATAACATATTTCTATCCCTTTGGCTCATCTTTCTATTGGCAGGATCTTTCTCATATCAGTTCTTAAGATCAGGGAGAAAGATTTTTCTCTCAATTTTATCTATCTACAGTTATCAAGTCATGTGTTTTGCAGATATTTTACAGCCATTTTTAGTGGCTGAATGAATAGACAACACTTCATTTAACCACCCCCTCCCCCGGACATTTAGATTAATTCTCAATTTTATGATTGTAAATTGAAGCAGTGAATCACTTTTCTGTAAATATTTCAGGTAGTTTCTTAGCACAGAATCTTACTTTAAATTCATGACCACACACCCCTGGGACTTCCTCCCCTGCTATTGCTGTTTTGAACTCAGTCATCCTTTTCTCCAGATGACCATTTCACACCTCTCCTCTCTCTTCAAACTTCCCCTCCTAACTCTCAGCTGCTGACCTGCTTCCTCCTTCATTTCAAAAAGACTGCTTTGGCAAGGTCCTTGTGACCTGCGTGCTGCTAACCCAGCGGCCACTTCTCAGCCTTCAGCTTCTTTGACCCTGCTTGTCACTGCTCAGCCAGTATTGCTGAATCATCCTCTTCTCCCTGACCCCTGACAGAGAGAGTGACCTAGCATTCAATCCTCTCTCCTCTGTCTGCGCTTAGGCCCTGAGAATCTTCCTCCAGGTTCACAACTTTAAACGCCCTCCATAAATCTTTAGCTTATTCCTGTGCCCTGACCCAGGGCCTGAATACTCACTTGAAGTCAAATGGCATCTGAAAGTTAGTATGTCCCGAACTGATATGCTGGTTTCTACCCCTCTGTTCCATTCTTCATGGACTCTTACCTGCTCTGCCTATAATTTCCTCCACTTCAGCCAATGACCACCCTTCTTTCCAGGTGCTCAGGTCAAAAACCCTGGAGCTCGTCCTTAACTCCTCTTGTCCTCTCATACCTCGAGTTCAGTCCATTAGTGAATGTTGCCAACTCTATCTTTAAGATATATCTGGAATCCAGTTCATTCTCACCACTACCACCACCACCACCACCATCTCCTGTCTGGGTTATGGGATCAGTTTCCTAACTGGGTTATGGGATCAGGTTCTCCAAAGGTGCTCACACTGAGTCTATTTCTGAGTCTATGAATTTACAAATACTTATAAAGCACCTACTATGTTGTCAGACACTTCACTAGGTACTGGAGATTCAGACAGACAAAAACACCTGCCCTCAGATGTATGTATTCAGGTATGGAAGACAGATGATGAACAGATACACACAAGAAATACGTGCAGTGAAAGTGAAGTTGCTCAGTCGTGTCCAACTCTTTGCGACCCCATGGACTGTAGCCTACCAGGCTACAGGTCTCCTGCCTGCGCTCCATACACTTTATTCTCCACACAGTAGCAGAGTGGTCCTTTAATAGTTGAGTCACTCCTCTGCTCAAAACCCTCCAGAGCCTTTCCAAAGCACTCAGTGTAGAAGCCAAAGTTCTCAAAATGGCATGCAAAGCCAGGCGTGGCAACTCCTGCAGCCCGTCTCCCCCTGCTCTCCCTCATGGTTACTCCACGCAACTTCAGTGACTACCAGACACTCCCTAGAACACACCAAGCGCACGCCTGCCTCAGGATATTTGCACAAGTTGTTCCCTCTGCCTGGACCACTTTCCCAATCAAGTATCTGCTTGCTTGTTCCCTCACTTTCTTCAGGTCTCTATTCAAATATCACCTCCCCCCCACCCCCAGTAAAACTTCCCTCGACCAAATTTAATGAAATAGCATCCTCCTGCTCGTGGATATCCCCGGTGGCTCAGTGAGAAGGAGTCTGCTTGCAGCTCAGGAGATTCAGGAGATATGGGTTCAATCCCTGGGTTGGGAAGATCCCCTGGAGAAGGAAATGGTAACCCACTCCAGTGTTCTTGCCAGGAAAATCCCTTGGACAAGGGAGGCTGGCGGGGCCCATGGGGTCACAAAGACTTGGACACGACTAAGCAACTGAGCACGCACACACTCCTTCTCATTCTCAGCCTGACGATTTCTGAGCCACCCTCCCTGGTTTATTTTTTCTCTAGTGCATTTAACATCACTGCACATATTTCAGGCTTTCCTGCTGGCTCATCCTGCCTACAGTGAGGGAGACCTGGGTTCGATCCCTTGGACGGGAAGATCCCTTGGAGAAGGAAATGGCAACCCACCCCAGTACACTTGCCTGGAAAATCCCATGGACGGAGAAGCCTGGTAGGCTACAGTCCATGGGGTCGCAAAGAGTTGGACACGACTGAGCAACTTCACTTTCACTGCACGTATTTCTTGTATCTGTTCATCATCTGTCTTCCATACCTGAATACATACATCTGAGGGCAGGTGTTTTTGTCTGTCTGAATCTCCAGTACCTAGTGAAGTGTCTGACAACATAGTAGGTGCTTTATAAGTATTTGTAAATTCATAGACTCAGAAATAGACTCAGTGTGAGCACTTTTGGAGAACCTGAGACCTCCAGCCGAATTGCTTCCAAAGCGATAGAACCAATTTGCACAATCACCACTAGGGGGCAGGCTATTAGTAGTCCCGTTTTAAGCAAGGCAGCAGAGACCCAGAGGAACGAGAGGTTTACCTGAAGTCACCCAGTTCACTGCTGGAGGAGCCTAGGACTCCTGATTCCCAGAAGACAGTGCGGCAACTCAGAATACTGTGGGAGGACCCAGGAGGACTTTGCAGAGGAAGGGATCATTTGGGAGAAGGGCATGGCAAGGTGGGAAGTTTTCTACCAGGTAGAAATGAGAAGAAACACCATCCTAGGTAGGGGATGCAATTTAAACCAAAACTTGAAAAAGACTAAAAATGAATTTTTTCTCATTTTAAAAAATATTTTTTATTTTTTTCTCATTTAAAAAAAGAAGAAAAACAAAAGAATAAGAAAAAAGGATACAGAAAACATAATAAACCGATACTTGAGGAAAGGCAGAGTCCAGGTGGACTGGGCCGAGCCTTCCCAGGCTGAAGGGATGAGAGGAGGCCAGGAACACCATCAGGGAGTCTGAAATTAATTCCCAGGACCCTGGGGAGCCAGGGGGTATTTTTGAGCAGAGCAGTGATATGAGCGCTGAGGTTTTCTGCTGGCTCACTGATGTCTTTCAGTTTCCACTTCTTTTCCCCTCTCCTTATATGTGTGTGTCTCTCAGCTGCCCCCTGCCCCTCCAGGCCCAGAAGTAACTGGCTAAGCCATTTTCCTTTTCCATGTCACCACCCTGACAGCCTGTCAGGGAGCAGGAGAGGGAGGGGCTGAGACAGGACCCTTTGTCTCTTAGTCTCTCCAATGCCTCGGTGCCCCCTGCCCAGCCAGGGGGGTGGAGGAAGCAAGGCTTAGAAGGCAGCTGAGAGGGGAGGGTGCCTTTTGTTCCCCACCCACCCCGGCCAACCTGGATGGACTCTGAGGCGCTGGCCTCCCCGCCCCCTCTGGGCCAGGCCTCAGGCCCTTACAATCCTTGGGCTGAGTCTCCGTGCTTAGTACCAGTCAGTGCCAGCTGGCAGCTCCCACCGGAGACTGGGGTGGCATGAATATGGGGAAGGGGGGAGGAAGTGGGCAAGGACCCAAGGAAAAATAGGGGCCAGGATTTGAGGAAGTGGTAGTCATAAGCTGGGTGGCCAAAATGGGGGTCACAAGGGATGAGGAAAAGGCTAGACTGAGGAGTCTGGGGGTTTCTGGAGGAAGAGGGGATGTGTCAGGCCCCCTACTTTGGCCCTCCTGTCCCTGGCAGACCTAATCCTCTCCCTACCACCCAGTTTTCTCTACACCTACCCCCTTAAGCTGCCCCTAGCTAATTCTCCTTGGTCCCTTTAAGAGCTGCCTGGGAACTGGGACATCGGAGGGGGCTGGCAGGGTCCCCACCCCCTCCCCCTCCCTGCCTGCCTCTGCTCCACCCCCTGCCCGGTACAGACTCTGCTGGAAGTCTTGGACGCCTGGGTTAGGGTCTGCACTGCTGGGCTGGGGGTAAGGCTTGAAGGTGGCGGGGAAGGAGGACCTCGGCCCCTGAGGTGGGATGGGGGGGTGTGGGATGTCCGTTTCCTAGCCCTGTGGACATGGAATATCGGTGTGCCAACTTCAATGGATGACTTAAGGGGCCCTCTGGGTGGTCCTCCGGCCTCAAAGTGGGGGAAGGGTAACCCCAGGGATCTTGAGGGACAGAGCCTAGGGGGACAGGATGCCTGCGTTTCCTCACCCTTCACTCCTCATCTCATTTTCCTGGGACTGTCATTTGCTAACCTCTGTCCAATCACTTCCTGCCCCTCCTTCAATTAAGGACATAGGGCCCTGACACCCTGTCTTCCCACAGATGGGGAAACTGAGACTAAGCAAATCAGAGTCAGTATGATCGTGTGCCCCGGCTGGAGAAGTGGAGGTGAGGCTGCAGAAAGCACCTCCTTCCTTCTCTACTCCCAAGAGCTAGACAGGGGACTCGCGTGTCCCGCTCACCCCTGTAAATTTCTAACGGCAGCCAGAGCTACCTCCAGAGACTAAGTCTCTGTTCCCTCATGGGGCAACTTAGCTCCTTCCTGGAAGTTTTGAGTTCCATGTCACAACCAGGAGAGGGTTCCCTGAAGCCCAGCTGGGCAACCTGGAAAGAAGCAGAGGGGGGACTGTAGACTTCCCCTACTTTCCTCCCTCTTCAGAAATGGAAATGTAGTCTCTTCAAATTCTGCTACAGGGATTGGGACCAACGCCCCCAAAAGGGAAAGCATTGGGGCAGGGGCCCAAGGACACCCCCGGGTGTAGGCTCTGCAGTCCAGCCCTAGCTCAATTTCAGTGTCTTTTAGCCCCTGCCACCTTGATTCCAAATCATTTCTTCCTCTCTTGCTGTGTGTCCCAATCCTGGGGGAGAATGATTTCGAGTGGCCTTGGCCTGCAGTGGCTTGAAGTTGGGCTTTAGTTCCCCGGCCAGAGATTGAGGTCAGATCACAGAGATGAGAGCACCAAATCCTAGCCACTAGACCAGTGGTCAGGGACAAGCTTTGCAGAAAAGAATTCCCACAAGGCTGGAAAGCAGTGAGGCTAGTAAAGTGTTTATTTGGAGGAAAAGAGTACAGTATGTTTGGATATACACATGGGCAGACTCAGAGGGAGAGTCCCTGAGTCGCGCCCTCGTGATAGTTGGAATTATTTTTATGGGGTATTTCTTCTGGTTTTCGTTTGGCCAATCATTGTGATTTGCCTGGTTCACAGTCCATATTTCATATATCTCAGGATCCTTCCACGTTTGCCCATGCATCTCTTGGTCAAGATGGACTCTACCGCAAAGGCCTATGGGTAGGCCATCCCTTAGCATTATTCCCCATGATCTCCAAGGAGCCTTTCTGTGGATGTGTGGTCAGACAGGTGCCCTAAAGATGAGTGATATGTGGTCTAGGCAGGGCCCAGCCTCCTCTCTTAACTGTCCTGTTACTTTCTTCTTGGAATTTCAGTTCATATGGAATGGATTTCCTATCGTGGGCCTGAGGGGCCCGTCTGCCTCCTGCCTCAGGAAGAATCCTTTGGCTTTCTCTGAATCCCCAGGGCCTCAGGGCTGAGGGTACAGAGGGTGGCGTGTCAGGAAGTGGTGGGGGATGTGACAGCATCTCTGCTTAGTCCACTTCTGCTTTCTACACATGCCCTTCTTGCCCTGCCCCAGGCGGAAATGCTCACCCACTACCCCAAACCAGACCTTAAGGGGAACCACATCTGGCCTGTGAAACTCTCTGCCCTGGACCGGCACCAGAACACTCACTTCCTTCTTTGTAAACATACTAAGTCTAGAGATGAGCCAAGCTGCTCCCAGGTAAGCTGAAAAGCCATCATTTTACTTATGTGAATCAGAGAGGGCAGGTGCCCTGCCTAAGATCACACAGCAAGTTATAGGGATCCAGGCCCAGGATCCAGGGCCTCTGCTTTCCATGGTGCCTCTTTTCACAGTCTTCCCACAGATCAGGATAGACCAATCGAGAACGGGCTTTTTGTTTCCCTGTTTTCGGCCGTGTGACATGTAGGATCTGAGTCCCCCAGCCAGGAGTCGCACCCCTGTTCCCTGCAGCGCAAGTGCAGAGTCTTACCCACTGGCCGCCAGGGAGGTCCCCTAGAAGGGGCTTTTTCAACTCCTCATTTTTTCAGTGAAGAAGTGAGGCCCAGACGGGACAGGAGGCAGCTCTGGTAAATAGTGGCTCAGGATCAGGGCTAGTAGAGGACACCAGGCCCAGCTTCCAAAGCTTCTGCCCAGACCTCTGCTTGCCTCAAAATAGGAAAGAATCCAGCTTAGGCTTGTCTCTTTCAATCCCTATCTGGTCTGATCCTCTGGAAAGTCCTTTCTGAAGTCTACCCTCCGTCCCTCCTCTTATAGCACAAACTTTCCTCTTCTACTAGGTCTCAGGGAGTTAGCCAAAGGCTTCTGGCATCTTAGTACAGTGGCTTAGGAATAAACACAGAACTTGAGCCTGGCAGTGGAGCCCTTGCCTTGCAGGCCAGGATAATATTAGTAGGAGACAGCTTCTTAGGCTTCTTGACAGAGACCTTGCCTCTTGGCTTATTTGCATAGGCATTTGGGTGTTCATTTGCATCCTCGATGGCAAACTCAGTTTGCCTGGGGTCAGGCTGGCCAGCATCCGGGTGTGATCCTCTTACATATACAGAGCTCCTGAAGGAAGGGGGAAAACCCAGAGAAACTGACCATAAAGGAGAATTGGCCTCAACTAATCCTCTGAACCAAGCTGGGGAACATCTGCCTCGTGATGTCTGCCTGACAGTGGGCAAGGGAGATGAGCAAGGACCCCCAGAGGCTAGTGTGCTCCCCCTCCTACCTCCGCCCACATCCAGAGCCCTGCGTCCTCCGCACATGTGAATTCAGGAGCCGCAGAAGGTGGGGCGCAGGGGGACACGAGTAGGAGGAGGAAGAATATGGGGAGATTCTAGTCCCTCCCACTTAGAGATGCAGTTGCCATGGTGACTGAGGACCAGTGAGGCGGGATGGGGCTGGGGGTGGGGGGCGGGGGTGTGGCAGGGACGAAGGCACTGGGAGACAGGAAGCCTGGCATTCCAGAGGGAGGGAGACGCAGCAGCATATCCAAGCTCCAGGTAAGGGAGCCGAAGCGCTGACAGTTCAGAATGGAGGGGGCGGTCCATTGTCTGGCGCTTGCTCTGCCCTGAGGAGGGGGCAGACAGAGGGGGTCAGGCCATTGTGTTCAGTACTCAGCTGAGTATTCCAGCACTAGTCGGACAGGAGGAGGAAACCCAGGAGGCACTGGGTAAGGGGTTAAAGGGGATTGGGTTGGGTGGACGGAAAGAAGGCTGGAGACCGTGGGGGTGAGAAGAGGTGGGGGGTGCTGGGGGAGCAGAGGCTTGGGGATATATCCTTAGTGTCTTACACACATTCAGTTCAGTTCAGTTCAGTCGCTCAGTCGTGTCTGACTCTTTAATTATAAGTTGATTTGACTTGCTTGTGATTGTGAAAAAGAGGATAACAAGGGACTGGGTAGATAGGGCTAAGAAGCGGACCCAGGAATCTGATGTTCCCTAGGACTGTGCTCTTCTGGGGCTTCCTTGAAGCTGAGGGTAGAGGTGGCGGGAAGAATTAGACCAGCTGGGTCGCTGGCACAGCCAGGAGTGGCTTCTCTCCTGGCTCCAGGACCCCTCCCTTGGTGAGGTGTCCAGGCTCCATCAGAGTGCAGAAGAGGCAGACCCCGGGGTGAGCATGGGGTGGGTGCGGGAAGCAACTTCTCCCACCTCCATCCCCACACCTAGATTTCCATCCTGGGCTGAAAGCTGGCCAGAAAGGGGTTATTATTTGATGTGGTCTAGGGGCCATGGGGAAGGAGTCCCCACCAGGAGGTCAGGGCTGAACTCAGCAGAGCTGTCATGGGGGTCCCCAGGTTGGGCCCCAGGGCTTAGAGAGAAAGAAGTTGGGGAGCCCCCACAGTGCAGCTGCGAAATGGCATAGCCCCGACCACCTGGCCCTGACCCACTGACCGCTTCCTACCGCCACCCCACCTGAACTGCTGCCCTACCTAGCCTCAGCCAAGACACTTCCTCTCCCTGGCCTTGGTTTCCTCATTTGTACAGTGAGGGGGTGGGACCCCGTCAGCTCTGAGCATCCTCGATGTTGTGAGAGGTCCTGCTACATTATTTGCCAGGCCCAGTGCAAAATGAAAGTGTGGGGCCGCTCATTCGAAATCTAGACTTCCAAACATTCTGACTATTTACGAAAATATCTTTCCAAGGTGGAATGCCAAAAAAGTTTTCAGGAGATTCCACAGAAAACTCTGTTTCCAAAGACCTTATCTCGTTTCTCCTTTTCTTCCCCCCTCCCAAACTCCTTCCTTGCATTTCTGAAATCACCTATCTCATATATAGCCTCTGCAGTTAGCAACCTGAAAATCTTATGGATTACCAGATCAACTTCACTATGATTTCATGAAAATGTATGTGAAATTATAAAAAAATTGCAAATGCTTATGTTTAAAGTTTCTTTTATGACAGTGCTATGTTTAAGTGGGAATAGACATTAGTAAACATTTTTTTAGTGAAAAAACAAAACAAAACAACCAAGACTTATAAGACAGCAGCACTTGGGCGTTAGACTGAGCCTGGGCCCCTGTGCAACTGCCCAGGTTACGTGCCCAGGAAGCCAGCCCTGACTGTGGGCTGGCTCTGTGTGCAGCAGCAACAGAGAGGGCAGTGCGGCTTGAAGTCTGACTCCTGAGACTCTGGTACAAGATGGGCAGTGATGGGGGCAAGGTGACCCTCCTCCCCACCAGGCTCCTCAGAGAACTACCCTGGGAGGCCCTTGTGGAGGCAGTGGAGGCAGGACTCGTAGGCTTCTGTTTCCTCTTGAGTCAGGATTCAGCCCAGAGATACTGTTTCTTAGCCCAGGGGGGAACTAGAACTTGCTTTCTCCAGCCAAGTTGCTCAGAGTTGAGTTCCCTGGACCCGGGCAGGAGGAGGACAGCTAAGAGGCACTGTGGCTAAGGGATTCACTCTGGAACGAGGCAGACCTGGTTTACCTTTCCTTCGGGCTACTCTGCCTCACTTCCCCTACCTTTAAAATGTGGGGACTTCCCTGGTGATTCGGTGGGTAAGACTCCATGCTTCCAAAGCAGGTGGTGAGGGTTCTGTCCTTAGTCAGGGAACTAAGATCCCACATGCTGCATGGCAAGACCAGAAAAAAAAAAAAGATTACTGTAGTATCTAGAAGCTAAAATTGTTGGGTAGAACAAAGCCTGATAAGGCAAACTTCATACTTGTGGTTGGAATGCCAGATGTTTTCAAGAGATTCCACAGAAAACTGTTTTCAAAGACCTTATCTCCTTTCTTCTTTTCTTCCCCCCTCCCAAACTCCTTCCTTGCATTTCTGAAATCACCTATCTCATATATAGCCTCTGCAGTTTACAACCTGAAAATATTATGGATTACCAGATCAATTTCATTATGATTTCATGAACACATATGTGAAATTATAAAAAAATTGCAAATGCTTATATTTAAAGTTTCTTTTATCCCACTCCTGACAAGCCAGCCTTTGGGGGCTTGACTGGTGGCTCAGACGGAAAGCGTCTGCCTACAATGCCGGAGACCTGGGCTCAATTCCTGGGTCAGAAAGATCCCCTGGAGAAGGAAATGGCAACCCATTCCAGTACACTTGCCTGGAGAATCCCATGGACAGAGGAGCCTGGTGGGCTACAGTCCATGGGGTCGCAAAGAGTCGGACACGACTGAGCAACTTCCCTTTCCCTTTCTTCCCTGTATGACAGGGCTATGTTTAAGTGGGAATGCTGCTGCTGCTGCTGCTGCTAAGTTGCTTCAGTCATGTTTGACTCTGTGCGACCTCATGGACGGCAGCCCACCAGGCTCCGCCATCCCTGGGATTCTCCAGGCAAGAACAATGGAAAGTGAAGTCGCTCAGTTGTGTCCGACTCTGTGAGACCCCATGGACTGTAGCCCACCAGGCTCCTCTGTCCATGGGATTCTCCAGGCAAGAATACTGGAGTGGGTTGCCATTTGGTTGCTATTTCCTTCTCCAATGCATGAAAGTGAAAAGTGAAAGTGAAGTCGCTCAGTCGTGTCCGACTCTTTACGACCCCATGGACTGTAGCCTAAGTGGGAATAGACATTAGTAAACGTTTTTTTTAGTTAAAAAAATATATATATATCAAGGCTTACAAGATGGCAGCACTTGGGCGTTAGACTGAGCCTGGGCCCCTGTGCGACTGCCCAGGTTACGTGCCCAGGAAGCCAGCCCTGACTGTGGGCTGGCTCTGTGTGCAGCAGCAACAGAGAGGGCAGTGCGGCTTGAAGTCTGACTCCTGAGACTCTGGTACAAGATGGGCAGTGATGGGGGCAAGGTGACCCTCCTCCCCACCAGGCTCCTCAGAGAACTAGCCTGGGAGGCCCTTGTGGAGGCAGTGGAGGCAGGACTTGTAGGCTTCTGTTTCCTCTTGAGTCAGGATTCAGCCCAGAGATACTGTTTCTTAGCCCAGGGGGGAACTAGAACTTGCTTTCTCCAGCCAAGTTGCTCAGAGTTGAGTTCCCTGGACCCGGGCAGGAGGAGGACAGCTAAGAGGCACTGTGGCTAAGGGATTCACTCTGGAACGAGGCAGACCTGGTTTACCTTTCCTTCGGGCTACTCTGCCTCACTTCCCCTACCTTTAAAATGTGGGGACTTCCCTGGTGATTCGGTGGGTAAGACTCCATGCTTCCAAAGCAGGTGGTGAGGGTTCTGTCCTTAGTCAGGGAACTAAGATCCCACATGCTGCATGGCAAGACCAGAAAAAAAAAAAAGATTACTGTAGTATCTAGAAGCTAAAATTGTTGGGTAGAACAAAGCCTTTATCAATAAGGCAAACTTCATACTTGTGGTTGAGGTAAAGAAGACTTGTCAGAAGGAAGAACTAGGCTCGGGGCATTGAATCTAAGGCTTCCGGGGAGAGACAGGAACAAGGCAGGGGCCGGGAGCCTGGGGCTGGAACCTCCTCCCTCCTCCCCGTTCCCCACCATCAGAACTCTTCTCAGACAAGCCAGTCCATTCAAGCAGAGAGGCCTGCAGCAGGGTAGGTTTACACTCTAAACTGAGGGTTAGGGGGCATGAAATGTGGGGTCCAGGTGGGAGTGATCCTTGATTCTGAGACTCTAGAAAATTTTCTCCGGGTGACTGGGCCAATGGCTTCTCCCAGGGGCCTGGCAATGAGACTCCATGAGAGTCTGGGGGAGTCTAAAGTAAGTGTTTTTTGTTTTTTTTTATAATTTATTTGGCTGTGCTGGGTCTTAGTTGCAGCATGTGGGATCTAGTTCCCTAACTAGGTGTCAAATCTGGGTCCCCAAGTTGAGACTGCAGAGTGAGTCCTAGCCACTAGATCAGCAGGAAAGTCCCTTAAGCTAGTCTTGCCCGAAACAGTTGTCGGGAGCGGCTTGGCTGAGACCTCAGAGAAACTGAGGGAAAATGAAAGCAGAGGGAAAGGGAAGAAGGCTGAGCCGACTCTGACAAGGAATTCTTCTTAGAAGGAGTCTAAGCTGTCCCACCTTCTGTACATCTTGCTGTGGCAGGGAGGGGGGTGGGTGGGTGGATATTACGCAGCAGGAAAGACTTCCTGACCATGAGGAATATGCATTTAAGGAGGTGGTCTATTTATTAGAGTCGGATTAGCCCTGGGACGTCTGTGTTCTGTAACCAGCAGTCAGCTGGGGCTGAGTGAGCAGGAAACTACCCACTTTCTAGGTCATGAAGCCTTTGGTGCTAGATGCCTCATTAACCCTGCATTATGAGATCCCTGGAGCCCTAAGGGAGGGGTGAGCAGCCACCATCGGGCCTTTGGGTGCCTCAGAAGTATGAGCGCAGATGGGAAATTTTCTGGGTCTCCCACTGGCCTGATGCCGCCCTAAGAGCGCTGGAGATAAGACTACAGGAGGAATTTTCTCAGCAAAGCCATGGATGAGAGCCTAATGCAATTGTTTTATTTATTATAAAAAAATTTTTAATCATTAAAAAAATATTTATTTATTTATTTGGGTCTTAGCTGTCATGCAGGCTCAGTTACCCCAAGGCATGTGAGACCTTAGTTCCCTGACCAGGGATCGAAACTGTGTCCCTTGTATTGCAGGGTGGATTTGTAGATACTAGACCAAGAGGCAAGCCCCGAAATCATTTTTTAAATGGAAATATATTTAATTGACAATGTTGTGTTATTTCAAATGTACAGCAAAATGTGGGCTTCCCTGGTGGTCTAGTGGTTAAGACTCCATGCTTCCAATGCAGGGTGTGGGGGTTTGATTCCTGATTGGGGAAGGTCCCACATTGCTGAGTAGTGTGGCCAAAAAAAAGAGAGAAAGAAGAGAAGATTGTACAACAAAGTAATTCAGTTTTACATACACATACGTATATACAGATAAGAAAATTCAAAGTGTGAGTGGCTCAGTGGTGTCTGACTCTTTGTGACTCCATGGACTGCAGCCCACCAAGCTCTTCTGTTCATGGAATTCTCCAGGCAAGAATACTGGAGTTGGTTGTTGTTGTTTAATTGCAAAGTTGTGTCTGACTCTTTGCGACCCCATGGACTTGTAGCCCACCAGACTCCTCTATCCACGGTATTTTCCAGGCAAGAATATTGGTGTGGGTTGCTATTTCCTTCTCCAAGGGATCTTTCTGACCCAGAGATTGAGCTCGGGTCAATCTGCATTGCAGGCAGATTATATATAAACATATTCTTTTTCAGATTGTTTTCCATTATAGGTTATTACAAGTATTAAATATAGGTCCCTGTACTATACTGGAGAAGGCAATGGCACCCCACTCCATTACTCTTGCCTGGAAAGTCCCATGGATGGAGAAGCCTGGTAGGCTGCAGTCTGTGGGGTCGCTAAGAGTCAGACACGACTGAGTGACTTCACTTTCACTTTTCACTTTCACACATTGGAGAAGGAAATGGCAACCCACTCCAGTGTTCTTGCCTGGAGAATCCCAGGGACGGGGAAGCCTGGTGGGCTGCCGTCTCTGGGTCACACAGAGTCAGACATGACTGAAGCGACTTAGCAGCAGCAGCAGCCTGTACTATACAGCAGGTCCTTGTTGTTCACAATTGTATTGTTTTTTAAAGACTATGGCTCGGTTGGACGTGGGAGGTCTGAAAGGTTATCCCACTTCAGGGATTTCCCTGTTGGTAGGAGTGGAGAGACCCCACCTTGTGGGTAAGTGAAAAGAGGAATATGAAAGATGGTATCATGTCTCCTATCTGGGAAATCTTGAGCAAGAGGTAAAATCCCTGCTAGGCTTGTTAGACTGGCTGTGACAAGATAGAGGGACAGGGGAATGGCTGAAATGACCTAGAAACTTTCTGGCCTTTTAAACTTTCTTGATAGACAGGTGAGAGGAGGGCCAAAGAGAGAGCTGTGTCTCCTTTTATTCCCCTCCCAATCAACCAACTTCCGCCCAAGCCAGGGATCTGTCACAACTCGAGAGGTGGAAATTCTGGTTTCCCTTGCCCAGAGCTCCCAGTGCGGGCTTCGCCACTATGGGTACCTGGAGGGCCGCACTCCTGGCCCAGCCAGGCTGAGCCTCCCGTCCCCCACTTCTGGGGTCTGGGGGCCCTCCCTTCTTCTTTCTCTTGGATGGCACCCCCTGCCCAAGAGTCTGGATACCTGGGTTCTATGCTGTGGCTGGCTCAACGGTACGTGAGATGTGATGGCTGACTGGAGGGGTGGCAGTCCAAGGGGAGGATTATGCAGAGACCAGGGAGACGCACAGCAGCAGCACTAAGACCAGAGGGGGGCGGGGAGCTGCAGAGGCTGGGAGACGACCAACCGCTCCCTGCCCTGGGCCACTTTCCTTGTGATGCTAGTAGCCAGCCTGGAGGGCTGGTCTCCCATCTCCTCTCTGCAAGAAGAGGCCTGTAGGCCTCAGAGTCAGAGAACAGAGCAGGCCGATTCAGACCTGGTCTTCTTGTTTGGGTCATCAAAGGGCAGGGCTGAGTACAAGGCCCTGGTTATCAAGAGATCTGAAAGCGCCGGGAGAATCAAGTCTGAAGAACCTATATTGTGAGTGCAGGAAGCTGCTCCCTAGAAAGTCCTGGAGCCAGGACCAGGCAGTGGTTTGGGATCTGGGCTATGGGAGGAGGAAAGGCAAAGAGTAGATAACAAGAAGGACTTCCTTGAGAGTAAGGTGAGGAAAGGCAGAGCCGGGCTATTGGTGGAAAGAGATCATAAGGGATGGGGAAAAACTGGACTTCAGCCCGGAGGGGAGAGTGGGGCAGAGTGAGCCTGTTAGAATGATGGAAGTGAGACTCTCTGAGGGCACGCTGGAGAGGAAACTGGCCCGTTCCCCTAGCATCCCCCCCCTGCCATACACACTTCTGCTGCCTGGGGCTCTCTGATTGGTTCCCAGGGGGGATGTGGTAAGGACGGCTCACCCAGAGAGTACCCGGTGCCTGTTTCCCCAGAGACGTCCAGTGACAGCCCCTGGCTGAGCATGGCCCTTCCAGCCCTGGGCCTGGACTCCTGGAGCTTCCTGGGCCTTTTCCTCTTCCAGCTGCTCCTGCTGTTCCTGCCACCGCCGACAACTGCGGGGGGTGAAGGGCAGGGACCCACACCCAGGGTCAAATACTATGCAGGTAAGGGTTTGATGATCAGGAAGTAGGGGATGGCAGCCCCGGGCTGGAGGCGGGTGGAGGAAGGAAAGAGAGAATGGAAGGAGAGGGGTAGGAAATTGGACTTGGAAAAACCACAATAGATAAGTCATGGAGAGGCAGAGGGCGTCAGGGAGAGAGAGACAGCCAGAAATAGAAATTCAGGCTGAGAAAGGAGTGAATGATGAAAATCACTTGGGGGAGAGACTGAGGACAGGGAGGTGAGGGGAGCAGGAAGCCAGGGGCGATGTGCCTTCTGGTTCTCCAGAGCTGGTGATTTCTCTTTCCCTCCTTCAGTGTCACTGTTATCAAACTGGGCACTTCAAACCCATAACTGCTTTCATGCCCTCAAATGCCCCAAGGACATTTGCGGCTTAAGGGAATCCGTGGACCGGGTGACCCAGGACACAAAGTGCACAGATGATGCTGGACCATGCTGTGTCCAATACTGTGGACACCAGGAATATAAGAACCCAGAGTAGCCTTGCCGGGATATGGGCCCTGGGACCCTGTAGGCACAGTTTGACTGGTTTCTTACTGAGGCTGTGGGGGCTGCTGGCCCTCTACCTCCAAGGAAAAGACTCAAGAAAGGACATGGGCCCTGTCGGAGTTGTAGGGGCAGGGTCTCCTGGGCATGGCTGAGTCTTTAACATCTTTCTGGGGCAACGTGGTAAAGGGAATGCATGTTGCCCATTGATGGAAGGGCCTCCCTTGTGTTAGGTGCTGGGATTACAGCATAAACCCTGCCCCCAAGGTGCTGATGGTCCCCAGGGGCAGGCAGGTGGGCCGTCACACAGCCATACTCGAGGGTGATCAGTTCAATGACAGAGGGGTTTATACAGCTCTGGGGAGGCCAGCCTCTCTGGCACCTTGCCCCAACTCCTCTGCGTGGTTGGTGCTAATATTCTCTGCGCCTCCGGAGCTAACAGCTAGCTGATCAGTCCTCTAATGCAAAAGTGCAAATGTGCTCATGAGAGAGGGAGAGTTTGAGAAGCTCATCTCTCTGCGCCAGGGGACCTATGTGCCAGGGGACCGGCCACACACGCCCACCTCTGCCACATCGCAGTGATGGCGAGACCTCAGGGAGTCTCCCACAGCCAGCCGAAATCCCCAGTCCAGGTGATATCCAGGCGCCTGCAGGAAACTCGAGAAAAACATTTTCTTTCTGTTCCACCTATGGCAGAGGTTCTCGTGGTGGAAATTTCCTGTAGAGGAGGGAAGGAAAGTGGGGCTGGTGACTGGGACAGCTGCAACCCACGGTTACTCTGACACATAGTCCTATCTACTTCTAGCCTTGTCTGTGGCTGCCAACACCTTCCTGTCTGTCTATCTGCTCTCTGCCCTCCCCACCTGTGAGGACTGACGTGTCCTCCCCAGCCGCAGCCCCCTAGGCCTGGAAGAACATCCCCTGTGCCTCGCTTTATTTCCTGTCCCTTTGTCTGTCTCTTGAGTGTGGGCCGCCCTCCTTCTGTCCCAGGCTGTTATTGCCCTGTCTCTGGTTGTCTTTCCTCTCCACTATGAGCTCAGCACCCCATGCTCCTAGGCCGTCAGCAGGGTCGGGCAGAGCAGGGACCTGCTGCTGAGGAGGGGGTCCGGCTGCGAGGGCTGGGGGGAGCACACTCTGCCAACCCTTTCCTTTCCCTGCTTTTCTCTCAGAAATCAGCTGCTTGCCCACTGCCTTCTCATCACTCACCCCTTCTCACCACCTCTCAACAGGGGATGGACGCAGAGCTCTTAGCTTCTTCCACCAAAAGGGCCTCCAGGACTTTGACACTCTGCTCCTGAGTGATGATGGAGGCACTCTCTATGTGGGGGCTCGAGAGGCCATTCTGGCCTTGAATATCGAGGATCCTGGGGTGCCAAGGCTGAAGAACATGGTGAGAGGCCAGGGAAAGGGTGAGGGCTGGAAGTGAGGAGGGGGCTGACAGCTGCCCTGGGCCTGGGCTGTCTGTGCATGGATAACTACCCAATTTGCTGTCATCTATAATCAGCAACGATTAGCAGTTCTTTATTTTTTATTTTATTTTATTATTTTACTTTACAATACTGTATTGGTTTTGCCATACATTGACATGAATCCACCACGTGTGTACATGAGTTCCCGATTAGCAGTTCTTGGTATAGACATATACATGTATGATTTTTATGACAGACAAGAAACACAACAGTGGCCTCACACTTCATGGGTACCATGAATACTGGTTGAATAATACTAATCGCTAAAATGGCTGATATGGAAATTGACAAAGTGAACGTGAAAGTTGCTCAGTCGTGTCCAACTCTTTGCAACCCCGCAGATAGTCCATGGAATTCTCCAGGCAAAAATACTGGAGTGGGTGAAGGGGATCTTCCCAACCCAGGGATTGAACCCAGGTCTCTCGCATTGCAGGCAGATTCTTTACCAGCTGAGCCACCAGGGAAGCCCAAGAATACTGGAGTGGGTAGCCTATCCCTTCTCAAGGGTCTCCTTCCCGACCCAGGAATCGAACCAGGATCTCCTGCATTAGCAGGCGGATTCTTTACCAGCTGAGCTACCAGGAAAGCCCCAATACTAATTGTTAAAATGACTGATATGGAAATTGACATATGAGAGAAACATTGACTCAAACTATATCAATAATGTGATATCCACCCACTGGAAGATACCACTGAAGCTTCTGTGTTAAATTATAGTCACCCTACTCACAGGAATAATGTGAGGGAGAAAGGGAGAGGGAAGGAAAAGAGGGAGGGAGGGAGCAAGCAATTACTGAGCATCTCAACACAGTCTGTGTTGCTCAGTGTGTGGTCTGTGGGCCACCTGCACATATGGGATGCGGATTAAAAATACCGTTTCTCTGAGGTGTGAGGAACTGAAAATTTTTTAACAATTTCCCCAGGAAGTGTGTTTTGTTTTGTTTCCAGCTGCTGCTTTGTATACCATGCATGGCATTAGGTGCTTTACATACAGAAATCTGTGCCATTGACCAAGATCACTCAACCAGTAAGTGGCTGAGTCTAGGTTCAAGCTCAGGTCTCATTCCATTGACCACGTTCTTACATGGAGCTGTGTCCTCATGAATATCAGTATCATTAGAGTAATAGCCAGGGTCACAAAGTGAGGTTCTTACAGCCTACCAGCATGCAACTAACCATTATGCCTGCGGGTGATTTCACACCAGAGCCAAGGAGGGGGTAGCAGGTCGGAGAACTCAAGATCTCATTCCCTTCATCTCCCCTCTCCCAATGCCCTACTTCAGATACCCTGGCCAGCCAGTGACAGAAAAAAGAGTGAATGTGCCTTTAAGAGGAAGAGCAATGAGGTAAGTAGGGGTGGCGATATTGGGGCTCTGGCAGAGAGCCCTGGTGTCCCCAGGCCATCACTGGATGACCTTAGGTGAGGCAGGCAGCAGAGGATGCTTGTTTGAGTGATGGTGTCCTAGAGGATCATGATCACGTGGCCTGCTGTTCTATGGGGACTGCCTCAGCATTGCCCAGCCCTTCTCCCTACTGGCGAGTGAGGGAGCAGTCCTCCAGGGGCCGGGAGTCTGGGGCAAGTGTCCTGGAGGCCTGAACTGTCTCTCTCCCCCAGACACAGTGTTTCAACTTTATTCGTGTCCTGGTATCCTTCAACGCCACCCACCTCTACGCCTGCGGCACGTTCGCCTTCAGCCCTGCTTGTACCTTCATTGTGAGTTATCTGGCCCCGGCTCTCAGGCCCCACCTCACCTCCACCCCCAGCTCATCCTCTGCAGCTCTGAAAAACTCTGGTGTTGCAGCCCAGGGTCCTTGTGAGCTTCCGAGCTCCAGGTCAATTTTCCTCTGCACCCTCTACCCCTTCCTCCCTCAGGTCCCTCCTTTCCTTTCTCTGGCGTTCTGGCCCCCCCCAGCCACGTTCCCCCCTCTAGGAACTCCAAGACTCCAAACTGTTGCCCATCTCGGAGGACAGGGTCGTGGAGGGGAAAGGCCAAAGCCCCTTCGACCCCACCCATAAGCACACGGCTGTCATGGCAGGTGAGTGTCGGGTTCCCTGGTCCATCCCGACGACTGCTTTCCCCGGTCACTCTGTGACACAGGGAATCTGACGATTTCCTGAAAGGCAAGAGGACAAAGGGAGGGGAAGCCAGGAGCCTCAGAGCATAAAATCAGAGGGAGTATCAGGTACCCCAACCAGTTGAAGCTGCCACAAGGGATGCACAGAGGTAGGAGGGTCCTGGAAGGGTCTCAGACAGGGAAGAGGCCTGAGAGTCACCATTTGTTCAACAAGCAGGCTCTGTATGAACAGCCCCTCTGGTGTGCCAGGCATTGTGCTAGGAAACGTAGGGATTGCAAAGAGGAAATCATGGTGCTGTGCCCTCCTGGACACAAACCATCACTCCCCTCACCCCTTGGCTTCCTGAAGCTGGTGGCCTTTGACTGAGTGGGACCTTGAAAGACAAGTAGATGGGCAGGGAAAGTGTTCCAGGAAGAAAAGGGTAGGCCCTCATGTATAGAAACAAAACAGCCATCCTGGGGGAACAATGAGTGATTCTAACTGGCAAGTGGTTCAGCTGGGTATGGGAGGCAGGAGCCAGAGAAAGGCTGGAAAAATGCCAAAACACGGAAGGCCATAAGGCTGGCCAGTCCCTGTGGGAGAAGGACCTAAGAACGGTGCTCAGGGTGGGCTGTGAGCTGGGCTTTGGGACTCCACGGGAAAGCACAGAACAAATGAAGCAGGCCGCAGACTGCTGTCAATGCTGACCTCAGTCAGAGGCAGATCTGAGAAGCGGAGGGGCACCCTCCAGCTGACAAGGTCCCCCCTCCTCTCCTCACATTAGATGGGATGCTCTTTTCCGGCACCATGAACAACTTCCTGGGCAGTGAGCCCATCTTGTTGCGCACTCTGGGATCCCAGCCTGTCCTCAAGACTGACAATTTCCTCCGCTGGCTGCAACGTAAGGATCTCAGCCCCACCCAGCACAGGTCTGGCCCCCTTCCCCAAGTCCCGGAGACCTGGCACTCTGAACTGCTGTTAATTCACTCAGCTCTCAGTGGTTGAGGCGTACTACATGCAAGGCGATACTGCAGGGAAGACAGAGCTCCTGTCCTGGGAAGGTTTCATCTTTAAAAAAAAAAAAAACTTTAATTTTTAAACAATTTTGGTTGCGCTGGGTCTTCGTAGTTGCGCAGGCTTTTTCCCTCTGGTTGTGGCGAGCGAGGGGCTACCCTCCAGTTGTGGGCAGCGCATGGGCTTCTCATTGTGGTGGCTGCTCTTGTCGGGAAGCGCAGGCTCTGGAGCAGGCAGGCTTCAGTAGTTGCAACACACGGGGTCGCAGCGGTTGTGGGTCTCTCTGGCTCTGGGGCACAGGTTCAATGGTTGAAGCCCACAGGCTTAGCGGCTGCATGTGGGATCTTCCCTGACAAGGGATCAAACGTTTGTCTCCTGCATTGGCAGGGAAACTCACGAAGCTTTCATCTTATGGAAATAATTAAAGTACCTCCCCTCGCCCATGGCCTCGCCTCGACCAGCCGTGGATCTGGGGCATAGTACCTGCTGGTCTTCAGAGTCAAGAGTTTTCCCAAAGGGGAAACCAGGACCCCTAGGTGCTCCATCTCTTAGCCTATTTGCCCTTCCCCTGCAGCGGACGCCTCCTTCGTGGCAGCCATCCCTTCCACCCAGGTGGTCTACTTTTTCTTCGAGGAGACAGCCAGCGAGTTTGAGTTCTTCGAGAAGCTTCACATTTCCCGGGTGGCCCAAGTCTGCAAGGTCGACAGCCTGGTGGGAGGCGGGGCTGGCCGTGGAGAAGCCAATGGGGGAGATGGCAGAGGCGGGGCCGGGCGCTTAGGGCCCAATGGGGGTGAGGGGGCGGGTTAGAGGGCGTGGTCACGCGTGGGCAGGGGGGGGGACCCTCTGACTCTTAGACTGCGCCCCTAGAATGACGTGGGTGGCGAAAAGTTACTGCAGAAGAAGTGGACCACCTTCCTAAAGGCCCAGCTGCTTTGCACCCAGCCGGAACAACTTCCCTTCAACGTTATCCGTCACGCTGTCCTGCTGGCAGACAATTCCTCCACCGATCCCCAGGTCTACGCAGTCTTTACCTCTCAGTGGTGAGCAGCTAGGCGAGAGCGTGGGGGTTGGAAGTGGGATTTGGGGTCAGCCCCCATCTCGCCCTGGCCCGCCAGGGAGGGTAGGAACTGATGTGAGCGAAGCACAAACTCCGCACTTCACATATGAAGACATTTGATCATCACCATCTCCCAGGAATTTGACTCACGCCCTTAATGTAAGGGCTCAATGTAGATAGGGAAAATAAAGCTCAGAAAGGTTCTTATTAGTTTATGTCCTGCCTGGTTCCAAAAAGGATAGGAGGCAGCTTACAAAAGGCAAACATTAAAATAAAATAAACCTATGAGGAAATGGACATAAAAGGAGAATAAGAGAACCCAGCGATCGAGTCAGCACGTTACAGATGTTTACCACTTATACGGTTGGGGATGTTGGGAGACATGTAGCTGTGAACTTCCTAGTGGTCATAGCATAAAGCGAAACACCATCAACAACATAAGATGAAAATAAAGGCTTGCTTGGAGGCTGAGACTTATTTGTTGTGGTCTGGCTCCCACAGCTTTCAGGTGTCTGCTGACAATGTATCAGGGACCAAAGATATCTTTTGTAAGCAGGGTCTGGTATCTGTGGCTTCCAGGCCGAGAATATGGTTTATGCCACAGTCAGGTTAAAAGGAAACAATAGAGACAGAGCTTTTGTCTCCACAGACCAGGGCGGAAGGAATAAAAATAGTCTCGTAGTTGGGTTCTGTTTGGTTATCTGAGGACCGAGAATGCACTGGACCCCCAGGGAGGAGAGCTTCATCTGGAGCCTGTCCGGGAGCTGGCTACATTGCTTCTCCCATAGAGGCTCAGTCTGGGCAGGCCAGGCGGGTGACGCCCCAGGGCCTGAGCCCAGATTAGTTCTCATTAAGGATAATCACACCTCAGATCCTAAAATGGGATAAAGTCTGGGACTCTCCTAGCTCTTATCGCCTCGGCTGGGGACTGACCCAGCCCTTCATACTTCTCCCCTTCTGGGGTTTTTCACCAAAAGCGGGCCAAGGTGGGAGGGGGAGCTTCCTGGTGTAGCACAGGACGCTACAGACAACATCCCCTCTGGCTGTCTCCAGGCACCTTGGTGGGACCAGGAGCTCTGCTGTCTGCGCTTTCTCACTCAAGGACATCAAGAATGTCTTTGAGGGGAAGTATAAGGAACTGGACAAAGAGACTTCACGCTGGACTACTTATGAATATCCTGATATCAGTCCACGGCCAGGCAGTGTGAGTATCATCCACGCCACTGAGTAAAGCCCTCCTCCCCAGGACATATAATATGCGTGTCAAAGCACCTGTCACAGCATAATAGCCCCATAAATGCTAGTGCTCCCCACACCCCCAAGTCTTGTCTGCTCAGATATTCACCCATTCCCGCTGCCCACATTCCACATCCATGGTGTCCAACCCCATCCTAAACACAGAATAGCACCCCTGCACCCCAGCTAAGTGCACACCATATACTTGGGTATATCACTGAAAAAACAAAGGCGCACAGGCTGTGCCAAGGACTTTCTTGGGCCTCTTCATCTGCATTTCTTATTTAACTTTTGTTTTTGGATTGGAGTTGTATATGTACAACATTCGAAGAAGATTTACATGGTTGGTTACAAACAACAGCCCAGTTTCCTCTCTTCAGCACTTTTTCTTCTCTAGAGACACCTTCAACTCTTTTAGCTGATTCTTTTGATTTTATCCCCAAATCTCAAAATATGTTTATTGCTATTCCTTGATGCTTCCATTTCAGGCAGCATCTATTGAATTCCCATTGTGGATGGTGAAGATTTAACTGTGTCTCCCCATCCCCACCCCCAACTCAGCAATGAGCTGGATCTAACTCGCAGCAACTAGCAAGAACCCTTTGCGCATCTCTTTCCAAATCCGAGTTCAGTAACATTACATTGATAGCTTGAAATTAGCCATGATGGGAATAATGCATTATGGAAATCAGCAAAATCATCATCTCAGAGCAGCCTTACCAACACACTGCTATACCCACCTCTTATCTCCTAGCATTGGTTTATAGTCAGTTTGGTCAGGCCAGTATTTACATTATGATTCATTACTCACAGCTGAGCCATGTAGTAGGCCATGATTATTTTTCCTTTTTGCATAATTAAAAAAATTTTCCCTGGGGTTAGTAATTATCTTGATTTTTTTTTTTTTGCTTTGTTTTCTAAGCTCTTATCTTTAATTCAACCCCAAACTCTACCTCAGTTAGCTGAATCTCTTTTGAAAACAGACCCATTTGGTAGTCTAAGAGTTTCATTTTCCTGGAAATCCCTTCTATCTGCTGCAGTCTTGACTACGTCTTTGTCTCATGTACATCCGGAGCACAGCTGCCATCCTGGAAGCTCCCTTCCTCATCATTCTGGGCATTCCCTTTTCCTCTTTCTTGTGATAATCTGGTGTTTCTTGCATCCCACAACTTCCTATTTTTTCTTTCTTCCACTGTCTTATTTTAGTGGAGGATGGGTGGGTGGGTGCTAAGTTGCTTCAGTTGTGTCTGACTCTGTGTGACCCTATGGACTATAGCCTGCCAGGGTCCTCTGTCCATGGGATTCTCCAGGCAAGAACACTGAGTGGGTTGCCATGTCTTCCTCCAGGGAATCTTCCCAACCCAGGGATCAAAACCTTGTCTGTTATGTCTCCTACATTGGGAGGTGGGTTCTTTACCACTAGGGCCGCCAGGACAGCCTCTGTAAATTCCTGGAAAGGAATACACAGCAGGTAAATTTTTTTGAGACCCTGAATGTCTGAAAATGTCTTCATTCTACATTCACCTTAGATAGTTTGCCTAGTTGTATCTATTTTAATTCTAGGAAAAAATAATCTTCCTTTCAGACTTGGAAGGCATCCTCTATTATATTCTAGCTTACAGTGCTACTGTTTGAGAAGTCTGAAGCTATTCTGATCCCCAAAGCTTTGAATATCTGTTTTTCCCTCTGAAATCTTGTAGTACCTTTTTTGTGTTGCTGGTTATTTTGAAATTTCATGATATTGTGCCTTGATGGGATCTTGTTCACTTATTGCCTGGGCGTTCACTTTGCCCCCTATTAGGCCTGGAAATTTAGTTCTTTCAGTTCTAAGAAGTTTTCTTGAACTGTTACCTTTTCATTTAATACATGTTTTTTAAGGTCACCTGTCACTATTGTAGGCAATGAAGACATAGTAGTGAAGGAAACAAAAAACTCTTTCTTCATGGAGAGGATATTCTGCTGTTGGAATGCTTTCTCACTTCCTTCTGAACCCCCTGGATTGGTTGGTCCTATAACTTTTAAAATCCTTTTTAGAAATTTTCCCAAGTCTTTGGTTTTGTTCTACTTTCTAAGAGAGTATCTCAATTTTATCTTCTGATCCTTCTGTCAGATTTTAAATTTATGCTAACATATTTAATTTCCTAGATTTTTTGAGCTTTGTATATGTCTTATGCTGCTGCTGCTGCTAAGTCGCTTCAGTCGTGTCCGACTCTGTGCGACCCCACAGACGGCAGCCCACCAGGCTCCCCCATCCCTGGGATTCTCCAGGCAAGAACACCGGAGTGGGTTGCCATTGCCTTCTCCAATGCATGAAAGTGAAAAGTGAAAGTGAAGTCGCTCAGTCGTGTCCGACTCCTAACGACCCCATGGACTGCAGCCTACCAGGCTCCTCTGTCCATGGGATTTTCCAGGCAAGAGTACTGGAGTGGTATGCCATTGCCTTCTCCGATATGTCTTATAAATATGTTCTATTATAGAGAATTTTAAACATATAAAAACTGGACAGAATAGTATGCTGCTGCTGGTGCTGCTAAGTCGCTTCAGTCTTGTCTGACTCTTAGCCACCCCATGGACTGCAGCCCACCAGGCTCCTCTGTCCATGGGATTTTCCAGGCAAGAGTACTGGAGTGGGGTGCCGTTGCCTTCTCTGACAGAATAGTATAATGGACCTCTATACACCCATCAGCCAGCTGCAACTCCTCGCCAGTCAGACCACTTCATCTCTACCCCACTCACTTCCCCTCTTATTTTCTGAAGCAAATTCTGGGCATCATTTCATCTGTGTTAGTTTCCTATGGCTGCCATAACAAATCACAACAAACTTGGTGGTGTAAAACAACAGAAATTTATTCCTTCACAATTCTGGAGGCCAGGGGTTTGAAATCAAAGTTGCAGTCAAGGTTGGGTCCTCCTGGAGGCCCTGAGAGAGAATCCGTTCCGCGCCTCACTCCTGCCCTGGCTGGGGCGGTCTTTGGCGTTCTCTCACTCCAGTCTCTGCCCCTGCTGTCACGTTGCCTTATCTCTGCGTATCTCCTCTTCTCTTGTGAGTACACTTGTCGTTGGATTTAGAGCCCATTGTGATCCAGAATGAGTCATCTTGAGACTTTTAATTATATCTACAAATACCCTTTCGCCAAATAAAGTCACACTCCCAGGTTTTCAATGGGCATACCTTTGGGTGGCTACCATCCATCCCATTACCTCATCCATAGTGATTTTAGTATGTATCACCCAAGATAAGGGCTTTGAAAAAAATAATGTATAGTTCCATCATTACACCAAAAAAATAACGCATGCATGCATGTTTAGTTACTCAGACGTGTCTGACTTTTTGTGATCCCATGGACTGTAGCCCACTGGGCTCGGGATTTTCCAGGCAAGAATACTGGAGTGCGTTTCCACTCCCTTCTCCAGGGATCGAACCCAGGTTTCCTGCATTGCAGGTGGATTCTTTACCATCTGAGCCACCACGGAAGCCCCCCACCCTGCCCAAATTAATAACAGTTTCTTAATCTAATATGCAAAGGTATTCAAATTTCTAATAGTCTCATAGATATCATAAGGGTTTTTTTTAAAAAATATAGTTTGTTTTTGAAATCAAAATCCAAATAAGATCTGTAAATTTGGATTGGTTGTTCTTCTCAGTCGCTTTTACTCTATATGTTCCCTTTCCAACTTCTTTCTTTCTCTTACAATTTATTTGTTATATAGAATTTCCCGCAGTCTGGGTCTTGATGATTTTGCATCGCTGTGGTGGAGTTTAAGTATTTGCTGTTTGGATCTAGAAACTTGACCATAAAAACTTGCTCTTAAAGTTAACTTTGGGAAGCAAAATAAAAACTTGTATTTAGTTTGGTTTTCTTTCAGGACATTTATAATCTCTGGCCGCATTCTTTGGAATAAGAACTCCTCTTTTGAAGCATTATGTATGTTCTTGTTTCATGGGTATGCTATCTTCATAATTCTCTCTCTTAAGGTAGTAATGATACTTTGCTGTGAAGTTTTCTTTTCTCTGAATCATTTGTTTCCTCTTAAGTTTTATTAATTTTTCCCCATGTCACTGTTTGTTTATATCTTTCATGTCTATGGTTTCACTCACATATTTGGTCATCCTTGGCTATCTACTCATAGTTAAGAGCGAGGGGACCTTGAAGCTATGAAAACTCTGCACGCTGGGTGACTTGGCAACTTGAACTCCATGATAACTCCACTGAGAATGGGCTGGCTAGGCTGCTTTACTGGAGACCTTCAATATCAGTATCTTTAAGTCTTTCCTTTTGGGCCTTTCCTGGAACAGATTCTTCTGGTCTTCTCTTGGAGTGAGGCGGTCTGGCTCCTGGGATCTGGGGAAGAAAGGCTTCGGGTGGGGGAAGAGTCTCAGCAGGTGCTGTGTCTACCTGCATTTAATCCCCTGCCTTCATCATGGTGTGTCACCCCTCCGCTGTCCTCCAACCAGAGTCCTCTCTAGAGAATAAGCCCTCCAGTCCTGGGCCAGGGTATGGAAGGGACAGTCACTCAGCTGCATGGAGCTGGGACGAAATCTGCCTGTTTCTTATATAGATTTTCAAATATAGCCTTTCTTTTGCCCCATTTCCAGAGGGGACTGAGGCCACTAATTTATGAACTTCAGAAATTCTGCCTTATAAATCAGAATTTAAGCCTGGGCTGGCTTAGAAAGATTCTTTTTTTCCTGCTAAGTCTTTTCCCTTTTGTTCATTTGCTTTCTAGCTTCCCAAATGTGGCTGCTTCTGCCTCCTCTCATGTTCTCACATGTCTTTTTTAAAAAAAATCCCTTTTGGAGGATGTGAGAGTAGGTACCTGTGCTCATTCTGGCATCTAAATGAGATACAGATGTTATTACGTCACTTTACAGATAGGAAGTTGCGGCTCATAGAGGTAGGGTAACTTGTCTGAGGACACAGCACGTAGGTGACGCAGCTGTGGCTGGCTTTAAGACAGTGCTGTTAGAAATGGAGGACAAGAATCGTGACCAGTGATCAGGACACAGGTGTCCCAGAGCCACAATATGCTGTTGTTGGCAGGGCCTTTCAAGAACAGCCGGTCCAACCCCCTCATTTTATGGGTAAGAAAAAGAAGGCCCAGAATGGAGAAGGGACTCTCCCCGAGTCGTGCATCCAATTCATGCCAAACCATGATGCAGAATACTCCCTGCTACACCACCCCTTTTTGTGACAGACTGCAGTCCATTATTGACTCTGTGAACATTTATTGGGCCCCAACTGAGTACTAGGTCCTATGCTAAGCCTGGGCCTACAGACATGAGTTCAGGGTGGTCCTTACCTGCAGGGGATCCTCACCCTACTTTCTGCTGGTGGCTGGGCATCCTTGGTGACGGGGATGATGGATAGAAATAATGACCACTAACGCTTATCAAGTACTTACTTCATGCCAAGTACTGTTCTAATTACTTTTCATGTAATTCGCTTGTATCCTCATAGCAAGTCTGTGCTGTGTTGGTAATAGGCCCATTTCACTGTTAAGGAACCTCAGACATGCTGAATTCAGATGCTGCATTTTAAAGCCAGGCAGTGCCAGAGTGCAGCTTTAATCACAATCCTGAAATGAGGACTGCCAAGAGGGAGGGAGGCAAAGGAGATTAGCCAAGGGGGAGGGAGGGAGGGAAGAGGCCACGGGTGGGTTGAAGGGAAGGAGAACGCTGACCTGATCTGCCTCCTTCCCTCTTCAGTGCTCCGAGGGCCCCTCCTCTGACAAAGCCTTGACCTTCATGAAGGACCATTTCCTGATGGATGAGCCAGTGGTGGGGACACCCCTGCTGGTGAAGTCTGGTGTAGAGTACACATGGCTTGCGGTGGAGACAGCCCAGGGCATCGACGGGCAGAGCCATCTGGTCATGTACCTGGGCACCAGTGAGTAGAGGGCTCCAGGGCACCCCTCAAGGGACTGGAGCCAGGGTTGCAACTCAGGTTGAGGGGGGAGACCTTTGAGTTCATTCACTCATGCATTCATTCAGCAAATTCTTTTTTTAATTGGATGATAATTGCTTTATAATATTGTGTTAGTTTCTTCTGTACCACAGTGTGAATCAGCTATACGTATACATATAACCCCTCCCTCTTGGACCCCCCACCATCCCACCCCTCTAGGTTATCACGAAGCAGCAAATATTTATCTGAGCACCTGCGCTGTGCCTGGCACCCAGCTAGGCTCTGAAAATCTAGCAGGGGAACCAAAGAGCCCCATCCCTAACTTTTCTGAACTTTCAGTCTGGTGGGGTAGAGAAGCATGAAGGGTTTTGGTGACCTTAGCAAGAGCTGTTTATTTATTTATCTTATGGGGGGAACCATGCTAGAAAGGTGCAGAGTAAGGGAGGATGGAGGAGGAGTGTATAGACTTGGAGGGGGAGAAGATGGGCAGGAAGTAGAGGGAGCTCTTAGGTGAAGGCTTTTGTGTTTTCTATGAAGTAGGAGAACACAAGGTCATGAGTGGTGGGGACTGAGGGATGGAAAAGGCAGATTTGAGAAGAGAGAAGTAGATTCAAATATTCTTTGTGGAAAGAAGGAGAGACGGTCTGTGGGGGGATGGGGAAGATTGTGAAGCATATGTATTGAGGGCCTGGCTAAGGTGGATGACCTTGAGCTTTAGTAGAAGCAGCCCATCAGGTTCATTCTTTCTTTTAGGACGTCAGCTGTGCCTATATTGAGTACACAGTCGAGAATGAAACAGACAAAAAGCTAGCTCCTTTTGGAGTGCATGGAGACAGACAATAAACATACTGAAGGAGTCAGTTACTTGGCACTTTACGAGATCAGAAAATAAATAGAACAGTGTGATGGGGTGGTCAGGAATGCTTGTTGGGGAGGTGGTAATTTTTGAAAGGGTGGTTGGGGTAGACCTCACTGAACTTTGAGTAGAGACCCTTGACAGAAGTGAGGGAGGCTGGTGATGTGATTTTCTCCAGAAGTGATTAAAAGTCCACATATCCATGAAGAAAGGGGATAGTTCGGTTCCTCTAGGGCTGGAGTTTGACCAGGCAGTTTCCAAGGAAGGACTGAGAGGCAAGGGATTTCCAGCCATTTAGGAGAGCTCCGTCTCCGTGGCAACGGAAGGAAATGGTCTGACAGATCTGTGTCCAGTGCAGACTTCAGAAGGAACTTTCTTTCTTTCTTGTTTTGGCTTCAAGGCATGTGGGATCTTAGGTCCCCAAGCAGGGATCAAATCAGCACGCCTTGCTTGGAAGCCCAAAGACCTAACCGCTAGGCCAGCAGAGAAGTCCCAGAAGGAACTTTCTGACAGCTAGGGGAGGCCATCTGGAGTCAGAGAGCAAGCATGAGAGGCTAGGTGCTTTCAGCTCTCTCTCTCCACAGGCACAGGCTCCCTCCACAAGGCTGTGGTGAGTGGCCACCACAGTGCTCATCTGGTGGAGGAGATTCAGCTGTTCCCTGACCCTGAACCTGTTCGCAACCTGCAGCTGGCCCCTACCCAGGTGGGAAAGGGCCTGACCCTCAGATGGGGTCTCCAGGGGGGCAGGTCTTGGGTGCTAGGTCCTTACTAGGTGTGGCAGGGTGACTTGACAGGCTTCATCTCTCTTCCAGGGAGCAGTGTTTGCAGGCTTCTCAGGAGGCATCTGGAAGGTTCCTCGAGCCAACTGTAGTGTCTACGAGAGCTGTATGGACTGTGTCCTTGCCCGGGACCCTCACTGTGCCTGGGACCCTGAGTCTCAAACCTGCCGCCTCCTGCCCACCCCCATCGTGTGAGTGCCAGTTACCCAGGGTGTGCGTCTGGGTTCCCTCTTTCCAGATGCTATGAGGTTGGTGCAAAAGTAATTGCGGTTTAGGGCTGTGAATTTTATATCATTTTAACTAGGCTAAAATACATCTTTATTAATCAAAATAGGAACTGTTACAATCAATACATTTTTTGCCAACAAGAAATAAGTTGGTTTATTCCCGAAGCATAAAAATCTGTGCTTCAGGATTCGATGAGCTCTTGGAAACCATTTTCTGCTGGTTGTGGAAGCGTTTTCCCTTCAAAAAGTTGTTTGAAGAAGTGGTAGTCGGTTGGCAAGAGGTCAGGTGAATATGGTGGATTTGGCAAAACTTTGCAGCCCAATTCATTCAGCTTTTGAAGTGTTGGTTGTGTGGCACGTGTTTGACTGTTGTTATGGAGAAGGGGCCCTTTCTTTTGAACTGGCTGCAGGTATTGTGGTTTTCAGTGCATCCCATCGATTTGCTGAGCATGCTTCTCAGATGTCCTGGTTTCGCCAGGATTCAGAAAGTTGTAGTGGATCAGACATTTAGTGGTTGGACCACAAAGAAGCTCCAAAGCACTTCTCAAAGCCAAACTTGCACCAAAAAAGGTCCTGACCAAACAATGCCCATGACCTCTTCTTGGTGCAGGTTTGGCTCTGGGAAGTGCTTTGGAGCTTCTTCTTGGTCCAACCACTGAGCTGGTAGTCACTGGTTATAGTATACAATCCATTTTTCTTTTCTCATCACACATCACAATCTGATCGAGAAACGGTTTCTTATTGTTGCATAAAATATGAGGAGACAAAACTTCAAAATGACGATTTTTTTGATTTGTGGGCAGCACCTGAGGCATTCATTTATTGAGCTTTTTCATCCTTCCAATTTGCTTCAAATGCTGAATGACCACAGAATGGTGGACATTGAGTTCTTTGGCAACTTTTGGCCATCGCACTCCTCATCTTCAAGGCTCTTGTCTCCTTTGCAAAACTTCTGGAACCACCATGCACTGTACGTTTGTTAGCAATTCCTGAGCCAAATGCGTTGCTGATGTTGCGAGTTGTCTCTGCCGTTTTACGACCCACTTTGAACTCGAGTAAGAAAATTGCTCAAATTTGTAAACATCAAGTAGTAAGTCATTAGCAAAAAACATAAAGCAAAAAATATACATTAAAATGATGTATACTATAACCACATTTATTAAGAATGTATTCCAATATCAAATGGCAAATTTCAACAATGCAAAAACTGTAATTACGTTTTCATCAACCTAATACTAATGCATCTCCTCCAAGACAACCCCCAGCCTCTGGGGTCTCCTCCAGGAATGGAGTTGCACTGTTGATCTGTTTCAGGCCACCCTGGGCTTCTCATCCCCTGATCTCTGTTCTACCTTGTCTCCCCGACCCATCTTTCTCCCCACTGCACTTCCCTCTCTTGCTCCCTCCTCTTCCCACTCTTGCCTGTTTCAAGGGATAATTTTTGCTTTCCCTCCTCAGGAAGTCCTGGAAGCAGGACATGAAGCAAGGGAACCCAGAGTGGGCATGTGCCAGTGGCCCCATGGGCAGGAGTCTGGGGCCCAGGAGCCGCCCCCAAATCAGTGAGTGTGGGGCCAGAGAAGGTGCAAAGGCTAGGGAGGACTTCCAGCGGTGGAGACACTCCTGCATCAATTTCTCCCCTCAGCATCTGCCTGGCTTGGGAACTGAATACCCAGAGTTGGGATGGATTTGAATGTCAGCTGTAGGGCGGAGGGATAGGAATTCTAAGCTGGGATTCAGGATTGGGGTTGAAATTGGTTCTGGTGTCAGAGCTGGAGTTAGATGGACTGGGGGTTAGTTTGGGGCCCAGACTGGAGACAGGAAAGGGGTCAGAGCTGAGTTTAGGACTTGAAATAGTTGGAGACGGGAATGGGGCCCCACATGTCGGGGCCTGCATTCTCCCCTTAACCTTTGGCCCCTTTCCTTCCCCTGCAGTTAAAGAAGTCCTGGCTGTCCCCAACTCCATCCTGGAGCTCCCCTGTCCCCAGAGCTCGGCTCTGGCCTCTTACCACTGGAGTCACGGGGTAGAAGCCGTCCCAGAGGCCCCTTCCACAATCTATAATGGATCCCTCTTGCTACTTCTGCGAGACGGGGCGGGGGGTCTCTATCAGTGCTGGGCCACTGAGAATGACTTCTCATACCCTGTGGTCTCCTATTGGGTGCACAGTCAGGACCAGCCCCTGGCCCTGGACCCCAAACTTGCAGGCATTCCCCGGGAGCGCATGGAGGCTCCGCTGACCAGGGTTGGCGGCGGGGCCGCCCTGGCTGCCCCGAAGTCCTACTGGCCCCACTTCCTCACCGTCACCGTGCTTCTTGCCCTGGTGCTTTCAGGAGCCCTCATCACCTTCCTTGTATCCCCGTTGGGGGCACTCCGAGCCCGGGGCAAAGTCCAAGGCTGTGGGACCCTGCCCCCCAGGGAGAAAGCCCCACTGAGCAGCGAGCAGTGCCTCCAACCTCCCAAGGAAAGCAGGACCTCTGCCAGTGATATGGACGCCGACAACAACCTCCAGGGCACAGAGGTGGCTTAGACTCCGGGTACAGGCTGGGGCTGTTGGATAGGGCAGGGCACGCAGCTATTGGCTGGGGAGCTGGGAGCTGCTCCTTCCTGACTAGGCTGGGAGTAGCACCAAAGACCGCTTTCCCCCCACCAGAGGACCTTCTCCACCATTCTGTGCCACTGATAGCGCTCAGTGAGGCTGGGCACAGCAGCCTGGCTCCCCTCTGTGGAACCCGCTTCTACCAAGCATGTGGCCTCTCTAAGGGGGGCTGCCCCAGACCTGGTCCAGGCCGTGAAAGGAGGACCCAGAGAGGATCCTTCAGTTCTGGGCATCCTGGGACCGTCCAGAGACATACCGCTGCAGGAGACCCTAAGCCAGCAAGCGCGTGAGCACACCACACCTGGAGGCTCCACTCTGAAAGCAGCTGCCTCCCTGGACACCAACACTCCCCAGGGGCTCGCCAGGACTCTGCAGGGAGCCGCTCCCTCCAGCTCCCCCATCAGCTCTACTGGGAGGTGTTTCCACAAGTCTCACCTCCTTCCATCTTGCTTCAGTTGGGGCACACTTAACTCCTTCTGGCCTGACTGGAACGGCAGGGGTAATCTGAGCCTTGATCACTCGTTTCCCTGGCTGACCCCTGGACTCTCTTCTCTCCCCTCTCCTCTGTTTTGGAATTCAAAACCTGCTTGTCACAGACAATTTATTTTTTATTAAAAAGACAAAGCTTGTGACTGGTGCTGTTTTTTGTCAGAGCAGAGCACTCCAGCCAGGGACCGTGAGGGGAGCAGGAAGTCTGAGGACATTAGTAGGTTTGTGGGGTGATTGTTCTCTCCAGCTCCAAACCACCCCTTTCTCCCTGCCAGCTCCCTCCCAGCCCCCAAGCAGCCCCACAGCCCTTCCTTCTACTCCAGACACTGCTGGAGAGCACCTCCAGCTCTGTCTTTGGGGCCAACTCACATCTGTCTGCTGGCCAGGCAACACCTTATCCATCCCGGACTCCGTGCCGCGGCCCCACAGTTGCTGTCCTCAGCTGTCCCACACTTCTTGAGACTCCTACTCAGTCCCCCTTCCCCTCGGCAGCAGTTGGTTTCAACCCTTGGAGGACTGAATTTATAGAAAGCCCATGCAGCCACCCCCATCCTGGCCACATCCTTCCTAATATCTGACAAATGCTCTGTGCACACCCCCTTATCACCCTCCCACTCTGCATCCTGTCACGACGTTCGTCCTGTTTCCATCCAAGGCTAACAGGTGCGCTGGCCCTTCCACGGGCCATGCCAAGACGCCCTCCGCTGCCCTCCCCACTTTACTGCTCCCTTCCTGTTAATCTCCCTTCTTCCACCCACAAGTGTACTGGGCGTTCTCTGTACCGAAGGGGAAAAAGCAATGATCCTTCTTGCAACTCCGCACTTTCAGTCTACCCCCTGCACCCTCACTAAACTCTTTCCTGTCAACTACTGAACACCAGGTCGGGTTCATTCTGGCTGTCCCCCCAGCACCCACAGTGTCACCCTCACCCTCTTTAATCCCCTGCAGGCTGGCTTTCCCCCCATCTCTCTACTTAGATGACTCTTCCCCATTTTCCATAAGCCTCTCGCTGGCCTTGATCTCTGTGTAGTCTTCACACCTTGGCCATGCTATTCTTCTCACAACTCACTCTTTTTAAATTTTTATTGCTGTATAGTTGATTTGCAACGGTGTGTTAGTTTACGCTGTACA
Organism: Capricornis sumatraensis; assembly: GCF_032405125.1. Classification (NCBI taxonomy): domain Eukaryota; kingdom Metazoa; phylum Chordata; class Mammalia; order Artiodactyla; family Bovidae; genus Capricornis; species Capricornis sumatraensis. The sequence goes on along the minus strand of NC_091070.1, from coordinate 115,999,686 downwards.
GCAAAGCGAATCAGTTAAACCTAAACATATATCCGCTCTTTGCTAGATTCCTCATAACTCTCTTCTGCTGCGGAGAAGGCAATGACACCCCACTCCAGTCCAAAATCCCATGGACGGAGGAGCCTGGTAGGCTGCAGTCCGTGGGGTCGCTAAGAGTCGGGCACAACAGAGCAGCTTCACTTTCGCTCTTCACTTTCATGCATTGGAGAAGGACATGGCAACCCACTCCAGTGTTCTTGCCTGGAGAATCCCAGAGACAGTGGGCCCCCGTCTCTGGGGTCGCACAGAGTCGGACCCGACTGAAGCGACTCAGCAGCAGCAGCAGCCACTCTCTTCTACGATGGCTTTTACTTTAGAAGATGTTTAAAAATTTTGCAGTTGTGGTAAGAAGAACATGGTAATATAAAATTTACCCCCTTAACCATACAGCTTTGGCTTCCCTGGTGGCTCAGTGGTAAAGAATTTGCCTACAATGCAGGGATGCGGGTTCCATCCCCCGGAGAAGGAAATGGCAACCCACTCCAGTATTCTTGCCTGGAGAACCCCATGGACAGAGGAGCCTGGCGGGCTACAGTCCATGAGGTCCCAGAATCAGACATGACGTAGCAACTAAACAGCAACAAACCATACAGTTTAAGCATACAGTTCAGCGTGTGAACTACGTTCCCATCATTGTATAGCAGATCTCTAGAACTTTTTCATCTCGTGAACCTAAAAGCTGATGCTCACTGAACATTTGCTCCTTCTCTCAACCCCTAGCAACCACCATTCTGTCTTCTGTCTATGAGTCTGACTACTTTAGGTGTCTTATATTTGATCTTGTGTGACTGGCTTATCTCACTCACCATACTGGCCTCCGGGTTCATCCATTTTGTTGCATAGGACAGGATTTTCTTCCTTTTTTGAGGCTGATTAATATTCCATTGTATGTAGAGACCGCAGTTTGTTTGCTGATCTGTTGATGGACATTTGGGTAGTTTTTACTTCTTCACTGTTGAGAATAATGCCGCAGTCGGCATGGGTGTGCAGATATCACAAGATCCTGTCTGCTACGGAGTCTTCGTTGGAGGTGTTTGGCGTTTTGTTTCTTTCTCCCTGGTTGGCTCCTTTCCTTCCTCTCATCACTTCTGTCCTGAGGCCCACCCTTCACGGTTCTGAGCATCCTTTCCAGGCTGTCTCCTTATGGCTCCTGCCTGACCTCTAGGTCAAGGGCTGTGGGCCAGTGGAAAGGGCACAGGGCCAGGACTGAGCTCCTGCCTGTGATCTGCTGACGATAGACTTGGGCACCTTCCCGTCTGCACCTCAATTTCTTCACTTCTCAGAGGGAAGGGATGCACAGGAAGCTTCCTGCTTTAAGTGTTATGGATCCCTCTCTGTCAAATACACAGCTCGAGCCTAGCCTTCTCCCGTGCTCTGGCCAGGACAAGGATAACACTGTCGGACGTCTTTATCCAGGTGACCTGGGGGCTCCCGGAACCCCATGTTTTCTCTTCCCCTCCCCTACCTCCCGCCGACATCACTCTGGATACTCTCTGCATCTCCCTCTCAGGCACAGTTTAGGGGCTGTCTCCTCCTTCTCTTCCCAGTCTGCTCCAGTTCTGGCTGCTTAGTCTTTCCCTAAGATTTCCCCAGCACTCACTGTCTGTATCGTTCAGAGGTACTTAGACCCAACCATAAGAATGTAGAATACAGGTTTTCACAAAGATGGCACTGAAGGCGAAGGAGGAGGCCCCTGCCCCTCTGAAAGTCAAAGCCAGAGCAAAGTCTTCGAAGGCCAAGAGAGCAGTGTTGAGAGGCATCCAGAGCTACCAAAAAAGGACAGTCCGACGTTACCTACATTTCCCGCACCCAGAATACTGGGGCTAGGAGGCAGCCCCCAAATCCTTGGAAGAGCGCCCCTGGGAGAAACACGCTTGACCACTGTGTTATCAGCAAGTTCCCCCTCACCACTGCATCAGCCAGGAAGAAGACAGGGAACAGCAGCAACTCACTGGGGTTCACTGTGCATGTCAAGACCAACAAGCACCAGGCTAAACAGGCTGTGAAAGAGCTCTGTGGCCAAGGTCAACCCTCTGATCAGGCCTGATGAAGAAAAGAAGGCCTGTGTTCAACTGGCTCCTGACTACGATGCTTTCTTTGGAGGTTGCCAGTAGAACTGGGATCATCTAAACTGAATCCAGCCGGCTACTTCTCAGTATAAAAGTTTCCACAAAGAATGTAACACAGAATGGGATGGCACATGTAGTTACTCCTGCTGGACGCTCAGCACCCTGGGGACAGGTATATCTGCTTCCCATCTCCACAGCCTACAGAGCGAAGCACGATGCTCTCGCGAGGGGAGGTGCTTGGAAAATGCTTACCATTTATGACAGCAAACCCCTGGTCAGTCTCAGCCTAGCTGACCTCTCTGCAGTCTTTGACATCAGTGACAGTTCCTTCTTGTAACACCTACGCTTTGGCCCCCAGCTGCAGTGCTTTTGTGTACCTTCCTGCCTCTCTGGCTGTGCTTTTCAGCGTCCTCCAAGCGCTTCTCTTTTTTTGTTTCCCTTGAAAATTCCCCTTGGATAATATCTTCCATGCCTATTGCTTCCACTCTCACTCCTCAACCAAGGATGCAGATTCATTCATTCAGCAAACAAGCACTCAGTACTTTGCATGGTTCAGAATCAGGCCTCGGGACTTCCCTGATGGTCCAGTGGTTAGGACTCTGGGCTTCCATTATAGGGGGTGCAGGTTTGATTCTTGGTCAGGGGAACTGAGATCCCACATGCCAGGTGTTACAGCCAAAATTTGTTTCTTTTTACTTAAAAAAAAAGAGAGAGAGAGAGAATCTGACCTGGGGAGAAACACAAGGCAGACCTGCTTCTTACCCTCGAAGGGCTTACAATCCAGCAAAAGGGATAGATGGAAACAATCAGAGCCCAGGGTGGGGTGGGGGAGAAGTGGGGTGCGGGACAGAGTATTGCGAGCTCAGGCCTCCTGTACCCCCCACCCCAACCACCACCCGGATACACCACAGATATCTCTAATGCAATGTGTCCACAACTGAATTTATCAACCCTTTCAAACCTGCTTCCCCTCCTTTGTTCCCCATGCTGGTTAACCATACTGCAATGCAGAAGCCTGGGACCTCTTTTCTCTTATGTCCTCCGCATTTAGTATACCACCAATCTCATCCCCTCTTCCTCCTCCCTCTCCTTGGAATTCCTCAGGACCTCTTCATTCCCAGTGGCCCAGACCCCTTCCTATGACAGCCGGAGCCGATCCCTGACCAGCCTCTGCCACCTTCTCCTACTCCCATCCTGGATTCCACTCTCCAGTCAAAGGGAGCTTAAGAGAGAAGGAAAGAAAGAGAGGAAGGAAGGAAGAGAGGGAGGAAGAAAGAAAGAAAAGGAAGGAAGGAAAAAATAAAGCCTGCCTAAAACTCTAAATGGCTTTTCATTAAATCCAGATTTAGAAAGATGAAAACCCCTTGGTATGGCATGGCTTGTCTCCAGCTCCCCCATCCACACCTAGACACTACTTGGAGATCGTGAGCTTCTCTACACAGCTTTGCGGGAAGCTTTATTGAGTGCCTAGCACTACTCCAGGCCTTGATGACACAGAGAGGAAAAGACATTCTGCCTAGAGGGACCAACAGTCAGGTTCCTTTGGACATGCTTTGACTCCCCGCTAGAACAGCATCCTCTCTGTGGACTGGCCTCTAACTTCCCATGCAGAGTTAGTGACCAATGTTTACCCCAGTATAACCATTTTCATACAGTGCTGTCTCTTCATTGTGTTTCTGTGTACCTGGCATACGGTAAGCACTCTCTCAGTGCCGAAATCCATTCCTTTGTTTAACAAATATTTACTGAGCAACCAATTCCATAAAAATAAACGACCCAGTCAAAAAATGGGACAAAGAACTAAACAGACATTTCTCCAAAGAAGACGTACAGATGGCTAACAAACACATGAAAAGATGCTCAACATCACTCATTGTCAGAGAAATGCAAATCAAAACCACAGTGAGGTACCATCTCACACCAGTCAGAATGGATGCTATCCAAAAGTCTGCAAACAATAAATTCTGGAGAGGGTGTGGAGAAAAGGGAACCCTCTTACACTGTTGGTGGGAATGCAAACTAGTACAGCCACTATGGAGAACAATGTGGAGATTCCTTAAAAAGCTGGAAATAGAATTGCCATATGACCCAGCAATCCCACTGCTGGGCATACATACCGAGGAAACCAGAAGTGAAAGAGACCTGAGCGTGTACCCCAATGTTCATCGCAGCACTGTTTATAACAGCCAGGACATGGAAGCAACCTAGATGTCCATCAGCATATGAATGGATAAGAAAGTTGTGGTCCATATACACAATGGAGTATTACTCAGCCATTAAAAAGAATACATTTGAATCAGTTCTAATGAGGTGGATGAAACTGGAGCCGATTATACAGAGTGAAGTAAGCCAGAAAGGAAAACACCAATACAGTATACTGACACATATATATGGAATTTAGAAAGATGGTAATGATGACCCTGTATGCAAGACAGCAAAAGAGACACAGAGTACAGAACAGTCTTTTGGACTCTGTGGGAAAAGGTGAGGGTGGGATGATTTGAGAGGGTAGTGTTGAAACGTGTATATTATCATATGTGAAGTGGACTGCCGGTCCAGGTTTGATGCATGAGACGGGGTGCTCAGGGCTGGTGCACTGGGATGACCCTGGGTGATGGGATGGGAAGGGAGGTGGGAGCGAGTTTCTGGATGGGGGACACATGTGCGCCCGTGGCTGATTCATGTTGGTGTCTGGCAGGAACCACTACAGTATTGTAAAGCAACTAGCCTCCGATTAAAATAAATGATTTAAAAAATACTTACTGGGCACTGGCTGTGTGACAGGCACTGTTACATACTGTGGGCATGTCAATGAACAAAACAGACGCAATTCTTGCCATCACAGAGTCTACATTCTAGTGCAGAAGAGAGATGAATAAAATAGAGTACTATATAAACAACTTTTTGACTATGCAGCTTGCAGGATCTTCCCCAATTGGGCCACGGCAGTGAAAGCCAGGAATCCTAACCACTAGGCCACCAGGGAACTTCAGATAGGGTACTTTAAATGGTGATGTGCTATGGAGGGAAAAAAAACAAAACTTGAATTGGAGAAAGAAGGTTGAGAGTGGGAGGGGTGTCTACAAGTTTAAATAGGAAATTCAGAGTAGGTCTCATTGATAAGACAGTGTTTGAGCAATAAAACAATGAAGTAAGGGAAAGTCGGAGCTATGTGAATGCCTGAAGAAAGAACTTCCAGACAGAAGCAACAGCCAGTGTGAAGGCCCTGAGGCAGAAATGAGAACAGTAGGTGAAATGAGAAAGATGCTGTCTGTGTGTGGGACCCTGTCCGTCACTGTAAAGACTTTGACCTTTACTTGAAATAAACTGGGGAGTCATTGAAGGATTATAAACAGACGCGGGACTTGATCTGACTTAAAGTTTAAAAGTATCACTCTGGCTGCTTTATTCTGGTTAGTACATAGCAGAAGCAAGGGTGGGAGCAAAGAAACCAGTGAGGAAGCTCCTGGCATAATCCAGGTAGGAGATGATAGTGGCTGAGATTAGGGTGGTAGTATGGAGGTGGTGTGCAGAAGGAAATGGCAGCCCACTCCAGTGTTCTTGTCTGGAGAATCCCAGGGACGGGGGAGCCTGGTGGGCTGCCGTCCATGGGGTCGCACAGAGTCGGACACAACTGAAGCAACTCAGCAGCAGCAGCAGCAACAGCATGGAGGTGGTGGGAAATACTCAAGCTCTGGCCATTTAAAAATTTTATTTTACTGAAGTATAGTTGATTTACGGGTTGTGTTCATTTCTATTGTCTAGCAAAGTGATTCAGATACATACATATACATATACGTGGGCTACCGAGGTGGCTCAGTGGTAAAGAATCTGCCTGCCAGCGCAGGAGTTTGATCTCTAGGTCGGGAAGATCCCCTGGAAGAGGAAATGGCAACACACTTCAGTAGTCTTGCCTGGAAAATCCCGTGGACAGAGGAGCTTGATGGGCTACAGTCCATAGGGTCACAGAGTCGGACTCAACTGAGCACGCACATATACATATACATTCTTTTTCACATCCTTTTCCATTATGGTTTGTCACAGGATGTTGAATATATATCCTATGTTACCTGTGCTATACAGTAGGATCTTGTTGTTTATCTGTCCTATATATGATAATTTGATCTACTAATTCCAAACTCTCAAACCACCCCCCGACCTTGTCAACTGCAAATCTGTTTTCTACATCTGTGAGTCTGTTTCTGTTCTGCAGATAAATTCACTTGAAATATACTTCACATTCCACACATGTGATACTATGTGATCCTTGTCTTTCTCTGTCTGCCTTTCCTCACTTAGCGTGATCATCTCTAGTTGCATCCATGTTGCTCCAAATGGCATTATTTTTTATGGCCAAGTAGTATTCCATGGCATGTATGTACCACATCTTTAGCCATTCATTTGTTGATGAACATTTAGGTTGGCTAATTATAAGCAGTGCAATGAACATTGGGGGTGCGTGCATCTTTTTGAATTATAGTTTGCTCTGGATGTATGCCCAGAAGTGGCACTGCAGGATCCTATGGCGACTTTATTTTTAGTTTTCTGAGGAACCTCCATACTGTTTCCCATAGTGACTGCACCAATTTACAGTCCCACCAGCAGCGTAACGGGGCTCCTTTTCTCCAGATCCTCTCCAGCATTTGTTATTTGAGGACGTTTTTTAATGATGGCCATTCTGAGTAGTATGAGGTGGTCCTTTATTGTAGTTTTGATTCGCATTTCTCTAGGAATTAGTGATGTTGACCATCTTTTCATGTGCCTGTTGGCCATTTGTATGTCTTTTGGAGAAATAGTTATTTAAGCATTCTACCCCTTTTTTGGTTGAGTTCTTTTTTTTTTAATTGAATTGTATGAGCTGTTCGTATACTTTGGAAATGAAGCCCTTGTGGGCTGCATAATTTGCAAATATTTCCTCCCAGGCCACAGCTTTAGATATATTTTTAAGATAAAGCCAATGGTATTTGATGATGGATTGTGTGTGATATATGAGGAAAAAAAGAACAGTTAATGATGGCTCTAGGAACTATATTCAATATCTTGTAACAACCTATAATAGAAAATAATTTGAAAAAGAATATATATATACATATGTATTTCTGAATCACTTTTCTGTACACCTGAAACTAATACAATATTATAAATTAACTCTACTTCAAAAAAAAACTGGCTAATAATTTATTTTAAAATTTTTAAATAAGTAAAATATTTTTTTAAAAAAAGGATGGCTCCAGGATTTTTGGTCTGGGTGAACGGAAGGATGAATTTGCCAGTGAACTGAGATGAAGAGAACAGGTGGGTGAGATTTCAGGGAAGAACAAGAGTTCTAGTTTTGACATATTAATATATATGTAATTAATCACCCCATATTTAATAATAATAATCTATATTTTAAAACAATATAAAATGCTTCTATAATTTATATATATACTTTATCACAGCTGAGTAATATTCCATTGTATATATGTACCATATCTCTTTTTTTTTAAATTAGGATTGGAATACTGTCCGCCTTTATATAGGCTTCTAGAATTTACATCATACTTCTACACCCTTAATCTCATGACTAGATTGTTCCATCATGTTGCTTTTTTTATTCAGTTCAATTCAGTTACTCAGTCATGTCTGACTCTTTGCGTCCCCATGGACTGTGGCATGCCAGGATTCCCTGTCCATCACCAACTCCTGGAGCTTGCTCAAACTCATGTCCATCGAGTCGGGGATGCCATCCAACCATCCTCTTCTCCTGCCTTCAATCTTTCCAGCATCAGGGAATTTTCCAGTGAGTTAGTTCTTCACATCAGGTGGCCAAAGTATTGGAGCTTGAGCTTCAGCATCAGCATCAGCCCTTCCAAGGAATATTCAGGGATGATTTCCTTTATAATTGACTGATCTGATCTCCTTGCAGTCCAAGGGACTCTCAAGAGTCTTCTCCAACACCACAGTTCAAAAGCATCAGTTCTTCGGCTCTCAGCTTTCTTCACAGTCCAACTCTCACATCCATACATGACCACTGGAAAAACCATAGCTTTGACTAGACAGACCTTTGTTGGCAAAGTAATGTCTCTGCTTTTTAATATGCTGTCTAGGTTGGTCATAGCTTTTCTTCCAAGGAGCAAACATCTTTTAATTTCATGTCACCATCTGCAGTGATTTTGGAGCTCAAGAAAATAAAGTCTGTCACTGTTTCCATTATTTCCCCATCTATTCGCCATGAAGTGATGGGACCAGATGCCATGATCTTAGTTTTTTGAATGTTGAGTTTCAAGCCAGCTTTTTCACTCTTCTCTTTCACTTTCATCAAGAGGCTCTTTAGTTCCTCTTCATTTTCTGCCATAAGGGTGGTGTCATCTGCATATCTGAGGTTATTGATATTTCTTCCGGCAATCTTGATTCCAGCTTGTGCTTCATCCAGCCCAACATTTTGCATGGTGCACTCTGCATATAAGTTAAATAAACAGGGGAGCAGTATACAGCCTTGATGTACTCCTTTCCTGATTTGGAACCAGTCTGTTGTTCCATGTCCAGTTCTAACTGTTGCTTCTTAACCTGCATACAGATTTCTCAGGGGCAGGTCAGGTGGTCTGGTATTCCCATCTCTTGAAGAATTTTCCACCCTTTGTTGTGATCACACAGTCAAAGGCTTTGGCATAGTCAATAAAGCAGAAGTAGATATTTTTCTAGAATTCTCTTGCTTTTTTGATGATCCAACGGATGTTGTCAGTTTGATCTCTGCTTCCTCTGCCTTTTCTAAATCCAGCTTGACCATCTGGAAGTTCACATTTCACATACTATTGAAGCCTGGCTTGGAGAATTTTGAGCATTACTTTACTAGTGTGTGAGATGAGTGCAATTGTGCAGTAGTTTTGACATTCTTTGGCATTGCCTTTCTTTGGGATTGGAATGGAAACTGACCTTTTTCAGTCCTGTGGTCACTGCTGAGTTTTCCAAATTTGCTGGCATATTTTTTATTACTCTTTTTTAAAACTAATAATTGGAGAATAATTGCTTTACACTGTTGTGTTTGTTCCTGCCATAAAACAATGCGAATCAGTCATAAGTATGTATGTATCCCCTCCCTCATGAGCCTCCCTCTCTCCCCATCCGATTCCACCCCTCTAGATCATCTCAGAGTGCCAGGCTGGGGTTCCTGTGTTATATAACTGCTTCCTACTGGTTATCTATTTTTCCCCAGACAGTGTATATATATATGTCAATGCTACTTTCTCAATTTTCCCTTCCCTCTCCTTCCCCAACTGTGGCCACAGGTCCATTCTCTACATCTGCATCTCCATTCCTTCCCTGAACATACATTCATCAGTCCTGTTTTTCTAGATTTCATACATATGTGTTAATATACAATATTTGTTTTTCCCTTTCTGACTCACTTCACTCTGTCCAACAGGCTCTAGGTTCATCCACCTCACTATAACTGACTCAAATCTGTTCCTTTTTATGGCTGAGTAATATTCTATTCTCTCTCTCTCTCTCTCTCTCTCTCTATACACACACACACACACACACACACACACACACACAAACCACATTTTCTTTATCCATTCATCTGTTGATGAACATCTAGGCTGCTTCTGTGTCCTAAATACTGTAAGTGATGCTTCAGTGAAACTTGGAGTACCTGTGTCTTTTTGAATTGTAGTTTTCTTAGGGTTTATGCCCAGTAGTGGGATTGCTGGGTCATATGGTAGTTTTATTCCTAGTTTTTGAAGGCATCTCCAAACTGTTCATCATAGTGGCTGTATCAGTTTACGTTCCCACCAACAGTGCAATAGGGTTCCCTTTTCTCTCCCTCCTTTCCAGCATTTATTGTCTGTATACCCCATCTTCTTTATCCATTATCTGTTGATGGACATTTAGATGGTATCCATATCTTGGTTTCTATAAATAGTGCTGCTGTGAACACTGGTGTTGATGCTGCAGTCTTTATTTTTTTTAACCCTTTAAAAAAATGAAATGTAGTTAATTGACAATGGTTTGTTGTTTCAGGTGTACAGCAGAGTGATTCAGCTATATGTATAAATATTCTTTTTCAGATTCTTTTTCATTATAGGGTATTACTTTATATTTCATGATAGGGTATTGAATATAGTTTCCTGGGCTATACAGTACATCCTTGCTGTTTATTCATTTTACATACCCCCACCATGCTGAAGTCCTGATACAGAATTTCTTCCCAAAGAAACCTCAGTGTCGCTCCAAAGGCAACACGTTCGCCTGACTGGGTGAGGCCCAACCACATTATCAAGGTAATCATTACTTAGAGTCAACTGATTGTGGACGTTAATCACACCTACAAAACATCTTCACAGCAACATCTACTAGTGAATAAGTATTATAGTCCTGGGCTTCCCTGATAGCTCAGCTGATGAAGAATCCGCCCGCAATTCAGGAGACCTGGGTTCAGTCCCTGGTTTGGGAAGATCCCCTGGAGAAGCAAAAGGCTACCCACTCCAGTATTCTTGCCTGGAGAATTCCATGGACTAGTCCATGGGGTGGCAAAGAGCCAGACAAGACTGAGGAACTTTCACTTTCACCTTCATAGCGCTAGCCAGACTGACATAAGACTAACTTTCACAATAAGTTTGAAATGCCCATTCGATATTTTGTGGCAGTCATCAATACAAATCTGGTGTTCAGGACTGATCTTTCCTAGAACTATCAAATTCTTTGTACCTGCGTACTAAGTCAATTTAGTCATGCCTGACTCTGCAATCCTAAGGACTGTAGCCTGCTAGGCTCCTCTGTCCATGGAATTCTCCAGGCAAGAATACTGAAGAATACTGATGCCGCCCTCCAGGAAATCTCGAACCAGGGATCAAATCCATGTTTTGCGAATCTCCTGCACTGGCTGTGCTTAGTTGCTCAGTGGTGTCTGACTCTTTGCAACCCCATGGACTGTAGCCTGCTAGGCTCCTCTGTCCATGGGGATTCTCCAGGCAACACTGAGGTGTGTTGCCATGCCCTCCTCCAGGGGATCTTCCCAACCCAGGGACTGAACCCAGGTCTCCCGCATTGCAGGCAGATTCTTTACCCTCTGAGCCACCAGGGAAGCCCATTGGCAGGTGGGTTCTTTACCACTAGTGCCACCTAAAATACGTATAACATAAAATTTACTATTGCTGACATTTAGCCATTCACAATGTTGTATAATCATCACCACTATCTGGTCCAGAACACTTTCATCACTCCAAACAGAAACTCTGTATTAATTAAACAGTCACTCCCACTCCTCCTCCCTCCAGTTCCTGGGAATCGCTAATCCACTTAACCTGCTTTCTGTCTATATACATTTGTGTATTTTGCATATTGCATCTAAATAGAATTGCACAATATGGGACTGTTGTGTCCGGCTTATTTCACTTAGCATAATGGTTTCAAAATTCTCATCGACATTGTAGTATGTATCCATATTTTATTTTAAATAGCTTATGCCCCATTGTACAGATAAACAAAGAACCCTTGTTTCTACTTTTGGGCTATTGCAATAGTGCTGCTATGAACATTTGTGTTACGAGTTTTTGTTTGAACATCTGTTTTCAACTCTTTCAGATACTTATTCAGAGTGAAATTGTTTGGTTATATATTAACGTAGCTTAACCTATTGAGGAACAATCAAACTGTTTCACACCAGCTAAACCACTTTACATTTCCACCAGCAATGCCTGAAGGTTCCAGTTTCTCCACATCCTTGCTAACACTCCTTACTTTCCAGGTTGTTGTTTGCTTGCTAGTTTTAATTTTAGCCACCCAAGTGGGTGTGAAGTGAGATCTTATGATTTTGATTTGTTTTTCTCTAATGATACTGAGCATCTCTTCCTGTGCTTTTTGGCTACCTTCTTTAGAGAAATGTCTATTCAAGTCCTTTACCCATTTAAAGAATTGGGTTGTCTGTTTGTGGCGGTGTAGAAATATCTATTTTGAAATGAATCTATTCGCCACCCCATACCTCACCTTCCAGTCCCTTATTTAAAGGGGTCTGCCTCTTCTTTTAAATCCATGTATAGGCAAATTGTTTTAGAGCTGGGAGAGACTACTCCACCTCCAGGATGTCCTCTATTCCTGCAATTCTTTGAGCTCTCAAACGTTAAAATTGGTTGTCTAAATTTAGTCTTCCCTGCTCAGCACATTAGCCTCTGTTTTGGCTCAACAGATGAGAAAAATAACAGATGAGCTTTGAATTTAAGGGTCCCAATAGTATCGAAACACAAGGTGACCCAGTTAGGACAAGATACTCAAGAAGGGCCGGCGGACTCAGTTTCCACCAAGTGGAAAGAAAACGCATGCGCTCTACAGCTGAGGCCATGTCCGAGCTCATGAAGGCGTGGCCTCTGCCCGTATTCAAGATGGCTGCCAGGAACTTCCACTCTTGCTGCGGGGGCGGGGGGAGAGGCTGAAGATTCAGAACCCCATTGGTGGAATTGGCACCGTTCATCTCCGCCCCTTCAAGGGGAGGGAGTGACAAGGTCCCAACTTCCGGTTCCGTCAGTACCGGGAGCCCGGTCGAGATGGAGGAAGATGCGACCGGAGGCCATCAGTCGCCAGAAACAGAGGATAAAATGGGACCTGCAGCCTAGAGGTCCGCACTTGGAGTTCACCTCAGACGCGGCGGAACCACCCTGATCTGAGGAGGTAAGAAACCACTTGCTTGGGTGCCTGAGGACTAAGGTCTCCGAGGAGCTGGACCTGTCAAGGAGGCAGCGGGCGCCTGCAGTGCCCGGCTGCGCTTCAGTGGGGGCCCGCCACGCAGTTTGGGGAATGGGGGACGATTCCAACTAGTCATCTCTTTCTGTCGGAGGAGCATGAGGTTCGCTGACAGCGAAAGAAGCATGGCGAGAGGCATGGCGAGGGACAAGTCCGAGGATCCAGAGGCGGCAGGTCGGGGGCCAGGACAGAAGCAGCTTAAAGCGTGTGTCATGTGGAGTAGGTGAAGAGGATTGTCATGTGGCGTCTGCCATGAAGCGTCACATGGGAGCCTATGAAAGACCAAAGGAAGGCTGGGTGGGAATCTCTTCATGTCCCAGAGCGGAGATTGTCTTGGAGGGAGAGGTTGGAGGCATGCCAGGGAACTTCCCTAAGGAAATGCATATTCATTAAGACTGGTGGGCAAGCATGGAAATATATTCACATTCATGTGGTAGCTAGCTCCCAGGATGCAGAGCCTTCAGGCAGATGCAGTAAGAACAGAGGAGGAAGCAAAGATCTTGTTTGCAGCACAGAAGTGGGGACCAAACCCCACAGATGACTTGTCAGAAGTTGTAGGTGTCAATTTGATTTGGTGGGGGTTGTCGACTGATAAGATCTGAATGAGTCTAGTAGACATCATTGAGCCCAGTCCTGGTGACCAGTCAGGATGGAGTCAGACGATCCTGGACTCCTAGAGTAGTTGTTACCATTTATAATACTGACAGTCCTGAATATTTAAGGCAGTACTTTCCAAGCTCTGATCTATGTATTAATCACCCAGAGATCCTGTGAAAATGTTCGCTCTTATTCAGCAGGTCTGTGGAGCATCCTGAAATTCTGTATTTCTTACAAACTCCCAGGTGATGCGCATGCTGCTGGTCTGTGCCACACTCTGAGTAGCAGAGATTTAGAGCAGCACTGTCCAGCAGAGCTTTCTGCAGTAATAGAAGTATTTTGTTGTTTACAAAGTGCTTTCACACATATTAGCTCAGGTGAGTTGCCCCAAACTGTTGTATAGCTATGGCAGGCTTTATTAGCCCCATTTCAGAGATGAGGAAACTGAATTTCAAAGAAGTGATTTGGTTCCAATCCTACTAGAAAGTAATGGTAGTGGAACTCAAACTTGGATCTCCTGACTGCTTGTGTTCTTTCCATCGAATGACCTTACGTTCCAGGTGACTCTGTGTTGTCCTGAACAAGAATCTTATCTGAGATCCTAGTGAAGTCTGGTGTAGTTTTTCTGGTACAGGGAGACTGAAGTGGAGGGGGAGTATACCTGCCTGGGCCAGTTTGTCCCTCTCCTCTGATAGGCTCATCAGTGAGGCCTCTGCCTTTGACATCTCATTTGATGACTTCAGGACATCCTGGGTCATCTGGTGGGTCTCCACATGAAGCACTTTAACCTTTGTGTCTAAGCTATGTTAAAAGATTGGAGACAGTTCACAATTGGAGCCATGTGGTGCAAGCCATGTGGTGCAGTGGTAAAAGAACCTGCCTCCCAATGCTGGAGACGTAAGAGACGCCGGTTCGATCGCTGGGTGGGGAAGATCCCCTGGAGGAGGGCATGGCAGCCACTCCAGTACTCTTGCCTGGAAAATCCCGTGACAGAGGAGCCTGGCCGGCTACAGTGCATAGGGTCGCCAAGAGTCGGATGCAACTGAGCATGTACACATCCACACAAATGAGGGTCTGGGAAAGAGTCATAAAGAAGCTGGACTGATTGAGTTGGAAGGCTGTAGGAAGTGAGTGTACAGGTATCTGCAAGAAGGATTTTCCTGAGGGAGAGACAGAAGGAACTGGTTTTGATATATCTGCATGAAGTTGGGAGGTTATAGAACAAAGAGCAGGTTGAGATCCCAGCTTTTAGGAGCAGCCCTACCTTTTAAAGGGGTAGGGAGGGTAGATGCAGAGCCTTCACCTTCAACTGTAGAGGCTCAGCCCTCTTGGCATGACCCATAGTGGCTTTCTCTGTCATGGCAGTGGTGGAAGCTTCCTACTTTGGCCCTGGAGAGTCCTTCCTTCTTTCTGGGAATTTAAACTAGACTGGCACATGTGAGGGATGGAGATGGAGGAAAGTGGGGAAGTGAGGCACTGGGTGCTGCTGTAATCAGATGTTGGTACTCTGTCATTCAGTTTCATAGGTTGAGATGGTGCCCTCAAAACTAGGTTCTGGGACAGAGTCCTTTGTTGCCCTGCCTGTCACGCACTATTCATGAGCCGGGCAGAAGGCTCTCCTGCTTGAGCCCTGCTGTATTTGTCCTGTGACGACAACAGGCCCGCCCAGCCACTCTGCTCAGTCCCTCCACAAACACGCTGGGAAAGCAGAGGCAGCTCTTGGTTTCTCTGGAACAAAGCTGAGGGAAATCCCTGAGCATCTGCATGGCCAGGAGCTTATGCTTAACCCTTGCGTGACTGGCAGTTGTGAAGGCATTAATTCTGCCTCCCAGGGTTGGAATGACTTAGCTTCAGACAGAACAGAGATGATTTGTGCTGGAGCTCCTCAGCTCCCAGGGGCCAGAGGGCATGATGGAGCAGAGGAGCAAGCTTGGCTCATGTCCTGCCTCCACCACTGAACGACTGTGTGACCTTAGGCCTGTTTCTTTTAACCTGTTTGTACCTCTACTTTCTCATTTAGCAGAAATGTCTTAACTGTACACAAGTTAAGTTGTACGGATTATATGAGGTAATATGTATTCAGTGAACCCTAGTATCTCTCTCTCTTTCCTCCTCTCTCGGTAGAAATGGACACATGACCTTGGGACCCTGGATGACAAACACCCACTTAGTTTTTCAATGGTACAGTGATCCCCTTCTTTTGAAGGGCCTCAAAGGAGAAGATTTCTGCACTGGACTTGGTGGGTGTCGTGGGCTGAGGCTGGAGGAAGGGCCCACAGCAAGTGGCACATCCGTGTTCCAAAGGTTCTCCTCCTAGAACTCAATCTCTAGCTCATTCCCCATGACCTCAGTTCTCTGTTCTGGTTAACTCAGTTGTTTCCGCCGTTTTTCTCTCCCTTCCGCTGCCCGCATGTATTTCTCCATTCACCTGCCTTGTCCTCCTCCAGGGAGCCTGTCTTGGTTACATGTGCCTCACGCATGTCTCACCTTGAAGCTGAGGTTTTCCCTTCAGCTCACATGTACTGAGTTTATACTGCAGGTATCTTGTATTTTAATGAAAGTGATAACAGTCCAGCTCAGGGAATTCCAAAAAGCTAACCTTGCTTCTCCACAGACTTGTATGGTAAACCAAGAAGCTACTTAAAGTTTGACTTCTCACTTCCTGGAATTTAACTTTCCACTTTCTCCTTCTGGCTGCAAATGTCCAGTATCCTACCCAGGAGCACATTACATTGTCACTGTGTCTATGTCCAGTATATGACGTGCTCTCATTTGACATTTCTTAAGTTGGAAGCTCCTGATTTTATATAGTTATTACAGTTGTTAGCTTATGAGTTTTGTTTGAAACGTTACTCTTTGGATACACGTAACATGAAGGCCCCATGTATTTAATTTGCCCTGGTTGCTTTATCTCTGTTTCTTATGTCCAGTCCCCAGAGGGATACTGAGTCTCCTTGAAGAGACTGAATGTATCAAAGGCGGAGTTGCTCTTTCTTCTGTCACTGGAATCTCCCATCATTGTCTAGGGCTGAGGTTACTGTTTCTGTGCTTGGGGATAAGGGGGCCAGGCATGTTCTCTACAGTTGTCAGGACTCTTCAGGGAAGCTGCTTAGCTCTCAGGTGGTTCATTTCTTTCTCTTGGGTGAGTTATCTAATAACCAAAGAGGACTCTGACCTTTGACTTGTTCCTGACTCCCTAATTTCTTTCATTAAAGGGGAGGGAGGGAGGGGGTGGCGGCTGTGGCGTGAAAGCCCTGTTTGCTTTCTTCTAATGCAGACTGGAGAAAATGTAAGTGTAGTGAGTGTGGGTCAGGGAAGCTCAGAGGGGCCAATGCAGGAAACCAGAAATAGTCAGGTGAGTCAGCTGGTAAGTGGTGCTAAAAGAGGTAGTCTGCTGAGGCTCAGTGGCTGAAGGTTGAAAGCCTCGCCTTCTCAGTAGGCCTAGGGGCGTCAGAAATGGAGCGCTTCCCTTGAGGTTTTAGGAACCCCTGGAATATCACTTTGTGACATCCCATTAGCCCACCTAAAGGTCTTGCCTCCTGTCACGTGGTTGGTTTGTCCACAGCATCCTGAGCTGTCTGGGTGAGCTAGAAAAGGAAAAAGGATGGCCGTGACGCTGGGGCCTGGGCAGAGGCAGAGAGAGCAGACGAGTCCAGCAAGCTGGGAGCAGGGAGCTGAGGTGGGACTGGGGCAGGGGAGTCCCTGCGGTGAGAAACAGCTTTCACAGGAGGGCCCTGAATATGCACGGACTGGTAAAGGTGGGGGGGCATCTTAATCTGTGAAGGAAGACTCAGGCAGGGGTTGGCAGAGCCAGATTAGTTGAAGTCTAAGCTTTGGGAGGTGAGTACCCCAGGAGATGAAGCCTGAGAATAGCGTCTCAGAGCCCAGCCAAGAGGAGAAGGTGTGAACTCTGATCTCCTTCATATTCCCTCCATCCTGCTCCAGCCCCCAGGTCTCCAGGCACAATGGAGGACAAACGTAACATCCAGATCATCGAGTGGGAGCACCTGGACAAGAAGAAGTTCTACGTGTTCGGTGTGGCAATGACAATGATGATCCGCGTCAGCGTCTACCCCTTCACCCTCATCCGCACTCGGTTGCAGGTTCAGAAAGGCAGGAGCCTCTACCATGGGACCTTCGACGCCTTCATCAAGATCCTACGGGCGGATGGTGTGACTGGGCTCTACCGGGGTTTCCTGGTCAACACCTTCACCCTCATATCTGGCCAGTGCTATGTCACCACTTACGAGCTCACCCGGAAGTTCGTAGCCGACTATAGCCAGAGCAACACCGTCAAGTCGCTGGTGGCTGGTGGCTCGGCCTCTCTCGTGGCCCAGAGCATCACGGTGCCCATTGATGTGGTCTCCCAGCACCTGATGATGCAGCGCAAGGGTGAGAAGATGGGCCGCTTCCAAGTGCGGGGGAGTCCAGAGGGACACGGGGTAGTTGCCTTTGGCCAAACCAAGGACATCATCAGGCAGATCCTGCGGGCTGACGGACTTCGTGGCTTCTACCGAGGCTACGTGGCTTCACTGCTTACTTACATCCCAAACAGTGCTGTCTGGTGGCCCTTCTACCACTTCTATGCAGGTAAGCGGGAACTAGGAGGGTGAGGGTGGAGGAGGGGTTACTCATGAGACAGATGCTATCACCCCGGGCCTGTTGGAATGGGAGATTTAATGGGAGAATTCATACAGCAAACATTTGAATTCAAGAGGATTCAGAGGTGAATAAGATATGGTTCTTGCTTTCAGAGAGCTAATATTATAGTGGAGGGAATCAGACAAGTAAAATCTATGACTGTAGAACATTGAGTATGTTCTCCAAGCGTCAGGATCAACTAAGGTTTGTGGAATATTGGCAGAGAATGGGTGGAGAGGGACAAAATCCTTGGGATTTAAAGATGGAATCAATCGTGATAGTGTGAGTTTTTGAGTTGGATGCCTTTCCTGGGTATTTTAAAATTTAAGTTCAAGATGTAATACAGTCTTGAAGCTCTCTAATCCTGTATTTTTGGTTCACAAGTATTTCTTAGAAATGGAATTACTGGGTCCAGAGATAACAGTTTTTTTTTAATGGCCACGCAGCATATGGGGTTTTAATTCCCTGACTAGGGTTCAGACTTGCACCCCCTGCATTGGAAGCACGGCATCATAACCACTGGACCTCCAGGGAAGTCCCAAAAGATGACATTTTTGAGGGTCTTAATAAACATACCGCCAGACTTCCTTCTGAAAGGGCAAAGCATACTGCCGAGAGCAGGACCTGTATGTGCTTGCTACCCTGAAACATCCACAGCGTTGTAACTTTGTCTCTTTCTTTCAACAGTCTTTCATCTAGAGTATTTGGTAAAATTCAAATATGTGGACTCCACCTTGACCCTTTGTATCAGATTCCTTAGGAACAGATGCTGGTAATCTTAATGTTAGAGAAACATCCTAGGAAAAATTTTCTCTGGAGTCTATCTTCACCCCTGTCTCCTCATTTGATTTCATCTAAAATTAGGGTTGTCCTTTTCTAATATGTCCAAATCTCTATTTCTTTTCCCAAACTAACCTGTCCAGAGCTCTGGACAGATATTCTGACTGTTGGACCTTTCAACTTGAAGGCATGCACGTACATCTGAAATTTTACTCAACTATAACATTTTCCATCCCAACCTTTTCCTTTTTCTGACTGACTTTCAGGTGTCAGTGGCCAGGTTATTCTCCAGATCACTGAGACGAAGGCTTTGCGCATCGCGCTTGGCCCCTGCCTCTTCCTTGTCCCCACTAACATTTATTGAACCCTCACTGTGTGCCAGGCTCTGTGACACTGTGTGTCTCAGGGCCTGATGAATTGTCAGTGTTCAGGACGTACTTGTTGAGCGAATAGATTGGTTCTTGTCACTCCGTTTTGCTAAAATCTACCAAGGCTTCCGTATGGGTGTTTAGAATAAAATCGAATGCTTCTCACAGTCAGTACAGGTCTGTGTGACCTGATCCTCATCTCCTCCAGCCCTGTCTCGCGCCCCTTTCCCCTTACTCACTCTGGTCCATCCTCACTGCCCTTCGCTCAATTCCCAAGATACATCAAGCTCTGTTCTCACCTCCTAGCCTTTGCACATACTGTTCTTTCTGCCTGCAACACCCTTGCCCATTTTCTTTCTGTGGCCGGGTCCTTCTCATGCCTCAGGCATTGGCATACATGCTCCCTTTACCCAGCCGGAAAGAGGGCGCTTCCTGTTTTCTTTTTCAGCACCTTTTCCTCTAGAGCACGTACCATAATTTGCAGGTGTTTTATCCCTAGCTCCCATGCAGCTCCTTAATTAGACTGTAAGTTCCATGAAGTTACTTCTCTGCCCATTTCTCTGTTTTATGCCTAGTGCTTTCGCAGTGGCTGGCATATAGTAAATGTTAAATAAATGCTCATTTATATTACTTGCCCAAAGTCATTTAGCCAGGAAGGACTTAAACCAAGTAAGCCTAGGTTTATCTTCTGCCTTGCAGATAATAGATGCCCAATAAACATTTGTTAAGTGAATAACGGAGAAGGAAAGACTTGGGACTCTTTCTCCCACGCTCTTGTCTTTGTTTTTTCATCCTCTTCGTAAACCCCGGGAAAATGGCGTATGTGAGTGATTAGAATTGGAATCTGAATCCCACTGCAGCTTGCTGGCTTGGATGCCAATGCAGACAGGCCCAAGGAGGCTGGCAGTGGCAGTCCAGATGCTACCTTCTAATGCTTGTGAAATGTTTTCTTTTCTGGAGAGCAAGACACCCCTGAGGCACAGCTGGCAGTTCACTTTGTTTCTGTTTGTATGCTGACCCTGGGGAAGAAAGTGATTAGAAATCAGGGGAGAGGTGATTCTGGTAGGGCTTAAGGAATTCTATCTGGGTCTTGGAAGCCTTTGCTTCTGCCCTGCCAACCTCTACCCTCCTACTTGTTCTCTAATCTTTAGTTGCCTGGCCATAAATTACCAAAACTAGGAGCATGAGAAAAAAGTTATTATTTTTTTTATTGTGAAGTATAGTTAATATTCGTTGGAAGGACTGATGCTGAAGCTAAAACTCCAATACTTTGGCCACCTGATGCAAAGAACTGACATTTGAAAAGACCCTGATGCTGGGAAAGATTGAGGGTGGGAGGAGAAGGGGACGACAGAGGATGAGGTGGTTGGATGGCATCACTGACTCAATGGACATGAGTTTGAGTAGACTCCGGGAGGTGGTGATGGACAGGGAGGCCTGGTGTGCTGCAGTCCATGGGGTTGCAAAGAGTCAGACATGACAGAACGACTGAACTGAAACTGATAGTTAATATATAATATTGTATAAATTACAGGGGTGCAATATAGTGATTCGCAATTTTTGAAGGTTATACTCCACTTATAG
Organism: Capricornis sumatraensis; assembly: GCF_032405125.1. Lineage (NCBI taxonomy): Eukaryota > Metazoa > Chordata > Mammalia > Artiodactyla > Bovidae > Capricornis > Capricornis sumatraensis. The sequence continues at coordinate 115,978,889 of NC_091070.1, read as the reverse complement.
TTATTATAAAATATTTGCTATATTCCGTGTTATATAATATATCCCTGTAGCTATTTTACACCCAATAGCTTGTACCTTTTAATCCCCTACCTTTATAATGCCCCTCCTCCCAGAAAAGAATTCTTAACTCTTTTCTTAAATCTGTTTGACACTCAGTCTCACTCAGAGTAAAAGCCAAAGTCCATGCAATGGCTTCAAGGCCCTAAATGACCTACCTCTTAGACCTCATCTACTCTTCTTCCCCTCACTCATCCAGACACGTTGGCCTTGCTGCCTCTTGAAGATCTCAGGCATACTCATGCCTCAGGGCCTTTGGATAGGATGTTACCTCTGCTGGGAAAGTTCTTTCCACAGATCGATAAGGCTTACACTCTCCTTTAACTCTTTGCTTAAACTTCACCTTCTACCCTTGGCATTCTTATCTCCTTTTCCTGCTTTATTTTTATCTATACCTAAAAACATACATATTTTTATATTTATATAAAATATACATCAGTTCAGTTCAGTCACTCAGTCGTGTCCGACTCTTTGCGACGCCATGAATCGCAGCACGCCAGGCCTCCCTGTCCATCACCAACTCCCGGAGTTCACTCAGACTCACGTCCATCGAGTCAGTGATGCCATCCAGCCATCTCATCCTCTGTTGTCCCCTTCTCCTCCTGCCCCCAATCCCTCCCAGCATCAGAGTCTTTTCCAATGAGTCAACTCTTCGCATGAGGTGGCCAAAGACCTGGAGTTTCAGCGTTAGCATCATTCCTTCCAAAGAAATCCCAGGGCTGATCTTCAGAATGGACTGGTTGGATCTCCTTGCAGTCCAAGGGACTCTCAAGAGTCTTCTCCAACACCACAGTTCAAAGGCATCAATTCTTCGGTGCTCAGCCTTCTTCACAGTCCAACTCTCACATCCATACATGACCACTGGCAAAACCATAGCCTTGACTAGACAGACCTTTGTTGGCAAAGTAATGTCTCTGCTTTTTAATATGCTATCTAGGTTGGTCATAACTTTTCTTCCAAGGAGTAAGTGTCTTTTAATTTCATGGCTGCAGTCACCATCTGCAGTGATTTTGGAGCCCTAAAAAATAGAGTCTGCCACTGTTTCCACTGTTTCCCCATCTATTTCCCATGAAGTGATGGGACCAGATGCCATGATCTTCATTTTCTGAATGTTGAGCTTTAAGCCAACTTTTTCGCTCTCCTCTTTCACTTTCATCAAGAGGCTCTTCAGTTCCTCTTCACTTTCTGCCATAAGGGTGGTGTCATCTGCATATCTGAGGTTATTGATATTTCTCCCAGCAATCTTGATTCCAGCTTGTGCTTCTTCCAGCCCAGCGTTTCTCATGATGTACTCTGCATAGAAGTTAAATAAGCAGGGTGACAATATACAGCCTTGACTACTCTTTTTCCTATTTGGAACCAGTCTGTTGTTCCATGTCCAGTTCTAACTGTTGCTTCCTGACCTGCATACAGATTTCTCAGGAGGCAGGTCAGGTGGTCTGGTAATCCCATCTCTCTCAGAATTTTCCACAGTTTATTGTGATCCACACAGTCAAAGGCTTTGGCATAGTCAATAAAGCAGAAATAGATGTTTTTCTGGAACTCTCTTGCTTTTTTGATGATCCAGTGGGTGTTGGCAATTTGATCTCTGGTTCCTCTGCTTTTTCTAAAACCAGCTTGAACATCTGGAAATTCACAGTTCACGTATTGCTGAAGCTTGGCTTGGAGAATTTTGAGCATTACTTTACTAGTGTGTGAGATGAGTGCAATTGTGCAGTAGTTTGACCATTCTTTGGCATTGCCTTTCTTTGGGATTATGTATGTTTTAGCATACATCACCTTCTGATATATTTCATTTTTGATTTATTGTCTGTTTTCCCCTACTAGAGTGTAAATTTCATAAGGGCAGGGATTTGAAGCTTTTTTTTTCAGACATTACAATTTGGATTTATAAAAGATGCCCCCCCCCCCCCAAAAAAAAAAAACAACCCACCCTGAAATACACACTAGCTTTGTTTGGCGAGGTAAAAGTTCTTTTTCCTTCTATTGTCACTTTCTTCCTCAATATTGTAAGGTTGTTTTAGATTTTTTAATCTGATAAATTTTAATATTCCTATACATAGCCCAGTTTAACTAGACACAAATTTGGACCTCTGATCTTGCCCTTCAGGACCTGGGGATCTGGGTGGCCCTTCCCGGGGCAGGTCTGTCCCAGGAGCAGCTGGAGGCAGGCTGCCCAGTGGCAAGCATTGACAGCTACTTTACTTTTCTCATTAATGTACAATGAGAGAGAATTGAAGTTGCTGAGATAAAGTGGGGACAGGTCACATCATACTGTTTATGGAACGTTCAGAAGGATGGCCAGGTTCGGAAGAGGTCTCAGTCACCCTTGTGGCTTCCCTGTATTCTCCTCAGATGCTGACTTGAGGCTCTTTCATTCATTGTTGTTTCCTCAGAACCCAAGCTGACTGGCTCATGGTAGTCACTCAGTGAATCTTTGTTGAATAAATGAACAGACTCTCATCTCTCACCTCCAGAGAGGGAGAAAGCAAAAGAATTCAGTTGCAGGTGAACTTCCCAGCGATACTGGGGTTGGGTGAATCTGGGTGTTATTGCATCTGCTTCATCACCATTTTGAAAAATGAATTTCCCCTCCTTGATATAGGCTGAAGAAAAGTTTTCACTGTAGGATATGATTTTCTCTTTTAACTGTAATTGTTTTTTTATTTTTACAAATATTCACATGGTTTGAAATTCAAAAGGTAGGAAAAGGTGTGCAGTGAAAACGCTCCTCTGCCATAGGCACCCAGCTCCCTTCCTTGAAGACAATCAGTGTTACCACTTTCTAATGTATTTTACCAGTTATCTGGTGCCTGTGAGTTGGGGGAAGTGGAATATCAGCATAAGAGTTTTACATCAGGAAGGATTTCTGTCCAGCAGATGAAAGGAGTCAGCAAGCAAAGGGATTTTGAAATCCCCTTCTCCAGAGGAATTTTTGTCCTGTTCAAATTGACTTTTGGAAGGGGCCTGAGATTTATAAATTTTTGTTGGTTCTGATGGACATGAAGAAAAGACAGGACGGAAGTTACAGGGTCTAAGGCGGCCAAGGATGGAAATTTTGTCATCGTTGGGCCAACTGGTAGAAGCAGCGAGGGGCACGTGGGCTGGTAGCTCGCGTCTTGAGGCACTGTCTTTCCCTCGGTTCCAGAGCAGCTCTCATCCCTCTGCCCAAAGGAGTGCCCTCACATTGTCTTTCAAGCCATCTCGGGGCCTCTGGCTGCAGCCACTGCTTCCATCCTCACCAATCCCATGGATGTCATCCGAACCCGAGTACAGGTAAGACCCGTCTTCTTCTCTCCCCAGCTGCCAGATAAGCCATGAGAAGCCTTTCCTTGTGGTTATGACTCACCATCTACAGAAACCAGCTGAGCACTTTGAACTGCCTAGGATGTTTCTATCACCCTGTCTACCACCTTGCATGCCTCTTTTCCTTGCCCATGCCCCCAGGAATTCTTACTGCTGTCTTCTAGGCTCTTGTCCTGTTAGATTACCGTCTGAGCCTCCAGGGAAGCCCTAGCATAGCATATCAATGACCTTTCCTTATCTGGCAGGTTTGTAGATACTAGAAACACGATTTTAGTTTATTTCATAAGTCTCTCTGGGTTTTCCACTTGGCTATGAGCTCTCTACAGTGAAAGTGACTGTTCTTGAACAGTTTTCACAGATGGTTCTGTATGGGCTCAGCACAAATACAAAGGCCTTGGTGGTGCTGTCCAGAAATTATAGACCCTGTCTTTAGTCAGCTCAGTGACAATTTCACAACCTGAAGGCCAAAGAAATTGAATCTAAAGGATAATATATAGTATACAAATGATGCATTTTGCTCTATAAAGCTTTAGGTGGAGTGTGTGTGTGCACGCGTGTACACATGTGCACTCAGTCATGTCCAGTTCTTTGTAACCCCATGGACTATAACCTTCCCGGACCTTCTGTCCATGGGATTCTCCAGGCAAGAATACTGGAATGGGTTGCCATTTCCTCCTCTTGAGGATCTTCCTGACCCAAGGATCCAGCCAGTGGCTCCAACATCTCCTGCATGGGCAGGCAGGTTCTTTACCTCTGAGCCACTAGGGAAGCCCGAGAATGAGGGAGAAGGAAGGATAAAAACCTTAACAGGTTAGAGGTGAAGTCACTTTTCTGATACCAGGATGTTTGGACAGGGGTGATTGGTAAATCTAGGTACAATTGAACCTTGAACAACATGTAGTTTGGGAAAGCCGACACTCTGCATAGTTGAAAATCAGAGTGTAACTTGGCCCTCTAAATCCATGGCTCCTCATCCACAGATTGTCTAGTACTACAGGATTGGGGGTGTGTGTGTGTGTTTTTTAAGTATGAATAAAAATGAATTTTTACTTAAATCATTTTGGTATCGGTTACAGTCATAAAGACATTTAATTATATTGTGGGTAATATAAGCAGGCAGTTCAGTTTTAAATTCAGTTTTTTTTAGCCACCCTACGTGTCATGTGGGATCTTAGTTCCACATGTGGGAATCAAACCCATGCCTGCTGCAGTGGAAGCGTGGAGTTTTAACCGTTGGACAGCCAGTTCAGTCAGTTCAGTTCAGTCGCTCAGTTGTGTCTGATTCTTTGCTACCCCATGGACTGCAGCACTCCAGGCTTCTCTGTCTATCACCAACTCCCGGAGCTTACTCAAACTCATGTCTATTGAGTCTATGATACCATCAACCATCTCATCTTCTGTCGTCCCCTTCTTCCGCCTTCAGTCTTTCCCAGCATCAGGGTCTTTTCCAATGAGTCAGTTCTTCACCTCAGGTGGCCAAAGGAGTGGAGCTTCAGCCTCAGCAGCAGTCCTTCCAATGAATATTCAGGACTGATTTCCTTTAGGATGGACTGGTTAGATCTCGTTGCAGTCCAAGGGACTCTCAAGAGTCTTCTCCAACACCACAGTTCAAAAGCATCAATTCTTCGGCACTCAGCTTTCTTTATAGTTCAACTCTCACATCCGTACATGACTGCTGGAAAAACCATAGCCTTGACCAGACGGACCTTTGTTGGAAAAGTGGTGTCTCTGCTTTTTAATATGCTGTCTAGGTTGGTCATAACTTTTCTTCCAAAAGCGTCTTTTAATTTCATGGCTGCAGTCACCATCTGCAGTGATTTTGGAGCCCCCCAAAATAAAGTCTGCCACTGTTTCCACTGTTTCTGCATCTATTTGCCATGAAGTGATGGGACTGGATGCCATGATCTCATGGACAGCCAGGGAATTCCCTAAATTCAATGTTTTATGTAATAACTCTGCTGCCTATGTAAAATTTTGATTTTTTCCAGAGAAGTTAAATAATCTCTTTAAATTTAATGTTGTATAAGCATGAAATTCTTAAATTAACCAAGTATATACTTTAGAGAAACAAGAATGTATCTTGATATGTTTCAAGATATACAATACATAGATAGAGATTAAAAGGCAATGGTGAAGTTTTTCTGGTTATTTTATTTTTTATTTTTATTAGTACTGTTAGTAGTGTTACTGCTGGAAAAAAAGTACTGCTTATAAGTGGACTCACATTGTTCAAACCCATGTTGTTCAAGGGTCAGTTGTATATTTATCTCTAGGAAAGATTGCCCCTGCTATGACCCATACATTTTATTTTATTATTATTTTTTTTAATTTTTTTAAATTTTTTTTAAATTTTAAAATCTTTTAATTCTTACATGTGTTCCCAAACATGAACCCCCCTCCCACCTCCCTCCCCATAACATCTCAGTGGTGACCCATACATTTTAAAATGAATGGTATCTGATCGGTTTACAAATAATAAAGTGCACAAGTTCCATCCTTATTCTCTCCTAGCCTTGTTGTGGGGGTTCCATGAGGAGAATCAAGGGAAAGAACAGCTCCCTACTATATGACTTGGCAACTAAACAACTTCTTTGAGGCGTTCCCAAGCTAGAAGAGACAAAGTGCGTATGGGGACCAGGGCCATAGCTAAAAAGGTCCTTGACATGTCTGTAGATAAGTGGAGGATGAGAGGCGCACAAGTGGTCAGAGGAAGAAGGGAGTGAGGGAATGTGGAGGTGGGTGCTAAAGGAGGCAGAGAGGAATGGGGAGATGTTCTCAGTCAAAGATGGGCCCACCTTGGGAATAGGGAGAGGCATATCAAGGAGGGTGTCTGTCCTGCATTGGTTGCGGGTCTGAGTGGGGTGGTTTCTGAGTGTGTTGTTTGGTTGTAGGTATGGAGAAGAGGGCAAGAGTATTAGGAAAGAAGAGAGAAAAGATTCTTGCCATAGCCAGGCTTCTGGTACGATAGGGAGGGAGGTGGCAGGGACAGAGCGGAGGACTCTAGCCATGTGGGTTCAGAGGAATTGAGATGATAGAATCAAAATGTCTGCAGAGGCCTTGGAGGTGATTTAATCCAGCCTCCCTGAGACCAGAGAGGAGAACCTGGTCTAGACTCATCACTGTGTAGTTTATGTAATAATATTAATGAAGCTAACATTTATTGAATACTTACTGTCTGCCCGGCACTGTTCTCAGCATTTATAAGAATTCTTTTGCTTACTGCATAAAACAACCATACGGTGTAGGTACTATCATTATTATTATATATTTGAGGAAACTGGGATGCAAAGTGCTAAGTAAACTACCTGAGATTATGCTGTTAGTAAATTAGGGGGCAGGATTCATACCAGGCATTCTGGCACCGGAGGCCACACTCACTCTGCTGAACTGTCCTGCTGAAGCAGAGTCTGGCCCTCTGACTCCCAAGTCTAATTCTTTCCACTTTTAGGCTAAGATAGGAGAGACTGGGTGTAGGGACTTTGACTGCAGACTGTGATCCTGCACTCTGTGGACTTTTCCAGGTTGAGGGCAAGAACTCCATCATCCTGACCTTCCGACAGCTGATGGCAGAAGAGGGGCCTTGGGGGCTCATGAAAGGCCTGTCCGCCAGAATCATCTCAGCCACGCCCTCCACCATCGTCATTGTGGTGGGCTATGAAAGCCTCAAGAAACTCAGCCTCCGACCTGAGCTGGTCGACTCGAGACACTGGTAACCAGTGATGGGGAGAGAAGCCTGCTGTTTCCTGCACTAACCTGGGTCAGGGGCAGAGAGGAGAGGCCAGCACCCTCTCCAAGTGCCCCCACCGCAGACCTAGTCCTGCTGTAGGCCAGGTGGCCTGCTGGGACCGGGACAGAGACTTTGAACTGCTCTTGCTAAAGAGGCTCCACGCCTGGATCCCCCATCCTCATTGTTTTTAATTTTCTTGCCAAGCTGGGCTTCCTCACTCAGTCCAGGTACTCAGTCCTCCCCTAAGGAAATCCACTCTACCTGCCAATCCCACTCCATCGATCCCCTGCTGACCCTTCTCTGCCTTCTCCCTCCATCTGTGTCCCTGAGATCCTGAGAAGAGCTGTACACAGAACTTGGTTACTGGCGCTAGTTCTTCCTATTGGGCTTTCAGTCCAAATTCCAAGCAGCTGCCATTAGCCCTTCATCTCTTAGGTTTGCTTATTTTTCTTCTGGGACTGAGCTGCCCACCAGACTACTCTGCTTTTCTCTGCCACTGGGGACAAGGTGCCAGGCACTTTTACACAGGGCATAGGAGCAGCAACAACCTCTGGTTCTCCAGAGCACTTGTCCTCTCTTTGGAGAGTTATTAGGTTGGGGAGAAATGTTGATACTTTATTTTGTGTGTATATTTTCCTGTGAACCAGGCTACTGTCTAAGTCCTGCTAAAGCACCAATCCTGCAGTCAGAGCCTACCCCTTCCTCAGACAGGTGAAAAATGTAATGTAGCTTTTCCCTCAATCCCAGTTCCCTATCCCTCCCAGTCCCTACAGGGCCAGCAGCCCTAGGACAAACAAGCTGCTGTTTTCCCCTGGCCCAGATGACTACAGTGGTGGGCACAGCTCTAAGTAAATCAGACTGTCTGGGACACATTGTACTTGGAACACTACCCTGAAAAGTCTGGTTGAGAGAGTAGTTGGTTTGGAAAGTGACAGAAGGATATGTATGCCCTAGTTCATCTCCCTTGACCAGCTGAGCCAAACCTAACAGAGGGTAGTGGAGCTCCTTAACCCCAGGCAGTCATCACACACGTGCGCGTGCGTGCACACACACACACACACACACACACACACACACCCAATCACTTGGACTCACAGAAACAGATGTTGTCTCACAATGGGAATCTCTGAGATGTGGAACTGTTTGTGTTTTTCTTCTCCCCAGTGTAAGGAGACATCCCGGTCATGGTACCCTCTGGAGCGATGCTTGGAGGAGGGTAAAGGGCGGGTTGGGAAGTCACTCAATACCAGGAACACTGCATTTACCAGCCTGATACTGCCAAGATTATCTGTTGACGCTCTCAGGAGCTAGGTGATGAGTGCTGCTTTCTGGCCTCATTCCCCCCCCCCCCCCCCCAACACACACCTCCTCTACCAAGTCATTGTGGCAGGTGAGGTGAGGTGCAGCAAATGGAATGAGAAGAAGGCATATCAAACCCTCACTTCTGCTTGAAACATCTGACTTGGATGACCCTTCAAACTTCATTTGGTCCCACCCCCTGGGAGAGGCCACGGTGCCAATTTGAAAGGTGCTAGCTACCTGAAGCCTTGATATTTATTACGGCTGCCCCACAATCTATCCCCCCGGCCTAGATCAGAATCTGAGTTCTCTCCCTTTACCACAACTTCCCAGCTTGTGCTCTTTGAAGGTTATTTTCTCTTTCATTCATTTCATTGTTTGTCCCTTCTTAGACTTTGTCAAGAGTCCTCCAATCTCTGTTCACAAATGGTCATCTAAAGGGTTGGGTCTGCACATCATTCTGAATCTTCCTGTGCCTCAGTCACTCCTTTACCCTAAGAACCACGAAGATAAGAGAAGCCAGGGGTCCCTTCTTTCTCTTTAAACTCATTCTGTTGAGACCTTTGGAGGCTGATTTTTCTCAGCGCCACACCTTCCCCTTCCTAGAGATTATATTCAGTCCTTCCCCACCATTGCAAAGTGGGTAAGGTATCATGGACAAGAGGTAGCCTCCTGCTTCTCCTATTTCTCCGACCCAGACTCAACTCTTTTTCTTCTGTTTTCTTGTATTTCAGTCTTGTTTCCTGTTCTCTCTTTCTCTCTCTCTCTCTCTCTCTCACACACACACACACACACACACACACGCGCGCGCGCAGGTGTTTTAAAAGATGATGTTCATATATACTAAAAGGGATCCATGGCCCCTTACTTTTCCATCTAATATTTTAGGGACTGGTATTGGGTTTGGTTAAAATATGGCTTGGTGGGGATGGGACCGTGGCCTTCCGTTTTCCCAGGACCATGGATCGGACCAACTGGAGTGTTTGATGTATTGGTCCGTAGCCAAAATTGGAAGAACTTCCGGGAGACTGGGCAAGACGGGGAAACCTGATGGGAGTATTGGACAGGGGAATAAAAATGCAGATACAGTTAACATTTGAGAAAATGGAGTCCTGTGAATAATATTAACGGCGAACATTCACTGTTGCACTGTACGAATTCTCTAAAAAGTGTAATTAAACGTTTTTATCGAGTCCCCGAGTTTCGAGCTTATTTTGCCTTCTCTCCAAGAAAGGACTATGGTTTTTTTGTTTGCATAATCCTCCGCCTCCAGCAGTGTCCCCTCCCCGCGGCTGGGTGATGGACATTTGCTGCTTCCAATCGCAGGCACCCACGGCCGGGAACGGCCAATCGGGGGCCTTGGTGGGCGGGGCGTCCGGGTTTTGGCGGTTCTATTTCAACATGGCCGAAGCGAGCAGCGTCAACGTAGGCAGCGGCTGTGAAGACAAAGGGCCCGAGGAATTGTCTCAGGAATCTGCGCGCCCCGGCACTATCATTTCGAGGGTGAAGCTTTTCGACACCATGGTGGACACCTTCCTCCAGAAGTTGGTCGCTGCCGGGAGGTAAGGTAGAGGAAGTGAGGCTGAGTGTAAAATCTCGTTGTGGATTGTTGTCCACTGGAATCTAAACCTCGCGAGATCAGGACGGCCCGTGATAGGAGGGTTGGAGCAAAGAGCTGAGTCGCGTGGATGTTGGGGGGAGGCGCGGTTATTGGTTATTTTGCAAACGCAGGTTCGGTGGAGCAGAGCTTAGGACTTCTAGCTGCTCCTTTCTCCAGTAAACCTGGTTTTGATTATAGGTGGTTGGAAGGAACGTTACAGGCTTTCGAATTAGATTTAGGGTTCAAATCATGGCCCAACTTAAAATGAAAAAGATGTAGCTGCTCTGTGCTTCTGTTCAGCGTGAATAAAATAGCAACAATAGTACCTTTCTCATAGGGTCTTTCCGAGATTTAAATGAGTAAATAGTCGTAAGGGTTTTAGAACAGTGCCGGGCACGTAGAAAGCATTAGAATTGTAGAATTTATTATGAAAATAGTAATACGTTCTTCACTGGGTGGGTGTGAGGACTGAATGTCTTACAATAGAAAGAAACGATTCCGGTCTACTGTCTATGAACAGTATTCTAACAATGTTACTGACGTGGGTTACTGAGCACTTGAAACAATAAGAAATTGGTAAGAGGAGAAATTCAGGCAAGCATTTATTGAGACTTGTGGTGCAGCAGGAGGGCTTGGAAAAAAGTTGTAGTAGGAGTCCTTGCTGGTTTTCCTGTGGGAGAGGCAGCTGGTCCCTTAAATGCGGAGAGGACAGGGGTGGATCCATTGGTCCAGCTTGGAGCGGAGGCTTAAGTGTTCTGCCTACCCCTTCAGCGGTGCTGCGTGCCGGGATCATGGGCAGTACCCAGCTTTTACTTCCAACAGCCCAGAATTAACAGCTGGCTTTTTGGTCTTTTTGTGTCTCATTCATAACTTGCCATTAAGTGTGCGTGTATGTGGTCAGTTTTAGTTCCTTATGGTTTCTTTGTGTTCTGCTGTTTGAGGAGACTTCTTCCCAGGTGCAAGCATCGCAGCAAAGGGACCCAGGTCCCAGCCTGTCACAGCAGTATTGGACACTTTAACGGGCGAGTTTCGTCCATGGTCCCATACCCCAGAACATTAGTGCTGAAACACTGTTACCGGAACCTTCAGGGGTTTGACCACAGCCTGTTCTCCATCCACCCTCTCAGCCTGTCACAGCAGTATTGGACACTTTAACGGGCGAGTTTCGTCCATGGTCCCATACCCCAGAACATTAGTGCTGAAACACTGTTACCGGAACCTTCAGGGGTTTAACCACAGCCTGTTCTCCATCCGCCCTCTATGTCCCCACTACCTCTGTTCTTTGACCTGGTCAAGACTCTCATCTTCTGATGTCCTTCCTAGTTGTAGGACTTTGTATCCTACAGAGACCTTAGGATCCATCTCATCACTCATTGATTCACTTAGCAAATATTTAAGTGCCTGTGCCAGACACTGTGTCAGGCGCTGGGGGTACAATAAAACAAGGCCGCTGTCTTGGAGCTTGCCTTCAACATGTGGAGATGTGAAGTAAGCAAAATCATCACGGAGCTTGGTAAGGCAATGCAGAGGCAGCTTGGGGGAAAGGGAAACATTGGATAAGATAGGGATTCCACTCTGAGAAAGTGAAATGGATCGGAAACTTGAAGAATGAGAGGGAACCAGCCTTTTGAAGAACTAGAGGAACAGCTTGTGCAAAGGCCTGGAAATGGTCAGGGCATTCTAGGAAGTAGCAGAATGAGAGTAAAATGAGAGGAGGCTGGAGAGGCAGGGGGTAGGCTTACTAAGCAGGGCTCAGTTTCCATAGTAATAACTTTGATAAATAATTTATAATCATTTTTACGGACCATTCATGACACACCATCATTATATGTCCAGGCAAGCTCTGTTATTGATCAATTGATTGGCTTTCTCTTGCTCATTCTTGCCCTTCTCGCCCCTGCCCATAGGCCCTGTTCTCCATTAGCTGTTTGTCCTCCATTTTTTTCATGTATTCATGTGCAGATATTTACTGGACATCTCTAGTGTCTCAGGCTCTGTGTTAGGAACTGGAAATACTGCAGCGCTGAAGATAGGAAGGTCCCTGCTCTTATGGAATAGACTTTCTTGTGCCATAAAGAAAAATAAATCAGCGAAAAGGAATAGAGAGCAATAGGGATGGGTCTGGTTTAGTGTAAGTGCAAGGACCTGACATTTGAATAAGTTTGCGCCCTTGTAAAGTGTGTTGTTTTGTCTGTAAATTTATCTAGGTTTTAAGTTTATATGAATCATAATCGTGCTGCGTGTCTTTTGTTTTTAAGATAGAACCATAGACTGTAAATGCAGGTGGTTCATAGCTTCTCAGTGCTGTTTATCATTTCACGATGCACGTACGTCCAGCACTTGCCCATTCCCAGTCATGAACTCTTGATTGCTTCCAACTCCCTTCTCCACAGATTATGCCAGGGTACCTCCCCTCACAGACTGGTGCTAGAATTTCTTTGAGGTGTACAGTGGAGTGAAATCAGTGGATCCAAGGGTTTACATCCACCTATGTTTTGTCAGATTGCTTTCCGGAAAAGCTCTTCCTCTATTCACCATTCTAATGTTTGCCATTCTGAAGGTGTGCAAAGGGTATTTCATTATTATTTTAATTTGCACATTTTTAATTCCTTATAAGGTGTGGGCAATTCCTTGTATACCTCATTAGTCATTTGACTTCCTTTTCTGAGAACTGCCTACTTATTTCCTGTAATTTTTTCTTTTTTTTTTACTTTTTAAAAAATTGTTTTTTTTATCTTATTGATTTGCTGGAGTTCCCAGTATGGTCTAGATAGCAATCCTTTTGTCAGTTTTAGACTGAAGAGGAAATAGCTATCTCTATGAGATATTAGCTTTGTGTATCGTGTCCTTTGAGTAACAGAAATCCTTAATTAAATTAGAATTGCAGATTTTAATCGTTTACACTTTACCCCAGGAAAATGAGGCAGAAAGAGAAATGTAGTCATCCCAGGGGGCCTTCTCCCAAGCTATGTGGATACTCATGACTCTACTCAGCCTTTGCACTAACTCCACATCCCTCAAACAGTCCTAATAAATTGTTAGGTGTCACCTAATCAATTTGCATTTTAAACCCCTCAATTTTCATGTAAGCCATGTGTTTAATCTTTTGGCCTGTGCTTATGGTATCTTGCTTATAGAGGCTATACCCACACCCAGATCACAAGGGTGATAGGCCGTGTTTTCTTCTCTTGGCTGTTTTATCATTTCACTCTTTCAGTCTGTGATCTGTGTGATCACAGGTGTAAAATGGTAGCTTCAGTTACTCTTACTTTTTTTTTAGTGTTCCCAGTCATTGCCAACTAAGCAGTTCATTCATCTCCGTTGCTTTATGGAGCCCCTTTTACTACATGGCAAGCCCCTCTGCATATTGTGCCCCTGGGTCTCTCTTCTGTCTCACTGATCTATTTGCCTCTCTTTGTGCCAGTGCATATGGGTTCTGCAGTTTTGGGTACATATTTTTGGCAAATTAAGGAAGTCCCTGTCTCATTCTAGTTTTCTGAGAATTATTAAGAAGATCACGATTAGGGGTTGAACTTTATCAGATGTTTTCTTCCTCAGGAAGATCTTGTCATTTTTCTTCAGTTTGTTAATGTTTATGATCTACATTGGTAGATTTTAGGGACGTTAAACTGTCTCTGCATTCTTGGAATAAATCTTGAATATGATGTATTTAAAATGTATAGTTGGATTTAGTTAGATCAATGTTTATAAGCTCTTGGAAGCAACAGTTAGAACTGGACATGGAACAACAGACTGGTTCCAAATCAGGAAAGGAGTACATCAAGGCTGTATACTGTAGCCCTGTTTATTCAACTTATATGCAGAGTACACCATGCGAAACGCCAGGCTGGAGGAAGCACAAGCTGGAATCAAGATTGCAGATGATAACACCCTTATGGCAGAAAGTGAAGAAGAACTAAAGAGCCTCTTGGTGAAAGTGAAAGAGGAGAGTGAAAAAGTTGGCTTAAAGCTCAACATTCAGAAAACAAAGATCATGGCATCTGGTCCCATCACTTCATGGGAAATAGATGGGGAAACAGTGGAACAGTGGAAACAGTGGCAGACTTTATTTTTGGGGGCTCCAAAATCGCTGCAGATGGTGACTGCAGCCATGAAATTAAAAGATGCTTACTCTTTGGAAGGAAAGTTACGACCAGCCTAGACAGCATATTCAAAAGCAGAGACATTACTTTGCCCACAAAGGTCCGTCTAGTCAAGGCTATGGTTTTTCCAGTGGTCATGTGTGGATGTGAGAGCTGGACTATAAAGAAAGCTGAGCACCGAAGAATTGATGCTTTAGAATTGTGGTGTTGGAGAAGACTCTTGAGAGTCCCTTGGACTGCAGGGAGATCTAACCAGTCCATCCTAAAGGAGATCAGTCCTTAATATTCATTGGAAGAACTGGTGCTGAAGCTGAAACTCCAATACTTTGGCCACCTGATGCAAAGAGCTGACTCATTGGAAAAGACCCTGATGCTGGGAAAGATTGAGGACAGGAGGAGAAGGGGACAACAGAGGATAAGATGGTGGGATGGCATCACCAACTCAATAGACATGGGTTTGGGTGGACTCCGGGAGTTGGTGATGGACAGGGAGGCCTGGTGTGCTGCGGTTCATGGGGTTGCAAAGATTCAGACACGACTGAGCGACTGAAGTGAACGGAAGTAAAATGAGACTATAGTTTCTTTTTTTTTTTTACACCATCCTTATCAGCTTATAGAATCAAAGATATATTAGCCACATATATTCCTCTCCTGGAATGGTTTATATGAAATCAGGATTACCTATGCTTCAAACGGTTGAAAGAGCTCATTTATGCCTGAAGCTTTCTGGGTTGTTGAGGCCTGCCAGTATTATGTTAAGCAGCAGTGATGCAGTGGGCATCTTTGGTTGTGTCCATAAAGTGTCTGGGCAGTGTTTGTTGCAGATTTTTGGTGTTACTGTTTCTTTAATGACTACAAATCTGTTTAGATGTTATTTCTTCTTAAGACAGATTTACCATATTACAGGTTCCCCCTCCCCCCGAAATTTTGTCTCTTGAACTATTTTAAATGATTTAATTTTCATTATTTCCTCTTTTTCCAGTACATGCTGTTTCTTTGT
This sequence comes from Capricornis sumatraensis, assembly GCF_032405125.1. NCBI lineage: Eukaryota > Metazoa > Chordata > Mammalia > Artiodactyla > Bovidae > Capricornis > Capricornis sumatraensis. Next base: position 115,963,797 of record NC_091070.1, on the reverse strand, counting down.
TTTTGACTTTATGTAGCCGGAGTTCTTATTCATCTTTTTAAAGAATTAGCCTTTAAAAATTTTTTCCTGTGTTTTGAGGTTATATCTTGTGTCTTTATCTTTGGAATCTATCCTTATCTTAATTTTTAAAATTAGATTTATTTTATTAGTCTCCTCCCAATTTTTTTTTTTTTGGTTGCAAGTTGCAGGTTCTCAGTTTCCACGCCAGGGATTAAACCCAGGCCATGGCAGTGAAAGCCCACCACGGAATTCCCTGAAGTTCTTGAGTTGACCATTTAACTCTTCTTTTTCAGTCTTTTGTCTCCTGCAAAGTGTGTTTAAAACTGTACATTTTCATGTAATCACTGCTTTCTAATATTTTCAAGTCTTTGTTTAAGTTGAGATTTATTTCATACGCCGTAAAATTCGCCCTTCACTGTGTGCAGTTGGTATACTTACAAAGTTGTGTTACCTTCACCACTCTAATTCCAGAACATTCTCATCACCCCAGAAACTTTGTACTGTTTAGCTGTCACTTCCCATTTCTCACCCCAGTCTCCTAGCTCCTGATAATCGTTATCTACTTTCTGTTTCTATGGATTTGCCTTTTCTGGACATTTCATTTAAGTGGAACCATACATTGTGTCGTCTTGTGTGTCCGGCTTCTTACACATAGCGTGATGATTTTAGGGTTCATCTGTGTTATGACATGTATCAGTATTTCATTCCTTTTTATGACTGAATAATAATTCCAGTGTATGGTATATCATATTTTATTTACCCATTCATCAGTTGATAGATGTTTGGAATTGTTTTTACTTTTTTGTCTATTGTGAATAATGCTGTTATCAACATCTGTGAACAGATGTTATCAGTTCTTTTGGGGATATTCCTAGAAGTGAAAATGGCAGATTGTATAGTAACTCTATTTTTAACTTTTTCAGCAGTTCCCAAGCTATTTTCCAAAGCAAGTGTACCATTTTACATTTACTCCAGCAGTTGATGGCGGGTTCTGATTTCTCCACATTCTCACCAATACTGGTTAGGTCTGTCTTTTTTATTATAGCCAGTAGTCATCCTCGTGGGTGTAAGTTGGTATGTCATAGTGGCTTGGATTTGCCTTTTCCTAATGATTAATGATGCTGAGCATGTTTCATGTGCTTATTGACCTTTGGATATCTTCTTTGAAGACATGTCTGTTCAGATTCCTTGCTCATTTTTTAATTGGGTTATTTGTCTTTTTACTGTTAGCTGGTAAGAATTCTAATTTTGAGAAATCCAGTTTAGATTCAGTCAATTCAGTCACTCAATCACGTCTGACTTTGCAACCCCATGGACTACAGCATGCCAGGCTTCCCTGTCCACCATCAACTGCCAGAGCTTGCTCAAACTCATGTCCGTTGAGTCTATGATACCATCAACCATCTCATCCTCTGTCGCCCCCTTCTCCCCCTGCCTTCAGTCTTTCCCAGCATCAGAATCTTTTCCAGTGAGTCAGTTCTTCGCATCAGGTGGCCAAAGTATTGGAGCTTCAGCTTCAGCATCAGTCCTTCCACTGAATATTCAGGACTGATTTCCTTTAGGATAGACTGGTTGGATCTCCTTGCAGTCCAAGGGACTCTCAAGAATCTTCTCCAACACCACAGTTCTAAAGCATCAATTCTTCGGCACTCAGCTTTCTTTATGGTCCAACTCTCACATCCATACATGACTACTGGAAAAACCATAGCTTTGACTAGATGGACCTTTGTCGGTAAAGTAATGTCTCTGCTTTTTAATTGGAGAAGGCAGTGGCAACCCACTCCAGTACTCTTCCCTGGAAAATCCCATGGACGGAGGAGCCTGGTGGGCTGCCATCTGTGGGGTCGCACAGAGTTGGACACAACTGACGTGACTTAGCAGCAGCAGCAGCTGCTTTTTAATATGCTGTCTGTCTAGGTTGGTCATAGCTTTTCTTCCAAGGAGCAAGTGTCTTTTAATTTTATGGCTGCGATCACCATCTGCATTGATTTTGGAGCTCAAGAAAATACAGTCTGTCACGGTTTCCATTGTTTCCCCATCTGTTTGCCATGATGAAGTGATGGGACCAGATGCCATGATCTTAGTTTTTTTAATGTTGAGTTTCATAGCCAGCGTTTTCACTCTCCTCTTTCACTTTCATCAAGAAGTTCTTCAGTTCCTCTTCGCTTTCTATCATAAAGGTGGTGTCATCTGTATATCTCAGGTTATTGATATTTCTCCCGGCGATCTTGATTCCAGCTTGTGCTTCATCCAGCCCAGTATTTCGCATAATGTACTCTGCATATAAGTTAAATAAGCAGGGTGACACTATACAGCCTTGACGTACTCCTTTTCCGATTTGGAACCAGTCTATTGTTCCATGTCCAGTTCTAACCATTGCTTCTTGACCTATGTACAGATTTCTGAGGAGGCAGGTCAGGTGGTCATGTATTCCCACCTCTTAAAGAATTTTCCACAGTTTGTTGTGATCCACACAGTCAAAGGCTTTGGCGTAGTCAATAAAGCAGAAGTAGAAGCTTTTCTGGAATTCTCTTGCTTTTTTTATGATCCAGCAGATATTTGCTATTTGATCTCTGCTTCCTCTGCCTTCTCTAAATCCAGCTTGAACATCTGGAAGTTCTTGGTTCACATACTGTTGAATCCTCGCTTGGAGAGTTTTGAGCATTACTTTGCTAGTGTGTGAGATGAGTGCAGTTGTATGGTAGTTTGAACATTCTTTGGCATCGCCTTTCTTAAGGATTGAAATGAAAAATCCCAAATTGGATTGAAAGTCCTGTGGCTACTGCTGAGTTTTCCAAATTTGCTGGCATATTGAGTGCAGCACTTTCACAGCATCATAATTCAGGATTTGAAATAGCTCCACTGAAATCCCATTACCTCCACTAGCTTTGTCTGTAGTGATGCTTCCTAAGGCCCACTTGACTTCACACTCCAGGATGTCTGGCCCTAGGTGGGTGAACATGCCATCGTGGTTATCTGGGTCTTTGAGATATTTTTTGTACAGTTCTGTGTATTCGTGCCACCTTTTCTTAATATCTTCTGCATCTGTTAGATCCATAACTTTCTGTCCTTGCTTGTGCCCATCTTTGGATGAAATGTTCCCTTGGTATGTCTAATTTTCTTGAAGAGATCTCTAGTCTTTCCCATTCTATTGTTTTCCTCTATTTCTTTGCATTGATCGCTGAGGAAGGCTTTCTTATCTCACCTTGCTGTTCTTTGGAACTTTGCATTCAGATGGGTGTACCTTTCCTTTTCTCCTTTGTCTTTCACTTCTCTTCTTTTCTCAGCTATTTGTAAGGCCTCCTCAGACAACCATTTTGCCTTTTTGCATTTCTTTCTCTTGGGGATCGTCTTGATCACTGCCTCCTGTGCAGTGTCACGGATCTCTGTCCATAGTTCTTCAGGCCGTCTATCAGATCTAATCCCTTGAATCTATTTCTCACTTCCACTGTATAATTGTAAGGGATTTGATTTAGGTCATACCTGAATGGTCTAGTCGCTTTCCCTGCTTTCTTCAATTTAAGTCTGAATTTGGCAATAAGGAGTGCCACAGTCAGCTCCTGGTCTTGTTTTTGCTGACTGTATAGAGCTTCTCCATCTTTGGCTGCAAAGAATATAATCAGTCTGATTTGGGTATTGACCATCTGGTGATGTCCATGTGTAGAGTCATCTCTTGTGTTGTTGGAAGAGGGTGTTTGCTATGACCAGTGTGTTCTTTTGGCAAAACTCTGTTAGCCTTTGCCCTGCTTTGTTTTGTACTCCAAGGCCAAACTTGCCTGTTACTCCAGGTATCTCTTGACTTCCTGCTTTTGCATTCCAGTCCCTTATGCTGAAAAGGACATCTTTTTTGGTGTTAGTTTTAAAAGGTCTTATAGATCTTCAGAGAACCGTTCAACTTCAGCTTCTTTGGCATTAGCGGTTGGGGCATAGACTTGGATAACTGTGATGCTGAATGGTTTGCTTTGGAAATGAACAGAGATCATTCTGTCATTTTTGAGATTGCACCCAAGTACTGCATTTTGGACTCTTGTTGACTATGATGGCTACTCCATTTCTTCTAAGGGATTCTTGCCCACAGTAGTAGATATAATGGTCATCTGGATTAAATTTGCTCATTCCAGCCCATTTTAGTTCACTGATTCCTAAAATGTCCATGTTCACTCTTGCCATCTCCTGTTTGATCAGTTTCAATTTACCTTGATTCATGGACCTATCATTGCAGGTTCCAATGCAATGTTCTTTACAGCACCAGACTTTACTTCTATCGCCAGTCGCGTCCACAGTTGCATTTAGATTATTTATTTATTAACATTTATTTAGATTTAAAATTGCAAAGAATTTTTTCTTTGGTTGCTTGAGCTTTTAGTGTCATCTAAGAAACCATTGCCGGGAGAAATATCAATAACCTCAGATATGCAGATGACACCACCTTTATGGCAGAAAGTGAAGAGGAACTAAAAAGCCTCTTGATGAAAGTGAAAGAGGAGAGTGAAGAAGTTGCCTTAAAGCTCAACATTCAGAAAATGAAGATCATGGCATCTGGTCCCATCGCTTCATGGGAAATACATGGGGAAACAGTGTCAGACTTTACAGAATTGATGCTTTTGAACTGTGGTGTTGGAGAAAACTCTTGAGAGTCCCTTGGACTGTAAGGAGGTCCCGCCAGTCCATCCTAAAGGAGATCAGTCCTGGGTGTTCATTGGAAGGACTGATGGTGAAGCTGAAACCCCAATACTTTGGCCACCTCATGCGAAGAGTTGACTCATTGGAAAAGACCTTGATGCTGGGAGGGATTGGGGGCAGGAGGAGAAGGGGAAGACAGAGGATGAGATAGCTGGATGGCATCACCATCTTGTGGACATGAGTTTGAGGAGACTCCGGGAGTTGGTGATGGACAGGGAGACCTGGCGTGCTGCGATTCATGGGGTCGCAAAGAGTCGGACACGACTGAGTGAACTGAACTGAACTGAAGAAACCATTGTGTAATTCAAGATCATAAAGCTTTATACGTGTATTTTCTTATATGACTTTTATAGTTTTAACTCTGACATTTTGGTCTTTAACCCATTTTGAGGTAGTTTTTGTATGGTATGAGAAAGAGATCCAATTTCATTTTTTGACATATAGACATTGTCATTTAATTTTATGTACTTTGTAATTTTCCTTATCATTTCCTCTGTAACCCAGTGATTATTTAGTAGTATGTTATTTGGCTCCCAGGCATGTAATTCTTAAAGAGTTATCCTTCTGTTGTAATTTCTAATTTTATCACGTTGTGGTGAAACAACAGTTTGTGTGATGCTGATTTTGTGGGAATTTTTGACATTCTGACTCTATGGCTATGTCTATGGGCAGTTTTTGTGAATGTTCCATGTATACTTGAAAAGAGCATATAGTTTCTGTTTCCTGGGTATAGAATTCTATTTTATTTATTAGTTTGAGCTTTTAAATTTTACTGTCAAAGTATTTTAGTTATTCCCTGGTGGTCTAGTGGTTAGGACTCCACTTCCACTGCCTGAGGCCCAGGTTCCTTGATCCCTGGTCTGGGAACTAAGATCCCACATGCCACAAGATGTGGCCTACATGTGTGTGCATGCGTGCGTGTGTGTGTGTGTGTATGGAGAGAGAATATGCTCATTTTAAAAATGGTCTTGATTGTGCCATTCATTTCATCTTAAAAATCTCTCATCACAAAACAATAAAATTCTGTAAAGCAATTATCCTTCAGTTAAAAAATAAATAAATTTTAAAAATGCATTAAAAAATTAAGAAAAGAAAAAATCTCTCATCACAGTTGTTTGTATCTATTTTTTCCCATTGTTTGTCTTTGTTACATTATATATAGAGGTTATTATTTTCTGTTAGATGCAAGAGAGTTTATTCTAAGAGAAATGGAAAGTCATTGATGTTTTTAAGGCATGACTGATCCTTTTGTGTGTGTGTGTGTATTTAGGAGATGGGTCTCCATGGGCTTAAAAATCTATTTGTTTGTAATGCTCTGAATACAGTGATTGATCTTTCAAAGGTACTCTGACTGCTGTGCAGGATATTAATAGATTGTTGGTAGGATTACCGTAAGGTCTTTCTAGGCTTCTACACTCTGATTTTTTTTTTGCAACCTCAACCCATATCATGACAAATACATTTAAAAAGCATCGAGTATCTTGACTGAGGTGATGGTTATGCGAGGTTTCACATGTGGTAAAGATACACAAATACAAACAAATGTGTGTCTAACGGTTGAAATCTGAATGAGTTCTGTAGATGGTACCAGGTTAGCGTCTTGGTTTTGATATTGTACTATGGTTGCATAAGATGTTAACATTGGGGAGAGTACATTTCTTTGCAGCTTCCTCTAATATTACTATTTCAAAATAAAATTGTCAAAAAATTTACATCATAAAATAAAAAGTACAAAAAATATCCGTGCAGCATGTTCAGTAGAAAATAGTTGAAAACCACCAAAAATGTTCCACATTTGAAGGATGGTGGTTATGTAAGTATAATAACTGTCTAATAAGATGCTATTGAGGGCAGTCCAGTGGTTGAGACTCCATGCTTCCACTGCCTGGGGTGTGCAGGTTTGATCCCTGGTCGGGGAACTAAGATCTCCTATGCCACATGACTATGGGGTTATATTTTGAATAATACTTATGGAAAAAATGACCATGTTATAATGGTAAGTTTAAAAATTAGGTTATGTCATGGGGAGAAAAGTGTCTGTATCCCATATGAAATATAATTTGTATCTAGTCATATTAAAATTGTAGTTGACTAGTTGATCTGTTATATTTTTTATTACTCTAAGATGACAATTATCAGGTCAGTGTTGAGCTTTTTTACTTTTGAAGCTGTTCCCATTATTTTTGAGTCTAAATCATCTTGTCTGCCCTACTTGTCAGGTCACGGTCCTGAGCCTGGGATGCTGACTGCATGGTTGGGGCTGAAAAGGTCCAGATAAAGTGTAGATGAGAGAGGTGGGTGGATGTGAGCCAATAAGAGATAGAATCGGATTGGATTGGAAGGAAAGGTGAGGGGGAGGGGACCTCCAGGAGGGTGCTGACTCTTCATGATGGTGATTGAGTGCAGGTTCACCATCTACTGAGACGAGGAAGAAATACTCGCCCATGAGTTGGGGGAGAGAAATGAGTCTGGGGTTGGAGATCAAGACCTCTATTTGGATAGGTTCAGTTGGAGGTGCAAGGCAGCCACACTTGTGTATCTCAGCTCCTTTGCCCCCTCATCCTTCCAACCCACCAGCTGTGAAACCCACCTTCAGGATCCTGTCTGCACTCCTCTGGCCCTGCACTCAACCTCTGAGCAGCTGTGGAGTCTCACCCATGGTGGAAAATGGTGCTTCCACACAGTCATGTTCTTGGAATTCATCTGGGCCCTCAGAGAGCTCATTATCCTCATGTCTCCAGTCAGCTCTCTTCCCCTTCTCCACAGAAGTATTACTATTTAAAGTCTTTATCCTGTCCCTCAGGCCCTGCTACCTCTACACGCTCAGTGAAAACGGCCTCAACACCTGGTTCACAGAGAGAATAGAGACACCAGGCAAGGAGCTCAGACATCTGAAAACTCGGCCGAGACGCCTGGTCTTGCCTCCTCCTAGCTCCCTCCCCTTTACACCCCAGTGTCCTCCCCTTTACACCCCAGGCTGTGACTTCGGGGCTCTGCCTTCCCAGCTTCTAGTTCTCCATCTCCAGTTTTTTCCCTCAGCTTAGGGGAGTTTGACACCATTCTCCTAAAACCTTCCTTTCAAGGTCAAGAATAACTCTTTGTTGTTAAATACTTTGGACTTTTTTTTCATCTTTAAATGTACTTGCTCTCCTTGTAGCATTTGACACTGTTGACCACTTCTCTGTCCTTGAAATTCCTCCCTTGGCTTCCGACACCATTCTCTGCCCCTCGCCTCACTGGCTGCTCCTTCCTGGGCTCTTCTTCGTCCACTTGTCCCTTAAATGTGGGAGCATTGCCCTTCTCCTGCTTCACCTGCACGTGTGCAGATCACAGCTCGTCTGACATCTTGCTGTGCTGGAAGCCCTTCAGTGGCTGTTCATCGCTCCATACCGTGGCTTTCAAGGCCCCGCGTGTTCTAGCCCCTGCCTGCCTCTTGTTCCCCTCTGCAGCTATACTTGGTCATCCTAACCTTCTCATTCCCTAGACTGTCAAGAGCTTTCCTGCCTCAGGCTGTTTGCACTTGATGTTTGCTCTGCCAGAAATGGTTTCCTTGATCTTCTCTAAAGCCGCCTTTCTCCCCTAGTTATTCTTTATCACGACACCTTATTTTATACCTTTGTAAAGACTTATCACAGCATGTTGTTCTGCTGTCTGTTTGTGGTCTGTCTTCCCCACATGAAATGTAAGATCCTTGAATCTTATCTGTCTTATTCATCACTCTCTGCTCATTGCTTATTATGGTGCCTGGCACATAGTAAACATTCAATAAATAGCTTTGGAATAAGTGAGGATTCTCAAGCCACATCTGTCTCCCGAGCTTCAGGCCTCTGTCTCTAACAGTCTACGACTAGAAATCTCCACTTGGTGTCCCACAGAACCACCACGTTCAGCAAAACAGGATTTCTCTTCCCTCTGTGGTCCCCAAATTGGTTGAAAATACCACCATCTACTCATTCTCTAGGCCAGAGATTTGGGATTCCTCACTGACCCCTTGCTTCCAGTCAGCCACCGTACCCTGTTGGTTTCAGCCTCTCTCCTCAATCTCCTCTCCATCGTGATGCAAATGCTTCAGTCCAGGCCCTCACTGTCTCTCATAGAATTGTGGCACCAGCTTCCAAAATGGCCCTCCATCCTCAATCTTGCTCCCTCCCTCCAGTCTATGGCTCAGATTTGAGCATGTCCTTCTGCTTATAATGTCGAATTGGCTCAGGACTGCTCAGCTCCTTAGCTTAGTGTAAAGGCCATTCACGCCTTGGCCCTTCCCATCTCTCCAGCCATGGTCAGGGCCGTGGGTGTGCAGCAGGGCACACTTGGTGTGCAAACACACGCACGTAAATTCTTAGGCGTTGAGAGCTGCTGCTGTCCCGTACCCTTGCCGCCCGCTCTTTCCACTTGCTTTTCTTCATTGTTAGAACACCCTTCCCCTCATTCAGTTAAGTAGGAACTGACAGCTGGCTTCCACGTAGAAAGGGCTCAACAAATGTCATGTATGAATACAGCCTTTTAAGATGTGTCCAAATGCTTGACCCTCTCCCGAGTCACTGAAAGTCCTCAGTCCCAAAGACCAAGGACTTATGCAGAGGACAGGAATCTCTGCATAGTAAAAGCTGGCCTGTTCACATGTCAGTTAGCCTAAGGGATATTTTAAACTGCAGATTGGATTTCCCTACAACTCGTATTTTTCCATCCATGTTAGCTTGACCAGAGGGGCAGATTACATGATACACTCCAGAGTGACTGGAAGATACTGGCCTTGCTGGGCTGTCAGATCTCGCAGACCCACACCCCCGTCTTCCGTTAGGGTGTCTTCCTGTCACTGGATCATGAGGCAGAGACGTCCGAATCTGTCCTCTCTCAGGCTTCAGGACGTAGAAATGTGGCCCCGCTGGAGCTTATCATATGCGACCTCCCCTTGTCTTCTGAAAACGAAGGGTTCTTCTCTGTCCATACAGCCTCCTGGACCTTCTGAGAAACAGCTGTTTTCCTGTTTAGCTAAAGCAAGTATGTGAGGTTTGCTGTGTTTTGTTATAAATCAGGGCCCGCCGAGAGAGGCAGTTGCTTAGAGTTGGTGTTGGTGGGGCCCCGGTTGAAGTTAGCACCGTTGGGGGGAACGCCCCATCTGCCGCAGGTACCCACGGCCCCCAGCAGCGGTGCCACGAGTGGTGTCCATCCCGGGGGCACTGAGGGAGTGAGAGGTGACCGACCGGCCCAGTGCCTGTCCGGGTCCCGTCTTCCTGCCCGACACGTGCTACGGAGGGTGGTTTGTAGAAACTGACTTGAAGCCTGTGTCTGACAGGGGCCAAGGAAGGAGAGCTAACTGCATATGTGCGTGAACTGGTGGAGATTTAAACGCATGGCAGCGACTGTTGGTGTTCATAGGAAGCAGTGCTTCACAGGAAAAAGAGTGGTTTGATATTTAAAATATTCTGATTAAGCAAGTGCTTCAGAAATATCTCACGCTCTTCGAATGTGCAGATGATGCGTGCGGCTGGCAGCGGCTAGTTTCTGAAGTGTGGTTGTGACTCACCAGACTGTGGTGTGCGGCTTCAGCCCATCGTGCTGATTGTCTGCTCTTCGTGTGTTCCCAGATCACCCATCTCACTCCGTCCTTGCTATGTCAGCCTTGCTCGAGTCAGCCGTCAGCTCAGCTGTGCCTCCTTAGTCCCCCCTCCCAGCAGCCAGAGGGGGTTTCTAACATACAGATCTGATCTTGTCCCACCCCTGCCCAAAGCCCCCTCTTCCAGCTCTTCCTATCATGATACGGTGTAGACTTTGTGTGTCTGACCCACCAGCCTGCAGACTGTGTGTCTTGGAGGCCAAGGACACCTGACCCAGAGCTGATGGCTCCACCGTGTCCCAGCTCTGTGACCTTGGGCAGACTCCTCTCTGCCTCAGCGTCTGCATCTGAAAAATGGGCATGGTGAGAATAGACCCTTCCTCAGTTATCATGAGGACTAAGTGCGTTGCTTCGCATAGAGGGCTTGGAACAGTGCCTGGCTCAGGCGGTGCCCCGAGCGTGTTTCTCGTCACGGCATCTGCACCCCCAGGCGTGCGTACACTCTGATCTTCACGCTGCTGCCGGGCCTTCTGTCCTTCCCTCACTGACTCCTGCTGCTCTCGGACACTTCTTCCTCCAGGGAACCCTGTGGTTGGTCACATCATTTGCAGATGTTTTCTCCCACTTCGTAGGCTGTCTTTTCATTTCATTTCTGATTTCCTTTGCCGTGCGAAATCTTCTAAGTTGGATTAGGTTCCATTTGTTTATTTTTGCTTTTATTTCTGTTGCCTTTGGAGACTGACCTAAGAAAACATTGGTATGATTTATGTCAGAGAAGGTTTCGCCTGTGTTCTGTATTAGGAGTTATTTGGTGTTAGGTCTTATATCCAAGTCCTTAAGCCATTTTTAGTGTATTTTTGTGTATAGTGTGAGCAGATGTTCTAGCTGGATTTACATGCAGCTAACTGACCTCTTACTTTCATCAGGGAACACTTCTGGTTCTTATTCCCTCTTCCTTTCTCAGTCCTGAGGCTGAAAAGGGTGAGGGGGAAAGACCAAGCAGCGAAATATTTCTTTCTTTTCTTTTCTTTCTTTCTTTTTTTTTTTTTTCATTTTAGAGAAACATTTCTTAATAAAGCAGGGCGGCTGTACAGGTGGCGGGTGGCGGGTGGAGAGCATGGGTTTCTGTGACAATGCTCCCCAGCTTCTGTATATTTGTACTGGTCTGTCTTCACCCTCCATGCCTTTATTGAGCGAAAACGCCAGTTCTCACCCGCCCTCTGGTGGACAGTCTGTGGAACAGGCAGGCAGCAAGCGGGTCACCGTGAAGGACGAGGCCACACCAGGTTTCTTTAGCACTGCTGCTGCTGCTAAGTCGCTTCAGTCGTGTCCGACTCTGTGCGACCCCATAGACGGCAGCCCACCAGGCTCCCCCGTCCCTGGGATTCTCCAGGCGAGAACACTGGAGTGGGTGGCCATTTCCTTCTCCATCTAGTACACATGGTTACTTGTCTGTGCCTCTGTCTTTCCATTCCTGCACAATTTATCTGTGTCTGTAAACTGACAGATTGACTAGCCACCAGAGTTTGATTCTGGCCTTAAATATTTTAAGTTAAACATGTGTGAAAACTCAGTTTACAGTGAGGTTGTTTGGTTTTGTTTTGTTTTATATTTGGAAGCACTGAGTTTTAGTTGCAGCATGCAGGATCTAGTTCCCTGACCAGAGATCGAACCCAGGCCCCCATTAGAGATGTGGAATCTTAACCCCTGGACCACCAGAGAAGTCCTTGCAATGAATTTTTAGTGCTGTGAATGCCATGCTTTTTCGATGAGTTCAAGAACAGTGATGGTGTCTCAGATATTGGATAATAAGAGAAAAAAACAGGTTAAAATCAGTTAGTGTGTAGTCATCTCTGTTTTGAAATTCAGTAAATGCAGTTTTGAACAGTTACTTTCAGCACTGTTCACGATAGCCAGGACATGGAAGCAACCTCAGGCTCCATCGATAGAGAAATGAGTAAAGAAGACGCGGCACACGTGTACAGTGGGATACTGCTCAGCCACAGAAAGAAACAGAATCGGGTCACTTGGAGAGGTATCGATGGACCTAGAATCTGCTGTACAGAACGGGGTTTAAGCCAGAAAGAGGAAAACAAATATCATATGTTAACGATATATGTGTTTTCTATGTATAGCCAGTGTGTATGAGGAATCTAGAAAAATGGTGCAGATACCTAGTTCCAAGGCAGGAGCAGAGACACAGACAGAGAGTGGACTCGTGGGCGCAGCAGCGGGTGGCGGGGGAGGAGAGGGTGGGATGAATTGGGAGATGGGGTTTGACGTGAATACACTGCCATGTATCAAACAGGCAGCTAGTGGGAACTTGCAGTGTAACCCAGGGAGCTCAGCTTGGTGGTCTGTGAGGACCTAGAGTGGTGGGGTGCGGCGGGGGTGGGAGGGGCGTCTAAGGGAGCAGGTACATGTGTAAACACAGCTGATTCACTTCTTACACAGCAGAAAGTAACAACATTGTAAAGCAGTTATACTCCAATAAGAAAATACTTTCATTGATGAAAAATGTGGCCATTTTTGTGGGACCACAGTGTAGCCTTTTCTTTGCAGTGGGGTCGGGTTCTTCCTGCACATGCAGTCGCAGTCAAGATGCTTTACTAAGCCCCTGCCTTTTTCAGACTTCCCAGCCCTGGGAAACAGTCACTGGCTGCGTTCTACACTTTTCAGGGGGTGGTGAGGACTGTTGCTTTGAAAATAGTAATAACAATTGAAGCTAACATGGAGCATTTCCCTGTACACTGTACTAAGTGTTTACATATTTAACCTCATTTAACCAGTAATCTTGTGACTTATGGATAGTTATTATCTCCGTTTGATGGAGATAGAGAGTGATGCTTATAAAGGTAAAGAAGTTGTCCAGGGTCACTCAGCTGATGAGTGGTAGAGGTAGGATGCGAGCCCAGGCAAAAGGACAGGCAGTCCTTAGAGCTGGTACATTCACCCGGCATAGACAGCTGGAGGGCCCCTTGTGTACTCTTGGGAGGCCAAGGCCAGAAGACCATTCCAGCACAGGGCACAGGAGGGCTTGGCAGAGAGGCTGATGGAGATGCTCTGTGGAGAGGGCGCCTCTGATCAAGCAGCCCAAGCCTTGGTACCCTAGGGTCCAGGGTAGGGGAGGTGGCTGGGAATGGACCATGTCTGAGGCCGCGCAGCCTGGGCCTCAGCTTAGTCGCACTCACCTGGTCTGCAGCTTGTCTTGAGTGCTGCTGTGTATTTAACACTGTTCTGGCTACCCTGGACATCCCAGTGCCATTATGGATGGCATCCCTATCCACAGAGATATTAGAATTTACGTGAAAAGATAAAAGTTGACACTTGGCGGGAGTGGCCGTGAACGTTTTCTAAAATGCATCATTTTTCCTATTTCTCTGTGAGTGTGTTTCTTCAGGAAATTTACAAGAGCATTCACAGTATTCCCAAGTCTGCACTGGCTCTCAAGAAAGGAATCCCTGGGGGCTGAGGGGAGAAGGCATTGCATGAAGAAGGTGGTCTGAAGATACAAGCTTCCAGTTATAAGATAAATCAGTACTAGGGACGCCACACAACTTGATGGCTACAGTTATCACTGCTGTATGGTATATGTGAAAGCTGTTTAAAAAGCAGATTCTACAAGTTCTCATAACAAGGAAAATCCAGTGTTCTTTTTTGTTTCTCTGTGTGTGCTTAGTCACTCAGTCATGTCCGACTCTTTGTGACCTCATGGACTGTAGCCCACCAGGCTCCTCTGTCTATGGGGATGCTCCAGGCAAGAATACTGGAGTGGCTTGCCATACCGTCCTCCGTGGAATCTTCCTAACCCAGGGATTGAGCCCAGGTCTCCCGCATTGCAGGCAGATTCTTTATCATCTGATCCACCAGGGAAGTCCTTTTTGTTTCGGAGATGGTGTATGTTTACTTACCATGGGAATCATTTACCAGTATCTATAAGTCATTATGCTGTACACTTTAAACTTACAGGGTGCTAGATGTCAATTATATCTCAGTGAAACTAAAAGAAAAGAAACCACTTTCCTCCCCACTTCCAGCCTGACTGTTCTCCCTCCACATCCTCGGAGCATGCTTTCTGTATTGTGTGTTTGTATCAGTGTGCGTGTTTCTGGGTCCGTCACTTTCACTGATCTTGCAGACCAGGAAGGGGACGCCAGAAGAGTTGACCAGCGGCACTGGTGAGCAGAATTATCCTACCCCTGCCCTGGGCCCTGTCTGCTGCCAGCCTGGGCTGAGAGCAGATGCACCCAGCTCAGATGCGCCAGGCGAGTGGGCTGGGAGGAGGAACAGGATCTCCCGTTTCTGAGCCAGACCCATTTCAAGCCACAATTACCCGGTCTCCATTCCAGCCGCGCTTTGTCAGGCGTCGTGTGTCCCTCCACATTCCTCCATGTAGCCGCAGACTGCGTGGCTCGTGGGGCCAGCGGCCAAACAACAGGATGTCTGGGGCTCTGCCGAGGGTGAAAGGACGTCTGTCATCTTTGTATCTGGTACCTTGGTTTTGCCCCCAAGGTGCGCGGATACCAAATGTGTACCCTCAAGAGGATGGGAGACGGTCGCCCGTAGCCAGAGGTGTGCTGGTAGATGCGTACAGCCAGCTCTCCAGAAATAAAGCCCTGGCTTGCAGGGTCTGCCCGCTTCCTAGGTGTGAATAAGCCTAGCAGCGTAGCATCTCTACATGCAGCAGAGGGGGGACGGGCAGTAGTGCTTCCACGGATGGGAGACCGTGGATGGAGTCGGCCTCCGGAGCAGAGGGAAATGTGCAGAGTGAGCAGTTAGCACCTTTGTGGGTTTTCTTGAAAAATGCTTACGTATGTATTTGGCTGTGCTGGATCTTAGTTGCAGCATGCAAGGTCTAGTTCCGTGACCAGGGACCAAACCCGGACCCCCTGCGCTGGGAGCGCAGAGTTTTAGCCACTGCACCGCCAGGAAAGCCCCAGTACCTTTGTTTTTAGTATAATCCATTGTGATCGTGCATAATTTAATTTTCAGTAATTACTGTGTTTAACAACTGCCTCACAGATCTCCTGGCAATATAGCGGTTGCCTCCTGCAGCCACTGGGAGCTGGCTCCGGCACACCACCGTGCCACTCTCTGCATCTGCCTCAGAGGGCTCTGTTCTGGTGGCAGGAATGGGCCAGGAGGCCCAGAGCCGTGAGAAAGGGAGGACCCAGCAGCGACGCCCTGGCTGTGGCGGGGCTTGCACACTGGGCTCCAGCTACCTAACGTCCTGTTTGTCCAGAGCCCCTAGCTGGCCCAGATGGCTGAGGACTATCTGAGCCCACAGTGAAGCCTCGGGGTGTGTTTCGGGATACCTCCTCAGCCACTTTTTGCAGGTCCCTTGACATTCCTTCATCAGAGAGGCCTTCACTGACCACCTCCACACTTAAAGGTGATCCCCACGGTGCACTCTCTGAGCCCCTAACTCCTGGCCCTTTTCCCTCCAAGCACTCTCCACTCGTAACCATCCCCATGTTCACATGTGAGTTTATGTACTTCCTGCCATCTCTTCCTCCACTGGAAGCACCAGGGGGGCCGTGCCAGCCTCACTGACCCGGAGCACCCAGCACAGAGCAGATGCTAAGAGAACACTTGGGGAGGGGAAGAGCCTGAGAGAGCAGGCAGGGACTGGTGGAGGGGGGAGAGGAAACAGCCATGAGAGTTCGTTTCAGTTACTTCAGTTCCTTTGTCCAAGAGGAGCCAGCCATAGGGAGTGTACTGGGCACCCTTTGACCTTTGCAGCTACAAGGAGTGTGTCAGCTGCCAGTGACAGAGCCCTGAGTTAAACGGCACAAACAATAAGAGAAATCCATTACCTCACTAACAAGAAGCCCCGAGGTAGGATGGCTCCAGCTTGATGTTTCCAGCAGTTTGATGATGTTCTGAGGCCCGGTTCTTTCCTTCTTCCTGCTCCGCCTCCTTAGGGTAGAAACTCTGCTCCCAGGCCAGGCCCCCATGGTTGCTGGGGGCTGGAACCTCACCTGGGTATAGTTAAGGCCCACAGAACGGGCATCAGCTCTTCCTGTGTGGCTCTTTCTAGGGGTAAGGAAACCTCTCCCAGCGTCCACATACCCTGTCCTAATGCAGCCCTGCAAGGGCACTGGAAGGACCAGAGATTCTCAAAGTGAGGGGCGCAGACCAGCAGCATCAGCATCGCCTGGGAGCTTGTTCAGAATGGGGGCGGGGCAGTGGTCTGAGTCTTCGTCAGCCCTCCTGGTGATTTGGTGCTTGGTAAGGTCGAGTTTAAGTACCGTGGCTGGCCCGATTGTGACCCACCCTTCAGAGGGGGACACCTGAACTCAGCCGGGGCTCTGCTGAGAGGAAGTGGGGAGACTGGAGGGGCTGAGCCATCCTCAGTGACCAGAGCTGCAGGTGAGACTCTGCCCCCACTGCCGTTAGCCAGAGTCATGAAGGAGACAAGGCCTCGAGCCCTGTGACGAGGGGCAGCGCTGCCCAGGCGCCAGCTGATGACTCTGAATCCAGCCTATGCCTTCTCTCCTCCCACCAGCTTCCAGAGGTTCACTGACTATTACAAGAGCTTCTACCAGCTGCAGCCTGAGATGACCCAGCGCATCCATGACAAGTTTGTAACTCAGCTGCAGACTTCTATCCAGGTGAGTGGCAAGAATCCCCGCAGGCACTCTTGGTTCGGGTCCTGTCTTCCAGGTCATCAGCCCTCCGAGGGCAGGGTGCCCTTGGCCCCCGTCTGCCCTCAGTCCCCAGGACTGTCCTCTGTGCCCAGGGGCTGCCGTGACCGCCTTCCCTTCCCTCCAGATGACGTGGGCGTCTCTAGTCTCCTTGTCCCATGCTGGAACGGTGGTCATAGTTGCTGTCCCACCTGACCTTGGGAGCTCAGCAAGGGCAGGCCTGGTTCTGCTTTCTGTTTCTCCAGCACCTGCTGCAAAGCCTGGCACAGAGGAGGCATTTAGCAAATGGTTGAATTCACGGGAACTGCATACTGGAGGGGCCACAGGAAAGGACAGGATTCCAATAACTCTCCCTGGGAAGTCTCAGTTCCATGCTGGCACCCTCCAGGATGGGCCTCGTTAAGCATCAGAACGTGTGTGTGCTGTCAGCCGGGGGCGCTCGGTGTACAGCCTTCAGAGATGATGGGCAGGAGGGGAGTATTGCTGCAGGCTCTTAAAATTTTTTTAACCATGCTGGGTCTTTGTTGCTGAGTGTGGGCTTTCTCTAGTTGTACAGAGTGGGAGCTACTCTCTCGTTGCGAGGCTCGGCTTCTCGCTGCAGTGGCTTCTCTTGTGGCAGAGCGCGGGCTTTGTGGCACACAGGCTTCTCAGTTGCAGCTCATGGGCTCCAAAGTACAGGCTCCGTAGTTGTAGCACGCAGGCTTAGCTGCCGTGTGGCATGTGGGGTCTTCCTGGACCGCGGATTGAACCGGCATCCCCTGCGTTGCCAGGCGGACTCTGACCCACGGGGCCGCCAGGGAAGCCCACGCAGGCTCTTACAGCGTTTTCTGTGTTGCGCTTCCGTGCTTACAGAAGTCACATGTGGGAAAGTTGGCATGCTTCTGTGAAGACAGAATCTAAGTCAGCCAGAATTCTACTAAGTGCCGTTAGTAGTTCAGCATATGGAATTGTCTAGTATCATTATAGCTCCTTCCTGTTCTCCCTCCAGGAGGAAATCTCTGAGATCAAAGCTGAGGGAAACCTGGAAGCTGTCCTGATTGCATTGGACGCGATTGTGGAAGAAAGCAAAGACCGCAAGGAGCCAGCCTGGTGAGAAGGGCGTTGCCTGCTCCCCTGGACACAGGCAGTCTCATAGGGAAAGAGGCAGCATTTCATCATCTTTTAAAAAAAAATTCCTTTTTATTTGACTGTGCTGGATCTTAGCTGCGCAGCATGTGGGATCGACTTTTGTGACCCGGGATGGAACCCAGGCTTCCACTGGCCCACCCGGGAAGTCCCAGCATTTCAGCATTTTGAAGGAGCTTTTCTGGTGGAACCACGTGCATGAGACTGTGGGCTCACGGCCCTTGAGAGGACCCTGTGACAGGGACAGGTGGAGAGGACCAACACCAGACAGTGCCCCAGCACAGAGAGACAAACGCATAGCCGCTCTGGGGAGGGAGAGCTGGGGGCAGACGCATGTTGAGGTGACTGGGATGAGAGAATCCTCCCAGGCAGCTGTTTCAGCACCCCCGTGGCCTGTGGGAGAGAGGGTAGAGGGAGGGTGGAGGGTAGTGGGATGAGGTGGAATAGAGACGTTTGGACTCTTAGGTCGATTAGTCTGGCCCAGGCATCTGGTTTTTATTCATTTGTTCATTCAACAAATACTTTAGGAGCATTTACTATACGCCCAGAACTATTTTTCATGCCAGAGGTTCGCCAGTGACTAAGACACGAGATTCTGGGGGCAGACCCACTGCCTGGCTGTCCTGGGCAGGAGGGAGCGGGGGCCCTGGGGACGGGAGTGCAGAGCTGAGGTCACCGAAGCCACAGCGGCTGGAGCTCCTGCCTCCGTTCCCTGCCTGAGCAGACTCCTAGGTCAGGAGGAGGGAAAACCGTTTTCGTGGTTTTCAATTTAATGCCTTATGATCTTTAGAACTGAAGAGAAGTACCTTTTATAACTGACAAAGGATTTTTAAAGAACCTACAGTTTCTTCTATGCCCCTGCCCATCAGAACTGACCCATCTCCTCCCTCTGGGCACTCAGAACCCCTATAATCTTGCCCTCTCAGGTCTGTCTTTCCTTATCTTCCCACGTTAGCCACCCATGGCCTCTTGGGGTCTGGGCCTGCTCTCGGGCCGCTCACAGTCTTGACAGCGGGGACGCCCCAGCAAGCCACATGGTCACAAGCACAGAGGAGAGGTGCCTCCAGCCCGGGAGGTGTAGAGCTGGGGAGAGTGCATGTGGATGAAAGGAGGAAGGCTAGGGTGCGGACTAGTGAGAAGGGAAGAGGTGGGTTCCTGGGAGCAGAAGCTGAGGGACAGGGGTCAGCGCTCCCTTCAGGAGCAGGAGCCATGCGATCGGGTTTGGGAGTGAGAGAGACCACAGGAGAGCCAGCTCAGCTCGAGGCTGAAGGTGGGCATGCCATCTGGGCTTGGAGGAGAGGCCTCACCCCACCACCTCCTCCTCCTCCCTGTCCCCCCCCTGCGCCCCCTGCAGGCGCCCCAGTGGGATCCCGGAGAAGGACCTGCGCAGCGCCATGGCGCCCTACTTGCTGCAGCAGCGGGGAGCCCTGCAGCGTCGTGTGCAGAAGCAGGAGGCCGAGAACAGGCAGCTGGCGGACGCTGTCCTAGCTGGGCGCAGGCAGCTGGAGGAGCTGCAGCTGCAGGCCCAGGCCCGGCAGCAGGCCTGGCAGGTGAGTGCCCTGGACCGGCCCTCAGTGCCCTGTGGCAGCTGAGGAGAGAATGGGCCCAGAGAGAGCAAGTGGTGTGCCCAGGGGCGGCTTCTCCCTGTCGTGGTCAGGGTCAACACTCCATAGCCATGGCGGCTCAACTCCACGTGACCACTGCCCGGCACCTTTACAGCATGTACTTTAGAACGACTTCTAGAGTGTCAGCATACCTACAACATAGCCTCCCTGTAACAAAAGCGTGTCCTGAAAGTGGCCCAGTCACTTGGAGCCAGGTTGGTAAACAAAGGGAAGGGTTGCTCAGGCTGGGTGGCACAGATAGCAGGTGTGGGGCAGAGTGATGAGGCGGTTTCCTTGCTGGCTCAAAGCACGGTCCCAAAGAGGGTTTCTAGTGTGGCTTGAACCATGGCCTGCCTTTGGGTTCTGTCCAGCTGATGTCTATCGTGGCCACTTGACAGCTCCCTTCCTGGGGCAAACCCTCCTGATCCTGAGCAGGATAGGTCCCCAGATCCATGGCTCTTGGGTTCCTTGGTCTTCTCCTCCCAAGACCAGTCAGGGGAACCTAAAGGCCGTGCCGCAGCCTCAGCATGGCACCGAGCCTGAGAGAGGCGGCGGCGGGAGAAGGGCTGTGTCCTGCTCTGCTTCCTCTTGTCTGCACTCCTCAGCCTCCTGCCCTGGGGCTGCACTGTCGTGCTGTGTAGTGGCCCAGGCCTGCCTGGTGGAGCCCAGGACGGGTAGCCGAGGCCCTCAGCCTGGTCTGCTCCTGGGCCGGGTTCCATGGCTCAGAGTTGTGTCTCGGGTGCTCTGACATTGCCACTCCATCACTGTGAGGCCAAAGGTCACTTCCCTGACGGGGCTCTGGCTTCCAAATTGGCCAAATAGTGATCCCCAGAGCCCTGCCAGCTGTGACATTCGGTACTTCTGCCGTAAGAGGAAGGAGGGCGCACCCTGCTCTTAGAGCCACACCTCTCCCGCCACAGGCGCAGATCCCAGCCATTGTCTGAAGTGGGTCAGGTGTGCTCAGCGCCGCGCCCTGTGTGAGCCCAGAGAGCCCCTTTTACTGCAATTTCCATGTCTAGTCCGGCTGAAGGCTTCCCCAGCGGCTCAGTGGTAAAGGCTTTGCCTGCAGAGCAGGAGGTGTGGGTTTGATCCTTGGGTTGGGCAGATCCCCTGGAGAAGGAAATAGCAACCCACTCCTGTAGTCTTGCCTGGAGATCCCTATGGACAGAAAAGCCCAGCAGGCTACAGTCCATGGGGTTGAAAAGAGTTGGATACAGCTTAGCAGCTAAACCATTAGCCCAGCTCAAAGTCCATTTAAGAAAGCATCTCTGCTAGCAATCTCCACTGAGGTCAGAGGGTCAGGGGGACACTTTAGGGACCTTTCTGAAGATCAGCTCTTCTCTGTGGAGGCCTCAAGCCTGCCATAAACACCTGCTGAGTGGGGTGGATTTCCTAACATGCCCTGCTGGGCCCGTGACATGAGTCACAGACGCCTTCCATATCGTCCTGCCGGAAACTCGGGCCTGGAGTCAAGGACAGTGGAGGAAAGGGGTGTGGGTTTTCTCATTTCCCAATCTGTCTGTTCTCTCTCATTGATGTCAGGCTCTACACAGAGAACAGAAGGAGCTGTTGGCCGTGCTAAAGGAGCCTGAGTGAGGAGGAGAGGGCCAGACCCAGGAGCAGAGGGCAGTCAAGGTCAAGGGCCTGTGGTCCAGGATGCTGGGCCTGAGTGAGCTGCGTGTGAGAACAGTCCCTCAGCAGTGATGGAATCTGCTGGAGAAGGAAGTGTCTCCATTGCTGTTGTACTTTGGGGCTCCTTGGCATCAGAAACATACACGACGTTCAGATTCCTCCTGTTTTCTCCTAACTTGAGGACTCTTGGCCAGCTTCCGCCGTGGAAGGCAGGCCCTGTGCTTCCTCTCGTATAGGTTTGGGCCAACCCGCCACCCTACCCCCCGACAGACACTGCCAGTTCCTGAGCCCGCCCTCGGACCTGGCTCAGGGACTCTGTTTCCAGTCTCCTGATTGCCCCCTTGCTGGCCAGCCCCAGGGGCCCTTGCCATGCTCTCCCCACATCCGCAAATAAACCTCCTCCACTACACTGTAATCTGTGAGGGTGCTGCTTCCGCCTGGGCCTCTCCCCAGACTCTCCAAGGCCAAGATTCCACCCTGGACCGGAGTCCTGGCTCCCATCGAGGTCTTTGGTTGGAGGGCTGCAAGAGGTCTTGGGGAGGGCGGGTGGGGGCTGTGTTTAACCGTCATATACAGAAGGGCTGGGAAGCCCCATCACCAAAACCAGGACCCTTGGGTTCCCTGAGGCCAGAACAAGCCTCCTCGGGGTGTACTCTGTCCAAGCCAGCCCACCGTTCTCTTCCCCTTGGATTGCTTCTGAGAGACGCTCTGTGGTGGGCCTCGTCAGTGGTTGCATCGGTGGGCCCTCCAGGGGGCTGGGACTTTGTCTTCTGGCTCCTCACGCCCCCTCTTCCCCAGCCAGGGCCACAGGGCATCAGGAGAGACTTGGCCAAAGGTGGGGTGGGTGCCTCCTCCAGACCAGAGGGTGAGAGGGGTATGGGCGAGAGCTTCACCCTCACTGTGGACAGAGGCCTGATTGGTCTGTCTGGGAACCCCAGGGACACTTGGGAGATGTCAGGGTGGCCCCTCTTCACAGACACCAACCCCTAAGTTGAGCCCAGTGGCTCCTCTCCCGTGGAGGTATCCAAACACCCAGCCACAGGTGGGGGTGGGCGGGCAGTGCTGTCTGCCAGGCCTCCACTCGGTGAGTGGGGGTGGGTGAGCACACCCCTCTTCTCCAGCCTGAGCTGAGGCAGAAGTTCGAGATGGATATTCTGTCCCTTGGAGGACAGGTCCCCAGGGTTGGCACTGGGGAGGCTGTGAGGGCAGGAAGAGGATGGGGTGGTCAGGAGCCCAGGGGTGCTCTTCATCTTCCCGCCCCGTGCAGACCCTGCGTCCCCACCTGTGAGGGGCACGGGTAAGGAGGTCTTCAGCTTGGGGCCCACCTGGCCGGTGGCAGACCAAAGAGCTGCCCCACCCCCTTCCCCTGTCCTGATGCACAGGGCCGAGCCGCCCCCGCTGTCGAGGCCTCTCTAGGACAGGGCTCCTTGGGGCGAATGAGGGCATCTGTCGGCAGGCCCGCCCTCCCTGGGGTTTGGCTCCTGCCCATGGGGCCAACGGTGGAAATCACAGTCTGAGAGGCCGCAGCCCAACTCCGCGCAATTCTATTTTAGACCCCCGGCCCCCCTTCCTCTCTAGGCTCCCCATCCTCCCCTCCCAGCCTGCCCCACTAATGGCCCTAACTGAGGCTGGGGCTCAGAGGGAGAGTAGGGGCTGGGGGACCTGGAGCGGCCCCGTGAGGAGCTGGGGACCTTCTCTGGAGGCTGGCAGTCTCAGATTAAGGCGAGCCCTCCTCCATCACTCCAGGGGCCTGCCCAGGGAGCCACAGCTCCAACCACAACCTCCTTTGGGGTTTGGCTGACAGAGCTGAGGCGGATGAGCCCCACGCAGCCCTGGCAGACTCCCCCGTGACCCGCCCGCACCCCTGCCTCTGGGGCACAACCCAGAGAGTATAAAACAGCGCTGGAGGCCGGGAGAAGCAGACTGGCCGGGTCCGCGCAGCCACTGACAGACACCATGAGAGCCCCCGTGCTCCTCGCCCTGCTGGGCCTGGCCACGCTCTGCCTTGCTGGCCAGGCAGGTGAGCACCCCGCCCCCGGCCCAGATCAGTGCCACGGCCTCCCCTCCTCACCCCTTCCACTGGCAGTCCCTGCGACGGCCCAGCTAGCTTTCTGTAGTCACAATCCACTTGCCCCCTTCTCTCCTTGTGGAGGAAAAGGAGGGAAGAGCAGGCTGCCAGAAGCAGGGGAGGGTGGGGAGGGCCCTAGGGATGGGCAGGGGTGAACTGGGCTCCTTTTCTTTGCAGATGCAAAGCCTGGTGATGCAGAGTCAGGCAAAGGCGCAGGTATGAAGTGGGCTGGGCGGGGGCTATGCCCCGTATCCCCAAGGGAGCTGCCCACTCCCAGCACCCGTTCTTACCCCAGTCCCCTCAGTCCCATTCTCCCCTCCGGCTCCCTCCCATCTGGCTCTCAGGAAGGCCAGCCTGCTCCTCACCTTATCCACCCAAACTGGGAGCCACCTGACCCCTGCCCCTGTGCTCCACAGCCTTCGTGTCCAAGCAGGAGGGCAGTGAGGTGGTGAAGAGACTCAGGCGCTACCTGGATCCTGGGCTGGGGTGAGAGGAGGGGAGGTACTGGGCCAAGGCCCTGCATCTGCAGGATGGGCCGGGAGGAGTGGCCGCTGTGGGTGTCCCCTGGAGCCCCAAGTGCCGTGGGAGGAGGGGCGGGCACTTTGCATGGACGCTGATGGCCAGTGTGGTGGGTTCTCAGAGCCCCAGCCCCCTACCCAGATCCGCTGGAGCCCAAGAGGGAGGTGTGTGAGCTCAACCCTGACTGTGATGAGCTAGCTGACCACATCGGCTTCCAGGAGGCCTATCGGCGCTTCTACGGCCCGGTCTAGAGCTCGCAGCCCTGCTGACCTGGCTGGCAGCCCCCAGCTCTGGCTTCTCTCCAGGACCCCTCCCCTCCCCATCATCCCCGCTGCTCTAGAATAAACTCCAGAAGAGGAACTGGGGCTGTGATTTTTTGTCCATCTGTGGAGTGTGAGGAGGAGGCATTGGGACGATGGGGAGTGGAGCCAGAGGTTTTACCTTTTTTAGTCCCAGGAAGTGTTTCCCAAAATCTGTTGTTGATTTATTTATTTATCCCTGCCTGATTCCAGAAGCATTGAAGGTGGCTTCCTAAAGTCTAGCTAGGGAGGCTGTGAGGGCAGGAAGAGGATGGGGTGGTCAGGAGCCCAGGGGTGCTCTTCATCTTCCCGCCCCGTGCAGACCCTGCGTCCCCACCTGTGAGGGGCACGGGTAAGGAGGTCTTCAGCTTGGGGCCCAGCTGGCCAGTGGCAGACCAAAGAGCTGCCCCACCCCTTTCCCCTGTCCTGATGCACAGGGCACCCACCCCCACCTCAACCCACTGCCCCATCCATGACACAACCCAAACAGACCAGATCCCAGAGGCCTGGATATGGAGTCCACGGTTGTGACCAGGACAGATGCCCTCACGGCCACAGGCCAAGAACTGCCGCAGCCAGTGCTGCCTGCTTTGGGGGTAGGGCACGAGGGGGCCTCCCAGCCAGGTTAACAAGCATTCAGGGTGGGCCTGGGTTAGCCATGTTAGTTCTTCCCTGGGCTGCGCAGAAATTCCAGGAGCACCAGAAATGGGACCAGATAAAAGGACCCAGTGCCTCCCACCCCAGCCTTCGATGGCAGGTGGGGCAGCTCCAGCCTGGACACACGCATCTCCCCTCTCAGACCCTCAGCACTTCCCAACCCCATCAAGAGCCCCCTCCTTGAGCTTCCTGCTCTTTCCCAGCCTCCCAGGCCCTCTCCTCACCTCTGTCTTCCCAGTTCCCTTCTCACCTCCACGCTCTGTCCTCAGTCACTCTTGCTTCCAGGCTCAGACGTGCCCCCATCTTATCAGGCTTGGGTCTGGGCTCCTCCCCTATATGAGGGCCTGCCTGGACTCTGCCTCTTTCCAGGGCAAACTCAGAGATGGGACCTCATTGCAGTTTGGCCTTTGTACCCCACTCCAGTGAGCAACCTTGCAGCAGGGGGCATGTACTGGGGGCCCGAAATAGGGAAGCCGTGAAAGCGGCAATGATGAGCAAGTTCCCGGCCACTGCCAAGCCCAGAGTGGCCACCGTGCCTGCCAGGCCTAGGGGCGGTTCCTGCGTGGCCAGCCAGGCTCGGCGAGATCCCATATCAGTCAGCACCGCCTCCAGCTGGAAGTGCGTGCCCAGCACTGCACAGATGTGGAATAGCTGGTGGCTGTGGCCTGTGGGGAGGGTGGGCAGGTGAGGACACATAGCCCATCCCCAGGGCTGCCCCAATTCGTCCTGTGATCCATGGCGAGCATCCCGTCATCTGGGCCTGCTACTCCCCTAAAACTAGGAATAAGAAACCCAAGGTTTCTTAAGGTTCCCAGAGTTATCAGCAACTATGAATGAGCTGCTGTTCACAGAGCCCCGGGCGTACGTGCTGCTGGTTTTGCTGTTAACCTGAGGGCCCTGCCAGGAACACTGCTCAGTTCACTCAGGGCTCTGGGAGCTGTCACCCTGACCGCCCCCCCGGGCCAGGCCAGGTCTGTGCTCACCGATGTAATCAAAGCGTCCTGGTGCCAGCCGCTCAGGCAAATGAGAGGCGAAGAGGAAGCCAGTGAGCAGCGCACAGAAGAGGTGGTAGCCGTGGCTGGTGCTCAGCGCCTCCTGCCCACAGCTGTGGCCCCTACCCCAGCACAGTCCCAGCTGGCAAAGGAAAAGCAGGGTTGGTGGGGAGGGGCTTTGGGGCTGGACATCATGTGTCTGGGATCTGGTGAGGATTGGGGGGTGCACAGCTGTACTGGATGCTGGGCTGGGAGGGTGGGTGGCAGGGCTGGGGTCAGGGCTCGAGGGGGTGGGACTGGGCACTGTGAGGGTCAGGACAGGAAAGCAGCAGCCTTACCCGATAGAAAAGTGGGAGGTTGTCGAACAGAAAGGGATAGACGAAGGCGGCCGAGCGGAGGATCTTACTGAGCCCAGGGCTTTCTAGCTCTGGGAACCTGGGAGGCAAGAGGGAAAGGCTGGTCACCGTCACTATGCTGGGATGGGGGTGAGAGGAGGGCAGGGGACCTTTGGCCACCATGGAATGTTTAGTGGCTTCGAAAGCCCTTAGGCCACATAACTCCTCTGTTAAGTGACAACAGCTGTAAAACGGGGATAGACACGTGCCGCTTAGGTCGCTGAGGGAGAGACAGAGCCGGGGTGGTGCTGGGGCGCAGGCTCTGGGCACACTAAGTCCTCAATAAACGGCCCCACAGCCACTAGTTTTGCTCAGGAGCAGTGGGGCGCAGGCACACCCAGCGGTCCTGGGTGTCCAAGTGTTTATGGGTGCCCTGTTCTGTCCCTCCGCCTTCCCCTTCACCACTGGCCAAGAACCCACCGGGAGTAGCAGGAGAGGCCGGTACACAGGAAAGAATTGAGTGCGGCGGCGGGCACAAAGAGCTGGTGCAGGTGGCTGTGCAGCCAGGAGGCCGGCATGGAGTAGGCGGCATAGGGGAAGGCGCAGCCTGGGGGCGGGGCGGGGCGGGAACTGAGGCCCCGCCCCAGGACCCCCGTGCCACACCCCCGCCCTGCCTGAAACTCCCCTCCCCCTGCCCGCCGCCGCCGCCGTGGGGCTCACCCAGGCTGTAGAGGCTGAGCGCACCGTAGTCCAGGAAGTAGCAGATGTGACGCACGCGGGGCGACATGGAGCTGAAGGTGTGCGCGCAGCACGATGCAAACGGGTAGAGGCAGGCGGGCAGCAGGAAGACGAGCAGCGGCCAGTGGTAGGGCTCCGACCGGAAGCCCAGGCCTCCCGCCAGCGCCAGGAGGCGCCACAGGAAGTACCTGCGGCGGGCACGTGCTCAGGCCACCGGAGCCCCGGCGACTCCCACTGCAGCCCGTGGGCCCAGGCAGTCCTGGCCCGCCTGAGTACCCCCTTGAGCTCGAGGCCCAAGCCTGGGACAGAGCTTCCCTCACCAGGTGGGCAGGAAGTGAGTCCAGATGTTGACGGTCTCGTTGGTCATCTGGAAAGAGCTGAGGACACAGTCCAAGGCCGAGCTGGTGGGGCGGCGGTAGCCAGACATGATACCATCTTCCCAGAACACCTAGGGTAGTGGGTGGGGGCGGGGTGGGGGGAGAAGAGGGGAGTCACTGTGTTTCACCCTTTCTCTCCAAGAGAGACCTGTGGAAGGAGGGTTGAAGGGAATGGTCTGGAGGTCACCATGGTACCAAAGCCAGACTGAATCCAAGCCCATCTCAGCACAGGTCCCAGTACCCAGAGAGCAGGTGAGGGACAGAAGAGGCAGAGGAAGGGGACAAGGTGGGGTTGGGAGTCGGTGGACACATGGCCTCTGAGGCTCGGGACTCCAGGTAAAGCAGCGTGCTGGGCTCCAGGAAGCAGGTCACAAACCCTGCTCCTTAGAGAACAGGAGCCCCACACCAAAATGACAGGGATAAGAGGTAGCCTGTGGCAAAGATTTCCACACTTGCACAAAGAGAAGCACCTCCACCCAGCCAGCACCCTGGGAAGTAGGAGCTGGTGAATCCCTCACCCTGGGGACCTGGTGGACTCGAAGGAGTTGGGGCAGCTTGAGACTGAGCATGGTGGCCCGGCACCTCCACGTTGACCTGGAGACAAAGGGCAGAGGGGATTTAGGTATCTGCCCCCATCCATGGGTCCCTTTTCACCCAGGCCCAGGCTGGACCCCATCCCTGAGTCCCAGGGTGGGCTGTGTACAGGCATGCGTGCCGTGGTAGCTGGCCACCAAGCTGCTTCCTTCAGGCCTGGGGAGGCTCTCCCATCTTCCCCAGTGGTCATAACCCCAGGCCCTCCTCAGCCTAACCTGGGGCCATTCAGTTCCCCCATGAAGGGGGACTGATCCATCAAGGAGTGGAGTGGCCTCCTCAGCCAGAAGGCTGCCTCAGGAACCCTGGATCCAAGTCCCTAACCCCAAATTTCTGTCTCAGAACCCTGACTTACAGAGGACAGCACAGAGAGAGCCCAGGCACACCGCCGCCGCCGCCGCCGCCAGAAAGCCCCTTGGCCCCCAGTGCCTAGGCTGAGCACAGAAAACTCAGGGAGCTTAAGAAGAATTCTGGGAGAAACCAGATGCCCACTGGTGGGGCAAGGAATTGGGGGAAGCTTCGCTCTTCGACGACTACACTCACAGCCCCGGGGGTGTTCCGGTCCCTGTCCCTCCTGAGCCCCGGCGCCCTTCAGCCTCAGACCTGTGTGCTGCCTCCGGGTGGCCGCGGCTCTACTGCCCCGCCCGCCTCCCGGGCAGCCTCTCCCAGGCACATTCCTTGGCACAAGTGGAGGGGCTGGGCCACCAGGGTGGGAGGAGGGAAAACAGGACACCCCGCCCACCTCTCCAGGCCAAAACTTTCCAGCCCAGACCCACCCCTCTTCCTGTCGCTGCCGCTTTGCCGACTCTGTGTCTGCGCCTCACACACTCCGGGCCTTACACAGCCAGCCTGAACCCCAAGCCTCTGCCCTTGAGCTGGATGCTGGGGACCCTGCTGGACACAAGGGAGGTCTGGTCCCTAGTCTGCACCCCGGCTAAGCTTTAAGGTAGATGACCCTGGGAATTCTGGGGCCATCCAGCGATCAGACTTCTCTGGTGGGCTAGTCCCTGGGGCCAGAGAGTAGGGCACAACTGAAGTTACCTAGCATGCTGGTGACTAGGACGCTGTGTTTTCACTGCCAAGGGCCTGGGTTCCATCCTTGGTCCTGGAACTAAGACCCCACAAGCTTCGGAACACATCCAAGAAACTACCCAAGATCGATGACCGACCCCTCCCAAGAGGGGGATGGGGGTATCCTGACCTACCCTGAGTGCAGCCCAGCTACTTCGGGGAGGGGTGGACCAGGATGATGCTGGGGTCTGGCTCCCCTCAGCACTAGGGTCAGGTCTCTGGAGTAGTCAGCTGTAGCCAAGAAATGGGTGGTGGGGGGTGGTGCAGCTGGAGCAGGTGCGTTGCCTCTAGCCCCCCAGATGACCTTCCTTACCCAGAGCTTGACGGGCGCTCCCAAGTCAGAGGGTCGGCAGGCCCCGGGCTCCACGGGCGGAGTCCCTGGCTCTTGCCAGCCGGGCCAACGGGAGGGAGAGGAGCGGCAGGCAGGCGGGCCAGGCTTGGGCGGGGTGTGGGAGACAAAGGAAGCGGGGAAACAATCCTAGCCTTGTCCAGCCTTCAGGGAGCAGCGCAGGGTGGCCCAGCCCCATTAGCAGGCAGCTCACTCGGCCTCCAGCACACAGCCAGCCCCTGCAGCTTGACCCCACCCCACTGAGAGCAGACTGGCCGGAAGAGGCCCAGGCCCTAGCCAGGAGGCAGCCAGGCCGGTATGGAGGGACCCCTCAGTGCGGGCTGCCCCACGGCTCCAGGGTTCCAGGCTCTCCCAGCAGCTGAAGATGGGGGACTCTGCCTTAGGCTAGGCAGAGGAATTCCAGCCCCAACTTTGGATTTTCCAAAATCACTTCTCATTGTGCTTTGCTGCCTTAGTGCCTGGTGCTGGACAGAATTCAGAGCAAATACATTTGGTAAACGTTGGTTTAAACCACGAGGGGTTCACCAAGCTTCTCCACTCCCCAAACGCAGAGGTGTGTCAATCCTAGCGAAGGGACAGATGAAGACTCAAGAAGCTGGTTTCAAGATTCACCATCTCTCCTGAGGCTTCTCCTTGATTCAGAGGACCCAGCTGAAGACCGCCAACCACCCCCAGGCCATCACCTTCAAAAGTTAACTCTTGAACTTGCGTGTGAACTGCATTTATAAACGATTTTTCACTAAATATGTACTCTGCAACATGGTCCATGTTTGAATCACGGATGTGAAACTGAATACAGAAAGCCAACTGGATAGCCACGTGCAGATGTCTGACTGTATGGGGGTCAGTGCCCTAACACCGCGTGGTGTTCTTGGGCATCTGTATAGCCTTCACCTGTCGGCCCTGGTCTTCCCTGCTGGCTCGGCAGTAAAGAATCTGCCTGCAATGCAGGAAACCTGGGTTTGATCCCTAGGTCAGGAAGGTCCCCTGGAGTAGGAAATGGCAATCCATTCCAGTATTCTTGCCGAGAGAACTCTATGGATAGGCTACAGTCCATGAAGTCACAAGAAGTGGACACGACTGAGCGACTAACAGGTCACCCTTGTGAATGCACCCCAGCTCAGTGCAGTCAGTGAACTTCACAGCTGTCAAAACTGCTTCTGGAGTTTGTTTCAACTGCTGGTTTCTTGCTTCAACTGGGCCACATCACAGAAACCTTTCCAAACTGCCATTTCAGCTTGTAATCGTTCCCACGTCCCAGTGAAACTGTACAGAAAGGCACCGGGAGGCAAGGAGGGCTTCAGGGGGTCTTTATTAAGTGATGCTTTAGTCTCAAGTCTCTGCCAGGGACTGGAAGTGGGAGTGACCCCACTCCCCCTAGGCTGTCCCAGACTTGCCTTCTCAGAGGAAGGATGCAGGAAGCCTGCTGGTCCCCTGAGAACAACCTGGGAAGCTGGGCTAGCGCTGGGGTGGGGAACAGCAGAGCTGAGACCCCCCACCCTCAACCCCCAGCCCACGCTACATGTGCAGCCCGAGGTGGGAGGGGCCGAGGCAATCCTGGCCAAAGCCTCCCTCACGCAGCCCCGCTCCCGTGGCTCCACTCACAGCCCTGAGCTATTCATGATCTCTGCTCTCACATTCGCCTTGGTTCTCCACAAGCTAGCCCCACGCTTGGCTCCCCCAGGCCTTCAGTCCTGGGGAAGGACAGAAGTAAGGAAGCATGCTAGGGCAGAGGGCGCCCAGCCAGGCAACTTCAAGGGGCCTCTCCTTTCTGCTGCCCATCCGAGTTCAGGCCCCTCCCTCGATAGTAAGGGGGGTGGTGGCCTCAAACTCTGCACCACTCTCCTCTTACTGGCGCCCCACTCTGTCCCAGCCCAGAGCACAACGCGCAGTGACCAGGGGCTGGTGGGCACAGGAGCCCTCCCTGGCACACAGGCCCGACTGCCTGCAGCTGCTGCAGGCCTGCTCCCTGCACTGGAAGCTAGAAGTGGGGAGACAGGGAACAAGTGGGGCAACGGTGTGCAGCCCCCGCAGCAAGAGGGGATCCAAGCCCTGCCCTGCTGTCGGTGCCAGCAGCCCCAGGCCCCTCTTCCTTATGAGTCCCCAGGGCTCCAGAGCTGCCTGTCCCTGCAAAGGGGGATGAGAGGGGCGGACGGTCCTTGAGGAGAGGAAGGGTCTGCAGAGAACCACCCAGACACCCGGTGTTACCCAACTCTGCCCCAGGCCCTGAGGGCCCCAACTCCTGGCACCACCCACCCTGCGTCCTGGGGTGAGGAAAGGCCCCTTCTGCTGTCCCTTCCCCTCAGAGGTCCAGGAACCACTCCAATGAAACAGACACCGCACCTGCCGCCTGCCCCTGGGGAAAGCAGGGGGCTGAGGCAGGAAGGCTGGCTAGGGGCCCGCAGGCCTCTCCTGCTCCGAGCACTTTCCTTGCTTTCCTGACCTCGTCTTGGCAACAGGGGGACCCCGCCCTCCCAGCTGGCTCCTGGGCCCTCCCTGCAGCCTGTGTGCAGCTGGGCTTCCTTCCTGTGTGCGTGCGTGAGTCTGCGTGTGGTGGGGTGACTACAGGTGGTGGTCCTGGCTGCCAGGGAGGGCAGGAGAGATCTGGAGTCAGCCCCGCTGCAGGGCCTGGGGCTCAGTTTCAGCCAATCTCCTTCCACTGCTTGTAGAAGTCCAGAACATTCTTGATGTCCACACTGGCCTGTGCAGCGGCCTGCAAGGCTGCCTGTGGAATTGGGGGAAGGACAGATGGAGGAGGGCCTGACCTCCTCAATTATGGGTCAAGTCGTTGAGGGGCTGGGGAAGGGGTGGTGGAAGAGGGAAAGGACAGCTGTCTGGTCTGAGGGAGTCAACTCCGGTACCTCTTCCCCATTCCGGTCTTCCCCGAACATCAGCCCGTGACCCACCTGCATAGGGCCTGAGAGCGTGCTAGGGTTATCCAGTGGAAGGCCTGTGATGATGGTCACCATGCCGCTCGGGTCCTCCTCACCTGCCCCCTGGGCCAGAGTCAGCTGTTTGCAGCTGTCCAGGATCTTATAGAGTGTCCTGGAGCGGGGAGGGGAGGGGGAAGGAGGGTCAAGTCCCAGCATTAGCACAACCTGAATACCAGATCCCTAGGGCAGAGGGGAAGCTGGGATGGGGAGGGGCCCAGGAGACAGCAAGAGCTAGCAGGCAGCTCGGAGCAGTGGGTTCTGGGAGCTGGCCTGGAGGATGAGCTCCAGGAACCAGGCAAAGATACGGAGAGGGAGGGCCCTGCCCCCAAGGGCCTCAGGGCCTCCAGAGCTGGGGTGACTTCTCACTCCCTCTAGGGTGAGAGCCACAGAGGCGCCTGGCCCCGGGCTGGTCCTGCTGCCTGTGCCTGGATTCCCTGGCCCTGTCTCTCTCTCCTGGGGCATGCCCGCGGAGGAGCAGGGCAGGCAGCGTATCTGGGGTTCCAGGGGTGCAGACAGAAATGTTACCAGGCATCGGCATCCTGCCTCTTCAGCTTATGCCGCTCGAAGCTCTTCCCTGCCTCTCTCTGGCAGCGAATGTACCTGCAGGGAGACGGGAGAGTGGCAGGGGTAGGGGCGGGGGTGGGGGGGTGCCCAGATCACACAAAGTGGGCCCTTGTGGCACAGAGACCCCGTGTCACGGGAGGGGAAGGGGCGTCTTCCACGTCGCAGGTCCATCTGGAGCCATTCTAAGTGGCTCCCCAGCTGTTGAGCCCCGCTTGTTCCTCCTCCTGATAACATCACTTCTTTGGTTCCTCCCTGGGGAGGAGCTGGGTGGGGAGAAGCAGCGGATGCTTTTCAAGTCAGTGCTTCTGGAGACAAGGTCCAAACAAGAGGGCTTTGTGTGGCTTCCTGGCCAGGCAAGGGCAGATGCAGAGGAGGGTGGGCCAGCCAGCAGAGAGCGGGGAGCTTTCTCCCTCCTCCCAACACCCAGTGCCTAGTCCTCTTCTGGCCCCAAAGGCAGAAGGGCCTGTGCTGGGCTGAGCACCTATACGCTGCCACCCCACCCCCCTGAACCGTGGGAAGCCCCTGGTCAACCTGATCACCTAAAGCAGGAGAAACTCCTGCAAAAGCGCCCAAGGCTTGAGTTAGGGGCTTGCTCCCCTCTCCCCACTGACAGTGATGCCATGTTTGCCCCAGAGGCAGATGGACAGCAGGCCAGTGCTCCCCAACAGGCTCCTGGCTCCTCCAATCATTGTTCATTTCAGCACCTAACCCCCGACTAATAATTATATCCTCGGCCTCCTTCCCTAGGCCGAGAGCCAACTGTGAGCAGGGACCACGAGCATGTGTCTTACACAAGGAACACACAGGCGTCTGTGCTGACCTGGGCTCAGGACAGGTCCAGCCAGGCCTGCACTCACCTGTTCCCTTTTTTAAACTCTGCCTCCAGATATCGGATCCCATCCCGGGCCCCTGGGTGTTCCTTCTTCAGCAAATCCAGGCCATCGATCACTGGCGGACATGGTGAGGGTGGGGGAGGACAGAACAGATAAGCCCCGGCTGCTGCGCCGTGGGCTCTGCAGAAGCACCCGCGCTCGCTCCAGGACACACTGCAGCCCCTAGGAGCCCTGGAGGTCTGACTGACCTTCTGCCAACAATGCACTTGGCAGCTTACCAACTGCTTTCCCTCACATTTTCTCACCTGCTTCTCCCAACCTTCTTGTGAGTCAGGGTTTGACAGAGATGGTCATGCCCCCTTCACAGATGACATGACCGAAGTTGAGAGAGGTGGCTGGACTTGACCCAGGCCACTCTGTGTGAACTGGGCCCAAGTAAGGGTCTCTCGACCCCCAGCCAGATTCTCTTTCAGCCATGTGCCCCAACCTCTACAAGACACTCACCAGTCCTTGGGATGATAACGATGAAGCGGCCACTGGTGGCCAGCTGGCGGATGACAGGGAGGTGGTGGCAGAGGGCCTGGGTGTCGGGGACGAGATAGGGAGACATCGCTGACTGTGCCTTGGGCTGCTGCAGGCTCCCTTCCAGCTGAGAGACCTCGAGCTGTCGAGAGAAGGCAGGGTCAGGGTCGGGGGGCTGCGTGTGGGCTGGGTGGGGGTAGAAGGCTTCTCAAGGTGGCTCTTATGGGACTCCTCCTGCTGCCATTCCTACGAATGGCTTCAGAGGAAACGCAGATAGGAGCAAGGGTTAAGAGGAAGAGAAGGAAAAGAGAAGTGAAGGCGGAAGGGGAGCACAAAGGCTCAGTGACAAGTCAGCAGTGGAGGGCAGTCTGTGAGGCTGTGAGGGTAGTCAGGGCCAGGTGGAGGGCCACAGCGGGCGGAGCGGGGGCTTCAGGCAGCAACGGATCAAAGAGCAGAAGCAGTGCTGGGCCCTGGCTTCCTACCTGAAGTCGTAGCTGGGCCATGTCTCTCATCAGCCTGTTCCGCCGAGCTTCCTCCTGTGCCTACAAAGGGGAGAAAGAGACAGGTTTTAAGCTTGGGACAAGGCATTGGGGGAATATTCCTTTCTCCAGGGATCAAGAACTCCAACAGGGATTGGGTCTGAAATAGGTACAGCCTTATATAAGTCAACTTTCTATCGCTCCCACTAAGTGAGAGGAAGGTAGGCGTGGGAGCCAAAATGCCACTCTGGTGCACTCTGAACACCTCCCGTGAGCAGCGCTCGCCCCCAGGGGGAAAAGGTGGGGCCAGCACCTGTCTGGTCTCATCTCTGCCCGCCTCATCCGCCCCTCCTCCCATGGAACACCATCCATTCCAGGGAACACGAACCCTTCACTTTCTGTCGCCATCCACTTGCAGACTTCTTCCAAAATCTACAGTTGCAGCCCAGACCTCACCACTCCTGAGTTCGAGATGTATATACCCAACTGCCTACTCAACAGCCCAATCTGCTTCTCCAAAGCTGCTTCTAATCCTTCCATGTTCCCCAGCTTGCTAAATAAACCACCATCTGTCAAGTAGAAAGCTAACCAGCTTCAACTTTTTCCTCTCAGCCCCAGAAGTTATCAGCCTCCCAGTCCTGTCAACTGTACCTCCTTAAAAAAAAAAAGAAAAGTCACTCACATCCCTTTGCATCCTTCTATTTTCAAAGCACAACCCTGGCCTAAGCCAGTACCCCCCACTTTGACTATTAAAACCACCTTCTTTCTGCTCTCTGCCTCCAACCCATTTTCTCTGCTGACAACCAAGGAAATCTTTCAAAAACCATCTGTGGTCGACCATGGCCCTGACTAAAAGCCTGTGATGGTCTTCCTTTGTCTTCTAGATGAACATGATCTAAAGATGAAATTAAGAATGGGGACTTATTCTAGAAGACATGGGGAACCACTAAAGACTCTTTGATGAACAAACTGGCATCATCAGAGTGAGGATTTAAAATAGTAACCTGGGATGTAAGCCTCCTCCTGATCATGAGAAGATGCCAGACAAAGCCACGTGAGGGTCACTCCACAGAGCAGCTGACCAGTACTCTTTAGACGTGTCAAGATCATAAAAGACAAGGAAAGACTGAGGAGACGTTAATAATCAAATGTAACGTGGGATCCTCAGGGGGAAAAAAAAAGACATATAGGAAAACTACTGAAATCTGAATAAAGCTTGTAGTTGATAGTGCTGCACCAATCCTAATTTCTTAGTTTTGGTAATTATACTATCGGTAGGAAGTGTCCACCTCTTACCCCTCCAGAGTGTCCCCTTTGAGAAACGCCGGTAGAGAAGGAAAGAAGGGAGGCAGGAGACCGGGCGATGGGGAACGAGGGGTTCCCTAACCCAAGCAGACACTAGAGCCTGGAGAGCAGGAGCAGCGGTCCCCCGGCCTGCGGAGAAGCTGAGCTCCCAGAGCAGCTCAGAACAAGGACAGGAGCCAGGCCTTCCGATTCCAGGGCCCTGGCTCAGCCGCCCATACCTCCCCGTGACAGTCTGTGCTTCCTTGCCTATAAATGAGGATGCAAGCACCTGAGATGTCACATGCAAGGCAGTGCTGCACATGGAAAACTCGATAAGTGATGGGAGGTGGCAATATGACAAGGAGCGCACTGCTGCCACCCCTGGGGGCTGAGCCCCTCTAGATGGAAACCCTGCCTCGGGTGGAGCAGGATGCAGTCCCAGCAGGCAGTGTGGCCTGGCTCCAGAGTGGCCTGTGGTGTCCAGCAGCACACCAGAGGGGCTCTCAAGTATTCCCCGGCCCCCAGGAGGAGTCTTCAGGAGTTCTAGGCCAAAGGAAATGCCTGCAAAACACTACATTTTCTGATGCTGTGTAACTTCCCCATAATTATTTTTGTAACCCCCCCTTTGTTTCCCCCCATGGAATAGGAATAAAAGTCTTAACACAAAAGGTCAGTTTTTAACAAAATGTGCTTGTTTTTAACACAGCAAGGAAGGGAGTTTCTGGGGAGCCAGTGCTCCTTCCCATCTGCAGGAAGGGGGTGCTCAGAGGTGGGGGAGCCTGTGGCTGGGGAAAGGAAGAACACGGGGGAGGAGACTGGCTTGAGACGAGGAAGAACTCCTGGGCTCACCAAGACACACGGGCTGTGTTTGCTGCGCCAGACACCACCACCCCAAATGTGCTGGTGCCACTGAGCCGGGGGAGGGCAACACGCCAGGGCTGTGCAGGCCCCACTGCAGAGGCCGGACGGCTGCTCACAAAGCATCAGCGCCACAAGACACAGGCCTGTCTCGTCACAGCTGTAACCCCCAGGCCTAGACTACTGATACAAAGCAGATTCTCAGTGAGTATCTGTAGAATGAATGACTGAATGGAAAAGAAATCACACAGGCCGCCTCCTACTCTGGGGCTCCTGTGGGATGGGAGGTTCATCTGCTGAGCACACACACTGCATAACACAACATGCAAAGTGCCTGACATTCACTACCATGCCTTAATCACCACAACCCCATAAAGCTGATTCTACTATTCCTATGTAACTGGTGAGGAAACAGGTTTAGCAAGGTTAAGTGACTTGCTCAATTCAGACTCGGGGGTGACAGAAATGGCCCTCATCCCCCAGTCAGTCTAGACACAGCAGCGGTGCCAGGGTGCCCCTGCTCACAGCCCCTCTCACCCCCTATCTGCCCTAGTTCTCTGCCTGCCCTCTGGTCCCCCTAGGCTCGGTCTCCCTTGCCCTGGCCCCAGCAACCAGGTTCTTCAGTCAAGGGCCGCAGGATGCCTGAGCCTCTGGCCATGGTTTCTCAGTGAGCCCGTGGGAGCAGAGCGAACAGGGAGGGGCAGCCTGACTCACCATGCGGAACTGGGCCTGGGCCTGCTGCAGCAGGCTCTCCTGCTCAGACTGGGCGATGCTGACAAAGATGCCAACCTCTGCGTTGAACTGCAGGATACTGCCTTGCAGGCGGGCAACGAAGTGGCCAAAGCTGCGTATGCAGCAGATCCGCACGACTGTCTGTGGAGACACGGGAGCCAGCCTGGCTGAGCAGGGTCCTCCAGGCTCACCTGCCCCAGCCCGGGCTCCTTCCTCCTCCCCTCCCCGCCCTCCGCCAGTCCAGCCTCCTCAGCAACACGGGCTCCCTGCAAAGGCTTGGGGTGTGTAGGGAGAAGAGGAGCAGCGAGGCCCAGACCTGTAGCTACCAGAAAGAGAGTGATCACATAGTGGGAGGAGACTCTGAGAAGGACTGGGGAAGCAGGACTCAGGGCGGAGAAGAGAGAGCGCGACAAGGCCACCTGCTGGGAGACACGAGACCTGGGTTCTCACGCGTCTCTCTCCTCTAGGGCCCGATCCTAACGTGTACAGTGAGAAGACAAACTACGTCACCATTTCAACTTGTGTTCTTGGTCAGCAAAACCCTTCTCTCCCAACCAACCAAAAACCTTAATCTAGAGTGCTAAAATATAAAACAGAGCATAAAGCCAACCTGCTCTGGCTGGAGAAGGAGAAGCCAAAGGGGCTGTGTGTGCTGCGTGTGTGTGCCTGTGTGCATGGTGCTGGTACGCCAGTCCACTTGGCTTCCCTCTGCTGCCCCCAGACGGCCCATGTGGTGACACAAATTCAAGGGTGAAAGTCACTGGACTAAATAGGCAGCACATTCCCTTCCAGCTCCAACTTTCTCTGTTTGCTAGTCAGCTTAGAGGAGGCTGGGCTCAGAAGAGAAAAGAGAGCAACAGAGATTTTAAAGCCCTAATAATTTACTTGTTCTGTGCTCTCCAAAAGGTGGGGGGAGGGGAAGATGGCTTGTTCTACAAGGGGAGACACTGGATGGACATCCTGCCAAGAGTGACAGGAAGCCCAGATGGTTCACTGAGTGAAAAAGGACTCAGACCTGCAGCCAGGGACATGCTCTGTGTCTGGATGGAAGGGGCGCCAGCCTGCCCCCCACCCCCACCCCCAGCCTGAGTTCCTGCTTTGTTACCAAGTCTTCAAAGACAAAGCCTGTGGCACGGGGAGTGACAGCCTCACCTCCTCTAAGGTGCTGAGCAAGAGCCGAGCTGTATCAAAGCTAAAGCGTCTGTGGGCCGCCCGGAGGGGAGGCAGGTTGCGAAGTGCTGTGTCCTCTGGGAGCAGCAGGCTAGATGGGAGGTCAGGCAGTTCACAACCTTCAAGAAGCTCCTGGACCTCAGCACACAGGGCCAGGCCTGGGGAGAAAACAGGACACATGAGACCCCTGCGCTGTGGGAGCCCCCAGTCAGAGGGACACAGTGCTTCCCGTTGGGAAGTCCCAGGCAGGATGTACTCCTTGGACAGAAGGTGGGGAGAGATGCGGGAAGGAAAGGAGAGATGGTCCAGAGGGCCATCAGGCAGAGCTTTAGGAGACCAGAACTGGAAGGACTAGAGAACCGCTCTGCAAGCACACTCCCTGGTGGCCCAGGTCACCTGCCCACAGTGGGGCAGCGTCGGGGCAGGGAACGAGAGAAACCCAGACCACAATGACTGCTGTGTGTTAGGGAGGTGACGCAGTGAATCGCATTAACCTCCTTACCCTAAGCACCAGGTTACCAGGATGGGGGTGGGGGAGTCCGTGGGCCAGCGAGGGAGAGGGGAAGGGAGGGCAGTGCCAGGGACTCACTCACCAGATTCTTGGAGTTCGCCAGCAGCTGGCAACAGGTTCAGCAACACAGACAGGCGGTTCCACAGACTTTGAGAGCTCTTGAGAGAGAGACAGAAGAGGAAGCCTTTAGCTGGGGCAGGGCTGGAGGCTGGCAGTGAACAAGAAAAGCACTAGATCTGGGAGGTCTGGGGCTATGGTCACGTGCCTAGAAGCGTTGAGAAAAAAATGAACACAAGTGGGGCTTACAGGGGACTTGGAAAACAGGGAGGAATGGAGAAGGGGAACCCTGAAGCTTCAGTGGACTTCATCAGCAGTGAAGGCTTCGTGAAAAGGCAAGGTGTGAAACCACAGAAGAGCTCTCTGGTTCGTGGTAGTGCAAAAAGCTACAGCACTGAAGAAGCGTCTGTCTAGCACAAACTCCTCCTTTCAGCCCTCCAGGTGCACGCGCTGGGCCAGCTCTCTGGGGAAGCAGCCTGAACCGCCATCTTCACTACACCACCCTCGATGACTAACAGTGACTAACTAGCTGCTGTCAGGCACAAGCACACGCCCCAGGGTGTGCCTGGCCCTGACCTAAACTCTCTCTTTGAGGGAAGAGGGTAACCGACAGGGAAAAGGGTTTTCCACAGCAGGCAGGTCTGCTTCTGGAATAAAACCACACTGAGGAAAAGCCTCAGAACACCAGAGGCTTGAGATGAAGACTCTGAACCTGAGAAGGGAAGGAGAAGGCTGCCATCAACCCAGCCAGCCTGCATGGGAGCCCACCTCTGATACTGCTCACTCCAGCTGCAGAACTCTTTTAAGCCATTCCCTTGCCCATAGCAGCTGCACCTCATCTGTGCACCCCACCACCGCCTAGTCCCATCTCTCTTGTTGCCACGCTTCGCCCTCTCTTTTCTCTGGGTGCTGATGTTCACCTACCAAGGTTAACCCTTGAACATGTATTTTCACCAACATTACTCACTATAGCCGGCATTATGCCTAGTGCTGGGGACACAAAGCCGAATAAGCAGCTCTCTCACTTTCCCAGTCCACAGGACTTGTATCCCAGCCCAGGCCACAGGCTCTGCGGGCAATGGTCACGCCTAAGCCCAGCCTGTAAACAGCATTAGGAGCCAGCACAGAACAGGTGCCTCACAGGAACTTTTGTCTTGCCCAGCCCAGCTGAGGGGCTTCCCACGCCCCACTGTGGCTGGCCCAGCCCTCCCCTCACACCCTGAGAGCTAAAGAGGGCAGCGGGTGTGGAGTGACGCACCTGCGCACACACAATGATGAGGTCGGGGTTGGTCCGCAGCCAGTCCAGGAAGACTTTCACGGCAGGGAGCAGGCCTTCGGCCATCAAGACCTGCAGCTTCTCCTGGATGCTCCGCTCATTCCGAAAGGAGCGCCCACTGGACTCGCTTCCCTCCGACTCCGAGCCCTCTTCAGAGGCTGGGAGTGGGAGACAGAGAACTGGGATGAGCAACTAGCAGACACATGGCAACAGACTTCGGCTCTCTGAGAGGGGCGTGTGCCCACCTGCCTGGACTCTTCTGAAGAATTCTGATGTGAAAAGAGAGGAATGAGATTCCAGCCTGACTTCTCCAGGCCCACTGATTGCTTTTAAGCCAAGAGCCTCGTGCCTTTTAAAATACGAGCTAATTTGTGAGATCTACAGCTACTCGCTCAACTGACACCTATGATGTGCTCATTCTGTGCCAAAGGCAGGGCAGGCAGTCGGAAAGGAGCTACCGGTAGGGTGACAAAGGGTACAGAATTTAACACTACTTCAGCTCCCGGCTCTGCAAGCCTGCAGGTTAGAACACGATGCAGGCCACGCTCCCCCTCTGAGCGTCAGCTTCCACGTTTCTTCTACTCATTCAGTGGTTCCTAAGTCCCAGCACTGTGCCAAGCCCTGCCTTTGGTAATGGGGATTCAGCAACAGACAAAACACGGACTGCCCTGCCCTCAAAAGGCTCGTGGTACTGGTGGGCACACGTACAAGCCAACAGACAGCATCACTTGGATGGGAAAGCGCTGGAGGCTGTGGAGGTGCAGAAGCTACAGGAGACCGCAGGAAGCCGGCCCTTGGAGGACTCCCAGACCAAGTACGTATAAGCCAGAATCTAGAGGGCGAGTGAGGATCAGCCAAGCAGCACACTCAGAGCAGGGGAGGGAAAGCATGTTCCAGGATAAAGGAGCATGCACAGCAGCTTAGCAGGACAGCATTTGGAAGAGGGATGCTGACTCTCCCACCACAAGACTGCCGTGGGAACTTCCCTGGGGGTCCAGTGGTGAAGACTCAGCGCTTCCAATGTAGGAGGCACGGGTTCAATCCTTGGTCAGGGAACTAAGATCCCACATGTCACAAGGTGTGGCCAAAAAAGCTAAACAACAACAACAAACTCGTAAGAAAAAAAGACTGCCATGAAAGTTAAATAGGCCAAGACCCTAAAAGTGCAGCCCAGTGCTTGCACAGTGTAGATGCCACAGACGCTCGCCACCGCTGACCAGGCGCTCCCTCTGCACCTCAGGGGAAGGCCCTCAGGAGAAATGCCTTGTTCTAAGCCACCTGCCCTCCTAGTGGGTGCTGGTTTTTCTAGTTTCCAGGAGCCCTGGCAGGACCTGGGACAGCACAGGAGAAGTTATTGCTACAGTGTTGTGTGGGGAGGAAAGCCCCAAACCCATAGGGCAAGGTGGGAATGGGACCACAAAATCAGCTGGGAGTTGAGAATGAGGAAGTGAGCAGGAGAGGGGATCCCCAGGGAAAAGCTCCTGGGCCACACTATAGGCAGAGGCTGGAAGCCAGGCAGCAAGGGTAGGGATGAGAAGTACTCGGAGACAAGAGCAGGCTCTCTCAGGTAAGTGCTGACAGTACAGAGGTGTGGACCAGAGCAGGGCGACGGACAGAGGCCCACGCACCTGGCTCTGAAGGCCTGTCCACATCCCCGTTGACACAGCGCCTGAGGCTGGCCGAGGCGGCTGCTTCGGTGGTGGGCTGGAGGAGCAGGTTGCTGAAGGTGGGGGCCAGTCGGAAGCAGCGTTTGGTCTGGAACATCTGGGTGGACATGGCTTGTAGATTGCTGGCAATGCTGGCCTCGCTGGGGCCCAGAGGGCCATTGAGGGATTCAGGAACCTCTGACCTGGCCCGAGATGGCTCCAGGGCTGGGGACCGTGTCCCGTCCTCATCCTCCATATCTTCCAGGTCTGATCGGGACTCCTGACTGTTCATTTCTGAATCTGTCTCAGCGTCAAAAGCTGTTCCTCCACCTTCAAGACTCTTGTCGGAGCCACTGTCCGAGCCCTCACTGGCCCGGGCCGAGTCATGGCTTGAGTCCGAGTCAAAGCCTTCACTCAGGTCACTGTCATCACCTGCTTTGGGTGGGTGGCGGCGGCGGCGGAGGCAGGAGAGGCGGGAGAACTTCCGACTCTTTCTGACCTCACCCTCTGGAGGTACTACAGGAGGCGGCTCAGGACCCGGCTCCTCCTCCTTCTCCAAGGGTTCCTTGGATTCCAGTTCATCTGCGGAAAGAGGACGGTCAGCACTGGGACACCGGCAGGTGTTGACAGCCCCTCACCCCGCCACACCTATGTCCCCCTCCCATGATCCCCACACCCCATGCCAACCATTCCACAGCCACAGCCTCCCCCATCCCTGCACCTGCGCCGTCACTCTGGAATGCCGGGACGGGATTCTCGCCCTCTTCCAGCTCAGCTTGCAGCCGGATGTTGACGTGATTGACGAGGTGGGAGAAGAGGGCCAGGGTGAAGGCGATGGCTGCACTGTACTGCTTGGACCCTAAACCCAGGGAAGCCAGTGTTAGGGGCTGAGGCCTGGAGAGTAGGAAGCACCACTGACTCCAACCCCATCTCACCTGTTCTCCACTCTCCCAAGGATTTAATCACCTCTAAAACCTTTCTCTAAGGTAAAAACAGATTTCTCAGGTCTCTGCTCTCCCATCCTGTAATGTGGAATGTGCCGGCTAATCCTGCTCCCTCTTGTCCCACCTCATCCTCCCCAGCTCTGATGGGTTCACGCAGGCCCCTCCCCAAGCACGTTCACACCCAGTCCCGTCTCTCCCGCCCTTCCATCCGACCTTGCTCTACGTATACCTCTGGCAGAAACTAACTGCCCCCGGCCCCACTGCCACCAAGCCTGAATTCCGTCTGGATCAACAGTTAAGCATCTCAACCACTCTGTCTGCCTAGGTCCCAGACAAGGCTGCGTGCGTCTGTGGGTGTGGGAGGGTGGAGGGGGTGGGACCAGGCTGCTGCCTTTGTCTGTTCATGAGGAGCTCCTTCAGGGCTCTCTCCTACAGCCAGCCAGTGCCACAGGTAGTGAAGGGACAACTTGTGGGAGCGACTTTATGGGTAAGGAGCTGCAGAAAAGGGCAGTGAGGATCCCAGAAGCCAGGGGGAGAGAAAAGACGGACGCAGGGAGAGTTACCTGCTCTCTTCAAGCTGTGCACCCCCATAAGGCAGATGATGACCATCTGAAAGATGAGAAGGTCCGGGAGGAAAGCATATCCACTCTCATACTCCTCCTCATCCTCACTGGCCAGGCTGAGGTTGGGTGAGGAGGGCAGGTAGAAGAGACAGAGGTTGAAGTCCTCCAGGACTGACTGGCAAAGGGACGTCAACTCTGAGTCCGCGGAGCTGTGGAAGCGCAGGAGCAATGGGAGGTCAGTGATGGGGGCTGGGGCAGGCACAAAGAGCTGGGAGTTCAGGATTCAGAGAAAAGACTATGGGATCCTACAAGGGAGACTTCAAAGAGGAGGAGGGGGACTCAGTGCTGGCTGATCTCTAAAGCAGACAGAATAACACGGGAAGGGCACACATACAGTGAAAGGGATGTGGGTGGGCTTCCCATTCGGCCATTCCTTCAACTTCCAGTAAGCGCCCAATCTGCCAGAGGGTGAGCCACCCAGAGAATGGGCATGGAACCTAGGGTGAGACAGTGAGGGATGCCGAGAAAGGACTAACCAGCTAAAGAATTTCCAATCGAGAGACAGAATTCACCAGCCCACTCCCTCCTCTCCAAGTCCCCTGCCATAAAGAAGCCCCTGGATGGGGCTCCCAGGACACAGTTCTTGCTCACACTCTTTTCTACTCACGTGCTTTTGGGCTGCAGGAGGCTTTGCAGATACATAAAGTTCACCAGCAACCTCTTAATGTCTTTACATCTGAAATGAGAGGAGCCCAAGGTAGATGGCGAACAGCTCCAGAGTCCCTGTGGTCCTACTGTACAAACTGCAGAAGACCCCCCTCTTCCCACAGGCCCCACTCACCGCTTCTTGCTGGGAGAGAGTTTCCGAGTCTCACACTTCTTCAGCTGGTGGTACATTTTCGCTGCCTTGTCATACAGCCGCTTGAGGTTTC
This sequence comes from Capricornis sumatraensis, assembly GCF_032405125.1. Taxonomy (NCBI): domain Eukaryota; kingdom Metazoa; phylum Chordata; class Mammalia; order Artiodactyla; family Bovidae; genus Capricornis; species Capricornis sumatraensis. The sequence goes on along the minus strand of NC_091070.1, from coordinate 115,919,249 downwards.
CATAGGCCCCCTCAAAGGACACTTCCGACTGAATGCTGAAGGAGACAGAGGTGAGCTACTGAGTCTTGGCAGAGGAGGAGAGGGGAAATGTCAGTCTTCCAGGGATTTAGAAAGCACTGCTTTTCTTTTAAATATTTGTTTCTGTACTTGGCTGTGCCAGGTCTTAGTTGTGGCATGTGAGATCTAGTTCCCCGAGCAGGGACTGAACCTGGGCCCCCTGCATTAAGTGTGGAGTCTCAGCCACTGGGCCATCAGGGATGTCCCAGGAGCACTGTTTCTAGTACATACAGGCGGCCCCCAGCCGCCTCTTTCATGTACAGACTGAGGGTGAGAACTATCATTCCTAACAAAAACACACACATACAACTTTCAGATTAATCAGAGTAATGATGACATCTGTATCTCCTCTGCATCCAGATATGGGACAATTAATCCCATTCAATGTTACAAACATAGTCACCATTGCTGAAATACACTATTTTTCATCTTTTTAAAAGCAGAGCACTTAACAGGCAGCATTTAATAAGCATTAAGGATATTTACGTATTCTATTTTTGTTAACCTTCACAATAGTCACTCAAATGCAAATCCAGCCCAATCTGCCCCACCACAAAGACTAACAGCATGCCACACTTTTTTAAATGTCTTGTTTTTTGAAATGTCTTTTTAAATTTTTTATTATTTTATTTGTTTCCTCTGGTCATGCCCCACGGCATGTGGGATCTTAGTTCCCCAAACAGAGATCGATTCTGTGTCACTGGACCACCAGGGAAGTCCCTGAAACATCTTTTAACTATAAAAAGCAAGGTATAGAAAAGAAGAAATACACATTAGAGGTGAATTAAATACAGCTATAAATTTTTTTATATTCCTCCCACTGAGAAGTGGGTTCTACGTCACCTGCCTTTCAACCTTGGCAGGGGGCGGGGGTGGGAGACCACAGCCACTGAAACGCTTTGGCTGAGAAAGCACTGTGGCAGTGACGCCACCAGTTTCCAGGCCCAGGCCGTAAGAGACGGGCGGACCCTAGTTTCAGGTTTCTTGGGCCATTATTCGCTGTTGGGAGTCCCGAGCCACGATGTAAGAAGTCCATCTACCTTGAGCAAGACACCACATGGAGAGGCCCCAAGACTAAAAGGAGAGGGAAAGGGGTCCAGATAAGCCAGTTCTCCAGACACATCAGACACCAGAGCAGCTGAATACCACTGCCTGACCCTAGACAGTGCCACCAGGGGGAGGCCACCCAGACTGAGCCTAGGCAAGTGCCCAGCCCACGAAACATGAGACAGAATTGTTTAAGAACAGTAGAGGACCTTAGTGGGCACCTCCCAAACCTGGAGGTACGTGGCTCTCTTTGCAAGTGACTCACCCTAAATCATAATTATGAATGTGATACGGGATCCAGGACAAGTAAGGGGGGCATTCCCTGGAAGGCATACAAGGAATGGGAAAGATGCAATGGCAGGTCAGAAACCTGGTAATCATATGGAAGAATAAACACACAAATGATAAACGTGGGAGAAGGTGGGAGAAAGCTAACCCCGTTACACTGTCAGTGGAAATGTAAACTGGTGCAGCCGTTATGGAAAACAGTATAGGATTCCTCAAAACACTAAAAACAGAGTTGCCTTATGATCCTGCAATCCCACTCCTGGGTGTATACCCAGACAAACAATAACTCAGGCAGACACATGCACCCCTGTGCTCATGTGCGCGTACTAGGTTGTTCTGGCTGTGCTTAACTCTGCGGAACCCTACGCACTGTAGTCTGCCAGGTTCCTCTGTCCGTGGGATTCACCAAAAAAACGCAAGAATACTGGAGTGGGTTGTCATGCCTTTCTCCAGGGGATCTTCTTGATCCAGGGATCAAACCCACATCTCTTACTTCTCCTTCATTGGCAGGGGCGTTCTTCACCTCTGGAGCCATAGCAGCACTGTTTACAACAGCCGAGTCATGGAAGCAACGTAAACATCCATCTACAGCTGGATGAGTGGAGACAGGCGCACGCCTACTGTGCTATGTAACGGACTGCTACTCAGCCATAAAAAAGAACGAAATAACGCCATGTGCAGCAACATGGAGGGAACCAGAGATTACCATGCTGAGTGAAGTCAGTCAGAAGAAGACAAATACCACAGGATGTCACCTGTACGTGGAGTCTAAAATATGCCACAGATGAACTTACCTATGAAACAGAAACAGACTCACAGACCTGGAGAGCAGAACTGTGGTTGCCCAGGGAAAGGCGGGGGAGGGGTGGATTGGAGTTTGGGGTTAGCAGGTGCAAACTATTACATCTAGAATGAAGAAACAGGTCCTGCTGTGCAGCACAGGCAACTATACTCAACACCCATCCTGTGGTAAACCATGATGGAAAAGCCTCTAAGACCGGACTTCCCTGGTGGTACCGTGGAGAGCAATCTGCCTGCCAATGCAGAGGACACGGGGTGTGATCCCTGGTCCAGGAAGATTCCACACGCTTCAGAGCAAGTAGGCCCCGTGCCACAACTGCGGAGCCCACACACCGAGAGCCTGAGAGCCACAACTACTGAAGCTCACACACTCTAGGGTCCAGGAGTCACGCCTACTGAGCCCACAGGCTGCACCTACTGAGCCCACACACCGAGAGCCTGTGCTCCACAGCCGGAGCAACCAAACAAAGTTTTTAAAAGGTATATATAACCGAATCACTTTGTTGTACAGCAGAAACTAATCCAACATTGTAAATCAACTATACTTCAGTTTTAAAAAATAAAAATAAAAATACAGTGGATGGGAGGCCAGTCTGTACTGATCTAGATAAGGGCAAATATTTATTGATACTGAAAATAGGTTTCCTTGACCAGGTGAATCAAGGACCACAGCCTGGAATTCTATGGCAGAATTAGGTATCATAATTTACACTTCAGTAGTTTATCATTTAACCTGTAAGACCACCTTACTCCCTTTGGGCTTTGAAAGCCAATTCACTATGTAACTATTGAGAATGATTTGGCTTCTCAAGTAGACTCTGGCCCTGATTAGGTGGCAACAGTGAGTTTCCTGGCAGTTTATGTCTCACTAAAATTTAATCAAAGGCTTTCTCATTTACCTATCAGTCTCATGTCCGTTTGGTTATGGTGACTCAGTAAACTAAGTCTAACCAACTTTGGGTGCCCTGAAAAAACTGTGTTTTGTTGTTGTTGTTTTTTAATTCTAAGAAATAAGATAATTTTGAAGTTCTTGTCAGAGGTTACTTTGGTACGATTTTACCAACTCTATCCAATTTATCTCTTTCTTCAGGAAGGTAGCTATCCTGTTAAGATTTCATGATAGCAGACAGCTACATTAGCTGCCCAAGTGCCTACAAATCCAGGCGGCTGTGCGAAAAGCAGCAGGGCTGCCAGGAAGCAGGGTCCCTGAGGAGGGCCCCCTAATCTCACCATTCTCCCATCTATCCTACTCAGGAGCTAGAGAAGGGAGAATGGAAAGAGAGAAAACAGAGCAGCAACTGTGCAAATGGGAAAGCTGGGAAAAGAGCTGCCAAATACTCACCAGCGCAGGTAGCAATACATGGCTTCCACATTGTAGTACTTGCTGCCTGCAAGGGTGCCCAGCTGGTTGAAGGGCATTCCTGGAGAGAAAGAGGAGTCACACAGTCTGTGGCCACAACACTCACCGAAAGCTGCCAGGCCCAACCCATGCTAAGCATCAGAGAACTCATGTGGAGAACAGTGGCTCTGCAGGAGACACTGGTCTCTCGGGGGATCAGCAGCTAACCTTGTTCCTCCAGAGGGTCACTGATTCCAGACTCATGTCCTGTCAGTCTAATCCCACCTGGCCCTCAGGGATTTAGCACTGATGGGTGCCACTCCTTCAACAGCAGCTGCGGCTCTTCCAACACTGACTCAGCTCCTGGAACCCTCTCGCCTCGGCTCAGTCTCTTGCCTCTGAGCTCTCCTTCTGACATGCTAGTCCCCATCCCTCCCTGTAATTTAGCCTCATCTCTTCCCTCACTGTGCCTCCACAGTGGCAGCTAACGCACAGTCTCCTCTTTCTACAGACACCAGAGATGAGGAAGCCGTCTTCTTTCCCTTCTTTTCTGCCTCCTTCCCTCTTAGTTCAAGACTCTCCCATTTCTCTTCCTCTTCCACCATCTTCTGAGTGTGCGTTACTTGGGAAAGAATTCAGAACCAAGGTGAAGTATGAAAGAACTGAGTGAGGAGGACCTAGGGGGAAGTGAGTATGCCTGCCTGCCATCTCAACACTGTTTTCCTCTTAGCAAATGCTGCTGGGTTGGGAGGCCCCAGTGGGGGGTCCACGTACCAATCTGAGGAGCTACTGACAGGGCTTGGTGGTAAAATCTCTCAGCTAGCAGCTCAGTGTCTACGCCAGCTAGTTCATTCTGATACCGTGCTGTAAGAGAGGGAGAGGGAGAAAAGAAATACGGTAATTCCATGCTTCAGAGAACACCTCCCCTAGTCTGGAAGTCCACTCTAGAGAGCTGTAATAGCAGCCTGGGAGGAAGATACCTGCGCTAGAAGGCAGGCTGTCTGGGTCTCTGGCACATTTGGAAATCTACATGACTATGGGCAAATTGTTCAACTCTCTCTTCCTTGCTGGTAGGTCCAAAATGTAAAGAATATTTAGTGTTTGTAAAGAGGCTCTTCTTGATTATCTCTTCCCAAGGAAGGGGAGCTACAGCATATATTAATGCTTGAAATAACTTCTGTTATTTGGTTCTGGAATTCAACTGCCCAGTTCTAGAGAGAAGACATTACTAATGACACTAGGTCAATCTACTGTGAAACAGCTGATTCTGTGTATGTGTGTGTCCACACGCGCCTGTGTCTGCTCACTCATGTTCTACTTTTTTCAACCCTATGGACTACAGCCCACCAGGCTCCTCTGTCTATGGAAATTTTCCAGAAAAGAATACTGGAGTGGGTTGCCATTTTCTCCTCCCTTTCTCGACACAGGAACTGAATCCATGTCTCCTGTACCTCTTGCGCGGTCAGACGGACTCTTTACCGCCGGGGAAGCCCGATTCTCCCTGTGCCCCTACCTGTAAAGGGTGCAGGAGTGGGATAAGGGCAGGGAGAGGCGCCTCAGGTCTATTACAGACAATGCATCCAAAAGCCACACACCAGGAGCCTAACAGGACTAGAGGTCTTTATCCAGCAGGATTAGCGACTCAGGGGGCATAGAGCAGGAGTCCTTTTCCATTCTGAGAAACATACTTCAGGTAGGTAAGTCCTCCCTGAGGTCTAACCGTAATTCCCCTAGGAATGTATGAAAAGAAAACTCCAAAAGAGAAGGACATCGAATTAAAACCTTCCAAACTTACTACTAAAACCAGGTTATCATCCTGACTTTCTTAAAGCACAAAGACATTTTCCCCTTCTTCTTGCGTTCACTCATCCTTTGACTCATGGAAGAACAGTGAAGAGAAAGAAACACAACAGACTGGAGGGGAAAAGTTATCAGAGCCCAAACTCCTCCTCCTGCCATCCAGTCACTTAAAGGGTGGGACCAACAATCTGAACGGCTGGAGCCTGTCCTGGAGCCCAAAACAGAGAAAAATGAAAGGTTCTGATTCTTACACAAATCCCCCAGGTACACTAGACATCGGTGGCATGCCATCTGTGCCCAATCCATCTCCTTCCCTGAGGCAGACACTGGCTTCTTGCATCCTGAGAAAGAGAGAGAGAGAGAGGTTTATAAGCCCATTCCTCTGACCTTACCTCTGGAAAACACCTTTCCTAGGTGGAGAATGGAGATCAAGAATCCAGGTCTAGTTTTAGAGCCCAGCCTTATGGGGCAGAGATGACGCCCATCCAAGACACAAGCTCACAGGTGGACAGAGGTAGGGACACAGAGGCTCCTGGGTAGGAGTCATTCACTGGACAGGATGGAACTGGAAGAGATGGTCTAGGGTCCTCAACCTAGGACAGCTGCCGGGGGAAAGGTCATGTGAAAGGTCATCACAGGAAGGTTAATAGAAAGGAAGAAGAAGTGAAAAGTCAAGCGTAAGTACAGTTGTGGGTCCCTTGAGGAGCCACTCCCCACCTAAAGGTGAAAGGTTTGGGTAAAGATGGGAAACTTGCCCAGGAAGAATGGCATATGGATGCGGGCAAAGGAAATGCTCCTGGCTTCCGCCTGGCGGAGGAGCTCATGGAGAAGGCAGCCTGCTGAAGAGCCTATCTGTGGAGGAGACTTGTCTGGGCTGAGGACAGGTGGTGGCCAGAGCACAGTCGCCTGGGCTCTCGCCCCTCCCTTTACCCAGGCAGCCCTGGGACTGCAAAGAGCTTCAGCTATTTGGGAGGCAGTTCTATGTGCTAGGTACTGATCTAAGTGTACCACAAGGCCAACTGAAGTGATCCTCAAAGCAACCCCAAGGAGTAGTTACTCTTATTACTTCCATTTTACAGGTAAAGAAATCAAAGTCACATAACAGGTAAGTGACAGAGTTGGGATCCAAATGACAACCTGGCTCCAGAGACCATCCACGTATCCCCTCCATTTTGCAGACACTCTCCTACGTAAGCAACTCCCACTCTGAGAAGCCCTTCCTGATATTTACTATAGAGGCACTGCTGAGTTGGCTGAATGAGAAGTATCTATAAGGAGATAAAGTTGTTTGGGGAATTAATTCTTTTGAGATAAGTGTTCGTCATCCTCGTTCAGGCTATGGACCCTCCTGTCAACCTCATTTGACACCTGTGAATCCTGCCTTGGGTTAACCTTGCTCTATTTTTGGCCGTGCAGCTTGCAGGCTCTTAGTTCCCTGACCAGAGACCGAACTCAGGGTTTGGCAGTGAAAGTGCTGAGGCCTTACCTCTAGACCACCAGGAAACCCCCCACTGTTTTGTTCTTAAGTGTTTCAAGTGGAGAGTGCCTTCTGATCAGAGAATGCTGCCACACAGTGGCACAGACATAAGCTCCATCTCTGACCCAGAACGTCTTTCTGCTGGTGAGGGGAGGGGAAGGGGGCTGGGGGAGGGCAGGAGGTATGAAGAGCAAGGGGAGATGGAGGGAGCAGGAAGAGGGAAGGAGCTCCAAAGGACAGTCAGACTGAAGAGAAAACCATCAACTAGAGAAGAAGGTAAACCACAGCTCCAGTACCTCAGAAAATAAAAAAGAGATCTGCACTATCTTGAAAGACTGTCCATGATTTTCCCAATATTTATAAATACTTTAATCCTTTCATCAAATACTAGGAAACAATCTCTAAAGTTAAAAGAAAGTGCCAGTCAAATCCAACTGGGAGAAAAAAAATGCCATCAATACCATCTTCCAGTGCCAGACTTTCTCTAGATCATTCCATCCCTCCCACTGGCTCTGCATCAGTCTATAACCCCAAACTAAAGAGGCCTCTCTCTCTCCTTAAGATCTTTACCCCAACTCACATGCTTATTTGGTTAAATCCAAATTTCATGAAGCATTTGTATGTCTTCTAGAATCTTCACAGCTTGGCTGGGTCACAAGGTACATAGCTACTGAGGGATAAGAAGGCCAAAGTAGAAGTAACCCAGCTCGCTCCTCCAGCCCACCTTTCAGATCTCACTGACCTATGAGGGGGTCGGTGACGTGGGTCCAGTCGATGCAGCACTGCAGTTCCAGCTGGTAGTGAGACTGGATGTAGAGAAGGAGATGCTGGTAGAAGCCGATCCCAGCAACCAGGTGCGTCCTGTAGGCACATTCCAAGGTACTCCGGCTGTGGATATGCTGGAGATAGGGAAAAAGAAGCGGCCAGTTAAGCAGCAAGATCAGAGCTCTGCTCCCCTGTCCCTAATCATAGTTACCTCACTGAAGAAATAAGCATATCTTTTTGGCTCTGGAAACTGGATAAAGTCTGGAACTTTATCCACCTCTCCTCTTACTCACGAGTCACCCCTATACCCTTAGATCTCCTTCTCTGGTCTCCTCCTACCTGGGGTCAGGCTCCCCTCCTCTCCTAATCCTAATTCTACATGACTCCCTCCCTCCTTTCTATCTCTTCCTTGATATCCCTACCTACAGCCATGCCCTGGGCCAGTTGCTTAGCTGTCTTTTCATTCCTTAGCTTCTCCTCTTTAGACCAACTTCTTTCCAAGCTCTACGACCTCCTCTTGAAAAGCAAAAGTTGCTCAATTGTGTCTGACTCTTTTTGACCCCACGGACTGTAGTCTGCCAGGCTCCTCTGTCCATGGAATTCTCCAGGCCAGAATACTAGAGTGGGTAACCATTCCTTTCTCCAGGGGACTCTTCCCAACTCAGGGATCCAACCCAGGTCTCCTGCACTGCAGGCGGATTTACTGTCTGAGCCACCAGAGAAGCCCTCCACTTACCTTTTTGTTAGTCTTGATAAGCTGGATAACTTCGTAGTATACCTTTCTCCACAGTAGCTCCTCAGCCTTCCTCCCATAGTCCACCGGGTGCAGGAACATAAGCTTGACGCAGAGCTCACGCAGCCTATGAGGATGTAGAGAAGCATGAGAGGGACTGGCCATCCCTTCGTGGGGGACACAAGAACTGAGGGCAAGAAGGCACCTGCCAACACCCCAACTGACAGACATCTGTGTCTCCCATTAGACATCCAGGCTCACTCAGTAGGACACAAGACAAGCAGTCCTAGAAGGCAGTGGAGCCCCAAAAGATACAGGCGGGAGCAGTAAGAATCTTAACAGTCTTCATCTTCTTCCCTTGCACCGTTCTCTCCTTTCCACTCGGCCTCTGTATCTCTTTCTTTCCTTCCTTATGCAGTACAGTCAATTCCCCCAACTCAAACACCACTCTAATGGCACCAGTCTGTTACATACAGAAGCTGCAGAAAGTGAGGGATCCCCTCTCCCTCTTAGAAGGCCAGAGATGTCACAGACCATTTATGTACCATGAAGTCAGGAGGTAAGAGAGAACATGTATGTATATGACAGAGTTTCAGGTGGACAGGAAAAGAGAAACTCTAAGGATGTGTAGTTTATAGAGTCTCAGCTTACTTGTTCCTCAGGCTAATGTTCTCCGGTTTGAACACTTCTTGATAAGCGGTTTTGTTGCAAAGGATGAGGTCAAGTCGATGCACAGCCTCCACCACAGCCCTGCAGGGAATTATAGGCAAACAGCCCTTGAGCCATGCATCTGGTCCATATACTAATCTCATAGGAAAAGCTACAGAATTAGGGGCAGGGAAACCAAATGGCTGCAGGTTGAGCTCCATTCAAAACAAGATGAACAGAGCCTCCATCTTGATACAACCACCCCCTCAGAAGATGTCTGGCAATCCTGAAGACATTTTTGATTGTCACAACCCTGGGGAGGGGAAGGAGAGGCGCTGCTACTGGCATTTAGTGTGTGCTGCTAGACACCCCACAATACATGCGACAGTCCACCATCACAACTGTCATGTTGTCAACACTGTCAAGGTAGAGAAACTCTGATATGGGAAGGCAGGCTCTCTCAATGGAAAGAGCACAGGCTCTGATGCCAGGCAGAAAATCTAGGGTTTGAATCTGGCTGTGTCTTACTAACTCTACAATTTTGGGTGAAATGACCTAACCTCTTTAAGGCTTAGTTACCAATTTATAAAAATGGAGACAAGAGTAGTTACCTCAAAGGGCTGTTGTGAAGAGTAAATGAAATAATTTAAATACAGCATTGGTATATAGTGAGCATGTGATATATATACTGGTGAAATGAATTATTATTATTAAAAGGCTGACTTATTATCAGACATAAAGGAAAAGCATTCCTAACATAAAATTCCGTTCTGCAATAATGGGGTAAGAGAAAGGGGAATGAGAGTGTCCCTGAAGTTCTTAAGGTCTCCTGGATTCTGCTGAAGGAAACAGTTGTTTTAATATAGAGTATAGTCTCTAGAATCAGACGGCTTGGGTTCAAATCCTAGCTCTACTTCCTACCAGCTATACAGTCCTGGGTCAGGTATTTAACTTCTTTATCTCAGTCCTCTCATCTATAAAATGGGATTAGTAACATCACTTATTTTGTGTAGGTTAAATTAATTAATACATAAAGCATTCATAACAATGCCTTGTACACAGTAAGTGTTTAGTAAGTATCGGTCTTCATCCTGAGGAGGATATTCCAGGCCTTAAGAGAAAAGTTCAGGGCAACTCTGCAATGGATGGCCAAGAGGTACCTAAGTAAGTATCATCTCTGGAAGGGAAAAACCCAGAGGATGACAGACAGCAGCTGTGAGAACAGATGAATCAGGCACTGCTCTTGGACACAAAACAACCGAAAAATAGTGAGTTACAATTCCTAAAATAGTCCAAAACTGATTCAGAATACTGAAATGTGCTCCTGGGCCAGGAAAAAGTGGGCCACAGCAGGCTAGCATCTTGTGGCGGCTCAGTCGGTACCCCTAAAAGCTGTCCTGTACTTGGGAAGTGATCACCAACACCCAGATGAGTGGGCGGGATGGTAATCAAGGCCTTCTCAAAGACAATCTTAAGAGCCCAGCATTTCTCCAAACACCTCCTGGGCTGCCTAGAGATGGAAGACAAGCTCTTTTAGCCAGCCAGGCCCTCAATGCCAAAGGCAGCACCAGGCTGCCATCAGTGATATGCCAGTTTAGTCCCCAGGAAAGGGCCATGCACAGATCTGGGATGGAGGGGTGGGAGGATGTAGTTTTCATGGACAGGCTCCACAGCCTTCCTTAAGATTCTCAGTTCAAAAAGGTTAGTAACCACTACTCCAGGGAGTTCTAATTGCAAACTCTTAAACCTTAGAGGACTCCACACTTTCTTCTACATTTCCCATCAGACCATAAGCTCCTCCATTAAATTGTAATCTCATTTAGAACAAAAACTGCAAAAGCCAGTCTTGTGTCTCATTTACTACTGTAATCTTAGGTGAAGCACAGTGTTAAAAAAGAAAAACATGTTTTAAAAAAATTTTTAAGTAGTTAAAATTTGCCTAATTATTAATAATTGGTGCTTGCATCCCTTTCAGCATCGCTTTTCCAGCTGCCTTTTCTGAGGGGCTTCAAAGATTTCAGAATTTCATTTCTATAAACAGATTGTGGGAATTTCCCAAATTTACAGAAGCTCCAATGCCAGTTTCATAGCCCGACAACATATTTACCTTGGGCCGAGAAATCAAACCTTCTTCCCCCAGTTCTTCCCACCAATCACCACTGCTATAATAAACGATAGAAAGAGATGTGCTGCCTCAAATTTCCACCCTACCCAATGCCAACAACACACAATCACCGGCAGAGAGACCCCTGTGCATACATGTAAGCCACACATGCAAACATATCAGCTTAAGTCAGTCAGTTCTGTGAGGGCAGTGGCTTGAGAAAAAACAAGATTTGAGAATGATAAGAAGGATGACCAAAGCTATTTCCGAAAACTGGAGACAAGTGAGGAATCTCGCAGACACTGCCCACACTCTGTCTGACAGGCAGCACCGACACTCGGCAGCATGACGAGGCACACGTGCCACCCCAGTCTCTTCACCCGCCTGGAGACCGCTTGGGGCAGCCCACAGTGGGAGCCCAGAGGCTGAGGGCTTGGATCACATTTCTATTTTTGGAGCAGCCGATACTCCCCTGGCCTCCTGGCTTAGGAAGCCAGACCAGGCAGGATGCCTACACAAGGGAGGAAAAGACAGCATGCTCTTGACTCTTTCACTGCCAAGATGGGGCCCGTGGCTCTGATGGTAGTCTTCTCATGCAAACACCTCTGGTTCCAGAGCCTTAGCCAAATGAAAACCCCAAACTCTTAACTTCCTAGTAGAAAGTGGAAAACTCAATTCGGTCTCTATGTGTCATCCTATTTTTGATCCACATCCAGAACCCATGTTCTAGCTGCCCCACACAAAAATATCCTCCACTCAGCGGGAAATGTTCACCCCGGCCTGTTCCCAACAGAGGGCTGAAAGGCTGAATGAAGATGTTAAGAAGCGTGAGTGGCACTGTGGAAATGAGAAACCAGGAATGGAGTTGCCTGGCAAGAGACTGCAGTCATGAGGCTGGAAGGAAAGCAGGGCTCAGGAGTCCCCAGATGCTTGGAAATGGGCTCCGATGACCTACGAAAACTCTGGACTCAAAGTCCTTCACCTCCCTTCCAGTCTAACACAAATAATCTTACAGCCTCTTTATTTTCATTCAGATTCCCAAAACTTGGAGCGCTAAGAGACCTAAATGCCTATCAAATCCAGATCTCTCCTTTTAAGGATGAGAAGACTAAGGCCCAAGGTCACACAGTGAACGGCAAAGCAAAGACCTCTCTCGATTTCAGTCCAGGGCTCTTCCCTGTAAATCCTTACAGGGTTCTAGGCACTATTCCCTTCCGGGTTTTTCTCCCATCTGTAACCCCACCCTCACCTTTTCAACCCCCGCAGTCCCCAATTTCCACCTTCTTACCCCAAATCCGTAAAGCTCGGTGCCCGTCCCAAGCTCACTGCGGAAGAGATTCCCTCCACGTGCTTCCCTCCCAACCTCCCACCCACCCAATTCCTTCTTTCAGCTCAATCCCGGGTTACGCGGCCCCGCTCCCTTTGCTCCCTCCAAAATTGCACCCTCTTCCCTCACCCATACCCCAGCCCGGCACCGGAGCCCGCCCGTCCGGGAGGCCCCGCCTCTCGCTGTCCCCCACTTCCCTTGGCGGCTGCACTCACGCCGCGGCCCCTCTCACCGGTAAAGCCGCTTAGTGTGGAGGACCTTTGCTTCGGGCTCGCTGCTCTCCCCTGTGGGGGGGCCTTGGCTCATGATGCCCGGGCCCAGGGGCGGCTCCCGGTCACAGGCCCCCGCCACCCACCGCTACTGCCACCACTGCTGTCTCCGGCCGTAGCCGCAGCCGCCACCGCCGCCGGCCCTGCTCGGCCGCCATCGCTGTGAGGCGGCTGACCGCGACAGCTCCTCCTCCGCCTGCCAAATCTCGCGATAGCAGCTGCAGGTGGCGGGCCAGTGACCTGCCGCTACCAAATCTCGCGAAACTCTTTTTCCCTCCCGGGAAGTCGCCAGAACTAACTCTGGGCAGCCTCGCCTCTTTCCGGCTTCGGTGAGCCCTTGCGAAAAACTTTATTGACACAGCTGCCAGACAACAAGCAGTGGCCTCTGCGGCGAGGGTGCTTGAGGCTAAGCTGGATCTGGGCAGATGGGCTCACAGCTAGGAGCATGACTTTGCTTTGTCCGACAGTGGTCATTGGCCCATCCGTTTGAGCAGAGCCTCTTTCAGATTGCTGGATAGAATGACTCAAATGCTCCCCTTTTCCCTATTAAACAAAAAACGTGTATGTGAAAAAATTCTTGGACAGTCAAGCATAAGAGAAATACAGAACTTCTGTACCTGGGCCCTTCAGTTCCCCTACCCCAACTCAAAGATTTCCATTTGCTGTTAATCTCCAACCATCCCAGCAAACATTTATTGAACACCTGCCGTCTTCCAGCCACAATTCTGGGTTCTGGAGACGCAGGCATGGGCAACTCAGACACTGCCCCTCCCCTCATAAAGCTCAAATGACTTTAGGGGGAAAGATCCACAGGAATGAGAAGCAACAGCCTTATGTTTCTGCCCATCTGGTCTTTCCATGGGAAAGATCACCTTGGATTCCTATTGCTTTCTTAACGTTGCTGCTGCTGCTGCTGCTAAGTCGCTTCAGTCGCGTCTGACCCTATGCGACCCCATATGGCAGCCCACCAGGCTCCGCGTCCTGGGATTCTCCAGGCAAGAACACTGGAGTGGGTTGCCATTTCCTTCTCCAATACATGAAAGTGAAAAGTGAAAGTGAAATCACTCAGTCGTATCCGACTCTTCGAGACCCCATGGACTGTAGCCCACCAGGCTCCTCCGTCCATGGGATTTTCCCGGCAAGAGTACTGGAGTAGGTTGCCATTGCCTTCTCCGTTCTTAATCTTAAACCTAACCTAAAAAGCGCAGTATCTTCCCTGGTGGCTCAGAGGTTAAAGCATCCGCCTCCAATGAGGGAGACCCGGGTTCAATCCCTGGGTCGGGAAGATCCCCTGGAGAAGGAAATGGTAACCCACTCCAATATTCTTGCCTGGAGAATCCCATGGATGGAGAAGCCTGGTAGGCTACAGTCTATGGGGTCACAAAGAGTCAGACATGACTGAGCGACTTCACTTGCTTATTTACTTACTTAACCTAAAAAGCAAAGTGTTCAGTGGACCCATGTACACCCTGTAGTGGGAATATAAATTCACCTTCTAGACATCGACTGACCTTTCTGTCCTGAAACAACCTGTCTTTCCCACTAATTGGCCTTTCACTTGCTGTTCCTCTGTCTGGAACACTTATTCTCCAGATTTCCCATCAGGTCACAGCTCAAATATCACTTTGGCAAAGAGGTTTCTCCCTATTGATATTGTCATGTTGGTTTAATTGCTGGGCTTCTTATTTATCTGTTACCCCAACAGAGCCAGCTTTTTAAGCACAGAGACTTTGCCTGTCATCTTGTTCTTTCCTGTGTCTGTCCCTAGAATAGTGCCTAACTAATAATAGGTGCCCAGTAAATACTGAATGAATAAGGGTAGTAATTCTACTTCTTTTGGGGTATCCCAATCTATTTCAAGAGTCCTTTGATGCAGAAACCCACTCTGCCCCCTTTGCTTTCCTGTGCTGGGAGTTCCTACATATCCCATGTTCCCAGGACACACACCTCTAGGCTCAGAAAGTATGATGTCCTCCTTTAATGCTTTTTCTGTCGGCCGATTCAGCAGGGCGGGGCCTTCCCCTTTAAACCGGGCCCCACCTGCTCTGGTCAGACAGGTTTGGAGACACAGGTAAAGGGAGGGAGACCGAAAGGAATACTTGCAGAGCCAGCAGAAGAGCTGGGCAGCTCCTTCCCGGACGCTGGGGACCCTCTACCTCTCTCCAGATGGAAAGTAAGAGGGTGTCATGGGTCCACACAGTAGGGGGGAGGAGATCCTTGGGGAGGTAGATCAGCCCCATCCAGAAGCAGTGAGATGGAAGACAGCAGGGAGGGGACAAAGACCAGAGAGGAGGCATGGGAAACAACCTTCATTAGACTTAGAGGTCAGAGTGGATCCGCCCGGGCCCTCCAGAGACATAGGGGGTGGGTTACTGAGAAGTTTGGAAACTGACCGAGTATCCAGATTGGAGACAAAAGGCCAGGGTGCCCTGCCACTGCCAGCTCCTTGGGACAGATCTGTTGGCAAATCATGGGTGTCAGCTGCCAGGAAAGTTCCAGTCGGGGATCTGCAGGGGAAGGGGAGGTGTGGAGGAGAAGGGGCAGCTTCTCTGTTCACAAGATCCTTCATGGGAAGAAAGCCCTTGGCAAAATTCTAAATATCTCCCTTTCCTCCCATTCCTGCGTTAGGGTGGCCATGACCCCAGGGGTTTTGGTGGAGGGGGTAGAAGGTGTGGGTGGAGGCTGGCTGAGGCCATAGCTGCCAGCGCCTGTGCCCCCTGACTCACCCTCTCCTGCTGAAAAGCATTTGATGTCGAAAGGGTGCCTCCATTTCAGCTGCTCACTTCTCTCCTGCTTCCCACTGTTTGAACACCTTCCTCCAGATCAGGTTCTCTCTAAGATCCCAGAAGGGGCTAAAGCCTGTGAGGCCAGCTGCCCTGGAGAGTTGCAGTTCAATCAACCCCTCCTGAGGGCCAGAGGATGGCAGCTTCTGACAGAACTTCGCTCTGCTCCCTCCAGGGTGACATGACTTTGTGGTAGACTTCAGAAGTCAGGTCCCAGGATGACAGAACCCGAGACCCTGGCCCTGCTGGAAGTGAAGGGGCCTGAGACCCTGGAGAAGAGCCCACCCCAGGCCTTGGTCCCCAATGGCCGGAAGCTGGAAGGGGAAGACGGGGTTGAGTCCCTTGGAGCTGAGTCCTCTAGAGTGGGGTCTTCAGCTGAGTCTCCCACAGCCAGAGAGGGGACCGAGGACGGTCTAGACAGCACAGTAAGTGAGGCTGCCACTTTGCCTTGGGGAACTGGCCCCCAGCCCAGTGCCCCGTTCCCAGATCCCCCGGGCTGGAGGAACATTGAGCCTGAGCCCCCCGAGTCAGAGCCACCCACCAAACTAGAGGAGTTGCCTGAAGATGAAGCCAGCCTGCTGCCCGAGAAGGCAGCCCGGGCCTTTGTGCCCATCGACCTACAGTGCATTGAGCGGCGGCCCCAGGAGGACCTTGTTGTGTGCTGTGAGGCCAGCGAGGGCGAGCACCGCCGGAACTTCCTGCCCCCCCGGGCCACCCACCCTGAGCCCCCGGAGTGCAAGTGGGCCGAAGCGGTGGTGAAGCCGCCTGGCCATTCCTGTGGGGGCTGTGGGGGCTGTGGAGGCCGAGAGGTGCTGAGGGCCGTGGCCTCGGTGGCAGCTGCCCTCATCCTCTTCCCCTGCCTGCTCTACGGGGCATACGCCTTCCTGCCCTTCGATGCCCCACGCCTGCCGACCATGAGTTCCCGCCTTATCTACACCTTGCGCTGTGGGGTCTTTGCTACCTTCCCCATTGTACTGGGTGAGCCTGGGCCCTGCGGGTAGGGAGGGGGCGTCTGGGAGTTGGGCTGGAGGGCAGGGCCTGCCTGACTTGGAGAGCAGGAAAGTTTCCATCACTAGGCCTGGACCCTCAGGGCCTCCCACACCCTGTCTCCCTGTGTGCCCACCTCCACTCAGGACCACCTCAGCCCCACCCAGGGTGCAGAGCCCATGCCCATGCTGCAAACTCTGCCGCCTGCTTCCTCACCTGACCCTGTGTGTTGTCCAACCCCATCCAGGGATCCTGGTGTACGGGCTGAGCCTGCTGTGCTTTTCTGCCCTTCGGCCCTTCGGGGAGCCGCGGCGGGAGGTGGAGATCCACCGGCGATACGTGGCCCAGTCGGTCCAGCTCTTCATCCTCTACTTCTTCAACCTGGCCGTGCTTTCCACCTACCTGCCTCAAGATACCCTCAAACTGCTCCCTCTACTCACTGGTCTCTTTGCCATCTCCCGGTGAGCTGGGGCTGGGGGTGGGGCACAGGGGAGGTAGTAGTGCTTAAGGGACCTGGGCATCTGAATGTCTGGAGAGCCAGGGAGATTCTGGACTCTGAATCAGCCCAAATGTGCACCCTGGAAAGTTGAGTCCACTTTCTGCCTTGCACTTTACCTCACTTGGCAGCTCCTATGTCTTTCGTAAGACACATACATCAACCTAGAACGGGAAGGGAAGGGCTTTCAGGTGCCACCTAGACCAGCTTCCCACCCACTGCAACCACTCCTCTGTGACACTCTGGTCAGGCGGCCACTGGCTGAACATTGGTTGAACATCCCCGTGACCAAATGCTTTGTTCTTTATAAGGCAGTCTTACCTATCAAAAGTCCTAGTTTTTATAGAGTTCTCTTTTGTATTATGCTAAAAACTTCTGCCCTGACTCTAACCTCTGGGATTCTCTAGTCAATTCAGATCTTTGACAGTACCTCTCAATTCTGACTCCCAACAGTCTGCTCTCCCAGTGCTTACTTTGCTAAATGGTCCTGGTCCCTTCACTAGCCTGTGTCTTTCCATCTAGGCAGGAAATTATGCTTGTCAAATGGGAAGGGGGTGGGGACTGGTCAAGGGATTGTCCTGTTCATCCAAATTGAGGGCACATGGCAACCCACTCCAGTACTCCTGCCTGGAAGGTCCCATGCACGGAGGAGCCTGGTAGACTGCAGTCCATGGGGTCGCTAAGAGTCGGATACGACTGAGCGTCTTCACTTTCATTTTTCACTTTCATGCATTGGAGAAGGAAATGGCAGCCCACTCCAGTGTTCTTGCCTGGAGAATCCCAGGGATGGGGGAGCCTGGTGGGCTGCCATCTATGGGGTCGCACAGAGTCGGACACGACTGAAGCAACTTAGCAGCAGCAGCAGCAGGGGTATTTTCATGTAAACTATGTTAACCCAGAAAGGTACCCTTGAATTTCTGAAGTCTTTGAGAAAGGCAGATCTTTCCATTTTTCCCCCTAATACATTTCCTTTTGTTATTTTCTTTTTAAAAAGATTTTATCATATTTATTTATTTATGGCTGAGCTGGGTCTTTGTTTCTGAGCGAGGGCTTTCTCTAGTTGCAGCAAGTGGGGGCTACTCTCTAGCTGCAGCGTGTGGGTTTGTTTAGGAGCAGAGGCTCAAAGCACGCGAGCTTCAGTAGTTGCAGCGTGTGGGCTCAGTGACTGGGGCTCGCAGGCTCTAGGGCACAGGCTCAGTAGTTGTGGCACGGGGGCTTAGGGGTCCCACAGCATGTAGGACCATGCTTCAGCATCCTGGAGCAGGGGTCGAACCTGCGTCCCTGCACTGGCAGGTGGATCCTCAAACCACCGGACCACTAGGGAAGTCCTGTTATTTTCCATATAGGATTCCAGGTGGCTTTAACTGCTAAAGCATTCTTCCTATTAAGCTGAAGTCTGTCTTCTGTCACTTCTAAGTGTAGTCTAATGGTCATCTGTCCCGCCAGTCTCCTGACCGTCATACAGCCGTGCGTGTTCTTCCAGTGGATGTTTTCCAAGATTAATACGTTCCTGTTCATGTAACTCAACCTCCCATCTCCTTCTCAGGGAACGCTGATCTCAGATAAGAAGTTGGTTTAATTTGGTTTAAGCAGTAAGAATCATCAGGGAGCTAAAGGACCAGCGGTTGTCTGGGCCATCTTACCCATTTTACAGAGAAAAAATGACTATGACAGGAAGTACCTACAGACTCGGTGAGAAGAGTTGCATAGGTCTGTCAGCAGAGGCAGGACTAGAACCCAAGTCCCTTCCCTCTCTCACCCAGGGTCCTTCTTTATGGGCAAGTTACTGGCAGCATGTACTCCTCCCTCTATTACACAGGTAAAAATATAGGGGCATCTCAATTCTGTCATAGATGGTCCTTTGTAAGTTAAGAGGAAACTGCTGCCCTCCTCCCACTGAGGGGTGTGTATATTTGGATGGATCTTCCGAAAGGGGAAATTTAGTTGCGCCTGATTCATCCCTCTGGGCCTCAAGCTCTCTTGAAGCTGGCTTCCTTACTCTCTTCTTTCCCTCAGCCCCTGTAAAATGGTAGGAGAGAGGCTGATGAACAGGCATGGGTTCAAATCATGATTTTACTGTTTCCCCAATATGTGACGTTGGACCCATCTTAATCTTTTGGAATCTTAGTTTCTCCATCTACAAAAAGGGAAATAAACACAATGGAATGTACTGTAGCTGCGAAATAATGAAGCTCTTTATACACTGATACGACACAATTGCTTCTCAGGTGGGTCAGTGGCAAAGAATCCACCTGCCAGTGTGGGAGATGCAGGAGATGTGGGTTCAATCCCTGGGTCGGGGAGATCCCCTGGAGGCGGAAATGGCAACCCACTCCAGTATTCTTGCCTGGAAAGTTCCATGGACAGAGGAGCCTGGTGGGCTACAGCCCATGGAGTCTCAAGGAGTCGGACACAACTAAGCAACTGAGCACACACACACACACACACACACACACACACACACAATGACATAATCTCCAAGATGCATTAAATGGGGGGAAAAAGTCAATGTGCAGAATAGTCTCTATAGTATGCTCAGTTCAGTCGCTCAGTCATGTCTGACTCTGCGACCCCATGGAACAGTATGCTCCCAAACCTCAAAAAAAAAAAAAAAAAGAGGCAGGGGAGGAAAACATAAGTTTTCTTGCTTATATACACAGAAAGCTTCACGACATACGAGAAACCATAATAATGGATGATGTCTGGGGTGGGAGTAGAATAGAGGTGAGGAGGTGAAGGAAGAGAACAGAGTATCTGGGAATCAGTGGAGGAAAACGTTTTACTACATTCACTGGTGCCTTTGAATTCTGAACCGTGTAAATGTATATTGCCTACTCAAAACTTTTTAATTCAAATTTGAGAAGTATACAAAGAGGCAGGTGAATAATACGCACGCTTCATAGAGATGTGAGGTCTAAATTAAATAGTGCCCCTAAAGTAATTAGTACCGTGCCCAGCACATACGTCATTGCCTGAACACTGGTTGTTTTCAGAGGTATCAGTTGTGCCAGCCAACCCCCATCTGCCTCCCTCACTTCCCACTCTCCCTATCATCAACCTGTTAGCTGATGCACTTCCCTCAAGGAAAGCTCGACCTTTTCTTGCCTCCCAGGCTCATATACTGGCTGACCTTCGCTGTGGGCCGCTCCTTCCGAGGCTTTGGCTACGGCCTGACGTTCCTGCCTCTGCTGTCCATGCTGATGTGGAACTTCTACTACATGTTCGTGGTGGAGCCTGAACGCATGCTCACTGCCTCCGAGAGCCGCCTGGACTACCCTGACCATGCCCGCTCAGCCTCAGACTACAGGCCCCGCTCCCGGGGCTGAGCTGCCCCACCCCCTTCGTTCCTGGGTGGGATGAACCCACCTACTGCCCCGACAGGGGTGCCATCCAATCAGAGTGTGGGGTGCTCCCTTCATCTTAGGAGCCTGGGACAATTATGTGGGAGGGACTTAAACAGTCTTTCAGGGAAAGAGGTGGACAGCCATGTTCCTTAAGAATGCTGAGGACATGGGACCAGGGGCAGAGGCATGGTTCCTTCCTTAGTAGCCTCTGCTGCCACCAGGGTCCACAAAGACTGGACTCTGCTGCCCACTCTGCAGCCTCCTGCCTGAGGCAGCTGGCAGAGCACAGCCGAAACTCTGACCTTTTCTGTGCTGGCTGTCTAAGCAGAGGGCCTCCAAGAGACTGGAAACATTGCCTATGCCTTAGGTAAAGGCTGGGCATCACATCAAATAGGACTTTCCTGTTTGGTGAAAACCCTTCTGGGGACCTGGGTTCAGGACCCTCCATGACTGGCCTTCCTAGGCTCTTTAGCCTCAGCCAAGTCAGTTACAGCTGCTCCAGCCCAGAGTGGCTGACTCCTCTCTTCCAACCCTTTAGGTCCCTGTAACTTTGCACCTCCAAAGTGCCCAGTCATCTCTCTCCTGTGGGAAGAGGAGCAGACAGGGAAACCTGCTTCCTAAGAGGTGTGTGTGTGTGTGTATGTGCGTGCATGCCCACACGTGTGGTGGCTGGGAGTGGTTGGAAAGCATGGTGGTTGATGTTAAACCAGTCTGACTGTGTATATAATAATAAACGATTAATACCACAGCCTTTCTTGGCTCTTCCATAGGGTCTGCCCCTCAACTTCAAGTGTTCCTTCCTTGTTTGATTCAAACTGCACCAGAAACCTCCCAGCTCCACATATTGAAGAGTGGCTGGCAGGAGCCTGGTCCCATGGCAAGGGAGAGAACTAGGCCTGATGAGGAAATGGGGCTTCAAAAAGAACTTGCCTTCCAAGCCCCACCTCCAGCCCTCTCATTCCCTGGAACCAGGTCCAAACCTGCCCAACAACGCACCACATTGAGAGACAAGCCCTGTGGGAAAAAAAAAACTAGTCTATTTCATGCCTTCCAGTGCAGCAAACAGTCAGAAGACCTCTCTCATTTAGGCCTGTGAGTCCCATTCAAGGGAAATGGGATGGTGGAGGAACGGGGAGGCAACACGGAGGGGACCCTCCCTCTAGCAATCATTCTGTGTCTGGTCCCTCCTCAGAGTTGGAAGGAAGCCCCACCTGGGTCCCCCAGGAAGCTGAGGCTGATCTGAGGTTCTGCCCAACAGGAAGATACAAAAGAGGAGGAGCTGCCTGGGAATACTGACCCTCAAACCTGCAGACCAGCAAGGCAGGTCCAGTCATGTCCTTTCCTCTAGAGAGCAGGCCTCAATTTATGGCCTGGTATTCAGAGTCCCGCTTGCGGCCCAGCAGCAGAAACAGGCCTCCTGCCAGCAGCATGAGTGCTGGGGCACCTAGGGCCACTGCCATGATGCCTAGGACTAGCGGGGACAAGGCATCCACTGGAGGGCTGCCCACACCCAGGAGCATGGACCTAGAGCAAGCAGAGTGAGAGAGAGAGAGTCAGGCTTAGGAGGGAAGGCTGAGAGGCCTAGCCTTCCTCCTCTGCAACCTCCCAAACCCACGGCCCAGGCCTCGACTCTCACCAGCTGAGGTAGTGTTGGTCCCAGTAGCCAGGGCCTGTGGGAGCCCCAAATGTCAGATTGAAGGCACAGGAGTGGTCCTGGGTCTTAAAGAAGGCTCGGACAATGGGTGACTGGGGGAGAAGGTATGCCAAGGTGGGGTGAAGTGGGGAAGAGTGGCAGGGCATGGCTGAGTCCCGGCTGCCCTGCTTCTGGGAGAAAGCCACTGGTCGCCATTGCATGAAGCCTGATGGGAGGGAGCCCCATAGCAGCTGGTCCAACTGAGGAGAAACGCAAACACACAGGTTGAGGAGGACAGAAGATGCTCGGCCATTCTGTTCCCCCACCCTTTCACAGCCTCCCTCTGTCACGAGCGGTCCTGAATCCTAGGCCTGGTTCTAGAACTCGCAGCTGGGTGGCGCCGAGTCTTTTCCCAGTCTCAACACTCAGCAAGCCTGCACCAGCTCCCCACTCTGGGACCCCAGGCCCTTGCGCAGCCCACCAGTCAAAGCAATAGTCACACTGCGCCGCCTTTCCTCTGGGCTAAATTCATTAGCAGAGCGTTCAGCACTTAAAGGAACTGAATGAGGTGTTGCTAAACAGTGAGTTGTTGAATGATAGAGTCCCCCTTCACACCCCCAGCCATCTGCTTCTCTGCCGGAAGCCTCACCTGGAAGACAGCGGGGGCGTACTCATCATCGATGGAGTGCTGCTCCTGCATTGAGGGGCAGCCAGGGCCCTGGCCCAAGGTGGCTACCTCCAGCCCAAACAGGGAGCGGTTTCCCCGGGGAGAGGCCCCAACCAGGGCCACCTCTAGCTGGCAGGTGTCCGCCGAGTGCAGGAGGCGAGGGGGTTGGGCTGGTCGGCCAGAGGTGGAGAAGGCCTGGACCTAAATGGAAGAGGCATGGGAGAAGTGGGAAGCAGGTGGATGCCTGTGTTTGAAGGCGACCCCTATCATTAACTCCCACCCTCATAAACCAGCCTTTCGAGTTCAAATTCCCTATATCTTTACCCTGAAGGCCAGGCTGCCATTGGCAAAAGCCCCAGTGGGGTCGCGAACGGGGTGGCCTTGAAATGTGGCGCTGAGGGTGGCAGGATCCAGTGAGTCGGTGATGTTGTTCCAGGAGAAATTGGCCAAGGAGTACGGAGGATATGATTTTCCCGGAGGCCTTGAGGCCGCATCGGACATATTGGTGCTGTCAAACTCAAACAGCTGTGGGGGGAGAGGGGGAGGGGTGGGGAGGGACAAGGTTTGCCAGAGTCCACCTTTCTCCTGAATCACCACCCCGCACTCACTGGCCCCACCCCAGGCTCTCACACATGACTCTACTTCACCTACTCCCAGTCTTCAATTTCTCCCTCTAACTGGAATGAACCCTCTCCTCTGCACTCTTCCCCTTGGATCTCCCCCAACCTCCTCACCCTGGTAAAGACAAGGGCAGAAGAAAATTGGATGCTCTCCTCGGGGAGCACCATCAGGCCCCCGTCAGGATCAGAGGAGAGCAGGAGGCTCCAGTTGACACTCAGGGTGCTGTTGGGGGTGTTGGTGGCCACCAACAGCACTGCTGGGGGACCCAGGCTGCTCCACACATAGTGCAGCGTGGAGTTGGTGCCCACTGCCCGAATATGAAGCAGGTTCTGGGAAAAGTCCGGCGCGTTAGAGATGACCTTCAGAGACACCTGGAACAAGGAGTAGAGGCTGGTCAGGAGAAGAGGGTCAGGGAGAGACACAGGACAAAGATGTCTGGGGATGAGAGGGGGCTTGTAAAATGATGGGGAAAGAGTGCAAGAGGAATGTTTGTGGGAGCTAAGAGAACCTTACTGTCAAGGGCAGACATGGGCTGGAGGAGAGGCGGGGAGAGCCCAAACTGCCCTAACCCTGGTGGAGAGATCAGGGCACACGGCTGAGAGGAAGGAAAAAATGCAACACCTGCTTGGACCTGGCTCACTCAGGGCTAAGTCAGGGTCCAGATTCTACCACATCCGTCCTACTCCATAGTCCTGTAGTGACCCACGGCTGCCCCGACTCCTCAATGCAAGCACCTTTCATCCCCACTCTTCCGTTGTCCTAGATTCCAACCACCCTTCAAGGCAGCATATGCTGAAACACCTATTGCTCTAGCCCCTCACCTGGCGGGTCTCCTCCCCCAGCAGGCCAAGTGGAGCTGCCGTCAGTAGACTCAGGAGGAGCACGGGGCTGGGGGCACAGAACCCCCAACCCCGGCTAGGCTTTTCATAGCCGCTCATGTGGTCCCGACTTCAGAGAGCGGAAGAGACGCTGAGGTCATGTGACTCACAGATTCAGCTGATCTCTTAAAAGGGCGGGGCTGTCACAACAGTCCTTAAAGAGCCCGCCTCCCTTCCGTATTTGACTTACTAGAATCAGAAAGGTTAAGAGTTTGTCATCCACACCTGAGCTGGCAAGTGAGCCATCTTAGACTAGATTTGCAGACACACTCCTAACCTCTCCTACCCAACTGGTTCCACTAAAGTTACCTACAAGGGGGCATAATATCTGGATTCAAACATCCAATGGAATCTACAGGAAGACTGTGGCAGGGAAGGCACAGATAATTTGAAACATTTCGGTGGGGGAATAGCACACCTCAGAGGGTTCTTTTTGTCAGTTATCAATAATTATTGAGCCCCTGGCTATGCAGGTTCTTGTCTTGGAAGACAGCTCACAATTTTACTGTGCAGAAAAGAAACCTCAGAAAACAAGACATGAAAGTGATACACAATTGTCATAGAACTGAATACATAACTCAGCGAATGCCTGGCTGAATGAACGCACTTCTGGTTTTTGTTTCTTAATCCTAGTCATTTTAGCTAAGAAAAAATGCACACGGTACAGTATTTATAAAGTACCAGAGGATATCAGCAACCTGGGTCCTTCCTTGAGACAACCATTATTACCAGTTTCTTATGTGTCCTTCCTAAAATATTCTATGTGTGCTCATGTTTATGTATTCCTTTTTCTGGCCACACCACATGACATGTGGGATCTCAGTTCCCCAACTAGGGATTGAATCCATGCCCTGCAGTGGAAGGTCTTAACCACTGGACTGCATATATACATACATATTTAATAATACTATATACATACATGTGGGTAATAAGATACCATGGAATCCACTGTCTAGAAATTTCTTCCACATATATTGAGGACTATTCTGCATCTCTCCAGTCTTTCATTGCAAGGGGGATATTCCACGGATATACTTAGCCAGAACCTTGATAGTATCCAACATTTTGCTACAGGCAAAAAACACTGAAAAGAATATCCCTGTATGAACAGCATTTCATATCCCTGTATGAACAGTATTAATCTGTAAGATTAATACTCAGGAGTAGAATTGCCTCAAGTTGCCTTCTATGAAGTTCAATTGATTACACCATGTTTGAGGGCCCATTTCCCCAACACTGTGACAAGTGCTTACCAAACAATTTGCATTTCCCGATGAATAAAATGAAACACTTCTCCATGTTTTATTAGTCATTTATTTTTACTTCCCTGGAACTATTTATACCTTTTGCCTATTTTTCTGAGTCCCTATCATTCATTCATTTATTGCCACACAGCACAAGATCTTAAGTTCCCTGACCCATGATGGAACCTGCACCTTTGGCAGTGAAAGCATGGAGTCCCAAGGAGTGCCAGGGAATTCCCCTGCTATGTAAGTGTATAGTTTAAGATTTACTTTTGACTGTGCTGGGCCTTTGTTGCTATGTGTGGGCTTCAGTAGCTGTGCTCAGGCTTGGCTGCCCCAAGGCACGTGGAATGTTCCCAGACCCTTTCAGTTGCCAGAAACTAATTTTGCTGTAAGAAACAAAGAAAGGATCCAGTTTCGTTTTTTTCCCTCTGATGGCTAGTCTAGGATAAACTCAAGTTTCCTTAAAAATTTTCATTTTTTTTCTGACCATGCTACCCAAAGCAACCTATAGATTTAATGTGATCCTTATCAAATTAGCCATGACATTTCTCACAGGAATTAGAACAAACCCTAAAATTTATATGGAACCATAAAAGACCCAGAACTGCCAAAGCAATCCTTAGGGAAAAGAACAAAGCAGGAGGCATAACCTTCCCAGACATCAGACAATACTACAAAGCTACAGTAATCAAAACAGCTTGATGCTGACACAAAGACAGACATATGAATCAATGGAACAAGAGTCCAGAAATAAACACATAACACCTATGGACAACTCATCTTTGACAAAGAAGGAAGAATATAGAATAAAGAAAAGTATCTTCAGCAAGTTGTGTTGGCAAAGCTGGACAGTCTCATGTAAATCAAAGAAGGTAGAACACACCTTATACCATACACAAAGTGAAAGTGAAAGTCAGTCGTGTCTGACTCTGCGAGCCCATGGACTATACAATCCATGGAATTCTCCAGGCCAGAATACTGGAGTGGGTAGCCTTTCCCTTCTCCAGGGGATCTTGCCAACCCAGGGATTGAACCCAGGTCTCCTGCATGGCAGGCAGACTCTTTACCAGCTGAGCCACAAAACGAACTCAAATGGCTTACAGAAAACATATGTATGTGAAAATCGCTTAGTCCTGTCTGACTTTCTGTGACCCCAAGGACTGTAGTCCCCAGGGCTCCTCCGTCCATGGAATTTTCCAGGCAAAAATACTGGAATGGGTTGCCATTGCCTTCTCCAGGGGATCTTCTTAACCCAGCGATTAAACCTGGGTCTCTTGCATTGCAGGCAGACTCTACCATCTGAGCCACTAGGGAGGTGACAGACAATTTTAAGACATCATAAAACTCCTAAA
This sequence comes from Capricornis sumatraensis, assembly GCF_032405125.1. Taxonomy (NCBI): domain Eukaryota; kingdom Metazoa; phylum Chordata; class Mammalia; order Artiodactyla; family Bovidae; genus Capricornis; species Capricornis sumatraensis. The sequence continues at coordinate 115,892,586 of NC_091070.1, read as the reverse complement.
AGAGAACATATGCAAAACATTCTCTGCCACAAATCATACTGATGATTTCTTAGGGTAGTCTCCCAAGACAACAGAAATAAAAGCAAAAATAAACAAATGGGACCTAATCAAACTTACAAGCTTCTATACAGCAAAGGAAACCAGAAACAAAACTAAAAGACAACCTATGTACTGGAAGGTATTTGCAAATGATGTGACCAACAAGGGATTAATTACCAAAATATACAAACAGGTCATACAACTCCACTGCAAGAAAAAAACAACCCAACTGAAACATGGGCAGAATACCTGAACAGGTATGTCTCCCAAGAAAACATACAAATGGCCAATAGGCAGATGAAAAGATGCTCATCACACTGTTAAAGAAATGCCAATCAAAACTAGATTAAATCAACTATACTCCAATAAAAATTATAAACTATGAGCTTATATATATATATACACACACACACACACCAGTCACCATGGCCATGTCACACCAAAAACGTCTACAAAGGACTCCCCTGGTGTGGTCCAGTGGTTAAGAATCTGTGCTTCCGCTGCAGAGGGCATGGACACGATCCCTGGCCAGAGAGGCAAGGACCTGCATGCTGTGTTGCACGTCCAAAAAAGAAAAATACAAATGACACAAACATACTCGTGAAACAGAAACAGACTCACAGACACACAGAACAGACTTATGGTTGTCAGGGATGGACAGAAGGATTGGCAGTCTGGGACTAGCAATATGCATACTACTATATGTAGAATGCATAAACAAAGTCCTTCTGTAGAGCACAGGGAACCACATCCACTATCCTGTGATAAAGCGGAATAGAACAGAACATGAAAAAGAATATACACCAATGTAAGTCACTCTGCTGTGCAACAGAATTAACACTGTAAATCACGTATACTTCAAATTTAAAAACCTTGAGAAAAAAATAGTTGCACCCTCTCAAGTGTCACCTGTAGACTTGACAAGTGAGGATATACACAAGTGTCTTGGCTGAGTACATGGTGTTTAACAGGATTCAAGGCTCTTCCCATCCCCCAAAACACTGCTTTATGAGGGGGCAGGTGCAGAATAGAATTTAGTTGAATCCAGGAATTTGCCAGAGAATCATGACAAAGTCAAGGTGGCAGCAAAAACTGTGCTCATGGAATCACTTTAGAGCCCAGGCAGGCAACATAGTTGCTTGGGTAGACTTTAATGACTTAAATTTAGGCTTTGAAAAGCACAAAGGGGCTCTGAAAGCTCTGATGAAGGACAGAGATTGATCTAACATTCCAGGAGGAATTTCCATAGGTTAGATACTATGTACAATTAATTATCCATGTATTTAACCATTAGACATAAAACCAGAATGGATCTAGAAAAGTGTAAAGAACAAATGGGAGGCAATTCCTCCCTCCGTTATTTTTAGGTCTTTTAAGCACTATCTCAAGATCTTTGAGAATTAACTCATTCTTTCTTTAATGTCTGAAAACTCTTGAGGGAATTAACACTTCATGCAGAGGCAGGGATTTCAGCAAAAGGTAGGTAGGCTTATTTCAGAGCCTCTCATAGAAAAGGAAAAGCTGAAAATTTTAGACCAGGTTAAACAGCAAGTTAAATACCAGGTGTGATGAGAGCAGATCTCCACAGGCCCTTTTCCATAGCACACCTCTGTTCAGTCATCATTGCTAGTTGTAAATGCAACTTTAGAGCCAGACCATCTACCCAGGAATTCTAGGCCTGCCACTTATCATTTTTGTGACCCTTGGACAAATTACTTTATGCTTTGGATTCCTAATAAAACAGGGTTATTACCCATCTTACAGGGTCCTTTTAATGACTGGCTAATATATGCAAAGTGACCAAAACATACCCATTCTACAACAAGCACTATGTGCTAGCCATTATCATGCCACCTGGTATTAAACTTAGTAATACCAACTCTTGTGGTCACGGAGGAGATACAATCGGGTGGCATGAGTCATGAGGACAGAAGGAATGGGACAGCGCAGAGGAAGGTCTCCAAAGAAATCAAAGGCTAGCCCCACCTAGCCTCCAAAGTCTCAGGGTCACAAGACTTTTTTTTTGTCTGGATAAAAATGAAGCACAAAATGGGACATCTTTTGTTACTGTTAGCAGGGCAAGTAGAGAGCCTACTGCGACACAAACACACCAGGAAAATCAGCCAGCAAGCCAGAAGAGACTGGAATCAGGAAGAACCCTGGGAGACAGCAAAGAAAGAATTCTAGGTAGGACAGCAAAGATTCTGGAAAGCTACAGGATACAGTACAAAAAACACATGCTCTGTGTCCTTCAGGATGAACGCCAGAGCCCTGGCACCTACTGCGTGTTGCTCTACATACAACCACACACAAGGAATACCCATAGTTTGGACAGGTTCTTCCTCTTCTTCGGGTGGTGAATGCAAAGTTGTGCTGCTTTAAGCCTTACAGTATCAAGCTTTGAATTCAAGAGCCATCCCAACTAGCATCTACTGAGAAGTGTGAAGAATACCCTCTCAAGAAGACTAAGTTACCTAATGACCTCAATCCCCATCTTTCTTTCTCCCCAGTAAAGTTTTTTGCCTTCTCCTTCCTTGCCAGGAGGCAGAGATATGACCCAAGGTTGAAAAACACATAACAACCATCTCAAATGACTTCGATTTAATCATCGGAAGCAAACTAAATGGAAAGCTTACAATAGAGAAGAATTACATGTCAGTGCCTTTTGCAAACTGAGCTGGGTCAGAAAGAGACTGGGGCTGCCCCTCAACCTGATCCCTTCCAAACAAAGATATCCACAGTGTCCCTGGCAGTCTGGCTCAGGGAAGGGGGAGACTCTGCTGGCTCTGTGCGTTGAGGTTGCCTTGTCCACTGCTCACTCCTGGCCAGCATCAGGAGCTCCGCCCTGCCGGCTCTGGTCGTCACCCTTCTTTTTGTGGCCTGAGACGATGTCATCAATCCGCAGCAGCAGAACTGCCGTCTAGAAGAAAAACCACAGCCCCAAAGAGGTCAGCAGACAGGAAGGACGCTTGTTTTCTTTTAGACATTATCACCTAGCTCCTCCTACATAATTATCATTTTATCTGAAATCTACCCTTCAATAGTCTTGAATGTAAATGGAGTTCTCCCTAAGCAAGAGATGCTACTTGTGCTAGTTAACTGTTTTTTTCCCTGTTGGCTGTGCCACACAGCTTGTTGGATCTTATTTCCCTGAGCAGTGGCTGGACTTGGGCTCTGGGCAGTGAGAGAGCAGAGCTCTAACCCCTGGTCTGCCAGGAAATTCCTTACCTTGCTCTTTAAGACTTTTTTTTTCATGTGGATCATTTTTTAAAAAGTCTTTTCTGAATTTGTTACAGTATTATTTCTGTTCTATATTTTGGTGTTCTGGCCCCAAGGCACGTGGGATCTTCGCTCCCGAGCTAGATACTAAACCTGCACCCCATGAAGTGGAGAGTAAAGTCTTAATCATTGGCCCACCAGGAAAGTTCCCACTACCTTGCTTTTTAAATGAGCTAAAAATAAGCAGGGGGATGGAACTCCCTGGGAGATCTTTTGAAGAATACTGAAATAGCACAGCACATGATTTTGACTGCCTTACCTCTACTGCTGTCTTATACGTTTGCAGCTTTACAGCCAATGGTTCCCAGATGCCCAGTTCTTTCATGTCCACCAAAGTGCCTGTCTCACCATTTACACCCCAAGTTTCACAATTCTCCTGGGTATGCTTGGCCTGTAGTTGGAACAAGCATAAACAGTTAAAGGGGAAAATATTAGGAACAAGTAAGCTGACAGAGACCATTAGACAAAAACCAAATAATACACTGATTGATAAGGTAGGAAAGAAAATCCCAATGACGGCAAATAAGGCAAAAATTAAGATAGAGATTTTTAAGGGAAGAAGCTACCAGGAGAGCCTGGGAGGACAGACATGAACCATCCTCTTAGTCCAAACACAGCTTTTCCTACCTAAGAGAACAGCATGGAAAGGAACTCACCCTAAGGGAGGTAAGTAGACGGATGGTGCTGGCTCCACAGTTCTGGATAAGGGTGCGAGGGATGACCTCTAGGGCTTGAGCAACAGCCCGATATGGCCACTGTTCCACACCAGTCATGGCTTTGGATTTTTCTGTCAAGGCATGAGCCACAGCCATCTCAGAAGCCCCACCCCCTGGCACCAGCTGAGGGTCCAGAAGAACATTGCGGCACACTTGCATGGCATCCTGGAGGTTGCGTTCTACTTCCTTGGGAAAGCAAAGAAACAGTATAAAGCCAAAGCTTGATGACTCAGGAACAAACTGGAAGCACCAAAGGACTTCCTGACTGCCAAGTTTGGTACACCACCAAAGAGGGCAAGACTAAGAAAGGTCCTTCAAACCTTTTGGGAAGGGCAGAGCCTATAACTCTGGAAAAACACATTAACTACAATTCCAAGAAGGCCACAGGGAGGAGGTGTCACTCTGGGATATTAGGCTTTTGTCCGCTGTTTTTGACAGACCTATACCCTACTCTGTCCTGTCTAGCTGTATACTCTAGGAGGCTGCACAGTGTAGTGGAAACTCTACTCTAAACTCTATTAGCTTATGTGCCTTCCATAAGTTATTTAACCTCATTAAGAAAAAAAAGGTAGTATTTATTAATTTCAACTTAAATAAGAAAACAATGGTTGCTAGGGGATGGGGAAACAATGAGTTTAACGGGTGTAGCACGTCACTTTTTCAAAATAAAAGTACTAAAGATCTGTTGCATAAGAATGAATACACTTGACACTGCTGAACTAATACACTTAAAAATGGTTAAGACAATAAATGTTACATTAAAAAAATTTTAACCACAATTTAAAATAAACACATTTGCAAAGAAAATTAAAAAATAAATAAATAAATAAATAAATAAACTAAACACATTTGCAGCTTCAGATGACAACTGAGTAACTATAAAAGGCCAACAGGAAAATTTTAGGGCCTCTGGGAAACTCAAGAAATGGAATGACCGACTTCAATTCAGTCACACTTCTAAGGCTGACTCACCGAAAGAATCTCTTTGCTGGCCCCCCGGAGAAGAATTGTGCAGGCCTTGGGGTCTTTGCATTCAGTGATGAATGTAAAGTACTCATCTCCAATTTTCTTGATTTCCAACAGGCCTGCCCCTGTTCCAACATCTTCTTCTCTCAATTCCTCTGGCCGGCTGACTATCCGGGCCCCACAGGCTCTAATGATTAGATGGGGAGGAGGGGGGACAGGGAGAAGACCAGATGATGTCAGATACTTTTACTCATCTTCCTGGTCCCTAGAGTCTGTGGTGGGGGATAAAGGAAGGGCAAAAGTGGATTGCTAGTAACATTTCTACCAAACTTGAGAGGTCTTGGCTGCCTGGTGAAACAGATTTCCAAATACAGAGGTAAAGTTTCCTTAAATATAGTTTTGTAAGTGTACATACCTAAGATAACTACTATAATCAGATACTGTTTAATTCAAAGTATATTCGGTAGACCCTAAAATTTGGACAAATGAGTTCTTATGCACATGTGACATAAATTAATGGTCATTTCTACATTGAACTTGTCCTATATTGCCTAGTTAGATCTCAAGGCCAATAACAGGACTATACTAAAAACAAAGGTCAATCGAGAAGGAAGGTAAATATATGTCTGACCCCATTTTAATGAATGTAGGGCTGATTTTTTATCGGTCATCCTTTCCCCCCACTCATGGGCATGCAGAGTCAACTATATACACGCATGCATGCCCTGAGCCATTTCAGAGCAAGGGTTTTAAGTATAAAATCGCATTTGGATCTATGGCGTATTATGTGATGTTAGGATAGACTTAACATTAAAAGCTCAACATTTAGAAAACGAAGATCATAGCATCCGGTCCCATCACTTCATGGCAAATAGATGGGGAAACAGTGGAAACAGTGTCAGACTTTATTTTGGGGGGCTCCAAAATCACTGCAAATGGTGAATGCAGCCATGAAATTAAAAGACGCTTACTCCTTGGAAGAAAAGTTATGACCAACCTAGATAGCATATTCAAAAGCAGAGACGTTACTTTGGCGACTAAGGTCCGTCTAGTCAAGGCTATGGTTTTTCCAGTGGTCATGTATGGATGTGAGAGTTGGACTGTGAAGAAGGCTGAACACCGAAGAATTGATGCTTTTGAACTGTGGTGTTGGAGAAGACTCCTGAGAGTCCCTTGGACTGCAAGGAGATCCAACCAGTCCATTCTGAAGGAGATCAGCCCTGGGATTTCTTTGGAAGGAATGATGCTAAAGCTGAAACTCTAGTACTTTGGCCACCTCATGTGAAGAGTTGTCTCACTGGAAAAGACTCTGACGCTGGGAGGGATTGGGGGCAGGAGGAGAAGGGGACGAGAGAGGGTGAGATGGCTGGATGACATCACTGACTCGTGGACATGAGTTTGAGGAGACTCCGGGAGTTGGTGATGGACAGGGAGGCCTGGTGTGCTGCGATTCATGGGGTCGCAAAGAGCTGGACACGACTGAGCGACTGAACTGAACTGAACATTAAAAAAATAAAAAAGATGGACCTAAGCCTAGATATCCATGCTGAAGTAGTGAATGCAATCTAAGGCTGCATTAACAGTAACTGAGAATCCAATCACGTTAATTATTGGTTCTATCATATTCTGAGCTAGTTAAAACAGACGACTCTGAAATGGACCCCTATACCAAGGTGGTGATCACAGATGTCTAAGCATAAGCTGCTCACTCCTGGTTAGGAGCGATAGAGTCTCATGCAGCAGATAATTGTTACTCTAGGGGACCTCTGAACAGGGCAGATGGCTAATCCCAGGTTATTTCCACCTGTAAATGATTTGGCTGATTGTATCCTGTTAAGCTTTATCAGATAATGATGACTACATTATGAAGCTACAAAATAAAAACACATGGGAAGGAGCACAATTTTATTTTTACCTGACCTACTCACCTAGCAATGCGATTATTATCTGTCTTCCGGACTCTGCGGATGGCTGTGATATTTGCTCGCATGAGGTAGTGCTGAGCTAAATCTGTGGAAATAGAGATGTCAAGTTGGAAGCCAGAAACTCCAGGTTCTGAACTGCTCTTATCTTCCACGTACCCTAACCATCACCGTAAATTATGTTCAGTACATGACAACATGGGATGAAAAAAGCTACCCACCCTCTTCTACCACAACAGCAGGCTGGAAAAATGAATGGAGTCCTACCGGAGATGCCCTTCTCTGTGATGACCACATCAGGCTTCAGCTGGATGATGTCCTCACAGAGCTGCTGAATGTACTCTTCTTCCATTTGGAGGATTCGGGTGAAGTCTTCCTCTCGTGTGATTTCAATGTCAGTCTGTGTGGTGAAGAAAAGTCACCACGAATTAAAAATTCTGAACTGGTGAAGCTCTTTAGCTACTACCACACTCCCTCTGGTATAGAAGGAAATGGCAACATACTCCAGTCTTGCCTGGAGAATCCCATGAACAGAGGAGCCCAACAGGCTACAGTCCAGGGGATTGCAAAGAGCTGGACACGACCGAGCAAGTGACACACACCCGCCCGCCCCCCCCCCCCCCGCCACCCGTCTGCCCTCTCACGTATCCCAGAAAGCAAGAGCTGGAATAAACCATGATCCAACACCTCTGTATACCAGTTTAGCTCCAACAATCATCTACATCTAGTTTAACTCCATTTAGTTATTTACTGGAAGGACAGTCACAGTGCATTAGTGGAGAGTTTGGCTAAGTCTATAGCCACTTAGTTCAACGTTTCCTTTGACTTGTCAGCATGCAGGGTAACTCAGGGTCTTAATTCTCCCAACTAATAATGATTCTTGTTCCCAATCACTGTTTAATAAGCTTCAATTACTTTGTTTTATTCAAGTGTGATGGAGCCTTGTGAGTTTCCTGTCCTTTGGAAATTTTTTAGCACTTCAAAGCTCAATTAACTCCTACTCCAAGTTCTACTAATGCATTAGAAAAGGTTGCGTGATGCTCTGGAACTGAAGCCAGAGCTGGGTTCAAACCCTGATTTGGCCAATACAAGGTATGTTCCTGAAGCAATTAACCTAACTTTTCTGAACTATAGATCCCTCATCTGTAAAATGAAAGTCAGTGTCACTTGCTCTTAAGGGTTGCCGTAAGAATCAGAGACTACATGTGAAGGTCACACAGTAGGCATGTACTAAGTACTTCTTATCTCCTTGGTATAGTAACAGAGTCTTACATCAACTTTACAGAATAGGGCCAGTGCCCTTACCTGGCTCTCTCCTTTCTTGTATTCCAGAGAAGAATCCAGCAGCACAATGCGAGGGTTCTTGATATAGCGTCGCATTCGTGGATGGGTCACGTCCTTGTTGATCATGACTCCACGTAAAACACACGAGTCTTCAATGATGCCCCCAGGTATCTGAGCAAAAGAATTACTTTAATCCACAACCAGGAGACACTTCTCAACTTCCTTTTCAGACATTCATCTTTCCCAAATAACCACCATTTCAGACTTCTAAATTTTCCACAAACCTCAAAAACAACTAGCTGCAAATCACCTTTCTCTCTCTCTGGGAAGCACATCAATCTTAGACCATGACACACAATTTGAAGGTTGGCTGAAACAAGTTCAGTGCCACTACCTCTTCAAAGAGATTTCCACGAATTTTAGGTATAGGGCTCCCTCTACTGGTCAGAAGTTATTAATGCTACTTTTAAATCTTGGAGAAAGCTTTATTAGTGCTATGGTGTGGGGCCCTTATTTCCTGACCTAGTGTCTGATATGCACACAAATACAGACCAAAAAAAAAAGAGCCTTTCCCTTGCCCCTGTAAACCGTGGGTAGAGAGAGCAGTGAAGCTAACAGAATTATTTCAGATACCTCTTTAGCACCCTCTTTTTCAAGATTTTTGTTTTCCAGATAGTAAATACTCTTCTTCCTGGTTCTAATAATAAAGGTGTGATGCTAGGAAATAATCTGATTCCAAAGTACACACTTGGAGAGTTTACCTTTTCTACTCTTGCGTATTTCTTGATGTCAATCTCTTTCCGGCCATTCTCCTCAAACTGTACAGTTTTGACAGCATCCAGGGCAATGTTGCAAGCCAAAGAAGACCACCGACTGATTACTTTGGTAGTGATGGAGCTGTTGATGATGTTCAGCATCGTATCTCGGTTACTGGTGTCGACAGGGATACTGGAGAAAAGAAAAACGGGTAATATGGTTAGGGGGATCTTGGATATTTAAGAAATCCCTCATCTACATCTTGATGGCTATAACAGAGGGCCACCAGGCAGAAGGCGAAATTTGTTCCTTCATAGGAAACTAAAGTGTTATCAAGAAGTAACCTTGTCCATCTTCTGCTTTTTAGAAAGCTTACAATTAACCCATCCCTGGAAGGTGTCTCAAATCCCTGAAAAATCTGCTCCCTTCTCTGATAACTCTCCACATTTACTTGAGTTTACAGTACAATATTCTCTTTACTTTCTACTCCAACCAGATACACTCTATTGTAACTTTAACAACTTGAGTCAAGACACACTTCATCTTTGAAACTTCATCCCTTAACTAAAAAATCCTGAAAGTTATAGACCTTGGATACCATCTTGTCCAAATTTTCACATACTGCAGAAATCTCTTTTATTAACAGTGTAAGACACATAATAAGCAATCATTAAATAGTTGTTGAATCACGTATTTTAGAGAAAAAAGCAATAGCTCCAAAAGTTATTGCTTGATAAAAAGAAAAATGTTAATGATTCAGCTCCGAATATTCAATAAATCCTTTGTATCTCTACGTTCTTACAAAGCTTACTTCATAAAATTACCTTCAATCAAACACCTCATTCTCTAAGACTTTTAGTTATCAAGCACTTTGGCTCTTAATAGCAGGCAGTACAATACAAAGCTCTCCACACTGCTGGGTACTTGCGTATCCAACAACCCAAGATATGAGTAGATTACAGGTTTTATTTTTTAAACAACTGTTTTAATAAAAAAAGTTTTGCATTTTTTATCATCTTCTCATTTAACTGACATTCCCTTAAGTAGAAGTCACACATTTTTATATTCTTTTTATTATACCTTATAGCACTCAGCAAACACAGGCCAACAGCAAGTTCTGTGATAACTAGACTGGATTCAAGCAGCATTTTCAGTACCATCCTTTTCATTTTAATGAATACAGCTGACTATTATCCTACACAACACTTTGTATTACAAAGAGTACTGACTGGAACAGTTATAATCATACATGATGGTAGGATATTTCAATATCAAGTCCTCAATAATCAGTTATCTAACTCCTTGTTTCTCCTACTACAATCGAAAACTTTGGAGTGAAGCTCTACTTCACTTACTATACATTCCCCAAGGCAGAGTCTAACATGGAAACCAGCAGACTGCATGTAACCAAAACATGTTTTAAAGAACTGCACCTAGCTCCTTTGGATCCTTGGCTGTTTTCTAAAACCTTTTACTCCCCTTATCCTTCCCTTCATTTTGCTCCCCTCTTTCTCCCTGCAAAATAATACAAACTACTGGTGATGTGCCCGGCCTTCCTTTACCACCTAAGGGCAGATCAGTCTTTCAGGCCTTCCTTGGTTGACACCACCCGCTTCTGGTCCCCACCTCCAATACCTTATTTTCTTAAGAGTGCTGATCATATCATCCAATGCCTTGCGGTAAGCACTGATCACCACTGTTGGGTGCATCTGCTGCTCCAGGAAGTGCTCAGCCACAGACAGCATCTCCCCAGCTGAGAAAAGACATATATACCATAACATCTTAAAAAGTATCTGGATATCAAAGCTTCTAAAATACCTGCTCTTCTTTTCTAAAGCAAGTCTGCCCCAAAGGTATGCCAACACTATTTCAAATTTTGTACTCTACACAAGCCAACTCTGAAATAAAGTATTATCAGATACATTTTAAATGACCAAAGATTGATCCTACGGTTTACTTAATTCTGTGATCTAACCACATATGTTATCAGTTTCTTAAACAGTAAATATTTTCCAAAAGACTCTAAAAAGAAAGAAAAATACATAAAGGAAAATTGATTTGCTTATTATTATCTCAATACCTAAGATGTAGTCAAACTGCAGGTACTGAAAATAACCACCACCACCCACCCTCCCCGCCACAAAACTTTATACCCAGAGAATACCCATAAAAACTTACCCTTTGGAAGAGGAATTATTGGTAAAATGACCCTTTCTTTTAAAAACTGTCCTTATTTTTTACTTCTAATTAAGACACACACAAACACAGAGAAATACAAATACACACTGACATACAAAAGTTTGCTTCTAAAACACGATTACTTTGGGCAAAAAAGGGCCTTTTACAAAATGCTTATATTATCAGGTCCACTGACACTAATTCTTAAAATGTACACAAATGTGTCAAAGTTCACATATCTACTCTCTGGCATGTGCTCAGATGTTTGATTTTGATACTTCAGAATTCATAAGTGACTATTAAGTATATTAAAAGATAACCAAATATTTTAAAAGATGCTCTAGTAACTTAGAAAAGACTATGCGCTGTTAAACAGCAGCCAGAACAGTATCATAGAAGTTATCTTCAGAAATGGCAATATTTTGGTGTTTTTTAAATAGCTATATCTAAAATACCTAGACCTATGGATATTTAACCTATTTAGTAACTTCAGGAGATTCAACTAAGATTGCTGTTGTTGGTATTCAACTTTTTCAACATCATGGACTATGGTCCATCAGGTTTCAGCGTCAATGGGATTTCCCATGCAAGAATACTAGAGTGGGTTGCCATGTTCTTCTCCAGGGGATCTTCCCAACCCAGGGATCCAAGCCTCCTGCATTGGCAGGCGGATTCTCTAATACTGAGCCAGTAAGATTACCATCAGAGAATTCTCATGTTGCTACAGATATTTTCAAAATGAATGCTATTATAAAAATTTCACAATCAACTTAAAATTTATAAAACTAAGGCAACACGCAAGTTTTCAAAAGGATGTTTTATGATCCCACAGAACACAGAAAAATTAGCCATTAAAACATGTATAGCTAAGACTCAGTCTTAAGATTCTATATTTATCTGTTTTACTAGTCACTAAAATCTGTAATCTCAAAATCTGTATTTACTGCACTTAAATGGTCATTCACAGACATGCAGAGATGAAAAATTTACATCGCCCAATGCATACAATTCCCAGGCAAGACTGAACGCGCTGCCTTGTTTCAGCTCTCATCTTGTAAACAAGTGTCCTTTATGTGGCATATTTAGTGGCAAGTTTTCCTCAAATCTGTGCATTTTCTTGGTGATTTCACTGTTGAAAGCACTTAAGCGCTAGTTAGTTTTCCCATGTACAAGAAGGCTCTCACATGCCTTGTAAAGACAATGAACTTATTATTAGATAAGCTTAGCTCAGGTGTGAGTTACAGTGATATTGGGCACGAGTTCAATGCTAGTGAGTCAACAACGTACATTAAATAAGGTATCTTTAAAACAAACCATGTTTACTTAAAAACAACATCCAGAGCTTCCCTGGTGGCTCAGAGGGTAAAGCATCTGCCTGCAATGTGGGAGACCTGGGTTCAATCCCTGGGTGGGGAAGATCCCCTGGAGAAGGAAATGGCAACCCACTCCAGTATTCTTGCCTGGAAACCCCATGGACGGAGAAGCCTGGTGAGCTACAGTCCATGGAGTCGCGAAGAGTTGGACACGACTGAGCAACTTCACTTTAAACAAAACATAAAACACGTATTTATGCTTGATAAAACATGTGACCAGAGGCTCAAAGGCATCTAACCCCGTACTACCTCCTGGAGTGATGGTTTAGTACTCACTAATTCAGTGTTTGTGGTGACTTTATAGAAAATAATTTACCGTAATGAGAATAGACTATAATTTACTCTAACACATTTGAAAAACTTATTCTTTACCATGATGAACATTTTATGCTCAGTTGGGAGAGAATACATAGAAAATTAGCAACAAGTTCTTTAAATAGTTATAATTAATGGATTAGTAAAAATGTTCTTAAAATATTACTCAGGGGACTTCCCTGGTAGTACAGTGGTTAAGACTGTACTTTCACTGCAGGGAGTGCTGGTTTGATCCCTGGTCAGGGAACTAAGATCCCACATACTGAGCAGTGTGGCAAAAATATAAAAAAGACTGATATTATCTCTGGCAAAAATCTAATGTTTCAATCTAATTTTCCTTATCAACCTTCCATTCTCTTCTTACCAAGAATAATTACCGATGTGGTCCCATCTCCAACCTCTTCATCCTGTGTCCGGCTAATTTCAATCATGGACTTGGCCGCTGGATGCTGCACTTGAATCTGAAAAGAAAAGTACAGGGCTACCCGGGTGGTCCAGTGGTTAAGAATCCGCCCACCCACACAGGGCACATGGGTTTGATCCCTGGTCCGTGAAGATCCCACATGCTGCAGGGCAACTAAGCCCGTGTGCCACAACCACTGAGCCCGCGTACCCTAGAGCTTGTAGTTGGGAACAAGAGAAGCCACGGCAATGACAAGCCCTCATGCTGCAATGAAGAGTAGCTCCTGCTCACCGCAACTAGAGAAAGCCCATGCGTAGCAATGAAGACCCAGCACAGCCATAAATAATTAGAAAAAGGAAAATATAGACTTCATTGAATCAACACTACTCAAAGACCTCTTAACCCATTCTGCTTGGTCCTAACTCTTAAAGATTCTTGCTTCCACACTTACTCCCTTTTACTGTTTGATCACAGATTTAAAGATTAAAACTGGCCCCCAAGATATCTAAGTAAACCGCTTTTTCAAGTAGTTTTTTGCAGTAGGACAGGGGGAAGGAGGAGGAATGCATTAAGACAACTTAAAGTTTCTTGAGAACAGAACAGTATCTTTTAGCTAATTTATTGGGAGCACCGTTGTGGTGGTTGAATTGTGGCCTCTGAAAGAACATGCTGATGCCTCACCCCCTGGAAACTGTGAATGGAACCATATTTGGAAATACAGTCTTTGAAGATGAAATCAAGTTAAGATGAGGTTACAGGACAAATCAGGGTAGGCTCTAAATCCAACCACTGGGATGGTGGAGACACACAGGAGCATGCCATGTGACAGAAGGAGAGTTTATAAGCCAAGGAATGTGGTCAAGATTCTGAAGCTAGCAGAGGAAGGGTTCTTCCCTAGAGCCTTCAGGGGGAGTGTCTCACTTCTGACACATTGAGTCTGGACCCCCAGCCTCCAGTTCATGAGAAAAAATTTCTGCTGTTTCAAGTCACACAGTCTGTGGTAACTTGTAAGCAGCCCAAAGAAACTAACCATTATTTACATTATCTCTCTATGTGTCTTTTGTGAAACGTTAGAAAACAAAATGAAAAGTCGTACCTCTCGAAGAATGGCATTGCCATCATTGGTCATCACAATACCTCCCATGGGGTCCAAAAGCATCTAGGACCAAAGCAAAAGTTATATTTAAGTGCCCCAGAAAACAGAAAGGAAAAATGTGTAGCTGAAGTTTCAGCATGAGGTAAGCCTACCTTCATCATAGACTTCGGTCCCAAACATGTTCGGATGATATCTGCGATAGTCTATTGGAAAGAAAATACAAAACGTGTTAAGCACAAACCAGAGGCTGGTGATTGTGCGTTTCAGGGGAAGGGGCATGGGCAACCCACAGAGCCAGTGTTTTAACAAGGACACTTCTGAAGTAGTAGGGCTGGCAACTAACTTTCAATATAGGGTGTCATATGGCTAGATTCTGTTCTTTGTCTTTCCCCCTTTAGGAATGTTTTCTGGATGTGCAAAGGAATAACTTTTCACAAGGAAAAAAAGGGACACAGCTTTCACAGCTTCAGTTTCCCAGCAGCTCACAGGTAACTGAGAGTCCACATATCTGTACTTCCTTCCATGATAGTGGCTTCCACCCCATGCTAAATTATATCCAGGGCTGTTTTACTCTTTCATTCAAAAGGTATTTACTGAATATACCTATCCAGGATCTACAGTGAGTACTAGGAATACAAAAGGGAATTAATATAGTTCTTGTATCCAAGTAACTCAGTCTAGTATGGGAGACAGACACAAACACGCAATATAATATGCACAATATGAGAAGGCCATTAGACACATCTCAGAGAGGGAAGGCTTCTTCCTCCTTACCACCAAAAGGGAAATGTCTTGAAGGAAAGGAAATCAAATTTTCTTCCATTAGATCACAAACAAACACACAAACACAAATACAGGCAAACTATTATAAACAACGCATGCTACCTTGGCAGCATTGATGTTTCCAGATTGAACTTTTCTTCCAGATTCACGCTTTGTGTTCTGGCCTAAAATAGATAAAAACAAAAGGCATGGGAGGGAGATTCAAAAGGGAGGAGATATATGTATACCTATGGTTGATTCATATTGAGGTTCAACAGAAAACAACAAAATTCTGTAAAGCAATTATCCTTAAAAAAAAAAAAAGGCGACAGACCAGTATTGCTCCACTGTATATAAGCTACTCCCTAATCTTTGAAAATAAACACACACCCAGGTTTCATGGATGTATACACTGATTAAAGCTTATCGACTTGTACTCTTTAAATCAATTATACCTCAACAAACTATTAAAAAATAAGCACACGTACTTATGGCTACTTACTTATTTACTTCAATTCCTGGTATAATAAACAATCCACAAAGCTTCAACTGCGGAATCTTGGTCATCACTTTCCCTCTAACCAAACAATCGTGTATTTACACTCATGTATCGGATTCTCAAAGGGCTGGTGTCCCTAAAAAAGCATGAATCTCTCCTTTATATAACAAGGGAGAGTTTGGGAGTTTACATTCTCATACTAGGATATGGTGAACCATACCCACAGTCCCAGCATAAATGATTGACAGTGACCCCCAGTGTGCTGTGGAATGAGAACACACACTCAAAAGTATAGGGGTTTGCAAGATATGGTCACTTCATGCTTGGATATAATCAGAATGCCTCAGGTACCCACTTACCATCAGTAACAGTGTACTATATACTTTAACAGGGAGCAGAATCGGTTACAGCCGCTAATGCCAAGGATTAACATGGACTTCAGAAAGGTTGCACAATGCACCACTAACTCACCCTAGGGCCCCTTCAATGAGAGAAAAGCCAATGGCCCTAACTGAACCAATGTATTGTTTTTCTCACTCCTTTCTCCAAATTATATTTTCCCTACAATTTGTTGTAAAATTTTCGATCTGGTCCCATCAAATCTAAACACAGCTCTCTGGATTTAGATCCCTATTTCAAGCAGTGTTAACTAAAATCCTGCATGGATCTTTCTGATGCATTCATCAGAAAAAATAGGTTGTTTTTTTTTTTCCTGGGTTAATCGAATGCTTGTCTTAAAATAGTTATTTTCCAGGTGTAGAGAAAATAGATAAAATCTCGGAATAGCATTCTTTACACAGAGGATGAGATGGTGAGAAAGGCAAAATGGCTAGTCAAGCATGTCAAATGATCATGCAGGATGAGGTACAGAAGTTACACAGGATAGAAACATACCAGGGGACGACAAGTGAAATGGGACTTGAAATCTGGGATGTTCCCGAAGGTAAAAAGAACCAATTAAAAAATCGGGAAAACTCAGTTCTTAAGTGGGAAAGATTACAACGGAGGAGACATTTGCAGGGATAATTACATCTAATATAATATGATCAGTGAGAGAAGCAGGGTTACATCAGGAACAGGGGTTGACAAAAGGAAATTCAAAACAGTTATCAAAAAAAAAAAAAAGTGGCCAAGGAAACTCGCTGTTTGCCAGACCCTCTTTCAAACAACTGTACCTACTTATCTCATTTAAGCCTCACAATTCTACGAGGAAATACTGTTAAACCTAATAATAAAGATAGAACTATTTCGATCTTTATTTGGCCGGAGCCACACCACTATTAAAGGATAGACCAAGGTTATAAAGCTAGGTCAAATTAAAAAACATTTATTCATTCAGCTACACAGAAAACCGCTCAAGGAAAAACGTGCAGGGGCAAGGGTTGGGAGTGAAGAACGGAACGCAGAGTGGGAAGCATCTCTCCGAGGTCACTTGCCTGGAAAGACAAACCCTCGCGTTCGGCGAGGGTAAGGTCAATTTGCGTCTGCGAAGACAGGGGAATGGGTTAAGAAAAGGGGGAGACGGGAGAAGGGGCTTTCAAAATGAACGACTGGAAGGCTCCGTGGCCGAACCAGGGTGCGACTGGGCTGGGACAAGGCTGTAAAGTGCGGAAAGGGGGGCTGCGGCGAGGGGAGTCCCTTCCCATCCTTCCCCACAACTCACTAAGCACGAGCACCGGACGATGACCCATCATGGCGGCGCGATGGAGAGCCGGGTACCCAGAGCTGGGGGAACCGGCAGAACCTTCTGGAGAGAGAGAACCAGAGAGAAGCCCAGAAAACGCTGCCTCCTCTGGGCTCACACCTAAACACGCTACTCTCTGAGTCACCACCAATCACTGCATGCATCTCACTGACCGGCACGAAAACACACCAATTGACATTCTTAGCCCCACCCCCTGCGTAAGAACGCAGGGCAAGTTAGATAGAGAAAGCACGATGATAGAAATGCGAGGGCACAAGCGCTTGCGCAATAGGGTGGCCGCTCCCGGCCGCGTGCGGCGCGAACCTCAGCGCAAGCGCCGAGGCTCCGGCAGTTGGCCGGCACGCCACTGCGCATGTGTATCAACTACAAGGGTGGGTGCTGGGGTTGAGGCTTTCGATTAACACCGCAGGTGAGGTCATTAAACTCTGGCGTCTAGGCTTCTCTCGGGCCGCGAAGGTCAGGAAAGGCGTGTCAGTTCCATGCTTTCGTTCCAGCCTTAGCAACGGGGAGGCATAGAGGGGCGGGACTTAAACCGGCTGTCGAGAGAAGACCTGGCCGGTTTGATGCCGGGTGAAATGGGAGTTGTAGTCCAATCCGACTGGGCTGAGCGGTGGCTGTCCTTCCCGGCGCGCTGGGAATTGTGGTTTATTATCTCTGACTCGTTGCTCTGCGTGGACTTTCCCTTTCTTAGGCAGATGCTTTATTCTGAGGCTGTCAGCGGTACCAGGAGGTGATGGCTTAAGTTTTTCCCCGAGTTGTCCTATCCAAAACAAGTGTTCCCTGTAGCGCTCTCAAGATTTTCTTTCTCCACGCCCATTCCCTCCCTTGCCCTCCTCCATCGCCTCAACCACAGGTTCATTGGAGATGCTGGAGAGCAAGAGTTTTAAAATAACTCTACAGAATAGGAAAAGGACTGCTACTACAGAAATTAAAACGAGAGAACACAGAATATTTGCCCGTTCATAGGAAACTCTTAAGGTTTAGGCGTGGTTAAAGTACTCTTTTGTCCAGAAAAAAAGGAAATAGCTGTTTTCCAAACTAAAGGAAGGGCCATGAGACCAAAAACAATTCAAGAACAGTTACTTCTATTTAGCCATAAACTAAGACAGTACATCCTTTCACACTTTTTCCTCTCCAAATTGGAACAGCCTGAGTTCTACTGGGGAGAACTTAAGAAATTGTTAATAGTAAAACAGTAAGATGGGTTGTCAGTCATGAGCTACTATGATTTTTTTTTTTTTCCCCAGTCACCACACCTGTGGATGTTCAGATGGAGCAGCTTCCTAGTCATCCTACTAACAAAAGAGGTGTGTGTCAGATGCCCTGCTTCCTCTCCCTTAAAACCAGACCTTCTTAATTGCCCAGCTTTTGGGAAAATGAAGCTAGTTGTATGTATGGTTTTTTCCTATTACTTAGTCGGAAAGTATTTGTATTTGTTATGCATTTCCCACTAAATGGAACGTTCTTGTATTCCTAGTGCCTAGAACTGGAGTTATTAAATAGTAGATACTCAGTAATTATAAGTTGAAAAGTATATTATTATTCCTTTGCATCTCCTCTTAATACTTAGGACAGAAGACATGCTATTGACTTGAGTGAACAGATTATCAAACTGAGTGGGACAGTCCCATTAGTGGCCAGGGAAATGCCTGAAACCATCTGACTCCAGAGCCTGTTCACTTAACTGTAGGTGGGATAGATTATCTGAGAGGTCTGTACTGTCTTAACTTGAACATAAGTGAACTAGCTATTTTCACAGAGTATATTGTGCAGTGGTAAAGAACATGACTTTGGAGTCTATAGGCTTGGATTTAATTCCAGCACTGCCTCATTGAAAAATCTTGAGCAAATTTCCTAACTTAAATTTTCTCAAAAAAGTGCAGATAAGGCTACTTACTTCATAGGGTCAGTATGAAAAATGTATAAGATAATGTATGTAAATCACTTTTTACATTTATTTTGTCTGTTCTTCCTTTTCGCTGCTACCCAATCTCATACTCTATTATACATCGTCTAGTCATCAATGTACTTCTTTTAATATGGATTGTGTATAATGTACTCTTCAAACCTTACAGTTCAGTAGAAAACTAACTGTCTACAGTGTAATACTGTCATTTCTGAGAATAGCAACCATGTCTGTTTAATGGCTGATATATAGAAGCACCAAGCTATCTCTTATATGTATGAATGAGTAAATTTCAGTTTTCTATCTTCTTTGATCTTATTGTGACAGTGAACTATGGACTTCCACTGTCTTGATCCCTTTAATTCTTTCATGGAGCCAGATATTCTGCCTTTCCATCCATTGCTCTTCTTTGGACTTTTTTATGTTTACTTTTTATTTACTTACTTGCTGTTGGCCGTGCTTGGTCTTCCTTGCTGCACACGGGCTTTCTTTAATTGTGATGAGTGGGGGCTACTCTCTAGTTGCAGTGCAGGGGCTTCTCATTGCAGAGAAGCTTCTCATTGCAGAGTGGCTTCCCTTGTGGCAGAGCACAGACTCTAGGGTGCCCTCGCTTCAGTAGTTGTGGCTCCCGGCCTCTAGAGCGTGGACTCAGTAGTTGTGGCACTTGGGCTTAGCAGCTTCGAGGAATGTGGGATCCTCCTGGACCAGGGATCCAACCCATGTCCCTTCCTTCGGCAGGTGGATTCTTAACCACTGGACCACCAGAAAAGCCCTCCTCAGTCTACCTCACCACTTCCTTTTTCTCTTGCAAACTTTGGGAAGGAGGAGTTCCCCAAAGGTCCAGGTTTCTCTCCCAGATTTTGACCTTGGAGAGCTAATTGATTCTTGCAGCTCCTTCATCACCTCTTTGTGTCTGGCCTGGAAGTTTGACCTTTCACTTGAGCTCAGTGCCAGGTCTTTGGCTGTTTTTTAGGCATTTGGACTGCCTTGTCTCATCTCAGATCCAGTATGTCCAAAATGTGATATATGTTAATATGACATTACTGAAACTCAGATTTCCTTGAGTGAAAAAGGAAATTCAGATGCTTGTGCAGTTGGGAGGGTTGATGAGATAGCTGGAGAATAAGAATGAATAAGAGTGATGAGGACCACAGGGACTAGAACTGGGGATTCAGTGCCTGTTAGCTATCTGCCCATATATCTCTCTTTCTCTTACACTGTCTCTTCTCTCTAATCTCTTGCTTATACCTGCTTCTCAAAGATGCCAGCCAAATTCACTAGCTTTCATTGACCCCAGCTTTACATCTTCCCAGCAGAGCAAATTGAGGAAAGCAAGCTTGGACACAGAGTCTACCTATCAGTCCCAAGGCATGACAAGCCCAGTTTGCCTCATGTGCTTACCCCTTGGATCAGTCCCAGTTGCCAAGTGGGATAGGCTACCATGACTGGCCTATATTGGGTCACATGTCCATTCCTGTTGGAATAGGGAGAGGGGCCTGATGTATGTATGACCTAGAATCTGGGGAACGAGTAGCTTCTCAGAGGAACGGTGGCTCAGTAGACAGAAATAACATATGTCTCTTATAACACTCATCATTTTCTTCCTACAAATCAAAATTTCCTTCTAACTTAACTATTTTTGCCAAAGGTAATCTATTTTTCCCCATTAAGAACTTCCATGTTCAACCCATTTTAATCCTAATGTGTTGATTAAAAATTTTATCATATTTTCTAACCCTAAAAAGGCTCAGTGATTTTCTGAGAGAGTCTCAGATTTATATTGGAAAGGGTCTTCCATGACCCATCCTAATCTCCCTACCCTAATTCTGGCCACTTTCCTAGGGCTCCTTATCATTCTAGCCATATTCTTGCATCCTTATCTTTGCTCGTACCATCTTTTTTCTCCCACTTGAGTTATCTTTTCCACTTATCCAAAGCTTCCTATTTTCAAGATCCGGTAAATACCCTCCACCTGCCTGGCGGCATCTTTGTCTGTTGTACTCATGTTGACACCTCTCCCTTGCCCTTTCAAAAACATTCATTTTTACATTTAATCACATTTCAGTGTAACTAAAAGATAAAAGGACTTATTTTCACCCAAGACCATCAGAATCACTGTTTATGTCCTGTGTTGCTATATCACCATTTCCCCAGTGTCTGATTTGTCTCCCTAACTAGGTATTAAACACCTAAGAAACCATGTCTTAGGTCATGTTTATGCTGTAGCGTTCAGCGCAGTAGTCAGCCTGTAGCACAGATCAATAAGAACTTGTAAAATGTACGCAAATTAGATTTTAGCTTATCCCATCTCTGCTTGGTTTCCCTTAGTCTCACTGTGGTTTCTTTTTTCGTCTTAGATAACTTTCTTTAGAGACATTCAGGCCAGGGCCTCAGCGCTTGCATTCATAGACCAGATGCAGGATTCTAATTAGGCTGTCCCTTGTCAGAATGAACTCTGACTTAGTTGCATCTGATTTTGTTCCAGCCAAAGAGGAGGGTAATACTGTGCCTCTTTGTCGAGCCAAACCCTCCCCCAGCTTTATTAATCTTCAAGCAAGTTCCCCACCAGTCACTTTCCTGAAAATCCTGCCAACAAAGTTGCCTTCAGGTAAGGAAGGAGGCAGGGTGGCTTTCCCAAATACACTCAGCAGCGGGGAGGGTTTTATGAACGAGGTGGCTGGAGCTTTCTTTTATTGATTTTGGTGCTGACCTCTGGGTCCAGGCACCTTTAGATTTTTCGCTGGTAGTTTGTTGATTATTCAGTTCTGTTGATTTCATTTTCTTCCTGATTTTACCAATTCGTTTGTTTGTTTTGCTTATTAATGCCTTTATTAGACTGGCAGGACTGAAATAAGACTTTCATTGCTTGTTTAGTAATGTTAGTTAAAAAGTGACTAGGGAAAGAAATAGTAACTATTAGCTCAGTTTCTTTACATTTCAGTTATTCATCCTCCCACAGAGAAATCAGTGTGTGTTTAGCATACCTGTGGGAAGCCAAACAGTTCAGTTCAGTCGCTCAGTCGTGTCTGACTCTTTGAGACCCCACGAATCACAGCACACCAGGCCTCCCTGTCCATCACCAACTCCCGGAGTTCACTCAAACTCATGTCCATCGAGTCGGTGATGCCATCCAGCCATCTCATCCTCTGTCGTCCCCTCCTCCTCCTTCCCCCAATCCCTCCCAGCATCAGGGTCTTTTCCAATGAGTCAACTCTTCGCATGAGGTGGCCAAAGTATTGGAGTTTCAGCTTCAGCATCAGTCCTTCCAGTGAACACCCAGGACTGATCTCCTAGACAGTCATAACTCCTGAGTTTGGGTACCTCAGGGTTTAACAAAGAAGTCAAGACCGATGAATACACAGTGTATAAATAACTGCCAGGGTTAACTGGCAGAGCTGGATGTGTATAATGTAGTTAAAAACATTAAAAATGGGCGCAGCAAGACTGGCTGAAGTTAGAAAGCAGGAAGAACTTCGAGCCACTGCTGATGGCCTTACTGCGTCAGGTCAGAGAGAAGGCTGAGGCATCTCCTGAGCCCTTGAAAGGGAGGTTAGGCCTCAATCTCAAACCATTTTATTCACTTATCAAATATCTGTTGAACAGTTACATGACAGTATCCTTCTAGATGCCGGGGACACACTAGTGAACAAATCAGACAAAAATCCACGTCTTCCTGGAGTTTACATTCTAGAAGGGGGAATTAGCCAACAGTTAAATAAGTAATTATAAGTTACACCAAATAATCGTAAGTACTAAGGGGAAAAGTGAAGCAAGGGAATGAGTAATAAATTCCAGTGTATTTGTTTCAAATAGGCTGGCCAGGTGGGCTTCATAGGGAAGGTGACAGTTGAGCATAGTTGCATCTGGGTTGAGTGTGCCCAGAAAGGTCAGAGGGGTCGTCTTATTAGAACCTTTCCCATCTAAGCACAATTGTAAAATCTCTTTTGTCCCCTTTGCGTCTCCATTGCTCTTCCTTCAGGTATTGACCACAAGCCCAAGGAATGCCTAGGACTCCTAGAATGTATGTATGCCAATCTCCAGCTTCAGACCCAGCTTGCCCAACAACAGATGGCTATTTTGGAAAATTTACAAGCATCCATGACGCAACTGGCTCCTGGGAAAGAAAGCAAGAACTCTTCTCTCCCAGCCTTATCTCGCAATCTATTGTTAAGTCACCTGCCCCGATTCAGTAAATGAATCGTGGAACAGAGTTATTGTGTATGTTTTCCCTTCTCTCCTCCCAGTAAACCATCGATGGGATCTGGGCTTAAATATTCTATATGTGGCCGGTTAGTTTACAAGATCGTATTGCTCACTGAGTGCAAAGTGCTGTACAAGGCACTTGGGGACGCATATTACAAGAGAGAGAGATTGTGAGGAGGGAGTTTACTATCTAGTAAGGCAGAAAAGACAGTTCATTGTAAAATTTAGCAGTACCTTAAGGGGGAATGGAAGTTCAGAGATAGAGGTTAGTAGGATACTGGATCAGTCATGGAATCTTGCCGGAGGAAGTGGTGCCACTTGATGAAGGAGCTACATTGGATGGCCTGGGCAGATGAGGTAAGGTAGTTCCATGTCAGTTGGAAAGCTTGGGCAAAAAGCTAGAGGTAGGGGAATAAGTCGTCAAAAATTAGGAAGAGAGGGTTTTTTTTACCCCCAGAATGTAGAGTGTGATGTGAAGCAGAATGTGGAGCAGCTGAGAACAGAGCAGCTTTCCCTGGGGAATTGTTCTGCTAGCAACTGTTAGCTCTGATTTTATTTGAAGCACTGGAAAGCCGTTGGAGGCTTTCAGGGAGCAAAGGATACAAAATAGGCAAAACATTTTGGGGTGGAGGGAGGATGGAAGTGGAGAGGCCCCTATGAAACTACCGGGGTCTGGATAAAGGGTTTAGAAATAAAGACAGGCAATGGGTAAATCTTAGCTATATTGTAGAGAGGGACTAGTCTTGAGCTTGAAGCACCAAGCGACTGCATCCTGAAATTTCTGAGTTGGGAAATCAGTTTAGGTTTCATGGTGGTTCAGATCCAGCCACATGTTTTCAGTGTTTGAGAAGCGGACACCAGAGGTTGGCTTAGTCATTTGAACCTCATTAGATCACCACTTTCTTATACATTTGCGTTGGCAAATTATTCTTGAGACTGAGACTAGGCCCTTTTTCCAGAACCTTATTTTCCTATGGAATGTGGAGAAGATAAAAGGAGAGTTAGGCCTGGACACAGAGATGAGAAGGTGAGAAAGCAGTGATTGAGAAGAGAATTTCACATTGGCTTTGACTCTTTGAATGGTTTTTCAGAGACTTCTTTCTTTAAAAAAACTTTTATTAATATTTTGTATTGGGGTATAACCAATTAACAGTTGTGAAAATCCTGCAGTCGAATCCTGCTGCCCTTCAAAGTAAAATTCTCTGGGGATTCCTAGTCCTTTGCTGTTGTTGGGTTCCAGTGTCTTCCTGTTGATGGTTGTTCAACAGTTGGTTGTGATTTTGATGGTCTTGCAGAAGAAAATGAGTGCATGACTTGGTCTGACAGGAGAAGGTGAGTGCCATGTTGAATCTGCTTCCAGAGAGAGTTCTTTATTCTGTATGAATAAGGAAGACTGAGCAGAGATGTATGTCATAAACCATCACAATATTGTAGTTATCTTCCAATTAAAAATAAAGTTTTAAAAAAGGAACACAGCAGGAATAAGGCTGAAATGAAGCTTGAGGAATTGGGGTTGGGCATTGAAAATTTTTGATTAAGCTATTATCTGTGGAGAAAAGAGAAATAAAGTAATTTTAGAAAGAGGCTCTGACATTTGTGCATAGGTTTTGACCCAACTGCTTGGAAAGAGGAAGGATATGTTACGTCTGGAAGTATGTTTGTTTCATCATCTCATTGTCTTCATTAAAATCCAATTTTTGAATAAGATCTGAATGGGGTCCCCTCTTCCCTTAGCCAGTGATCTCTTCATTCACACTTAAAATTTTAAGAGTTATGCTCCCATTAGAATGGCATCAAGAAGACAAAAGATAACAGTTGTTGGTGAGGACGTGGGTGAAAAAGGAACCTTTAAACACTGTTGGTGGAAATGTAAACTGGTCCAGTGACTATGGAAAGCAATAGAGAGATTCCTGAAAAAATTTAAAATAGATATGCCATGTGACCCAGCAGTTCCACTACTGGGTATATACCCAAAGGAAGTGAAAACAGTATTTTGAAGAGAGAAGTGCACTCCCATGTTTATTGCAGTGTTCCCAATAATCAAGATATGGAAGCAACCTAAATGCCCTTCAGAGAATGAATGGATAAAAAAGATGTGGTATGGAATGGAATATTATTCAGCCATAAGAAAGGAGGATATCTTGCCATTTGTGACAACATGGATAGACCTCAAGCACATTATGCTAAGTGAGAGAAGTCAGAGAAAGACAGGTACTGTATGATATCATTTATTTATGGGACCTAAAAAAACACAAAGTAAAATGGTAATTATTAGGGGATGGGAGTGGAGGGATAAAAAAGTGATGTTGTTTAAGGGTACAGACTTTCAATAAGTAGTAAATAAGCCTTAGTGATCTTGATGTACCCTATAATGAACGTAGACCACAGTATGTGCCATAATTATGTAATATGGTAAGTATAACTACAATAGCAATCACAGTACAAAATACAAAGATATCAAAAGTAACATAACAAAATATGTCACACACATCTCAAATGTACACAATGTTATTTGTCAAATATATTCAATAAAAGAATTTATAATTATGCTTAATGAAAAGATATTCTATGTTCATGGATAGGAAGGCTCAATCTTGGGTTTGGGAATTTTTTATTTTTTTGGCATATGGGATCTTAGTTCCCTGGCCAGGAATGGAACCCACATCCCCTGCATTGGAAGAGCAGATTCTTAACCACTGGACTGCCAGAGAAGTCTCAAGGAAGGCTCAGTTTTGTTCAGATGTCGGTTCTTCCCATCTTGGTCTATGGATTCAATGCAATCCAATCAAAATCCCAGCAGATTACTTTGTCAATACTGACAGACTGACTCTAAAGTTTATATGAAAAGGCAAAAGACTTAGCATAGCCAGTACACTACTGAAGGAGGAGGAGGAGGGGAGAGAATGAGGAAGACTTATTAGGTCTTCAGGACTTCATATAAAGCCACACTGATCAAGTGTGGTATTGATGAAAGACAAATCAGTGGAACAGAAGGGAAAACACATAAGTAGACCCACATAGTCAATTGATCCTTGACAAAGGAGTAAAGGCATTCCAATGGAGAAAGGATAGTGTTTTCCAAACTGTTAAAACAACTGGACATCCACAGGCAATCAAGTGAGTCTACACTGAGCTTACACCTTTCTCAGAAAGTCGTGTTCACTGAAAAGGCCTCAAAACTGATCAACTCTGAAGCACCCAGAATATAGCCTTTAAGTGCCACTTTTTTCAACTAAAGGAAGCAGAGTTCCTTGAAGAAATGACTATTTCCAGTTCTCTGGCAGGAAAAATGCAAGATGAACCTGGAATATCTTATATCAGGTAGAAAGAAACTGTTTTAAGAATTGTGTTGGAAGAACTCAGGAGTCAGTCTGAATAAGGCAGACTTTACTTGTAAAAATATATTTTGGTAAAAGTAAATGGGTAGGGAAAAAACTACCATGCTAACAGCAGAGGAAAGCTAGAGGGATTGTATTAATATCAGATGGTGTGGACTTCAAGACAAATTATACTGCTAGAGATAAAGAGTGACATTTCATAATGACAGGTCAGGATAAACTTACATTCAAGTAATAGAGTGCTGCTGCTGCTGCTGTCGCTTCAGTCATGTCCGACTCTCTGCAACCCCAGAGACGGCAGCCCACCAGGCTCCCCCTTCCCTGGGATTCTCCAGGCAAGAACACTGGAGTGGGTTGCCATTTCCTTCTCCAGTGCATGAAAGTGAAAAGTGAAAGTGAAGTCGCTCAGTCGTGTCTGACTCTTTGCAACCCCATGGACTGCAGCCCACCAGGCTCCTCCGTCCATGAGATTTTTCAGGCAAGAGTACTGGAGTGGGGTGCCATTGCTACTTAGCAATAAAAAGGAATAAACTACTGATAACATGCAACAACGTGAATGAATCTCAAAAACATTACATCATACCGAGGGAAAGACATCTTGCAGAAAAGAGCACACATTGTACCACTGGATTTATTTGAAGCTCTAAAACATGCGGTATTAATATACGATGGAAGAAAACCTAAGAACAACAATTGCCTCGGGGGATGTAGTGGGAATAATTGACTGGGAAAAAGTAAAGGGAACTTTCTGTTTAATAGCTCTATATTTTGATATAGGGTTTGGGTTACACAGGTGTATGCATTTGTCAAAATTTATCAAATGATACACTTAAGATTTGTGCATTTCATTGGATGTAAATTTTAATTTAAAAAGGTAAAACTGTAGGGACTTCCCTGACGGTCCAGTGGTTAAGACTCTGAGCTCCCAATGCAGGGAACCACAGGTTCAATCCCTGTTCAGGAAACTAAATTCTGCATGCCACAATTAAGAGTTCCATGCCGCAACTAAAGATCTTACATGCAGCTAAGCAGCTAAGACCCGGTGCAGCCAAATAAATTTAAAAATTAAAAACAAGAAAGAAACTAAACAAATATTAATCTCTAATTAATGATGTCCATTGGAGAAGGCAATGGCACCCCACTCCAGTACTCTTGCCTGGAAAATCCCATGGATGGAGGAACCTGGTGGGCTGCAGTCCATGGGGTTGCAAAGAGTCAGACAAGACTGAGCTACTTCACTTTCACTTTTCACTTTCATGCATTGGAGGAGGAAATGGCAACCCACTCCAGTGTTCTTGCCTGGAGAATCCCAGGGACGGGGGAGCCTGGTGGGCTGCCGTCTCTGGGGTCGCACAGAATTGGACACAACTGAAGTGACTTAGCAGCAGCAGCATGTATGGATAGCTGATGTATGTGGATATGGAGAGTTTGTCCATAAAAAAAGCTGAGCACTGATGAACTGATGCTTTTGAACTGTGGTGCTGGAGAAGACTCTTGAGAGTCCCATGGACTACAAGGAGATCAAGCCAGTCAACTGTAAAGGAAATCAATCCTGAGTTTTCATTGGAAGGACTGATGCTGAAGCTGAAACTCCAATACTTTGGCCACCTGATGTGAAGAACTGACTCACTGGGAAAGACTGATGCTGGGAAAGACTGAAGGCAGGAGGAGAAGGGGATGACAGAGAATGAGATGGTTGAATGGCATCACCGATTCAATGAACATGAGTTTAAGCAAGCTCCGGGAGTTGATGGACAGGAAGGCCTGGCGTGCTGCAGTCCATGGGGGCTGCAAAGAGTCAGACACGACTGAGCAACTGAACTGAACTGAAAAAGGTAAATAGTGCTCTCACTAATTTTGTTTTGAATACTGTATTTTTATTAAAAATATTTGTTAATATGAGGTTGATATTGTTTTCAAATGAATACATGAATATTTTAAAATGTTCTAATTTCTAACAAGGTAAATATTGAAAGATATATACAAAATCTGTTTGAGGTCCTCAATTTTTAAGGGTGGAAAGGGGGCCTGAAATCAGCGTGTGAAAACCCTTGGTGTAGTATAACGGGGGAAAGGGAGAGATTGTGGGAGGCAGGGGAAGTCTTACTGATAAAGTAGCATTTGAGCAGAGATGGGAAGCTAGAGAAGGAATGAGCCATATGGGAGCAGCACATTACAGACCAAGGGAACAGGAAGTGCAAAGGCTATGAGGAGTGCCTGGAATTCTGGGAGAACAACTAGGTCAGAATGGTTGCAATGGCATCACTGCAAGGAAGAGTGGAAGGAGGTGAGATCAGAGAGGGATGAGAAGCCCAGATGACGTGTAGGGCATTACAGGATATTTTCAGGACTTTGGTTTTTACTTTATGTGAAATGGGAAACCACTGGAGGATTGTGAAGAGTCGTGTGATCAGAAATACCTTTATTCTTTGGGTGTGCTGGCTCTAAGTTGCGCTGCAAGGTGTCTGTTGCAGAGCATTGGCTCTGCATGCAGTAGTCACAGCACGCGGGCTTCTCCAGCTGCTGTTCGTGGCTGAGTTGCCCTGGAGCTGCCCCACAGTGTGTGGAACTGAGCTTGAGCCCCCTGCATTGGAAGGCAGATTCCAAACCACTGGACCACCACGGAAACCCCAGAAATATATTTTTACAGAATGACTGTAGCTGCTGAGTTGAAAATTGATAGAGGCAAAGGGAGGAGGAGGAGACTATTTGATAATCTAGACAAGAGGTGAAGGCGGCTTGGGACAGGGTCATAGCTACAGAGGTGGTGAAAATGTTTGGAGTTGGAATATATTTTGAAGGTATAGCTCTCAGGATTTGGTGATAGAAGGTATGATGTGTGAGAGAAAGAAGAGTCAAGGATGACGCTAGATTTTTGACCTGAATACTTGGAATGATGAGTTGTCATTTATGCAATAGAGAAGCCTGGAAAAGGAATAAAAGGGGTGGATACAGAAGGAAGGTTTTGACTGTTAAATTTGTGATGCCTGTTACATATTTAAGTGGAAATGTCCGCCAGGCGGGTAGATACGTGACTTGAATGCGGTGGGGAGGAGATTAAAATTCTATGGACATGAGCGTATTAATGGAGGAGCTAACCTAGGGAATGAAGAGGCAGAGAACAGAGCCCTGGGCACCACAAGGTTAAGACTTCCATGAAAGGAAGAGCTACTTTCAGACTCTACTCTCCTTACCTTTGATTAGAAAAGCTAAGATAGTCTTAGATGAAAACATGTTCAAGAAAGAAAGAGCCCAGGAATTCCCTGGGTGTCCAGTGGATACAACTCTGAGCTCCCAATGCAGGGTGTCCAGGTTCAATCCCTGTTTGGGAAACTGGATCCAAATGCCTCAGCTGCAACAAAGGTGGAAGATCCAGTGTGCTAAAACTTAAGACCCAGCGCAGCCAAAATAAGTAATAAACATTAAAAAAAAAACACAAAAAACAACAACACAAGATCCCACATGCTGTGAAACGTGGCCAAAAAAAAAAAAAAAAAAAAAAGCCAAGTAACCCTTGCTTCACCATTAGGAACATAATGTGATTACTGGAAACAAAAGTCACTCTGATTCTTTTCCACCAATGTTTTCTTTCCCATACTTCCTTGTCTCTGATTTTCCAAGCTTTTCTTCTTCAGGCCTCTGATCAACTCGCCAAGCCATTCACCACTACTGTCCAGAACTCTATGTATACTCAACCTTAGGCCGCTTCTGCCATATAAAGTGAACAACTAGATGTGATGCTCAAGGCTCTGGCCCTCCATGTGTTTCCCTGCCTGGTGTCCTTTAGGGCCAGTTCTGAGCAAGGCTGTGATACAGCAGCAGCCCAGTGTATCATGATAACCTCAGTGTATCGTGCTGACCCATCTCTGGACCAGATAAGAAGTTAGAGGACTTCCCTGGTGGCACAGTGGATAAGAATCCGCTTGCCGATGCAAGGGACAATGGTTCATCCCCTGATCTGGGAAGATCCCACATGCAGCAGAGCAACTAAGCCCAAGAGCCTCAACTACTGAGCCCGATCACCTAGAACCTGTGCTCTGCAACGAGAGAAAGCGCCTCGGTGAGAAGCCCCATCACTGCAGCGAAGCCCTGCTCACCACAGCTAGAGAAAGCCTGCACAAAGCACCAAAGACCCAGTGCAGCCAAAAAATAAAAATTAAAAAAAAAAGAGAATTTAGAATGTACACCTAAGTAAATAGAATAACATATGAACTCTCATCTATCCCTCACTCATGCTTAACCATGGCCACTCCCTCCTTAAGCATGGCCTGTCCCATTCTTTCCCCTCGTGATATTTTTAACAAGTTGCATATATTATGTAATTTCACTGTAAACATTTTAGTATGTATCAAGTACATTAATATCAGATATCCAGGGTGTATTCAAAATCAGACCTGAGTTTTTGTTCCTCTGTCAGTTTGTCTTGAAAAGTTTCCCGTGAGGTTATAGATATGAGTTGAGGGAAAAAGCGCTGGAGCAAAGGGCATAGACAATCTGGACCACCACTTGATGTAATTAATTACCAAGTGTCTTTCAGATCTGCTCAGGCCTAATACCAAATCTGCACTTCCCCATTGTACAGTGGATTGTTGCAGCGCCCTCCCCGTCTTATGACTGAATGGATCTGATAATGCCCAGCCAAAATGAGCAGCTCTAGATGGATAGTCTCCGTGTCCCATAGTCAGTGTTGGGTCTGTGCTCAAGCCTTATAGCCCACTTGGCAAATGACAAGTCATTCTCTTCCACATTTGGCAGAATTTTGCTCCAGAACCTCGAGTCTGTGTTAACAGTTCTACTGGGGTTTTCTAGAGGCTCTCTACAATATTCTAATCAATATTCTGTAAATACCTTTGGATTCATTGTGTTTGTGTGTGTGTGTGATGTGACTTTAGAGATGGGATAGCTTCAATCATAGTCTGGATGTGCTGTACAGCTCTCTGTCTTGCTTTGAACCCCACTCAAAACTAGTAGCCCTTCAAATCACCTCATAAATGGTGTGGAGCAAAGTTCCCATATGTGGAATAGGTTGCCATCAAAATCTAAAGAGTTCTGCCTTTACTACTCTTCTTAGTGGTTCAGTTCAGTTCAGTCACTCAGTCGTGTCCGACTCTTTGAGACCCCATGAATTGCAGCACGCCAGGCCTCCCTGTCCATCACCAACTCCTGGAGTTCACCCAAACTCATGTCCATCGAGTCGGTAATGCCATCCAGCCATCTCATCCTCTCTCGTCCCCTTCTCCTCCTGCCCCCAATCTCTTCCAGCATCAGGGTCTTCTCTAATGAGTCAACTCTTTGCATGAGGTGGCCAAAGTATTGGAGTTTCAGCTTTAGCATCAGTCCTTCCAAAGAACACCCAGGGCTGATCTCCTTTAGGATGGACTGGTTGGATCTCCTTGCAGTCCAGGGGACTCTCAAGAGTCTTCTCCAACACCACAGTTCAAAAGCATCAATTCTTCGGTGCTCAGCCTTCTTCACGGTCCAACTCTCACATACATACATGACCACTGGAAAAACCATAGCCTTGACTAGACGGACCTTAGTTGGCAAAGTAATGTCTCTGCTTTTGAATATGCTATCTACGTTGGTCGTAGTGGTAAAAGTGAAAATGAAGTCGCTCAGTCGTGTCCGACTCTTTGCGACCCCATGGACTGTAGCCTACCAGGCTCCTCCCTCCATGGGATTCTCCAGGCAAGAGTACTGGAGTGGGTTGCCATTTCCTTCTCCAGGGGGATCTTCCCGACCCAGGGATCAAACCCAGGTCTCCTGCATTCCAGGCAGACGCTTTAACCTCTGGGCCACCAGGAAAGCCAAGATACAAAATGCAGCTCTTTGTCCTTTATTACAGAGGAGATGTTCTGGCATGCCTCAGATTATTGGGCCCCTTAAAGTTTCTTCAGTGTGTCAGTTTTGGAGGACAGAGGGAATAAAAAGTGCCTACCAAACTGAGAAGGCATCTTGAGACTGAAAAATGAAGCAGGCAGCTCCATATATAATCAGCAGATCAGTGGTGATTAAATCAGTGGGAATGGGACTGGGTGGGCAATGATCCAGAAGCATTCACAGCTGTACTCCACACAGCAGAGGGGCCACTGGGGATATTATAGTTAACCTAGGGTATGGGGATAGGTGCTTGGAAACAAGACATGCATTCCTTAGTTAAGATTTGTGAATGGATAAATAGTCTTGTGGACACCAGGAATATGTCAGGGAGAGTTCTTCATCATTGTTTGGGGTCTAACAGATCATAGAGTCAACTTTGTCCTCATGATTGTTAGGCAATATCTATTAGCTACAAAGCCCTTGGTGGCAGAGAAATGATTTGCTGCACGTTACAGTCCTGGGTAGGAGCAATGAGAGGAAAGGAGAAACTCCAAGGGTCCAAGAGGGCATCAGTTTGCTAACAGCTGTACAGCCAGGAACCTGAATCTTCTGGTCTTACTAAACCACTTAGCATCTTTCATGATCAAGTCCAAGTAGTACATCATCAATCCAGTGGACTGGCATGTGTTGGGCGGTGTCAAGACAATTGAATTTTCTGCAGACTGTTGGTTAGAGAGCAGGAGAGTTAATATGATCTTGTGGCGAGATGGAGACGATGTGCTGCTGTCCTTCCCTGATAAAGGCCACTTGCTTTTGCCCATCCTTACCAAGGAGGATGGAGGACACACTTTCCAGACCAACAGTCACATATCGATTCTAGAAGCTGGCTGGTGAAGAGACCACAGTCAGTGTGGCAGCTATGATTGGGGCTACCATGTGGTTAAATTTGTGGCAACTGATTCTCATCTACTCTGCTTGGCTTCTGCAAGAGCGAGACAAATGAATAATATGTGAACTCTTGTGTATCCATCACTTAATCTCAACAAAACTACCATCCTTTTATCCTTTAAGTATTTGATGCTGCTGCTAATCTGCAAGGGAAGAGGGTTGCTTCTGCTGACCTGGAGTGTTCAGATCAACCTGGAGTTTCAGAATTCTCAGGTTCGTGCATCCCCAGATGTCTCCTTCTGGGTCTTTTAGTCTTACCCTTTTCCCTTCAGGGTCCTGACTCCGATGTAGGAGTCCTGTTGATGGGAGGCACTCAGTCTCCTTGGCTGCTGTGCTACCCTCAGTTATACCCCATATCTGATTTTTTCACTGTCTGCCCTGCGGCTTAGATGAGAGTCTCCCTAGAGGCTCTCTGACTTGCATGGTATACCTTGAGTTGTTAGTTGGTTGACCTGAGCCTCTAATTTTCTGTCTTTGAAGGCTTTCAAAACAGTTAAAAGCCAGCCAATCCTCGTAATTACTGTTGCCCCCATCCCAAGGGTCATAGCTATCACAAATGCCTAACACTTCACCTTTAACCACATCCTAATCCACCACAGCTGAGGATCTTAGTCATCTTGAAGTGATCATACACCAGGAATTACCAGCAATGGAGTCCTTTTCGCCATCTGACTAAAGAGTGATACAGCTCCAAAATCCCATTCTAGTCTGGAACCAGTTGTTTTAGCCAGTTTCTTCCAAAAGCAAGAATCAAATATTTTCATGCAGGTAGTTTATTTGGGAATTTGATTCAGAGAAAAAGTATGCAGAACAAGCGGAGTGAAAGAGAGAAGACGGGAAAGATGATATAAAGAGGTGTCATTCAGTTAGCTACCATAGCATGTGACCCTTGCTCAGTCTCACAGGACCTTTTGAGGAGCCTCATGAAATGGATTTCAGAACCACCCACTTAGAGGAAATGCAAAGGGGAAATGTATCGATTGGCTCCTGACCCCCGTTAGACACGGGTGCCCCACTGTGGTTAACTCCCTATCTGAATCAGTCTGGGATGCTATAATAGAGTACTATAGTGGTGATCATTTTGTATTGTATAAAATTATTGAGGGAATTCCCTGGTGGTCCAGTGGTTAGGACTTCACAATCTCAGTGCCGAGCGCCCAGGTTCCATCTGGTCGGGAGCTAAGATCCTGCAAGCTGTGCAGCATGGCCAAACAAAACAAAATAAAAATCAAATCACTATGTTGTACACCTGAAACTAATATAATATTGTAAGTCAGTTATACTTCAATAAGCAAACAAAAAACAAACCAAAAAAAAAAAAAAAAGTACCACAGACTGAATGGCTTATAAATAACCAACATTTAATTCTCATATAAAGAAAGCTAAGCACCAAAGAATTGATGCTTTTGAACTGTGGCGTTGGAGAAGACTCTTGAGAGTCCCTTGGACAGCAAGGAGATCGAAGCAGTAAATCATAAAGGGAATCAGTCCTGAATATTCATTGAAAGGGTTGATGCTGAAGCTGAAACTCCAGTACTTTGGCCACCTGAGTCGTAGAACTGACTCATTGGAGAAGACCCTGATGCTGGGAAAGATTGAGGGCAGGAGGAGAAGGGGATGACAGAGGATGAGATGGTTGGATGGCATCACAGACTCAATGGACATGAATTTGAGTAAGCTCCAGGAGAGTTGGTGATGGACAGGGAAGCCTGGTGTGCTGCAGTCCATGGGGTTGCAAAGAGTTGGACACGACTGAGAGACTGAACTGAACTGAATTCTCAGTTCTGGGGACTGGACATCTAAAATCTGGGTGCTGGTGAGGGTCTTCTCCCAACTTCTTGTATCTTCACATGGTGAAAATAGGGGGAGAGAGCTTGCTGGGGTCCCTTTAGTAAGAGCACTAATCCCATTTCCAAGGAGAGACACTGTCAGGTAGTACCTGCAGTAAGCTGGCTGAAGCTTGTAGGAAACCATAACCACAGCATTAACTGAAGCAAGAGGTAAGGGCCAGAGAATTTACAGAACAAGAGCCTGTTACAACAAGTGCTAGTGCCTGTGGGGCACCCTCCTGGCAGTATCTCAGAGGGAACTGCAGGGAGGTATACAGGAGGGGAAGGTGGCTGGTGTGTCCGAGTAGCATTCCTCCTGTACCCGTCTCCCCTTGGCTTCCCCTCGGTGGGGCTGAGATTTCGCTAACTACCGTTCCTCTTCCTTCTTACGTGACTGTTTCCTAGAGATCCTAGATTTTTGCCATTACTTCCTCTCCAGGTCTTGATTCCTTTTTGGGTTCTTGGGCCTTTCTAATTGCTCCGAGGCCAAGAGAATGACCTGGAGAAAAATCTCTGAGAGGAGCCTGGGTCCCTTCTCTTCTACACTGGGGGGAATTGATGGATGGAAATCCTGGGACCCTCATAGCCTTCTGGTCTTATCCAGAGCCTCCAGCGCAGAGTGCTTCACTCCCTCTTTGCAAACAAGCCCTCTGCTGTAGGCTTCCTCTGACTCAGGGGTTTGGTCTCCCCATCCCTTTAAAGCTGCTACTAAATGAACCAGAGGTGCCAGGCATGGTCTTCTACTCAATCCTGGCTTTACCACCACTTCCGTCTCTGGGTGAGTGGGGCCAACTCTCGCTTGGCAGGTCCTTCCCTCTGTGTACTGATGCCTGACTCCTGAAGACAGGATGAAAACCTACCAGATGGCAGGGTCCCCTAGGTAAAGACCTCATAAAGCAGGCAGTCAGGTCTAAAGGACCCAGGCAGTAGATACTCTGAGACAGGAGGTGATGGGTATATCTGATTCAAGGACCACTGTTTGCTGCCGAATTGAACACGTCCTGAAAAAGTCTGAAGATGGGTAAAGTTTTTGGTTTGGATTTTTCATGAAGTGTGACACTGTGATAAAGAAGTGAAGCCATTCTGTGATCTCAGGTTTGGCTAGTTTGTCCTCTAGGTGAGTTAAACTGTTAACACACCTCCTTGGTGAAGAGGGTAAGCCGCTATGGAGCTGTGTTTCCCTGAGGTTCTGAGACTCCTAGAGCTAGAAAGGCCTCAAAGTTCCCCAAAACATCAGCATGCGTCAGAATCAGCCAGAGGGCTTGTTCTGTGCATACTGCGGGCCTGTCTCCAGGAGTTTCTGATTGGGCGGGTCTGGGGCAGGGCCTGAGAGCTCGCCCTTCTAACAAGCACCCTGGTAGAGGCGCTAGTGCTGCTGGTCTAGATCAGTGGCCTTCGGCTTTGGCTGCCTGTTAAAATTGTCTGGAGAGCTATAAAAGAAAAATACGGGTGCTGGGACTCCACCCAAGCCTATTAAAGTCTCTGTGGGGTGGGGGCAGGCACTAGTATTTTTTCAGAGTTTCTTCCCCAACCCAGCTGATTCAGAGGGACACTGATCCAGTGTCCCTACCAGGCCAGCAGGGTTCACATGAGGAGTGGGAGCTGCCATGTCAGTCCCTCACAGTCAACTGCTGAGCCTTTTCGACTTTCCCGCAGTGGTTCTGATAAGGGTGCTTTCGGCCCCTAACTCTCTGGGCCCATGATTCTCCTGCCAGGAGTTACCCAGCTTCCAGCCCCTCTGCAGGAAGCCCAGTCTCCTCCCAGGGCAGCAGGTCTGGCTACTAGAAGGCGCTTGTACCTAAACCTGGGTCTGACTCCTATAGCTTTCTCCAAGCCCTTAGTAAATCAATTCCACAGTGAAGACAGGAACCAGTCAACCCCCCTCCCCAGTCTAAGACCCCCATTGTCCAGATAAAGCAGCCCCAGTTCCTTCACCACCCTCCTCTGGTTTTCATCTGAACCTGCCTCTCTGTTTATTGCGTATCTCAGATGTGATAACTCTAACTGAATCCAGAGCTTCAGGTGTGTCCAGAGCTTGGAAAATGAAGTTCAGAAGGGGAGAGTCAGAATCCTGGAGGAGTTCTCTGGGTACACACTCCCCACGACACTCCACCCCACCGGCCCAATTTCTCCCTTCCTGAACTCAGTGCCTTTTCGGGGTTTTCACCTGATACTTGTAAGCCCCTTGGGAGGAATTTAGGGCTTCCCTGATACCTCAGTTGGTAAAGAATCCACCTGCAATGCAGGAGACCCCAGTTCAATTCCTGGGTCAGGAAGATGTGCTGGAGAAAGGAAAGGCTACCCACTCCAGTATTCTGGCCTAGAGAATTCCATGGACTGTATAGTCCAAGGAGTCACAAAGAGTTGGACACACCTGAGCGACTTTCACTTCACTTCACTGGCAGGAGTTTGGTGCAGTCAAATCACCGGTTTCAA
Organism: Capricornis sumatraensis; assembly: GCF_032405125.1. NCBI lineage: Eukaryota > Metazoa > Chordata > Mammalia > Artiodactyla > Bovidae > Capricornis > Capricornis sumatraensis. The sequence continues at coordinate 115,854,813 of NC_091070.1, read as the reverse complement.
GCAGTGACACATCTTATCATTATCTTTCTGGCTGTGTGGCAAGGCTTGTGGGGTCTTAGTTTCCTGACCTGGGATTGAACCTGAGCCATGGCAGTGAAAGCGCCGAGTCCTAACCGCTGGACCACCAGGGAATTCCCAGTAGTGACATTTTAAAACAATACAATTTAAAAGCACGTTAATGAACTTCACAGTAATGAAAACTCAGGGGGTTTTTTGTCCTGTGCTTGATGGTTTTTCCTATTGCTGTGTAACCAATGCATAGAGTAGTGCCTGGCACACTGCTGGCTCTCTGCATATTTAAATGGCTAATAAAATGAAATACTTAGATATATATTTATTGAGTGAATAAATAGGAAAGATAATACTGTTTACAAGTTGATCTGACTAAGAACATAAGATAACCCAACCCACTCCAGCATTGCCTGGAAGAATCCCCATGGACAGAGGAACCTGGCAGGCTACAGTCCATGAGGTCGCAAAGAGTCAGACATGAAGCAACTTAGCAAGCAAGAAGATACGATGGTTGAGAGCACACGGAGAGCCAGCCAGGGAGCCCAGCCCAGCCAGCGGTGCAGGGCCCCCCTCTTTCCTGTCCGCCACCACTGCCCAGCAGATGATGGTGTGGGGCCTCCCCTACTCCAGGGGAGCTAACCTGCTTCTGGCTTGAGCTAGGAGAGCTGGAGCTGCAACCCTAGGGTGAAGGGGATGGTGTTATGAGGGAGGCAGGAACCGGCGTGTTCACTTAGCTCCACCACCGGCTGCCCAGCTGTCTCAGGGCAGAGGGCCTGGCAGAGAAAGCAGGAGGCAGAGGAAGCAGTAGGGAAGGGCAGGCCCTCAAGGGTGGAGATCTAGAAAGAACTCCCAATCACCTGGCGGAGTCAAAGTCCTGTCTTCCTTCAGTCAAGCATTTCTGGCCCAGTCCAGAGAAGAGGTGGAGGGATAAATCCCAGTGGGGCTTCTAGCACTCTATCTGGAGAGCATGCAGCCAGGACCCAAAGGCAGGGAGTCATACCTGAGGTGGGCCTTGAAGGTGAAGTCTTGTTTTAGTAGAAGAAGGAGTGTTCTGCTAACAGCCCAGACTCAAGTACAGAGTCTGGAAAGCAAGTCTCAGCCTGGAGGGAGAGACAGGCTGCTTTGGGGAGGGGTCTTCTCAGTTCCCTACTGGAGATGGGCCTCCCACCAGTGGCTCAGATCAAACATCTGGGCACCATCCTTGACTCTGTATTTGGTCAGCTTGGGCTGCATAACAAAAGCCCATAAACTGGGTGCTTCAACAGCGGAACTTTATTTTCTCACAGTTATGGAGGCGGGAAGTCTGAGATCAAGGTGCTAGCAGTGTGATCTGTTTCTGCTGAGACATATCTTCCCGGCAGCAACCTTCTTGCTGTGTCTTCACTCGGCAGAGTGAGCAAGAGTGAAAGAGGGCAGAAGGGGCAGGGGGCTGGGGAGCTCTCTGGGGTCTCTTCTCACAAGGGCACTAATCCCGTCACGAGGGGCCACTCTCATGACCTCATCTCAACCTGACTACCTCCCAAAGGTCCCATCTCCAAATACCATCACCGTAGGGGTTAGCACTTTGACATATGACTTTTAAAAATTAATTGTTATTATTATTATTTGGCTGCACTGGGTCTTAGTTGTGGCAAGCTGGCTTCTCTCTAGTTGTGGCGAATGGGCTCAGTAGTTGAGGTGTGTGGGACCTTAGTTCCAAGACCAGGGATCGAATTCACATCCTCTGCATTGCAAGGCAGATTCTTAACCACTGGACCATCAGGGAAGTCCCAGACATGTGACTCTGAGGGCACACAATTCAGTCCATAGCAACTCCTTTCTCTCTCGTATATCCAGTCCATCATAAACCTTGTCAGTTCTACCTTCCAGATACTTCCAGAACCTGCTACTTTCCACACTGTTACTGCTCCTGTCTGCTCTTGCCTGGATTGTAATAGTAGCCTCGGGACTGGTCATCTGCGACCGCTTAACCCTACAGCCGTGCTCCTTAGGCAGCCAGAGGGATCCTTTAAAATAATACTTCAGGTCATGTTATTTCTCTGCTCTTGACCCCTCAAATTGCTCCCCACTATCTTAATAGTAGGGTCCAAACTCCTCACCAGGGCCCTGAGCCCTCCACCTGCTGGCCCTCATACCCTCCCTGCACTGGCCCCTTACTCACTGACCTCTAGCCACACTGCCCTCCCTGCTTCTCAACCCAGGGGCGGTGTACTTCCTCTTCCCTCTGCCTAGGAGTCTGTGAGATCCCCTCTCACTTCTTCCATCCTCTTGAGTCTCCCCCAGTGATCCAGTCTAGTAACCCCCATCACTGTATCCTCTAGCTCAGCTTTGTTTTCTTCAGCAAACCTCTCCTGACATCTAATGTATCTATTCGTGTGTGTTTATAGTGTGTCTCCTCCGCTAGGACAGCAGCTCCATGGGGGCAAGGACAGTGACTATTTGCTTCCCTGGCCTCAGGGTTGAAAGCAGGGCCTGCTTGACCTTGCAACACCTGGCTCAGTAAACAGCTATGAAATGAACGGCTGAATGGTCATGACCTTGCTTTGCTAAGAGCCTCAGATCTCACGTTCTCTCCTGTGCCTCAGGAGCTTGGTATGCTGGCGGGGCTGCAGGAGGGAGTTCGGAGCAGGGAGCCATGTTGCTAGATGTGCACTAGAGAGGCTGAGTTCTCCTGGGCTCACAGCCCCGTCTGATCACCCTTCTGCAGCTCCTGTCAAACCTATGGACCCATCTTACCACCTCCATTCTGGCTGCTCCCCCCTTCTGTGCCTCACCAGGCCCTGGGCAGAGAAGATGTGCTTCCAACCTTCACAATGTCCTGTCCTGGGTTGTATATGAAGAATATTTCTACTCAACTGCGCCCTTTCCAGAGAAGAGAGGTATTCATCACAAAGTGTCACTCACACTTGGGGATGGGGCTGGCCTAGGAGAGGGAGCAAGGGTCCGATGTCTGGACGCCTGAACAACAGCTTCTGGCAGAGGGAGGTGGTAGGACTTGAGCTTTCTTGGCTGTGGTTTTGGTTGATTTGGTGATGGTGGCGGAATCCTTAGGAGAAATGCGGAAGGGAAGCTGGGACGAGGATGTGGCTTCCCATCTCCCTGCTCCCTTTAACTGCAGTCACCTTCACGTGACCCATTTCTAGAAGCAAGTCCACCGCACCCTGGATTCCCTTCTGGATTTTCTCTCTTCTTTTGGCCTGTACCACACGGCTTGAGAGATCTTGGTTCCCTGACCGGGGGTGGAACTCCAGCCCTTGCAGTGAAGGGGCCCAGTCCTAACCACTGGATCACCAGGGAAGTTCTCCCTGCTTTTTCTCTTAAGGGACTCCACTCAGGCCCTTGAGAGTTAGCTGGACACAATTATATTTTTAAAACTAAGGACTGAGGGCCAGTTTTTCCCATGTCCCTAGCAATTAGAAAAGTTCTCCTACCACTACGAAGAGGAGGAACGGAAGGGAAAGAAAGAAATGCTCTACAGCTTATTGATATGTTTCCTTATGAACAACAGTCAGAACCGTGACTATACTACTGAAGGCGTACTACGTGTTCCGTGATTTGTGGACGTTAATCCTCACAACAACCCCTGTGTTATTAGTACTATTAATATCTCCATGGAACAAATGAAGAAACTGGGGTTCAAGGCCTGGTAAGCAACTTCTCCAAGATCTCCTTTGGGCAGAGCTGGGATTCAGTCCTCTGTCCCTCTCAATCTGAAGACGCACTCTCACCTTCTGATCTTTGCTGTCTTTCAAAACTTCCTGGTCAGGAATTGACCACAGAACCCCCCGGTAGGATCACAAGAGTTGCACCACTGAGGCAGAGCTGCTGTCAGGGCTGGGGAACTGAGACTACATCTCATCTGCCTTGGCGTCCTGAGGACAGAGCGTGATTCCCCTCCATTTGGTGGTGACAGAACACGGAGGACAATCCTCTAGAATCTAGCACGTAGCAGGAATGCAAACAAAATGTGTTACATGAATGAAAAGCTTTGAAATGAAATCACTTTGAGATCACTGCCTTTTGACCAACTTCTTTCCCAAGGTATTGTCGTTTTCATTTTACAGATGAAGAAACCTTAACAAACACAAGTAATCTAATTTTGGCAGTCTTTTATGCAGAAGCTATTTGGGTGAGCCTCTGGGGACAAAAGGCCATATTTTATTTTTACAAATGGCTTTATGTAAACACAGTAATATTTTTATGGTGCCACGTGGCTGTGGTTTTTGGGAAAAACTGAGCTCTGGGGTTTGTCTACCCCCAGAAAATGGGTGCGAAGGAGTTCCCCAGTGTAGCTTCTTTTTCTAGTTCCATACCAGACTGTTAGACAAAAAGGAATCCTTCTGGTCCACCTTAGCTGTGAAATTAGGCAAGATCTCAATGTAAGAATCACTTCTTCTGGGAAGCCTTCCCTGATCACCCCCAGCAAGGCCTGGGTCCTGGTATGACCTGTGTCCCCCACTATCACCCTTGGCAATACTACTGCCTGCTGACTCATCTGCACCCCACACACAGATAGACCTCCCACCCCCACCCAGGGATATATCTCATTTCATTGGATTGCCAACAATTAGCACCATGTCTGGCACACAGCAGGTGCTTAATATATTTGTTGAATGAAGGAAGGCTCCCAAAATCTCCTCTATTCAAGAGTTGCTATGTCACGGGGCCTGCTGGTCCAAAGGCCCTTCCTGAATGTGCTTTTCCTAGCCCCCAGACCTGCTGGTCACTCACTCCAGCCAACAACAGGAGAACGCATCAGAGTGGCTGTCCCCTCCATCCTTTCCTGTCACCAGAGGCACATGTGACCATGGTATGTTGGAGTCAGCAACCCATTTACCCTCTCTGCTCAGCCAATCGGAACAATAATAACAGTATCTGTTGACTGCCTATGAAAACGCCAGCACTCCTCAGCAATTATTTGTAATTCTCATAACATTTCCACAAAGGGAATATCATTTCTCCTATAGATAAGAAAACTGAAACTCAAAGAAGGCTCCACAATTGCCAAGGTGATACAGCAAAGATGTGTTGAGAGAATGAAAGAATGAACAAATGAGAGTCTTACTGATTCTGGTGCTTTACTACTTTTCTCTTTTGTTCCCCATAAACACTGGGAAAGGTCGATGGAGAAAAGAAGCCCCCTGGTTTTGAGGATTCCTGAGCCAAGAGAGCAGGGAGTAGGCAGAAGGTGACCCCAGCAGAGAACAGCTCCAAGCAACCCCGAGTTACTCAGTAACCCAAGCCCTGGTCCCCACGAACAGCCTGGCCAGGCTGGGCCAGGGCAAGCGGCAGACACCAGTTCCCCTTGGCCACCCTCAAGTGCCCAGCTGATCATAGCTGGAAACTGGAGATGGAAGGTCAAAGCTTGGGCAAACCACCAGGCCAGGCAGGATGGGCGCTGGTGACAGAGCTGGGGCCCCTCAGAGGCAGTCAAGGGTGGAGAGATGGGTGAGAGATGAAGTCTTTCCCCCAATTCCATCAGAATTTCCAGGGCTGGAGAAGGCAGGAGGGAGGGCCAAGCGTTCTGACAGCACTTGGCAATCCCAAAGAAAACCATAGACTGAGACTCTCCATAGTGGTTGGTGGGCCAGGAGAGCCCCCAGGTGTAGGCCTGCCAGGAGAGCCCACAGAGGGGACAGGGCCAGGGGGACCCTCAGAAGGGGAGGACTGTCAGGACCTTGTTCTCTGTTAGACCAGGGGTGATACCAGCTGGCACCCGCTAGTTGTGAGAATACCAAGATCCTCCTATAAAGGCTGGTGAATAGCAATTGCCCAAAGGTCTCCAAGTGTGCCTTCGAGAAACTGGCCCAGCTATCCTGGCCCTCCCAAAGGGCTCCCTCTAGACCTCCCACAATCCAACACACAAAAGATGAACACCTATCAGGGCTGGAGGCACCCAGGACCCAACCGTGTTACACATGTGACTAGAATCTTAGGTCACAACCCCCAAACCTGGCTCAGGGTTGACACTAAATGAATATTGTGAATGAATGAATGGGCAACAGAGGAAAGGAAAAATCAGAGATTCAGAGGGATTCAGAGACTAAGAGAGACAACAGGTGGGACAGAGATGGAGGAGGCTGGAATCACGGTGGAAGCTCCCAGAAGATGCTGAGAAGACACAGCCTCTACTCCTTTCTCTTTCGAGTTCTGGTGCTTTTGAAACCTTTCCCCTTAAGGGCCTGTCTAGTCCTTGCCTGTGCAACCCAGAGCAACCCCCTCTTCCAAACAGGGCTCAGGAAGCAGACTGCATCTTTGGGGCAGAAGGCTGGATGTGGGAGGAAACCCCAGATGTTGAATGATCTGAGAGTTGTTATCCAAAGGCAGCTGGTCAGACATCTTCTCCCCCGCCCTCTCCCCCGCCGCACCACCTGCAGAGGAGCAAGAAAACAGCCATCTTGCTGACCAAGTAGTGACACAGAGCCTCGGGGCCAGGGGCCACCGAGGGCCAGAGAGGCTGCTCCGCCTGCTAGAGCAGTGCTATCAGAGGCAGCTACCACCCTCCCACGCCTGCCAGGTTGGGCACCTAGAATCCAACTGTCCTGCAGAGTCCATGCTGGACCCAAGGCTCAGGCCCTGAGGGGAGGTAGGGAGGAGGTGAATTGGGGAGGTGGCAGAGGAGAAGCAAGGTTGAGCCCTACTTGGCATCAGCTCTGGGAATGGCAGCTCCTTTCAGGCCAGGGTCTGGGACATCTTTGCAAACACCCACAAGCCCACGCCCTCTACCCCTACCCCTGTATAACAACCCCCTCAGGTAGGTGCGGCTAGGCTGTGGGCAGTGGAGACAGAGGGCTTCTCCTACCACCAGCCCTACTGGCCTTCAGGTTTTCTTCTTTGAAGCCCTTTGTGGGCTGGGTGTCAGAACCAATAATAATAATTGGAGGACCAAAAGGTCCTCCACCTGTTCAGAGGTCTTCAGGGGCCCAGCATCCACTAGATAGAGGCCATGTTTCTCTGCCTGCTGACACCCAGGCCCAAACTCAGTTTCTGAGCACCCTGAACATGCCCACGGTTTCTGCTTGTGTGGGTCCCTTCTTGAGATGTCTCCTCTCCTTTCTTCACTTGCTCAATTTCCAGGTCGCCCTTCCAGGCTGCCTTCAGGCACCACTTCCCAGGAGGCAATTCTCCAGCCCGGCCCCCTTCCTTATCCCTACTCCTGTAGGCTCTGCAGCTTATCCTCCGGGCTCCACAGTCTCTGTGATTCCTGGGTCACACATTTACCCCGATGGCAATTCAACTCCCTCCTAAATGTCTCTCTCCTAACTGGACAGTGGCTCCTGCAGGGAGGGGTAATCTGGCTCATCCCCAAAGCCTGGCTCACAGAAAGTGCTCAGTTAACAGCTGTCTCCTCGTTGTTTGTCTACCAGGACGCCAGTGAATACAAACCCTTAACAAGGGGCTCTTGACTCTTAACTGAGAAGACCTTCCTACCACCTATCTTCCCGTCTTTCCAGCTGCTGGGGGCAGCCCAGAACCTCTCATGTCACACTGGGTGTTCAGGGAACCCAGGTTTCAGTGGGCCCCTGCCCAGCCTGCTCTCAGGTTCAGCCTTCTGTCCTAGAAGGTTGGTGGGGTGTAAATGCGAGGAGGCTTCGGAGTGGGGTAAGGAACTCAACTGTCGAGACTCAGACCTCCCTGGCCACATTAATCATCAGTGCCTACAGAGCCGCTTATCTCCGTTCTCTATTGGTTTTTCAGTTGGGGGAAAGATTGAGTAACACTTCAACCCTCTCTTGTATCACCCTGGAAGGGTCCGGTGGGAGAAGTCTGAGCCCATCGAGGTCGTTTATTCTTTGGGAAACATTCTCTAAACTAACATCATGTTTGAGGGGGCGAGTGCCCTCCCTTCTTTCTCCCTCCACCCCCACCGGTCCCGCAGCTGTGCCGGAGCAGGGCAGGACACGGGGAGCCTTTCCAGGGTTATTTCCAAGGATCTGTCCCAACAGGAACAGCATCAGGGTCAGCTGGGCCCAAGGAAAAAGGACTTGGGGCTACGAACGCCCCAACCTCTCCCACTCCTCGCCCCGCCTCACGTCTGGGGCCCAGGCCCTCGCCTTCCCCGCAACACCACCCGCTTCCGGGTACTGGGATAGGTAACTGGGCGCGGACAAGAAGGCTCTGGGCAAGCCTTCTCGTGATGGGCGGGGCCTAGCTCAGTGGGCGGGGCCTGGCTCGCCCCGCCCGCCCCGGGAGTGTCTGCTCTCGCCACGCGCCTGGAGCCACAGCCGAGTCGGAGACTCGCAGCCTCTGTCCCATGGCCTGGTCTCCCCGTCGCTCCGCGGGCCGGCGACTGCAGCTGCCCCTGCTCTGCCTCCTCCTCCAGGGCGCTACCGCCATCCTCTTTGCGGTCTTTGTCCGCTACAACCGTGAAACCGATGCTGCCCTCTGGCACTGGGGCAACCACAGTAACGCGGACAATGAATTTTACTTTCGCTACCCAAGTGAGTGCGGGTGAGGGCGCGCGGGGAGCTAAGACCCGGTTTCCCTGGTGTCTTGGGAGGGAGCCCAGATCTACCCCTAGGTGGGCTACCCTCTTGCTTTGAGATTAGGTGCCCCAGATTTATAATAATATCCTTTCACTAGTGTCTGCCACGTTCCAGGTATTATGCCAAGGGCGGCACATGCATTTTCTCCTTTAGTCTGTGAAGCAGACAAAGATGAAGAAACTGAACTGGTTCAGGGTCTTGCTGTTAGAAGTGAGCGAGCTGGGATTTGAACCCAAATCTGAAGCTCCAGCTTTACCTACTCTCTCGTTGGCCTAGCTGGGCTTTGCCTAGAGACTTTGTCTTTTCTCAGGCCTCCACCCTGAACACAAGAAGAAAAAGAAATCCTCTGGGCAGGGGAGGTAGGGGGTGGGGCGGGGGAGACAGTGATGCAGGTAATATCGTCCTGATGCAGTGATGTCGTCCCCTTGTGAAGGCAGCCGAGGCCAATGGGCTCAGACGGTTCTTCCCCAGTCCCCCAAAGCTGGCTCTTCCAGAGTCATAGAAAAAATGATGTAAGGAGCCACCAGCCAATCACAGAGTAGCCGCCCCACAGCCCTGAGGAGGAGGCAAGGCAGTGTTATTAACCCATTTCACAGAGAAGGAAGCTGAGGCTCAAAGGGGCTGTGATTTATTCAGAATTACCTAGTAAGTGAGTGACAGAGCTGGAACTAGGACTTGGTCACCCTAAGCTCTTAGCACTGCAGCTTACCTGCCTGCTGACAAGGCCCAGGAAGGGGAAGTTTAAGCCCCTCCTTCATGTTGAGGACAGAGCCTCTCCCTCAAGTTTGGGGGACCAGCCTTGTGAGTCAGGCCCTGGGCAGCTAGGACCAGTGGCACCAAATCTCCCAGGGTTTGTTACAAATGTTTGAGCAGGTCTCTAAGCTCAGTTTTCCCCAGCTGAGCAATGAGAAGAAAGGTGCCTCCGTTTGAAAGATATACATTCAAACAAGGCCCAGAATGTGGGTGTCTCCTATAAAAATCCCAGCTTTTATTACCTTCCTTTCTGTGTGCAGAGCTGGTGGCAGCTGTCCTCACCTGACTCTCTTCCGGCCCCAACCCCAACACAATGAAGCTCATAGTGCTGAGAATCAAGAGGGTGAAGTGGAGGCTCGGTTTTATTCAGTCGCTTCATCGTGTCCAGCTCTTTATGACCCCATGGAATGCAACACGCCAGGCTCCCCTGTCCTTCACCATCTCCTGGAGTTTGCTCAAATTCATGTCCTTTGAGTCGGTGATGCCATCTAACCATCTCATCCTCTGTCGTTCCCTTTTCCTCCTGCCCTCAATCTTTCTCAGCATCAGGGTGTTTTCCAGTGAGTCAGCTCTTTGCATCAGGTGGCCAAAGTGTTGGTCGAGGCTTGGTCCTAGGCAGAGAGGGCTACAGCTCCTCCTTCCCCACATTTCACCCCAATTCTAGCTGCATGAGTGAGTCATGGATGCTGAGATCAAAGCCACAGAGCTGGGATGGGAGGCTCTTGGGGTCATGCATTTGTCCAGAGAGATGGGGAGTTGGAGGGGGAACAGTCCCTGGACTGAGAGTTGTAAGCTCTTGCTCTAGAGTCTGACCTGGCTGCCTGTCATGACCCCCTATTTGCTTCTCCCATGGGCCTCAATCAAGGCCTTCAAGCCCTGCTTGCTTCAAAGGCCTCCTTGACCGTCCTTGCCCCTGCGTTGCATGATAAACTCTGCTAAATGCACAGCTTTCTGTCCCTGGAACAGCAGTGGGAATCCTCCCTCTTTCTGCACTAGTTTTTTGTCCCTGTGGACTTGGGACCCTGGGGATGGGTTGGAAAGGAGGGAGGTAGGTATGAGGTCCCTGGAGCCTGGGGCTTTGATGTGCCGAGTCTTCACCGTCCCTGTGTCCAGGAGAAGTGGTCAGGGCCAGAGGGTGGTGTGGCCACTGCCCTTTGATTTGGAAGATAAAAGGGAGTTTTGCCGCTGTTGTTAAGCAGTGGGACTAGCCAACGCCAAGGGCTCTGAGTGTCTGCCTGTTATCTCTGCAGCAAGGGCCTTCAGAGCCCAGCTGGTTCGCTCCTCCCCGAGGTGGAGAGAGAACCAGAGCGGTAATGCGCAAGATGACACAGCATGTCAGCCCGCCTAGAACCCGGCCTCTTGACTCCCCATCTTCAGCACTTCCCCCACATTACAAGCCTCTTATTCCACGAGATAAGCCATGGAAAATAAGAGGGGGAAAAGACTAGGGGGAAAGTCTAAGTGTGCAGGGGACGCAGAAGCAAAGATGAGAAAGGGTTCTAAGAAAATATATGGACAGGTTCTTTTTTGTCTGTCTCTGAGACCTTACTTGCCAGAAGAGGGGTTTAGGACAGATGGAAACAGGATCTTCCTGAGGCGGGGATAGGGGTTAGTGTGACCAGGACCAGAGTGGTTTGTGACTCTTAGGAGAATACAGCCTGATTTGCCCTCTTAAAGGCAGGTGGAGGTGGAGTGGTGGGGAGAGATGGCCTCCCCAGCTCACCACTCCCTTTTTCCTGCTTCTCATATTTTATATCCCCACTTTACAGATGAGGAAACTGAGGCTTAGAGAGGTTAAGTGACTTGTCCAAGGTCACACAGTGAGACGTGTAGGTGTGTGTGTGTGTGTGTGTGTGTGTGTGGGCATGCATGTGCTGGAATTTAAAGCCAGCTCTGTGAGATGCTAAAGCCCCAGCTGTCACTGTTCCCTTGTCCTACAGTCTGACTTTGTTCAGGAATCATCTGGTGGGGTTGGAGAGAGGCAGTAAGGGAAGGAGGAAGGGTGATAGGTGGCCCCGGAGGGCTTTTATCTTCTCTCCAGCCAAAAGTGCATGGGTTTGGAGGGGTTGGGGATGTGATGGGAAACAGGCTCCATGCTGCTGGACCCAGGGATCCCCTGAAGGGAATGTTGAGGGGTCATCATATCTATCCCCCTGTCTCCAGCTGGAATAGCTCCTTACCCTCCACAGCCCACAGAGAATGTCTGTGTGGTACATTCCATGGAATGGAACGAAGAAAGGAGATTTCTTGGTGTTTAGATTCCAGGTGAAAAGCCACCGGATTGAGTTTTGATTCCAAACAAACCCCAGGTGGGAGATGTAAATATTATTGCTATTTAAGACAAGTTCTGGAGCGGTTTGGGCACGGAGCCCTGTGACACAGCCCCCTGTGTTGTCTTGCTGTCCTTGGGCCAAAGAACAGACATGGCTTCCCCTTTACGCACAAGGAGAAAGCAAGTCAGGTGGAGAGGCTGAAAGAACTAAGGCTGCATACTGAGATCTAAACACCACCTCTCCTTTTCTGTTGGGTTTTAAGATCTGAAAGGGAAGAGCGATCTGGGTGACTTGAGGAGTGGGCAGGGCTGGAGAAGGGGCACAGTGGTGGGGACATCTAATGGGGCCAATGGACCTTCACCCCCTTGGCCGCGGGGGCTGCGTGTACCCAACCCTCTGCAGGGGCTGGCAAACTCCTTTCCTATCAGCCCACACTCAGCACACACACACACACACACACACAGATTTGCTTCTCTCAAAGTTATTGATTGCATTCTAAAGTTCAGTAGTACATATTTGGCTTGTTGATGGTTCTCATTTATTTGTTTGCCCGTGCTGGGTCTTAGATGTGGCCCTCAGGATCTTTAGTAGCCACATGTGGGATCTAGTTCCCCAACCAGGGATTGAACCCAGGCCCTCTGCATTGGGAGCAGAGAGTCTCAGCCACTGGACCATCAGGGAAATCCCTTGTTGTTGCTTCTTTACCTGTAAACAAAAAAGGTGATTGTGATTTTTTTTTTTTTCTTTGTGATCTGCCTCTTTCTACTTGAATTCATTTACAACAAAAACACGTGAATAAGGAAAGAAAAGCAGAGAAGAACGCAAATAATGAACACTGTAAAGGTCTATAGCTGATAGAGCTGAAATTCCAATGTAGCTTTGAGCTATAGGCAGCCAAGAAAAAGGGGAAATATGAACAGTTACATGTTCTCATCAGAATAAAGGACGCCTCACATACGTGATTCTTTGATTCCTTTGATGTCTGTCTTCCAGCAAGAGCTACATTCCCAGAGTCTGATGCATGACTGCTTAGGTTTTTTTGTTTGTTTATTTTTAGTTCTATGACTTCTTAGTAAACATCTAACACATGAGTGAAGGAAAGCAGATCAGTGCCTTGTTCCTTAGGGGAGATGACAGTTCCTAGTACTAAGTTCCAGGAGAAATTTCCCACATGGAGCTATGAAAGGAGAGTTTAGGGTCATGGTTGGTTGACCCTGTTTCTCAATACGTTATTTACAACAGATGCAATAATGCACTCAAATGTTCCTCCAGTGTTTCTCAATTAGAGCCAAGGATAGCACAGCATTACTGATACATAGACCCAAGACAAAGGAAACAGGACGAGATGCACTGGCTGAATATCACCCGAGGTTGTGTTTCTAGCCCTGTTTACAAGTAGATGGTGGGAGGGGTACAAAACAAAATAATACAAAGCAAATTGTTGTATGTATCTCATTTTCAATATGGCTGTTTATTATTTTAGATTTTTGTACACAGAATGGAAAGCAAACAGAAAAGACCCCAAGTGTCCCTCCCCAGAAACCCCACTGACACTTAAAAAATTCAAGTGATTCATCTATAAAATTAAGATATTCAAAGTATAGAAAGAAGCAAACTATAGGGTAAAATCTTTCCCATAAATCTTTTCCATAAGTGGCCATATTGCAAATCTCCAGGGGTCGTTATTTGCACCAGAGTTGTATGGCTCAGCAGCCCTCCCCCTCCCTTCAATTCCTTTTTTCCCTGAGATAACCTCTTAACAAAGTTATTAAAGTTATTTTATACAGTTCTACAAAGTTAACAGTTATTTTATCAATTAATTTGTAAAATTTAAAACCCTAAAACTGGAGAGGCATAGATTCTGAAGTATGAGGAATGGAGGTTAGATATCAAGATGAACTTCCAGCACAAAGGCCAGAAGGGGAAGAGAATTTCCATCACAGAGGGCAGGGGCTGCTGCAGGAAATCACACAGGAAATGTGGGGCTTTTCACTGGTTGTAATGACCCAGGGATTGGGCAGGTGAGTGGGGCAGAGAGGAGAGCAGAAGGCTCTACTCTCTTGCTCTGACCTGGGGACAACAGGGATGGTGGGGGTCCCACTGCTGGGCAGCTCTGCACCGGTGAGCCAGGCTGGGAGGCCTGGCCACGCCTCGGGGAATTTTATAGGCTTGGCTCCAGCCTCCAGGCGGCATGGCTGGTGAGAGCTGGGGGGTGCGGCCGGATTGCTGACTGGTAGCTGGGTGGTGGCCTGAGTAGTCCCAAATTCCCCCCTCGCAGGCTTCCAGGATGTGCATGCTATGATCTTCGTGGGTTTCGGCTTCCTCATGGTCTTCCTGCAGCGCTACGGCTTCGGCAGCGTGGGCTTCACCTTCCTCCTGGCCGCCTTTGCCCTGCAGTGGTCCACGCTCATCCAGGGTTTCTTCCACTCCTTCCGTGGCGGCTACATCCTTGTAGGCATGGAGAGGTGGGCAGCAGTGGCCTCCCTGGCTCCCCTAGGTCTACCTGGGAGGCCCCTGCCCAAGGGACCCAGCTCAAGCCTGGTCTTTCAAGTCTGCTCCCTGACCTAGATTTTTGACCCATCAGTCGATTTCTTTTAGGTACCCTGCCTGTTCCTGTTGCCTGATTTCTTCTCCCATCCTTGACCCACACCTCCCTTTAGGCCCCTTATTATTCAAGAGCTGTTGGGAGAATAGATAGCATTGTGGAAAAGGGCAGTGCTTGCTGTTGATTCAAAATCTGGTTCTTCCACTTGTCCTGGGCTTTGTTTGCCAAATCCCAGAATATCCACAAAAAAGGGAGGTGATCCCTTCCCACTTCCCAGGGAAGAATTTAGCCTGGTGCGTTCATTGCCCCCTCCCCGCCCCCTCGGCCCCTGGGCTGCCCTTGTTTCCAGGCCCCCTCACCCTCCCCATCTGAACCCCCCAGCATGATCAATGCTGACTTCTCTGCTGCGGCTGTGCTTATCTCCTTTGGGGCCATACTGGGCAAGACTGGGCCGGTTCAGCTGCTGCTCATGGCCCTGCTGGAGGTGGTGCTGTTTGGCCTCAACGAGTTTGTCCTCCTTAGTCTCCTGGAGGTGAGTTTGGATGGGGATGGGGTGAGGAGTGGACATGGCCAGGCCCTGAGCATGGGGTAGGCATGGGGTAGGACCGGGGCCAGGGGCTGCCCCTCCACCTCAGCCCCACCTCCCCAGGTGAAGGATGCAGGAGGCTCCATGACCATCCACACGTTCGGTGCTTACTTTGGGCTGATCCTCTCCCGGGTCCTCTATAGGCCCCACCTGGAGAAGAGCAAGCATCGCCAGGGCTCCACCTACCATTCGGACCTCTTTGCCATGATTGGTGAGGCCTCCCGAGGTGTGGTGGGTAAGGGGCCAGTTCATATCCAGGACTGGTCTTGGGGTGCCACCTATAAGTCTTGGGGTTCTGGCAGGGAACTCCCTTCCAACTCGGACTCTTCCACCAGAGCCTGAGGACCGTTGCTTATCATTTTTGGTAGTTTTATGACAGGTTCTTAGAACTCAGAGCTCATGGATCTTAGAGCTCCTTCCCAGAAAATGTTCATGAAGGTGTTAGTCACTCAGTCTTGTCCAACTCTTTGTGACCCTGTGGACTGTACCCCGCCAGGCTCCTTTGTCCATGGGATTCTTTAGGCAAGAATACTAGAGTGGGTTGCCCTACCCTCTTCCAGGGGATCTTCCTGACCCAGGGATCAAACCCAGGTCTCCTGCATTGCAGGCGGATTCTTTACTGTCTGAGCCACCAGGGATGACTGAGATCCATCCCAGGGGCCTTTCTAAATCCAAGTCTGATGGTACCTATCTCTGTTTAAAGGCCTTCAGGGCCCCCTACCCACATACCAGACTCCTCAGTCAGGCATACTGGCCCCTGCAGTAATTTGCTCCTCTTCCCCTCCCCACTCCCCACCTCTTTCTCCCCCTCTCTCTCCATCCAGACTCAGCTTCTCGCCATCTCTGACCTCTAGGCCTGTTCCCTTGGTGCTGCCTCCCACCTCCTGAGGACACTTCCTCCCAGGAGATTTCCTGGAAGCCCCAGCACTCTCAGGAGAGAAGGAGAGGTCACAGGTCACCCCTGGGAGGAGTAGGGTCTGGCCTGCAAGCACCCTCATCACCACCTATTTCTTCTAAGCCTGCATCTCTGCTCCTGTCCATTCACTGATGAGTCAGGAAAGGAAATTGATATTTTACCTTTTTGAAGGTAGTATTGAGTAGTTACTGAAGTGCCCATTCTTACTTTAAAAAGAGACTTGCCTTGTGTTTCTTGCTTACATCTGGGTGTGTTGTGAAACAGAGCACATGGAACCCTAGGCCAGCTGAGGCCTCCTTGCCCTTTGATAAGTTTGGTTTGAAGTCCAAAGGCTTCCCAAAGATTTCTGTGTTTTCCTGGGAGGCTTACATTCTCAGATTTCCTCTGCCTCCCAGCTCCTGCTAGACAGGAAAATGGGTCTCTTCCTTGATTCCTCTCAAAACTCTTCTCAGAAGACACATGTGTATGTGTGGTAGATTTCACTGCAGACTGTGGAGACGCAGAAGTTACATCGCAACCCAAGGACCACTCAGGACTAAGGGGCACTTCCTCAAGCCTCTCTGCCATGCTGGCCCTGCCCCACAGGGCCCCCAGCCCCCCTCCTCCCTTGCCCCACCTTTCCCTCCAGGACTGACCTGGGAACCTCACAGGGCAGCAAGGCCTGCGGAGCTCCCAGTTCCTGCCGAGATGCACAGGCCCAGCCCATCAGTGCTCACGCCAGGGCCCACCCTCTCCAGGTGGCAGTTGAGGTTATAAAACAAATGATTTTCCTGTTATAGATATCAAGTGCCAGATTCGTGCCTGACATGTGGTGCCCTTTGCCTTTTTTTCTTTCCTTTTCTGATACTTAAAAAAAAAAAAAAAACCCCGTGGTTTTCAATCAAGTAACTAACGCCCTCTCATGCCAGTACCCTTCAGTGGTACCAGTTGTTAGACATCTAGTACCAGTTAGGCCATGGAAGACAGTTGAGAGTCCCTTGGACAACAAGGAGACCAAACCAGGCAATCCTAAAGGAAATCAACCCTGAATATTCATTGGAAGGACTGAAGCTGAAGCGGCAATGCTTTGGCCACCTGATGTGAAGAACTGACTCATTGGAAAAGACCTTGATGCTGGGAAAGATTGAAGGTGGGAGGAGAAGGGGACAACAGAGGATGAGATGGTTGGATGGCATCCGCAACTCGATGGACATGAGTTTGAGCAAGCTCCAGGTGATGGTGAAGGACAGGGAAGCCTGGTGTGCTGCAGTCCACGGGGTCGCACAGAGTCGGACACAGCTGAGCTACTGAACAACAACAATGAGGCCATGGGTGGATTTCCCTGGTGGCTCAGCTGGTAAAAAATCCAGCTGCAATGCAGGAGACCTGTGTTTGATGCCTGGAAGATCTCCTGGAGAAAGGAATAGCTAACCACTCTAGTCGGAGAAGGCAATGGCACCCCCTCCAGTACTCTCGCCTGGAAAATCCCACGGATGGAGGAGCCTGGTGGGCTGCAGTCCATGGGGTCGCGAAGAGTCAGACACGATTGAGCGACTTCACTTTCACTTTTCACTTTCATGCATTGGAGAAGGAAATGGCAACCCACTCCAGTGTTCTTGCCTGGAGAATCCCAGGGACGGGGGAGCCTGGTGGGCTGCCGTCTATGGGGTCACACAGAGTCAGACACGACTGAAGCGACTTAGCAGCAGCAGCAGCAGCAACCACTCTAGTACTCTTGCCTGAAGAATCCCTTGGACAGAGGAGCCTGGCGGGCTACAGTCCATGTGGTCCCAGAGTCAGACATGACTGAGCGACTGACACTAACTAAAGTAACAGGCCGTGGTTAGGGACTTGGTATACATCATCTCATTTAGTCCTCGCTTCCTGAGGTATGTGTCACTATGCCCACTTTACAGATGAGGAAACTGAGGCTGATGAGGGTAGGTGACTTGACTGCAGTTACACAACTTGTACCTTGTGAGGGAGTCACTTACTGCCTCTCCTTCTGCCTGCCTGCCCACCGTTTAGGGACCATCTTCCTGTGGATCTTTTGGCCTAGTTTCAACTCTGCACCCACCGCCCTGGGGGACGGGCAGCCTCGGACCGCTCTCAACACATACTACTCCTTGGCCGCCAGCACCCTCAGCACCTTCGCCTTGTCAGCCCTTGTTGGGGGGGATGGGCGGCTGGACATGGTATGGGGAAGGGTGTGGGGAGAGGCAGAGGGGTGGGCCGGGAGGCCAGGGAGAGATCTGAGACCCTGCAAGGTTGATCCTCCAGGGGAGCAGGTAAGGGCAGAGGCACAGGGGACTGCATCTACGCTGGCGGCGCTGCGGCCAGTGCAGGAGGTGAGGCTAGGATGGCGTTTGAGGTAGAGGATTAGACGGTGGAGAAGCAGCAGGTGGCACTCTGGCGGGCGGGCTTGGGGTGGGTGTGGCTGTGACGATCAGAAAGCGCCTCCAGAGCCTTGCTCTTCTGTGCTCCCCTAGGTCCACGTGCAGAACGCAGCGCTTGCCGGAGGGGTTGTAGTAGGGACATCAGCTGAAATGATGCTGACACCCTTTGGGGCTCTGGCAGCTGGCTTCCTGGCTGGGGCCATCTCCACACTGGGGTACAAGTTTGTCACGGTACATAAGCCCCTGGGCCCTGAGCAGGGCAGGGCATCTTCACACCCTTCCTCCTCTCCAGCAGGCCTGGCTGAGGGGGCACACGAGACTCATGATTTGTGTCCTGTCTCCAGCCCATCCTTGAGTCCAAACTCAAAGTCCAAGACACATGCGGTGTGCACAACCTCCATGGGATGCCGGGGGTCCTGGGAGCCCTCCTGGGCAGCCTTGTGGCTGGGCTGGCCACCAGTGAAGCTTATGGAGATGGGTGAGTTCTCCCCACCCTCACCCCACCCTCAATCCTCAATGGAATCATTATCCCCCCGGAACTAACTCCCTCAGTCTCTGCCTCCTTTTGTGGACCAGCACCACCACCAAAAAAAAGCTGTCTATTCTCTTACCTTGGAAGCTGAAGAAAGTGGGGTGCACAAGACTGGGGACTGGCTTCTTGGTCCTCAGTCAGGTGCAGCAGAAGGTCGTTGAATAAATGATTTCAACAGTGTCATTATTAAAGGGTCAAGGAAGAGACACTGACCCTGAGGATAGATTTTTGCACATCGGCTCAGAGGAGAGGGGAGGCAAAAGTGACCCTCAAGCTGAGCCTTGAAAGGTGTGAGGGTGTTGCTGGCACACTGGGGATGGGAGGGTGTTCCCCTCCAATGGGCTCAGTTGGAGCAAGGGCCTGGAGGTGACTCAGCCTGGCAGGCTCCCTAGGGCCCTTTTGGCTGCTGCAGAAAGCGGGGCAGGGCACTGATGCGCTGACCAGCCCTGGCTCCGTGCTCCATCCGTCTCCCCACTCCCTCCTCTCCCTGCAGCCTGGAGAGTGTGTTTCCACTCATAGCCGAGGGCCAGCGCAGTGCCACATCTCAGGCCATGCACCAGCTCTTCGGGCTATTTGTCACACTGACATTTGCCTCTGTGGGTGGGGGCCTTGGAGGTGAGTGACCTTGGCTGGGGTCGGGAGTTGGCAGGAGGAGCTCCAGGGAGGGCAGAAGACGGGGGCAGCGGGGTAGGGGGAGGTGGCGGCGGGGGAGCGGGTGTTCTCCGGAGGAAGGGCCTTTGGATCAATCCCATTCCCCTGACATTCATTTACTCTGTTGAACACCTACATCGTGCCAGGTGCAGGCTGGGGTTATGGTGTTCAGGGGTAACTTCCTCCAGGTAAGGAGGACCAAGCAAGTACTTTCTCCCTTCTGGTCGCAAAGGAAGGTGGGAAGCCTGCTGACCAGTCTCTCTCCTCCGCGGCTTGGCGCGCTGCTCCCTCTTCCCACTAGAGGGCAGCCCAACCTCAGGCTGAGGCCTGGGGCGCCGCCTCTCTGGGGCTGGGGCTGGCGCTGGGGTAGGGGCCGGGAGGGAAGAGGCCTGGCTGGCTCATCAACAGACTAGGGCACAAAAACCTTCCACAGAGGCAGCCTGCCCACTGATGCCAGGCCAAGCAGTCCCTCCTGATGTCTGGCCTTCAAAATTAAACATACGCTTCGGTATCCCCATCTTCCTGCTCTCACCTTGAGATCTTATCCTTAAATAAGAGTTCATTCATTCATTTAATACTTATTTACTCAAGAAACACTTTCTGCGTGCCTCTTGGAGAGGAGCCCACGGAAAGTTATGAGCTGCGGTTCATGACAGACTCACTATTGGATCCGTTCCCACGGTACACACTTTAGTATGTCACTTCTCTGAACCTTGGTCCCGTTCTTTGTAATTCAGGGATCCTATTCACCTTGCAGGGCTGCTGTGATCACTCCGGGAGGCAGTGCTTTGTCACGAATTTTGCACAGGGCCTAGCAGAAGTGGCGCTTGATAAATACTGTGATTTGCCTGTGCCAGGCATCACACTGACCTCATGACTCCCAGCTCCTCTGTGCCCTGTGGTACTGGGTAGCAACCTCCCCTATGGGGGCAGCAAAAAGCCTCACACAGTGTCCCCTACCACCACCAGGGCTCCTGCTGAGACTGCCCATCCTGGACTCCCCGCCCGACTCCCAGTGCTACGAGGACCAGATTTACTGGGAGGTGAGCTGTCCCCACCCCTCAGGGCCCTCTCACCCTCAAATGCCCCCTTCCCTGCCTCGCCTCCTCTGGTCCAACCTGCCTCTTTCCCTCCTCCCCGGCTCCTGCTCCTCTGGGGTTCACCCTTCAGCTGTGGTCTCCGTCCTCGAGAGCTGACCCTTCACCTGCTCCTCCATCCCTGCCCTCCAGGTGCCTGGGGAACATGAGCATTTAGCCCAGGGATCACAGGAAACAGAGACTCAGGCCTAACTTGCTTCCAGCCCTTGGAAGGATGCTCTCCTTTTAGAAGCGGATGACTGCCTACCCTGGGGAAGCTCCTCATTATTAGCTCCCATCACCTCTGCTGCAGGAAAGAAGACAGGAGCTCCTTTCCACAGGGAGCCTTGGGGGGAGGGGCGGTGGAAGGCTGGGGAGATGGTGGAGGAGCCAGGTGGCTATACCTGGTCATGAAGAGGAGAGAGCCTCACACACCCCCACCGCACCACGCCACGCCCTACAAGTGAGGCACTCGAGGGACTACTGAGTCACTGGACCAGCATCACTCAGTTGCTGTGAAGCCTGAGCCAGGGCCTGGCTCTCTGAGGATGATAAATACCATGGTCACCAAGGACTCTGACTCCTTTGTTTTTGTGCATTGAGAATTTGGGGAGTTTCTCACACCATCTAACTCACAATATTAGAACCTCAGGTGAAAAAAGACCTGATTGGTGACAACATCCTGCCTCCTCAAGTCTAAGGAAATTCCCCTAGGATGCTGTCTTCTATGAGGGCAATGCGCAGACTGCGCTTTCTTGCTTGCAGAGACAGGGAGCTCATTCCCCTTCAGCAAGTGTATGTTTGTTACAAGACAGCTCAATCTGCTAGAGAGCTCTTCCTATTCTAGAATGAATGCCACTCTGACCCTCAACTTGGGTGACCTCTGAACAGTAGGAAGAGAGCCCCGGGAGGCTTAAGAGTAGCATAAGGAATTCTTTTGCCACTGACTTCTCAGAAGCTGGAAGCAGCCAGCCTCCAGGCACCAACTTAGGTCCCTGTCCAGAGTCTGAGGAGTGGGGACTAGGAAGGGCAATTCAGAGTTGCTGTAGGGAATGGGGAAGGCAGGCCCAGGGCTTGTGTCGGCCTGACACCATCAGACCACCAGAGGGCGCTCTAGTCCCAGCAGAGGAAGATGGGGCCTTCATGCTCCAGGGTCCTCTACCAAGAATGGAAGTCCTTCCTGCGGCCTCATGGCCTTCCTGCCTGCTTCAGCTCTGGTCCTCACTATTGCTACCACAAGACTTCTGAGCACCCAGTCCCCATCGCATGTCAGGCGGTGCTAGGGCTTCCAGATCTTTCATTCGACTAGGAATCCATCCTTCCAGTAGACCAGAGCTCTTTTCCCAAACCTGAAGTGCTGGGAGCCCCTCTGCCCTCTCCTGCCCCTCCCCAGGCTTCCGACAGGAGTGAACAAGACTACAGACCTCTTCCTCAAGACTAAACCCCAGGAGGGATTTCTGGGGCCTAGTCCTGGGATAGGCGCAAAAGGTGTTCCCATGAGGCTTCATCCTCACTGTAGTTAGAGGGACTGAGCTGGGCTGGAGAAAGAGGACAGCACAGAGCTGAGGAAAAGCTGAGGAACAAGGAGGGCTGTTGAGGGACAAGTGCCCCATGGGACCCTCCTCTTTGTGGCCCAAACAGA
Source organism: Capricornis sumatraensis (assembly GCF_032405125.1). Taxonomy (NCBI): domain Eukaryota; kingdom Metazoa; phylum Chordata; class Mammalia; order Artiodactyla; family Bovidae; genus Capricornis; species Capricornis sumatraensis. The sequence continues at coordinate 115,832,966 of NC_091070.1, read as the reverse complement.
CTTGGTGTATCCCTCCCCTTGAGTTCCCCTCCTTCCTCCACAGCCTCCCCTGCCCCGTTGCTGGCTGGGACTGGTATGTTGGAGGGAGATCCTTGTGCTGAGGCAGAAGGATGACTGCTGAGATTGCAGAAAGGTATCCTGTCCTGTGAGCCCCAGGAGGGTGGGAGTCTGGACAAGCAGAGGCCCATCCCCCATTCCATCCTGCAGAGCCTTCCCTCTAGCCCTGGAAAGATCCAGGTACAGTCAGCTGACCTGTTCTGCCCCCAAGCTCCCCGAGCAGTCCTCTGAGATCTGAAAGACTTACAGGAAAGGAGAGAGTTGAGGATAAGACCCTCCCTGCCCTGCCTGGGTGGGTAAAGCTCCGATACATGAGTATTCATTTACACATACCACTGGCATTTTCCCACCTGATCTTTTCCTGCTCACTCTCGTTCTTTTCTGACCATAATCAAATCTCCTCCAGGCTTGACTAAATGGGGCTGCTCCAGCCCAGGCTGGTCACTGCTCCCATCTTAATCCAGGGAGTCTTCCTGAAGAAGTGACAATTGAACCATCCCTGGGAGAGGACAGTTACCAGGTTCTAAGGGAGGAAAGGCTGCAGGTCCCAGGGTGGCCCACCAAGAGGTCCTTGAGAAAGGAGGGACAGGGTGGTAGCTGCCCAGCAAGTGATGGCCCTGAAAATCCTATGGCCAAGCAGTTGAGGCTCCATTACTCCCTCAAAGCTGCTCACAGCCCAAGACACTGCTGAGATCTACAAGATCCAGAACCCTGGCTTCCGGGCTCAGGGGACTCTGTCCAGGGCTGAACTCTTTAAAACCAGGCCCTTGTTCTTTCCTCTTCTCCCTCCCATAGCTTTTCCTCTGGTGCCCAGCACCCTGGAGGGCAGTCCATAGGTCGTTCAGTCCGAGTGATGGACTAAGCCATCACTGTTTGCAGTTTGGGTATGGAGTGCTTCTCCATCACTGCTTTCAGGCAGATAGCTCGGAGGGCAAGAAATGTCCTAGCTCCTGGGCTACCCTAGGAGCCTGTCTGCTGCCCTGCGACTGAGCCCCTCCCCCGTCTTTCCTGTAGCCCCTAGCTCAGCACCATCCGTCCCCCCACACGGTGGCCCATCCATTCAGGCTGGGTCAACAGGGTGACAATGAGCAGGTCAAGGAGATGGTGGGGACAGGGGCCAAGGGGGCTCCTTCCTCACCTCTTCAGGACAATGAGGCCTCTGCCCCTCAGGGACAGCCCCTCTGATCACCACCATTATTACTCTCAATGCAAGACAATCAGACACTTGCCCACTCATGAACTCTTGTCTGTCCAGCCCCAGTGCCCAAGTTCTGGGGACAATGATGGACGAGGACCCCGAGCCCCTGCTTGCCTCCCAGGGCCCCACTGATGGGGAAGACCAGCTGCGCCGGAGGTCAGTGTCAAGCCAGCAGGGTCAGAACCCTTAGGGAAGGGTTTCTGGAGTTGGTCACTGTTCTGGAGTATGTGTGGGCGACAACAGGGCTTCCTGGCTAGACATCTGGCGGAGAGGCCCAAGGTTCCCCCACGGACCTCAGGGTGCTTCTGTGCCTGTGTGGCCGGACCCGCCCCACCACCCCCACTGCCCCAGGCCAGAAGCTCTGAGCTGCTCTTGTGACCTCTGGAGGACCCCGCCCTCCGAACCTGCGCAGCCTGGGAAAGGCCTGAGATGCCCCGCTATTGGGATTCAAATCACGGCGCACGGTGGCCCCAGCTCGAGGAGGAATTAGACACGGCGTGGGTGTCCGAAGTGGGGGGTGGTGGTGGTCCCGGGACAGACTAACTGGGCAGCCGTGCTCCCCCCACCTCACCCCGATATTTCTCTCCCACCGTCAGGATCTCCCCCACCCGCCGCCGCCCGACTCCGGGCGCCCCGTCTCCTTTGTCTGGCCCTCCCGCCCACTCCCAGCCGGGTCCGCCGCGCCGCCCCGCGCGCCGCGGCCCGTGCGCCCGCCGCCGCCGCCTCCCGGGAACAATGCGGGCCAATGTCTCCGGGCGGGCGAGCGGGCTATGCAAATGTCCAACGGCCTGTGAGAATCCCCCTCTGCCGCCGCCGCGTCTTCCACCGCCTGAAAGGGGCTGGCGGCCAGGCCCGGGTGGGGGAGGCGGCCCCTGCATAGGGATGAGCTATCGTCCCGGAGCGCTCGCCCGGGACAGAGTGCCATTGTCTCGGAGAGGCTGTCTGTTCGTCCATCGGAGCCCGCCAGCTCCAGGAGGAAGGCAGAAGACGACCAAAATCAGGCCTTGGAGCAAGGGAGGGGTGGTCACCTGTTCCCTCCACTCCTTCTCCTCTCCCCAAAGAGCCTTAACTTTAGGGTCAGACCGTGGTGGGCCCTCAACTTGGCTCCCCACTCCCCCCTCACTAGCTTGATGGCCTGCACAAACCAGTTCATTTCTCTGAGGCCCTGTATCCTGAAGGTTAAACCTAGCCTAGAGTTTCTGCTCTTCCCATCCTCCGTCCCTGTTAACTGCCCTCCCCATCTCCATCATTTTTTCACATGACATTGATCTGGGTTGTCTCTGGAGCCAGTTTCCTTCTAGAACCTTGAGGGAAATACTCATGTTTTCCCCAAAACAGGTTACTGGACAGGGTGAGCCCTAGGCCGAGTCCAGGCTGCCTTCCTGCTTCCGTCTGCTGCTACCAGTTAAGAAGGCCCACCTTTTATGGGAGAAATGCAAGCCATGCAGGCCTGAAGCTTCTCCAGTGACTAGGGGTTCAGCGATGGGGGTGCCACACAAAGTTCCCTCCCACAAGTGAAAGAGCTGTGTTCCTCTCCCCGCCGCCCAGGAGCCTGTGTCCATCTAACACATTGCACTGTTTGGCACTGGAGGAAAATAACTGGACAGTGGGCAAGAGACTCTGTGCTTGGAGCAGAGTCCATTTTAGCTGGGAACTTAGCCCTGGCTCTTGGGTGTTTGCAGGCTGAGCTCCAGTAAATGGACTTTCAACTCTGCGAGGTGTAGGACCTGATTTCACCTTTCCTAAATTCCCGCACAGGCTCGGGATCGACAGCCTAGCTCTCTCTAGGGTGAGAGCTATTTCAGAAATGGTGCCTGGGCCCTTCAAGCAGTGATGCTTCTGGGACTCATAAGGTTTGAGGTGGCAAAATCAACGGGAGCAACAGCAAAATGAGAACTGACCAGGGACGTTCAGGTTCTCAGTCCCAGTAAGGCAGGTTTCCCTGGTGGCTCAAACAGTAAAGAATCTGCCCACGGTGCGGGAGACACGGGTTTGATGCCCAGGTCAAAGAAGATCCTGGAGAAGGGAATGGTAACCCACTCCAGTATACTTGCCTGGAGAATTCCATGGACAGAGGAGCCCCGTGGACTGCAGTCCACGGGGTCGCCAAGAGTCAGACATGACTGAGCAACTAACACATGCGCACAGGGCAGGAGAAAACTGAGAGGAAGAGGAAGAAGACGCAGGTAGGGCAGGGGTCTTGTGGGAAGCAGGGGTTACAGGGCTGCCTCAGGGGCCTGCTCATTCCTGGTCTGTCTTCTGTCTTCCTGGCCTCTGCGAGGAGCCAGGCACAACACGCATGGCAACTCCTTTCTGGGGAGGCAGGCAGTGGAGCCTGGCCTCCTGGGGGAGCATTCGGGAGGCTATTAGATAAGAGGGGAGTTTGAGGCAGCGTCAAGGGATGTGGGCTGGGAGCTGAGGCATTTCAATGTACTAGGGAAGCAGTCAAGAGTTCTGTCCACCTCTGCTCTCCACCTTTGAAAGTGGTGGTGATTTAGTCGCTAAATTGTGTCTGGCTCTTTTGTGACCCCAGGGGGTGTAGCCCGCCAGGCTCCTCCGTCCTTGGGATTTTCCAGGCAAGAATACAGGAATGGGTTGCCGTTTCCTTCTCTAGGGGATTGTCCCTGATTCAGGGATTGAACCTAGGCCTCCTACACTGCAGGCAGTCTCCTGCACAGCAGGCAGATTCCTTACTGACTGAACCGCTAGGGAAGCCCTTGGAAGTAGGCTCCCTTGCAACTCTTCACTGGGTCTCTGCTCCAACCTGGAACCCTTCAGAGCATTCTGACTTGGGGCTGCCCAGACTCTGAGGACCCCCAGATGCCACCTCTGAAAGAAGCCAAACCAAGTCCTCACTTGTCTCCACATCTGGCTAGAGCCTCCCCTTGCTGGACCCCAGAACTCATCCTCCCCCCCTTGACCCTCCCTCTTCTCTCCCATTTGCAGGTGGTCCCCAGGCTTGCCCAGAGATTCTCCGCCCTGAAGGTGGCGCTCTCTCTCTTCAGCCTGCATTTCCAGGGCTCCCTGGGACTGTTCTGGATGGTTTTCGGAAAGGTCCCTGGGCAGGATCCAAGCAGACCCCGGTTGGCTCTGAGGCTGAGAGAGGAAGAGGGCTTTGTTGTGCCAGGACATAGGCTGGATTCTTAAATTTGTTTTTCCTCCCCTGCTCTTCTCAGTAAGAGAGCCCTCAGCTAGAGAAGCTGCCCCCACCCCCCCCCACCCCAGTGTCCCCTCCTTACTCAGCTTAGCACCATCCATCTCCCCAGAGCAAGGAATGCGGCTCCTGGACACTGTGGGGCTTGTTCCCAATCCCCTTCTAGCTCATTTCACTCGGGCTTTTACAGGCTCGCCTCCATCCCACAGTCTGCTGTCTGGGATCTGGCTCTGAAGGCACAGACAGAGGACTCCCCTCCTCCCCGCAATACCTCATGCTTCATTTTGTCCCAACACCATCTGAGGAGGCTGCGCCGTGGGGGGTCAAGGAACCCTGGTGTGGAAGCCGGTGGGAGGCAGGGCCCCCCTCCTTCCCATCTCTGCAGCCACTGCGGTAGCTGCACTCCACAGCTGCACGGCATCTGCAAGCTAAACAGGGTCTGCAAGCCATCCATCCCATCCACCCCCCCACTCGTGTTCCTGTCCACGCCCCGCAAGCCTCGATTATTGGCGGAATTAGAACCGGGCTTCTTGTTGGCAGTTGCTAATTAAGATCATTTATAAACGCGACTATTAATGCTGAAGCGGGCTGCAGCCACCAACATCTCTCACCCGCGCCATTGGCGAGGTGCGGGCTCTGGGATTGTTCCCGCCTGACTCCATCTTGGGAAGGACTGCTCCCTTTCAGTACCTACCCCACCTGGTTTCAGGCCTTCAAGGCAAGGGTCAGTGGGCACAGAGGGTTCGGAGGGGGTTTAGCTGAGCCTTCCAGAGAAATGGAGCTGTGACTGTGTGGTGGGGGTGGAGGGGGAGGTGTGCTATGTGAGTCACATGATGCTAGCTAGCGTCTTTCTTCCCCAGAATGTTTGAGGCTGGGTCAGGATGGAGTTCTTGAATACTCTAGGGAGAGCTTGGATGCACCCCTCTGATGTGCACCTCTGCCCTCCTGCAACCCAAATGCCAGCTTTGCCTTAAGCCAAGTAACATAGGATTTAATTTCTCCTCCTGTGGTTGGGGGACCATTTCATTGAGACATTCCCTATAAAAGGGGATGGCGCGTCTTAGTGGAACATTTCCCTCATAGCTGCTGAGTACTACCAGATGCCAGGCCTTAGGAATCTGCTCAGAAATAAATAACCCATTCCAGGGAACTGTCCCAAATCCCTCCAGGCTGGATGAGGTCTGCCTCTGTAGACCCCCTCACCCCTTTCACATTTCAGCCAGCCTCACGATGTGTTGTAACAAGCTGTTCATTTTCACCTGCTCAGTCTCACTAGGGGCTTCCCGGGTGGCACTAGCTACCGCTTGTGCTTGCCAGTGCAGGAGACATAAGAGACACAGGTTCAGTCCCTGGGCTGGACAAATCCCCTGGAGTAGGGCCTGGCAAACAGCTCCAGTACTCTTTCCTGGAGAATCCCCTGGATAGAGGAGCTTGGTGGGCTATAGTCCATAGCGTTGCAGAGTCAGACACAACTGAGGACTGAAGGGACTTGGCATGCATGCAAGCACCCCCACTGGACCGTGCGTTGCTCAAAGACAGCGGCTATACATTGCTCACTGCAAACAGTAAAAAACTTTATTGACGCAGCCTTTCTGCCTCTCTCCCTCCTCTCTGACCTTCAGCCTTGGGCTTCCAGAGCAGGATGTGTCACATGGAACCCTTGGCCCATTTTGCCTCCACTGGACCCCATCAGCCATGACTTGGAGAAGGAGGTAGGTGGCCCAGCAGGCAGGGCTAGGCCCCTCAGGGGCCTTCCAAGGGAGCCCGTCAGCTCTCAGCAGGCATGTCTGGGCTTCCCCTCCAGCCCCTCCCCATCCACTCCTGTCCAGAGAAGTGACCCAAAGCGGCCCAGGAGAGCTTGGGAAGGGACCCTCCCCCACACACCTGCTCTTCCCCATTCTTCTCCCCTCAGACTTCAATGTCTTGACTTTTTCCTGCAGCTTTTGAAGGAAGAATCCACCAAGACTTTAGTCTCCCCTCGACCCAGGAAAAAAGGAGAGAGAGGGAAAAAAAAAGTCCTGAAAACAAAACCGCTACAACAACCTTAAAGTAGGAGAGATTGGTTGGAAGGCTTTTAATCCCTTAATCCCTCTCAGATGGGCCTTGAGACGCTAATGATTTTCCTAATTATTCCCTCCCATTTTCCCATAGCTCTGTAAGGACTCTCGAGAGGAGTGAAATTCCGAGTGAGCCGGTGTGGGGTGAATGGTAGGCCTAGTTTCCCCCAAACGAAGCCCAGAGTCCAGGCGGCTGGAGAGGTGGGGGAAGGGCCAGGAGTGTTCCAGCTGGGGGCTAGGGCGTCCCTGCCACCAACAACTGACACCCATGTGCAGGGCGGGCCTGGGACAAAGGGGCTGTCTGGGGCTGCCTGAGAGGCCAGGTGTGGGGCTGGGGTCCCCTCAGTGTGAATGGCCCATTATGCTGCCTAGAGGATGGGAGAGGGGGGATCTCTTTGTGTTCCCCCCCCCCACCCCGGGAAAGGCCTCTTTGGGTGATAATCACCCTGGGAGAGAGGTGGAGGTGATGGTAAGTTTCTTTAAAGGGGGCCAAGCCTCTCAGAGAACAGTTGGCCATCGGCCTTTGGCCCTCTTCTTGTTTCCAGCAGCCTGGGATCCTGTGGCCCATCCATGGGGGTGGCGGTGAGGGGTAGGCCAGCAAATATGGCCCAGCTCTGGGCCCAAGCTCCCTCCCCATCACTGTGACCTGCTAGACTAAGTTCAGGGGTAACCTTCTGCAGGAAACCACCCCCAGAGCCCCTTCCCAACCTGGGCTTCCCAGGGGGTCAGTGTGAAGAAACTGCCTACCAATGCAGGAGACACAGGTTCAGTCTCTGGGTGGGGAAGATGGCACCCCACTCCAGTGTTCTTGCCTGGAAAATCCCATGGACAGAGGAGCCTGGTGGGCCACAGTCCACGGGATCTCAAAGAGTCAGACGCGACTGAGCAGAGACTGAACCCTGGCTCCCTGCGCTGGGAGCCTAGACCCATTGGACTACCAGGGAAGTCCTGCGTTGCTCTATTTTTAAAAACACTCATGGAGATTCTCATCCCATCTCTACAAGCTCCCTGTGGGGTGAAGACACAAGCTTCATTTCACAGATGACGAAACCGAGGTTCAGAGCAGTGAGGGGACTCCTGTAGGTGACACAGCCAGGAGAGGCAGGGCTGAGATTGGAGCCTGAGCTTCGAATCCTGGGCACAGGACTTTTGCACTTGCTCCCTCTGCCTAGAATGCTCACCTCCCAAATGGCCACGTGGCTGTCTTCCTCATCTCCTTTGGTCTTTGCTCAAATCACATCCTCCATGACAGGAGAAGGCTGGCATTTGCTTCAAAGTGACATGGGAGGCAGGAGAGAGTAGATGGAGGTGCAGATGAAACAAGATTGGCAGTTGTGGAAGCTGAATGAAGGGCAGGTGGGGGTTCATTAGACTAGTCTGTTGAGTTTTGCATCTATTTAACATTTTCCGCAAGGAAAGGCTGAGCAAAATCTGGCCTTCCAGAAGCACCTTATTTAAGCTGAATTCATCACCTTGACTCCAGTCCTTATGCCCCCTTTTCCTTTCTGGTTTTCTCCGGAGCATTCATCACCGTCTGTATGTATTTTGCTTATTATTATTTTTTTTGATTCGTGTTGGTCTTGCACACTAGCCTCATGAAGCCAGAGGTCCTGGGGTCTGTTGGTGCAGCCTGGTGCCCTGGCATGCAGAGCAGCACTTGGCACTTAGAGGCGCTAAGTCCATATTAGGAAGAGCCTGGATGACCTGGGTTTGCAGCTGAAGGCTCTTGACCAAGCCACATTGAAGCAGAGCAACGGCAGACTATTGGCGTGGGTTTCTGGCCTGTGGGGTCCTTCAGCACCTGGAGCCACAGCCGGAGGGTCCTTCCCAGTGCCCCCCAGCCCAGGCTAAGCCCCTAAGTGTCCCATTATGCACCATTCACTTCTCACTTTGTCGAGCCCGTCCGCAGCCGCTGCGTCCTTTTGTCAGAGGGGCCTGGGAGTGCAAGGGGCTATTACCACGAGGCCTCATTATTCCCAGCCAGAGCAGTAATGAGGAGTCCCTTCCCCAGGCTAGCACAATCTGTAGGGTCCCTCCCATTTAATAACTATAATAACAGCCAGCATTTATGAGCCCCTGCTTCATGCCCTGCTGCGTGCCAAGCACTTTACATACATTATCTCATTTAATCCCTCTAACAGCTCTGGCAATCAGCTACTATTTGTATCCCCATTTTTCAGATAAGAACGCCAAGACCAGTGCCCAGAGCCCCGTTATCCTTAGCTCAGCCATACAGGGGGAGGAAGGGCAGGGATACACCCATGTCCCAGGTGGAACATGGAGGCGCAGAGAGGGGAGGTGGCCTGGGAGAGAGCACACGGCAGAGTATCGGGGCCCGCAGCTAGGACCGGGCAGCGAGTCCCTCGGGCATGCACAGAGGAGACGAGCAGCAGTCCCCAGAGCGCTCCGGGCCAGAGCAGCCAGGCCTTCACTGTGTGTTCACAGGGGCAGCTGCTGGCTCCAGGACTTGGCCTGTGCAGAGCTAGTGAGACTCCAGGGGCTCTGCCCACGAGGCCCACCCGGTAATGAGGAGCACTTCCGTTCTCTGGGCCAACACTGAAATGCTCTTAGAGGGCCAGGGGGTGTGCAGGGCAGAGTGACCAGGGCCTGGGGGGGTGGCAGGAACCCGGTGGGAGGAAGGGGAGGATGAGAAAAGGAACTGAAACTCCACTCTTTCCTCTCCAGTGAGGAGCCTCAGGGGTTCTCTTATGCTCTGGCCTGTGGGGTTAAACACAGTCCTTCCCAGGCTTCCCTGGTGGTTCAGATGGTAAAGAATCTGTCTGCAGTGCAGGAGACCTGCGTTGTGATCTACCCATCGATCCCTCGACTGGGAAAATCCCTTGGAGAAGGGCATGGCAACCCACTCCAGTATTCTTGCCTGGAGAATTCCATGAACAGAGGAGCCTGGTGGGCTACAGTCCATGGGGTCACGGGGAACTGGACACAACTGAGCGACTAAAGCACGCACACAGGCACTGTCCTTCCCAAGCCTTTTAAAAAAGAGGGAATAATTATTATTTTAAATTGGATTTATTTCTGAATAAGCCATTTCTTCATCTTAAAGGCACAAAACTTTAGAGACCGGAGAGGGTAAACTCTCAGGGGATCCAGGGTTTGCAGGGGAAGAGGAGGATCTCTCAGAAGGGCGGAGATGGAGCAGCAGGAACGGCTTTCCAAGTAGAGGGGACACCATATGTGAAAGCTTGGCTCTGGGACACCTGATGTGTCCTAACGTGCTTTCTGCAGAAGAGGCAGGAGGGTCTGCACCACCTCAGGCAGGCTGGACTCCCAGAGTCAGGGGTCTTTGGGCTGCACTCTGCATGCTCTTGCCCCTCAGCCTGAAGTCTCAGAGTCTAGAGAGGGTTTATCCCTCTGTCCCTTCCCAGAAAGGAGCCACCCCTGGTCAGTGGGACCCCTGACTTCTGCTTAGCTAGGGGGCTGAGCCCTGCTCGAGTCGTGTGGGGCAGACCTACCTCACCAGGGTTGTGAGGGTGAAATCCATTCACAGGGTGTTTTGTACAATGCTTGAAACAGCACGTCTGCTATTCATGTTCATGTTGTTTAACTGTTCCAAGGACACCCTAACTATTCCCTGTCTCAATGTTCCCTCTCTGTAGTGACCTAAGTATCCTCTGCACTCACTCCTGGCTCCCAAATTCTCCAGGCTGCCCGGAACGCCACGGAGCCGCCGCCTTCCCCTTGGCTTCTCAGGGAGAGCAGTTAGGGGAGCCTCTCCAGGCGTGTGACCTGGAAGCTGAGGTGTTCAAAGTGGAGAGAAAGATTTCCCCTCCTGGACCCTCAGCTCCGCCTCTTCTCACTCACTCTCCTTGAAGAAAAAGACACCCCCACTCATTACCAAGCCTCGGCAGCCAGGCCCTGGCTAAAGCCCCGGCTAAAGGCAGCAATTAGATCGTTAGCACCAGCCCCAACCCACCTGCTTGGAGTCCCTCAAACACATTTTAATTATAATCCCTTAATCTCCCTCAGATGGCGAGGCCCAAACAGCCCCTTCCCTCACTCTCTTCCCCCAATTAAGGGGTCCTCTCAGCAGAGAGCCCCTCTCCCAGCTAAAGGCCTCCCTGCCTGGGAGCAGCCACCCCCTGGGCTCTGTCACCCTCTGTATGGGAAGGGGCCCCAGCTGGCTGGCTGGCCGGCCTGAAGTTCCCGTGGGTGTAGCTGAACCCCTCCCTCGGCTGTGGGCCTCCCTCCTGCCTGGGCACACGCTGAGGTGCCCAGGACCACCTGCCTTTCTCGTGGTCTCCTCTTGACCTGGTTTCTTTGTGTCCTCTGCTCCCTGGCCCTTTTACAGTGACGTCTGTTTTTCCACCCACCATCCATGCCACCCTGTCCAGGGCAGCTGTCTCCTTGGCAATTCTGTCCATGAGCCACCAGGTTCTATCCCGGGGGAACTGAGGCCAGGGGCCTAACAGTGTCTCCTGGTGTGAGACCTCTAGTGACCTCTCACTGACCTCAGCAGAGTGCTGCCTTGCCCTCCTGCCTCTCATGCCCATCGGGGCTCTGGGACCCTCTGCTGCAGGGGCTGGCAGAACATTGGGCGGCTTCTGTCCCTGAACTTCGAGCAGGGCAGAGTCAGGGGGAGGGACAAGATGACCCAGCATGTGTCCCTGTCTGAAGTTGAGCCTGGATGAAGCACTTTCCTGGGAAAGTTCTGTCACTAATTGACTTGCAAATGCCTTGTTTGTCCCCAGATTCATAATTAGTGCTAAGGATTTCTAGGGCCCCATCCTGGAGGGATCTTTTTTTGGGGGCAGCCTGTTCCTCTCCCCTCTCTGAGGTCGGCCGGGCTGGGGGTGGGTAGAGCCGGGCACCGGTGCCCAGCTGCCGTCCAGCGTTCCCACGGCTCTGGTGCCAGCGTGTGAAAGGCGAGGTGCGGGGGGCGCGGGGGCCAGGGCTCCCCGCCATCTTTCAGCCGGGACCGGGGCCAAAGCCCTGAGGCTCCAGGAAACGGCAGAGCTGGGGAGCGGGCAGGGGCAGTGGGTGGGGGCCGGCTGGCACCCCCAGGAAGAAGAGCCCAGCCGGTGCCTGGGCTGGCATTGGCCGAGCCTCCAGCACGATGAATGGGCCAACAAGGGGCCTCTCTTCCCCATGGCTTCCCCACAAAGGCCTTGGCTACACCATTGGATGTGGGGGGCCAGGGGCCACAGGAGGAAGAGGAGAGGCTATTCTCAAAGACAACCCCGATGCCCAGCCTCTGCATTCCCAGGAAGGGGGCCCTGGGCTGGGGGCCCAGTGCCTTGGGTTCAGGCCCAGCTTGGACTTCAATCTGCTGAGTGAGGAGGGCGACCCTCCCAATCTCTGTGGGCCTCAGTTTCCCCCACAGTGTTTCCCCCACCTGGCGTCCTTCCCTGCCCTGCTGTTCCTCTCCTGCTTTATGCCCACTCAGTTACCCCCCACAGCCCCACCCTACCTTCTACTGAAGTTCCCAGCCCTCTGCAGCCCCTCTGTGGGCCTGAGACCCAGCCAGACCTCCCCTTCACTCAGGCGCAGGCTCCCAGTCCCCAGGGCCCTTCAGTTGCCCTCAGGTTAGGAGGAGCTGCTGGCCAGGAAGGACTCGGAAGATCCTAAAGGCTGCGGCTGTCTGCTATGGAGTCGAACAGCCCAGGGCCCTGCCTCTTGCCAAGTGTGTGGCCCAGAGGTGTCGGTCTGTCTGGACCACATCTGTGAGCGGCCTCACAGGGTTATCACCAGGAACAGTGAGACTGTGAGTGGAAGACGCTCCCTGGGGGATCTGGCACAAAGTGGAGGCTCAGTCGAAGTTCTTTTTTCTCCTGCCTCTCTCGCAGTTTCCTTCCATCTGCCTATGTTTCTGGGCGACTGAGACGTTCTTTCACAGTCCACCGCCATCCTTTTTTTTTTTGGCCTGGCTCTCTCAGCAGCCCCTCTGTATCCACCACTTCCTCTTCAGTTCCCTGCCCAGGGCTGGCCACTTTCCGTTGGTAAGTTCTTCCTGAAGTCTAACGTTCTATTGCAGGTTGCTTCCCCACCCCACCCCCCAGGCCTGGCTTCTTCCCAGGCTGCCGGGCAGCTGGGGGCCTGGGGGAAGGCGGTAGAGGTGGGCTCTATGGTAACCCTGAGAAGAGAATGCCCTCTTTCCTCATCTGCATATAGACGGTCTCATTTGCATACAGACAGGCCTCATCTGCATATGCTCAGTGGGACTCTGAGAGCACATTCCTCAGTGTCCCCGGGGACCCTCCCACCCTGTCTTGGCATCCCTGTTGAGGGAGGGACCCCTCCCCACCCTTTCTGGCCCTGTCTGTGTCTGGGTCTTTCCGTTTCCAAAAGGCACCCTACCCTCTGTGGCTCCTCTCCCACCTTCTGTCCCCAGTGCGGGCTTCCCGTTCCTGTGCTCAGACTAGTCTTTCCTCCCACCTCCTCGTGCCTGCCCCGGCTTCTTCACCAGGAGCCTCCCTTCTAAGCCAGGAGCCAGGCCACTGGTGGAAGCAGAGGGCTGGCCCCAGTCAGGCACTGGCTGCCTCGCCCTCCCCAGGGCCCTCAACATCTGGAGGTTAAGAAAGCCCTAGAATGTTGATGCGTAGGCTCCAGGGTCCAAACAAATGCAGGAGGAGGGGGAGGCCAGACTTCATGCTGATCCCAGGCCAGACCTTGTCTCCCTTCACCCCTCCTCGCGGGACTGACCGCCAGGGCTGCAGTGGGTCCTTGCAAGGCTGGGCAGTCAGAAGGATCCCTAAAGGAGGTCTGGGAACCTCAGAAGCCCTTGGCCTGGCCTGATGAGCCCAGGCTCTGCCCCTTATATATGCCACATGGGGTATGAATGGAACTGCCTTTCGGAGCTGCAGCCCTCCTTGACCCTGTCCTTGTGGGGGACTCTGGGGCTCCTTGGAATGCAGCCTAGAGGAGCCTGGAATTCTCCTGACAGGCCTCCACCATGCTGAGGACTCTGGACACCACCATTCCTCTCTCTGGCCTCGGCTTCCTCTGCAAGTTGAGGAGCTGGGCTAGACCGGGTGCCTCTTAATGCAATATTTCTTCCTGAAAACCATACCCAGGTGCCTAGCCGGCATTGTGTGTGCAATTTCAGCAGATACAAAGATCCCCTGAGTTTCATCTTGACCCCAGGCTAGGAGCCCTGGTCTAGAGAAGCTAAAAGTGCTGTGATCAGGGCTTAAATGGAAGAGGAGGGTGTGTAGACGTATGTGCTTGAACACACAGAGTATCTCAGGGAGGACGCAGGCACCAGCGGTTGCCTTTTGGGAGAGGAGGTGGGTGGCTGTGAACAGGGAGGGGAAAGAGGCATATTTTCCCTTTGTGCTGTTGAAATTGTACCATGTGTTATCTTAAGTCTTTTTATTTAGAAAAATTCCAGGATTCAAGCTATCCATGAAGGGATTGTTAGATGGGAGGAAGGACTTTTTTAGATGGGAGTGGTATAATGCCTAAAAGGAGCTTGCACTCTGGACTCTGCCAGCACTTTCCAGGGGGCCTATCTCTGGGGGAACATGTTTTATACAGGTGTGTCATAGGGGAAATGAGACCAAGAGCACAGGTCCTTCTTGCCTTGTCTCCCCCACTCCCTCAGGTTCCCTCCCAGGTATTGCTGGGAAGTCCTACCTGCTGTCTAACCCGAATCCTTCTTGTTAGGCACATTCATCCCATTCTGTCTCCACTCAGGGTGGACAGAGAGGAAGCAGGAGTGGGTGACCCCGTGAAGCAGGGGTGCTGTTTCTCTCTGGTCTGTTCAAACCCTGGAGAACATTTCTAGGGATGTGTCCCATCGCGGCCAAGACAGAGGGCCACCCGGTGACCTCCCACACAGGCACTCCAGGGGAGCATTCCCATCCTCTCCTTCTCTTGGTTCTTGGGATGGTACCTAGGGGCCTCCTTGGCCGGGTGCATTAGCCCACTGCTCGGAGCTGGAACTAACCAGGTCATGGACGGTGTTCCCAGAAGCCTAGGGCGGCCCAGAGAGGTGGCAGGAGCCCACCTGCGCCCCACCCACCCTGCACAGGTGGAAGTTCTGTCTGAGTGAGGCTCCCCCATTTTGTTGCTGTGGCAGCCTCTACAGCACTGGTCTCTCAGGGCAGCGATCCCCAACCTTTTTAACACCACGGACCGGTTTTATGAGAGACAGTTTTTCCATGGGCCTGAGTGGGTGGATGGTTTTGAGATGATTCAAGAGCATTACATTTATTTTTGTGTGCTTTATTTCTATTATGATTACATCAGCTCCACTTCAGAACATCAGGCCTTAGATCCCAGAGGTAGGGGACCCGTGTCTCAGAGGGAGGCTGGCACTACTCTCCTCTCATCCAGCCCCTCCCCTGCCCAGGTACATCCACTGCCACCAGTAATGTTGCTCAGTATTCAAGAGTCTTTATTAGACATGAGATGGCACTTCCATCTCAGAGAAATCTTAGCTCAGAAGACACAGGAGAAACCAGGATGGGCTGGGCTGGGCAGCTTGCAGACACAGGAGCAAAGGGGAGGCAAAGTTGAGGTGGCTCCAGGTGCCAATGGGCTGCCCAGGCTGGAGGCTATGGCTTCTCCACTTCTATCCTGCACACAGGCTTCTTGAAGGAGCCACTCAACTTGCTAGAATTTAGCCTCATATTTCAATGAATCAGGAAGGTTTCTCACAGGGCACCCAAGCCAACTGGATGAAGTAGGTTCTTCTTTTTGGTCTGAAAAGAAAAAAAAAGCCAAGATTGAAAAAGGTTCTTTTGGGATAGAAACCTTAGCAGGAGATAGAGGGCAATTGTCCAGTGGCCAGGAGGGGTGAAAGACCAGGGAAGGCTCCATGGAAAAGGGGGCCACCATGACAGTGAGTCTAGGCATCTCTTCTAGGTGCTCTGTCCAGGGCCACGGTGGGGGAGTGGGAGGGGAATGCCTAGGGCAGGAATTCTGATCCCCAGCAGGGGAGGGGCTAGGTGGGAGCCCAGGGGACTTGCTTCAGGAAGACGGGAAGCATATTTCCTTGGTCAGGGACTAACCTGAAAAGATTTTGTTGACTTCTACAGCTCCTGTGGCTTCTTCCCCAGCCACATCTTCAACCTGCAAGGACTGTTTTAGCATTCCTGACTTCACTCCTGCACCTGAGGAGTGGCCTTCCTCCCCTGAGAACATGCAGAGACGTCCCCCTGCCCATTCGGTCCTCTTCTCCTTTCTGTCCCTCTGCTTGTGTTTGGCACATGCTCTGCAGGAAGCTGGCACAGGGGACGGAGACAACATATGCTCTGGAATCCCCCAAGCCCCATTTGATGCCCAACCCAGCTTCCTAGTCCTCTGACTTGGGGCTCCGATTATGCCTTTGTAAAGTGAGGACAGTATCACCCATTTTTCAGGACCATTGGGTGATCAACTGAGACAATGGCTAAGAAAGGGCTTACACAAGCAAGAGGTTGCCAAAATCAAAGCCAGTTCCTTCCTTCCTGGGTGGTGGGAATCTGTACCTAGGAAAGAATAAAATCAAGAAGGGTTACTCAGAAATCTGGTGCTGGGAGGGATTGAGGGCAGGAGGAGAAAGGGATGACAGAGGACGAGATGGTTGACTGACTTGATGGAGATGAGTTTGAGCAAGCTCCAGTAGCTGGTGAAGGACAGGGAAGCCTGGTCCATGAGGTCGCAAAGTATTGGACACAACTAAGCGACTGAACTGAGAAATCAGGCATCAGAAGCACAGCTGTGGGCACAGCATTCCTTTCCTATCCCAGTTGGAATTGGGAGCCCCCAAAAATTCACCTCACGTGACCTTTCCAAGGGCTTTAAAGTCTGAGAAGAGAATTTCGGAAAGAGGAGGGTATCTGGGCCACACCCCTGCATTGCCCAGCTCTGCTCAGATCAGTGTCACCTTCCTCCCACCTAGACTTGCAATTCTTGCCTCCCTATCCCACCTCCCTCTTCCCCTGCCCTGCCACATGGCCTGCCCACCGGCCTGCCCACCTTTGCCAGGCCCCCAACCTTGATGTGTCAGAGGGGTGGGGATGGGAGGGCTGCCTCACCCATCATCCTGGAAGCTCCCTAAAGGTAAAGACTCAATCTCCCTCAAACCTGGGCTCCTTGAGGCCTGTGTCCCTGACCCCTCTTGGTCCTCTGCCCAGCCTGGGCTGGCTCCCAGGGGCCCTGAGGTAAGCCAGCTGCTCCTCAGTGTCCCCGCTAAGTCCCTTCTCAGCTCCCTTTGGTCTTCCTTGCTCCAGATCCTCAGCCTGTCACCTGGAGGTGACAAACCAGGCTGGCTGGATTTGGGGGAACGACAGAGGAGACTGGTGTCTGTTGTGGCCTGGGAAGGGGTGGTAGATGAAGCTCAGTGTGGGGCCCTCCCCTGGGTGGGGGGAAGGGGTCCAGACGGAACAGTCTCCGCCTGTTACACCCTCCCAGCTCCAGACAGAGGGAGAATCTCCTAGCAACCGTACAGTAGGGGGCTGGGAAGAGGGTGGGGGCTGGGAAAGTGGGGCGGGGAACAATGATATCATAAATTATCCCTAGGCCCTCCCCATCAGCCCACCCTTCCTCAGTTGAGAGAGGCCTCCTTTCTCTCTCCACCTGCTCCTCATTCATGATTCCCCTGCAAAGCTGGGCCCTGTTCGATGCCCCTTAGAGGTGCCCCTCTAACTCAAGGTGACCATTCTCGGCCTCTGCTTGAGCTCCAGAGGGAGAGAAGTCTCACCATTCCAGAATCTCTTGGGGACCTTGTTGGATGGAACCTCCCCTATGACTGGATGGAGGAGCCTGGGAGACTATTACTTTCCAATGGCCTCCTGCTCCTACCTCTTTCTTGGGTGGGGAGGGGGACAAGGAAGGGAAATTACAAAGCATTTTGTGACACTGACTCCTCTAAACAAAAGTTTTAGACTTGGGACCTCCAAGTCTTTAAGGGGCACCTGAGCCTCTCCCCAATCTATCCAAGCCTCAGTTCTCCTATCCCAATAGCTGGAGCCCGGGAAGGTCAATAATGTGGCTGAAACTGGGGGATGCTTCCTTCCTTACCTCTCAAATCAGCCATGTCAAGCCATAGGTCAAAGAACTGGTACTCCAGCAGTACAGATCTTGATTAGACATTGGAAACAACTTTCCAAGACAGGAATAAGCAAGATCATGGAATTTCCTGGTTGGAGAGAGAAGTCTGTCACAGAAATAGGAACCTGAGTGGTACTCTCTTAAATTTTACCTCATTAACCTCACATATTAAATAACACATAGGGAGTATTTAGCAGAGCCTGACATACAGTAAGCCTCCGTTTTTTTTTAATTAAAAAAAATCATACATTAATATGAATTTTTATTGGGTGGATATCAGGAGGAAGGATAAATCCCCTGAGAACTATCTCCCATCCTCCAGGAACCCCATGGGAAAATCCGAATATGAGCTCGTGCCCCGAGTACAAGATGGCAGCCAATTGCCATGGTAACAGCAGAGAAGGAGCCTGGTTGGTTGCGGGGGCAGCGCCGGGAAGCCAGCTGGTGCCGGATGGACAAGCCCAGCAGAAGGTAGCCCCAGCTGGGTGACGCTCATGCCCCCTGTGCCCAGGGCTCTCCCTCCATATGCCAGCCTCAGCCTGGCCCTTCCCTCCAGGCTGAAAGACTCCAGTGCTATCTGTGGGGGATGATGCCGAAATCATTGCCTGTCCTGACTCTCGCTTGTGTACAAGGCATGACTGCTCAGACACAAAAGGCCCTCCTGTTCCAAGTCTCCCTGGCCCACAGGCCAAGAGATCTAGACTGGTCTGAATTTAGCGCATTCCTGACGCTGATAAGGAACTGTAAAATCAGGGACTTGGGAGGGTCCAAAGTGGTGGGGCTTGGAGGTACCATTTTGTACACATTCAGTGTGTGTGTGGCGGGGGCGGGTCACAGTGTCTGGCTAATGTTCCCTCTGGTGAACTCTGAGATGAGGAAGCAGAGCAGGTCGGGGCAACGTGGGGAAATCGGGCTTCACTCTGCCCTCCCTCTCTTCCCAGAAGTGCTGGACAGTGTCCACACAGGGCCAGCGGGAAATTCTTCCTGAGAAGGATGAAAGAAGCTGTGGCCATGGAGTCCATTTGCTGCTTAGTTAAAAACAAATGCCTTCCAAGCCAGTCTCAGCAAGATGCTGGCCCGCCTGAGACCAGAGACAGCCAGCCAGTCCACAGAGCCTGGCCATGCCTCCCAGACAGGCCAGAGTCCCTTTGCTCGTCTCCCCAGCAATCCACTCCCTCATTTCCAAACTTTGGGGGCCTTCCTTGATTGTCCCCCCCTGTCTATAGTGGCCCCTTTAACTCTGCGTCCCTCAGTTCCTCTGTGTCATTTAGAAGGGGCACTGGACATCTGCACACAGTCTTGTAAAACACTTTCATCCACACTGATCCATTTGACCCTCAGGATAACTGTGGAAGGAAGCTAGGATCCAAGATATTAGGTTACTTGCCTAAGGCCACGCAGCTTGTAGGGCTTCCCGGTGGCTCAGTGGTAAAGAATCTGCCTGCCGATACAGGAGAAGCAGGAGAGGTAAGTTCAATCCCTGGATCAGGAAGGTTCCTGGAGAAGGGAATGGCAACCTCCTTCAGTATTCCTGCCTGGAGAATTCCACAGACAGAGGAACCCGGCAGGCTATAGCCCATGGGATTGCGAAGAGTCGGACCCCACTGAGCGGCTGAGCATGCATGCACACAGTTAGTAAGAGAGGGAAGACAGGATTTCTCTCTTGACCAGCCTGTCTCCAGAGTCAAAATCCAAAACCTCCTTCTTTTGCTGTTCTTCCTGCGGATGGAGCCCCTCCACCAAATCTGTGAGCAACCTATAAACTGAGGTGTGTCTTCTATCATTTTACCACTTCCAGAGCTCCCAGTCCAAACATTTATTAGCTAGGAGAGCGTACACAATGGGGGTTGGAGGTAGGGGAGGTCTGACCCGCCCTGCTGACTAGTCTATGTGACGCCGAGGCCAGGCAAGGAGAGAAAACCCCCTGGGTTTGGAGACTGAAGGGACCTTAGACTCCTTTTGAGCTCTGGTCAGACCTGAATTTCCACCCTCCCAACACAGCTGTCTCTAGAGGGGTAGCTTCATACAGAGCTGGAGGGGACTCTGCCGAGAAGAAGAAAGAGGGTCTGTGTGGGGCCAGCCTCAGAGGTACTGTGGGAGGGCGTGTACAGTTGGGGAAGGCAGGCTGGACAGGCCTTGCAGTCACACCTGGAAAGACATGGAAAGGGAGTCGGGCAGGGCCTTGGTGTGCAGAGGAGCCTGTCCTGGGAATGGCCTCCCTGGCCAAATCTTGGCTTCTATTTCTTCTAGGACTTGATTAAAGCTTGAAGCCACCCCTTATCCTCCCGCTCCTCCAACCCCATTCCCGCCCACCCCCAATGGGCACTGAGAGCTAAGCCCCCTCCCCTGACAGGGCCACTTCCACAGCCACTCACAGAGAGGCCTTTGTGCAGAGGCTGGGCCTGGGGGAGGGGCGGTAGGCAGCACCCCCTGCCATGCCCATTCCACCCTAGTGGCCCGCAGCGGCCCCATCCTTTCCTCAGTGTCTCTCCAGCCTCTCACCCCTTCTCTGGAGAGAATCTCCTCAGAGCCTTGGCCCACCCCAGATCCTCCCTTGCACTCTCCATCACTCTCTCCTCCAGGAAGTTTCCAAGACCGAACCTCTGTTCGACACTCCAGTCCCCAGGGGCCCATCCCCTGCCCTGACCTCAGGGCACTCACGGTGCTGGGGACCAACCTTGGCTTCTCTGCATCTCCTGCCGGGGAGCTTCCTGAGCCTGCAGGTGTGTGTGGCTGAGAGGAGCGAGGGTGACTCTAGATGGGGGAGAGGCAGAGACCCTTCTTCAGGTGACACTGTCCTTTCATCATCCTCCGTTTGTTCAGTACCAGCCAAGAGGCAGTTAAATATCTGGTTGGTGCCGGGCTCAGTGGGCGGCTAGATTTGGGTATCCCCTTGCGTGCTGCGGGTGGTTATGTGCTGCCCGTGAGCCATATTCTACACCCGGCATCTCTGAAGCTGTCAGCTAACTTCCCAGTACCCCTATCAAATCCAATTGCCCTGGTGAAACCCATAAGTCTCCTAATAACTGGATTTCTGACTCCATTTCCCATGTTCTCCCAGTCCAGACTCGCTCTGATGGACACTATGGTTACCTGAGATGACCCACTCTTCCATACCTCCTTGCCTTTGCCATATGCTATCCAGTCCCTACTAGGCACTTACTCCAACTCCTTAGACTGTCAGCCCCCTGCTTACCTTTGATCACATTTATCTGTTTTATTTGATTCTTATCTTTTGGCGCCCTCCAGGACGCCTTCCTCAACTCCCCTAAGGTATCCCAGGGCTTCAGCCCCTATGCTGTCCCCATGCGAAGGTCTTCCGGACCACAGCCTTCATACTATCTTGTAATCACTTGTGTCTGCCTCCCCACTAGGTGTCTAGGCCCTCAAAGCAGCTTTGTATTCCACCTTCCTCTTCAACATAGCCCTTGGCACACAGTAGGCACCCAATAAATGCCTGTTGAATGAATGAGCTGACAGGTAAGGGAAAAGAAAGCATGGATATAAGAAGCACTACAAAGGACGAAGGGATGGGTTCTGATGTGAACGATCTGGGTGAAGGGGAAGGAAGAGGGCAAATCCCAGGATAATGCTCAGGATTTGTACCTGAGGACCTAGAAATTTAACGATGCTCTTGATAGAGGTAGGGAAGCAGGAATGTGGGGCAAGTCTTGAAGCACAATACTGAGTGAATGAACATCTGAATGCCCTCCCTATGTCTGAGGTATGGCCATCTCAGGAGTTTTGGAGGGAGGCTGTACTTATACACCACTGCAGAAACCAAAGGATGAGACGGTTGGATGGCATCATCGACTCAATGGACATGAGTTTGAGGAAACTCCGGGAGTTAGTGAAGGATAGGGAAGCCTGGTGTGCTGCAGTCCATGGGGTCACAAAGAGTCAGACATGATTGAGCGGCTGAAGAACTTTCCCAGGTTTCCTTGCAACCAGGGCCTGGTCATCTGGTCCAGGATTAGCCAATCAGATGCACCACTCCAGTCTGATCTAGGAGCCTAGTGGCAGGACCACAGGTGGTAGTAAGGGTACAAATCTTGACGTTAAAGAAATGAGTGTTAATAATTCCAAATGATGGTTGAAATGATAAAAAGTAAAAGGATGTGAGTGGAAAGGAAAAATAAACTGAGCAAAACCTTGGGAAACACTTCTGGCTGGAGACTTGATCTACCCAGAGGACTGAAGGACTAGAACCCAGAACACATATCAGGAATAAAGAGAAAAGCCAAAGGCGAAAGGAGAAGACATCAGTATGAAATGTTCCCCAGAGGTCACCAGGCTTAAACAAGGGCCACGGGGTCTGGCTGAGGAGCCTATGTGAGTGGCTGGAGGAGGTACAGGTGTGACCAGTCGTGAAGGTGGAAGCCAGACTGATGGGCGGAGGACAGAAGAAGAAACCCCATCTCAAGTACCCAGCAGCCCTGCACAGACCCCTCAGGCTGACAGAGTGTCCTGCCTGCCCCCATCTTTGCCCCTTCCCCCTCCTGCTGATACCCCTAGTTCTGATTCCTCCAGTTTTTTTTTTTTTTAAAACTATTCGTAGTTTTCCAAGTTCACGGACACTCATTAGTGGTCTGGAACTAAACTCAGCACAGAGACCTCTCTACCACCCCTGCTCCTGTGTGAGGCTCACGTCTCCTCTGGGCTGCCGTCCCTCATCTCTCCTTCCTTCCTTCTCTCCCCATCCTCTTTTCCCAATTCCACTAGGAGGAAGACGCAACAACATTCCTGGTCAGCCAGAAAGTCCTTCTTGTGGTCTCACCTTGCCGCATGCCCTCCAGCAGGGGCTGGCTCTCAGCCCACACCTGTCAGAGGCGGCCATTTTATAGGTTCCGGCTACCTAAGATGGTGGCCTCCCTCTTCCGTTCCCACAGCCTTGCTTCCTACCCCTGCCCCTTTCTTTCTGAAGCCTGAGCCCAACAAGGTGGGGGGCCAGGCTGGGGAGCCAAGGCCGGAGGAAGCAAGACAAAAAAAGGACAGAAAAGCCGGCCCCTTGGCATCTCTTTTTGGCATTTGAGTCCAGCTCAGGGAGGGAGAGCAGAAAGGAAGAAAGAAAGTAGTGTGAGTTTTTATTTCGGTCTTCTTCCTGTCACCTCCCCCTTCCCAACACACATACTTTGATGAAAACAAAATCTCTCCCCTTTTCTCTCTTCTCCGGCCCCCCTCCCCTTTTCTCCTGGCTCCTACCAAGAGCCTCCTGGAATGCAAATGAGTTGTATTATGCAAATATATGCAAATAAGGCTTAACGAGCGGAAGGAGGGGCAGAATGCCTAATGAGTAATGGCGGAGGGTGCAGATGGAAGGTGGCAGGAGTGACCCCCTCTTCTCCGTTCCCACAGCCTGGGGGCTCGCTGGGAATAGTGAGGTGTCCTTCGCTTCTGGGAAAGAGAAGAAGGTCAAGGCCCTGTCGCTTCAGCTGAGAAGGCCTAGGATGGCCTTGGCTATAGGTGAGGGACGAGAGAGCTTGGAGGGAGAGTCAAGTACAAGGGACTCTCTTACACAACTTTGCCCAGAGACTCTGGATATATCAGCCTCCCTGCCTATATGGTCCACTGATGGCTGAACCTTCAGCTGAAAAGAGGGTGATGCTTATGCACACCAAGGCTTGTGCATCAGAAAGGAGGATTCCCAAGGGAAGATTCCCAACCAGACCCAGGTTCTTCCTGGGAGTGGGGGGTGCAAGCTGTCTCTCTTTGTGCTTTGGAAGGTGGGGGTTGGGGTGGTTGCCATGGCAACATAGCATGGAACACCCACCTTCCCAACATCCAGCCCCAGAGGACCTAGAGAGTTCGGGGGGATAATGGATTGACACCCCCTGATGCCCCCACCACCTGGCACTGCCAGCCGGAGATGGCGGCATCAAATCCTAGAGAGAATGGCCCCTTTGTTTCTAGGCTTTCGGTGCTGGGGGGGCAGGACTGGGCACACAGAAGGGCCTTTCCCAGGCCGTGTTCCAGTCTGTGTGGCTCTTGCTGGCCTCTGGAGACTCCTTGTGGCCATCCACTGCCCTCTCTGCCCTGGCAGATGGTTGCCTCCTTGCCTTTCCTCCCATGGGCTTATCAGCTACTGCTAGGTATGCCTTCCCCTGTGCTTCTCCCTGAGGCCTCCCTTTCAAGCCTTCTCAGACAGAGAGAACAGTGAATTCCAGCTCTTCCTGGCTTATGTGGACACCTCATATACCCGGACATGCCTCCTGTTCTTTTTTGTATGGGGACAATCGGTGAACTTTCCCTACCTGCAGTAGGCCTGCTCTACCCATCTCAAGCAGGGAGAGTCCTTAAAGAGGTATCAGATACAATAAACAGGGCCAGGATGGATACCAGGAGCCTGTCCTGTCCAAAGCCAAATCCAAAACCAGGATTTTGGCCTTTCCACTAACCAGCTGAGTGACCTTGGTCATATCTCTTCCATTCTCTTGGGAATCTGTAAAATGAGGGATATAGAGTTGATGCCATCTAAGGCTCTACCTGATCCACACGCTCTGTTTCTTAAATGGTGTTATTGTTTCACTGCTCAGTTGTATCTGACTCTTTTTCAACCCCATGGACTATAGCCCACCAGGCTCCTCTGTCCAGGGGATTTCCCAGGCAAGAATACTGGGGTGGGTTGCCATTTCCTCCTCCAGAGGATCTTCCTGACCCAGGGATCCAACCAGAGTCTCCAGTGTCTCCTGCATTGGCAGGTGGGTTCTTTACCTCTGAGCCACTGGGGGAGCCTGAATCTTATATGACTTAGCTTAAATTCTTCCAGAAATTTAACCCTCAAACTTCTTGCTGCTGGAGCCCTCTCATTCAGACTCTCCGAAGTGGACAAACCCTATTTCCTGGAGATGGAATGACAGCTGCCATCAGCCTCTTCCTCTCCCTGGGACTTAACAACTGCCTGCAAACAACTCCCAAAGATTAAAATTCTAGTCTTTGATATATAACCGTGCAGACAGGATTCCCCTCCTAACCCCTGCAAAGGGGGTCAGCACAGCCACCTCATTCATCGCCTGGGAGCTGTCCGTGGTGCTGGATACGGTTCTGGTGCTCTTGCGGCGGAAAGAGGGCAGGAGAGTGGTGGAACACCCATTCACCCCAGGTGAAAACTAAAGGGAAGAGAAGAAGCAGAAACATTTGGAAACAGTAAGGAGGGGGGCAGATGTATTTCTGAAGAAATACATCTGTATCTCCTCTCTGAAGATCTCCAAATAGCCAGTACTCCTTTAGGGGAGGAAGAGATCAAGAGTCAGTGAAACTCTGAACCTCACACTCCTTCATCCCTAATGCTGTAAGTGTCCGGATTAGCTCAGTCCTCATCTGGATCCTACTCAGAAATCCACAGGGAGATGGAGTCATAGTTCCTGCCCTTATGGTATAGTTCAGGTTGAAGCAGTTGATGTATTACAGACCTCTAAATTCCATCCTAAATTCTAAGGCTCCTACAATGAATTCAGTAATAAAAATGAAGAAGATATACAATCTGCCTGATCGTATTATAGCTATTAGGAGCTTGATGGGGTGGGTAGAAAGATAGAAAAGATAGGAAAGGGCATGTGTGTGCCTGCTTGCATGTGTATGTGTGTAAGCATGTATTTCCCAGGCAGAGTGATAAGACTATATCAGTGGTTCTTAACCCTAACTGCACATTTAGAAATACCAAGGGAGCCTTTAAATGATATTGATGCCTAGGCCTTATTCTCAGGCACTCTGGGATGTGCTGGACCCAAATATCAGTAACTTTTTAAAAGCTTCCTAGGTGATTTTAGTGCATAACCAAGTTGAGAATCACTGGTCTGGAAGAAAGTAAATGTGAAAATTTTCAGGGGTTAAGCCTGATCACCTGGAGGAAGAGGGCAAGGCTAGGGCCCCTGAAGAAGGGAATGAATAAGGAGGAGAAGGACAAGCTCGTGTAACCTCCCCTTGCCTAGGAGTTCTCAGTGGCCTCAAGCCTGACCTGGAGACCGACTCAGGTGTTGGGCCTGTCCCTTCCCTGCTGTGAGAGCTCACACCACCCCAAGTCAATGAGATACACTTCCCCCCACCCTGGTCCCTTGCACAGAGACAGGGAATGGGTGCAATAACCCCGAGGGCATGCTGTTCCCCTTCACCCAGAAGGTCCCCAGGGAGGCAGTTGTGGAAGGTAAACAGCAACAATGGTCTCTTTCAGTGTCCAGATTCCAACCCTTCAGTCCAATTAGCAGACACAGCAAACAGCAATTCAGCTGCCTTCAGCCGCTGTCATAACAAACTCAGAGCAGCCTTAATGGGGGGATTAGGGCAGGAGGAGGGGGGTGTCACTCTGAGCCCTGGGAGAGCCTGGGTGGCAAAGAAGGGTTCCCCTTTTCTCTAACTCTCTCCTATCTAAATACACTCCGGCCCAACCTTACCTTCCATAGCCCTACTCCTCATTCTCCTCAGAGCTCCGAGAATGTTTTTTATAGTTTTGCCTATTCTGTCCTTCCAGTGATTTTAAAGCATTACCCGAAACTCATTTAACAACTAGGGAAGTTGGCACACCCTGCCCTGGATGAGACAGTGCTATAACTACTCAAGATCTCTGAGGTCTCAGTAGCAAAGGAAGGGAGAAAGAAAGTCAAATATCCCCAGAATACCCGAGTGGAAAGGAGGTGAAAAAAATAAACATCAGGATTCCCACTCCCAAGCCTTGGGAGGTCCAGAACTCTAGAAGGACTTCCAGATGTGGAAGAATGCAGAGGGGCCTGTGCTCTCTGGTGAGGTATCAACCTTGGGACTCAGGAGTAGATGGTTGAGAAGGTGGGGGGTGGGGCTGGGAGGCCAAAGGACAGAAAACATTCCTTCTGTGAGTCACTGAGCAATGAAGAAAAGTCTGCATGCTCTTTAGTTCATTAATTACACCCACTATCTAACTGGTCCTTTAATTTAATAAACTGTTTTTAGTAACTCTAGACGCTTAGTCGAATAAATTTGGAATTGTCATTTATACAAGCCATATCTCTCTACCTACATAAGTCAGTTTACCAATCCTAAGTACTCTTACCAATACATGGTAAGATTTATTAAGGAGAAAAAAATACAAAGGTCATTCTGCCACGTGGACGCCAGCCTCTTTCCTTAACAGACTTCCCAGAGTCTGTTCCTCTTCCCCCAGGCTTCAGACACTGCTTCCTCGGGTCCCAAGAGTCCTGCCTTGATTTCAAAGCTAGAAGAGGAGGAGGAACTTCCTTAAATTTAAATCTTCGGAGATCCTCAGCATAGACTATGCCAAAAAGCTGTCCTTTCTGCATTCTGACATCAATCATATGCTTTCAAACAGTTGCTCCAACCTGTAGCCTTTATCACCTCTGCAGTCAAAGAATTACTCATTACCTGTGGGTATCGTAATGTATAAGACCTTTATTTATAGCGAATTCTTCATTTGTTCCATATAACAACCCCGAGGATACAAACTCTTAACCCCAGTGAACAAATATCTGATCAGAAGCTGGTAAATAATGGCACCTAACCTAGACCGTGTTCAGTCACATTTGCTCATTCTCTTCCTCTCCCTAGACTTCTGACTGTGATGATTTCTATTACTGCAAGGATCTTTCAACTAAACCCTTTTGATGCCTAGACCTATGAAAAAGTTGCCCCAGGGTGAGGGTGTGAGTGAAAATGCAAAACTTGAGGCAAATATTTAGAAGAAAATTGCCTTTGAACTCCTGGACTCAGAATTCAATAGGAGAGGGTATTGGGATAAAGGACTGAGGAGAGAAATGGGTAAAGAAACCAGTTTAGAATTTGTTTTCCAGTAGGAATAGGTGGATATAGCAAGATGTGAACAGACCTAAAAATTACTGGACACAGAAATGTAATGATACAAAAGAGAAATTTCAACCCTGCCTCCACACATCCCCATTCTACCAGTTTTCCTACTGGGTTTAGCTGAAGAAGGTGCTAATGGTATAAAGGTTGGGGAAGGCAGAAGGAGGACTCTGTGGTGTCACTGTGATGGCAGCATTTGGTAAACCCCTCCATATTTCAGAGTGTCTCTTCCTCTCCTGGATTTATAGCTATAAGTAGCCAGGAATTCCTAATCTCACATCAGAGCTTCCTACCCATCATGGATCACACACATTCAATCTCACACCAGCTCACACATCAGTTTCTCACGCTCATAAGCAGACACAAACATTGTCACCCACCATTCTCTTGGCAACCCCATCTATACACCCACACATGTGGCCGATGCAAACCCCCACCCCCCACAACTCTCCTGGCTTCTATTTGCCCTTTCCACTGAGGAGCTTGTTTTGTAGGATGTAAACCCTCAACTCACCACTTCCCACAGGCCCTCTATTCTTCTTTGGAGATTCTGTGGTCAAATGTGCTAATAGAATATGACAATAATATAAACCCAAATTGTGTGGCTAATAATATAGGTTCTGAGTCTCATGTGGATGAGCCTTAGTAGATCCAGAATACATGTTGCCAGCCAGCTATAAGAAAAGTTAAAAAAAAAAAAAAAAGGCAACCCTTGTTCACAACCAGGCCTTGCATCTCTCAGTGGGCTTTCCTTCTCCCCTGGTGCATGGATTCCCTGCCTCTCACCTCATCTCAGTCTAATCCACCTCGACTCTCAGTCCTTCCCTTAGGCAAGTGTAGAGAAGTAGAGAAGGAGAAAAGTATTGGATTTGAAACCACTGAGTGACATTAGCGATTCATTTGAGTCTGTGGCTCCTGTTTGTAAAATGCGGTTAGTAACAGCTACCTCACAGGGCTGGAGGATCAAAGAAAGGCTTGCAGGCAGAGTGCTCTTAGGAGAAATACGGTGTGGCGCGTTAGGGATTATTAGTGCCTGCCCCAATCCCACTCCCTTTCTCCCTAATCCTGTCTCCAGTTGTCCCTCCCCCCCCCCCAAAAAAAAGGTAGATTTCAAAAGAGCTGAAATAGACAAAAAGTCTGCTAATCTCCCTTTCCTTCAAACCTCGGAAGACATATGTACTCTGGACTCTCTGAGGCCCAATTGTTTTAGTTTGGATTCCCCAATATTCCTGCCACATAATATATAATAGAATCATAATCTTCTAGCTATAAAATCAGCTCCTGGGAGGAAATTTTAAATTTACACGGAAACAGGAGTCAGTACAAGGTCGTTTGCCCAGTTCTTCTGCTCCCTTTAGACTCCTTAGGGCCCTGCCCTGTGTTCTGAACTGCGGGGCGGGGTGGAGGGGGGCATGGTGGGGGTTTGTTGGGATGGGAACAGAAAATAAATGCACAGGGAGCTACTTCTAGTTTTGCTGCCTGTTACTCTTATTCTCCCTAGTGACTAGACCATCCTCCACTCAACTGCACCTACAACACTCTTTTGCTTAAAATATTTAGGTCAGGCCAGATAAATGGATTCTTTTAGGAAAGGCCCTGATTAATCTCTCTAATTCTTTGCTTTCTCCCAGCAGCATAAATACCAAGCTACAAATTCCTTTGTGTTTGAGCTCCTTGAGGCCATTTGCTCTTGGAGATGATTTCCAAGACAGTGAGGATGGGGTGGGAAGGTAGTGCGTCCTGAAAGACCCCATCACAACCCCTTTGGTCAGTGAAGACAAAGCTGGCATGAGAAGCTTTGCAAAACATCAAATTCAGGTCCTGAGTGGGAAGGAGGAAAGAATATGAAAACAAGGGGGCTGAGAAATACTTTGCCCACAACCCAGCCTGGGCAAAAAGGCTCCCCATGAGCAACCCAACCTGGACCCCTAGTACTTCCAGCCTCCCTCCGCGTATCTCCCGCTTCGCCACTCTCAGCACCCGACCAAGCTGAATAGACCGATAGGGCTTTAGGGAGCAGATCAAAGCCAAGACTGGCATTCTTAGGTGACCTCCCCCAAACTCTCCGGCCCAGCAATAACTGTGAACAGCCTGCGGGAAGCTGTTTCCCAGCGCCCGCGGGAGAGGCCTGGGCCAGGAACCCCAGGCACTGCCCAGAATAACCCCAAAACGAGATTTCAAGAGATCTCTCCCTTGGAGCAGCGTTCCCGGGCGCTGACTGCCAGAAACGACCCGGTCTCGGGAGGTAACCATCACGCCTTTTCTGCTACCCCGCAACTAGGCGGTGGAAAGCATTGCATCGCGCCTGGCGAAAGTGAAACAGGACTGCGACTCCTACCTGCGCGGACCGAAGTTGGAGGGTGGAAAGACGCCCCGACCGGTGCGGTCTTGAGGCCCGAGGGCCGCCGGGTCCTCTTCTCGCCTCCCACGGCCCGTGGGTCCTCACGGCTTTAGCCCCTCCCTTAGGCCTCCCGTCCGCCCGTGCCGCCAGCTTTCCAGGGGCCCCTCTGCGCAGTGTATGGGGTTATTTTTACTTTCGGTTATCTAGCTTTATGAAGACTCCACACCACTCATACAGCTAGATAACCAAAGATAACAACCAACCCCGCCTCCTGGCTGCAGTCGCCGCCTCTTCCACGCAGCCGCCTGGCTGCCGCTGCCCACGCCTGTATCGCCGCAGCCTCCTGGTCGCCCGCCGGTGGAGGCTGGGGAAAGGGTACGCTGGGAGAGGGGAGGACAGAGAGAGAAGCAGAGTCCAAGACAGAGAAAGACTCAGAGACGCTGCGGTACAGACACGACGGAGACCGAGAGAGGCGTGGAAAGATGCGACGGCCGATGCGTCGAAGTCCGGGAATCGCCCCCGGATCTCAGAAGCTTGCGATGCCTGGTTTCCCGCTCCCCATTCGAGCCAGAAGCCAGAGTGCCGCTGGTCCCTGGGAGGAGGGACTCGCAGGCTTTTCGTGCCACCCGGGAAGACTTCAGGGACTGAGGCAGAGGCCTCGCAAACCTCACGGTGTCTACACTGACCCCTCCTCTGGAAGATCCAGCCGCATCCGATAGCCTGAGCCTTGGCTTTCAGCGAAGCCGAAGCCTCCGCGTGGGGTCGTAGCGGGGAACAGCGGAGCCGACTCCACCACATCTCCCAACTCCCGAGGGCGGTGGAAGCGAAGTGGAGCTCACGCCGCGGGGTCGGGGGGAGGCGGGAGAAAAAGCTGGATCCTAGCCACCGACTAAAAAGGGCAACGGGCAGCGAAATCCTGGGGGTAAAACCCCGGAGGCGTCCCACTAGGAAACAGGGAAATCCCGGCAACCCAAAGAGAGAGGGAAATGGGGGCGGGGAGGCAAGCCGGAGACTCCCTAGCGAGTGTCTCTAGGAGAGAAGGACAGGGAGAGACACCATGCGGGAAGGGATCCGATAGCGCACCCATGAGATGGGGAAGGAGGAAGAAAACGGAGGGCGGGCTGGGAAGGTGAGCCGAGTCCCTGGGCCCACAGGACCCCCGGAGAAATGGCTTTGTACAAAGAGATCCAGAAATCACCCAGGGCTGTGAAAATGGCCGGGGGTCCGAAGCCAGAGGAAGTGCTGTAGGTTGGTGGGGGTTCCAATCAGGAATCGGAATCAAGGAGGTTCCGGGAGCCCCGAGGAGGGTGTGGGGCTCGGCCAGCCCCAGTTGGCGGAGGCCCGGGCACGGAGGCGCCGGATTCCAAGGCGCTAACCCACCTCGAGTCCCAAGCCGCCCAGGCCACTTACATCGAGCCCAGTGTGCCCATCCGTGCTCTCCCTCGCGGTCCTCCCGGCACGTTCCCGCCCACGGAACGCCATGGCCCTGGGTTCGAGGTGCCAGGGCTCAGCGGGCGCCGGGGTGGAGGCGCCCGCCGGGATCTCAGCCTCCGCCGAGCTAAGGCGAGCAGGGCAGAGCTCACCTCCCTAGCTCCCTCCCCAGCCTCTGCCGCTGCTCTGGCCCGGGCGCGCTCCGGCTCCGGACTTTTCATTCATCCTTTCGTGCTCCCTCCCCAGACCAGCCTCTGATTGGCTTCGCCGAGTCTGACGTCACCGCCTCGTTCTCCCACCGGCTCCGCCCCTCCCCCTTCCCGGGTTGAGCCGGAGCGCGCAATTGGGGCGCCCTTCCCCCCGGAGAACGGTGAAGGGGGTGGAACTACTATGTCCGTGTGCCGATTCTCAGCCTTTTGCTGCCTCACACATTCCCGAGACCTGCCTGCCATCTCCAATCCATTGCCATTTGTGGTTTTGATCTCCACCCTCACTCTGTAGGTTCTACATTTTCCATTTTGACCCAAGGTATATTGCACCAGGTCCAGGGTTCAAAGATGGGAAAAGACATCGGGTGATATCTCCTCAAAAAGAACCAGATTACTGGAGACTCAGTCTCTACCGGCCTACTCGCATCAGGATATCCTTTGTGCTTCTAAAATTCTGACCCATTCCAGACTGTAATCTTAATCTTTTAGGATGGACAGGAACCTCCCTTATTGGTTTTCAACCCAAAACAGCGAGGAAAAGATCCTGGAAATTTGGGACTCCTGCTGGGAGATGCAGGGTGTGAGCGAGCCTCGACCTCCTTTTTCACCGTGCAGAAATGAGAATATCTCAGGAACTTGTTCTCAGCACCAAAGTTCCAGGTAGGGTAGGCTGGGGAATCCCAGCTGACATTAATCTGGGCAACACACAGAGATTTGACTCAGCCCTGGAGGCCCTCCCTAGCGCTTTCTTTTCCTCCCCCCATCCTGTGCGCCTCCAATCGCGAGCCTGGCACCCTCACCCCGGGTTCCATCTCCAGGTGTCTGGAGAGCCGGAGTCACAGGGAGAAAAATCATTCTCAGACAAGGTTTTCCGACCTGGATCCCCAGCTGGCCGGGAAAATCAGAAAACGGCACACACCGGTCTGCAGGCAGGGTCAGGACTCTCTCAGATCCGTGGAGCTCTCTGTGATCGAGCTGCGAACTCCCATTTGAGCCACCGTGCCTGACAGGTCGCGAGTTACCCTATCACTCCACCACCCTCCTCTGGGCTCCTTTTCTAAAAACAAACAAAACAAACCCTAAGACTTGGATACCTGAAACCAGTCCCTCTGCCTAATCTGGGCTGGCTCCTTTCTACAGGGATCCTACAACAACCGAAGTGCCCCCCAGGAGACCCAGGATTCTCCATCAGACCCAGCCAGGTTGTTTTATCCGTCGGGAGTGGGGCGGGGGTGGGGGGTGGGCCCTCTGCATAGTCTAGGACAAAGCCCAGCCTGAATGCTATTTGCCTTGGTTAGTTGTGGGTTTCATTTGGTGCTCCCCTTAAAGACTGGAAAGTCTGAATAACTGCTGCATGGTTGTGAGGCAGGGTGTGTGTGTGTGTTGGGGGGGGAGACTTTGGAATAGGACAAAGGCCAGGGACTTGTGTTTCTCCACCAGAGTGACAGTAGGAAGCTGAAGTTGTTGGCTTGATTTCCCAGGTTACAGGACACTAACGGTGGGGCTGTGCTTGGCCC
The DNA here is from genome assembly GCF_032405125.1 of Capricornis sumatraensis. NCBI lineage: Eukaryota > Metazoa > Chordata > Mammalia > Artiodactyla > Bovidae > Capricornis > Capricornis sumatraensis. The sequence continues at coordinate 115,800,221 of NC_091070.1, read as the reverse complement.
CCTCTGTCTGCTTCCATAGCGTCTCAAGGGCCTTACCCAAGGGAAAGCCTTTCTAGAAATGGCCACACTATCAATTCTTTACCCTCCTAGAACTGAAAGCACACCAGTCAATGGTGGGGTACAGTTGCAGAAAGGCGAAGCCTCCCCACTCTCAGAGATAGACCTACCCAACGGATGTGCAGCTAAATGTATCCCCTAAATGCATCCTCCATGCCAGGCCCCAGAGAAACAACAGGCCTCTTTGTACCTACAAACCTCCTCAAGTATTTCTCAGTCGACCACCTCACACCCCTTTACAGGATACCTAACATCCTCTAGACATTCTAGCAATCCTAAAGAGGGACTGCACTTCTTCAAACACACCACCAACTTCCCCTACAAGTATTTCCCCACCTCCCCTCCCACAAGATCTTTTAAAAGCACTTTAAAGAAACCCTTTCTGCCCCTCCACCTTCCCCTTACCCACTGCCTGGAGGCTTGGGCCAGCAAGTAGGAAAGAGGCTGTGTTGCTAGCTAGCACGCTCCCTTTTCTTCTCTGTCCCTAATTTCCAACCAAGTCCCCTGCCTCTATGAGGCCCAAGCTTAGCTCCACAATTCCTTACCCAGGGCTGGACCATCCAGACAGCCTAGCAAGAAATAGTTGGGATCCGCAGGAGCCACATTTTTGTCAGAGAGGAGGACAGAAAGGGTTTTTTTGCCCAACAGAGACCGCACCCCCCCCAACTTATTACCCAAATTCAACTCAACTGGATTTCCTAAAAAACCAAGTTCAGGAAACAAATGGGTACAAATCTAATTTTCTCCAAATAGCTAGATAAAGAGCTAACTACCCTTGTGTCTTACTGTGGCTTTGGCTCTTCCAGAGTACCTCAGTCTAAACAGAGTGTCCAAATATGAGAGGAGGCGGGTGGCACAAAAGAAAACAGAGATTATTCTACATTGTCCTGGTACTATCTACTTGGAATCCCCCTCTATGCCTAGATTTCTGATGAAGTAATGTTTTGTTTAGTTTTGTCTGGGTAGACTTGGCAACCTGATCTCCCACAGTGCCTGCTCAGAAATGATGATGAGTGGGGCATCTGCCTTTATTCTAATGGAGACAGAGCTACAAGCCGTGAAAGAAGGAGAGAACTCTCCACCATCATGTTAACTGGGGTTGGTTTGTATACCAAGCCATGCTGCTCCAGTTTCAAAAAAAGATGCTACTTTGAGGGTAGCAAAAGAGACAGTCCGTCAAGGTCAGAGGTGGTTTCATACATATTCAGCTCTATGGTATCTAACACTATGCCTAAAAGATAGTGGGTGCCTGATGAATAACTGATGAATTGATAGAATGTGTGTCCCAGTGGGTGCGGCTGCAAGTCTGAGTTTGCCTTCCTGTGGACTGAGCCCATTGTGGGTGGAGAAGGAAGGTATTGACAAAATGTGTGTCCTATGGGATCTGTGTATGGGTTTGAGAGGGGAGTAGGGGGAGTTGTATGTTAGTGACTATTTGGCAGCTCCTTTGACCAGAGGAGCCCCTTCTGCTATGAAGAATTGGATACAGCAGACCTGGGAGAAGCCAACAGCTGGGGCAGAATGGGCGCATTGTGTCCCCCTTGCTCTTGGCCCACCAGCCTCAGTCCCTCTAGGAAGGCCTCAGTTGGAGCAGAGCTCTCTGCTTCCAGCACACAGCACATTCTGCCGCAGCGGTCTTAGAGCAATGGTCTACAGACCCCACCCAAGTCCTTCCAGGGAAATTCTGGCGGACTGAGGAGAGAGCACACCAACCCCCTGGTGCTGATCTGAGTCTCTAAGTGTCTCATTTAGCCAAGGAGCATACATGCTTTGCCAGTGCCTGTCCCTGCCCCCACCTCTACAGCCCCGAGGCCCACCCATTGTCTGTGTCCCTGAAGAGGCCCACATATAGGAAAACACGGCCTGAATTATGCCCTGTGCATGCAGCTTTTGGATGAATCTTTCTAGTTTGAGTCCCAAAATATATTTTGGCATCATGCCACTCTCTTGAAAATACTCAGGTAATTAAATAAAAAGCACATTTGTTCTTTGTTTCAATTATCAGGTTAATTTGCCTTGAAGATACAGATGAAAGCTGCATTTGGAAGAGGTTGAGTTCAGATATTTATTTCTGTCTTCGTGGTTCATTATTGTGAACATTATCATACATTATTCTTTTGCTACAGAATATTTGCATTTTCTATGGGATTGCACCAGATAAAAGCAGGAATTGGCAGTAAAATAAAAAAAATGGGGAAGCTGCCAAAAAAAAAAAAAATACAACCTCTATATAGGCAGATGAGTTTAAAGGGAATGGAGATATAATCCGGACGATTTCTCCCCAGAGATACCACCCTTCTCTTCCCACAAAGTGTGTTTCCTCCTGTTCAGAGGCCAGCCTGAGAATTCCTCAGGGCTGTCTAAGCACTGCCTCCCCCGATGGCTCTCAGTTCTCTCCTTTAACTCAACACACCGCTCACTTGCTTGAGAGCCTTATGGAGTCAGGACGGTGACAGAGGTGGTCAGCCATAAGCAAATGGTCTCCTCGAGGGCAAAGCATGAATGTGTAAGGGTCTGTGTACGCATACATCCACGCGCATACACGCAAGCCTATCAACTAAGACAAACACAGTGACATAGCTGCAGATATTCGCAGCGGTGCCACCCCCCAGTTCCCACACACCCTGCACACATACCCGCGCGCAGCTGTTTCAGCTCTCCAGGTGCCCCTTCAGCACCACCCACACCCTCTCCTTTCTCACCTCTATCATCCAGGTCCCATCCATAAACTTTGCTCCTCTGCAACTCACTGCCTCCCAGCCCCACCCGCCCTGGGTCGATGGGCCTCCATCTCTGCCCTCAGGAGCCTCTGAGAAAGGGCAAAGGGTCCCCAGAATCCTCAGGGCCTCTCCTCTCTCTCATGGAATGGGGCTCACCGGGTAGCCTTCATTCTTAAGTCACCATGTCCCATCCCCATCATCAACGACTATCCAGGTCTTCCTACAATTAGAATAGACCCAAATCAGGGCCTGAAAGCTAGAAGAGAGCAGGCAGGGGGTTGAGAGGTATAAGGAACGGGGGAAAACCCAGGTGACTGCAGAGCCAGCTTCTTTCTCCACCCCACCCCCCAACACCACCATCAGAAACAAACAAATAAGAAAATAAGTACCCCCAAAGCCAAAGGTGGACACCTACGATGACACCAGAAACAAACGAGGCTGCCTCTTCTCCGATGCTCCGCTCCTGTCGAGGAGGAGAATGCAAAGGTTAAAGTCTTTTTTGTGGCTCCAATCCTCTCCCTAACACCCCTGCCTCCCTGACACTCTTTCACCAACAGGGCTCTGGGCTGCACAGGGAAGCAGCTGGAAGAGAAAAGCCTAGATGGGCAGGGAAGGCAGGACCCCTGCCTGAGCTCTCTGGCTCCATCTTGCCTAGATACCTCTAAGCCAGGCCCATCCTCATCAACCTCCCTCTAACTCCCTCCGAAATCACTGGGCCCAGGGATTTGAACTGAGCCTGTGAAGATGTTGTGGCCCTTCTGATTGAACCTAGAGGAGTAATCCCCTGCCCAGTGGCTACCTTCTCCTCCCAGATTCCTGCTGCTCATGGTACACCATGACAAAGCATGCTCAGGATGGAAGGAAGGATCTGGGGTCAGACGTATATTTTTGTCTATCTAGGTGTAACTGCATTGGAAACTCTAAAGTTCTAGGTACTTAAGACACTGTCGATCGCATTCTGTCTCCAGCTTTCTTTTCTCTTCTCATCATTACCTACCTATCATCTATCCATGCATATCACTAAAGATCCATAAAGACATATCCTGTAGCTACCAATTTTCTCCCTTTCTTCTCCTTCTCTCTCTCACTTATATAAAAGGTGTGAACACAAAGCAGTTTTTTTTTTAAATTTAATGTTGGATATGAAACCCCGTCTCAATATTTTATAGTCTTACTTTCTCAGTATCTTGCTTTCAGACTAAATTATGATTTTGGAGAATGACACGTATACCACAGGTAACCCAGGTCCTAAAATACTACGAGAAGTATATTGTGTGTGTGTGTTGTGATAAATTAGTGAATCCTTCTACCTCAAACTCAATTTTACAACTAATTCTTCTTTTTTTTTCTTTTTTAAGTCAGAAAGACAACATACCTAAATGCAGAGGAAATCAGAAAAAAAGGAAGGCTGGGGGGCAGGTTTAGGACTTAAATCAAATCTTGATTTCTAGGGGGGGTGTTTTGAATATGCCTCTCTCCCCTCTTCTAACATCCATGAATACCCACTTAATGCCCAGCTTCAGCTCTGCCAGCCCATCCATTTCATAAAGGGACATCTCAGTCTGAAATTATCTTCAAACCAAAGTGGGGGCCAACCCCAACCTTCTCTTATTGCTAGACAATAAGCACAAGGGCAATTGAGGAGCCTCTGGCTCCTCCCCGCACCCTATTCACAAAGAGTCATGGGGTCCCTGGAACACCTGTGTCTCTTCTGGCTGCCCTGTGCCCCACACCCCACTCTACCCCCTCACACACACACGGTGTACAGGGGGACGTGGGGACAAGGACCACACCCCAGGAGGCATGGGATATGTGTGTGCTTGTTCTGTGGCGGGTAGCCTCGGCCTCACCCAGACAGCTGGCCTCTGGGGAACCAGAAATAACCTGCTGGCCTCCAGCCTCTGCCACCCCACGAGGGTCCCAGCTTGCCTCCCAGAAAGCACCGCGCGGGTGGGGGCTCGAGATAAGAATAGTGCCTCTTTCCTGTCTCCTCTGACCCTTCTCAAAACACAAGAAATTAAAAAGGCACCATCAGATGGGTCTCCTGAGGCTGGGGCAGGGTTCTCTCCCCTTTTTGAACCTAAGCATCTGCCCCAAAACCTCACTTGCCTGTAAGCTCCCCTCAGCCCCTTTCCCACCTCCCAGCTCATGAGAAAAGCAAGGAGAGGGGGAAATAAAATTAATCTATATTCTACAAGTGTTTCTTTTTTCCCCCTAATTCTGGTCTCCTCCCTTTTAGAGATATGGCTCCTTCCCCAACCCCCAGTGACCCCAGTCCCTCAGACTTTGTCTGCCCCTAAAACCTGAAGTCTCTGGGGGCAGAGAGGAGTAGAGCCAGAGAAAGCAAAGAAGGTCAGGAGCCTGAATACAGCACCGCTTTCTCTCTTCCCTCACATCTCCACTACAACCTTCCTTCCTGCCTCTCCTCTTGTGCAAGCATTAAGATGTTGGCCCTGTCTGGTGGGGAGAAGGGAGGGGCAGATTAATAGGATCAGTAGCACCGTGACCCTAAAGCCCCCCTGAATCCCATTGACAAACTTAGTGAGCTGTCTCCGGGTTGGTTGGCCGGGGCTGGCGGGGAGGAGGGAGACCAAGAGGCGCTCTGGGGCAGCTGGGCAGGGCCCTGCCTCAGCTCCCCTCGATAGGTAGATGGGGAAGCGGGAGATGAAATCCCATTCTGCTAGCTACACCTACACACCACACCACACACACACACACACACACACACACACACACACGCCTCTTCCCTTTTGGTCACCCCCTCAATCTTTCCTCAGCCTTTCTGTGATTCCTGCACCCGCCTCCATTAGCCAGTGGGCAAAGTAGGAGGGTAGGATGCCCTAACTGATTTTAGAGGGCCCCTTCCCACCCCCAGCCCAGATGTCTGAGGCGCTAGGACCCTTCCAGATGAATGGCCACTTACCGGCTTCTGGGAGGAGGCGCGCTGGCTCGGTGGCCCCTGCCGCTGGCCTGCCTCTTTCTCCGGCTCCTAGCCTCTTGTGGAGTGGAGGATGCGGCTCCGATGACGTAGCATCTGTCTATCCATTCAGGAATTTCGCTTGCCTCCCTCTTTCTTTCTCGTGCTGCTCTCCCTGGAAAGGCAGCAAACAGGGGGTGCTGCCCCTGTCTGGAGACACCCCCCAGGATAACAGCCCACTCTGATGAAGCCCCTCCTTCTCGCATCTCCTGCCTGTCAGGGAAGGGGTCTTTGTCATCTCCACTCTTTCCCATCTCCTCCTACTGTCTTTTCTAACCTGAGGCAGGAAGAAGGGGCTAAAGAAAGCTATTGTTCCTCCAGGACCCCTCGTTCCCAAAGGAAGCAAGAGAAAGGGTGTGACGGGGATACCCCATTCCCAGCCTCCTTCCAGTTCTAATTCACCTTCGAACTTGAGAGCGTGATTAAATGATGTGTGTCTAGGGTGGGGAGTGGAGTTGATAAAGAGTGATAGAAAGAGCACACAGTTTGTCATTTGGAGGGTCAAAGTATTCCAGTCTCCCTTTCCCAAACCTCCCCCAGCTCCCTGTCCTTGTCAGCTCAAAGAATCACAAATCCAGACCTTAGCTGTGAAGGAGAAAGTGGCAATCCAAAGATGAAGGCTGAGAGCTTGAGGGGGAAACGAGGTGGGGCAGGGTGGTGAAAGCCAGCACTTGGAAGTCTAGACAAGAGAAGAGGAGGGGTGGGACCACAGATTCAAAGTAGGAGATAAATTATCTTGTTCTAAGAAGAGGAGAGCGATTTGGGGGTTGGTTTCCAGGGCTGGGGTCCCGATACTTGGTGGAAGCTGGGGCCCAGAATGGTACAATGGTCGGGTCTCTTTTCTCTCTCTCACCCCCACCTTCAGCCCCTCCCTTTTCCTCCCTCCCACTCTTCCTGGCCTGCATGGGAACTCAGTCTGAGCTCGACGTGACAGACAGCAGGCCTGCATGCTAATGAAGTTTGTCTCAAGTTCATTGTCAAAGCCCCCCCTTCCCCAAGGCCCCCTCCCCTCTTCTCTCATACACAAATCTCCCTCCAACTTTTGTCCCACAGACCTGGAGGCCACTTGAGTCTCGGCTGGCTCCCCTCTCTCACCCTCCCCCACTGCTTTCAGTCTCCCCTCTCCTCACCACCTCCCTCAGCTGGGGCGGGGGGCTCCCTTCTCCCTGGTGCCTTCCCAGCCACCTTCTGGCCTGGCCATCCCTAAGCTCTGAAAGAGGGATTCTGAGGGCAAAGGTCAGAGTCTATAGACCCGGTCCTCCTCTCCCCACCCCAAGGTAGGGAGACTTTGTGGAGGTGGGAGAAGATACCAGACAGCCCCCACTCAAGGCTCCCTGCCCCGGTTCTCAGCCCTGTCCTGGCCCAGTCCCCCCATTCCAGCCTCAGCTTCCCCCGCCCCTCATTCCTCCCATTATGATTATTTTGCTCTCCCCTTGATTACATCTGCTTCACTAGCTCAGAAATAAAGATCCTTTGAGACTAATTTTGCACCCCCCACCCCCAGCTCCCCACCCCTTCCCTCCTCCTTCCCTCTAGACCAGGGCTCCCTTTAGCTCCTTTCTCACCGCCTGGAAGACATTGAGTTCCTTGTCTAGGGAGCTGGGGGTTGAAGGGAGGGGGTGCTAGTGGAATGGGGGGGGGGGGTCTCTCCAGCTCTGGGACGTGTCCAGCAATCCAAACCTGTCCTTCCTTTGTTCCTACAAATCTCTCCATACTGTCACCACCCTCTGGAGTCTGCCTTTCTCCCAGTAACCAGGGGATTGGGGAGGAAGGGGAGGAGGACCCTGAACTCACTCCACCCCTCAATTCCAGAGAAAAGAGGGAGGGGGAGAGAGGGAGGAAAAAAAAATTTAATCCCCCCCTCATTAGCCAGAAAGGAAGCGAAAGGGGATAATTATAATTAAGAGCAGACAGCTGTGGATTGCGTCTTTTATGTTCTTCCAAGCTTCCTCCCCACCTCTGCCACTAGCACCCAAAAATCTGCACAACTCCTCGAGCATCTTCCCCCTGGTTTCCTGAGAGTGGGGAGCTCGCTAAGAGAGTGAGGCTGGGGGGTGGATTTGGGGAAGGGGGCTCTACTTCCTCTCCCATAGACAGCACTTTCTCAGATATTGTGAGAGGCCTGGGAATATGGAGATATCCTCTTCCTATCCCCCAACCTGAACCCCAAAGCATGGGCCTGTAGGAGGTGGGGGCATTCAGGTAATAATAACTAATTCAATAATTTGGGGACATCTTTGATTTCCCTAATAAAATAGTTATAACTTATTCATAATGATACTGAGTCTAAGAATTTAAATATAACCTAGAGTATCTTCTCATTCAGGCTTCTCTTTCCTCCTTCCTTGGAGGGGCCTTTAAACATGAGAGGGGTAATGAAAAGCTGGAAGAGCTAGGGGGATCTGTCAGGGAGTGTGTTGTGTCTAAGAGAGGCTCATAGATTTCAAGTACACAGAAAGGCACACAGATGCATATGTATGTATACTGGATAATTTTCAGGGTGGTGTTGCTAGGCCTAGCTCTGCTATCCTATGTATTTATAGAACTTGATCATAGGCCAGAACAGCAGGGTAATTATAGCAATATTAGCATATATGCAAATCAGGTAACCTATATACGCTGAATGGAAGCAGATTATTATTTATTTCTCTCCCCCTCTCTCCTTCTCTGGTATCAGCTCTGGCTTCTCAGAGCTGCACACCAGCAATTATCTGACATTATAAGAGGGGGTTGTAGCCCCAGAGGAGGGGGCTGAGGGGAATAGGACAAGAAAAAAAAAAAAAACCTGCAGGCGGGTTTTATCTCATTTTACTCAATGTTATTCTGTGAAGCTAGGGAGGGGCTCAGTGAGAATACTTTGAATTAACAAAGGGAGGGGATATGGAGAGACAGAGACCTGAGAACAGAGACAGCTGAAGTCAGAAAAGCCTTGAAGCAATGACAGAGATGGCAGGTCCACAGTTCAGGAGAGTGAAGGCTCCAGGAACAGAGCGGTGAACTCACACAGAGCCACCAGGAATCTGGATCTCAGAGAAAACAAGGATCTGAAAGCCAGAGGGATGAGTTCTCTAGGTCACTCAGGCTTGGGCGTGGGGCAGCCTGAGGGCTCAGGCCTTCCCCAGTGGTCTGCGGGCTCCAGAGCCCAACCCAAGGACAGTACCAAGTTCTGTGCCCTCTTTGCATCACTCAGTAAATGGCAAGGGATCTGAGCAGAAGCGTCGTTTACTCCACCCACCACGGGGTAAGCACAAATGGCATGGAGAGAGCAGTGACAGTCTTAACTTTGCCCTTGCTTTTCCTTCATATTGCCCCAGGGCTTGCCCTGCTGAGCCGGGTACCCCTTCCTCTGCCTTGCTGGGTGGGATTCTGCTGGCGCATGGCTGCCATGGAGCAGCGAGCGGCTGGGATTGCAGAGCCTCGCCTGTATGCTCCGTTCCTTCTCCACCTTCCTTTCTCACACCAGTGCTGAGCCGGGAGCCCTCCACCTCCTGTCTCCTCTCCTCCCCCGGGTTGTGCAGCCATCAGCCCGGTCAGTCTCTGGCTCCCCCTCCCCCCTTCCCCGTTAGACCTCCACAGGCTGCCTAGGTCTCTAGGGAGTCGGTCACACCGCTGCCTCCCTTTTCACATTCTGTACCTCTTTTACTAAGACACTGTTTATACCAGATCCACACTTGGGAAGTGGGGCCTTCATAGTTGTCGTTGCTTTTCCTTCATATTGCCCCAGGGCTTGCCCTGCTGAGCTGGGTACCTCTTCCTACGCCTTGCTGGATGGGATTCTGCTGGCGCATGGCTGCCAATGGATCAGCGGCTGGGATTTCAGAGCCTCACCTATATCCTTCCCTCCACTCCACTCAGAAGGAGCCTCCAGGTGCATTAAATGAGTATCTTTGTTTGGTCCCAAACCCCTAGATATTCCTGTATCTCCATCGTGTTTTAAATGCCTTTGTCCACATACCACTTGTAATGCGGCAATCTAGCTGTCCCTGTTTAAAAAAAAAAAAAACCTTTGCCCACGTGAGGAAAACTTCAAACGAGGCAATGTGGGGGAGGCGTATTACCAAACCTGTGGCAGAGTCCACTAGCCAAAACACCTGCTCTCCAGTGGTACAACGAAGAAGAGGAGGGGTCCCTGAGAGGCAGACACCCAGAGAGACAGCTGCCAAAACAAAATCTCAATGTTGTGCTTAGATTCTTACCCCAAAATGAAAATGTGTTGTCACATAGCTATATCTAGACCAGCAAGATGGATAGGCTTTATCTCCAGTGACCTCGGCATCTACACTATGCATTTATTTTTGTGTCTGCTCCTGGATCTGGCTGCATTTCTCTGTAGCCATATGATTCAGAACAGTAAAAGAACTAAAGAGGCAGTGAGAGAAAGCGAGACAAATGGAGCAGAGAGAGAAACTGAGAGCGCTGAGAGGCAGAGATGCCTCAGAGACAGAAGCCTTCTCGAGAGAAAGAGATAGGCGCTAAGAGGCACCAGAAAGCCAGTCAGGAGCAGGGAAGACCAGAGGGTGGCAGTCGGCCAGCCCCAGGGGCTGCACTTTCCATTCTCTATCCCCCGTTAGAGACTGGACATGTGGTCCTCAGTTCTGCCTGTTTCTTCCCCAGGCTCAGCCCAAAATTGGTGAGTAGATCTGCAGCTTCTTCAGGCACATCCTTCATTATGCTCCTGGAGTCATTTGGACAATGGATCAAATCCTTCCCAGGGCTGCCCGCTTAGACACCCATCTCCTGGCAGCCTGGCATTCTACGACGGGGACTCGTCTGCCATGGGGACTCGCCTGCCAGTGTTTCTCTTTTGAACGAGAGGCACTTTCCTGCCTCTGTGGTTCTCCTGCACAATAACTGAGCTCCAAACCTATGGAGCTCTGTGTGTGTACCTAAACATCTCTTATCTTTTCTTTTACAATTTTAATCTCTCTGGCAACCCCATTGGACATCCATATTTGCACATTACCCGGTGCGGTTGTTAGGAGCTGTGTGTGGAGCGGATTTGTGTATGGCACGAAAAGGTTTATGTTTTTATCCAGCACAGTCTATGTGCCAGCTCTCAGGCTCCACCATCCATTGGCCAGGCATGTCTGGCCACCACTGCTACAGCCCAGGGCATCCTCCAAACCCAGAACTTCTGAGGTACAAATCAGATCGTTTTCTACCCCCAAAGATCCCCCCTAAAGCTGCCAAAGTCTCCCCTTTTGATGGGCTGATAATATGTCAGATACATCTGGTTGTCTCACAAACCAGTCTTTCACCGCAGAACTCCCATGGTGCCAAACAATCACAGCTGCCCTGGAAAGGAGACAGACCTCGCCACAGAGACTTGGTCTAGCATGCCAGCCTGATAACAATACCCAGGAGCTGGAGAGAGATTTTCTCCTTGACATCTCCCTAGTTGTCTATTGGTACCTATATCTGTGTACATGCGTTACTTTTATTCTTAGAATGGTATATATCTCCTCCGCTCATTTTCACAAAAATAATGGTCTCCATGTGGGCACCTGGCCAAACACCCGCTCTGTGTGGGATATGTGTGGCACGGAATACATCCTGGCACACATATTGCGTGCCTGCTTTATACTCTAACACGGTGCCATTTTCTTGGTGCAGTGCCCGTTTCTGTGCTTCACAGAGGGTTCTTTAGGTCTGATGCTCATTTCTGGGGCTCAGGCTCTGGGGTTTGGGCTGGATCCCTCCGCCAAACAAGCTGCCAGTATTCCCCACCTTAGGAGCCCCGATAACGTTAGTCCTGGCAGAGCTACTGAACTCCGGGTGGCTGTGTATATGGCCATGGCTGGGTCCGCTGGTGAGGCCAGGCAGGCTCCCTCCGCACTGCCTGGTGCGCTCCACAGGGTCACCACTGCAATGGGCTGAGTCAGCACTGAAATCCCCCTGAGCCGCCTTGTGTGCAGAAGTAGGTTTGCGTGTCTGTTCGCAGGGTGCTGGCTGGTGTATGTACACTAGGATCACACATACTTTCATATGACTACGCTCTGTGAGTGCTGTGTGCTGTTCGGGGCTGTATGTGTGACATTTGTTGATCTGGGGGTTTGTTGGTGTGCGCAGCGCACGCCTTTGAGTTGGCTGTGGCTCGGCGTGCGTGTGGCTTGCGGACCATGGTCTGCAAGCCCCTGAATCCCAGTGTGCGTGAACCTGTGGCTTCTGTGTGTGAGTTGCGGCTCCCTGGGCCGGGCAGAAGCCCGGCGGGAGCACGCCGGTGCGGCCCCAACCGGCGTCCCTGCCTCTCCTCCGCGCTTTAGCTGGCAGCTGCGGTTCCGGCTCCCGCTTCCGACAAAGTCCGAGCACCGCAGCGGCTCGGGACGCGGACTCGCCAGGCGGAGTGGAGGGGGCTCCGGGTGGGAAAGGCGAGACGTGCAGGACCCTCGCTCCTTCCCCGGGCGGGACCGCGGACGCCTCCCGACGCGAGAGCCGCACGGCCGCGGGCGCCCGGGAGAGGAAACGAAAGCCCGGGAAGAGCCGAGGCCAGAAGTGAGCACGAGAAAATAGAGCATCGGAAACAGAAGGGAAAAACAAAATCTATCTGGAAAGAAACAGAACGTTAAAAGAGAGAAAATAACGCTAAATGATTTTTTTTTAAAAAAGGAAACATACCCAAGGCATTTAAAATATTAAACTAAATAATAGAACGGCAGGGAAACAAAATGGAAAAGAAGAGTCTCCAGGCCCCCGAGGGGAATGGGGGCCTAGACGGGGCGACGCGGCGTTTGAGAGTTCCGGGGATCCAGACGGCTGCGCCCGCCGGAGCCGAGCCCGCGGGGCCTCCGGGGCTCTCCCGCCCGCTCCCCGGACCCGGGTCCGGCGAAAAGCCCCGCTCGAAAGTCTGTTGGTCACCACTGCCCGCCGCCAGCAGCGGTGGCACGGAGGACCGCCTCTGCCCCCCATCTCCACTACTGAACCCACCCCGCGAGAGATAAAACCAAGAAAGACCCTCCGATTCCCCCCCCCATCCCCCAACTGGCAAGGTCGGTTCTTCCTAAGGTTCGTATTCTTGGCCGCGAGGCCCTTGTAGATGTCCCTCTGGGCTCGTGGCGACAAGCGGAGCCTGGGGAAAACAGGTCTGTTGAGAGCGTGGGGGCTTGAGGGCTTGAGGATCCCTGCCCGCAGCTTCGGGGCCCAGCCCCAGGCGGGGAGTCCTGGACGGTGGTGCAGGGCGAGGGGCTGGGTAATGAATAACCAGGAGAAGCTAGGGTTTAAGGGGAGCCTAGCAAGACAAGGAAAGGGAAGATGAGAAAAGAGGGGGCCAAAAATTGGGCGGGTAAAAGAGGAAGCATGCGATGCGGGAGAGAAGGAAACACAGAGATAAATAAAGGGGAAAAAAAGAGGGAGAACGGTGGTGGAAGGGCAGCCGAGCCGCTCAAGGAGTTTGGAGGGAGACCCTGATAGCCCCTTTTCCCCAATGGCTGGGGGCTGTTTCGCTTATCTTCCAAAGCTGCCGAATTCTACCCTTAGGCCCTGTGTTTGCATAGCTGATGGGAAGCCATAACATGGTAGCCTGAAACAGGCTCCGGAGAATTAGGAATGTGTAGGCTATGTTCAAGATGTTTGTGGCTCTCAAAAGCAGAGAAAGGTGACAGAGAGCCTGTGAGGTTGTGGGGAAACTGTAATATCTTAGCACACAGAGAGAGTGCCTAAGAGATGCAGGGGACAAGCTCAAGTCCTCCAGATGAAAGTGCAGAGCCATTTCTGGAATTTCAGCCGCCAAGAGGGTGGCCGAGTTCACAGCTCACCCATCAGCGCCAGCTGACTTCAGCGTCATCAGACTCAGAGGCCATTTCACTCTCAGAACACCTGAATACGTAGGTAGACTAGTCTCTCCCCCAGGCCCCACATCTGTAGGCTGTGGGGAAACTGCTGCTAGGACCAACTCTGTGGCCTTGACCAAGTCATTTCCTCCTTTACAAAAGGAGAGTCTGGGGCTGGGAGTCACCAGTCCTTCCAATGGAAAGTTGATCACAGCTAGGAAGGAATGTGACCAACCCAGGTCTGGGGGTCAAACAATCTCACCCCAGAACATTTTGGACTTCATCGGTAAACATACTGTGTATTAATTTTCAGTAGTGCGTGGGCCAACTTGAGAGAAAGCCTCCAGCTGTGAGGGTGGGAGGTAGGAGTAGGCTACATCTATGGAAGAAACCCAGGAGAACAGAGCAAGAGGACCTCTCAGGAGGGTGAATAACAAGGCTGAGCAGAGGATGACATAAAGGCAGGACAGCTTGATGGAGGGGGCAAGTGTTGGGAAGAGCACAGTCTGCAATGGCACAGCCACTCAACTGGCTGTGTGACTCTAAACCAGTTACTTGAGCTCTCTGAGCCTCTGTCCTGAACAGGTCACATGGAGGAGAGGAAACATACTTCCTTGGGTTGTGAACTCAGTGAATTGATGCATGTAATGTGTGTCTGTTTGGCCCCTCACAGACACTCAAGAAATAGCAACTTTCTTCCAATCCAGGATTGTTATGTCAATTTTTTTGCTTTCATATTTTCTGAGGGAAGGGGGGGGGGTCTTGGAAAGTGGGGAATGGCTGTAGCTTGCTGCTTCTTACTCTGCCTTCCTTCTTGCTTTAGTCAGTCTACAAATCCTTCTGTCAGTCTCAAATTATCTCAAATATACACATAACAAAGTGTCGGTTTTTTAAAAAAATGATAGTAAAATAAAACATACCTCAATGCATTGAAGTAGCCTGAAATAAAATGCTGTACAAGTGGAGTCCATCCTGGAACCTCCACCAGTTAAGTGCTACATCCCTTACAATTTAATGTACTCAAAAGTGTTGGAATTTCTCTTTGTGACTGAATAATTTGTGCTGCCTTTCTATATGCCCTACCCCCTCTTTTCTTACTTACATATTTATTTTCAAAGAATTGTGGGGATTCTATGTATGGAAAAATACACATTTGACTATATTTGTATTTTTGTTCCTTAATCCCCCAAGTTTAATCTATAAATTTTGTTACAATTTCAGGCAGATATCTGTTCAAGAATGGTTGTAACAATAAAGCTTTGGAAATTACTTAAACGTTGAAATTAATACTACACTTGATCTTAGCAGAAAGGCTGAGAAGTGATAAAATGCTGAAATAAATGAACAACATGTTGTACAGTTAAAATACAAATTTACATATATTTATCCACATGAGTAGATGTCATAATATGATGAAAGCAAGTTTCAGTCTTAGCTCTGTCACCTAACTGAAGTGGGTCACCTTAGACTAGTCACTGACCCCCTTGCTTTCCAAATTTTCTATTTCCAGTTCCCTCACTTAGTTGTTACGAAATCCAACTGACATTCTGCACATCAAAATTTGTTTATGAATTGCAAAGTGTTCTATGAATGCAAGATATCACACCATACTGCAAATAATGTATATGACCCGACCTACTGCACCACACCTGGTACTGAATGGGTCTCCCATATGCCTCCAACTCAGCAACCCAGATTCTCCAGATGGAAGGGATCCTCAGCCTGGAGGCACTTGGGCTCTAGGGGGATTGAGGTGAGTTAAAAGGATGGTTCATTGGGCAGAGCGGGTCATTATCACCTTACCTCCCCATTCACATTTCTCCCTTCTCCCCAGTCCCTGCCCCTAGTTGCAGTTTGCCCATTCTCCCTCCTCTTGGCTCTTCTTTTGCCTGGCTTTCAAGTCTATGGAGAGTGGAGGGAGCCCTCCCAGGCTGTTAGCACTGGACTGGGAAGTGGACTGGGATTACACTGGGAGGGATAGCACTTGGATTCTAAGAATTTTCTCCCAAGGCTGGAGACCCGTTATCAGTCTCTCCCCAAAGAAGAGTTCTTGGGAATGGAAAGGGTTGGAGGCACCCCAGCACATCCAGGAGAGGGAGGAGGGCAAAGAAGGAAAAAAGAGGCTCTGAGAGGGCACTGGGAGTATTCGTATTTCTGCGCTCTCTCAGGAGGAGAGGGGCTTCCATCGCTCAGCTAACGAACTTCTTCCCAAATTCTCTGTGCGAGATTTGGCTGCTCCCAGAGGGGGGTCCTTTCTAACAAGGTGCCCCCGGGCCCTGCCCCTCCCTCCCCAGGAGCTGAAGCCGCCAAAGGTTCCTGGAATATAATGGATCATTTTCCAATTTACCAGGGTCTTAGAGATTACGCCGCTAATCCCATCAAAGACCATCTGCTTACATTGTCCCTCCTGAGCTAAAATAAATAGACCCTTTACTCTCTCCACTTCAGCTCCTCTGGGGTATTGTAGCGGGAGAAAGTTCGACAAGGCCCATCCCATTTCCCCCTCCCTCCTGCTGTGGGCCGGACAGAAAGGGAGAAAACAAACTTAGCTTGTCTGAGGTGCGAAAGGTCACTTATGCTCCTGACCTGCATTCTTCTCAGGAGCCTGCGACGATGGGAATCGGGGAGCGGGGCGGGCCCGGGGCTCTGGGGGTCTCTGGGGATCAGCCCCCTGCAGAGCTGTGGGACGGCCTGTTCGGTGCCCCATTGGCCTGCTGTCTCAGCTCTGAGGCCGCCTTCCCCCAGCCCATTTTTGGTCTCTCTTTCTCTCTAGTCTCTTCAAGTTTCTCCCACCTGTGACTGTTGGGAAATAATGATTGAATCAAACTTGCATCCCGCCCTTGGCAGAACTATGGCTGGGGAAGCGGACATGAAAATCCACGTAGACACTAATTTGATTCCACCTAAAAGTCATTTCTTCTATAGGCTTTTCACGTTTATTCTCTTATGCGTTATTCCTCTGTGGCCAAGAGGCAGAGGCTCCGGAGGAGCCGCATGGGAAGTTTATGGCTGAACCAGGAAGAATATGTATGTGCGAATCAGCTCTAGGAAGTAGATCAGGCAAGTTCTATATTAAAAGGTGATAACTGCCATAGAAAATAAATGAAATATAAAACGGTGAGGGAGTGAGGGGTGGGGCTTCACTGAGAAGGTGGCGTTTGAACAAAGATTTACAGGTGGTGAGAGAACTATTCAAGAAGAAATCAGGAGAGTCCTGCACACAGAGAGTCACTGGTCTCTTCCCACAGTTTCCCGTGTCGTGGCCACTTCTAACCCATTCTCTCTCACTCATTATTTTAAGCTGTTTTCTAACCTGCTCAAAACCTAAAGGGCCTCCCAGCAGCCTGTCTTGTCACTCACAGGACAATCTGCAGAGGCAGGTCTCCCCAGCTCTGCCAAATAACTCACCACCTGTCTGGGGCAACTGCCCAAAGGTACTTGTTCTCCAGAAGGGGCACAACGTTTTACTTTAGAAAGGCAGCGTAGTGACGGACATTGGAGTCAGGACGATCTCAGCTTGAATCATCCCAGCTCTGCTGCTTCCTAGCCAGGGTATCTTGGGTCTGGCTCCTCGACTCTGACTCTCCGTTTTCCTCATTTGTAAAACAGAGATAATGCCTACATCCCAGGACTGCTGTGAAAAATCAGTGAGCTAATACACAGTTCCTGGTGGGCGCTCCGTACAAAACATTGTGCCCCCACCCCACAGAGAAGTTAGAAAGGGCTGGCTCAAGAATTTTAACAGCAGTGTGTAAGTCAAGTGCACAGTTAGGGACACAAAGCTAATTTCTCAGTTATAAGACTGGTTCATTTGGCAAATGTGGCTGGATATTTCTATATACAAAGCGCTAAGAGCTACAAAAGGGAATGAGGCACATGCCTTGGTTAAAGAGTGAGAAGGACACATATTATTGGCATACATTGCAGGACATGATATGTGCTCAGGAAACGAAATAGAAATTTGAAGGGGAGAGTGAGAGAAAATTCAGTCGGGGTAATGTGGAATCAGGAAGGTTTCCTTAAGGGGATGGCATGAGCTGGGCAGGCCTTGAAGGATTAATAGGACCTGAACATGCAGAATGTAGGGGAAAGGAGAGAATGGGAGAGACTGTGCTTGAGGATAATACATATCAATAGATAATACCTATCAGTAAGATTTGAACATTTAGGTAATCATGAGCACAGTATGGTCTTTGTCTTTATGAGGGGAAGAATCACATCCAGATCAGGAAAGATGAAGAATGCTACTATTCTTTGAACTGGCTTCATCTGAAACGAGATACTCACATATAAGGTAGCACTGAAAAGAGGAGAAGCCAAAAACAGTGAGGGGGCTTTGTAATACGTAAGGGGCGTGACTCTGGGCAGGTTCCTTCACCTATTTCATCTTCAGTTTCCTTCTTATTAAGTAAGGTGGGAATGACATTTACTGCACAGAAAGTGAGGGTTGAATGAGATTATATGAAAACACCTACTAACATGCCTGACACATGGAAAATATAAGACTTGATATGTCTTTATTTAATAGGCATCATGGGGCTTCCCTGGTGGCTCAGAGGTTAAAGCATCTTCCTGCAATGTGGGAGGCCTGGGTTCAATCCCTGGGTCGGGAAGGTCCCCTGGAGAAGGAAATGGCAACCCGCTCCAGTATTCTTGCCTGGAGAATCCCATGGACGGAGGAGCCTGGCGGGCTACAGTTCACTGGGTCTCAAAGACTGAGCGACTTCACTTTCTTTCTTTCACTTTCATGTAGAAGAGGGGCAGATTAATAGTGGAGAAGAAGACATGGTGAATGGAAATAGGGAAACAGATTAAGATTGGGACGAAGAAGAAGAAAGGGACAGAAAAGACCAAACACAGAGAATTTTTGGTCAAGAATGGCCACCCAGTAAAGATAGAGAAGAAAGAATTTCTGATCTGAGTAAGAGATTGAACTAGCTGTTTCAAATATTCTGTCCAATGCCAGGATTCTAACAAAAAGCAGTCATTGTGTCAGCTTAAATTGAAAACTATAAGCTTCCTTGAAAGTTCCACGAAGGCAGGAATCATGGCCATTTGACTCATTTCTCTATCTAGTGCCCAGAAGAGTATATAATAGGCATCTGATAAATATTTGTTCAATGAATGAATAAATAAATGCTCTGTTTCAAATGCTTTGTATGCGCTATTATAAAGACAGTAAGTGTTACAGTTCAAAGGAAAAGCATGGGAAGAAGTGAGGTCTGGAGGAAATAGGAAGAATCAAGGAGTCACAGCCCATAGACAGAGAAAACAGGGTAAGATGGGGCCTTTGTTCTACTGTGCTAAAGGAAGTCTGGAGGGGCATCCCTGGGCTGCACACCCATGGATGGCCGCTAAAATAGGAGGTTGAACAGAGCAACAAGAGGAAAAGAAATGATTAGAAAGGGGAATTTTGTCTCAGAGTTACAAAACCAAGAAGAGTGAAGTAAGGAGAAGGCAGCATCTTTGCATGCACCGGGATGATGCTGACGATACAGCAGACTCGCATTATGGTGGCGAACGTTCCTGCTTTGTACCACAGTAGCTTTTGAGATGGCGGTTTAACCAATGGCCCCCTCACTTTTAGCAGAGCCTTCTTCCCTGCAGCAAATTCTTAATGGGAGGATAAAACAGAAAGTCAGCTAACATTCCTGATTTCTGCTTTGCTGAGAAATGCTCTGGGTTCTGCAATTCGCTCCAGTAGTCTTGCCTGGAGAATCCCCATGGATAGAGGAGCCTGGCAGACTACAGTCCATGGGGTCGCAGAGTCAGACACGAAGGAGCGACTAAGCACAGCGTAGCACAGAGAAATGCGATGATGGGCTCTCCATCTTTGGAGAAATTGAAGGAGAGATGTCTGAGGTGTCATTAGGCAGGAATGGATAAAGCACTAACTTCCTCAGTTTACTATTATTTGATTTAAAAAAAAAAAAAGATTCCTGACACATTCCTTCCCCAATCAGTCTAGATTGGGAGTCCTGTCTGAATGCCTCCTTATCCTAATCCAGATTTTTCATGCAGTGTTCTGAATTTTCTCCTTTTTTATGCCCTTTTAAAAGCTGGAAAACTCCAGCCTAGGGCTATTGGAAACACCCCTAGGAAATATGTATTTTATTCCCCTTAAATTTTTTTTCTTCCCTGCCTGCTTTAGTGTCTTTACCATTAGAAAGTGTCATCTGAAATATCTTGGTAGGGAAAGGGAAAAGGGGCTTAAAGTCAGGGGCACAAATGAGGTGCCCCTCCTCATCTCTCGGTTTCTTGCCTTGTGCTGCCACCTAGTGTCCTAGAGCTTCAAATACCTTACCCCAGGGAGGGACCACGTTCATTCATTCACTCATTCACTCTTTTATACATGTTTAATCCCATGGTCGGAGGAGCGTGGTAGGCAGTGCATGGGGTCGCTGAGAGTTGGACACAACTGAGCGACTTCACTTTCACTTTTCACTTTCATGCATTGGAGAAGGAAATGGCAACCCACTCCAGTGTTCTTGCCTGGAGAATCCCAGGGATGGGGGAGCCTGGTGGGCTGCCGTCTATGGGGTTGCACAGAGTTGGACATGACTGAAGTGACAGCAGCAGCAGCAGCAGCAAAAATTAACTGCCCCTCATGGCTTGTGGAATTTTAGTTCCCCGAACAAAGATCGAAACTGGGCCCCCAGCAGTAGAATCATAGCGCCCTAATCACTGGCCCACCAGGGAATTCCTGATATACTGATGCTTCATTTACAGATTCCCTGACTCTTGCGACCCTATGGACTACAGCCCGCCAGGCTCCTCTCTTTATGGGATTTTCCAGGCACGAATACTGAAGTGGGTTGCCATTTCCTTCTCCAGGGGATCTTCCCTACCCAAGAATCGAACCCAGGTCTCCTGCATTGCAGGTAGATTCCTTCTCCAGGGGATCTTCCCGACCCAGGAATCGAACCCAGGTCTCCTGCATTTCAGGTATATTCTTTACCGACTGAGCTATGAGGGAAGCCCCAGGTTCCCTTAACCTTTTAGCAAACATACGCTAAGCCTCCTCTCTGGCCGATTTGGAGCTAGTCACCCTATCCCGTCACTAGTTTCTATGTGCCCTTGCTTTCATGCTGCTCTAGACAGTACCCTCTCAGCTCTTTTTCCCCCGTTGAAAAGAGGCTCCAGCCTTTCTCTGAACACTCCAGATAACTTCAATTCCAATCCCTCTTGCTATGGTTGAAACTCATTCTTTTTTTGTTAGCAGAGGCAGATTAACAGTGCTCTGGATTCCCTTCCTGATCACGACTTTCCAACCAGAATTGATGGGAGGGAAGAGCACAGACCACGAAGACAGCGGAAGGGAGCCATGATACAGTATGAGAGTAGACGAAGATGCAACCGTTGTGGCATGTTATAGTTAATAAACAGTGGCAACATATGTCGGGATACTTAATTTTTATAACAACCTAGTGAGGCTCACCGGAGAAGGCAATGGCACCCCACTCCAGTACTCTTGCCTGGAAAATCCCACGGACGGGGAGCCTGGTAGGCTGTAGTCCATGGGGTTGCTAAGAGTCGGACACGACTGAGCGACTTCACTTTCACTTTTCACTTTCATGCATTGGAGAAGGAAATGGCAATCCACTCCAGTATTCTTGCCTGGAGAATCCCAGGGACGGGGGAGCCTGGTGGGCTGTCTTCCCTGGGGTCACACAGAGTCGGACACGACTGAAGTGACTTAGTAGCAGCAGCAGGTGTTAGTATCCCCATGTCACAGGTGAGGAAACCAATGCTAAAGAAAGTCAAGCGGTTAGCTAATCAGCGGCAAAGCTCGGTAAGTCACAGGTCTCCTGGCTCTCATCCAGGGTTCGTTCCTTTGGAACAGGCTGTCTGAAAGAAGAGAATGGAAATGTAACACTAGAGAGCCCCATGTATGCCTGGAGGAGGTGGGGAGAGAGAGATGGCACTGGTGGCATCGCAAAATAGCACACTTCCCAGCGACAAGCTCTAGAGGGGCGTGTGCGTGGCCCGGAGACTCAAGCCAACTTTTTCCTGCGCGAGTTGGAACTCCTTCTTTGGCACAAATACTCCTCCTGTTGGCCATGCTTGGCTATGGCACTGTCCTCCTCCACAAAGAGGAGGAAGGGGAGGAAGGAGAGCAGGGCTGGAGGGGCTGACCTGGGCTGGGGAGAGAAGCTAGCAAGTAGTGTCATTTAATCTACAATAGTGTGGATTTCCAGAAAGACAGGCACATTCATATTAAGGTACGAATAGATTAAACCTATCTTAAGTGTATTTTATATCTTCTTACTATCACTGTCACAGTGACTGCAGCCATGAAATTAAAAGACGCTTGCTCCTTGGAAGAATAGCTATGTCAAGCCTACACAGCATATTTAAAAGCAGAGACATCCCTTTGCCAACAAAGCTCTGTATGGTGAAAGCTATGATTCTTTTAGCAGTCATGTATGGATATGAGAGTTGGACCATAAAAAAGACTGCACACTGAAGAACTGATGCTTTCAAACTGTGATGCTAGAGAAGACTCCTGAGAATCTCTTGGACAGCAAGGAGATCAAACCAGTCAGTCCTAAAGGAAATAAACCCTGAATATTCATTGAAAGGACTGATGCTGAAGCTCCAATACTTTGGTCACCTGATGCAACCAGCCAACTCATTGGAAAAGACCCAGATGCTGAGAAAGATTGAGGGCAGGAGGAGAACAGGATGAGATGGTTGGATGGCATCACCGACTCAACAGACATAAATTTGAGCAAGCTCTGGGAGATAGTGAAGGACAGAGAAGCCTGGTGTGTTGCAGTCCACGGGGTCACAAAGAGTCAGACACGACTGAGTGACTGAACAACAACAACTGTAACTACAATGCCTAATATTTATTAAGCTCTTAATCTTTTCACAAAGAGTCAGACACGACTGAGTGACTGAACAACAATTATGACTACAATGCCTAATATTTATTAAGCTCTTAATCTTTGCTAGGCACTGTTCTAAGTGCTTTAGTTGCATTATATTGACTTCTCACAACTCTATGAGGGAATTACTCACAGAGACTCCAAGAGGTTAAACAATGTGTGCTGAGTCATACTAATATGTGGTGGGACCAGGGCTGACTCTAAAGCCTAGACTAGACCTAAGACTAGGAATAGAAACTGACTGTGTAAAAGTAGGCGAGGTTTATTTCTATCAGAATCCAACTGGAGAAAATAACCTTCTTGGGGGTATTTCTGATCTATTCCAGTTTCCAGGAACGACTCCAGCTTGCAAGGCCACTCAGTGCATAACTCAGCATAGCAGCTCATCTGACAGACCCTGGGCTGTGGAAGCTGAAGGATTATCAAGAATGGACCATGGACTTCTCTGGTGGTCCAGTGGCTAAGACTCCATGCTCTCAATGCAGGAGACCTGGGGTTCAGTCCCTGGTCAGTTCAGTTCAGTTCAGTTCAGTTCATTCACTCCGGCTCGGTGACCCCATGGACTGCACCATGCCAGGCTTCCCTGTCCTTCACCATCTCTGGAGCTTGCTCAAACTCATGTCCATCGAGTCTGTGATGCTATCCTACCATCTCATCCTTTGCCATCCCCTTCTCCTCCTGCCTTCAATCTTTCCCAGCATCAGGGTCTTTTCAACTGAGTCAGTTCTTCACATCAGGTGGCCAAAATATTGGAATTTCAGCTTCAGCATCTGTCCTTCCAATGAATATTCAGGACTGATTTCCTTTAGGATGGACTGGTTGGATCTCCTTGCAGTCCAAGGGACTCTCAAGAGTCTTCTCCAACACCTCAGTTCAAAAACATCAATTCTTCGGCACTCAACTTTCTTTACAGTCCAACTCTCACATCCATACATGACTACTGGAAAAACCATAGCTTTGACTACACAGACCTTGTTGGCAAAGTAATGTCTCTGCTTTTTAATATGCTATTAGGTTGCTGCTACTGCTGCTGCTGCTAAGTCGCTTCAGTCGTGTCCGACTCTGTGTGACCCCATAGACAGCAGCCCACAAGGCTCCTCTGTCCCTGGGATTCTCCAGGCAAGAACACTGGAATGGGTTGCCATTTCCTTCTCCAATGCGTGAAAGTGAAAAGTGAAAGTGAAGTCGCTCAGTCGTGTCCGACTCTTCACGACCCCATGGACTGCAGCCCACCAGGCTCCTCTGCCTTAGGTTGGTCATAGCTTTTCTACCAAAGAGCAATTGTCTTTTAATTTCATGGCTGCAGTCACTATCTGCAGTGATTTTGGAGCTCAAGAAAATAAAGTCTGTCACTGTTTCCATTGTTTCCCCATCTATTTGCCATGAAGTGATGGGACAGGATGCCATGATCTTAGTTTTCTGAATGTTGGATTTTAAGCCAACTTTTTCACTCTCCTCTTTCACTTTCATCAAGTGGCTCTTCAGTTCTTCACTTTCTGCCATAAGGGTGGTGTCATCTGCATATCTGAGGTTATTGATATTTATCCCGGCAATCTTGAGTCCAGCCTGTGCTTCATCCAGCCCAGCATTTCACATGATGTACTCTGCATATAAGTTAAATAAGCAGGTCTTGTAGGTCTTCATAGAACCATTCAACTTGAGCTTCTTCAGCATTACTGATCAGGGCATAGAATTGGATTACTGTGATATTGAATGGCATGCCTTGGAAACGAACAGAGATCATTCTGTCGTTTTTGAGATTGCATCCAACTACTGCATTTCGGACTCTTGTTGACCATGATGGCTACTCCATTTCTTCTAAGGGATTCTTGCCCACAGTAGTAGATATAATGGTCATCTGAGTTAAATTCACCCATTCCAGTCCATTTTAGTTCATTGACTCTTAAAATGTTGATGTTCAATCTTGCCGTCTCCTGTTTGACCACTTCCAATTTGCCTTGATTCATGGACCTAACATTCCAGGTTCCTATGCAATATTGCTCTTTACAGCATTGGACCTTGCTTCTATCACCAGTAACATCCACCATTGGGTGTTGTTTACACTTTGGGTCCATCTCTTCATTCTTTCTGGTGTTATTTTTCCATTCTTCTCCAGTAGCTTCCTGGGTTCCTACCGACCTGGGGAGTTCATCTTTCAGTGTCCTACCTTTTTGCCTTTTCATGCTGTTGATGGGGTTCTCAAGGCAAGAATACTGAAGTGGTTTGCCATTGCCTTCTCCAGTGGACCATGTTTTGTCAGAACTCTCCACCATGGCCTGTCCGTCTTGGGTTATAGTTTCATTGAGTTAGACAAGGCTGTGGTCCATGTGATCAGTTTGATTAGTTTTCTGTGATTGTGGTTTTCATTCTGTCTGCCCTCTGAGGAATAAGGATAAGAGGCTTATGGAAGCTTCCTGAAGGGAGAGACTGACTGTGGGGAAAACTGGGTCTTGTTCTCATGGGCGGGGCCATGCTCAGTAAATCTTCAATCCAATTTTCTGTTGATGGGTGGGGCTGTGTTCCCTCCCTATTGTTGGACCTGAGGCCAAACTATGGTGGGGGTAATGAAGATAACAGCAACCTCCTTCAAAAGGCCCCACGCACACACTACTGCACTTAGTGCTCCTGACCCTGCAGCAGGCCACTGCCGACCCCTGCCTCTGTTGGAGACTCCTGGACACTCACAGGCAAGTCTGGGTCGGTCTCTTATCGGGTCACTGCTCCTTTCTCCTGGGTCCTGGTGCGCACAAGATTCTGTCTGTGCCCTCCAAGAGTCTGTTTCCCCAGTCCTGTGGAAGTTCTGCAATCAAATCCCACTGGCCTCCAAAGTCAAATTCCCTGGGGGTTCTCCCAGGTTGGGAAATCTGTTGTGGGTCCCAGAACTTTCTTAACAGTGCAATAATTTTTTTGGTATCATTGTTCTGCAATCTGTGGGTCATCTGCTTGGCGGCTCTGCGGTGGGGTTAACGGTGACCTCCTCCATGAGAGCTTATGCCACACCCAGCACTGCTGCACCCAGAGCCCCTGCCCCTGCGGCAGGCCCCTGGTGACCCTAACCTCCGCAGGAGACTCTCAAACACTCCAAGGCAGGTCTGGCTCAGTCTCTGTGGGGTCTCCTGGTGTGCACAAGGTTTTGTCTAAGCCCTCTGAGGGTCTCTGGTGGGTATGGGGTTTGATTCTAAATGCGATTTTTGCCCCTCCTATTGTCTTGCTGGGGCTTCTCCTTTGCCCTTGGACATGTGGTATCTTTTTTTAGTGGGATCCAACATTCTCTCCTGTCAATGATTGTTCAGCAGTGAGTTGTAATTTTGGAGTTCTCACAGGAATAGATGAGCGTACATCCTTCTACTCCATCGTGTTGGACAATAAGGAATCGCTGTTCAGGGAACTAAATCTCACATGTTGTGATTAAGACCCACAGCAGCCAAATAAATAAATAGAAAATAAATGTTCTTTTAAAAAAGAGAATGGATCAAGTGTTTATTCAATTGGCTCAAGTCGGCCAAACTAAAATTTACACACAGCACATGACTACTTAGGACACTCCCTACTGTGAGGGGCAGAGGAAAAGGTGGGGGACACAGCTAAGAAATGGTACATAGCCTTTGAGAATGTAAAAGACTAGTTGGGAAGAGAAACACTTACAAAAATGTTTCTGAGACAAGGGAAAATATGAAGAAAAGCAAAAACTACTGAGTGAGGATTGTGAGAGGTAGAGTTAAATGTCTCCTGAGGGGATCTGAAAGGGCTTTAGGTAGGAGGTGGGCTTCCTTGGTGGCTCAGGTGGTGCGGAATCCACTTGCAATGCAGGAGACCTGGGTTCAATTCCTGGGTCAGGAAGACACCCTGGAGAAGAGAATGGCTACCCACTCCAGTGTTCTTGGCTGGAGAATTCCGTGGACAGAGGAACCTGGCAGGGTACTGTCCATGGGGTTGCAGAGTCAGGCACAGTTGAGCAACTAACACTTTCAACTTTACAATTTAGGTAGGAGATGGGATCGGAAATGGGCTTTCAGTGTGGTAGGATTTTAACAGACACATGAGAGGGGAGTTTAGATAAGGAAGAAAAGGAATTGAAGAGGGAAGCAATAACAAGAACAAAGACTGGGTTGGGGGGCGGGGGGCGGCGTGCAAGGCACACTGAAAGCTCCTGTTCTTGGTTAGACGGAACAGAAGCTCACAAAGAGCACTGGTGCGATAAAAGGCTGGCATTAGAGGGTGCAGAGCCATGGGTTCCAAACTAAAGAGTTAGAACCTGATTCAGCACCAAGAGCCTTATTTTTACTTACAAGGAGTGATATGTTCATTTTTAAATTTTACTTATTTATGGCTGTGCTGTGTCTTATTTATGGCTGCTGTGAGCCAGCTTTCTCCAGTTGTGGCGCACAGGCTTCTCATTGCAGTGGCCTCTCTCGTTGCAGAGCATGGGTTCCAGGCCTGCCAGCTCAGTAGTTGTGTGTGGGCTTAGTTGTCCCTCAGCATGTGGAATCCTCCTGGACCAGGGATCGAACCTGTGTCCCCTGCACTGGCAGGCAGATTCTTAACCACTGGACCACCAGGGACGTCCAGGAGGGATATGTGGAAAGCTATGCTTTAGGATGAAATCTGTCAGTGATGGATGAAGAAGGTTTGCTGATTTCCAGGCGAAAGGAATGAAGGTTGATTGAAGAAGTTGGTGCGGAGACAAAGACGGGAGAGATGTAGAGTGAAACATGCAGAAACTCAGGCGAGAGTGTTCAGGCCAGGTTCCTCTGTCCACGGAATTCTCCAGCCAAGAACACTCTCCTGGGTGTCTTCCTGGAAACTGGGTGAAGGTAATGGACAAGCAGGAAGAGAGGATGTGGTGGAGTACCACACAGAGGCTTTAGCGCTAGCTGTATGCAGTGAGCACCAGCGCCTCTAGTAGTTTCCTCGTCTATAAAAATGGGAATAGCACATCAGTAATACATAAATATCGTAAGAGGACTGGACTGGACTGTGTATGGAAATCTGGCAAATAGTGGGTATTAAATACACGGTGGCTATTAGATCATGATTTTGAACACGATGACTGAAAGTACAGTGACAGCATTGACTGAAATGGGAGACATAGCGGGTTTTTCTAGGTGGGGAGGGGAGAGGGTCGTTGCTCACAGATTCATTTCAGGACCTGTGGAATCTGAGCAGTCACATCCAAGTGGAGCTGCCTAGCAGCCATTCGGGTCTGGAATTCAAGAGAAAGACTGAATCATCTATGTAAAAAAGATTATCGAAGCCACAGAAGTAGGTGAAAAAACCCAAACAGAGAGGGAAGAGATAGAAAAGGGTTGAGGCACACAAACATCTAGAGGGAATGAAGAATCGCAGATGTTCTCTTGGAGAGGAGAACTAGGAAAGGACAGAACCACAGCCAGAAGACGGCCTCGGGATGGAGGCCATGGTTCTGCATCACAAGCTGCCGAGAAGTGAAGGAAGAGAACAGAGGCCAAGACTCTCAATATAGCCTTGAGATTGGGACCTCGAAGACTACTGTCATTTCAGGAGAAAAAAGTGGGGCTGGAACACATAATTCAAGGAGTGAGAGGTAAATAAGAGTCAAAAGACAGACTTCCCTAGTGGCACAGTGGATAAGAAATCTGCCTGTCAATGCAGAGGACACGGGTTCGATCCCTGGTCCAGGAAGATTCCACGTGCTGCAGAACAGTAAGCCTGAGTGCGCAACTACTAAGGCTGTGTTCTAGGAACCACGAGTCACAACGAGTGAACTTGCCTGCTATCACTACTGAAGCCTGTGTACCTGAAGACTATGCCCTGCAGGAAGAGAAGCCACCACAGTGAGAAGCCCACGCTCCACAGTGGAGAGTAGCCCCCACTCCCCACAACTAGAGAAAGCCTGTGCGCAGCAACTAAGACCCAGTGCAACCAAAACAAATAAATGCATTTTTAGAAAAAGAGTCAAAAGACGTTTCCTGATTTCTCTTTGGAAGAGTTTTGATGATGAAACGAGGCGAAAAGAAGGTAGAAGTTTGAGAAAGTAAAAAGGTTCATGGAACTCTTTTCTTTTCTTTCTTTCTTTTTAAACTCACTTCTTGTGTAGGAGAGATTTAAGTATATGTGCTGGCAGAGGAAAGACATTAATACTCTATTGATGGGAGATATTGCTAAAATAAAGCAAAAGTTCTAGGGGAAGAGGGAAAGGCAGGAGTGCTTTGGAAGGGTCAGCCTTCAAGAAGGAGAAAAAAGAACTTCTCAGAGACAACAACTTAGGAAAAGAGGGAGATAAAGGAAAACACTAAAGAGTTCCCGAAAACATACTTTGGGAAATCATATAGAATAGCCTAGAAAGCACTGTGCACAGAGCAGCAGAAGTCAGGCTAGAGGCTCAAAGAAAGGGCGGACGGTTGAGGATTGGCTCTATGGGAGATTTGGTGCAACTTTCCCCATGGTGTTTCAAGTGATTTATGTATCTCAGGGGAGTTGTGAGAAGGAAAGGATAAATGATCTGGGGGAAAGACAAGGGCTGAGAATTGGAGGGCCAAATACAATCTATTAAATCAGCAAAACTTAAAGGTGTTAACATCCAGTGTTAGCAGAGGCACAGGCACATGGATGACACCGTATACTTCTAGCACAACTTTTCCTGAGGGCCAGTGTGGCAATATGCATTAAAAGCTTTTCAAACACACATACTGTTTGGCCTTCCATCTTCAGTTCTAAGTATTAAATCTAAGGAAATAAAATATGCACATATGTATCCAGTGCTATTTATAATCGAATGGGGGTGGTCTCTGGTGGTGCAATTCAGGAAACCTGGGTTCAATCCCTGAGTGGGGAAGATCCCCTGGAAAAGGGAATGGCAACCCATTCCAGTATTCTTGCCTGGAGAATAATAATAGAATAAAGGAAACAAACAGAATTTTCAGTGGGGTAATAGAATACAGTATATGTGTAGGAGATAACACTATGCAGACACTAAAAATTTAGAAGAGCATTTACTGACATGATAAAATGATCATGCCATTAGTAAGTGAAAAAAAAAACAATACATAAAATATATGTGTTCCTGGTCTTTTAAATGTTTATCTACCTACAAACACATTTGGAGAAAGAGAGAGATTGAAGACATGTATCTGGCTTGGGCAACAGAGAAAGTCCTGTGATTATTAGCTATGATAAGCAACTTAGGAGAAATTAAATTTCAGTCCTGGAGATACTGAATTCCTGTTCAGTTTAATCAGTGAAATTCCTCAGCAATGTGTTATATAGGTAGCTGGATACATAGATCTGAAGCTCAAGAGAGAGATTTAAGCTACTGACCTAGACTGGAAGTCATCAGATTTAGGTGGTTGCTTAAACCTCAGGAGTAGATAATAATTCCCTGTGAAGGAGTAAAGATGGAGCAACCAAAGACTAATCCCCCACCCCCCAAGAACCAGTACACAGTGAGCAAAAGGAGTATAGCCAGTAAAGAAGAATGTCTGTAGGATCGCCAACCATCTGTAGCTCTGTTATCCCACCCCGTTAGTGAAGACAGGGAACCTTGCTTCCATCCTACAATAGAATCCACAGGAGCGCTCTGACATCACCATTCCCACCTCAAGTGTCTGTATATAATTATGACCTGTCCCTTTAACCCTTCTGGCTACTTCAGAGAAGGAGACTTCCCACTTCCTTGCAAAGGCCAACCACTCTCTTCAATTAGCTGATTTCTCAACTCTCTCCCATCCCCTCCAATGATACATGCTGAAGTGTTCCATTTCTCAAGCATTTTCAACATCTCCCAAGTTGCTGGTTTTGTCCCCTTTACCTACAAAATATGCCACAAAGGATTTTCTCACTCTTAGGAACTCCAGCTGGCACTATTTCTCCAATATTTCCTGCTTGATTTTTCTTCCCTGTAGTGCCAAACTTCTCCGCAAGATTTATACTCCCTGTCATCACTTCACAAGACCTTTTATTCATAAACCATAGCAATCTATCTACCAATTCCCTCTGTTGAAACTATCCTCTCAAAAGTTACCAATAATCTCATCTTAATATCTAATGGGTTTCATTTGGCCCACACAGTTTTTGAACTTTTTGTGAGTTTGATGATGCTGACCATCCTTCTTTGTCCTTTTTTTCTCTTTTTGACTGTTTATTCTGGTGTCTACTTCCATAGTTTTATTTATTTTTAAACATTTGTTTCTTTGGCTGCACCAGGTCTTAGCGGTGGCATGGATCGAACCCAGGCCCCCTGCATTGGGAGCATGCAGTCTTAACCACTGGACCACCACGGAACTCCTTGTTGTTGTTGTTCCTTGCAAACGCCACTGCTGGAGTGCTCTGCCCTGCTCTGGACTTCAGAGGTCTGCCACACATCAATTGTTCCAAGACTTCTAGGTCATCCTCAGAAATGCCTTCACTCCACTCCTATGTTATAAACCTCGCTTCCAGGACACCTTGCCTACTTCTCTCTTGGACAATCTTCTGTGTTTAGAGAAGGTCATCCTTCAGGAGCTTCCTGAAAAGTGACCATTTTTCTTTGTTGAAAACAGTTCCTAGTTTGGTTCAGTAAGCACTGATGAACACCTGGTAGTTACGTGCTAAGGATAATAACTGATCTCTGAGGAGTTTAGCCCAGATGGAGCATTTCAATGAATTTCACAACAGAGACTTTTGCCCTGGTCAAAAAGGCTTCAGTGGGGTGTGGAGGCTGACCTCAGACTACAATGAATTGAAGAGTGAAGCCAACTTATAATGAGAAAAGAAATGCAATTAATTCTGTTATGACATTTGTTGGAGAAGGAAAAAGTACTTAGATGGAATTACAGTACTTACAATGGAGCAGCGGAGAGACTTAAGCATGTTCTTAGACTGAAGGAAAGATGCAAGTAGAAAGGGAAAAGTTGAAATCAGAAGGGGGGTGATAACTGATGGGGCAACACCCTGGAAGTACCAAGAAAGTTGGGATTGGTGTTACAGAACTAGTAGGAACAGGAGCCTCTTCCACTAAAATTATACATAAGCATGTAATGGAGTAGCTATCATAGTCAACAAAAGAGTCCAAAATGCAGTAGCTGGATGCAATCTCAAAAACGACAGAATGATCTCTGTTCGTTTCCAAGGCAAACCATTCAATATCGCACTAATCCACATCTATGCCCCGATCAGTAATGCTGAAGAAGCTGAATGGTTCTATGAAGACCTACAAGAACTTCTAGAACTAACAGCCAAAACAGATGTCCTTTTCATTATAGGGGACTGGAATGCAAAAGCAGGAAGTCAGGAAATACCTGGAGTAACACCAAATTTGGCCTTAGAATACAGAATAAAGCAGGGCAAAGGCTAATAGAGTTTTGCCAAGAGAACACACTCATCATATAGCAAACACCCTCTTCCAGCAACACAGGAGAAGACTTTACACATGGACATCACCAGATGGTCAACACCAAAATCAGATTGATTATGTATTATTTGCAGCCAAAGATGGAGAAGCTCTGTACAGCCAGCAAAAATAAGACTGGGAGCTGACCGTGGCTCAGATCATGAACTCCTTATTGCCAAATTCAGACTTAAATTGAAGAAAGCAGGGAAAACCACTAGACCATTCAGGTATGATGTAAATCAAATCCCTTACGATTATACAGTGGAAGTGACAAATAGATTCAAGGGATTAGATCTGATAGAGTGCCTGAAGAACTATAGTCAGAGGTTCGTGACTTTGCACAAGAGGTAGTGATCAAGACCATCTCCAAGAAAAAGAAATGCAAAAAGGCAGACTGTTTGTCTGAGGAGGCCTTACAAATAGCTGTGAAAAGAAGAGAAACAAAAGGCAAAGGAGAACAGGAAAGATATTCCATTTGAATGCAGAGTTCCAAAGAATAGCAAGGAGATAAGAAAGCCTTCCTCAGCTATCAATGCAAAGAAATAGAGGAAAACAACAGAATGGGAAAGACTAGAGATCTCTTCCAGAAAATTAGTGATACCAAGGGAACACTTCATGGAAAGATGGGCTCGATAAAGGACAGAAATAGTATGGACCTAACAGAAGCAGAAGATATTAAGAAGAGGTGGCAAGAATACACAGAAGAACTCTACAAAAAAGATCTTCATGACCCAGATAATCACGATGGTGTGATCACCCACCTAGAGCCAGACATCCTGGAATGTGAAGTCAAGTGGGCCTTAGAAAGCATCACTATGAACAGAGCTAGTGGAGGTGACAGAATTCCAGTTGAGCTATTTCAAATCCTGAAAGATGATGCTGTGGAAGTGTTGCACTCAACATGCCAGCAAGTTTGGAAAACTCAGCAGTGGCCACAGGACTGGAAAAGGTCAGTTTTCATCCCAACCCCAAAGAAAGGCAATGCCAAAGGACGTTCAAACTACTGCACAATTGCACTCATTTCACACGCTAGCAAAGTAATGCTCAAAATTCTCCAAGCCAGGCTTCAACAGTACATAAACTGTGAGCTTCCAGATGTCCAAGCTGGATTTAGAAAAGGCAGAGGAACCAGAGATCAAATTGCTAACATTCACTGGGTCATTGAAAAAACGAGAGTTCCAGAAAAACATCTGCTTCTGCTTTATTGACTACGCCAAAGCCTTTGACAGGGTGGATTACAACAAACTGTCAAAAATTCTGAAAGAGATGGGAATACCATACCACTTGACCTGCCTCTTGAGAAATCTATATGCAGGTCAAGAAGAAACAGTTAGAACTAGACATGGAACAACAGACTGGTTCCAAATTGGGAAAGATGTCAAGGTTGTATATTGTCACCCTGCTTATTTAACTTATACATAGAGTATATCATGAGAAACACTGGGCTGGATGAAGCACAAGTTGGAATCAAGATTGCCAGGAGAAATATCAATAATCTCAGATATGCAGATGGTACCACACTTTTGGTAGAAAGTGAAGAACTAAAGAGCCTCTTGATGAAATTGAAAAAGTTGGCTTAAAATTCAGCATTCAGAAAACGAAGATCATGGCATCCTGTCCCATCACTTCATGGCAGATAGATGGGGAAACAGTGGAAACAGTGTCAGACTTTATTTTCTTGGGCTCCAAAATCACTGCAGATGGTGACTGCAGCCGTGATATTAAAAAACACTTGCTCCTTGGAAGAAAAGTTATGACCAACCTAGATGGCGTATTAAAAAGCAGAGACATTATTTTGCCAACAAAGGTCCGTCTAGTCAAAGCTATGGTTTTTCCAGTAGTCATGTATGGATTTGAGAGTTGGACTATAAAGAAAGCCGAACACCGAAGAACTGATGCTTTTGAACTGAGGTGTTGGAGAAGACTCTTGAGAGTCCCTTGGACTGCAAGAAGATCCAACCAGTCAATCCTAAAGGAAATCAGTCCTGAACATTCACTGGAAGGACAGATGCTGTAGCTGAAACTCCAAAACTTTGGCCACCTGATGAGAAGAACTGATTCAATTAGAAAAGATCCTGATGCTGGGAAAGATTGAAGGAGGGAGGAGAAGGGGACGACAGAAGATGAGATGGCTGGATGGCATCACAGACTTGATGGACATGAGTTTGAGTAGGCACTGGGAGTTGGTGATGGACAGGGAGGCCTGGCGTGCTGCAGTCCATGGGGTCACAAAGAGTTGGACACGACTGAGCAACTGAATTGAACTGATGTACGATTTGAGGGTGGGAAAAGAGTCCTTCCTTGGTATTATCCTACAGTGGCTAATGACTGGTGGCCCAACAACTCTGGCCTACAGATGCTTGTGTGTGTATGTTTACCCACATAGGGCTTTAAAATAATCTGAACTGGTTGTCCACATTTAAAAACCATGACATTTCAGAGACTTCCTTGGTGGTCCAGTGGCTAAGACTCCACGCTTCCAATGTAGGGGGCTGCATTCCATTCCTGGTCAGGGAACGAGATCCCACATGCTGCAACTAAAGATCTCACATGCCAGAACGAAGATCAAAGTTCCTGTGTGCAGCAACCCAGCACAGCTAAACAAATAAAACTAAATACATATTTTTTAAATCAAGAGATTTCAAACAAAAATTTGAAAGTTTCATCTAAAAAACTGGAAGATGTGGCAATGAAAGCATCGGTAACCAGACACTGCTGACTTCTTTAGACGGGCTGTGGCCTCTCCAGTCTCCCCCACTTCCTTAGACCTACCACAGGACCATTCACTCACTTATGCTATCTGCCTGGCTCCTCCAGGCATCCGAATTTGTCATCCCTGCAGTGTTCTTGCCTGGAGAATCCCAGGGACAGGGGAGCCTGGTGGGCTGCCGTCCGTGGGGTTGCACAGAGTCGGACACGACTAAAGTGACTTGCAGCAGCAGCAGCAGCAGCAGCAGCAGCAGCAGCTATGCTTATCTCTCCTACTTCTGAGACTGATCTTTCTGTCACTTTCAATGGTTTCTCTTTCTTGCATCGGATAGCTGGGTGTTGCTTGCTTCTGTTCCCAACCTTCTTCTTCTACACATTTTCCCTTTGAGATCATGTTTAACCATCACTTCTGTGTGGATTACTTGTAAATCAATATTATAAAATCTTCGAATTTTGGAGTTGGAAAGGAATTTAGAAATTGGATAGCTCAATCTTCCCAATCCATAGAACATAGTTGGTTAACAGACTTTTATAATTCAAAAGAGCTTTAAAGATGAACTAGCTTAGGGACTTCCTTGGGGGTCCAGTGGTTAAGAATGTGTCTTGCAGCCTGGATGCAGGAGAGGAGTTGGGGGGAGAATAGACACATGTGTATGTATGGTTGAGTCCCTTTGCTGTTCATCGGAAACTATCACAGGATTGTTAATTGGCTAAACCCCAATATAAAATTAAAAGATTTTTTTTTTTAAATAATCCACTGTGCAATGCAAGGGACGATCCCTGGTGAGGGAAATAAGATCCCACAAGCCACAGAGCAACTAAGCCCTCGAACCTCAAGGAAGACCACTACTGAGCTTAAGCACCACAACGAAGATCTTGCATGCAGCAACTAAGACATGACTCAGCCGAAAAAATGATGAATTAGCTTAATTTACAAATTAGGACATTGAGGTCTCACAGAGATTAAACATTGCTCTTTCTACTTACCATATAATTCTGTGCAGTTCAAGACACATATACTACTTTGTGCAAGACACTAGTGGGGGACATAAACTTAAATGAGGGTTCCTTCTCTCAGGGAACTCACTTCTAGCACACATATCTGAAATAAAATGTGTCAAGTCCTATAACGGAGAAAGAACATATTAATGGGCAACAGAGGACAGCAAAGCTTCAATGATGGCTATCTGTATATTTAACTATATGCATAGATTAAACTTTGAAAAGGAGATAGGGCACATTCTTCTTCTTAGTTCTTGATGTGTGTATATGTGCCTTAATATCTGAGACTATAAACTCAGATGGATTAAGTAACTTGTCCAAGGTGACTCTGGTAATTAAAGGCAGGCAAGGTTTAGAATTGTGGTCTCCGATCAGCCCGGGGATTTCTTTGGAAGGAATGGCGCTAAAGCTAAAACTCCAGTACTTTGGCCACCTCATGCGAAGAGTTGACTCATTGGAAAAGACCCTGATGCTGGGAGGGATTGGGGGCAGGAAGAGAAGGGGACGAGAGAGGATGAGATGGCTGGATGGCATCACTGACTCGATGGACGTGAGTCTGAGTGAAGTCCGGGAGTTGGTGATGGACAGGGAGGCCTGGCGTGCTGCGATTCATGGGGTCGCAAAAAGTCGGACACGACTGAGCGACTGAACTGAACTGAACTGAACTCAAACTCTAGTCCTCTTTCTCTTACATCTCAGTGTGTCTTCAACCCTTGTTTCTTCTGAGCTGTGTTATCAACTATCTGCCAGGCACTTCTGAATGAAGGTCTGCTTCCTTGCCTTTCTTGGTAGAACAAGTATTTATCCAGTTGATATGGGTCAACATCTGTAGCTACATACGGCAACACACATAACAACAATTACAAGACACCTCACACTTCTTCTGGCCAAAGACCCTATTAATTTGTCCTTCAGAATGTCTCCTTTTGCCATGGAGTATCTAGCTGCGCAAGACTCCCCACGGGCCTTCTGCATTCCCACTTGTGTTTGTTTCCCTTCCTTTGTTCACTGGCGTCAAGAACTTTCAGCTGAGTTTCTTCGCCTTTAACAAGGACCTAATAATACCTATCGCAGAGTGTTTCTGTGAAGATCAACTGTGTAGACATGCTCCGGAAACCAAGTGTAATATAGGTAAGGCACCCCTGTCCTCCAGTCTACAACTGTGCATTGTATTTTATGGTGGTGGGTAGTGGTGGTGACCTCACTATCATTTATTAAATTATATTTTATACATACAAAAGAATAGTTGTTGCATGTGTGTTATAACATAAAATATAATGAATACCCACAAATCTACCATTTAACTCAATAATCAGAACATTACCAGCTATGTTTTATTCCCCAGCCCATCCATAAACCCTTTCCAAGATAACTACTAATGAATTTTGTGATCATACCTCTGCTTTTTAAAACATGTGTGTATACCCAAACAATATATTGCTTAATTTTCCTTGGTTTTGAAATTTATGAAAATTGTTTTAAATATTTGGAATATTTGATAATAATAAATCTTGGATTTATTATTCAATAGTAGGTTCTTACTTCAGTTTAGTTCAGTTCAGTCACTCAGTCGTGTCCGACTTTTTGCGACCCCATGAATCGCAGCAAGCCAGGCCTCTCTGTTCATCACCAACTCCCGGAAACTCAAACTCATGTTCACCCAAACTCATGTCCATTGAGTCGGTGATGCCATCCAGCCATCTCATCCTCTGTTGTCCCCTTCTCCTCCTGCCCCCAATCCCTCCCAGCATCAAGGTCTTTTCCAGTGAGTCAACTCTTCATATCAGGTGGCCAAAGTATTGGAGTTTCAGCCTCAGCATCAGTCCTTCCAATGAACACCCAGGACTGATCTCCTTTAGGATGGACTGGTTGGATCTCCTTGCAGTCCAAGGGACTCTCAAGAGTCAACTCCAACACCACAGTTCAAAAGCTTCAATTCTTTGGAGTTCACCTTTCTTCACAGTCCAACTCTCACATCCATACATGACCACTGGAAAAACCATAGCCTTCACTAGAGGGACCTTTGTTGGCAAAGTACTATCTCTGCTTTTTAATATGCTATCTAGGTTGGTCATAACTTTCCTTCGAAGGAGTAAGCGTCTTTTAATTTCATGGCTGCAATCACCATCTGCAGTGATTTTGGAGCCCCCCCAAATTAAAGTCTGACACTGTTTCCACTGTTTCCCCATCTATCTGCCATGAAGTGATGGGACCAGATGCCATGAGCTTAGTTTTCTGAATGTTGAGCTTTAAGCGAACTTTTTCACTCTCCTCTTTCACTTTCATCAAGAGGCTTTTTAGTTCCTCTACACTTTCTGCCATAAGGGTGGTGTCATCTGTTATTGCTATTTCTCCCAGAAATCTTGATTCCAGCTTGTGCTTCTTCCAGCCCAGCGTTTCTCATGATGTACTCTGCATATAAGTTAAACAAGCAGGGTGACAATATACAGCCTTGATGTACTCCTTTTCCTATTTGGAACCAGCCCGTTGTTCCACGTCCAGTTCTAACTGTTGCTTCCTGACCTGCATATAGGTTTCTCAAGAGGCAGGTCAGGTGGTCTGGTGTTCCCATCTCTTTCAGAATTTTTCACAGTTTGTTGTAATCCACCAAAGGCTTTGGTATAGTCAATAAAGCAGAAATAGATGTTTTTCTGGAACTCTCTTGCTTTTTCAATGATCCAATGAATGTTGGCAATTTGATCTCTGGTTCCTCTGCCTTTTCTAAATCCAGCTTGGACATCTGGAAGTTCATGGTTCACGTACTGTTGAAGCCTGGCTTGGAGAATTTTGAGCATTACTTCGCTAGCGTGTGAAATGAGTGCAATTGTGCAGTAGTCTGAACGTCCTTTGGCATTGCCTCTCTTTGGGACTGGAATGAAAACTGACTTTTTTTCCAGTCCTGTGGCCACTGCTGAGTTTTCCAAACTTGCTGGCATATTGAGTGCAACACTTCCACAGCATCATCTTTCAGGATCTGAAATAGCTCAACTGGAATTCTGTCACCTCCACTAGCTCTGTTCATAGTGATGCTTTCTAAGGCCCACTTGACTTCACATTCCAGGATGTCTGGCTCTAGGTGAGTGATCACACCATCGTGATTATCTGGGTCATGAAGATCTTTTTTGTAGAGTTCTTCTGTGTATTCTTGCCACCTCTTCTTAATATCTTCTGCTTCTGTTAGGTCCATACTATTTCTGTCCTTTATCGAGCCCATCTTTCCATGAAGTGTTCCCTTGGTATCACTAATTTTCTTGAAGAGATCTCTAGTCTTTCCCATTCTGTTGTTTTCCTCTATTTCTTTGCATTGATCACTGAGGAAGGCTTTCTTATCTCTCCTTGCTATTCTTTGGAACTCTGCATTCAAATGGAATATCTTTCCTGTTCTCCTTTGCTTTTCGCTTCTCTTCTTTTCACAGTTCTTAAGATTTAGTCAATTATACATACTTCTAATTATACATACTTTGAAGCTTCATCTCCTTGACGCAGCCTCATCTTTCCCACTCTGAATGCCTCTAGTAGTCACTATCTATGGATTGAAATTGTACCATCACTTTTCCTATATCTTAAGTAGCATCACCTCAACTAGACTAAATTCCTTGGAGAGCAGGGAGGTGCCTTATCATGGTAGGAGAGTACTGTATGGGTGAGTCTGAGTTTCAGTCCCGGTGTCACCCTCATAAGGCAGTGTCCTCGGCCTCATCCCTTCGCCTTCCTGAGCCTCCACTTCTTTGTTTAAGCTACCTGCAGGGGGTTTTGTGTGTGTTTGTTTTGTGAGGAACTCCTGAGACAGTGGAAACAACGCTCTTGGTCAAATTAATATTGACATCACTGTTGGCCCCCAGTTTCCAGAAGGGCCTCTACAAACAGGGCTTCCTGGCTGTTTGGGGACGGCCGTGTCATCCCCGAGGGCAGGGACCAGGATTCTTCCTTTCTGCGGGATCCTCCAGGCGGTGCCAGATCTGGCCGAACTGCAGTCGGAGGCTAAACATCCGGGAAAACGGCCAGAGGGCGCTCCCTTCCCCTCGAATTGGGCAAGACGACAGGCAGTTAAATTCACGCCTGCGCATCTCTTCGAGGTTCTGATGAGACCCAGCCAAAATTGGTTCGCTCAGCTTGGGGTTTTTTCCTTACAGGGGCTGAATCTCTTGTGTACGCATGCGTCTTGTCTAGGCTGCGGTTGGCTTACGGCCCCATCCATCATTGGACGAGCCAATGGAGTGAGCCTCAAAACCCACTTCCCGCCCTTCGGTGGAGGCGGGGCTTAGGAGTGGATTTGAGTCTTTGTCCGCACCCATGCCTGTGTTTGTACAAACTGTTTGAGTGTCTGGGCCCGGGCAGCAAACTTGGGTCACCCGCTGCCAAACGACTGCCTTGGCGTGGGTGAATGAGGGAGTCGGTGTAAAGGGAGACAGGGACAGCGCAGCTTCCGGCAGCATCCGAGGGGTAGTTGCTAGTCACTCATTTGTTGAGCACCCACTGTATGCCAGACGCTGCCGGAGACCCTTTGGAACGGCGATCGCTGCCTCCATGGGAACTTACAGCCCAGTGGGACAGGTTAAACAAGTGCCTTTATTGCTTCGCTCCTCCCTTCTTCACCTTCCCCTTAGATGGAGATTCTCCTCTTCCCGAATCCTGAATCACTTCATGGTCCCACCCAGCACTGGCTGGCAGCGCAGGGATTGGGCATCTAGGCACCGGGGCCAGCCTCCGCTCCAAGCTGAGGGCGGTGAGGACTGGCGCCGCGGTCACGTGACGGCGGGGGTTTGGCGGGCGCGTGACCTCCCTATAGGCGGAGTTCTTCCCTTTCCTCTTCCCTTTTGGGTCCTCGGCGTTGTCACCAGCTTTTATTGGGCACGTGGCGGCTGATGCGCAGTAAATGGGAGTGACTCTGCAGCCACGCTGCGAAGGCGGGGACCTCGCTTTACGAGAGGCCAAACTGCCCGAGTGAGGCCAAGGAGCTGTAAACACGTGGAAACGAGTACAAAGCAAAGGGGGCGGGGGTAAATGCAAATCAGTCCAACTGGAAGCCGTATAAAGCCTGGGCTCAAGCGAATTATACCTGGGAAGTGCGTGAGGCGCTGTGGAAAGAGCGTGAGAGCCGGGTTTTATTTGTGTGTGTGCGTGTGTTTTAACTTTTGGGCCTAGGGCTTACCAGCTGTGAAATAGAGCAGGAACTGGATGTGCCCCTTAGACTGGCAGTGACACCGAATGATTTTAAGTTTGGAATCAGAAACAAGCAATCTCTATGGGCTCGGTAGGAACCGCTTCAGAGCCTGGGGTGGGGTCGCCTTACCTCCCTTTCACATCCGCTTGCTGTTCCTGAAACAAGTTTCCACAATCACAAGGCTGGAAAAGTTACTCAGCCCATGGGATTGAGGGGTGAGTCACAAGAACATGAGCTACAGGGAACTGCTTGGCCTCCTTGGCTGGAACAGATACCACCCTTTGCTTCCCACCTCCCAATAGTCACCTCTTTGTGGGTAGGAGCCCACTGGGTTCTCATTCTAAAGTGGAGTGATAACTAGAAGAAACGAATCTACATTCCTCGGCCCCACTGGGTCTGGTGCTGGAAAGCAGAGAAGCTGCAGAAAGTCACCACGCCCTTTAGGGGGGAAAAAAATCCTTTGTAGTTAGTAGCACTACAGTTTATGAAACGCACTTTCACATGCATTATCTCATGTTAGTCTGACTGAACACATACTCTGTGCCAGGCACTGAGCCAGACAGAAAAATGGGTGAGGCAATGAATTTTTAAGAGGAGCTTTCAGTCCAGGTGTTGAGAGAAAATAGAAACTACTACCTACAGTTTCAGGTAGAACGTGGTAGAAGCTCTAAAGAAGGGGCAGATTCCTAAGACAATTCATAAGACAAGGATATCACAGCCAGCTGGGTAGGATGGGGGAAACCAGCAAAAGGCTAATGGAGGGAAAATTGTAGGAGTAAAAGCTTGAATGATAGGAAAGTTTTAAAAGAAATAAGGATGTAGAGCAGGATTGTTTTGTTTTTTTCCTCCACAGAAACTCTTCTTACCCAAGTAAGCTCATGTATTTCCGTGTCTTTACAGGTGGCAGTAATAAACATAACAGTGAAAGAGCACTTATTATGGATCGGAAATGGGTCTTAAGTGATTGATACGTAATATTAAATCTCACAGCAACCCATTTTACACATGAAGTGACTGAGTCATGAAGAGGTTAAGGAACTCTTTAGGCTCCTGTCTCACAAGGCTTCTTTTGCCTCTGGCCTAGCCCTTGTCCTGAGCTCTGACTTCTTCCATCCGGGTAGTTCCTTCTGAATATCCACTAGGTAGCTAGTAAAGAAGTGTCATCTTCCCTTATCAAAAGAAAACCAATGACCTCTAGGGTTGCACTGGGTCTGCCACACCCTGGGCAGTTACCCCTGGGCAGTAAAACACTCCTCCGTAACTTCGATGCCCCAAAGAATATGCCAGTGAGCTTTCTCTTGTTCAAGGGTAGCAGAAGTGAGTCAAGGGACTTCCCTGATGGTCCAGTGGTTAAGACTCCACACTTCCACGGCAGGGGGCATGGGTTCAATCTCTGGTCAGGGAACTAAGATCCTGATGTGATATGGACAAAAAAAGAGACTAGTAAGTCAAGCAGGCCTTTAGTGAAGTCAGGAGATCACAGGCAATACATTTCTGGTTCACCTGCTCCATACAATGCAAACCCGTATGCTGCTTAAGGCCCTGTATGAATCTCTCCTTGCCCTGCCCTCCAGTCTTCTTCCGTGGTCCTTAGAGTTCCCATGTCCCAAGGACAGCTTCACGGGTGACCAACACTATGAAGAGCTTCCCTCTTCATTACTGTCAGAGGGAGCTGGTACTGCCAGGAAGCTTTCTAAAATGCAAATCTGATAAGTCCCTCCTCTACTTAAAATCCTTTGACCAAATATCTCCAGAATAAAATCCAAATTATGGCAATCAAGGCTCTTCAAAACAAGGTTTCCGCCTCCCTCTTCAGCTTTATCTGCCTTGGCCCATATCACATTATCTGATTTCCTGAGTGCACCATTCTCCCTCCATAATTTACATGCTATTCCTGCAGCTGGGAATGCCTTCCCCGCCCTCATTTGTACGTGTCTTCAAAATCCAGTTCAAATACCTCCCGTAGGAAGCCTCCTCTGATGCCACAGCCCAGTTACATCCTTCCTCTACGCCATTTAGCACAGCCTGCTGACTCAGGTGTTAGTGGTTCACTTGTCTCTTGTCCCCACTCAACTGTGAGTTGAGAGGTAGGAGCACCTAACAAAGAGTTTCGCACTGAGCAGGTCCTTAATAAATGTTTGCTGCATTTCAGACACAGGATAGCATGAGGGAAGACGCAAAAGGGTCTGTCAAAGAATGGATTGCGCTGCCTGGTTGGCCTAGAGTCCAAGGGATGTATGTGCAGTGGAGATGCATGGACTGACTCTGGAAAAGAGGTGGTGTCAGTTCTTTGAAGGCCCTGGGAGCCCTGCCCAGGAGTTTGGACTTATCTGGTGGGCAGTGGAGAACCATGAGACGTTGGATGATTGGTGTTGTGCCAAAGTTGGTAGGATGGGTTGGAGAAGGTGAAGGCTGGGGCTAGAGAAGACAGGCAGCTGTTAGCTCTATATTCCAGTCTATGACACTGTCGCTTGGGCAGATTACTCAAGGCCACACAGCTGGTGAGCGGCTGAACTGGTTCTGGACTGTGCCACATCCAGAGGTCTTTGTACCACCACACCATGGCAAGTATGCAGTAGATGAGGCTTCAAGGTTGTCCCAGTGTGAATGGATACTCCATTCATCAGGACAGGATAGGTTATATGGCAGACACAATAAAATCTGTGGCTTAAGACAACACCCTTATGTTTGATTAATGCAAAAGTCCGCTGTGGTGCTGGACAACACCTTAAGGCAGCTGAGCCATCCAGGCTGCTTTGATGTGTTTCCACAGTTCCCACAATAGGCAAAGAGCACTCAGAGAATCACCTACCAGCTTCAATTTGGAAGTGACATACATTACTTCCAGTGTAATCCATTGGCTAGAACTAGTTTGAAGACCTCACTTGACTACACAGGGACTGGGAACCAGTCTTCTAGTGCCTAGGGAGGGAAGAGGACAGGAGATATTCGTGAGCAACAGTAACGCCCACCCAGGACATCAGGGGCTTGTGACTATAGATGGGGCAGGCCAAACAGCCTAAGGAACAGACATGGGATATACAAAGTTTTGCTCAGGATTTGTGTTAGGTCAAGGCTGTTCTTGTCACACCCAGCCAGCAGGGGAGCCTCATCTGAAAGACAGTACCTTCTTACCCCTTTCCTGCTCAGCGCGGTTCACCTCTGCCCCGGCTGCGGAACAGAGGGGACATCTGTAATGACTCTGAGAGGGACGGGGGACTGGTGCAGATCTCGTAGTTTTCAGATGAGGAGCCCAAGGAATGAAAGCATTCTGTGGTGCCTGCATGTGCCGCAGCCAAAGCGTGGAAACCACGGT
This sequence comes from Capricornis sumatraensis, assembly GCF_032405125.1. Classification (NCBI taxonomy): domain Eukaryota; kingdom Metazoa; phylum Chordata; class Mammalia; order Artiodactyla; family Bovidae; genus Capricornis; species Capricornis sumatraensis. Next base: position 115,756,273 of record NC_091070.1, on the reverse strand, counting down.
TTGTGGATCTTAGGCATTTGCAGGCCTGTCTCCGCTGTTAGATGAGCCTTCACACTCCATCTTTGCCTCTGCAGCACCTAGTGTGAGCCTGGCACAGGAGTAGCCAAACCCTGTTAGCAGTGAGCCAAGCCCTCCCTGTGGCGTCCCTGGTGGCTCCGTGGTGAAGAACCTGCCTGCTAATGCGGGAGACCTGGGTTCGACCCCTGGGTGGAAAAGATCCCCTGGTGAAGGAAATGGCAACCCACTCCATGGGCAGAGGAGCCTGGTGGGCCACAGTCCATGGGGTGGCAAATGACTTAGTAACTTAACAACAAGCCCTGCATATGCACTCTCCTCCACAGCCCCTGCATCTGCCCCACTGCTCGGCGGTGCAGGGCATGGGGCTGCGAGAATAAGAGCCACCAGCCTCTGCAGAAAGGCAAGGGGGGAAGCCCTTTGGGGTAGCGAGGAGGGGAGAAGAGAGGTTCCACAGCACCGTTAAAAGCACTTCAAAAGGAAGGGGTGGGGCGGCGACCCCTGCTGGAGGGAACCCTGGGTGCTGGGAACGCGGAATCCATCTGTGCCTAACGTACTGCCTGGGCAAGTTGCTCCTGTGGAAGAATTTTCAGTAGGCAAAGGTCCCCCTCTCCCCCACTACTCCTCATCACACACACTCCAATCATTCCTGACTTGGCCTTGAGCAGTACTGGTTCTTTCCTTCCTTGCTTCTAACCAGACAACCCTCCTTAGTCCTTGGGCTGCCTCTGCTTCTGACAGAGCATCTGGAAGAAATTCTCACCTGAAACCCCCACCTCAGATATGCTGAGTACCTGGCAGGCTAACCACCATTCTTTCCTGCCAAGGTGAAGCTATGGTCTCTCACTGTGACAGGGCCACTCAGCCCTTCCTTCCCCTCCTCAGCCGACCGCACCAAAGAAACCAGAACCCAGGCCAAAGTATCAGAAACGTGTATTCTTTTTCTTTTAATAGTAAACCTCTTTACAACAAATATAGTGAAAGAGTTTTCAAACAAAACTCATAAGAATCTCGAGGACTTTGTCTTTTCTTATTGTGTAGAATACTAAGAAAGCATCACCATACAGCACGGAAAGAAATATTGAAAACAAATCAACAGCCACACACTTGGACTCGCCCTGCCCAGGACCCAGGAGGAGCCCCAGGAGTGTGGGTGATTGTCGGGTTTTGGGGGTGGGGCACCTCCATGGCCTGTCTCCCCCTCCCTCTGCCTCCCCGCCTTCCCTCTGGAACTTGAGTGGGGAAGACAGAGAGAATCCAGATTCTCCATATAACATTCCAGCCCCTCCTCCCCCCATACAAATCCCATTCCTTCTACCAACTGCTTAGGGGATGGAGAGAGGTGGTGAGAGGGGAGATGAGGCGTTCCCAGGCTCCATGTCGCCTCTCCTCCATGAAAGCCTAATTGCACCCCCCAACCCACCCCAGGGGATTCCAAAGAGTCAGTTAAAAATATATAGATATAGATATTTCTAGATACACTTTTACATCATTTCTGTCTCTCCAAACAAATAAATAATCAGCGAGAGAAGGTGCATTACTTCCTTCCTGTTCAAGGTGGGAAGGGCTGGATAAAGGTCAGGGGTCAGTCTCGCTGCATTGAGTGCACTGCTCGGGGGGGAGGAGAAATGTCGTGTTCCATTGTGGGGGGTGTGTGTCGGGGTGGGGGGTCCTCTTGCCCACTATCCCTGAAAGCTGTGGGAAACCTGGGGAGGGGAGGGGCATTGAATGACTCCAGTGATTACTTTGGCAAATGCCCAGTTCTTTGGAGGAAGGAGTGGGTGGAGGCAAATTTGGCTTGTGAGAGGAAGAAGAAGTGAAGTCTCTACTTGAGATCTGGGTTCTCAGGGACCAGCTCATTGGGCCGGCCAGGAGCCCGCTATCCCCAAGAGAAACTTTGGGATACCGACTTGCAGAAATGTCACATACTCAATCACAGATCAGCTCCTGCCCCTAGGGATAGAAAGAAACGGACACATACACATCCACACATGGTAATCAAAAGCCAGGTTTGCCATTTCAAGGCAGAGGGCAAAACTGGTGAATATTGCACCGTGAACTGCAGGGGCCCTCACCCCCATCCCGTGTTATCGGTGGCCAAGCCCAGCCTAGAAAGGTGGGTGGACTGATGGCGGGAATAGCCTGAGAAGGGAAGGCCAGTCATTCAGCGTTTATTGAGCACCTATCATTCACCTTTCACCCACTCAGCATTTACTGAGCGCTGGCTATGTGCCAGACGCTGGGCAAGGCTCTGCGGACGCACACATGCATGCGCAAAACTACACCCTGGCTTCTTTCAAGGTCCTGACCAAGTCTCATCTATTCTCGACACTCCCTCTAGGAACCTGCAGGAGACTGGGCATGCTGTGTGCGTGCCCAGCTGGCAGGTGCTGGGGGGCAGGTAGGCTATAAGGAAGAATGACTGCCCAGAAGGAAAAAGCCTCAGAGAGGAAGAACTTGAGTGTCATCCTAAAAGCAGGATGGGGGTGGGGGGAAGTGGGGACTCCAGGAGAGGGACCTGTGCATAACGGTGTGGGCACTGGGTGGACCATTGTGCGTGGAGTTGCAGGAGAGGTAGGGCTAAAGGGAGAAGCGAAGAGGGCCAATGCCAGATCCCCCTGAACTGAAGTATAAACATTAGAGTTGAGGGTGGGAACAGGTGATGGAGCAGAGAAAAGAGTGGGGCTCAGGAAGGAGGGTCACAGAGCAGGAAGCCAGGGCTGTATGGCTGCAAGAGCCATCTGTCCCTCTGTAAACACACACTCAGGCACACACGTGCACATACACAAACACAGGCACACGCGTGCGCCCTCAGAGCTCAATTCACACGGAGACTCACATACATGCCCAGACGGGCTTAGAGACACAAAGGCACACCCATGCAATCACACACACACACACATAAATACAAAGGTACACTCAGACACGTAAATACCAGGTGCCCTCATAAACATACTCAGGTACCTGTGCGGTCACACGAACCCCTCTGCTTCTGCTTCCTTCCCTGCATCAAGTGTCGGAATACTACAAGCGGCTGGATTGCAGAGGCAGGCAGAGACTCACCTACCACAAAACCAACTGGGCCTTGTCTAACTCTACTTTCTCATCGGGATGAAACCCCAAGGGAGCACTGCAGCCCTTGGGCAGAGGGGCTGGGCTTCTGTGAAGGAGTGGCACAGGCCCCAGTCTGCCTGCCCACGTCACCCTAGGCCAGGCCCTGGAGGGCAGGGGGTGGTGGTGGGTTGCGGGCCGGGGGCCTGCCCCCTCCAGTTTGATCTGTGATCCAGCCTGAGGTCCCTGGACCCCACGCTTTGGCTGCCCCAACTGGGGAGGCAGCAGAGAGGGTGGACTTGGGGGGAGGGGAGGGGAGCAAGAACAACAGCAGAAGAATCTCGTCTGTACAGTACGGGCCGTTTGAGTCATTATTATTACAATATACTTTGACAAAAATAGAATCTCATTTCATATCAATACAACAACAACAAAAAAACAGTTTCCTGGACTGTTACACTGCTAACGTTTTCCAAAGGTTGCTATTTACAATTACAGTAGCCAAGAGGGAAGGTGGGATGCGGCCTGGGGGTGGTGGGGCAGGAGGTAGCGAGACAATGAGGGCGCCAAGAGCAGGGAAGGCGGGGCCAGGAGCGGAAGGAGCTGGTAGGAGGGCAGGAGAGGGGGCAAGGAGGAAAGAAGGGAGGCAGGCCTTCTTCGGGCCTCCTCTGTTCCCTCTCCCACCCTCACACACCCCAGGTCCACTC